>NW_027480464.1:0-1267824 GCF_051401765.1 Calliopsis andreniformis | reverse complement strand
GAGGATTGAGGATTGAGGATTGAAGATTGAAGATTGAACATTAATGATTGAAGATTGAGGATTGAGGATTGAGGTTTGTGGATTGAGGACGAGGACTGAGGGTTGAGTATTTGTGTTTGAAGTCTGAGGATTGAGGACTGAGGATTGAAGGTTGAGTATTGAGGATTGAAGATTGAGGATTGAGGATTGGGGATTAAGGATTGAGTATTGAAGCTTGAGTATTGATGATTGAAGATTGAGGATTGAGGATTGAGGATTGAGGATTGAGGATTGAAGATTGAGGATTGGGGATTGAGGTTTGACGATTGAGTATTGAGCACTGAGGATTGAGAATTGAGGATTGAGGATTGAAGATTGAGTATTGAGGATTGAAGATTGAGGATTGAGGATTGAGGATTGAAGATTAAGGACTGAGTGTTGATGGTTGCGTGATGAGAATTGATGTTTGTGGATTGAGATTTGAAGATTGAAGAATGGGGATTGAGTATTGAAAACTGTGAATTGAGGATATTCTATTGAGGATTGATTATTGACAATTCATTGCTGAGGACTTATGGCTGAAGATTGAGGATTCAGGATTGAGGATTCGAGGTGGAGGTTTGAGGTCTGAGGATTGATGGTTGAGGGTTGTGCGTTGAATATTGAGGATTGAGGATTGAGGATTGAGGATTGGGGATTGAGGATTGAAGTTTGAGTATTGATGATTGAATATTGAGGATTGAGGATTGAGGGTTGAGGTTTGAGGACGAGGACTGACGGTTGAAGATTGAGGTTTGAGGATTGAGGATTGAGGACTGAGGACTGAGGATTGAGGATTGAGCATTGAGCATTGAGGATTGAAGATTGAGGACTGAGGATTGAGGATTGAAGATTGAGGATTGAAGATTGAGGATTGGGTATAGCGGATTGAACATTGAGGACTGAAGATTGAGGATTGGGTGTTGAGGATTGAAGAATGAGGATTGAGGATTGAGGATTGAGGATTGAGTATTGAAGATTCAGTATTGAGGATTGAAGATTGAGGATTAAGGATTGAGGATTCAGGATTGAAGATTGAGTATTGAGGATTGAAGAATGAGGATTGAGGACGGAGTATTGAGGATTGAGGATTGAGTATTGAGGATTGAGGATAGAAGACTGAGGATTGGGTATTGAGGATTGAACGTTGAGGATTGAGGGTTGAGGATTGAGGATTGAGGATTGAAGATTGAAGATTGAATATTAATGATTGAAGATTGAGGATTGAGGATTGAGGGTTGTGGATTGAGGGCCAGGTCTGAGGGTTGAGTATTGGTGTTTGAAGTCTGAGGATTGAGGATTGAGGATTGAGAATTGAGGATTGAGGATTGAGGATTGAAGATTGAGGACTCGGTATTGAGGATTGAAGAATGAGGATTGAGGAGTGAGGACTGAGGATTGAGGATTGAGGATTGAAGATTGAGGATTGGGGATTGAGGATTGACGATTGAGTATTGAGGATTGACGATTGAGAATTGAGGATTGTGGATTGAGTATTGGGGATTGAGGATTGAGGATTGAAGATTGAATATTGATGATTGAAGATTGAGGATTGAGGATTGGGGATTGAGGATTGAGGATTGAAGATTGAGGATTGAGGACTGAGTATTGAGGATTGAGGATTGAGTATTGAGGATTGAGGGTGGAAGACTGAGGATTGGGTAATGAGGATTGAACGTTGAGGATTGAGGGTTGAGGATTGAGGATTGAGGATTGAGGATTGAGGATTGACGCTTGAGGATTGAGGATTGATGATGGAGGATTGAAGAGAGAGGACTGAGTGTTGAGGATTGAGTGTTGAGAATTGATGTTTGAGGATTGAGATTTGATTATTGAATATTTTGGATTGAGTATTGAACCATGAGAATTCAGGATATTCTATTGAGTATTGAGAATTGAGGATTGATGGTTGAGTGTTGAGGATTGATGGTTGAGGGTTGTGCGTTGAATATTGAGGATTGAGGATTGAGGATTGAGGATTGGGGATTGAGGATTGAAGGTTGTGTATTGATGATTGAAGATTGAGGATTGAGGATTGAGGGTTGAGGTTTGAGGACGAGGACTGACGGTTGAGGATTGAGGTTTGAGGATTGAGGATTGAGGACTGAGGACTGAGGATTGAGGATTGAGCATTGAGCATTGAGGATTGAAGTTTGAGGACTGAGGATTAAGGATTGAAGATTGAGTACTGAGGATTGAAGATTGAGGATTGAGGATTGAGGATTGAGGATTCAGGATGAGGGCTGAGGGTTGAGGATTGAGGTTTGTGGACTGAGGACTGAGGATTGAGGATTGAGAATTGAGGATTGAGGATTGAGGATTGAAGATTGAGGATTGGGTATTGAGGATTGAAGAATGAGGATTGAGGGTTGAGGATTGAGGATTGAGGATTGAGGATTGAAGATTGAGTATTCAGGATTGGAGATTGACGACTGAGGATTGAGGACCGAGGATTGAGGATTGAGGATTGAAGATTGAGTATCGAGGATTGAAGATTGACGATTGAGGATTGAGAATTGAGGATTGAGGATTGAGGAATGAGCATTGAAGATTGAGTGTTGAGGATTGAACGTTGTGGATTGTGGATTGAGGATTGATGATTGAATGTTGAGGATACGGGACTGAGTGTTGAGTGTTGAGTGATGAGAGTTGATGTTTGTGGATAGAGATTTGAAGATTGCAGATTCAGTATTGAGTAATGAAAACTGTGAATTGATGATATTCTATTGAGGATTGAGGATTGACAACTGATTGTAGAGGACTGAGGGCTGAAGATTGAGGATTCAGTATCGGGGATTCAGGATTGAGGTTTGAGGACTGAGGATTGAGGATTGAGGATTGAGGATTGAGGATTGAGGATTGAGGATTGAAGATTGAGTATTGAAGATTGAGGATTGAAGAACGAGGATTGAGGATTGAGGATTGAGGATTGTGGATTGTGGATTGAGGATTGAAGATTGAGTATTGAGGATTGAAGGTTGAGGATTGGGTATTGCGGATTGAACATTGAGGATTGAAGATTGAGGGTTGGGTGTTGAGGATTGAAGAATGAGGATTGAGGATTGAGGATTGAGGAATAATGATTGAAGATTCAGTATTGAGGATTGAAGATTGAGAATTACGGATTGAGGATTGAGGATTGAAGATTGAGTATTGAGGATTGAAGATTGAGGATTGAGGACGGAGTATTGAGGATTGAGGATTGAGTATTGAGTATTGAGGATGGAAGACTGAGGATTGGGTATTGAGGATTGAACGTTGAGGATTGAGGGTTGAGGATTGAGGATTGAGGATTGAAGATTGAAGATTGAATATTAATGATTGAAGATTGAGGATTGAGGATTGAGGGTTGTGGATTGAGGACGAGGACTGAGGGTTGAGTATTGGTGTTTGAAGTCTGAGGATTGAGGATTGAGGATTAAGAAATGAGGATTGAGGATTGAGGATTGAAGATTGAGGATTCGGTATTGAGGATTGAAGAATGAGGATTGAGGAGTGAGGACTGAGGGTTGAGGATTGAGGATTGAGGATTGAGGTTTGAGGATTGAGGATTGAAGATTGAGTATTGAGGATTGAAGATTGAGGATTGAGGATTGAGGATTGAGGATTGAGGATTGAAGATTGAGGATTGGGGATTGAGGATTGACGATTGAGTGTTGAGCGCTGAGGATTGAGAATTGAGGATTGAGGATTGAAGATTGAGTATTGAGGATTGAAGGTTGAGGATTGAGGATTGAGGATTGAAGATTGAGGACTGAGTGTTGAGGGTTGCGTGATGAGAATTGATGTTTGTGGATTGAGATTTGAAGATTGAAGAATGGGGATTGAGTATTGAAAACTGTGAATTGAGGATATTCTATTGAGGATTGAGGATTGACAATTGATTGCTGAGGACTTATGGCTGAAGATTGATGATTCAGGATTGAGGATTCGGGGTGGAGGTTTGAGGTCTGAGGATTGATGGTTGAGGATTAAGGATTGAGGATTGAGGATTGAGGACTGAGGACTGAGGATTGAGGATTGATCATTGAGCATTGAGGATTGAAGATTGAGGACTGAGCATTGAGGATTGAAGATTGAGTATTGAGGATTGAAGATTGAGGATTGAGGATTGAGGATTGAGGATTGAGGATACAGGATTGAGGATTCAGGATGAGGGCTGAGGGTTGAGGATTGAGGTTTGAGGACTGAGGACTGAGGATTGAGGATTGAGAATTGAGGTTTGAGGAGTGAGGACTGAGGATTGAGGATTGCAGTTTGAGTATTGAGGATTGAAGATTGAGGATTGAGGAATGAGGATTGAGGATTGAGGATTGAGGATTGAGGATTGATTATTGAAGATTGAGTATTGAGGATTGAAGATTGAGGATTGAGGATTGAGGATTGAGGATTGAGTATGAGGGCTGAGGTTTGAGGATTGAGGTTTGAGGTTTGAGGACTGAGGACTGAGGATTGAGGATTGAGATTTGAGGATTGAGGATTGAGTACTGTAGATTGAGGATCGGGTATTGAGGATTGAAGAATGTGGATTGAGGATTGAGGATTGAGGATTGAGGATTGAAGATTGAGGATTGAGGATTGAGGATTGAGGATTGAATATTGAGTATTGAGGATTGAAGATTGAGGATTGAGGATTGAGGATTGAGGACTGAGGATTGAGGATTGAGGATTGAGCATTGTGGATTGAAGATTGAGGACTCGAGATTGAGGATTGGTGATACAGGATTAAGGATTGAAGATTGGGGATTGAGGATCTAGGATTGGAGATTAATTATTGAGGATTGATGATTGAGGATTAAGGATTGAGGATTGAGGATTGACGATTGCGGATTGAGGATTGAAGATAGAGTATTGATGATTGAAGATGTAGGATTGAGGATTGGGGGTTGAGGTTTGAGGACGAGGACTGACGGTTGAGGATTGAGGTTTGAGGATTGAGGACTGAGGATTGAGGACTGAGGATTGAGGATTGAGGATTGTGCATTGAGGATTGCAGATTGTGGACTGAGGATTGAGGATTGAAGATTGAGTATTGAGGGTTGAAGATTGAGGATTGAGGATTGAGGATTTAGGATTGAGGATGAGGGCTGAGGTTTGAGGATTGAGGTTTGAGGTCCGAGGACTGAGAATTGAGGGTCGAGAATTCAGGATTGAGGATTGAGGATTGATGATTGAGGATTGGGTATTGAGGATTGAAGAATGAGGATTGAGGATTGAGGATTAGGGATTGAGGATTGAGGATTGAAGATTGAGTATTCAGGATTGGAGATTGGCGATTGAGGGTTGAGGATTGAGGATAGATGATTGAAGATTGCGGATTGGGGACTGAGTGTTGAGGGTTGAGTGATGAGAATTGATAATTGTGGATAGAGATTTGAAGATTTCAGGATGAGTATTGAGTATTGAAACCTGTGAATTGCGGATATTCTATTGAGGATTGGGGACTGACAACTGATTGTTGAGAACTGAGGTCTGAAGACTGAGGATTCAGGTTTGAGGATTCAGGATTGAGGTTTGAGGACTGAGGATTGAGGATTGAGGAATAAGGATTGCAGATTCAGTATTGAGGATTGAAGATTGAGGATTAAGGATTGAGGATTGAGGATTGAAGATTGAGTGTTGAGGATTGAAGATTGAGGATTGAGGACGGAGTATTGAGGATTGAGGATTGAGTATTGAGTATTGAGGATGGAAGACTGAGTATTGGGTATTGAGGATTGAACGTTGAGGATTGAGGGTTGAGTATTGAGGACTGAGGATTGAAGATTGAAGATTGAATATTAATGATTGAAGATTGAGGATTGAGGATTGAGGATTGAGGATTAAGAAATGAGAATTGAGGATTGAGGATTGAAGATTGAGGATTCGGTATTGAGGATTGAAGAATGAGGATTGAGGAGTGAGGACTGAGGATTGATGATTGAGGATTGAGGATTGAGGTTTGAAGATTGAGGATTGAAGCTTGAGTATTGAGGATTGAAGATTGAGGATTGAGGATTGAGAATTGAGGATTGAGGATTGAGGATTGAAGATTAAGGATTGGGTATTGAGGATTGAAGAATGAGGATTGAGGGTTGAGGATTGAGGATTGAGGATTGAGGATTGAAGATTGAGTATTGAAGATTGAGGATTGAAGAACGAGGATTGAGGATTGAGGATTGAGGATTGTGGATTGTGGATTGAGGATTGAAGATTGAGTATTGAGGATTGAAGGTTGAGGATTGAGGATTGAGGATTGAGGATTGAGGATTGAAGGTTCGGTATTGAGGATTGAAGATAGAGAATTGAGGATTGAGGATTGAACATTGAGGACTGAGTGTTGGGGGTTGAGTGATGAGAATTGATGTTTGTGGATAGTGGTTTGAAGATTGCAGATCGAGGATTGAGAAATGAAAACTGTGAATTGATGATATTCTATTGAGGATTGAGGATTGACTACTGATTGTAGAGGACGGAGGGCTGAAGATTGAGGATTCAGTATCGGGGATTCAGGATTGAGGTTTGAGGACTGAGGATTGAGGATTGAGGATTGAGGATTGAGGATTGAGGATTGAGGATTGAAGAATGAGTATTGAAGATTGGGGATTGAAGAACGAGGATTGAGGATTGAGGATTGAGGATTGTGGATTGAGGATTGAAGATTGAGTATTGAGGATTGAAGGTTGAGGATTGAGGATTGAGGACTGAGGATTGAGGATTGAAGGTTCAGTATTGAGGATTGAAGATAGAGAATTGAGGATTGAGGATTGAACATTGAGGACTGAGTGGTGAGGGTTGAGTGATGAGAATTGATGTTTGTGGATAGTGGTTTGAAGATTGCAGATCGAGTATTGAGTGTTGAAAGCTGTGAATTGAGGATATTCTACTGAGGATTGAGGATTGACTACTGATTGCTGAGGACTGAGGGCTGAAGATTGAGGATTCAGGATTCAGGATTCAGGATTGAGGTTTGAGGACTGAGGATTGAAGATTGAGGATTGAGGACTGAGTATTGAGGATTGAGGATTGAGTATTGAGGATTGAGGGTGGAAGACTGAGGATTGGGTATTGAGGATTGAACGTTGAGGATTGAGGGTTGAGGATTGAGGATTGAGGATTGAAGATTGAAGATTGAACATTAATGATTGAAGATTGAGGATTGAGGATTGAGGGTTGTGGATTGAGGACGAGGACTGAGGGTTGAGTATTTGTGTTTGAAGTCTGAGGATTGAGGATTGAGGATTGAGAATTGAAGATTGAGGATTGAGGATTGAAGATTGAGGATTCGGTATTGAGGATTGAAGAATGAGGATTGAGGAGTGAGGACTGAGGATTGAGGATTGCAGTTTGAGTATTGAGGATTGAAGATTGAGGATTGAGGATTGAGGATTGAGGATTGAGTATTGAGGACTGAGGATTGAAGATTGAGTATTGAGGGTTGAAGATTGAGGATTGAGGATTGAGGATTGAGGATTGAGGATTGAAGATCGAGGATTGGGGATTGAGGACTGACGATTGAGTATTGAGCATTGACGATTGAGAATTGAGGATTGTGGATTGAGTATTGAGGATTGAGGATTGAGGATTGAAGATTGAATATTGATGATTGAAGATTGAGGATCGAGGATTGAGAATTGAGGATTGAGGATTGAAGATTGAGTATTGAGGATTGAGGATTGAGGATTGAGGATTGATGATTGAAGATTGAGGATAGGGGATTGAGGATTGACGATTGAGGATTGAGTATTGAGGACTGAGTATTGAGGATTGAGGATTGAAGATTGAGGATTGAGGATTGAAGATTGAGTATTGATGATTGAAGAATGAGGATTGAGGATTGAGTGTTGAGGATTGAGGACGAGGGCTGACGATTGAGGATTGAGGTTTGAGGATTGAGGATTGTGGATTGAGGACGAGGACTGAGGGTTGAGTATTTGTGTTTGAAGTCTGAGGATTGAGGACTGAGGATTGAAGGTTGGGTATTGAGGATTGAAGATTGAGGATTGAGGATTGGGGATTAAGGATTGAGTATTGAAGCTTGAGTATTGATGATTGAAGATTGAGGATTGAGGATTGAGGATTGAGGATTGAGGATTGAAGATTGAGGATTGGGGATTGAGGTTTGACGATTGAGTATTGAGCACTGAGGATTGAGAATTGAGGATTGAGGATTGAAGATTGAGTATTGAGGATTGAAGATTGAGGATTGAGGATTGAGGATTGAAGATTAAGGACTGAGTGTTGATGGTTGCGTGATGAGAATTGATGTTTGTGGATTGAGATTTGAAGATTGAAGAATGGGGATTGAGTATTGAAAACTGTGAATTGAGGATATTCTATTGAGGATTGATTATTGACAATTCATTGCTGAGGACTTATGGCTGAAGATTGAGGATTCAGGATTGAGGATTCGAGGTGGAGGTTTGAGGTCTGAGGATTGATGGTTGAGGGTTGTGCGTTGAATATTGAGGATTGAGGATTGAGGATTGAGGATTGGGGATTGAGGATTGAAGTTTGAGTATTGATGATTGAATATTGAGGATTGAGGATTGAGGGTTGAGGTTTGAGGACGAGGACTGACGGTTGAAGATTGAGGTTTGAGGATTGAGGATTGAGGACTGAGGACTGAGGATTGAGGATTGAGCATTGAGCATTGAGGATTGAAGATTGAGGACTGAGGATTGAGGATTGAAGATTGAGGATTGAAGATTGAGGATTGGGTATAGCGGATTGAACATTGAGGACTGAAGATTGAGGATTGGGTGTTGAGGATTGAAGAATGAGGATTGAGGATTGAGGATTGAGGATTGAGTATTGAAGATTCAGTATTGAGGATTGAAGATTGAGGATTAAGGATTGAGGATTCAGGATTGAAGATTGAGTATTGAGGATTGAAGAATGAGGATTGAGGACGGAGTATTGAGGATTGAGGATTGAGTATTGAGGATTGAGGATAGAAGACTGAGGATTGGGTATTGAGGATTGAACGTTGAGGATTGAGGGTTGAGGATTGAGGATTGAGGATTGAAGATTGAAGATTGAATATTAATGATTGAAGATTGAGGATTGAGGATTGAGGGTTGTGGATTGAGGGCCAGGTCTGAGGGTTGAGTATTGGTGTTTGAAGTCTGAGGATTGAGGATTGAGGATTGAGAATTGAGGATTGAGGATTGAGGATTGAAGATTGAGGACTCGGTATTGAGGATTGAAGAATGAGGATTGAGGAGTGAGGACTGAGGATTGAGGATTGAGGATTGAAGATTGAGGATTGGGGATTGAGGATTGACGATTGAGTATTGAGGATTGACGATTGAGAATTGAGGATTGTGGATTGAGTATTGGGGATTGAGGATTGAGGATTGAAGATTGAATATTGATGATTGAAGATTGAGGATTGAGGATTGGGGATTGAGGATTGAGGATTGAAGATTGAGGATTGAGGACTGAGTATTGAGGATTGAGGATTGAGTATTGAGGATTGAGGGTGGAAGACTGAGGATTGGGTAATGAGGATTGAACGTTGAGGATTGAGGGTTGAGGATTGAGGATTGAGGATTGAGGATTGAGGATTGACGCTTGAGGATTGAGGATTGATGATGGAGGATTGAAGAGAGAGGACTGAGTGTTGAGGATTGAGTGTTGAGAATTGATGTTTGAGGATTGAGATTTGATTATTGAATATTTTGGATTGAGTATTGAACCATGAGAATTCAGGATATTCTATTGAGTATTGAGAATTGAGGATTGATGGTTGAGTGTTGAGGATTGATGGTTGAGGGTTGTGCGTTGAATATTGAGGATTGAGGATTGAGGATTGAGGATTGGGGATTGAGGATTGAAGGTTGTGTATTGATGATTGAAGATTGAGGATTGAGGATTGAGGGTTGAGGTTTGAGGACGAGGACTGACGGTTGAGGATTGAGGTTTGAGGATTGAGGATTGAGGACTGAGGACTGAGGATTGAGGATTGAGCATTGAGCATTGAGGATTGAAGTTTGAGGACTGAGGATTAAGGATTGAAGATTGAGTACTGAGGATTGAAGATTGAGGATTGAGGATTGAGGATTGAGGATTCAGGATGAGGGCTGAGGGTTGAGGATTGAGGTTTGTGGACTGAGGACTGAGGATTGAGGATTGAGAATTGAGGATTGAGGATTGAGGATTGAAGATTGAGGATTGGGTATTGAGGATTGAAGAATGAGGATTGAGGGTTGAGGATTGAGGATTGAGGATTGAGGATTGAAGATTGAGTATTCAGGATTGGAGATTGACGACTGAGGATTGAGGACCGAGGATTGAGGATTGAGGATTGAAGATTGAGTATCGAGGATTGAAGATTGACGATTGAGGATTGAGAATTGAGGATTGAGGATTGAGGAATGAGCATTGAAGATTGAGTGTTGAGGATTGAACGTTGTGGATTGTGGATTGAGGATTGATGATTGAATGTTGAGGATACGGGACTGAGTGTTGAGTGTTGAGTGATGAGAGTTGATGTTTGTGGATAGAGATTTGAAGATTGCAGATTCAGTATTGAGTAATGAAAACTGTGAATTGATGATATTCTATTGAGGATTGAGGATTGACAACTGATTGTAGAGGACTGAGGGCTGAAGATTGAGGATTCAGTATCGGGGATTCAGGATTGAGGTTTGAGGACTGAGGATTGAGGATTGAGGATTGAGGATTGAGGATTGAGGATTGAGGATTGAAGATTGAGTATTGAAGATTGAGGATTGAAGAACGAGGATTGAGGATTGAGGATTGAGGATTGTGGATTGTGGATTGAGGATTGAAGATTGAGTATTGAGGATTGAAGGTTGAGGATTGGGTATTGCGGATTGAACATTGAGGATTGAAGATTGAGGGTTGGGTGTTGAGGATTGAAGAATGAGGATTGAGGATTGAGGATTGAGGAATAATGATTGAAGATTCAGTATTGAGGATTGAAGATTGAGAATTACGGATTGAGGATTGAGGATTGAAGATTGAGTATTGAGGATTGAAGATTGAGGATTGAGGACGGAGTATTGAGGATTGAGGATTGAGTATTGAGTATTGAGGATGGAAGACTGAGGATTGGGTATTGAGGATTGAACGTTGAGGATTGAGGGTTGAGGATTGAGGATTGAGGATTGAAGATTGAAGATTGAATATTAATGATTGAAGATTGAGGATTGAGGATTGAGGGTTGTGGATTGAGGACGAGGACTGAGGGTTGAGTATTGGTGTTTGAAGTCTGAGGATTGAGGATTGAGGATTAAGAAATGAGGATTGAGGATTGAGGATTGAAGATTGAGGATTCGGTATTGAGGATTGAAGAATGAGGATTGAGGAGTGAGGACTGAGGGTTGAGGATTGAGGATTGAGGATTGAGGTTTGAGGATTGAGGATTGAAGATTGAGTATTGAGGATTGAAGATTGAGGATTGAGGATTGAGGATTGAGGATTGAGGATTGAAGATTGAGGATTGGGGATTGAGGATTGACGATTGAGTGTTGAGCGCTGAGGATTGAGAATTGAGGATTGAGGATTGAAGATTGAGTATTGAGGATTGAAGGTTGAGGATTGAGGATTGAGGATTGAAGATTGAGGACTGAGTGTTGAGGGTTGCGTGATGAGAATTGATGTTTGTGGATTGAGATTTGAAGATTGAAGAATGGGGATTGAGTATTGAAAACTGTGAATTGAGGATATTCTATTGAGGATTGAGGATTGACAATTGATTGCTGAGGACTTATGGCTGAAGATTGATGATTCAGGATTGAGGATTCGGGGTGGAGGTTTGAGGTCTGAGGATTGATGGTTGAGGATTAAGGATTGAGGATTGAGGATTGAGGACTGAGGACTGAGGATTGAGGATTGATCATTGAGCATTGAGGATTGAAGATTGAGGACTGAGCATTGAGGATTGAAGATTGAGTATTGAGGATTGAAGATTGAGGATTGAGGATTGAGGATTGAGGATTGAGGATACAGGATTGAGGATTCAGGATGAGGGCTGAGGGTTGAGGATTGAGGTTTGAGGACTGAGGACTGAGGATTGAGGATTGAGAATTGAGGTTTGAGGAGTGAGGACTGAGGATTGAGGATTGCAGTTTGAGTATTGAGGATTGAAGATTGAGGATTGAGGAATGAGGATTGAGGATTGAGGATTGAGGATTGAGGATTGATTATTGAAGATTGAGTATTGAGGATTGAAGATTGAGGATTGAGGATTGAGGATTGAGGATTGAGTATGAGGGCTGAGGGTTGAGGATTGAGGTTTGAGGTTTGAGGACTGAGGACTGAGGATTGAGGATTGAGATTTGAGGATTGAGGATTGAGTACTGTAGATTGAGGATCGGGTATTGAGGATTGAAGAATGTGGATTGAGGATTGAGGATTGAGGATTGAGGATTGAAGATTGAGGATTGAGGATTGAGGATTGAGGATTGAATATTGAGTATTGAGGATTGAAGATTGAGGATTGAGGATTGAGGATTGAGGACTGAGGATTGAGGATTGAGGATTGAGCATTGTGGATTGAAGATTGAGGACTCGAGATTGAGGATTGGTGATACAGGATTAAGGATTGAAGATTGGGGATTGAGGATCTAGGATTGGAGATTAATTATTGAGGATTGATGATTGAGGATTAAGGATTGAGGATTGAGGATTGACGATTGCGGATTGAGGATTGAAGATAGAGTATTGATGATTGAAGATGTAGGATTGAGGATTGGGGGTTGAGGTTTGAGGACGAGGACTGACGGTTGAGGATTGAGGTTTGAGGATTGAGGACTGAGGATTGAGGACTGAGGATTGAGGATTGAGGATTGTGCATTGAGGATTGCAGATTGTGGACTGAGGATTGAGGATTGAAGATTGAGTATTGAGGGTTGAAGATTGAGGATTGAGGATTGAGGATTTAGGATTGAGGATGAGGGCTGAGGTTTGAGGATTGAGGTTTGAGGTCCGAGGACTGAGAATTGAGGGTCGAGAATTCAGGATTGAGGATTGAGGATTGATGATTGAGGATTGGGTATTGAGGATTGAAGAATGAGGATTGAGGATTGAGGATTAGGGATTGAGGATTGAGGATTGAAGATTGAGTATTCAGGATTGGAGATTGGCGATTGAGGGTTGAGGATTGAGGATAGATGATTGAAGATTGCGGATTGGGGACTGAGTGTTGAGGGTTGAGTGATGAGAATTGATAATTGTGGATAGAGATTTGAAGATTTCAGGATGAGTATTGAGTATTGAAACCTGTGAATTGCGGATATTCTATTGAGGATTGGGGACTGACAACTGATTGTTGAGAACTGAGGTCTGAAGACTGAGGATTCAGGTTTGAGGATTCAGGATTGAGGTTTGAGGACTGAGGATTGAGGATTGAGGAATAAGGATTGCAGATTCAGTATTGAGGATTGAAGATTGAGGATTAAGGATTGAGGATTGAGGATTGAAGATTGAGTGTTGAGGATTGAAGATTGAGGATTGAGGACGGAGTATTGAGGATTGAGGATTGAGTATTGAGTATTGAGGATGGAAGACTGAGTATTGGGTATTGAGGATTGAACGTTGAGGATTGAGGGTTGAGTATTGAGGACTGAGGATTGAAGATTGAAGATTGAATATTAATGATTGAAGATTGAGGATTGAGGATTGAGGATTGAGGATTAAGAAATGAAAATTGAGGATTGAGGATTGAAGATTGAGGATTCGGTATTGAGGATTGAAGAATGAGGATTGAGGAGTGAGGACTGAGGATTGATGATTGAGGATTGAGGATTGAGGTTTGAAGATTGAGGATTGAAGCTTGAGTATTGAGGATTGAAGATTGAGGATTGAGGATTGAGAATTGAGGATTGAGGATTGAGGATTGAAGATTAAGGATTGGGTATTGAGGATTGAAGAATGAGGATTGAGGGTTGAGGATTGAGGATTGAGGATTGAGGATTGAAGATTGAGTATTGAAGATTGAGGATTGAAGAACGAGGATTGAGGATTGAGGATTGAGGATTGTGGATTGTGGATTGAGGATTGAAGATTGAGTATTGAGGATTGAAGGTTGAGGATTCAGGATTGAGGATTGAGGATTGAGGATTGAAGGTTCGGTATTGAGGATTGAAGATAGAGCATTGAGGATTGAGGATTGAACATTGAGGACTGAGTGTTGAGGGTTGAGTGATGAGAATTGATGTTTGTGGATAGTGGTTTGAAGATTGCAGATCGAGGATTGAGAAATGAAAACTGTGAATTGATGATATTCTATTGAGGATTGAGGATTGACTACTGATTGTAGAGGACGGAGGGCTGAAGATTGAGGATTCAGTATCGGGGATTCAGGATTGAGGTTTGAGGACTGAGGATTGAGGATTGAGGATTGAGGATTGAGGATTGAGGATTGAGGATTGAAGAATGAGTATTGAAGATTGGGGATTGAAGAACGAGGATTGAGGATTGAGGATTGAGGATTGTGGATTGAGGATTGAAGATTGAGTATTGAGGATTGAAGGTTGAGGATTGAGGATTGAGGACTGAGGATTGAGGATTGAAGGTTCAGTATTGAGGATTGAAGATAGAGAATTGAGGATTGAGGATTGAACATTGAGGACTGAGTGGTGAGGGTTGAGTGATGAGAATTGATGTTTGTGGATAGTGGTTTGAAGATTGCAGATCGAGTATTGAGTGTTGAAAGCTGTGAATTGAGGATATTCTACTGAGGATTGAGGATTGACTACTGATTGCTGAGGACTGAGGGCTGAAGATTGAGGATTCAGGATTCAGGATTCAGGATTGAGGTTTGAGGACTGAGGATTGAAGATTGAGGATTGAGGACTGAGTATTGAGGATTGAGGATTGAGTATTGAGGATTGAGGGTGGAAGACTGAGGATTGGGTATTGAGGATTGAACGTTGAGGATTGAGGGTTGAGGATTGAGGATTGAGGATTGAAGATTGAAGATTGAACATTAATGATTGAAGATTGAGGATTGAGGATTGAGGGTTGTGGATTGAGGACGAGGACTGAGGGTTGAGTATTTGTGTTTGAAGTCTGAGGATTGAGGATTGAGGATTGAGAATTGAAGATTGAGGATTGAGGATTGAAGATTGAGGATTCGGTATTGAGGATTGAAGAATGAGGATTGAGGAGTGAGGACTGAGGATTGAGGATTGCAGTTTGAGTATTGAGGATTGAAGATTGAGGATTGAGGATTGAGGATTGAGGATTGAGTATTGAGGACTGAGGATTGAAGATTGAGTATTGAGGGTTGAAGATTGAGGATTGAGGATTGAGGATTGAGGATTGAGGATTGAAGATTGAGGATTGGGGATTGAGGACTGACGATTGAGTATTGAGCATTGACGATTGAGAATTGAGGATTGTGGATTGAGTATTGAGGATTGAGGATTGAGGATTGAAGATTGAATATTGATGATTGAAGATTGAGGATCGAGGATTGAGAATTGAGGATTGAGGATTGAAGATTGAGTATTGAGGATTGAGGATTGAGGATTGAGGATTGATGATTGAAGATTGAGGATAGGGGATTGAGGATTGACGATTGAGGATTGAGTATTGAGGACTGAGAATTGAGGATTGAGGATTGAAGATTGAGGATTGAGGATTGAAGATTGAGTATTGATGATTGAAGAATGAGGATTGAGGATTGAGTGTTGAGGATTGAGGACGAGGGCTGACGATTGAGGATTGAGGTTTGAGGATTGAGGATTGTGGATTGAGGACTGAGGATTGAGGATTGAGGATTTAGTATTGAGGATTGATGACTGAGTATTGAGGATTGAAAATTGAGGATTGAGGATTGAGGATTGAGGATTGAAGATTGAGGATTGGGGACTGAGTGTTGAGGGTTGAGTGATGAGAATTGATGACCGTGGATAGAGATTTGAAGATTTCAGGTTGAGTATTGAGTATTGAAACCTGTGAATTGAGGATATTCTATTGAGTATTGAGGATTGACAACTGATTGTTGAGGACTGAGGTCTGAAGACTGAGGATTCAGGTTTGAGGATTCGGTATTGAGGATTGAAGAATGAGGATTGAGGAGTGAGGACTGAGGGTTGAGGATTGAGGATTGAGGATTGAGGTTTGAGGATTGAGGATTGAAGATTGAGTATTGAGGATTGAAGATTGAGGATTGAGGATTGAGGATTGAGGATTGAGGATTGAAGATTGAGGATTGGGGATTGAGGATTGAAGATTGAGGACTGAGTGTTGAGGGTTGCGTGATGAGAATTGATGTTTGTGGATTGAGATTTGAAGATTGAAGAATGGGGATTGAGTATTGAAAACTGTGAATTGAGGATATTCTATTGAGGATTGAGGATTGACAATTGATTGCTGAGGACTTATGGCTGAAGATTGATGATTCAGGATTGAGGATTCGGGGTGGAGGTTTGAGGTCTGAGGATTGATGGTTGAGGATTAAGGATTGAGGATTGAGGATTGAGGACTGAGGACTGAGGATTGAGGATTGATCATTGAGCATTGAGGATTGAAGCTTGAGTATTGAGGATTGAAGATTGAGGATTGAGGATTGAGAATTGAGGATTGAGGATTGAGGATTGAAGATTGAGGAATGGGTATTGAGGATTGAAGAATGAGGATTGAGGGTTGAGGATTGAGGATTGAGGATTGAGGATTGAAGATTGAGTATTCAGGATTGGAGATTGACGATTGAGGATTGAGGACCGAGGATTGAGGATTGAGGATTGAGGATTGAGGATTGAGGATTGAGGATTGAAGATTGAGTATTGAAGATTGAGGATTGAAGAACGAGGATTGAGGATTGAGGATTGAGGATTGTGGATTGTGGATTGAGGATTGAAGATTGAGTATTGAGGATTGAAGGTTGAGGATTGAGGATTGAGGATTGAGGATTGAGGATTGAAGGTTCGGTATTGAGGATTGAAGATAGAGAATTGAGGATTGAGGATTGAACATTGAGGACTGAGTGTTGAGGGTTGAGTGATGAGAATTGATGTTTGTGGATAGTGGTTTGAAGATTGCAGATCGAGGATTGAGAAATGAAAACTGTGAATTGATGATATTCTATTGAGGATTGAGGATTGACTACTGATTGTAGAGGACGGAGGGCTGAAGATTGAGGATTCAGTATCGGGGATTCAGGATTGAGGTTTGAGGACTGAGGATTGAGGATTGAGGATTGAGGATTGAGGATTGAGGATTGAGGATTGAAGAATGAGTATTGAAGATTGGGGATTGAAGAACGAGGATTGAGGATTGAGGATTGAGGATTGTGGATTGAGGATTGAAGATTGAGTATTGAGGATTGAAGGTTGAGGATTGAGGATTGAGGACTGAGGATTGAGGATTGAAGGTTCAGTATTGAGGATTGAAGATAGAGAATTGAGGATTGAGGATTGAACATTGAGGACTGAGTGGTGAGGGTTGAGTGATGAGAATTGATGTTTGTGGATAGTGGTTTGAAGATTGCAGATCGAGTATTGAGTGTTGAAAGCTGTGAATTGAGGATATTCTACTGAGGATTGAGGATTGACTACTGATTGCTGAGGACTGAGGGCTGAAGATTGAGGATTCAGGATTCAGGATTCAGGATTGAGGTTTGAGGACTGAGGATTGAAGATTGAGGATTGAGGACTGAGTATTGAGGATTGAGGATTGAGTATTGAGGATTGAGGGTGGAAGACTGAGGATTGGGTATTGAGGATTGAACGTTGAGGATTGAGGGTTGAGGATTGAGGATTGAGGATTGAAGATTGAAGATTGAACATTAATGATTGAAGATTGAGGATTGAGGATTGAGGGTTGTGGATTGAGGACGAGGACTGAGGGTTGAGTATTTGTGTTTGAAGTCTGAGGATTGAGGATTGAGGATTGAGAATTGAAGATTGAGGATTGAGGATTGAAGATTGAGGATTCGGTATTGAGGATTGAAGAATGAGGATTGAGGAGTGAGGACTGAGGATTGAGGATTGCAGTTTGAGTATTGAGGATTGAAGATTGAGGATTGAGGATTGAGGATTGAGGATTGAGTATTGAGGACTGAGGATTGAAGATTGAGTATTGAGGCTTGAAGATTGAGGATTGAGGATTGAGGATTGAGGATTGAGGATTGAAGATTGAGGATTGGGGATTGAGGACTGACGATTGAGTATTGAGCATTGACGATTGAGAATTGAGGATTGTGGATTGAGTATTGAGGATTGAGGATTGAGGATTGAAGATTGAATATTGATGATTGAAGATTGAGGATCGAGGATTGAGAATTGAGGATTGAGGATTGAAGATTGAGTATTGAGGATTGAGGATTGAGGATTGAGGATTGATGATTGAAGATTGAGGATAGGGGATTGAGGATTGACGATTGAGGATTGAGTATTGAGGACTGAGAATTGAGGATTGAGGATTGAAGATTGAGGATTGAGGATTGAAGATTGAGTATTGATGATTGAAGAATGAGGATTGAGGATTGAGTGTTGAGGATTGAGGACGAGGGCTGACGATTGAGGATTGAGGTTTGAGGATTGAGGATTGTGGATTGAGGACTGAGGATTGAGGATTGAGGATTTAGTATTGAGGATTGATGACTGAGTATTGAGGATTGAAAATTGAGGATTGAGGATTGAGGATTGAGGATTGAAGATTGAGGATTGGGGACTGAGTGTTGAGGGTTGAGTGATGAGAATTGATGACTGTGGATAGAGATTTGAAGATTTCAGGTTGAGTATTGAGTATTGAAACCTGTGAATTGAGGATATTCTATTGAGTATTGAGGATTGACAACTGATTGTTGAGGACTGAGGTCTGAAGACTGAGGATTCAGGTTTGAGGATTCGGTATTGAGGATTGAAGAATGAGGATTGAGGAGTGAGGACTGAGGGTTGAGGATTGAGGATTGAGGATTGAGGTTTGAGGATTGAGGATTGAAGATTGAGTATTGAGGATTGAAGATTGAGGATTGAGGATTGAGGATTGAGGATTGAGGATTGAAGATTGAGGATTGGGGATTGAGGATTGAAGATTGAGGACTGAGTGTTGAGGGTTGCGTGATGAGAATTGATGTTTGTGGATTGAGATTTGAAGATTGAAGAATGGGGATTGAGTATTGAAAACTGTGAATTGAGGATATTCTATTGAGGATTGAGGATTGACAATCGATTGCTGAGGACTTATGGCTGAAGATTGATGATTCAGGATTGAGGATTCGGGGTGGAGGTTTGAGGTCTGAGGATTGATGGTTGAGGATTAAGGATTGAGGATTGAGGATTGAGGACTGAGGACTGATGATTGAGGATTGATCATTGAGCATTGAGGATTGAAGATTGAGGACTGAGGATTGAGGATTGAAGATTGAGTATTGATGATTGAAGATTGAGGATTGAGGATTGAGAGTTGAGGTTTGAGGACGAGGACTGACGGTTGAGGATTGAGGTTTAAGGATTGAGGATTGAGGATTGAGGACTGAAGGTTGAATATTGATGATTGAAGATTGAGGATTCAGTATTGATGGTTGTGGATTGAGGACGAGGTCTGAGGGTTGAGTATTGCTGTTTGAGGTCTGAGGATTGAGGATTGAGGATTGAGAATTGAGGATTGAGGATTGAGGATTGAAGATTGAGGATTGGGTATTGAGGAATGAAGAACGAGGATTGAGGATTGAGTATTGAGGATCGAGGATTGAAGACTGAGTATTGAGGACTGAGGATTGAGGATTGAGGATTGATGATTGAGGATTGAGGATTGAGGATTGAAGATTGAGGTTTGGGTATTGAGGATTGAACATTGAGGACTGTGGATTGAGTATTGAGGATCGAGAATTGAGGACTGAGGATTGAGGATTGAAGATTGAGGATTGGGTGTTGAGGATTGAGGGTTGTGGATTGAGGACGAGGACTGAGGATTGAGTATTGATGTTTGAAGTCTGAGGATTGAGGATTGAGTATTGAGGATTGAGAATTGAGGACTGAGGATTGAGGATTGAAGATTGAGGATTGGGTTTTGAGGATTGAGGAATGTGGAGTGAGGATTGAGGATTGAGTATTGAGGATTGAGAATTGAGGACTGAGGATTGAGGATTGAAGATTGAGGATTGGGTGTTGAGGATTGAGGAATGTGGAGTGAGGATTGAGGATTGAGGATTGAGGATTGAAGATTGAGTATTGACGATTGAAGATTGAGGATTGAGGATTGAGGATTGAGGATTGAGGGTTGAGGATTGAAGATTGAGGATTGGGTATTGCGGATTGAACATTGAGGATTGAAGATTGAGGATTGGGTGCTGAGGGTTGAAGAATGAGGATTGAGGATTGAGGATTGAGGATTGAGGATTGAAGATCCAGTATTGAGGATTGAAGATTGTGGATTAAGGATTGAGGATTGAGGATTGAAGATTGAGTATTGAGGATTGAAGATTGAGGATTGAGGACTGACTATTGAGGATTGAGGATTGAGTATTGAGTATTGAGGATGGAAGACTGAGGATTGGGTATTGAGGATTGAACGTTGAGGATTGAGGGTTGAGGATTGAGGATTGAGGATTGAAGATTGAAGATTGAATATTAATGATTGAAGATTGAGGATTGAGGATTGAGGGTTGTGGATTGAGGACGAGGACTGAGGGTTGAGTATTGGTGTTTGAAGTCTGAGGATTGAGGATTGAGGATTAAGAAAGGAGGATTGAGGATTGAGGATTGAAGATTGAGGATTCGGTATTGAGGATTGAAGAATGAGGATTGAGGAGTGAGGACTGAGGGTTGAGGATTGAGGATTGAGGATTGAGGTTTGAGGATTGAGGATTGTGGACTGAGGATTGAGGATTGAAGATTGTGGATTGAGGATTGAGGATTGAGGATTGAGGATTGAGGTTTGAGGATTGAAGATTGAGGATTGGGTATTGAGGTTTGAGCATTGGGGTTGAGGTTTGAGGACGAGGACTGACGGTTGAGGATTGAGAATTGAGGATTGACGCTTGAGGATTGAGGATTGAGGATGGAGGATTGAAGAGAGAGGACTGAGTGTTGAGGATTGCGTGTTGAGGATTGATGTTTGAGGACTGAGATTTGATTATTGAATATTGTGGATTGAGTATTGAACCAGGAGAATTCAGGATATTCTTTTGGGTATTGAGAATTGAGGATTGATGGTTGAGGGTTGTGCGTTTAATATTGAGGATTGAGGATTGAGTATTGAGGATTGAAGATTGAGGATTGAGGACGGAGTATTGAGGATTGAGGATTGAGTATTGAGTATTGAGGATGGAAGACTGAGGATTGGGTATTGAGGATTGAACGTTGAGGATTGAGGGCTGAGGATTGAGGATTGAGGATTGAAGATTGAAGATTGAATATTAATGATTGAAGATTGAGGATTGAGGGTTGAGGGTTGTGGATTGAGGACGAGGACTGAGGGTTGAGTATTGGTGTTTGAAGTCTGAGGATTGAGGATTGAGGATTAAGAAATGAGGATTGAAGATTGAGGATTGATGATTGAGGATTCGGTATTGAGGATTGAAGAATGAGGATTGAGGAGTGAGGACTGAGGATTGAGGATTGAGGATTGAGGATTGAGGTTTGAGGATTGAGGATTGAAGATTGAGTATTGAGGATTGAAGATTGAGGATTCAGGATTGAGGATTCGGGGTGGAGGTTTGAGGTCTGAGGATTGATGGTTGAGGATTAAGGATTGAGGATTGAGGATTGACGATTGAGTATTGAGTATTGAGGATTGAGAATTGAGGATTGATTATTGAAGTTTGAGTATTGAGGATTGAAGATTGAGTATTGAGGATTGAGGATTGAGGATTGAGGATTGAGGATGAGGGCTGAGGGTTGAGGGTAGGGGTTTGAGGACTGAGGACTGAGGATTGAGGATTGAGAACTGAGGACTGAGGATTGAGGATTGAAGATTGAGGATTGAGGATTGAGGATGAGGGCTGAGGGTTGAGGATTGAGGACTGTGGACTGAGGAATGAGGATTGAGGATTGAGAGTTGAGGATTGAGGATTGAGGATTGAGGATTGAAGATTGAGGATTGGGTGTTGAGGATTGAAGAATGAGGATTGAGGAATGAGGATTGAGGATTGAGGATTTAGGATTCAAGATTGAGTATTGAGGATTGAAGCCTGGCGATTGAGGATTGAGTGTTGAGGATTGACGATTGAGGATGGAGGATTGAAGATTGAGTATTGAGGATTGAAGATTGAGGATCGAGGATTGAGGATTGAGGATTGAGTATTGAAGATTGAGGATTGGGGACTGAGTGTTGAGTGTTGAATGATGAGAATTGATGTTTGTGAATAAAGATTTGAAAATTGCAGATTGAGTATTGAGTATTGAAAACTGTGAATTGATGATATTCTATTGAGGATTGATAATTGACAACTGATTGTTGAGGACTGAGGTCTGAAGATTGAGGATTCAGGATTGAGGATACAGGTTTGAGGTTCGAGGACTGAGGATTGAGGGTTGAGGATTGAGGTTTGAGGATTGAGGATTGAGGATTGAGGATTGAAGATTGAGAATTGGGTATTGCGGATTGAACATTGAGGATTGAGGATTGAGGATTGAGGATTGAGGACTGAGGATTGAGGATTGATGATTGAGGATTGAGGATTGAGAATTGAGGATTGAGGATTGAGGATTGAAGATTGAGGATTGGGTACTGAGGAATGAAGAACGAGGATTGAGGATTGAGTATTGAGGATCGAGGATTGAAGACTGAGTATTGAGGATTGAAGATTGAGGATTGAGTATCGAGGATTGAAGATTGCGGACTGAGGATTGAGGATTGCAGATTGAGTATTGAGGATTGAAGATTGAGGATTGAGGATTGAGGATTGAGGTTTGAGGATTGAAGATCGAGGATTGGGGATTGAGGATTGACGATTGAGTATTGAGTATTGAGGATTGAGAATAGAGGATTGATTATTGAAGATTGAGTATTGAGGATTGAAGATTGAGTATTGAGGATTGAGGATTGAGGATTGAGGATTGAGGACGAGGGCTGAGGGTTGAGGGTAGGGTTTTGAGGACTGAGGACTGAGGATTGAGGATAGAGAACTGAGGACTGAGGATTGCAGATTGAGGATTGAGGATTGAAGATTGAGAATTGGGTATTGCGGATTGAACATTGAGGATTGAGGATTGAGGATTGAGGATTGAGGACTGAGGATTGAGGATTGATGATTGATGATTGAGGATTCGGTATTGAGGATTGAAGAATGAGGATTGAGGAGTGAGGACTGAGGATTGATGATTGAGGATTGAGGATTGAGGTTTGAAGATTGAGGATTGAAGCTTGAGTATTGAGGATTGAAGATTGAGGATTGAGGATTGAGGATTGAGGATTGAGGATTGAAGATTGTGGATTGGGGATTGAGGATTGAGGATTGAGGATTGAGGATTGAAGATTGAGGATTGGGGATTGAGGATTGACGATTGAGTATTGAGCACTGAGGGTTGAGAATTGAGGATTGAGGATTGAAGATTGAGTATTGAGGATTGAAGATTGAGGATTGAGGATTGAGGATTGAAGATTGAGGACTGAGTGTTGAGGGTTGCGTGATGAGAATTGATGTTTGTGGATTGAGACTTGAAGATTGAAGAATGGGGATTGAGTATTGAAAACTGTGAATTGAGGATATTCTATTGAGGATTGAGGATTGACAATTCATTGCTGAGGACTTATGGCTGAAGATTGAGGATTCAGGATTGAGGATTCGGGGTTGAGGTTTGATCTCTGAGGATTGATGGTTGAGGATTGACGATTGAGGATTGAGGATTGACGCTTGAGGATTGAGGATTGATGATGGAGGATTGTAGAGAGAGGACTGAGTATTGAGGATTGAGGATTGAGTATTGAGGATTGAGAATGGAAGACTGAGGATTGGGTATTGAGGATTGAACGTTGAGGATTGAGGGTTGAGGATTGAGGATTGAGGATTGAAGATTGAAGATTGAATATTAATGATTGAAGATTGAGGATTGAGGATTGAGGGTTGTGGATTGAGGGCGAGGACAGAGGGTTGAGTATTGGTGTTTGAAGTCTGAGGATTGAGGATTGAGGATTGAGAATTGAGGATTGAGGATTGAGGATTGGAGATTGAGGATTGAGGATTGAGGATTGAGGATTGAAGATTGAGTATTGAAGATTGAGGATTGAAGAACGAGGATTGAGGATTGAGGATTGAAGATTGAGGATTGAGGACTGAGTATTGAGGATTGAGGATTGAGTATTGAGCATTGACGATTAAGAATTGAGGATTGTGGATTGAGTATTGAGGATTGAGGATTGAGGATTGAAGATTGAATATTGATGATTGAAGATTGAGGATCGAGGATTGAGGATTGTGGATTGAGGACGAGGACTGAGGGTTGAGTATTGATGTTTGAGGTCTGAGGATTGAGGATTGAGGATTGAGAATTGAGGACTGAGGATTGAGGATTGAAGATTGAGGATTGGGTGTTGAGGATTGAAGAATGTGGATTGAGGATTGATTATTGAGGATTGAGGATTGACGGTTGACTATTGAGGATTGAAGATTGAAGGCTGAGGATTGAAGGTTGAGGATTGGGTGTTGAGGATAGAAGAATGAGGATTGAGGATTGAGGATTGAGGATTGAGGATTGAGTATTGAAGATTCAGTATTGAGGATTGAAGATTGAGGATTGAGGATTGACGATTGAGGATTGAAGATTGAGTATTGAGGATTGAAGATTGAGGATTGAGGACTGAGTATTGAGGATGGAGGATTGAGGATTGAGGATTGAGGATTGAAGATTGAGGATTGGGGATTGAGGATTGACGATTGAGTATTGAGCATTGACGATTGAGAATTGAGGATTGTGGATTGAGTATTGAGGATTGAGGATTGAGGATTGAAGATTGAATATTGATGATTGAAGATTGAGGATTGAGGATTGAGGGTTGCGGATTGAGGACGAGGACTCAGGGTTGAGTATTGGAGTTTGAAGTCTGAGGATTGAGGATTGTGGATTGAGAATTGAGGATTGCGGATTGAGGATTGAAGATTGAGGATCCGGTATTGAGGATTGAAGAATGAGAATTGAGGAGTGAGGACTGAGGATTGAGGATTGCAGTTTGAGTATTGAGGATTGAAGATTGAGGATTGAGGATTGAGGATTGAGGGTTGAGGATTGAGGATTGAGGATTGAAGATTGAGTATTGAGGATTGAAGATTGAGGATTGAGGATTGAGGATTGTGGACTGAGGATTGAAGATTGAGGGTTGGGGATTGAGGATTGAGGATGAGGGCTGAGGTTTGAGGATTGAGGTTTGAGGTCTGAGGACTGAGAATTGAGGGTCGAGAATTGAGGATTGAGGATTGAGGATTGAAGATTGAGGATTGGGTATTGAGGATTGAAGAATGAGGATTGAGGATTGAGGATTGGGGATTGAGGATTGAGGATTGAAGATTGAGTATTCAGGATTGGAGATTGGCGATTGAGGGTTGAGGATTGAGGATAGAGGATTGAAGATTGAGGATTGGGGACTGAGTGTTGAGGGTTGTGTGATGAGAATTGATGATTGTGGATAGAGATTTGAAGATTTCAGGTTGAGTATTGAGTATTGAAACCTGTGAATTGAGGATATTCTATTGAGGATTGAGGACTGACAACTGGTTGTTGAGGACTGAGGTCTGCAGACAGAGGATTCAGGTTTGAGGATTCAGGATTGAGGTTTGAGGACTGAGGATTGAGGATTGAGGATTGATGATTGAGGATTGAGGATTGAGGATTGAAGATTGAGGTTTGGGTATTGAGGATTGAACATTGAGGACTGTGGATTGAGTATTGAGGATCGAGAATTGAGGACTGAGGATTGAGGATTGAAGATTGAGGATTGGGTGTTGAGGATTGAGGGTTGTGGATTGAGGACGAGGACTGAGGATTGAGTATTGATGTTTGAAGTCTGAGGATTGAGGATTGAGTATTGAGGATTGAGAATTGAGGACTGAGGATTGAGGATTGAAGATTGAGGATTGGGTGTTGAGGATTGAGGAATGTGGAGTGAGGATTGAGGATTGAGTATTGAGGATTGAGAATTGAGGACTGAGGATTGAGGATTGAAGATTGAGGATTGGGTGTTGAGGATTGAGGAATGTGGAGTGAGGATTGAGGATTGAGGATTGAGGATTGAAGATTGAGTATTGACGATTGAAGATTGAGGATTGAGGATTGAGGATTGAGGATTGAGGGTTGAGGATTGAAGATTGAGGATTGGGTATTGCGGATTGAACATTGAGGATTGAAGATTGAGGATTGGGTGCTGAGGGTTGAAGAATGAGGATTGAGGATTGAGGATTGAGGATTGAGGATTGAAGATCCAGTATTGAGGATTGAAGATTGTGGATTAAGGATTGAGGATTGAGGATTGAAGATTGAGTATTGAGGATTGAAGATTGAGGATTGAGGACTGACTATTGAGGATTGAGGATTGAGTATTGAGTATTGAGGATGGAAGACTGAGGATTGGGTATTGAGGATTGAACGTTGAGGATTGAGGGTTGAGGATTGAGGATTGAGGATTGAAGATTGAAGATTGAATATTAATGATTGAAGATTGAGGATTGAGGATTGAGGGTTGTGGATTGAGGACGAGGACTGAGGGTTGAGTATTGGTGTTTGAAGTCTGAGGATTGAGGATTGAGGATTAAGAAAGGAGGATTGAGGATTGAGGATTGAAGATTGAGGATTCGGTATTGAGGATTGAAGAATGAGGATTGAGGAGTGAGGACTGAGGGTTGAGGATTGAGGATTGAGGATTGAGGTTTGAGGATTGAGGATTGTGGACTGAGGATTGAGGATTGAAGATTGTGGATTGAGAATTGAGGATTGAGGATTGAGGATTGAGGTTTGAGGATTGAAGATTGAGGATTGGGTATTGAGGTTTGAGCATTGGGGTTGAGGTTTGAGGACGAGGACTGACGGTTGAGGATTGAGAATTGAGGATTGACGCTTGAGGATTGAGGATTGAGGATGGAGGATTGAAGAGAGAGGACTGAGTGTTGAGGATTGCGTGTTGAGGATTGATGTTTGAGGACTGAGATTTGATTATTGAATATTGTGGATTGAGTATTGAACCAGGAGAATTCAGGATATTCTTTTGGGTATTGAGAATTGAGGATTGATGGTTGAGGGTTGTGCGTTTAATATTGAGGATTGAGGATTGAGTATTGAGGATTGAAGATTGAGGATTGAGGACGGAGTATTGAGGATTGAGGATTGAGTATTGAGTATTGAGGATGGAAGACTGAGGATTGGGTATTGAGGATTGAACGTTGAGGATTGAGGGCTGAGGATTGAGGATTGAGGATTGAAGATTGAAGATTGAATATTAATGATTGAAGATTGAGGATTGAGGGTTGAGGGTTGTGGATTGAGGACGAGGACTGAGGGTTGAGTATTGGTGTTTGAAGTCTGAGGATTGAGGATTGAGGATTAAGAAATGAGGATTGAAGATTGAGGATTGATGATTGAGGATTCGGTATTGAGGATTGAAGAATGAGGATTGAGGAGTGAGGACTGAGGATTGAGGATTGAGGATTGAGGATTGAGGTTTGAGGATTGAGGATTGAAGATTGAGTATTGAGGATTGAAGATTGAGGATTCAGGATTGAGGATTCGGGGTGGAGGTTTGAGGTCTGAGGATTGATGGTTGAGGATTAAGGATTGAGGATTGAGGATTGACGATTGAGTATTGAGTATTGAGGATTGAGAATTGAGGATTGATTATTGAAGTTTGAGTATTGAGGATTGAAGATTGAGTATTGAGGATTGAGGATTGAGGATTGAGGATTGAGGATGAGGGCTGAGGGTTGAGGGTAGGGGTTTGAGGACTGAGGACTGAGGATTGAGGATTGAGAACTGAGGACTGAGGATTGAGGATTGAAGATTGAGGATTGAGGATTGAGGATGAGGGCTGAGGGTTGAGGATTGAGGACTGTGGACTGAGGAATGAGGATTGAGGATTGAGAGTTGAGGATTGAGGATTGAGGATTGAGGATTGAAGATTGAGGATTGGGTGTTGAGGATTGAAGAATGAGGATTGAGGAATGAGGATTGAGGATTGAGGATTTAGGATTCAAGATTGAGTATTGAGGATTGAAGCCTGGCGATTGAGGATTGAGTGTTGAGGATTGACGATTGAGGATGGAGGATTGAAGATTGAGTATTGAGGATTGAAGATTGAGGATCGAGGATTGAGGATTGAGGATTGAGTATTGAAGATTGAGGATTGGGGACTGAGTGTTGAGTGTTGAATGATGAGAATTGATGTTTGTGAATAAAGATTTGAAAATTGCAGATTGAGTATTGAGTATTGAAAACTGTGAATTGATGGTATTCTATTGAGGATTGATAATTGACAACTGATTGTTGAGGACTGAGGTCTGAAGATTGAGGATTCAGGATTGAGGATACAGGTTTGAGGTTCGAGGACTGAGGATTGAGGGTTGAGGATTGAGGTTTGAGGATTGAGGATTGAGGATTGAGGATTGAAGATTGAGAATTGGGTATTGCGGATTGAACATTGAGGATTGAGGATTGAGGATTGAGGATTGAGGACTGAGGATTGAGGATTGATGATTGAGGATTGAGGATTGAGAATTGAGGATTGAGGATTGAGGATTGAAGATTGAGGATTGGGTACTGAGGAATGAAGAACGAGGATTGAGGATTGAGTATTGAGGATCGAGGATTGAAGACTGAGTATTGAGGATTGAAGATTGAGGATTGAGTATCGAGGATTGAAGATTGCGGACTGAGGATTGAGGATTGCAGATTGAGTATTGAGGATTGAAGATTGAGGATTGAGGATTGAGGATTGAGGTTTGAGGATTGAAGATCGAGGATTGGGGATTGAGGATTGACGATTGAGTATTCAGGATTGGAGATTGGCGATTGAGGGTTGAGGATTGACGATAGAGGATTGAAGATTGAGGATTGGGGACTGAGTGTTGTGGGTTGAGTGATGAGAATTGATGATTGTGGATAGAGATTTGAAGATTTCAGGTTGAGTATTGAGTATTGAAACCTGTGAATTGAGGATATTCTATTGAGGATTGAGGACTGACAACTGATTGTTGAGGACTGAGGTCTGAAGACTGAGGATTCAGGTTTGAGGATTCAGGATTCAGGTTTGAGGACTGAGGATTGAGGATTGAGGATTGAGGATTGAGGATTGAGGATTGAGGATTGAGGATTGAAGATTGAGGTTTGGGTAATGAGGATTGAACATTGAGGACTGTGGATTGAGTATTGAGGATCGAGAATTGAGGACTGAGGATTGAGGATTGAAGATTGAGGATTGGGTGTTGAGGATTGAGGGTTGTGGATTGAGGACGAGGACTGAGGGCTGAGTATTGATGTTTGAGGTCTGAGGATTGAGGATTGAGGATTGAGGATTGAGAATTGAGGACTGAGGATTGAGGATTGAAGATTGAGGATAGGGTGTTGAGGATTGAAGAATGTGGAGTGAGGATTGAGGATTGAGGATTGAGGATTGAAGATTGAGTATTGAGGATTGAAGATTGAGGATTGAGGATTGAGGATTGAGGATTGAGGATTGAGGATTGAGAATGGAGGACTGAGGATTGAGGATTGAAGATTGAGGATTGGGTATTGAGGATTGAAGAATGAGGATTGAGGATTGTGGATTGAGGATTGAGGAATGAGCATCGAAGATTGAGTATTGAGGATTGAACGTTGAGGATTGTGGATTGAGGATTGAGGATTCAGGCTTGAATATTGAGGACTGGGGACTGAGTGTTGAGGGTTGAGTGATGAGAATTGATGTTTGTGGATAGAGATTTGAAGATTGCAGATTGAGTATTGAGTAATGAAAACTGTGAATTGATGATATTCTATTGAGGATTGAGGATTGACAACTGATTGTAGAGGACCGAGGGCTGAAGATTGAGGATTCAGGATTGAGGATTCGGGATTGAGGTTTGAGGACTGAGGATTGAAGATTCAGGATTGAGGATTGAGGACTGAGTATTGAGGATTGAGGATTGAGTATTGAGCATTGACGATTAAGAATTGAGGATTGAGGATTGAGTATTGAGGATTGAGGATTGAGGATTGAAGATTGAATATTGATGATTGAAGATTGAGGATCGAGGATTGAGGGTTGTGGATTGAGGACGAGGACTGAGGGTTGAGTATTGATGTTTGAGGTCTGAGGATTGAGGATTGAGGATTGAGAATTGAGGACTGAGGATTGAGGATTGAAGATTGAGGATTGGGTGTTGAGGATTGAAGAATGTGGATTGAGGATTGATTATTGAGGATTGAGGATTGAAGGTTGACTATTGAGGATTGAAGATTGAAGGCTGAGGATTGAAGGTTGAGGATTGGGTGTTGAGGATAGAAGAATGAGGATTGAGGATTGAGGATTGAGGATTGAGGATTGAGGATTGAAGATTCAGTATTGAGGATTGAAGATTGAGGATTGAGGATTGACGATTGAGGATTGAAGATTGAGTATTGAGGATTGAAGATTGAGGATTGAGGACTGAGTATTGAGGATGGAGGATTGAGGATTGAGGATTGAGGATTGAAGATTGAGGATTGGGAATTGAGGATTGACGATTGAGTATTGAGCATTGACGATTGAGAATTGAGGATTGTGGATTGAGTATTGAGGATTGAGGATTGAGGATTGAAGATTGAATATTGATGATTGAAGATTGAGGATTGAGGATTGAGGGTTGCGGATTGAGGACGAGGACTCAGGGTTGAGTATTGGAGTTTGAAGTCTGAGGATTGAGGATTGTGGATTGAGAATTGAGGATTGCGGATTGAGGATTGAAGATTGAGGATCCGGTATTGAGGATTGAAGAATGAGAATTGAGGAGTGAGGACTGAGGATTGAGGATTGCAGTTTGAGTATTGAGAATTGAAGATAGAGGATTGAGGATTGAGGATTGAGGATTGAGGATTGAGGATTGAGGATTGAAGATTGAGTATTGAGGATTGAAGATTGAGGATTGAGGATTGAGGATTGAGGACTGAGGATTGAAGATTGAGGGTTGGGGATTGAGGATTGAGTATGAGGGCTGAGGTTTGAGGATTGAGGTTTGAGGTCTGAGGACTGAGAATTGAGGGTCGAGAATTGAGGATTGAGGATTGAGGATTGAAGATTGAGGATTGGGTATTGAGGATTGAAGAATGAGGATTGAGGATTGAGGATTGGGGATTGAGGATTGAGGATTGAAGATTGAGTATTCAGGATTGGAGATTGGCGATTGAGGGTTGAGGATTGAGGATAGAGGATTGAAGATTGAGGATTGGGGACTGAGTGTTGAGGGTTGTGTGATGAGAATTGATGATTGTGGATAGAGATTTGAAGATTTCAGGTTGAGTATTGAGTATTGAAACCTGTGAATTGAGGATATTCTATTGAGGATTGAGGACTGACAACTGGTTGTTGAGGACTGAGGTCTGAAGACAGAGGATTCAGGTTTGAGGATTCAGGATTGAGGTTTGAGGACTGAGGATTGAGGATTGAGGATTGATGATTGAGGATTGAGGATTGAGGATTGAAGATTGAGGTTTGGGTATTGAGGATTGAACATTGAGGACTGTGGATTGAGTATTGAGGATCGAGAATTGAGGACTGAGGATTGAGGATTGAAGATTGAGGATTGGGTGTTGAGGATTGAGGGTTGTGGATTGAGGACGAGGACTGAGGGTTGAGTATTGATGTTTGAGGTCTGAGGATTGAGGATTGAGTATTGAGGATTGAGAATTGAGGACTGAGGATTGAGGATTGAAGATTGAGGATTGGGTGTTGAGGATTGAGGAATGTGGAGTGAGAATTGAGGATTGGGTATTGAGGATTGAGAATTGAGGACTGAGGATTGAGGATTGAAGATTGAGGATTGGGTGTTGAGGATTGAGGAATGTGGAGTGAGGATTGAGGATTGAGGATTGAGGATTGAAGATTGAGTATTGACGATTGAAGATTGAGGATTGAGGATTGAGGATTGAGGATTGAGGGTTGAGGATTGAAGATTGAGGATTGGGTATTGCGGATTGAACATTGAGGATTGAAGATTGAGGATTGGGTGCTGAGGGTTGAAGAATGAGGATTGAGGATTGAGGATTGAGGATTGAGGATTGAAGATCCAGTATTGAGGATTGAAGATTGTGGATTAAGGATTGAGGATTGAGGATTGAAGATTGAGTATTGAGGATTGAAGATTGAGGATTGAGGACTGACTATTGAGGATTGAGGATTGAGTATTGAGTATTGAGGATGGAAGACTGAGGATTGGGTATTGAGGATTGAACGTTGAGGATTGAGGGTTGAGGATTGAGGATTGAGGATTGAAGATTGAAGATTGAATATTAATGATTGAAGATTGAGGATTGAGGATTGAGGGTTAAGGATTGAAGGTTCAGTAATGAGGATTGAAGATAGAGAATTGAGGATTGAGGATTGAACATTGAGGACTGAGTGTTGCGGGTTGAGTGATGAGAATTGATGTTTGTGGATAGTGGTTTGAAGATTGCAGATCGAGTATTGAGTGCTGAAAGCTGTGAATTGAGGATATTCTACTGAGGATTGAGGATTGACTACTGATTGCTGAGGACTGAGGGCTGAAGATTGAGGACTCAGGATTGAGGATTCAGAATTGAGGTTTGTGGACTGAGGATTGAGGATTGAAGATTGTGGATTGAGGATTGAGGATTGAGGATTGAGGATTGAGGTTTGAGGATTGAAGATTGAGGATTGGGTATTGAGGTTTGAGCATTGGGGTTGAGGTTTGAGGACGAGGACTGACGGTTGAGGATTGAGAATTGAGGATTGACGCTTGAGGATTGAGGATTGAGGATGGAGGATTGAAGAGAGAGGACTGAGTGTTGAGGATTGCGTGTTGAGGATTGATGTTTGAGGACTGAGATTTGATTATTGAATATTGTGGATTGAGTATTGAACCAGGAGAATTCAGGATATTCTTTTGGGTATTGAGAATTGAGGATTGATGGTTGAGGGTTGTGCGTTTAATATTGAGGATTGAGGATTGAGTATTGATTATTGAAGATTGAGGATTGAGGACGGAGTATTGAGGATTGAGGATTGAGTATTGAGTATTGAGGATGGAAGACTGAGGATTGGGTATTGGGGATTGAACGTTGAGGATTGAGGGCTGAGGATTGAGGATTGAGGATTGAAGATTGAAGATTGAATATTAATGATTGAAGATTGAGGATTGAGGATTGAGGGTTGTGGATTGAGGACGAGGACTGAGGGTTGAGTATTGGTGTTTGAAGTCTGAGGATTGAGGATTGAGGATTAAGAAATGAGGATTGAAGATTGAGGATTGATGATTGAGGATTCGGTATTGAGGATTGAAGAATGAGGATTGAGGAGTGAGGACTGAGGATTGAGGATTGAGGATTGAGGATTGAGGTTTGAGGATTGAGGATTGAAGATTGAGTATTGAGGATTGAAGATTGAGGATTCAGGATTGAGGATTCGGGGTGGAGGTTTGAGGTCTGAGGATTGATGGTTGAGGATTAAGGATTGAGGATTGAGGATTGACGATTGAGTATTGAGTATTGAGGATTGAGAATTGAGGATTGATTATTGAAGTTTGAGTATTGAGGATTGAAGATTGAGTATTGAGGATTGAGGATTGAGGATTGAGGATTGAGGATGAGGGCTGAGGGTTGAGGGTAGGGGTTTGAGGACTGAGGACTGAGGATTGAGGATTGAGAACTGAGGACTGAGGATTGAGGATTGAAGATTGAGGATTGAGGATTGAGGATGAGGGCTGAGGGTTGAGGATTGAGGACTGTGGACTGAGGAATGAGGATTGAGGATTGAGAGTTGAGGATTGAGGATTGAGGATTGAGGATTGAAGATTGAGGATTGGGTGTTGAGGATTGAAGAATGAGGATTGAGGAATGAGGATTGAGGATTGAGGATTTAGGATTCAAGATTGAGTATTGAGGATTGAAGCCTGGCGATTGAGGATTGAGTGTTGAGGATTGACGATTGAGGATGGAGGATTGAAGATTGAGTATTGAGGATTGAAGATTGAGGATCGAGGATTGAGGATTGAGGATTGAGTATTGAAGATAGAGGATTGGGGACTGAGTGTTGAGTGTTGAATGATGAGAATTGATGTTTGTGAATAAAGATTTGAAAATTGCAGATTGAGTATTGAGTATTGAAAACTGTGAATTGATGATATTCTATTGAGGATTGATAATTGACAACTGATTGTTGAGGACTGAGGTCTGAAGATTGAGGATTCAGGATTGAGGATACAGGTTTGAGGTTCGAGGACTGAGGATTGAGGGTTGAGGATTGAGGTTTGAGGATTGAGGATTGAGGATTGAGGATTGAAGATTGAGAATTGGGTATTGCGGATTGAACATTGAGGATTGAAGATTGAGGATTGAGGATTGAGGACTGAGGATTGAGGATTGATGATTGAGGATTGAGGATTGAGAATTGAGGATTGAGGATTGAGGATTGAAGATTGAGGCCTGGGCATTGAGGATTGAAGAATGAGGATTGAGGATTGAGGATTGAAGATTGAGGATTGCAGATTGAGTATCGAGGATTGAAGATTGAGGGTTGAGGATTGAGGATTGAGGATTGAGAATTGAGGATTGAGGATTGAGGATTGAAGATTGAGGATTGGGTATTGAGGAATGAAGAACGAGGATTGAGGATTGAGTATTGAGGATCGAGGATTGAAGACTGAGTATTGAGGATTGAAGATTGAGGATTGAGTATCGAGGATTGAGGATTGCGGACTGAGGATTGAGGATTGCAGATTGAGTATTGAGGATTGAATATTGAGGATTGAGGATTGAGGATTGAGGTTTGAGGATTGAAGATCGAGGATTGGGGATTGAGGATTGACGATTGAGTATTGAGTATTGAGGATTGAGAATTGAGGATTGATTATTGAAGATTGAGTATTGAGGATTGAAGATTGAGTATTGAGGATTGAGGATTGAGGATTGAGGATTGAGGACGAGGGCTGAGGGTTGAGGGTAGGGTTTTGAGGACTGAGGACTGAGGATTGAGGATAGAGAACTGAGGACTGAGGATTGCAGATGGAGGATTGAGGATTGAAGATTGAGAATTGGGTATTGCAGATTGAACACTGAGGATTGAGGATTGAGGATTGAGGATTGAGGACTGAGGATTGAGGATTGATGATTGATGATTGAGGATTGAGAATTGAGGATTGAGGATTGAGGATTGAAGATTGAGGCCTGGGCATTGAGGATTGAAGAATGAGGATTGAGGATTGAGGTTTGAAGATTGAGGATTGCAGATTGAGTATCGAGGATTGAAGATTGAGCGTTGAGGATTGAGGATTGAGGATTGAGGATTGAGGATTGAAGATTCAGTATTGAGGATTGAAGATTGTGGATTAAGGATTGAGGATTGAGGATTGAAGATTCAGTATTGAGGATTGAAGATTGAGGATTGAGGACTGAGTATTGAGGATTGAGGATTGAGTATTGAGGATTGAGGGTGGAAGACTGAGGATTGGGTAATGAGGATTGAACGTTGAGGATTGAGGGTTGAGGATTGAGGATTGAGGATTGAAGATTGAAGTTTGAATATTAATGATTGAAGATTGAGGATTGAGGATTGAGGGTTGAGAATTGAGGATTGAGGATTGAGTATTGTAGATTGAGGATCGGGTATTGAGGATTGAAGAATGTGGATTGAGGCTTGAGGATTGAGGATTGAGGATTGAAGATTGAGGATTGAGGATTGAGGATTGAGGGTTGAGGATTGAATATTGAGTATTGAGGATTGAAGATTGAGGATTGAGGGTTGAGGGTTGAGGATTGAGGGCGAGGACTGACGGTGAGGATTGAGGTTTGAGGATTGAGGATTGAGGATTGAGGACTGAGGATTGAGGATTGAGGATTGAGCATTGTGGATTGAAGATTGAGGACTCGGGATTGAGGATTGGTGATACAGGATTAAGGATTGAAGATTGGGGATTGAGGATCTAGGATTGGAGATTAATTATTGAGGATTGAAGATTGAGGATTAAGGATTGAGGATTGAGGATTGAGGATTGCGGATTGAGGATTGAGGATTGAAGATTGAGTATTGAGGGTTGAAGATTGAGGATTGAGGATTGAGGATTTAGGATTGAGGATGACGGCTGAGGTTTGAGGATTGAGGTTTGAGGTCCGAGGACTGAGAATTGAGGGTCGAGAATTGAGGATTGAGGATTGAGGATTGAAGATTGAGGATTGGGTATTGAGGATTGAAGAATGAGGATTGAGGATTGAGGATTGGGGATTGAGAATTGAGGATTGAAGATTGAGTATTCAGGATTGGAGATTGGCGATTGAGTGTTGAGGATTGACGATAGAGGATTGAAGATTGAGGACTGGGGACTGAGTGTTGTGGGTTGAGTGATGAGAATTGATGATTGTGGATAGAGATTTGAAGATTTCAGGTTGAGTATTGAGTATTGAAACCTGTGAATTGAGGATATTCTATTGAGGATTAAGGACTGACAACTGATTGTTGAGGACTGAGGTCTGAAGACTGAGGATTCAGGTTTGAGGATTCAGGATTCAGGTTTGAGGACTGAGGATTGAGGATTGAGGATTGAGGATTGAGGATTGAGGATTGAGGATTGAGGATTGAGGATTGAAGATTGAGGTTTGGGTATTGAGGATTGAACATTGAGGACTGTGGATTGAGTATTGAGGATCGAGAATTGAGGACTGAGGATTGAGGATTGAAGATTGAGGATTGGGTGTTGAGGATTGAGGGTTGTGGATTGAGGACGAGGACTGAGGGCTGAGTATTGATGTTTGAGGTCTGAGGATTGAGGATTGAGGATTGAGGATTGAGAATTGAGGACTGAGGATTGAGGATTGAAGATTGAGGATTGGGTATTGAGGATTGAAGAATGAGGATTGAGGATTGAGGATTGGGGATTGAGGATTGAGGATTGAAGATTGAGTATTCAGGATTGGAGATTGGCGATTGAGGGTTGAGGATTGACGATAGAGGATTGAAGATTGAGGATTGGGGACTGAGTGTTGTGGGTTGAGTGATGAGAATTGATGATTGTGGATAGAGATTTGAAGATTTCAGGTTGAGTATTGAGTATTGAAACCTGTGAATTGAGGATATTCTATTGAGGATTGAGGACTGACAACTGATTGTTGAGGACTGAGGTCTGAAGACTGAGGATTCAGGTTTGAGGATTCAGGATTCAGGTTTGAGGACTGAGGATTGAGGATTGAGGATTGAGGATTGAGGATTGAGGATTGAGGATTGAGGATTGAAGATTGAGGTTTGGGTAATGAGGATTGAACATTGAGGACTGTGGATTGAGTATTGAGGATCGAGAATTGAGGACTGAGGATTGAGGATTGAAGATTGAGGATTGGGTGTTGAGGATTGAGGGTTGTGGATTGAGGACGAGGACTGAGGGCTGAGTATTGATGTTTGAGGTCTGAGGATTGAGGATTGAGGATTGAGGATTGAGAATTGAGGACTGAGGATTGAGGATTGAAGATTGAGGATAGGGTGTTGAGGATTGAAGAATGTGGAGTGAGGATTGAGGATTGAGGATTGAGGATTGAAGATTGAGTATTGAGGATTGAAGATTGAGGATTGAGGATTGAGGATTGAGGATTGAGGATTGAGGATTGAGAATGGAGGACTGAGGATTGAGGATTGAAGATTGAGGATTGGGTATTGAGGATTGAAGAATGAGGATTGAGGATTGTGGATTGAGGATTGAGGAATGAGCATCGAAGATTGAGTATTGAGGATTGAACGTTGAGGATTGTGGATTGAGGATTGAGGATTCAGGCTTGAATATTGAGGACTGGGGACTGAGTGTTGAGGGTTGAGTGATGAGAATTGATGTTTGTGGATAGAGATTTGAAGATTGCAGATTGAGTATTGAGTAATGAAAACTGTGAATTGATGATATTCTATTGAGGATTGAGGATTGACAACTGATTGTAGAGGACCGAGGGCTGAAGATTGAGGATTCAGGATTGAGGATTCGGGATTGAGGTTTGAGGACTGAGGATTGAAGATTCAGGATTGAGGATTGAGGACTGAGTATTGAGGATTGAGGATTGAGTATTGAGCATTGACGATTAAGAATTGAGGATTGAGGATTGAGTATTGAGGATTGAGGATTGAGGATTGAAGATTGAATATTGATGATTGAAGATTGAGGATCGAGGATTGAGGGTTGTGGATTGAGGACGAGGACTGAGGGTTGAGTATTGATGTTTGAGGTCTGAGGATTGAGGATTGAGGATTGAGAATTGAGGACTGAGGATTGAGGATTGAAGATTGAGGATTGGGTGTTGAGGATTGAAGAATGTGGATTGAGGATTGATTATTGAGGATTGAGGATTGAAGGTTGACTATTGAGGATTGAAGATTGAAGGCTGAGGATTGAAGGTTGAGGATTGGGTGTTGAGGATAGAAGAATGAGGATTGAGGATTGAGGATTGAGGATTGAGGATTGAGGATTGAAGATTCAGTATTGAGGATTGAAGATTGAGGATTGAGGATTGACGATTGAGGATTGAAGATTGAGTATTGAGGATTGAAGATTGAGGATTGAGGACTGAGTATTGAGGATGGAGGATTGAGGATTGAGGATTGAGGATTGAAGATTGAGGATTGGGAATTGAGGATTGACGATTGAGTATTGAGCATTGACGATTGAGAATTGAGGATTGTGGATTGAGTATTGAGGATTGAGGATTGAGGATTGAAGATTGAATATTGATGATTGAAGATTGAGGATTGAGGATTGAGGGTTGCGGATTGAGGACGAGGACTCAGGGTTGAGTATTGGAGTTTGAAGTCTGAGGATTGAGGATTGTGGATTGAGAATTGAGGATTGCGGATTGAGGATTGAAGATTGAGGATCCGGTATTGAGGATTGAAGAATGAGAATTGAGGAGTGAGGACTGAGGATTGAGGATTGCAGTTTGAGTATTGAGGATTGAAGATTGAGGATTGAGGATTGAGGATTGAGGATTGAGGATTGAGGATTGAGGATTGAAGATTGAGTATTGAGGATTGAAGATTGAGGATTGAGGATTGAGGATTGAGGACTGAGGATTGAAGATTGAGGGTTGGGGATTGAGGATTGAGTATGAGGGCTGAGGTTTGAGGATTGAGGTTTGAGGTCTGAGGACTGAGAATTGAGGGTCGAGAATTGAGGATTGAGGATTGAGGATTGAAGATTGAGGATTGGGTATTGAGGATTGAAGAATGAGGATTGAGGATTGAGGATTGGGGATTGAGGATTGAGGATTGAAGATTGAGTATTCAGGATTGGAGATTGGCGTTTGAGGGTTGAGGATTGAGGATAGAGGATTGAAGATTGAGGATTGGGGACTGAGTGTTGAGGGTTGTGTGATGAGAATTGATGATTGTGGATAGAGATTTGAAGATTTCAGGTTGAGTATTGAGTATTGAAACCTGTGAATTGAGGATATTCTATTGAGGATTGAGGACTGACAACTGGTTGTTGAGGACTGAGGTCTGAAGACAGAGGATTCAGGTTTGAGGATTCAGGATTGAGGTTTGAGGACTGAGGATTGAGGATTGAGGATTGATGATTGAGGATTGAGGATTGAGGATTGAAGATTGAGGTTTGGGTATTGAGGATTGAACATTGAGGACTGTGGATTGAGTATTGAGGATCGAGAATTGAGGACTGAGGATTGAGGATTGAAGATTGAGGATTGGGTGTTGAGGATTGAGGGTTGTGGATTGAGGACGAGGACTGAGGGTTGAGTATTGATGTTTGAGGTCTGAGGATTGAGGATTGAGTATTGAGGATTGAGAATTGAGGACTGAGGATTGAGGATTGAAGATTGAGGATTGGGTGTTGAGGATTGAGGAATGTGGAGTGAGAATTGAGGATTGGGTATTGAGGATTGAGAATTGAGGACTGAGGATTGAGGATTGAAGATTGAGGATTGGGTGTTGAGGATTGAGGAATGTGGAGTGAGGATTGAGGATTGAGGATTGAGGATTGAAGATTGAGTATTGACGATTGAAGATTGAGGATTGAGGATTGAGGATTGAGGATTGAGGGTTGAGGATTGAAGATTGAGGATTGGGTATTGCGGATTGAACATTGAGGATTGAAGATTGAGGATTGGGTGCTGAGGGTTGAAGAATGAGGATTGAGGATTGAGGATTGAGGATTGAGGATTGAAGATCCAGTATTGAGGATTGAAGATTGTGGATTAAGGATTGAGGATTGAGGATTGAAGATTGAGTATTGAGGATTGAAGATTGAGGATTGAGGACTGACTATTGAGGATTGAGGATTGAGTATTGAGTATTGAGGATGGAAGACTGAGGATTGGGTATTGAGGATTGAACGTTGAGGATTGAGGGTTGAGGATTGAGGATTGAGGATTGAAGATTGAAGATTGAATATTAATGATTGAAGATTGAGGATTGAGGATTGAGGGTTGTGGATTGAGGACGAGGACTGAGGGTTGAGTATTGGTGTTTGAAGTCTGAGGATTGAGGATTGAGGATTAAGAAATGAGGATTGAGGATTGAGGATTGAAGATTGAGGATTCGGTATTGAGGATTGAAGAATGAGGATTGAGGAGTGAGGACTGAGGGTTGAGGATTGAGGATTGAGGATTGAGGTTTGAGGATTGAGGATTGAAGATTGAGTATTGAGGATTGAAGATTGAGGATTGAGGATTGAGGATTGAGGATTGAGGATTGAAGATTGAGGATTGGGGATTGAGGATTGACGATTGAGTATTGAGCACTGAGGATTGAGAATTGAGGATTGAGGATTGAAGATTGAGTATTGAGGATTGAAGATTGAGGATTGAGTATTGAGGATTGAAGATTGAGGACTGAGTGTTGAGGGTTGCGTGATGAGAATTGATGTTTGTGGATTGAGATTTGAAGATTGAAGAATGTCGATTGAGTATTGAAAACTGTGAATTGAGGATATTCTATTGAGGATTGAGGATTGACAATTGATTGCTGAGGACTTATGGCTGAAGATTGATGATTCAGGATTGAGGATTCAGGGTGGAGGTTTGAGGTCTGAGGATTGATGGTTGAGGATTAAGGATTGAGGATTGAGGATTGAGGACTGAGGACTGAGGATTGAGGATTGATCATTGAGCATTGAGGACTGAAGATTGAGGACTGAGGATTGAGGATTGAAGATTGAGTATTGAGGATTGAAGATTGAGGATTGAGGATTGAGGATTGAGGATTCAGGATGAGGGCTGAGGGTTGAGGATTGAGGTTTGAGGACTGAGGACTGAGGATTGAGGATTGAGAATTGAGGATTGAGGATTGAGGATTGAAGATTGAGGATTGAGGGTTAAGGATTGAAGGTTCAGTAATGAGGATTGAAGATAGAGAATTGAGGATTGAGGATTGAACATTGAGGACTGAGTGTTGCGGGTTGAGTGATGAGAATTGATGTTTGTGGATAGTGGTTTGAAGATTGCAGATCGAGTATTGAGTGCTGAAAGCTGTGAATTGAGGATATTCTACTGAGGATTGAGGATTGACTACTGATTGCTGAGGACAGAGGGCTGAAGATTGAGGACTCAGGATTGAGGATTCAGAATTGAGGTTTGTGGACTGAGGATTGAGGATTGAAGATTGTGGATTGAGGATTGAGGATTGAGGATTGAGGATTGAGGTTTGAGGATTGAAGATTGAGGATTGGGTATTGAGGTTTGAGCATTGGGGTTGAGGTTTGAGGACGAGGACTGACGGTTGAGGATTGAGAATTGAGGATTGACGCTTGAGGATTGAGGATTGAGGATGGAGGATTGAAGAGAGAGGACTGAGTGTTGAGGATTGCGTGTTGAGGATTGATGTTTGAGGACTGAGATTTGATTATTGAATATTGTGGATTGAGTATTGAACCAGGAGAATTCAGGATATTCTTTTGGGTATTGAGAATTGAGGATTGATGGTTGAGGGTTGTGCGTTTAATATTGAGGATTGAGGATTGAGTATTGAGGATTGAAGATTGAGGATTGAGGACGGAGTATTGAGGATTGAGGATTGAGTATTGAGTATTGAGGATGGAAGACTGAGGATTGGGTATTGGGGATTGAACGTTGAGGATTGAGGGCTGAGGATTGAGGATTGAGGATTGAAGATTGAAGATTGAATATTAATGATTGAAGATTGAGGATTGAGGATTGAGGGTTGTGGATTGAGGACGAGGACTGAGGGTTGAGTATTGGTGTTTGAAGTCTGAGGATTGAGGATTGAGGATTAAGAAATGAGGATTGAAGATTGAGGATTGATGATTGAGGATTCGGTATTGAGGATTGAAGAATGAGGATTGAGGAGTGAGGACTGAGGATTGAGGATTGAGGATTGAGGATTGAGGTTTGAGGATTGAGGATTGAAGATTGAGTATTGAGGATTGAAGATTGAGGATTCAGGATTGAGGATTCGGGGTGGAGGTTTGAGGTCTGAGGATTGATGGTTGAGGATTAAGGATTGAGGATTGAGGATTGACGATTGAGTATTGAGTATTGAGGATTGAGAATTGAGGATTGATTATTGAAGTTTGAGTATTGAGGATTGAAGATTGAGTATTGAGGATTGAGGATTGAGGATTGAGGATTGAGGATGAGGGCTGAGGGTTGAGGGTAGGGGTTTGAGGACTGAGGACTGAGGATTGAGGATTGAGAACTGAGGACTGAGGATTGAGGATTGAAGATTGAGGATTGAGGATTGAGGATGAGGGCTGAGGGTTGAGGATTGAGGACTGTGGACTGAGGAATGAGGATTGAGGATTGAGAGTTGAGGATTGAGGATTGAGGATTGAGGATTGAAGATTGAGGATTGGGTGTTGAGGATTGAAGAATGAGGATTGAGGAATGAGGATTGAGGATTGAGGATTTAGGATTCAAGATTGAGTATTGAGGATTGAAGCCTGGCGATTGAGGATTGAGTGTTGAGGATTGACGATTGAGGATGGAGGATTGAAGATTGAGTATTGAGGATTGAAGATTGAGGATCGAGGATTGAGGATTGAGGATTGAGTATTGAAGATAGAGGATTGGGGACTGAGTGTTGAGTGTTGAATGATGAGAATTGATGTTTGTGAATAAAGATTTGAAAATTGCAGATTGAGTATTGAGTATTGAAAACTGTGAATTGATGATATTCTATTGAGGATTGATAATTGACAACTGATTGTTGAGGACTGAGGTCTGAAGATTGAGGATTCAGGATTGAGGATACAGGTTTGAGGTTCGAGGACTGAGGATTGAGGGTTGAGGATTGAGGTTTGAGGATTGAGGATTGAGGATTGAGGATTGAAGATTGAGAATTGGGTATTGCGGATTGAACATTGAGGATTGAAGATTGAGGATTGAGGATTGAGGACTGAGGATTGAGGATTGATGATTGAGGATTGAGGATTGAGAATTGAGGATTGAGGATTGAGGATTGAAGATTGAGGCCTGGGCATTGAGGATTGAAGAATGAGGATTGAGGATTGAGGATTGAAGATTGAGGATTGCAGATTGAGTATCGAGGATTGAAGATTGAGGGTTGAGGATTGAGGATTGAGGATTGAGAATTGAGGATTGAGGATTGAGGATTGAAGATTGAGGATTGGGTATTGAGGAATGAAGAACGAGGATTGAGGATTGAGTATTGAGGATCGAGGATTGAAGACTGAGTATTGAGGATTGAAGATTGAGGATTGAGTATCGAGGATTGAGGATTGCGGACTGAGGATTGAGGATTGCAGATTGAGTATTGAGGATTGAATATTGAGGATTGAGGATTGAGGATTGAGGTTTGAGGATTGAAGATCGAGGATTGGGGATTGAGGATTGACGATTGAGTATTGAGTATTGAGGATTGAGAATTGAGGATTGATTATTGAAGATTGAGTATTGAGGATTGAAGATTGAGTATTGAGGATTGAGGATTGAGGATTGAGGATTGAGGACGAGGGCTGAGGGTTGAGGGTAGGGTTTTGAGGACTGAGGACTGAGGATTGAGGATAGAGAACTGAGGACTGAGGATTGCAGATGGAGGATTGAGGATTGAAGATTGAGAATTGGGTATTGCAGATTGAACACTGAGGATTGAGGATTGAGGATTGAGGATTGAGGACTGAGGATTGAGGATTGATGATTGATGATTGAGGATTGAGAATTGAGGATTGAGGATTGAGGATTGAAGATTGAGGCCTGGGCATTGAGGATTGAAGAATGAGGATTGAGGATTGAGGTTTGAAGATTGAGGATTGCAGATTGAGTATCGAGGATTGAAGATTGAGCGTTGAGGATTGAGGATTGAGGATTGAGGATTGAGGATTGAAGATTCAGTATTGAGGATTGAAGATTGTGGATTAAGGATTGAGGATTGAGGATTGAAGATTCAGTATTGAGGATTGAAGATTGAGGATTGAGGACTGAGTATTGAGGATTGAGGATTGAGTATTGAGGATTGAGGGTGGAAGACTGAGGATTGGGTAATGAGGATTGAACGTTGAGGATTGAGGGTTGAGGATTGAGGATTGAGGATTGAAGATTGAAGTTTGAATATTAATGATTGAAGATTGAGGATTGAGGATTGAGGGTTGAGAATTGAGGATTGAGGATTGAGTATTGTAGATTGAGGATCGGGTATTGAGGATTGAAGAATGTGGATTGAGGCTTGAGGATTGAGGATTGAGGATTGAAGATTGAGGATTGAGGATTGAGGATTGAGGGTTGAGGATTGAATATTGAGTATTGAGGATTGAAGATTGAGGATTGAGGGTTGAGGGTTGAGGATTGAGGGCGAGGACTGACGGTGAGGATTGAGGTTTGAGGATTGAGGATTGAGGATTGAGGACTGAGGATTGAGGATTGAGGATTGAGCATTGTGGATTGAAGATTGAGGACTCGGGATTGAGGATTGGTGATACAGGATTAAGGATTGAAGATTGGGGATTGAGGATCTAGGATTGGAGATTAATTATTGAGGATTGAAGATTGAGGATTAAGGATTGAGGATTGAGGATTGAGGATTGCGGATTGAGGATTGAGGATTGAAGATTGAGTATTGAGGGTTGAAGATTGAGTATTGAGGATTGAGGATTTAGGATTGAGGATGACGGCTGAGGTTTGAGGATTGAGGTTTGAGGTCCGAGGACTGAGAATTGAGGGTCGAGAATTGAGGATTGAGGATTGAGGATTGAAGATTGAGGATTGGGTATTGAGGATTGAAGAATGAGGATTGAGGATTGAGGATTGGGGATTGAGAATTGAGGATTGAAGATTGAGTATTCAGGATTGGAGATTGGCGATTGAGTGTTGAGGATTGACGATAGAGGATTGAAGATTGAGGACTGGGGACTGAGTGTTGTGGGTTGAGTGATGAGAATTGATGATTGTGGATAGAGATTTGAAGATTTCAGGTTGAGTATTGAGTATTGAAACCTGTGAATTGAGGATATTCTATTGAGGATTAAGGACTGACAACTGATTGTTGAGGACTGAGGTCTGAAGACTGAGGATTCAGGTTTGAGGATTCAGGATTCAGGTTTGAGGACTGAGGATTGAGGATTGAGGATTGAGGATTGAGGATTGAGGATTGAAGATTGAGGTTTGGGTATTGAGGATTGAACATTGAGGACTGTGGATTGAGTATTGAGGATCGAGAATTGAGGACTGAGGATTGAGGATTGAAGATTGAGGATTGGGTGTTGAGGATTGAAGAATGAGGATTGAGGATTGAGGATTGGGGATTGAGGATTGAGGATTGAAGATTGAGTATTCAGGATTGGAGATTGGCGATTGAGGGTTGAGGATTGAGGATAGAGGATTGAAGATTGAGGATTGGGGACTGAGTGCTGATGGTTGTGTGATGAGAATTGATGATTGTGGATAGAGATTTGAAGATTTCAGGTTGAGTATTGAGTATTGAAACCTGTGAATTGAGGATATTCTATTGAGGATTGAGGACTGACAACTGGTTGTTGAGGACTGCGGTCTGAAGACAGAGGATTCAGGTTTGAGAATTCAGGATTGAGGTTTGAGGACTGACGATTGAGGATTGAGGATTGATGATTGAGGATTGAGGATTGAGGATTGAAGATTGAGGTTAGGGTATTGAGGATTGAACATTGAGGACTGTGGATTGAGTATTGAGGATCGAGAATTGAGGACTGAGGATTGAGGATTGAAGATTGAGGATTGGGTGTTGAGGATTGAGGGTTGTGGATTGAGGACGAGGACTGAGGGTTGAGTATTGATGTTTGAGGTCTGAGGATTGAGGATTGAGTATTGAGGATTGAGAATTGAGGACTGAGGATTGAGGATTGAAGATTGAGGATTGGGTGTTGAGGATTGAGGAATGTGGAGTGAGGATTGAGGATTGAGGATTGAGGATTGAAGATTGAGTATTGACGATTGAAGATTGAGGATTGAGGATTGCGGATTGAGGATTGAGGATTGAGGGTTGAGGATTGAAGATTGAGGATTGGGTATTGCGGATTGAACATTGAGGATTGAAGATTGAGGATTGGGTGCTGAGGGTTGAAGAATGAGGATTGAGGATTGAGGATTGAGGATTGAGGATTGAAGATCCAGTATTGAGGATTGAAGATTGTGGATTAAGGATTGAGTATTGAGGATTGAAGGTTGAGTATTGAGGATTGAAGATTGAGGATTGAGGACTGAGTATTGAGGATTGAGGATTGAGTATTGAGGATTGAGGGTGGAAGACTGAGGATTGGGTAACGAGGATTGAACGTTGAGGATTGAGAGTTGAGGATTGAGGATTGAGGATTGAAGATTGAAGATTGAATATTAATGATTGAAGATTGAGGATTGAGGATTGAGAGTTGTGGATTGAGGTCGAGGACTGAGGGTTGAGTATTGGTGTTTGAAGTCTGAGGATTGAGGATTGAGGATTGAGGATTGAGGATTGAAGATTGAGGATTCGGTATTGAGGATTGAAGAATGAGGATTGAGGAGTGAGGACTGAGGATTGAGGAGTGCAGTTTGAGTATTGAGGATTGAAGATTGAGGATTGAGGATTGAGGATTGAGGATTGAGGATTGAGGATTGATTATTGAATATTAAGTATTGAGGATTGAAGATTGAGGATTGAGGATTGAGGATTGAGGATTGAGGATGAGGGCTGAGGGTTGAGGATTGAGGTTTGAGGTTTGAGGACTGAGCACTCAGGATTGAGGATTGAGTATTGTAGATTGAGGATCGGGTATTGAGGATTGAAGAATGTGGATTGAGGATTGAGGATTGAGGATTGAAGATTGAGGATTGAGGATTGAGGATTGAGGATTGAATATTGAGTATTGAGGATTGAAGATTGAGGATTGAGGATTGAGGGTTGAGGATTGAGGACGAGGACTGACGGTGAGGATTGAGGTTTGAGGATTGAGGACTGAGGATTGAGGTTTGAGAATTGAGGATTGAGGATTGAGTATTGTAGATTGAGGATCGGGTATTGAGGATTGAAGAATGTGGATTGAGGATTGAGGATTGAGGATTGAGGATTGAAGATTGAAGACTGAGGATTGAAGGTTGAGGATTGGGTGTTGAGGATAGAAGAATGAGGATTGAGGATTGAGGATTGGGGATTGAGGATTGAGGATTGAAGATTCAGTACTGAGGATTGAAGATTGAGGATTGAGGATTGACGATTGAGGATTGAGGATTGAGGATTGAGGATTGAGGATTGAGGGTTGAGGATTGAGGATTGAGGATTGAATATTGAGTATTCAGTATTGGAGATTGACGATTGAGGATTGATGACCGAGGATTGAGGATTGAGGATTGGAGATTGAGTATCGAGGATTGAAGATTGAGGATTGAGGATTGAGGATTGGGGATTGAGTATTGTAGATTGAGGATCGGGTATTGAGGATTGAAGAATGTGGATTGAGGATTGAGGATTGAGGATTGAGGATTGAGGATTGAGGGTTGAGGATTGAGGATTGAGGATTGAATATTGAGTATTCAGTATTGGAGATTGACGATTGAGGATTGATGACCGAGGATTGAGGATTGAGGATTGGAGATTGAGTATCGAGGATTGAAGATTGAGGATTGAGGATTGAGGATTGGGGATTGAGGATTGAATATTGCGGATTGGGGACTGAGTGTTGAGGGTTGAGTGATGAGAATTGATGTTTGTGGGTACAGATTTGAAGATTGCAGGTTGAGTATTGAGCATTGAAACCTGTGAATTGAGGATATTCTATTGAGGATTGAGGATTGACAACTGATTGTTGAGGACTGAGGGCTGAAGATTGATGATTTAGGGTTGAGAATTCAGGATTGAGGTTTGAGGACTGAGGATTGAGGATTGAGGATTGAGGACTGAGGATTGAAGATTGAGTATTGAGGATTGAAGATTGAGGATTGAGGATTGGGGATTGAGGATTGAGGATTGAAGATTGAGGATTGGGGATTGAGGATTGACGATTGAGTATTGAGCATTGACGATTGAGAATTGAGGATTGTGGATTGTGGATTGAGTATTGAGGATTGAGGATTGAGGATTGAAGATTGAATATTGATGATTGAAGATTGAGGATTGAGGATTGAGGGTTGCGGATTGAGGACGAGAACTCAGGGTTGAGTATTGGTGTTTGAAGTCTGAGGATTGAGGATTGAGGATTGAGGATTGAGGATTGAGGATTGAAGATTGAGGATTCGGTATTGAGGATTGAAGAATGAGGATTGAGGAGTGAGGACTGAGGATTGAGGATTGCAGTTTGAGTATTGAGGATTGAAGATTGAGGATTGAGGATTGAGGATTGAGGATTGAGGATTGAGGATTGATTATTGAATATTGAGTATTGAGGATTGAAGATTGAGGATTGAGGATTGAGGATTGAGGATTGAGGATGAGGGCTGAGGGTTGAGGATTGAGGTTTGAGGTTTGAGGACTGAGGACTGAGGATTGAGGATTGAGAATTGAGGATTGAGGATTGAGTATTGTAGATTGAGGATCGGGTATTGAGGATTGAAGAATGTGGATTGAGGCTTGAGGATTGAGGATTGAGGATTGAAGATTGAGGATTGAGGATTGAGGATTGAGGGTTGAGGATTGAATATTGAGTATTGAGGATTGAAGATTGAGGATTGAGGATTGAGGGTTGAGGATTGAGGACGAGGACTGACGGTGAGGATTGAGGTTTGAGGATTGAGGATTGAGGATTGAGGACTGAGGATTGAGGATTGAGGATTGAGCATTGTGGATTGAAGATTGAGGACTCGGGATTGAGGATTGGTGATACAGGATTAAGGATTGAAGATTGGGGATTGAGGATCTAGGATTGGAGATTAATTATTGAGGATTGAAGATTGAGGATTAAGGATTGAGGATTGAGGATTGAGGATTGCGGATTAAGGATTGAAGATAGAGTATTGATGATTGAAGATTGAGGATTGAGGATTGGGGGTTGAGGTTTGAGGACGAGGACTGACGGTTGAGGATTGAGGTTTGAGGATTGAGGATTGAGGATTGAGGACTGAGGATTGAGGATTGAGGATTGAGGATTGAGAATTGAGGATTGAGGATTGAAGATTGAGCATTGAAGATTGAGGATTGAAGAATGAGGATTGAGGATTGAGGATTGAGGATTGAGGATTGAGGATTGAGGATTGAGGATGAGGGCTGAGGTTTGAGGATTGAGGTTTGAGGTCTGAGGACTGAGAATTGAGGGTCGAGAATTGAGGATTGAGGATTGAGGATTGAAGATTGAGGATTGGGTATTGAGGATTGAAGAATGAGGATTGAGGATTGAGGATTGGGGATTGAGGATTGAGGATTGAAGATTGAGTATTCAGGATTGGAGATTGGCGATTGAGGGTTGAGGATTGAGGATAGAGGATTGAAGATTGAGGATTGGGGACTGAGTGTTGAGGGTTGTGTGATGAGAATTGATGATTGTGGATAGAGATTTGAAGATTTCAGGTTGAGTATTGAGTATTGAAACCTGTGAATTGAGGATATTCTATTGAGGATTGAGGACTGACAACTTATTGTTGAGGACTGAGGTCTGAAGACAGAGGATTCAGGTTTGAGGATTCAGGATTGAGGTCTGAGGACTGAGGATTGAGGATTGAGGATTGATGATTGAGGATTGAGGATTGAGGATTGAAGATTGAGTATTGAGGATTGAAGATTGAGGATTGAGGATTGAGGATTGAGGATTGAGGATGAGGGCTGAGGGTTGAGGATTGAGGTTTGAGGTTTGAGGACTGAGGACTGAGGATTGAGGATTGAGAATTGAGGATTGAGGATTGAGTATTGTAGATTGAGGATCGGGTATTGAGGATTGAAGAATGTGGATTGAGGATTGAGGATTGAGGATTGAGGATTGAAGATTGAAGACTGAGGATTGAAGGTTGAGGATAGGGTGTTGAGGATAGAAGAATGAGGATTGAGGATTGAGGATTGGGGATTGAGGATTGAGGATTGAAGATTCAGTATTGAGGATTGAAGATTGAGGATTGAGGATTGACGATTGAGGATTGAGGATTGAGGATTGAGGATTGAGGATTGAGGGTTGAGGATTGAGGATTGAGGATTGAATATTGAGTATTCAGTATTGGAGATTGACGATTGAGGATTGATGACCGAGGATTGAGGATTGAGGATTGGAGATTGAGTATCGAGGATTGAAGATTGAGGATTGAGGATTGAGGATTGGGGATTGAGGATTGAATATTGCGGATTGGGGACTGAGTGTTGAGGGTTGAGTGATGAGAATTGATGTTTGTGGGTACAGATTTGAAGATTGCAGGTTGAGTATTGAGCATTGAAACCTGTGAATTGAGGATATTCTATTGAGGATTGAGGATTGACAACTGATTGTTGAGGACTGAGGGCTGAAGATTGAGGATTTAGGTTTGAGAATTCAGGATTGAGGTTTGAGGACTGAGGATTGAGGATTGAGGATTGAGGACTGAGGATTGAAGATTGAGTATTGAGGATTGAAGATTGTGGATTGAGGATTGGGGATTGGGGATTGAGGATTGAGGATTGAAGATTGAGGATTGGGGATTGAGGATTGACGATTGAGTATTGAGCATTGACGATTGAGAATTGAGGATTGTGGATTGTGGATTGAGTATTGAGGATTGAGGATTGAGGATGGAAGATTGAATATTGATGATTGAAGATTGAGGATCGAGGATTGAGGGTTGTGGATTGAGGACGAGGACTGAGGGTTGAGTATTGATGTTTGAGGTCTGAGGATTGAGGATTGGGGATTGAGAATTGAGGACTGAGGATTGAGGATTGAAGATTGAGGATTGTGTGTTGAGGATTGAAGAATGTGGATTGAGGATTGATTATTGAGGATTGAGGATTGAAGGTTGACTATTGAGGATTTAAGATTGAAGACTGAGGATTGAAGGTTGAGGATTGGGTGTTGAGGATAGAAGAATGAGGATTGAGAATTGAGGATTGAGGATTGAGGATTGAGGATTGAAGATTCAGTATTGAGGATTGAAGATTGAGGATTGAGGATTGACGATTGAGGATTGAAGATTGAGTATTGAGGATTGAAGATTGAGGATTGAGGACTGAGTATTGAGGATGGAGGATTGAGGATTGAGGATTGAGGATTGAAGATTGAGGATTGGGGATTGAGGATTGACGATTGAGTATTGAGCATTGACGATTGAGAATTGAGGATTGTGGATTGTGGATTGAGTATTGAGGATTGAGGATTGAGGATTGAAGATTGAATATTGATGATTGAAGATTGAGGATTGAGGATTGAGGGTTGCGGATTGAGGATTGAAGATTGAGGATTCGGTATTGAGGATTGAAGAATGAGGATTGAGGAGTGAGGACTGAGGATTGAGGATTGTAGTTTGAGTATTGAGGATTGAAGATTGAGGACTGAGGATTGAGGATTGAGGATTGAGGAATGAGCATTGAAGATTGAGTATTGAGGATTGAACGTTGAGGATTGTGGATTGAGGATTGAGGATTCAGGATTGAACATTGAGGACTGGGGACTGAGTGTTGAGGGTTGAGTGATGAGAATTGATGTTTGTGGATAGAGATTTGAAGATTGCAGATTGAGTATTGAGTAATGAAAACTGTGAATTGATGATATTCTATTGAGGATTGAGGATTGACAACTGATTGTTGAGGACCGAGGGCTGAAGATTGAGGATTCAGGATTGAGGATTCGGGATTGAGGTTTGAGGACTGAGGATTGAAGATTGAGGATTGAGGACTGAGTATTGAGGATTGAGGATTGAGTATTGAGCATTGACGATTGAGAATTGAGGATTGTGGATTGAGTATTGAGGATTGAGGATTGAGGATTGAAGATTGAATACTGATGATTGAAGATTGAGGATCGAGGATTGAGGGTTGTGGATTGAGGACGAGGACTGAGGGTTGAGTATTGATGTTTGAGGTCTGAGGATTGAGGATTGAGGATTGAGAATTGAGGACTGAGGATTGAGGATTGAAGATTGAGGATTGGGTGTTGAGGATTGAAGAATGTGGATTGAGGATTGATTATTGAGGATTGAGGATTGAAGGTTGACTATTGAGGATTGAAGATTGAAGACTGAGGATTGAAGGTTGAGGATTGGGTGTTGAGGATAGAAGAATGAGGATTGAGAATTGAGGATTGAGGATTGAGGATTGAGGATTGAAGATTCAGTATTGAGGATTGAAGATTGAGGATTGAGGATTGACGATTGAGGATTGAAGATTGAGTATTGAGGATTGAAGATTGAGGATTGAGGACTGAGTATTGAGGATGGAGGATTGAGGATTGAGGATTGAGGATTGAAGATTGAGGATTGGGGATTGAGGATTGACGGTTGAGTATTGAGCATTGACGATTGAGAATTGAGGATTGTGGATTGAGTATTGAGGATTGAGGATTGAGGATAGAGGATTGGGGATTGAGGATTGAGGATTGAAGATTGAGGATTGGGGATTGAGGATTGACGATTGAGTATTGAGCATTGACGATTGAGAATTGAGGATTGTGGATTGTGGATTGAGTATTGAGGATTGAGGATTGAGGATTGAAGATTGAATATTGATGATTGAAGATTGAGGATTGAGGATTGAGGGTTGCGGATTGAGGAGGAGGACTCAGGGTTGAGTATTGGTGTTTGATGTCTGAGGATTGAGGATTGAGGATTGAGGATTGAGGATTGAAGATTGAGGATTCGGTATTGAGGATTGAAGAATGAGGATTGAGGAGTGAGGACTGAGGATTGAGGATTGTAGTTTGAGTATTGAGGATTGAAGATTGAGGATTGAGGATTGAGGATTGAGGATTGAGGATTGAGGATTGATTATTGAATATTGAGTATTGAGGATTGAAGATTGAGGATTGAGGATTGAGGATTGAGGATTGAGGATGAGGGCTGAGGGTTGAGGATTGAGGTTTGAGGTTTGAGGACTGAGGACTGAGGATTGAGGATTGAGAATTGAGGATTGAGGATTGAGTATTGTAGATTGAGGATCGGGTATTGAGGATTGAAGAATGTGGATTGAGGCTTGAGGATTGAGGATTGAGGATTGAAGATTGAGGATTGAGGATTGAGGATTGAGGGTTGAGGATTGAATATTGAGTATTGAGGATTGAAGATTGAGGATTGAGGATTGAGGGTTGAGGATTGAGGACGAGGACTGACGGTGAGGATTGAGGTTTGAGGATTGAGGATTGAGGATTGAGGACTGAGGATTGAGGATTGAGGATTGAGCATTGTGGATTGAAGATTGAGGACTCGGGATTGAGGATTGGTGATACAGGATTGAGGATTGAAGATTGGGGATTGAGGATCTAGGATTGGAGATTAATTATTGAGGATTGAAGATTGAGGATTAAGGATTGAGGATTGAGGATTGAGGATTGCGGATTGAGGATTGAAGATAGAGTATTGATGATTGAAGATTGAGGATTGAGGATTGGGGGTTGAGGTTTGAGGACGAGGACTGACGGTTGAGGATTGAGGTTTGAGGATTGAGGATTGAGGATTGAGGACTGAGGATTGAGGATTGAGGATTGTGCATTGAGGATTGCAGATTGTGGACTGAGGATTGAAGATTGAAGATTGAGTATTGAGGGTTGAAGATTGAGGATTGAGGATTGAGGATTTAGGATTGAGGATGACGGCTGAGGTTTGAGGATTGAGGTTTGAGGTCCGAGGACTGAGAATTGAGGGTCGAGAATTGAGGATTGAGGATTGAGGATTGAAGATTGAGGATTGGGTATTGAGGATTGAAGAATGAGGATTGAGGATTGAGGATTGGGGATTGAGGATTGAGGATTGAAGATTGAGTATTCAGGATTGGAGATTGGCGATTGAGGGTTGAGGATTGAGGATAGAGGATTGAAGATTGAGGATTGGGGACTGAGTGTTGTGGGTTGAGTGATGAGAATTGATGATTGTGGATAGAGATTTGAAGATTTCAGGTTGAGTATTGAGTATTGAAACCTGTGAATTGAGGATATTCTATTGAGGATTGAGGACTGACAACTGATTGTTGAGGACTGAGGTCTGAAGACTGAGGATTCAGGTTTGAGGATTCAGGATTCAGGTTTGAGGACTGAGGATTGAGGATTGAGGATTGAGGATTGAGGATTGAGGATTGAGGATTGAAGATTGAGGTTTGGGTATTGAGGATTGAACATTGAGGACTGTGGATTGAGTATTGAGGATCGAGAATTGAGGACTGAGGATTGAGGATTGAAGATTGAGGATTGGGTGTTGAGGATTGAGGGTTGTGGATTGAGGACGAGGACTGAGGGCTGAGTATTGATGTTTGAGGTCTGAGCATTGAGGATTGAGGATTGAGGATTGAGAATTTAGGACTGAGGATTGAGGATTGAAGATTGAGGATAGGGTGTTGAGGATTGAAGAATGTGGAGTGAGGATTGAGGATTGAGGATTGAGGATTGAAGATTGAGTATTGAGGATTGAAGATTGAGGATTGAGGATTGAGGATTGAGGATTGAGGGTTGAGGATTGAAGATTGAGGATTGGGTATTGCAGATTGAACATTGAGGATTGAAGATTGAGGATTGGGTGTTGAGGGTAGAAGAATGAGGATTGAGGATTGAGGATTGAGGATTGAGGATTGAAGATTCAGAATTGAGGATTGAAGATTGTGGATTAAGGATTGAGGATTGTGGATTGAGGATTGAGGAATGAGCATTGAAGATTGAGTATTGAGGATTGAACGTTGAGGATTGTGGATTGAGGATTGAGGATTCAGGATTGAATATTGAGGACTGGGGACTGAGTGTTGAGGGTTGAGTGATGAGAATTGATGTTTGTGGATAGAGATTTGAAGATTGCAGATTGAGTATTGAGTAATGAAAACTGTGAATTGATGATATTCTATTGAGGATTGAGGATTGACAACTGATTGTAGAGGACCGAGGGCTGAAGATTGAGGATTCAGGATTGAGGATTCGGGATTGAGGTTTGAGGACAGAGGATTGAAGATTGAGGATTGAGGACTGAGTATTGAGGATTGAGGATTGAGTATTGAGCATTGACGATTGAGAATTGAGGATTGTGGATTGAGTATTGAGGATTGAGGATTGAGGATTGAAGATTGAATATTGATGATTGAAGATTGAGGATCGAGGATTGAGGGTTGTGGATTGAAGACGAGGACTGAGGGTTGAGTATTGATGTTTGAGGTCTGAGGATTGAGGATTGCGGAATTGAGAATTGAGGACTGAGGATTGAGGATTGAAGATTGAGGATTGGGTGTTGAGGATTGAAGAATGTGGATTGAGGATTGATTATTGAGGATTGAGGATTGAAGGTTGACTATTGAGGATTGAAGATTGAAGACTGAGGATTGAAGGTTGAGGATTGGGTGTTGAGGATAGAAGAATGAGGATTGAGGATTGAGGATTGAGGATTGAGGATTGAGGATTGAAGGTTCAGTATTGAGGATTGAAGATTGAGGATTGAAGATTGAGTATTGAGGATTGAAGATTGAGGATTGAGGACTGAGTATTGAGGATGGAGGATTGAGGATTGAGGATTGAGGATTGAAGATTGAGGATTGGGGATTGAGGATTGACGATTGAGTATTGAGCATTGACGATTGAGAATTGAGGATTGTGGATTGAGTATTGAGGATTGAGGATTGAGGATTGAAGATTGAATATTGATGATTGAAGATTGAGGATTGAGGATTGAGGGTTGCGGATTGAGGACGAGGACTCAGGGTTGAGTATTGGAGTTTGAAGTCTGAGGATTGAGGGTTGTGGATTGAGAATTGAGGATTGCGGATTGAGGATTGAAGATTGAGGATCCGGTATTGAGGATTGAAGAATGAGAATTGAGGAGTGAGGACTGAGGATTGAGGATTGCAGTTTGAGTATTGAGGATTGAAGATTGAGGATTGAGGATTGAGGATTGAGGATTGAGGATTGAGGATTGAGGATTGAAGATTGAGTATTGAGGATTGAAGATTGAGGATTGAGGATTGAGGATTCAGGACTGAGGATTGAAGATTGAGGGTTGGGGATTGAGGATTGAGGATGAGGGCTGAGGTTTGAGGATTGAGGTTTGAGGTCCGAGGACTGAGAATTGAGGGTCGAGAATTGAGGATTGAGGATTGAGGATTGAAGATTGAGGATTGGGTATTGAGGATTGAAGAATGAGGATTGAGGATTGAGGATTGGGGATTGAGGATTGAGGATTGAAGATTGAGTATTCAGGATTGGAGATTGGCGATTGAGGGTTGAGGATTGAGGATAGAGGATTGAAGATTGAGGATTGGGGACTGAGTGTTGAGGGTTGTGTGATGAGAATTGATGATTGTGGATAGAGATTTGAAGATTTCAGGTTGAGTATTGAGTATTGAAACCTGTGAATTGAGGATATTCTATTGAGGATTGAGGACTGACAACTGGTTGTTGAGGACTGAGGTCTGAAGACAGAGGATTCAGGTTTGAGGATTCAGGATTGGGGTTTGAGGACTGAGGATTGAGGATAAAGGATTGATGATTGAGGATTGAGGATTGAGGACTGAAGATTGAGGTTTGGGTATTGAGGATTGAACATTGAGGACTGTGGATTGAGTATTGAGGATCGAGAATTGAGGACTGAGGATTGAGGATTGAAGATTGAGGATTGGGTGTTGAGGATTGAGGGTTGTGGATTGAGGACGAGGACTGAGGGTTGAGTATTGATGTTTGAGGTCTGAGGATTGAGGATTGAGTATTGAGTATTGAGGATTGAGAATTGAGGACTGAGGATTGAGGATTGAAGATTGAGGATTGGGTGTTGAGGATTGAGGAATGTGGAGTGAGGATTGAGGATTGAGGATTGAGGATTGAAGATTGAGTATTGACGATTGAAGATTGAGGATTGAGGATTGAGGATTGAGGATTGAGGGTTGAGGATTGAAGATTGAGGATTGGGTATTGCGGATTGAACATTGAGGATTGAAGATTGTGGATTGGGTGCTGAGGGTTGAAGAATGAGGATTGAGGATTGAGGATTGAGGATTGAGGATTGAAGATCCAGTATTGAGGATTGAAGATTGTGGATTAAGGATTGAGGATTGAGGATTGAAGATTGAGTATTGAGGATTGAAGATTGAGGATTGAGGACTGAGTATTGAGGATTGAGGATTGAGTATTGAGTATTGAGGATGGAAGACTGAGGATTGGGTATTGAGGATTGAACGTTGAGGATTGAGGACGGAGTATTGAGGATTGAGGATTGAGTATTGAGTATTGAGGATGGAAGACTGAGGATTGGGTACTGAGGATTGAACGTTGAGGATTGAGGGTTGAGGATTGAGGATTGAGGATTGAAGATTGAAGATTGAATATTAATGATTGAAGATTGAGGATTGAGGATTGAGGGTTGTGGATTGAGGACGAGGACTGAGGGTTGAGTATTGGTGTTTGAAGTCTGAGGATTGAGGATTGAGGATTAAGAAATGAGGATTGAAGATTGAGGATTGATGATTGAGGATTCGGTATTGAGGATTGAAGAATGAGGATTGAGGAGTGAGGACTGAGGATTGAGGATTGAGGATTGAGGATGAGGGCTGAGGGTTGAGGGTAGGGGTTTGAGGACTGAGGACTGAGGATTGAGGATTGAGAACTGAGGACTGAGGATTGAGGATTGAAGATTGAGGATTGAGGATTGAGGATGAGGGCTGAGGGTTGAGGATTGAGGACTGTGGACTGAGGAATGAGGATTGAGGATTGAGAGTTGAGGATTGAGGATTGAGGATTGAGGATTGAAGATTGAGGATTGGGTGTTGAGGATTGAAGAATGAGGATTGAGGAATGAGGATTGAGGATTGAGGATTTAGGATTCAAGATTGAGTATTGAGGATTGAAGCCTGGCGATTGAGTATTGAGGGTTGAGGATTGACGATTGAGGATGGAGGATTGAAGATTGAGTATTGAGGATTGAAGATTGAGGATCGAGGATTGAGGATTGAGGATTGAGTATTGAAGATTGAGGATTGGGGACTGAGTGTTGAGTGTTGAATGATGAGAATTGATGTTTGTGAATAAAGATTTGAAAATTGCAGATTGAGTATTGAGTATTGAAAACTGTGAATTGATGATATTCTATTGAGGATTGATAATTGACAACTGATTGTTGAGGACTGAGGTCTGAAGATTGAGGATTCAGGATTGAGGATACAGGTTTGAGGTTCGAGGACTGAGGATTGAGGGTTGAGGATTGAGGTTTGAGGATTGAGGATTGAGGATTGAGGATTGAAGATTGAGAATTGGGTATTGCGGATTGAACATTGAGGATTGAGTATTGAGGATTGAGGATTGAGGACTGAGGATTGAGGATTGATGATTGAGGATTGAGGATTGAGAATTGAGGATTGAGGGTTGAGGATTGAAGATTGAGGCCTGGGCATTGAGGATTGAAGAATGAGGATTGAGGATTGAGGATTGAAGATTGAGGATTGCAGATTGAGTATCGAGGATTGAAGATTGAGGGTTGAGGATTGAGGATTGAGGATTGAGCATTGAGGATTGAGGATTGAGGATTGAGGATAGTAGATTGAGTATTGAGGAATGAAGATTGAGGATTGAGGATTGAGGATTGAGGATTAAGGATTGAAGATTGAGGATTGGGTATTGAGGATTGACGATTGAGGATTGAGTATTGAGGACTGAGAATTGAGGATTGAGGATTGAAGATTGAGGATTGAGGATTGAAGATTGAGTATTGATGATTGAAGGTTGAGGATTGAGGATTGAGTGTTGATGATTGAGGACGAGGGCTGACGATTGAGGATTGAGGTTTGAGGATTGAGGATTGTGGATTGAGGACTGAGGATTGAGGATTGAGGATTTAGTATTGAGGATTGAAGATTGAGTATTTAGGATTGAAAATTGAGGGTTGAGGATTGAGGATTGAAGATTGAAGATTGAGGTTTGGGGACTGAGTGTTGAGGGTTGAGTGATGAGAATTGATGATTGTGGATAGAGATTTGATGATTTCAGGTTGAGTATTGAGTATTGAAACCTGTGAATTGAGGATATTCTATTGAGAATTGAGGATTGACAACTGATTGTAGAGGACTGAGGGCTGAAGATTGAGGATTCAGGATTCAGGATTCAGGATTGAGGTTTGAGGACTGAGGATTGAAGATTGAGGATTGAGGACTGAGTATTGAGGATTGAGGATTGAGTATTGAGGATTGAGGGTGGAAGACTGAGGATTGGGTATTGAGGATTGAACGTTGAGGATTGAGGGTTGAGGATTGAGGATTGAGGATTGAAGATTGAAGATTGAACATTAATGATTGAAGATTGAGGATTGAGGATTGAGGGTTGTGGATTGAGGACGAGGACTGAGGGTTGAGTATTTGAGTTTGAAGTCTGAGGATTGAGGATTGAGGATTGAGAATTGAAGATTGAGGATTGAGGATTGAAGATTGAGGATTCGGTATTGAGGATTGAAGAATGAGGATTGAGGAGTGAGGACTGAGGATTGAGGATTGCAGTTTGAGTATTGAGGATTGAAGATTGAGGATTGAGGATTGAGGATTGCGGATTGAGTATTGAGGACTGAGGATTGAAGATTGAGTATTGAGGCTTGAAGATTGAGGATTGAGGATTGAGGATTGAGGATTGAGGATTGAAGATTGACGATTGAATATTGAGGACAGGGGATTGAGGATTGACGATTGAGGATTGAGTATTGAGGACTGAGAATTGAGGATTGAGGATTGAAGATTGAGGATTGAGGATTGAAGATTGAGTATTGATGATTGAAGAATGAGGATTGAGGATTGAGTGTTGAGGATTGAGGACGAGGGCTGACGATTGAGGATTGAGGTTTGAGGATTGAGGATTGTGGATTGAGGACTGAGGATTGAGGATCGAGGATTTAGTATTGAGGATTGATGACTGAGTATTGAGGATTGAAAATTGAGGATTGAGGATTGAGGATTGAGGATTGAAGATTGAGGATTGGGGACTGAGTGTTGAGGGTTGAGTGATGAGAATTGATGACTGTGGATAGAGATTTGAAGATTTCAGGTTGAGTATTGAGTATTGAAACCTGTGAATTGAGGATATTCTATTGAGGATTGAGGATTGACAACTGATTGTTGAGGACTGAGGTCTGAAGACTGAGGATTCAGGTTTGAGGATTCAGGATTGAGGTTTGAGGACTGAGGATTGAGGATTGAGGATTGAGGATTGAGGATTGAGGATTGAGGATTCAGGATTGAGGGTTGAGGATTGAAGATTGAGGATTGGGTATTGCGGATTGAACATTGAGGATTGAAGATTGAGGGTTGGGTGTTGAGGATTGAAGAATGAGGATTGAGGATTGAGGATTGAGGAATAATGATTGAAGATTCAGTATTGAGGATTGAAGATTGAGAATTACGGATTGAGGATTGAGTATTGAGTACTGAGGATGGAAGACTGAGGATTGGGTATTGAGGATTGAACGTTGAGGATTGAGGGTTGAGTATTGAGGATTGAGGATTGAAGATTGAAGATTGAATATTAATGATTGAAGATTGAGGATTGAGGATTGAGGGTTGTGGATTGAGGACGAGGACTGAGGGTTGAGTATTGGTGTTTGAAGTCTGAGGATTGAAGATTGAGGATTAAGAAATGAGGATTGAGGATTGAGGATTGAAGATTGAGGATTCGGTATTGAGGATTGAAGAATGAGGATTGAGGAGTGAGGACTGAGAGTTGAGGATTGAGGATTGAGGATTGAGGTTTGAGGATTGAGGATTGAAGATTGAGTATTGAGGATTGAAGATTGAGGATTGAGGATTGAGGATTGAGGATTGAGTATTGAAGATTGAGGATTGGGGATTGAGGATTGACGATGGAGTATTGAGCACTGAGGATTGAGAATTGAGGATTGAGGATTGAAGATTGAGTATTGAGGATTGAAGATTGAGGATTGAGGATTGAGGATTGAAGATTGAGGACTGAGTGTTGAGGGTTGCGTGATGAGAATTGATGTTTGTGGATTGAGATTTGAAGATTGAAGAATGGGGATTGAGTATTGAAAACTGTGAATTGAGGATATTCTATTGAGGATTGAGGATTGACAATTGATTGCTGAGGACTTATGGCTGAAGATTGATGATTCAGGATTGAGGATTCGGGGTGGAGGTTTGAGGTCTGAGGATTGATGGTTGAGGATTAAGGATTGAGGATTGAGGACTGAGGACTGAGGACTGAGGATTGAGGATTGATCATTGAGCATTGAGGATTGAAGATTGAGGACTGAGGATTGCGGATTGAAGGTTGAGTATTGAGGATTGAAGATTGAGGATTGAGGATTGAGGATTGAGGATTCAGGATGAGGGCTGAGGGTTGAGGATTGAGGTTTGAGGACTGAGGACTGAGGGTTGAGGATTGAGAATTGAGGATTGAGGATTGAGGATTGAAGATTGAGGATTGAGGATTAAGGATTGAAGGTTCAGTAATGAGGATTGAAGATAGAGAATTGAGGATTGAGGATTGAACATTGAGGACTGAGTGTTGCGGGTTGAGTGATGAGAATTGATGTTTGTGGATAGTGGTTTGAAGATTGCAGATCGAGTATTGAGTGTTGAAAGCTGTGAATTGAGGATATTCTACTGAGGATTGAGGATTGACTACTGATTGCTGAGGACTGAGGGCTGAAGATTGAGGACTCAGGATTGAGGATTCAGAATTGAGGTTTGTGGACTGAGGATTGAGGATTGAAGATTGTGGATTGAGGATTGAGGATAGAGGATTGAGGATTGAGGTTTGAGGATTGAAGATTGAGGATTGGGTATTGAGGTTTGATCATTGGGGGTCGAGGTTTGAGGACGAGGACTGACGGTTGAGGATTGAGAATTGAGGATTGACGCTTGAGGATTGAGGATTGAGGATGGAGGATTGAAGAGAGAGGACTGAGTGTTGAGGATTGCGTGTTGAGGATTGATGTTTGAGGACTGAGATTTGATTATTGAATATTGTGGATTGAGTATTGAACCAGGAGAATTCAGGATATTCTTTTGGGTATTGAGAATTGAGGCTTGATGGTTGAGGGTTGTGCGTTGAATATTGAGGATTGAGGATTGAGGATTGAGGATTGAGGATTGAGGATTGAAGATTGAGTATTGATGATTGAAGATTGAGGATTGAGGATTGAGAGTTGAGGTTTGAGGACGAGGACTGACGGTTGAGGATTGAGGTTTAAGGATTGAGGATTGAGGATTGAGGACTGAAGGTTGAATATTGATGATTGAAGATTGTGGATTCAGTATTGATGGTTGTGGATTGAGGACGAGGTCTGAGGGTTGAGTATTGCTGTTTGAGGTCTGAGGATTGAGGATTGAGGATTGAAGATCGAGGATTGGGGATTGAGGATTGAAGATTGAGGATTGGGTATTGAGGAATGAAGAACGAGGATTGAGGATTGGGTATTGAGGATCGAGGATTGAAGACTGAGTATTGAGAATTGAAGATTGAGGATTGAGTATCGAGGATTGAGGATTGCGGACTGAGGATTGAGGATTGCAGATTGAGTATTGAGGATTGAAGATTGAGGATTGAGGATTGAGGATTGAGGTTTGAGGATTGAAGATCGAGGATTGGGGATTGAGGATTGACGATTGAGTATTGAGTATTGAGGATTGAGAATTGAGGATTGATTATTGAAGATTGAGTATTGAGGATTGAAGATTGAGTATTGAGGATTGAGGATTGAGGATTGAGGATTGAGGACGAGGGCTGAGGGTTGAGGGTAGGGTTTTGAGGACTGAGGACTGAGGATTGAGGATAGAGAACTGAGGACTGAGGATTGCAGATTGAGGATTGAGGATTGAAGATTGAGAATTGGGTATTGCGGATTGAACATTGAGGATTGAGGATTGAGGATTGAGGATTGAGGACTGAGGATTGAGGATTGATGATTGATGATTGAGGATTGAGAATTGAGGATTGAGGATTGAGGATTGAAGATTGAGGCCTGGGCATTGAGGATTGAAGAATGAGGATTGAGGATTGAGGATTGAAGATTGAGGATTGCAGATTGAGTATCGAGGATTGAAGATTGAGCGTTGAGGATTGAGGATTGAGGATTGAGCATTGAGGATCGAGGATTGAGGATTGAGGATTGTAGATTGAGTATTGAGGAATGAAGACTGAGGATTGAGGATTGAGGATTGAGGATTGAGGATTGAAGATTGAGGATTGGGTATTGAGGATTGACTATTGAGGATTGAGTATTGAGGACTGAGAATTGAGGATTGAGGATTGTAGATTGAGGATTGAGGATTGAAGATTGAGTATTGATGATTGAAGATTGAGGATTGAGGATTGAGTGTTGATGATTGAGGACGAGGGCTGACGATTGAGGATTGAGGTTTGAGGATTGAGGATTGTGGATTGAGGACTGAGGATTGAGGATTGAGCATTTAGTATTGAGGATTGAAGATTGAGTATTGAGGATTGAAAATTGAGGATTGAGGATTGAGGATTGAAGATTGAAGATTGAGGTTTGGGGACTGAGTGTTGAGGGTTGAGTGATGAGAATTGATGATTGTGGATAGAGATTTGAAGATTTCAGGTTGAGTATTGAGTATTGAAACCTGTGAATTGAGGATATTCTATTGAGGATTGAGGATTGACAACTGATTGTTCAGGACTGAGGTCTGAAGACTGAGGATTCAGGTTTGGGGATTCAGGATTGAGGTTTGAGGACTGAGGATTGAGGATTGAGGATTGAGGATTGAGGATTGAAGATTGAGTATTCAGGATTGGAGATTGGCGATTGAGGATTGAAGACCGAGGATTGAGGATTGAGGATTGAAGATTGAGTATTGAGGATTGAAGATTGAGGATTGAGGATTGAGCATTGACGATTGAGAATTGAGGATTGTGGATTGAGTATTGAGAATTGAGGATTGAGGATTGAAGATTGAATATTGATGATTGAAGATTGAGGATCGAGGATTGAGAATTGAGGATTGAGGATTGAAGATTGAGTATTGAGGATTGAAGATTCAGGATTGAGGATTGTGGATTGAAGATTGAGGACTGAGTGTTGAGGGTTGCGTGATGAGGATTGATGTTTGTGGATTGAGATTTGAAGATTGAAGAATGGGGATTGAGTATTGAAAACTGTGAATTGAGGATATTCTATTGAGGATTGAGGATTGACAATTGATTGTTGAGGACTTATGGGTGAAGATTGAGGATTCAGGATTGAGGATTCAGGATTGACGTTTGAGGACTGAGGGTTGAGGATTGAGGATTGAGGATTGAGGATTGATGGCTGAGGGTTGTGCGTTGAATATTGAGGATTGAGGATTGAGGATTGAGGATTGAGGATTGAAGATTGAGTATTCAGGATTGGAGATTGACGATTGAGGATTGAGGACCGAGGATTGAGGATTGTGTATTGAAGGTTGAGTATTGAGGATTGACGATTGACGATTGAGGATTGAGAATTGAGGATTGAGGATTGAGGAATGAGCATTGAAGATTGAGTATTGAGGATTGAACGTTGAGGATTGTGGATTGAGGATTGAGGATTCAGGATTGAATATTGTGGACTGGGGACTGAGTGTTGAGGGTTGAGTGATGAGAATTGATGTTTGTGGATAGAGATTTGAAGATTGCAGATTGAGTATTGAGTGCTGAAAGCTGTGAATTGAGGATATTCTACTGAGGATTGAGGATTGACTACTGATTGCTGAGGACTGAGGGCTGAAGATTGAGGACTCAGGATTGAGGATTCAGAATTGAGGTTTGTGGACTGAGGATTGAGGATTGAAGATTGTGGATTGAGGATTGAGGATTGAGGATTGAGGATTGAGGTTTGAGGATTGAAGATTGAGGATTGGGTATTGAGGTTTGAGCATTAGGGTTGAGGTTTGAGGACGAGGACTGACGGTTGAGGATTGAGAATTGAGGATTGACGCTTGAGGATTGAGGAATGAGGATGGAGGATTGAAGAGAGAGGACTGAGTGTTGAGGATTGCGTGTTGAGGATTGATGTTTGAGGACTGAGATTTGATTATTGAATATTGTGGATTGAGTATTGAACCAGGAGAATTCAGGATACTCTTTTGGGTATTGAGAATTGAGGATTGATGGTTGAGGGTTGTGCGTTGAATATTGAGGATTGAGGATTGAGTATTGAGGATTGAAGATTGAGGATTGAGGACGGAGTATTGAGGATTGAGGATTGAGTATTGAGTATTGAGGATGGAAGACTGAGGATTGGGTATTGAGGATTGAACGTTGAGGATTGAGGGCTGAGGATTGAGGATTGAGGATTGAAGATTGAAGATTGAATATTAATGATTGAAGATTGAGGATTGAGGATTGAGGGTTGTGGATTGAGGACGAGGACTGAGGGTTGAGTATTGGTGTTTGAAGTCTGAGGATTGAGGATTGAGGATTAAGAAATGAGGATTGAAGATTGAGGATTGATGATTGAGGATTCGGTATTGAGGATTGAAGAATGAGGATTGAGGAGTGAGGACTGAGGATTGAGGATTGAGGATTGAGGATTGAGGTTTGAGGATTGAGGATTGAAGATTGAGTATTGAGGATTGAAGATTGAGGATTCAGGATTGAGGATTCGGGGTGGAGGTTTGAGGTCTGAGGATTGATGGTTGAGGATTAAGGATTGAGGATTGAGGATTGACGATTGAGTATTGAGTATTGAGGATTGAGAATTGAGGATTGATTATTGAAGTTTGAGTATTGAGGATTGAAGATTGAGTATTGAGGATTGAGGATTGAGGATTGAGGATTGAGGATGAGGGCTGAGGGTTGAGGGTAGGGGTTTGAGGACTGAGGACTGAGGATTGAGGATTGAGAACTGAGGACTGAGGATTGAGGATTGAAGATTGAGGATTGAGGATTGAGGATGAGGGCTGAGGGTTGAGGATTGAGGACTGTGGACTGAGGAATGAGGATTGAGGTTTGAGAGTTGAGGATTGAGGATTGAGGATTGAGGATTGAAGATTGAGGATTGGGTGTTGAGGATTGAAGAATGAGGATTGAGGAATGAGGATTGAGGATTGAGGATTTAGGATTCAAGATTGAGTATTGAGGATTGAAGCCTGGCGACTGAGGATTGAGGGTTGAGGATTGACGATTGAGGATGGAGGATTGAAGATTGAGTATTGAGGATTGAAGATTGAGGATCGAGGATTGAGGATTGAGGATTGAGTATTGAAGATTGAGGATTGGGGACTGAGTGTTGAGTGTTGAATGATGAGAATTGATGTTTGTGAATAAAGATTTGAAAATTGCAGATTGAGTATTGAGTATTGAAAACTGTGAATTGATGATATTCTATTGAGGATTGATAATTGACAACTGATTGTTGAGGACTGAGGTCTGAAGATTGAGGATTCAGGATTGAGGATACAGGTTTGAGGTTCGAGGACTGAGGATTGAGGGTTGAGGGTTGAGGTTTGAGGATTGAGGATTGAGGATTGAGGATTGAAGATTTAGAATTGGGTATTGCGGATTGAACATTGAGGATTGAGGATTGAGGATTGAGGATTGAGGACTGAGGATTGAGGATTGATGATTGAGGATTGAGGATTGAGAATTGAGGATTGAGGATTGAGGATTGAAGATTGAGGCCTGGGCATTGAGGATTGAAGAATGAGGATTGAGGATTGAAGATTGAGGATTGCAGATTGAGTATCGAGGATTGAAGATTGAGGGTTGAGGATTGAGGATTGCAGATTGAGTATCGAGGATTGAGGATTGAGGATTGAAGATTGAGGATTCGGTATTGAGGATTGAAGAATGAGGATTGAGGAGTGAGGACTGAGGATTGAGGATTGCAGTTTGAGTATTGAGGATTGAAGATTGAGGATTGAGGATTGAGGATTGCGGATTGAGTATTGAGGACTGAGGATTGAAGATTGAGTATTGAGGCTTGAAGATTGAGGATTGAGGATGGAGGATTAAGAAATGAGGATTGAGGATTGAGGATTGAAGATTGAGGATTCGGTATTGAGGATTGAAGAATGAGGATTGAGGAGTGAGGACTGAGGGTTGAGGATTGAGGATTGAGGATTGAGGATTGAGGATTGAGGATTGAAGATTGAGTATTGAGGATTGAAGATTGAGGATTGAGTATTGAGGATTGAGGATTGAGGATTGAAGATTGAGGATTGGGGATTGAGGATTGACGATTGAGTATTGAGCACTGAGGATTGAGAATTGAGGATTGAGGATTGAAGATTGAGTATTGAGCATTGAAGATTGAGGATTGAGGATTGAGGATTGAAGATTGAGGACTGAGTGTTGAGGGTTGCGTGATGAGAATTGATGTTTGTGGATTGAGATTTGAAGATTGAAGAATGGGGATTGAGTATTGAAAACTGTGAATTGAGGATATTCTATTGAGGATTGAGGATTGACAATTGATTGCTGAGGACTTATGGCTGAAGATTGATGATTCAGGATTGAGGATTCGGGGTGGAGGTTTGAGGTCTGAGGATTGATGGTTGAGGATTAAGGATTGAGGATTGAGGACTGAGCACTGAGGACTGAGGATTGAGGATTGATCATTGGGCATTGAGGATTGAAGATTGAGGACTGAGGATTGAGGATTGAAGGTTGAGTATTGAGGATTGAAGATTGAGGATTGAGGATTGAGGATTGAGGATTCAGGATGAGGGCTGAGGGTTGAGGATTGAGGTTTGAGGACTGAGGACTCAGGATTGAGGATTGAGAATTGAGGATTGAGGATTGAGGATTGAAGATTGAGGATTGAGGATTAAGGATTGAAGGTTCAGTAATGAGGATTGAAGATAGAGAATTGAGGATTGAGGATTGAACATTGAGGACAGAGTGTTGCGGGTTGAGTGATGAGAATTGATGTTTGTGGATAGTGGTTTGAAGATTGCAGATCGAGTATTGAGTGTTGAAAGCTGTGAATTGAGGATATTCTACTGAGGATTGAGGATTGACTACTGATTGCTGAGGACTGAGGGCTGAAGATTGAGGACTCAGGATTGAGGATTCAGAATTGAGGTTTGTGGACTGAGGATTGAGGATTGAAGATTGTGGATTGAGGATTGAGGATAGAGGATTGAGGATTGAGGTTTGAGGATTGAAGATTGAGGATTGGGTATTGAGGTTTGAGCATTGGGGTTTGAGGTTTGAGGACGAGGACTGACGGTTGAGGATTGAGAATTGAGGATTGACGCTTGAGGATTGAGGATTGAGGATGGAGGATTGAAGAGAGAGGACTGAGTGTTGAGGATTGCGTGTTGAGGATTGATGTTTGAGGACTGAGATTTGATTATTGAATATTGTGGATTGAGTATTGAACCAGGAGAATTCAGGATATTCTTTTGGGTATTGAGAATTGAGGATTGATGGTTGAGGGTTGTGCGTTGAATATTGAGGATTGAGGATTGAGGATTGAGGATTGAGGATTGAGGATTGAAGATTGAGTATTGATGATTGAAGATTGAGGATTGAGGATTGAGAGTTGAGGTTTGAGGACGAGGACTGACGGTTGAGGATTGAGGTTTAAGGATTGAGGATTGAGGATTGAGGACTGAAGGTTGAATATTGATGATTGAAGATTGAGGATTCAGTATTGATGGTTGTGGATTGAGGACGAGGTCTGAGGGTTGAGTATTGCTGTTTGAGGTCTGAGGATTGAGGATTGAGGATTGAGAATTGAGGATTGAGGATTGAGGATTGAAGATTGAGGATTGGGTATTGAGGAATGAAGAACGAGGATTGAGGATTGAGTATTGAGGATCGAGGATTGAAGACTGAGTATTGAGGATTGAAGATTGAGGATTGAGTATCGAGGATTGAGGATTGCGGACTGAGGATTGAGGATTGCAGATTGAGTATTGAGGATTGAAGATTGAGGATTGAGGATTGAGGATTGAGGTTTGAGGATTGAAGATCGAGGATTGGGAATTGAGGATTGAAGATTGAGGATTGGGTATTGAGGAATGAAGAACGAGGATTGAGGATTGAGTATTGAGGATCGAGGATTGAAGACTGAGTATTGAGGATTGAAGATTGAGGATTGAGTATCGAGGATTGAGGATTGCGGACTGAGGATTGAGGATTGCAGATTGAGTATTGAGGATTGAAGATTGAGGATTGAGGATTGAGGATTGAGGTTTGAGGATTGAAGATCGAGGATTGGGGATTGAGGATTGACGATTGAGTATTGAGTATTGAGGATTGAGAATTGAGGATTGATTATTGAAGATTGAGTATTGAGGATTGAAGATTGAGTATTGAGGATTGAGGATTGAGGATTGAGGATTGAGGACGAGGGCTGAGGGTTGAGGGTAGGGTTTTGAGGACTGAGGACTGAGGATTGAGGATAGAGAACTGAGGACTGAGGATTGCAGATTGAGGATTGAGGATTGAAGATTGAGAATTGGGTATTGCGGATTGAACATTGAGGATTGAGGATTGAGGATTGAGGATTGAGGACTGAGTATTGAGGAATGATGATTGATGATTGAGGATTGAGAATTGAGGATTGAGGATTGAGGATTGAAGATTGAGGCCTGGGCATTGAGGATTGAAGAATGAGGATTGAGGATTGAGGATTGAAGATTGAGGATTGCAGATTGAGTATCGAGGATTGAAGATTGAGCGTTGAGGATTGAGGATTGAGGATTGAGCATTGAGGATCGAGGATTGAGGATTGAGGATTGTAGATTGAGTATTGAGGAATGAAGATTGAGGATTGAGGATTGAGGATTGAGGATTGAGGATTGAAGATTGAGGATTGGGTATTGAGGATTGACGATTGAGGATTGAGTATTGAGGACTGAGAATTGAGGATTGAGGATTGTAGATTGAGGATTGAGGATTGAAGATTGAGTATTGATGATTGAAGATTGAGGATTGAGGATTGAGTGTTGATGATTGAGGACGAGGGCTGACGATTGAGGATTGAGGTTTGAGGATTGAGGATTGTGGATTGAGGACTGAGGATTGAGGATTGAGCATTTAGTATTGAGGATTGAAGATTGAGTATTGAGGATTGAAAATTGAGGATTGAGGATTGAGGATTGAAGATTGAAGATTGAGGTTTGGGGACTGAGTGTTGAGGGTTGAGTGATGAGAATTGATGATTGTGGATAGAGATTTGAAGATTTCAGGTTGAGTATTGAGTATTGAAACCTGTGAATTGAGGATATTCTATTGAGGATTGAGGATTGACAACTGATTGTTCAGGACTGAGGTCTGAAGACTGAGGATTCAGGTTTGAGGATTCAGGATTGAGGTTTGAGGACTGAGGATTGAGGATTGAGGATTGAGGATTGAGGATTGAAGATTGAGTATTCAGGATTGGAGATTGGCGATTGAGGATTGAAGACCGAGGATTGGGGATTGAGGATTGAAGATTGAGTATTGAGGATTGAAGATTGAGGATTGAGGATTGAGCATTGACGATTGAGAATTGAGGATTGTGGATTGAGTATTGAGGATTGAGGATCGAGGATTGAAGATTGAATATTGATGATTGAAGATTGAGGATCGAGGATTGAGAATTGAGGATTGAGGATTGAAGATTGAGTATTGATGATTGAAGATTGAGGATTGAGGATTGAGTGTTGATGATTGAGGACGAGGGCTGACGATTGAGGATTGAGGATTGAGCATTGACGATTGAGAATTGAGGATTGTGGATTGAGTATTGAGGATTGAGGATCGAGGATTGAAGATTGAATATTGATGATTGAAGATTGAGGACCGAGGATTGAGGATTGTGTATTGAAGGTTGAGTATTGAGGATTGACGATTGACGATTGAGGATTGAGAATTGAGGATTGAGGATTGAGGAATGAGCATTGAAGATTGAGTATTGAGGATTGAACGTTGAGGATTGTGGATTGAGGATTGAGGATTCAGGATTGAATATTGAGGACTGGGGACTGAGTGTTGAGGGTTGAGTGATGAGAATTGATGTTTGTGGATAGAGATTTGAAGATTGCAGATTGAGTATTGAGTAATGAAAACTGTGAATTGATGATATTCTATTGAGGATTGAGGATTGACAACTGATTGTAGAGGACTGAGGACTGAAGATTGAGGATTCAGGATTGAGGATTCAGGATTGAGGTTTGAGGACTGAGGATTGAAGGTTGAGGATTGAGGACTGAGTATTGAGGATAGAGGATTGAGTATTGAGGATTGAGGGTGGAAGACTGAGGATTGGGTATTGAGGATTGAACGTTGAGGATTGAGGATTGAGGATTGAAGATTGAAGATTGAACATTAATGATTGAAGATTGAGGATTGAGGATTGAGGGTTGTGGATTGAGAATTGAAGATTGAGGAACAAGGATCGAAGATTGAGGATTCGGTATTGAGGATTGAAGAATGAGGATTGAGGAGTGAGGACTGAGGATTGAGGATTGCAGTTTGAGTATTGAAGGTTGAAGATTGAGGATTGAGGATTGAGGATTGAGGATTGACGATTCAGTATTGAAGATTGAGGATTGATCACTGAGGATTGAGGATTGAGGATTGAGGATTGAGGTTTGAGTACTGAGGATTGAGGATTGAAGGTTGAGTATTGAGGATTGAAGGTTGAGGATTGAAGATTGAGGATTGATGATTGAGGATGAGGGCTGAGGTTTGAGGATTGAGGATTGAGGACTGAGGACTGAGGATTGCGGGTTGAGAATTGAGGATTGAGGATTGAGGATTGAAGATTGAGGATTGGGTATTGGGGATTGAAGAATGAGGATTGAGGATTGAGGATTGAGGGTTGAGGATTGAATATTGAGTATTCAGTATTGGAGATTGACGATTGAGGATTGATGACCGAGGATTGAGGATTGAGGATTCGAGATTGAGTATCGAGGATTGAAGATTGAGGATTGAGGATTGAGGATTGGGGATTGAGGATTGAATATTGAGGGTTGGGGACTGAGTGTTGAGGGTTGAGTGATGAGAATTGATGTTTGTGGGAACAGATTTGAAGATTGCAGGTTGAGTATTGAGCATTGAAACCTGTGAATTGAGGATATTCTATTGAGGATTGAGGATTGACAACTGATTGTTGAGGACTGAGGGCTGAAGATTGAGGATTCAGGGGTGAGAATTCAGGATTGAGGTTTGAGGACTGAGGATTGAGGATTGAGGATTGAGGACTGAGGATTGAAGATTGAGTATTGAGGATTGAAGATTGAGGATTGAGGATTGGGGATTGAGGATTGAGGATTGAAGATTGAGGATTGGGGATTGAGGATTGACGATTGAGTATTGAGCATTGACGATTGAGAATTGAGGATTGTGGATTGAGTATTGAGGATTGAGGATTGAGGATTGAAGATTGAATATTGATGATTGAAGATTGAGGATTGAGGATTGAGTGTTGATGATTGAGGACGAGGGCTGACGATTGAGGATTGAGGTTTGAGGATTGAGGATTGTGGATTGAGTATTGAGGATTGAAGATTGAGGATTGAGGATTGAGCATTGACGATTGAGAATTGAGGATTGTGGATTGAGTATTGAGAATTGAGGATTGAGGATTGAAGATTGAATATTGATGATTGAAGATTGAGGATCGAGGATTGAGAATTGAGGATTGAGGATTGAAGATTGAGTATTGAGGATTGAAGATTCAGGATTGAGGATTGTGGATTGAAGATTGAGGACTGAGTGTTGAGGGTTGCGTGATGAGGATTGATGTTTGTGGATTGAGATTTGAAGATTGAAGAATGGGGATTGAGTATTGAAAACTGTGAATTGAGGATATTCTATTGAGGATTGAGGATTGACAATTGATTGTTGAGGACTTATGGGTGAAGATTGAGGATTCAGGATTGAGGATTCAGGATTGACGTTTGAGGACTGAGGGTTGAGGATTGAGGATTGAGGATTGAGGATTGATGGCTGAGGGTTGTGCGTTGAATATTGAGGATTGAGGATTGAGGATTGAGGATTGAGGATTGAAGATTGAGTATTCAGGATTGGAGATTGACGATTGAGGATTGAGGACCGAGGATTGAGGATTGTGTATTGAAGGTTGAGTATTGAGGATTGACGATTGACGATTGAGGATTGAGAATTGAGGATTGAGGATTGAGGAATGAGCATTGAAGATTGAGTATTGAGGATTGAACGTTGAGGATTGTGGATTGAGGATTGAGGATTCAGGATTGAATATTGTGGACTGGGGACTGAGTGTTGAGGGTTGAGTGATGAGAATTGATGTTTGTGGATAGAGATTTGAAGATTGCAGATTGAGTATTGAGTGCTGAAAGCTGTGAATTGAGGATATTCTACTGAGGATTGAGGATTGACTACTGATTGCTGAGGACTGAGGGCTGAAGATTGAGGACTCAGGATTGAGGATTCAGAATTGAGGTTTGTGGACTGAGGATTGAGGATTGAAGATTGTGGATTGAGGATTGAGGATTGAGGATTGAGGATTGAGGTTTGAGGATTGAAGATTGAGGATTGGGTATTGAGGTTTGAGCATTAGGGTTGAGGTTTGAGGACGAGGACTGACGGTTGAGGATTGAGAATTGAGGATTGACGCTTGAGGATTGAGGAATGAGGATGGAGGATTGAAGAGAGAGGACTGAGTGTTGAGGATTGCGTGTTGAGGATTGATGTTTGAGGACTGAGATTTGATTATTGAATATTGTGGATTGAGTATTGAACCAGGAGAATTCAGGATACTCTTTTGGGTATTGAGAATTGAGGATTGATGGTTGAGGGTTGTGCGTTGAATATTGAGGATTGAGGATTGAGTATTGAGGATTGAAGATTGAGGATTGAGGACGGAGTATTGAGGATTGAGGATTGAGTATTGAGTATTGAGGATGGAAGACTGAGGATTGGGTATTGAGGATTGAACGTTGAGGATTGAGGGCTGAGGATTGAGGATTGAGGATTGAAGATTGAAGATTGAATATTAATGATTGAAGATTGAGGATTGAGGATTGAGGGTTGTGGATTGAGGACGAGGACTGAGGGTTGAGTATTGGTGTTTGAAGTCTGAGGATTGAGGATTGAGGATTAAGAAATGAGGATTGAAGATTGAGGATTGATGATTGAGGATTCGGTATTGAGGATTGAAGAATGAGGATTGAGGAGTGAGGACTGAGGATTGAGGATTGAGGATTGAGGATTGAGGTTTGAGGATTGAGGATTGAAGATTGAGTATTGAGGATTGAAGATTGAGGATTCAGGATTGAGGATTCGGGGTGGAGGTTTGAGGTCTGAGGATTGATGGTTGAGGATTAAGGATTGAGGATTGAGGATTGACGATTGAGTATTGAGTATTGAGGATTGAGAATTGAGGATTGATTATTGAAGTTTGAGTATTGAGGATTGAAGATTGAGTATTGAGGATTGAGGATTGAGGATTGAGGATTGAGGATGAGGGCTGAGGGTTGAGGGTAGGGGTTTGAGGACTGAGGACTGAGGATTGAGGATTGAGAACTGAGGACTGAGGATTGAGGATTGAAGATTGAGGATTGAGGATTGAGGATGAGGGCTGAGGGTTGAGGATTGAGGACTGTGGACTGAGGAATGAGGATTGAGGTTTGAGAGTTGAGGATTGAGGATTGAGGATTGAGGATTGAAGATTGAGGATTGGGTGTTGAGGATTGAAGAATGAGGATTGAGGAATGAGGATTGAGGATTGAGGATTTAGGATTCAAGATTGAGTATTGAGGATTGAAGCCTGGCGATTGAGGATTGAGGGTTGAGGATTGACGATTGAGGATGGAGGATTGAAGATTGAGTATTGAGGATTGAAGATTGAGGATCGAGGATTGAGGATTGAGGATTGAGTATTGAAGATTGAGGATTGGGGACTGAGTGTTGAGTGTTGAATGATGAGAATTGATGTTTGTGAATAAAGATTTGAAAATTGCAGATTGAGTATTGAGTATTGAAAACTGTGAATTGATGATATTCTATTGAGGATTGATAATTGACAACTGATTGTTGAGGACTGAGGTCTGAAGATTGAGGATTCAGGATTGAGGATACAGGTTTGAGGTTCGAGGACTGAGGATTGAGGGTTGAGGGTTGAGGTTTGAGGATTGAGGATTGAGGATTGAGGATTGAAGATTTAGAATTGGGTATTGCGGATTGAACATTGAGGATTGAGGATTGAGGATTGAGGATTGAGGACTGAGGATTGAGGATTGATGATTGAGGATTGAGGATTGAGAATTGAGGATTGAGGATTGAGGATTGAAGATTGAGGCCTGGGCATTGAGGATTGAAGAATGAGGATTGAGGATTGAAGATTGAGGATTGCAGATTGAGTATCGAGGATTGAAGATTGAGGGTTGAGGATTGAGGATTGCAGATTGAGTATCGAGGATTGAGGATTGAGGATTGAAGATTGAGGATTCGGTATTGAGGATTGAAGAATGAGGATTGAGGAGTGAGGACTGAGGATTGAGGATTGCAGTTTGAGTATTGAGGATTGAAGATTGAGGATTGAGGATTGAGGATTGCGGATTGAGTATTGAGGACTGAGGATTGAAGATTGAGTATTGAGGCTTGAAGATTGAGGATTGAGGATGGAGGATTAAGAAATGAGGATTGAGGATTGAGGATTGAAGATTGAGGATTCGGTATTGAGGATTGAAGAATGAGGATTGAGGAGTGAGGACTGAGGGTTGAGGATTGAGGATTGAGGATTGAGGATTGAGGATTGAGGATTGAAGATTGAGTATTGAGGATTGAAGATTGAGGATTGAGTATTGAGGATTGAGGATTGAGGATTGAAGATTGAGGATTGGGGATTGAGGATTGACGATTGAGTATTGAGCACTGAGGATTGAGAATTGAGGATTGAGGATTGAAGATTGAGTATTGAGCATTGAAGATTGAGGATTGAGGATTGAGGATTGAAGATTGAGGACTGAGTGTTGAGGGTTGCGTGATGAGAATTGATGTTTGTGGATTGAGATTTGAAGATTGAAGAATGGGGATTGAGTATTGAAAACTGTGAATTGAGGATATTCTATTGAGGATTGAGGATTGACAATTGATTGCTGAGGACTTATGGCTGAAGATTGATGATTCAGGATTGAGGATTCGGGGTGGAGGTTTGAGGTCTGAGGATTGATGGTTGAGGATTAAGGATTGAGGATTGAGGACTGAGCACTGAGGACTGAGGATTGAGGATTGATCATTGGGCATTGAGGATTGAAGATTGAGGACTGAGGATTGAGGATTGAAGGTTGAGTATTGAGGATTGAAGATTGAGGATTGAGGATTGAGGATTGAGGATTCAGGATGAGGGCTGAGGGTTGAGGATTGAGGTTTGAGGACTGAGGACTCAGGATTGAGGATTGAGAATTGAGGATTGAGGATTGAGGATTGAAGATTGAGGATTGAGGATTAAGGATTGAAGGTTCAGTAATGAGGATTGAAGATAGAGAATTGAGGATTGAGGATTGAACATTGAGGACAGAGTGTTGCGGGTTGAGTGATGAGAATTGATGTTTGTGGATAGTGGTTTGAAGATTGCAGATCGAGTATTGAGTGTTGAAAGCTGTGAATTGAGGATATTCTACTGAGGATTGAGGATTGACTACTGATTGCTGAGGACTGAGGGCTGAAGATTGAGGACTCAGGATTGAGGATTCAGAATTGAGGTTTGTGGACTGAGGATTGAGGATTGAAGATTGTGGATTGAGGATTGAGGATAGAGGATTGAGGATTGAGGTTTGAGGATTGAAGATTGAGGATTGGGTATTGAGGTTTGAGCATTGGGGTTTGAGGTTTGAGGACGAGGACTGACGGTTGAGGATTGAGAATTGAGGATTGACGCTTGAGGATTGAGGATTGAGGATGGAGGATTGAAGAGAGAGGACTGAGTGTTGAGGATTGCGTGTTGAGGATTGATGTTTGAGGACTGAGATTTGATTATTGAATATTGTGGATTGAGTATTGAACCAGGAGAATTCAGGATATTCTTTTGGGTATTGAGAATTGAGGATTGATGGTTGAGGGTTGTGCGTTGAATATTGAGGATTGAGGATTGAGGATTGAGGATTGAGGATTGAGGATTGAAGATTGAGTATTGATGATTGAAGATTGAGGATTGAGGATTGAGAGTTGAGGTTTGAGGACGAGGACTGACGGTTGAGGATTGAGGTTTAAGGATTGAGGATTGAGGATTGAGGACTGAAGGTTGAATATTGATGATTGAAGATTGAGGATTCAGTATTGATGGTTGTGGATTGAGGACGAGGTCTGAGGGTTGAGTATTGCTGTTTGAGGTCTGAGGATTGAGGATTGAGGATTGAGAATTGAGGATTGAGGATTGAGGATTGAAGATTGAGGATTGGGTATTGAGGAATGAAGAACGAGGATTGAGGATTGAGTATTGAGGATCGAGGATTGAAGACTGAGTATTGAGGATTGAAGATTGAGGATTGAGTATCGAGGATTGAGGATTGCGGACTGAGGATTGAGGATTGCAGATTGAGTATTGAGGATTGAAGATTGAGGATTGAGGATTGAGGATTGAGGTTTGAGGATTGAAGATCGAGGATTGGGAATTGAGGATTGAAGATTGAGGATTGGGTATTGAGGAATGAAGAACGAGGATTGAGGATTGAGTATTGAGGATCGAGGATTGAAGACTGAGTATTGAGGATTGAAGATTGAGGATTGAGTATCGAGGATTGAGGATTGCGGACTGAGGATTGAGGATTGCAGATTGAGTATTGAGGATTGAAGATTGAGGATTGAGGATTGAGGATTGAGGTTTGAGGATTGAAGATCGAGGATTGGGGATTGAGGATTGACGATTGAGTATTGAGTATTGAGGATTGAGAATTGAGGATTGATTATTGAAGATTGAGTATTGAGGATTGAAGATTGAGTATTGAGGATTGAGGATTGAGGATTGAGGATTGAGGACGAGGGCTGAGGGTTGAGGGTAGGGTTTTGAGGACTGAGGACTGAGGATTGAGGATAGAGAACTGAGGACTGAGGATTGCAGATTGAGGATTGAGGATTGAAGATTGAGAATTGGGTATTGCGGATTGAACATTGAGGATTGAGGATTGAGGATTGAGGATTGAGGACTGAGTATTGAGGAATGATGATTGATGATTGAGGATTGAGAATTGAGGATTGAGGATTGAGGATTGAAGATTGAGGCCTGGGCATTGAGGATTGAAGAATGAGGATTGAGGATTGAGGATTGAAGATTGAGGATTGCAGATTGAGTATCGAGGATTGAAGATTGAGCGTTGAGGATTGAGGATTGAGGATTGAGCATTGAGGATCGAGGATTGAGGATTGAGGATTGTAGATTGAGTATTGAGGAATGAAGATTGAGGATTGAGGATTGAGGATTGAGGATTGAGGATTGAAGATTGAGGATTGGGTATTGAGGATTGACGATTGAGGATTGAGTATTGAGGACTGAGAATTGAGGATTGAGGATTGTAGATTGAGGATTGAGGATTGAAGATTGAGTATTGATGATTGAAGATTGAGGATTGAGGATTGAGTGTTGATGATTGAGGACGAGGGCTGACGATTGAGGATTGAGGTTTGAGGATTGAGGATTGTGGATTGAGGACTGAGGATTGAGGATTGAGCATTTAGTATTGAGGATTGAAGATTGAGTATTGAGGATTGAAAATTGAGGATTGAGGATTGAGGATTGAAGATTGAAGATTGAGGTTTGGGGACTGAGTGTTGAGGGTTGAGTGATGAGAATTGATGATTGTGGATAGAGATTTGAAGATTTCAGGTTGAGTATTGAGTATTGAAACCTGTGAATTGAGGATATTCTATTGAGGATTGAGGATTGACAACTGATTGTTCAGGACTGAGGTCTGAAGACTGAGGATTCAGGTTTGAGGATTCAGGATTGAGGTTTGAGGACTGAGGATTGAGGATTGAGGATTGAGGATTGAGGATTGAAGATTGAGTATTCAGGATTGGAGATTGGCGATTGAGGATTGAAGACCGAGGATTGGGGATTGAGGATTGAAGATTGAGTATTGAGGATTGAAGATTGAGGATTGAGGATTGAGCATTGACGATTGAGAATTGAGGATTGTGGATTGAGTATTGAGGATTGAGGATCGAGGATTGAAGATTGAATATTGATGATTGAAGATTGAGGATCGAGGATTGAGAATTGAGGATTGAGGATTGAAGATTGAGTATTGATGATTGAAGATTGAGGATTGAGGATTGAGTGTTGATGATTGAGGACGAGGGCTGACGATTGAGGATTGAGGATTGAGCATTGACGATTGAGAATTGAGGATTGTGGATTGAGTATTGAGGATTGAGGATCGAGGATTGAAGATTGAATATTGATGATTGAAGATTGAGGACCGAGGATTGAGGATTGTGTATTGAAGGTTGAGTATTGAGGATTGACGATTGACGATTGAGGATTGAGAATTGAGGATTGAGGATTGAGGAATGAGCATTGAAGATTGAGTATTGAGGATTGAACGTTGAGGATTGTGGATTGAGGATTGAGGATTCAGGATTGAATATTGAGGACTGGGGACTGAGTGTTGAGGGTTGAGTGATGAGAATTGATGTTTGTGGATAGAGATTTGAAGATTGCAGATTGAGTATTGAGTAATGAAAACTGTGAATTGATGATATTCTATTGAGGATTGAGGATTGACAACTGATTGTAGAGGACTGAGGACTGAAGATTGAGGATTCAGGATTGAGGATTCAGGATTGAGGTTTGAGGACTGAGGATTGAAGGTTGAGGATTGAGGACTGAGTATTGAGGATAGAGGATTGAGTATTGAGGATTGAGGGTGGAAGACTGAGGATTGGGTATTGAGGATTGAACGTTGAGGATTGAGGATTGAGGATTGAAGATTGAAGATTGAACATTAATGATTGAAGATTGAGGATTGAGGATTGAGGGTTGTGGATTGAGAATTGAAGATTGAGGAACAAGGATCGAAGATTGAGGATTCGGTATTGAGGATTGAAGAATGAGGATTGAGGAGTGAGGACTGAGGATTGAGGATTGCAGTTTGAGTATTGAAGGTTGAAGATTGAGGATTGAGGATTGAGGATTGAGGATTGACGATTCAGTATTGAAGATTGAGGATTGATCACTGAGGATTGAGGATTGAGGATTGAGGATTGAGGTTTGAGTACTGAGGATTGAGGATTGAAGGTTGAGTATTGAGGATTGAAGGTTGAGGATTGAAGATTGAGGATTGATGATTGAGGATGAGGGCTGAGGTTTGAGGATTGAGGATTGAGGACTGAGGACTGAGGATTGCGGGTTGAGAATTGAGGATTGAGGATTGAGGATTGAAGATTGAGGATTGGGTATTGGGGATTGAAGAATGAGGATTGAGGATTGAGGATTGAGGGTTGAGGATTGAATATTGAGTATTCAGTATTGGAGATTGACGATTGAGGATTGATGACCGAGGATTGAGGATTGAGGATTCGAGATTGAGTATCGAGGATTGAAGATTGAGGATTGAGGATTGAGGATTGGGGATTGAGGATTGAATATTGAGGGTTGGGGACTGAGTGTTGAGGGTTGAGTGATGAGAATTGATGTTTGTGGGAACAGATTTGAAGATTGCAGGTTGAGTATTGAGCATTGAAACCTGTGAATTGAGGATATTCTATTGAGGATTGAGGATTGACAACTGATTGTTGAGGACTGAGGGCTGAAGATTGAGGATTCAGGGGTGAGAATTCAGGATTGAGGTTTGAGGACTGAGGATTGAGGATTGAGGATTGAGGACTGAGGATTGAAGATTGAGTATTGAGGATTGAAGATTGAGGATTGAGGATTGGGGATTGAGGATTGAGGATTGAAGATTGAGGATTGGGGATTGAGGATTGACGATTGAGTATTGAGCATTGACGATTGAGAATTGAGGATTGTGGATTGAGTATTGAGGATTGAGGATTGAGGATTGAAGATTGAATATTGATGATTGAAGATTGAGGATTGAGGATTGAGTGTTGATGATTGAGGACGAGGGCTGACGATTGAGGATTGAGGTTTGAGGATTGAGGATTGTGGATTGAGGACTGAGGATTGAGGATTGAGCATTTAGTATTGAGGATTGAAGATTGAGTATTGAGGATTGAAAATTGAGGATTGAGGATTGAGGATTGAAGATTGAAGATTGAGGTTTGGGGACTGAGTGTTGAGGGTTGAGTGATGAGAATTGATGATTGTGGATAGAGATTTGAAGATTTCAGGTTGAGTATTGAGTATTGAAACCTGTGAATTGAGGATATTCTATTGAGGATTGAGGATTGACAACTGATTGTTCAGGACTGAGGTCTGAAGACTGAGGATTCAGGTTTGGGGATTCAGGATTGAGGTTTGAGGACTGAGGATTGAGGATTGAGGATTGAGGATTGAGGATTGAAGATTGAGTATTCAGGATTGGAGATTGGCGATTGAGGATTGAAGACCGAGGATTGAGGATTGAGGATTGAAGATTGAGTATTGAGGATTGAAGATTGAGGATTGAGGATTGAGCATTGACGATTGAGAATTGAGGATTGTGGATTGAGTATTGAGAATTGAGGATTGAGGATTGAAGATTGAATATTGATGATTGAAGATTGAGGATCGAGGATTGAGAATTGAGGATTGAGGATTGAAGATTGAGTATTGAGGATTGAAGATTCAGGATTGAGGATTGTGGATTGAAGATTGAGGACTGAGTGTTGAGGGTTGCGTGATGAGGATTGATGTTTGTGGATTGAGATTTGAAGATTGAAGAATGGGGATTGAGTATTGAAAACTGTGAATTGAGGATATTCTATTGAGGATTGAGGATTGACAATTGATTGTTGAGGACTTATGGGTGAAGATTGAGGATTCAGGATTGAGGATTCAGGATTGACGTTTGAGGACTGAGGGTTGAGGATTGAGGATTGAGGATTGAGGATTGATGGCTGAGGGTTGTGCGTTGAATATTGAGGATTGAGGATTGAGGATTGAGGATTGAGGATTGAAGATTGAGTATTCAGGATTGGAGATTGACGATTGAGGATTGAGGACCGAGGATTGAGGATTGTGTATTGAAGGTTGAGTATTGAGGATTGACGATTGACGATTGAGGATTGAGAATTGAGGATTGAGGATTGAGGAATGAGCATTGAAGATTGAGTATTGAGGATTGAACGTTGAGGATTGTGGATTGAGGATTGAGGATTCAGGATTGAATATTGTGGACTGGGGACTGAGTGTTGAGGGTTGAGTGATGAGAATTGATGTTTGTGGATAGAGATTTGAAGATTGCAGATTGAGTATTGAGTGCTGAAAGCTGTGAATTGAGGATATTCTACTGAGGATTGAGGATTGACTACTGATTGCTGAGGACTGAGGGCTGAAGATTGAGGACTCAGGATTGAGGATTCAGAATTGAGGTTTGTGGACTGAGGATTGAGGATTGAGGATTGAGGACTGAGGATTGAAGATTGAGTATTGAGGATTGAAGATTGAGGATTGAGGATTGGGGATTGAGGATTGAGGATTGAAGATTGAGGATTGGGGATTGAGGATTGACGATTGAGTATTGAGCATTGACGATTGAGAATTGAGGATTGTGGATTGAGTATTGAGGATTGAGGATTGAGGATTGAAGATTGAATATTGATGATTGAAGATTGAGGATTGAGGATTGAGGGTTGCGGATTGAGGACGAGGACTCAGGGTTGAGTATTGGAGTTTGAAGTCTGAGGATTGAGGATTGTGGATTGAGAATTGAGGATTGTGGATTGAGGATTGAAGATTGAGGATCCGGTATTGAGGATTGAAGATTGAGAATTGAGGAGTGAGGACTGAGGATTGAGGATTGCAGTTTGAGTATTGAGGATTGAAGATTGAGGATTGGGTGTTGAGGATTGAGGAATGTGGAGTGAGGATTGAGGATTGAGGATTGAGGATTGAAGATTGAGTATTGACGATTGAAGATTGAGGATTGAGGATTGAGGATTGATGATTGAGGGTTGAGGATTGAAGATTGAGGATTGGGTATTGCGGATTGAACATTGAGGATTGAAGATTGAGGATTGGGTGCTGAGGGTTGAAGAATGAGGATTGAGGATTGAGGATTGAGGATTGAGGATTGAAGGATTCAGTATTGAGGATTGGAGATTGTGGATTAAGGATTGAGGATTGAGGATTGAAGATTCAGTATTGAGGATTGAAGATTGAGGATTGAGGACTGAGTATTGAGGATTGAGGATTGAGTATTGAGGATTGAGGGTGGAAGACTGCGGATTGGGTAATGAGGATTGAACGTTGAGGATTGAGGGTTGAGGATTGAGGATTGAGGATTGAAGATTGAAGTTTGAATATTAATGATTGAAGATTGAGGGTTGAGGATTGAGGGTTGTGGATTGAGGACGAGGACTGAGGGTTGAGTATTGGTGTTTGAAGTCTGAGGATTGAGGATTGAGGATTGAGGATTGAGGATTGAAGATTGAGGATTCGGTATTGAGGATTGAAGAATGAGGATTGAGGAGTGAGGACTGAGGATTGAGGATTGCAGTTTGAGTATTGCGGATTGAAGATTGAGGATTGAGGGTTGAGGATTGAGGATTGAGGATTGAGGATTGAGGATTGATTATTGAATATTGAGTATTGAGGATTGAAGATTGAGGATTGAGGATTGAGGATTGAGGATTGAGGATGAGGGCTGAGGGTTGAGGATTGAGGTTTGAGGTTTGAGGACTGAGGACTGAGGATTGAGGATTGAGAATTGAGGATTGAGGATTGAGTATTGTAGATTGAGGATCGGGTATTGAGGATTGAAGAATGTGGATTGAGGCTTGAGGATTGAGGATTGAGGATTGAAGATTGAGGATTGAGGATTGAGGATTGAGGGTTGAGGATTGAATATTGAGTATTGAGGATTGATGATTGAGGATTGAGGATTGAGGGTTGAGGATTGAGGGCGAGGACTGACGGTGAAGATTGAGGTTTGAGGATTGAGGATTGAGGATTGAGGACTGAGGATTGAGGATTGAGGATTGAGCATTGTGGATTGAAGATTGAGGACTCGGGATTGAGGATTGGTGATACAGGATTAAGGATTGAAGATTGGGGATTGAGGATCTAGGATTGGAGATTAATTATTGAGGATTGAAGATTGAGGATTAAGGATTGAGGATTGAGGATTGAGGATTGCGGATTGAGGATTGAAGATAGAGTATTGATGATTGAAGATTGAGGATTGAGGATTGGGGGTTGAGGTTTGAGGACGAGGACTGACGGTTGAGGAATGAGGTTTGAGGATTGAGGATTGAGGATTGAGGACTGAGGATTGAGGATTGAGGATTGTGCATTGAGGATTGCAGATTGTGGACTGAGGATTGAGGATTGAAGATTGAGTATTGAGGGTTGAAAATTGAGGATTGAGGATTGAGGATTTAGGATTGAGGATGACGGCTGAGGTTTGAGGATTGAGGTTTGAGGTCCGAGGACTGAGAATTGAGGGTCGAGAATTGAGGATTGAGGATTGAGGATTGAAGATTGAGGATTGGGTATTGAGGATTGAAGAATGAGGATTGAGGATTGAGGATTGGGTATTGAGGATTGAGGATTGAAGATTGAGTATTCAGGATTGGAGATTGGCGATTGAGGGTTGAGGATTGACGATAGAGGATTGAAGATTGAGGATTGGGGACTGAGTGTTGTGGGTTGAGTGATGAGAATTGATGATTGTGGATAGAGATTTGAAGATTTCAGGTTGAGTATTGAGTATTGAAACGTGTGAATTGAGGATATTCTATTGAGGATTGAGGACTGACAACTGATTGTTGAGGACTGAGGTCTGAAGACTGAGGATTCAGGTTTGAGGATTCAGGATTCAGGTTTGAGGACTGAGGATTGAGGATTGAGGATTGAGGATTGAGGGTTGTGGATTGAGGACGAGGACTGAGGGCTGAGTATTAATGTTTGAGGTCTGAGGATTGAGGATTGAGGATTGAGGATTGAGAATTGAGGACTGAGGATTGAGGATTGAAGATTGAGGATAGGGTGTTGAGGGTTGAAGAATGTGGAGTGAGGATTGAGGATTGAGGATTGAGGATTGAAGATTGAGTATTGAGGATTGAAGATTGAGGATTGAGGATTGAGGATTGAGGATTGAGGATTGAGGATTGAGAATTGAGGACTGAGAATTGAGGATTGAAGATTGAGGATTGGGTGTTGAGGATTGAAGAATGTGGATTGAGGATTGATTATTGAGGATTGAGGATTGAAGGTTGACTATTGAGGATTGAAGATTGAAGACTGAGGATTGAAGGTTGAGGATTGGGTGTTGAGGATAGAAGAATGAGGATTGAGGATTGAGGATTGAGGATTGAGGATTGAGGACTGAGGATTGAAGATTGAGGGTTGGGGATTGAGGATTTAGGATGAGGGCTGAGGTCTGAGGAGTGAGAATTGAGGGTCGAGAATTGAGGATTGAGGATTGAGGATTGAAGATTGAGGATTGGGTATTGAGGATTGAAGAATGAGGATTGAGGATTGAGGATTGGGGATTGAGGATTGAGGATTGAAGATTGAGTATTCAGGATTGGAGATTGGCGATTGAGGGTTGAGGATTGAGGATAGAGGATTGAAGATTGAGGATTGGGGACTGAGTGTTGATGGTTGTGTGATGAGAATTGATGATTGTGGATAGAGATTTGAAGATTTCAGGTTGAGTATTGAGTATTGAAACCTGTGAATTGAGGATATTCTATTGAGGATTGAGGACTGACAACTGGTTGTTGAGGACTGAGGTCTGAAGACAGAGGATTCAGGTTTGAGGATTCAGGATTGAGGTTTGAGGACTGACGATTGAGGATTGAGGATTGAGGATTGAGGATTGAAGATTGAGGTTTGGGTATTGAGGATTGAACATTGAGGACTGTGGATTGAGTATTGAGGTTCGAGAATTGAGGACTGACGATTGAGGATTGAAGATTGAGGATTGGGTGTTGAGGATTGAGGGTTGTGGATTGAGGACGAGGACTGAGGGTTGAGTATTGATGTTTGAGGTCTGAGGATTGAGGATTGAGGATTGAGGATTGAGAATTGAGGACTGAGGATTGAGGATTGAAGATTGAGCATTGGGTGTTGAGGATTGAGGAATGTGGAGTGAGGATTGAGGATTGAGGATTGAGGATTGAAGATTGAGTATTGACGATTGAAGATTGATGATTGAGGATTGAGGATTGAGGATTGAGGGTTGAGGATTGAAGATTGAGAATTGGGTATTGCGGATTGAACATTGAGAATTGAAGATTGAGGATTGGGTGTTGAGGGTTGAAGAATGAGGATTGAGGATTGAGGAATGAGGATTGAGTATTGAAGATTCAGTATTGAGGATTGAAGATTGTGGATTAAGAATTGAGGATTGAGGATGAAGATTGGGTATTGAGCATTGAAGATTGAGGATTGAGGACTGAGTATTGAGGATTGAGGATTGAGTATTGAGGATTGAGGGTGGAAGACTGAGGATTGGGTAATGAGGATTGAACGTTGAGGATTGAGGGTTGAGGATTGAGGTTTGAGGATTGAGGGTTGAGGATTGGGGATTGAAGATTGAGGATTGTGTATTGCGGATTGAACATTGAGGATTGATGATTGAGGATTGAGGATTGAGGACTGAGGATTGAGGATTGATGAATGAGGACTGAGGATTGAGAATTGAGGATTGAGGATTGAGGATTGAAGATTGAGGCCTGGGCATTGAGGATTGAAGAATGAGGATTGAGGATTGAGGATTGAAGATTGAGGATTGCAGATTGAGTATTGAGGATTGAAGCTTGAGGGTTGAGGATTGAGGATTGAGGATTGAGCATTGAGGATTGAGGATTGAGGATTGAGGATTGTAGATTGAGTATTGAGGAATGAAGATTGAGGATTGAGGATTGAGGATTGAGGATTGAGGATTGAAGATTGAGGATTGGGGATTGAGGATTGACGATTGAGGATTGAGTATTGAGGACTGAGAATTGAGGATTGAGGATTGAAGATTGAGGATTGAGGATTGAAGATTGAGTATTGATGATTGAAGAATGAGGATTGAGGATTGAGTGTTGAGGATTGAGGACGAGGGCTGACGATTGAGGATTGAGGTTTGAGGATTGAGGATTGTGGATTGAGGACTGAGGATTGAGGATTGAGGATTTAGTATTGAGGATTGATGACTGAGTATTGAGGATTGAAAATTGAGGATTGAGGACTGAGGATTGAGGATTGAAGATTGAGGATTCGGGACTGAGTGTTGAGGGTTGAGTGATGAGAATTGATGATTGTGGATAGAGATTTGAAGATTTCAGGTTGAGTATTGAGTATTGAAACCTGTGAATTGAGGATATTCTATTGAGGATTGAGGATTGACAACTGATTGTTGAGGACTGAGGTCTGAAGACTGAGGATTCAGGTTTGAGGATTCAGGATTGAGGTTTGAGGACTGAGGATTGAAGATTGAGGATTGAGGACTGAGTATTGAGGATTGAGGATTGAGTATTGAGCATTGACGATTGAGAATTGAGGATTGTGGATTGAGTATTGAGGATCGAGGATTGAGGATTGAAGATTGAATATTGATGATTGAATATTGAGGATCGAGGATTGAGGGTTGTGGATTGAGGACGAGGACTGAGGGTTGAGTATTGATGTTTGAGGTCTGAGGATTGAGGATTGAGGATTGAGAATTGAGGACTGAGGATTGAGGATTGAAGATTGAGGATTGGGTGTTGAGGATTGAAGAATGTGGATTGAGGATTGATTATTGAGGATTGAGGATTGAAGATTGACTATTGAGGATTGAAGATTGAAGACTGAGGATTGAAGGTTGAGGATTGAGTGTTGAGGATAGAAGAATGAGGATTGAGGATTGAGGATTGAGGATTGAGGATTGAGGATTGAAGATTCAGTATTGAGGATTGAAGATTGAGGATTGAGGATTGACGATTGAGGACTGAAGATTGAGTATTGAGGATTGAAGATTGAGGATTGAGGACTGAGTATTGAGGATGGAGGATTGAGGATTGAGGATTGAGGATTGAAGACTGAGTATTGGGTATTGATGGTTGAACATTGAGGATTGACGATTGAAGATTGAGTATTGAGGATTGAAGATTGACGATTGAGGATTGAGAATTGAGGATTGAGGATTGAGGAATGATCATTGAAGATTGAGTATTGAGGATTGAACGTTGAGGATTGTGGATTGAGGATTGAGGATTGAGGATTGAATATTGACGATTGGGGACTGAGTGTTGAGGGTTGAGTGATGAGAATTGATGTTTGTGGACAGAGATTTGAAGATTGCAGATTGAGTATTGAGTAATGAAAACTGTGAATTGATGATATTCTATTGAGGATTGAGGATTGACAACTGATTGTAGAGGACTGAGGGCTGAAGATTGAGGATTCAGTATCGGGGATTCAGGATTGAGGTTTGAGGACTGAGGATTGAGGATTGAGGATTGAGGATTGAGAATTGAGGATTGAGGATTGAAGATTGAGCATTGAAGGTTGAGGATTGAAGAATGAGGATTGAGGATTGAGGATTGAGGATTGAGGATTGAGGATTGAGGATTGAGGATGAGGGCTGAGGTTTGAGGATTGAGGTTTGAGGTCTGAGGACTGAGAATTGAGGGTCGAGAATTGGGGATTGAGGATTGAGGATTGAAGATTGAGGATTGGGTATTAAGGATTGAAGAATGAGGATTGAGGATTGAGGATTGGGGATTGAGGATTGAAGATTGAGGTTTGGGTATTGAGGATTGAACATTGAGGACTGTGGATTGAGTATTGAGGTTCGAGAATTGAGGACTGACGATTGAGGATTGAAGATTGAGGATTGGGTGTTGAGGATTGAGGGTTGTGGATTGAGGACGAGGACTGAGGGTTGAGTATTGATGTTTGAGGTCTGAGGATTGAGGATTGAGGATTGAGGATTGAGAATTGAGGACTGAGGATTGAGGATTGAAGATTGAGCATTGGGTGTTGAGGATTGAGGAATGTGGAGTGAGGATTGAGGATTGAGGATTGAGGATTGAAGATTGAGTATTGACGATTGAAGATTGATGATTGAGGATTGAGGATTGAGGATTGAGGGTTGAGGATTGAAGATTGAGTATTGGGTATTGCGGATTGAACATTGAGAATTGAAGATTGAGGATTGGGTGTTGAGGGTTGAAGAATGAGGATTGAGGATTGAGGAATGAGGATTGAGTATTGAAGATTCAGTATTGAGGATTGAAGATTGTGGATTAAGAATTGAGGATTGAGGATGAAGATTGGGTATTGAGCATTGAAGATTGAGGATTGAGGACTGAGTATTGAGGATTGAGGATTGAGTATTGAGGATTGAGGGTGGAAGACTGAGGATTGGGTAATGAGGATTGAATGTTGAGGATTGAGGGTTGAGGATTGAGGTTTGAGGATTGAGGATTGAGGATTGGGGATTGAAGATTGAGGATTGTGTATTGCGGATTGAACATTGAGGATTGAGGATTGAGGATTGAGGATTGAGGACTGAGGATTGAGGATTGATGAATGAGGATTGAGGATTGAGAATTGAGGATTGAGGATTGAGGATTGAAGATTGAGGCCTGGGCATTGAGGATTGAAGAATGAGGATTGAGGATTGAGGATTGAAGATTGAGGATTGCAGATTGAGTATTGAGGATTGAAGCTTGAGGGTTGAGGATTGAGGATTGAAGATTGAGCATTGAGGATTGAGGATTGAGGATTGAGGATTGTAGATTGAGTATTGAGGAATGAAGATTGAGGATTGAGGATTGAGGATTGAGGATTGAGGATTGAAGATTGAGGATTGGGGATTGAGGATTGACGATTGAGGATTGAGTATTGAGGACTGAGAATTGAGGATTGAGGATTGAAGATTGAGGATTGAGGATCGAAGATTGAGTATTGATGATTGAAGAATGAGGATTGAGGATTGAGTGTTGAGGATTGAGGACGAGGGCTGACGATTGAGGATTGAGGTTTGAGGATTGAGGATTGTGGATTGAGGACTGAGGATTGAGGATTGAGGATTTAGTATTGAGGATTGATGACTGAGTATTGAGGATTGAAAATTGAGGATTGAGGACTGAGGATTGAGGATTGAAGATTGAGGATTCGGGACTGAGTGTTGAGGGTTGAGTGATGAGAATTGATGATTGTGGATAGAGATTTGAAGATTTCAGGTTGAGTATTGAGTATTGAAACCTGTGAATTGAGGATATTCTCTTGAGGATTGAGGATTGACAACTGATTGTTGAGGACTGAGGTCTGAAGACTGAGGATTCAGGTTTGAGGATTCAGGATTGAGGTTTGAGGACTGAGGATTGAAGATTGAGGATGAAGATTGGGTATTGAGGATTGAAGATTGAGGATTGAGGATTGAGGATTGAGGATTGTAGATTGAGTATTGAGGATTGAGGGTGGAAGACTGAGGATTGGGTAATGAGGATTGAACGTTGAGGATTGAGGGTTGAGGGTTGAGGTTTGAGAATTGAGGATTGAGGATTGGGGATTGAAGATTGAGTATTGTGTATTGCGGATTGAACATTGAGGATTGAGGATTGAGGATTGAGGATTGAGGACTGAGGATTGAGGATTGATGAATGAGGATTGAGGATTGAGAATTGAGGATTGAGGATTGAGGATTGAAGATTGAGGCCTGGGCATTGAGGATTGAAGAATGAGGATTGAGGATTGAGGATTGAAGATTGAGGATTGCAGATTGAGTATTGAGGATTGAAGATTGAGGGTTGAGGATTGAAGATTGAGGATTGAGGATTGAGGATTGAGGACTGAGGATTGAGGATTGATGAATGAGGATTGAGGATTGAGAATTGAGGATTGAGGATTGAGGATTGAAGATTGAGGCCTGGGCATTGAGGATTGAAGAATGAGGATTGAGGATTGAGGATTGAAGATTGAGGATTGCAGATTGAGTATTGAGGATTGAAGATTGAGGGTTGAGGATTGAGGATTGAGGATTGAGCATTGAGGATTGAGGATTGAGGATTGAGGATTGTAGATTGAGTATTGAGGAATGAAGATTGAGGATTGAGGATTGAGGATTGAGGATTGAGGATTGAAGATTGAGGATTGGGGATTGAGGATTGACGATTGAGGATTGAGTATTGAGGACTGAGAATTGAGGATTGAGGATTGAAGATTGAGGATTGAGGATTGAAGATTGAGTATTGATGATTGAAGAATGAGGATTGAGGATTGAGTGTTGAGGATTGAGGACGAGGGCTGACGATTGAGGATTGAGGTTTGAGGATTGAGGATTGTGGATTGAGGACTGAGGATTGAGGATTGAGGATTTAGTATTGAGGATTGATGACTGAGTATTGAGGATTGAAAATTGAGGATTGAGGACTGAGGATTGAGGATTGAAGATTGAGGATTGGGGACTGAGTGTTGAAGGTTGAGTGATGAGAATTGATGATTGTGGATAGAGATTTGAAGATTTCAGGTTGAGTATTGAGTATTGAAACCTGTGAATTGAGGATATTCTATTGAGGATTGAGGATTGACAACTGATTGTTGAGGTCTGAGGTCTGAAGACTGAGGATTCAGGTTTGAGGATTCAGGATTGAGGTTTGAGGACTGAGGATTGAGGATTGAGGAATGTGGATTGTGGATTGAGGATTGAGGATTGAAGATTGAGGTTTGGGTATTGAGGATTGAACATTGAGGACTGTGGATTGAGTATTGAGGATCGAGAATTGAGGACTGAGGATTGAGGATTGAAGATTGAGGATTGGGTGTTGAGGATTGAGGGTTGTGGATTGAGGACGAGGACTGAGGGTTGAGTATTGATGTTTGAGGTCTGAGGATTGAGGATTGAGTATTGAGGATTGAGAATTGAGGACTGAGGATTGAGGATTGAAGATTGAGGATTGGGTGTTGAGGATTGAGGAATGTGGAGTGAGGATTGAGGATTGAGGATTGAGGATTGAAGATTGAGTATTGACGATTGAAGATTGAGGATTGAGGATTGAGGATTGAGGATTGAGGATTGAGGGTTGAGGATTGAAGATTGAGGATTGGGTATTGCGGATTGAACATTGAGGATTGAAGATTGAGGATTGGGTGCTGAGGGTTGAAGAATGAGGATTGAGGATTGAGGATTGAGGATTGAGGATTGAAGATCCAGTATTGAGGATTGAAGATTGTGGATTAAGGATTGAGGATTGAGGATTGAAGATTGAGTATTGAGGATTGAAGATTGAGGATTGAGGACTGAGTATTGAGGATTGAGGATTGAGTATTGAGGATTGAGGGTGGAAGACTGAGGATTGGGTAACGAGGATTGAACGTTGAGGATTGAGGGTTGAGGATTGAGGATTGAGGATTGAAGATTGAAGATTGAATATTAATGATTGAAGATTGAGGATTGAGGATTGAGGGTTGTGGATTGAGGACGAGGACTGAGGGTTGAGTATTGGTGTTTGAAGTCTGAGGATTGAGGATTGAGGATTGAGGATTGAGGATTGAAGATTGAGGATTCGGTATTGAGGATTGAAGAATGAGGATTGAGGAGTGAGGACTGAGGATTGAGGATTGCAGTTTGAGTATTGAGGATTGAAGATTGAGGATTGAGGATTGAGGATTGAGGATTGAGGATTGAGGACTGAGGATTGAAGATTGAGTATTGAGGATTGAAGATTGAGGACTGAGGATTGAGGATTGAGGATTGAGGATTGAGGATTGAAGATTGAGGATTGGGGATTGAGGATTGACGATTGAGTATTGAGCATTGACGATTGAGAATTGAGTATTGCGGATTGAGTATTGAGGATTGAGGATTGAGGATTGAAGATTGAATATTGATGATTGAAGGTTGAGGATTGAGAATTGAGGATTGTGGATTGAAGATTGAAGATTGAGTATTGAGGATTGAAGATTGAGGATTGAGGATTGAGGATTGAGGATTGAGGATTGAAGATTGAGGATTGGGGATTGAGGACTGAGGATTGAGGATTGAGGATTGAAGACTGAGTATTGAGGATTGATTATTGAGGATTGAAGATTGAGGATTGAGGATTGAGGGTTAAGAATTGAGAATTGAGGATGAGGACTGAGGGTTGAGGATTGAGGATTGTGGATTGAGGACTGAGGATTGAGGATTGAGGATTTAGTATTGAGGATTGATGACTGAGTATTGAGGATTGAAAATTGAGGATTGAGGACTGAGGATTGAGCATTGAAGATTGAGGATTGGGGACTGAGTGTTGAGGGTTGAGTGATGAGAATTGATGATTGTGGATAGAGGTTTGAAGATTTCAGGTTGAGTATTGAGTATTGAAACCTGTGAATTGAGGATATTCTATTGAGGATTGAGGATTGACAACTGATTGTTGTGGACTGAGGTCTGAAGACTGAGAATTCAGGTTTGAGGATTGAGGAATGAGGATTGAGGATTGAGGATTGAGCATTGAGGATTGAGGATTGAGGATTGAGGATTGTAGATTGAGTATTGAGGAATGAAGATTGAGGATTGAGGATTGAGGTTTGAGGATTGCGGATTGAAGATTGAGTATTGAGGATTGAAGGTTGAGGATTGAGGATTGAGGATTGAGGATTGCGGATTGAAGATTGAGGATTGGGGTTGAGGATTGACGATTGAGTATTGAGCACTGAGGATTGAGAATTGAGGATTGAGGATTGAAGATTGAGTATTGAGGATTGAAGATTGAAGATTGAGGATTGAGGATTGAAGATTGAGGACTGAGTGATGAGGGTTGCGTGATGAGAATTGCTGTTTGTGGATTGAGATTTGATGATTGATGAATGGGGATTGAGTATTGAAAACTGTGAATTGAGGATATTCTATTGAGGATTGAGGATTGACAACTGATTGTAGAGGACCGAGGGCTGAAGATTGAGGATTCAGGATTGAGGATTCAGGATTGAGGTTTGAGGACTGAGGATTGAAGATTGAGGATTGAGGACTGAGTATTGAGGATTGAGGATTGAGTATTGAGCATTGACGATTGAGAATTGAGGATTGTGGATTGAGTATTGAGGATCGAGGATTGAGGATTGAAGATTGAATATTGATGATTGAATATTGAGGATCGAGGATTGAGGGTTGTGGATTGAGGACGAGGACTGAGGGTTCAGTATTGATGTTTGAGGTCTGAGGATTGAGGATTGAGGATTGAGAATTGAGGACTGAGGATTGAGGATTGAAGATTGAGGATTGGGTGTTGAGGATTGAAGAATGTGGATTGAGGATTGATTATTGAGGATTGAGGATTGAAGATTGACTATTGAGGATTGAAGATTGAAGACTGAGGATTGAAGGTTGAGGATTGGGTGTTGAGGATAGAAGAATGAGGATTGAGGATTGAGGATTGAGGATTGAGGATTGAGGATTGAAGATTCAGTATTGAGGATTGAAGATTGAGGATTGAGGATTGACGATTGAGGACTGAAGATTGAGTATTGAGGATTGAAGATTGAGGATTGAGGACTGAGTATTGAGGATGGAGGATTGAGGATTGAGGATTGAGGATTGAAGACTGAGTATTGGGTATTGATGGTTGAACATTGAGGATTGACGATTGAAGATTGAGTATTGAGGATTGAAGATTGACGATTGAGGATTGAGAATTGAGGATTGAGGATTGAGGAATGATCATTGAAGATTGAGTATTGAGGATTGAACGTTGAGGATTGTGGATTGAGGATTGAGGATTGAGGATTGAATATTGACGATTGGGGACTGAGTGTTGAGGGTTGAGTGATGAGAATTGATGTTTGTGGACAGAGATTTGAAGATTGCAGATTGAGTATTGAGTAATGAAAACTGTGAATTGATGATATTCTATTGAGGATTGAGGATTGACAACTGATTGTAGAGGACTGAGGGCTGAAGATTGAGGATTCAGTATCGGGGATTCAGGATTGAGGTTTGAGGACTGAGGATTGAGGATTGAGGATTGAGGATTGAGAATTGAGGATTGAGGATTGAAGATTGAGCATTGAAGGTTGAGGATTGAAGAATGAGGATTGAGGATTGAGGATTGAGGATTGAGGATTGAGGATTGAGGATTGAGGATGAGGGCTGAGGTTTGAGGATTGAGGTTTGAGGTCTGAGGACTGAGAATTGAGGGTCGAGAATTGGGGATTGAGGATTGAGGATTGAAGATTGAGGATTGGGTATTAAGGATTGAAGAATGAGGATTGAGGATTGAGGATTGGGGATTGAGGATTGAAGATTGAGTATTCAGGCTTGGAGATTGGCGACTGAGGGTTGAGGATTGAGGATAGAGGATTGAAGATTGAGGATTGGGGACTGAGTGTTGAGGGTTGAGTGATGAGAATTGATGATTGTGGATAGAGATTTGAAGATTTCTGGTTGAGTATTGAGTATTGGAACCTGTGAATTGAGGATATTCTATTGAGGATTGAGGACTGACAACTGATTGTTGAGGACTGAAGTCTGAAGACAGAGGATTCAGGTTTGAGGATTCAGGATTGAGGTTTGAGGACTGAGGATTGAGGATTGAGGATTGAGTATTGAGGATTGAAGATTGAGGTTTGGGTATTGAGGATTGAACATTGAGGACTGTGGATTGAGTATTGAGGTTCGAGAATTGAGGACTGACGATTGAGGATTGAAGATTGAGGATTGGGTGTTGAGGATTGAGGGTTGTGGATTGAGGACGAGGACTGAGGGTTGAGTATTGATGTTTGAGGTCTGAGGATTGAGGATTGAGGATTGAGGATTGAGAATTGAGGACTGAGGATTGAGGATTGAAGATTGAGCATTGGGTGTTGAGGATTGAGGAATGTGGAGTGAGGATTGAGGATTGAGGATTGAGGATTGAAGATTGAGTATTGACGATTGAAGATTGATGATTGAGGATTGAGGATTGAGGATTGAGGGTTGAGGATTGAAGATTGAGTATTGGGTATTGCGGATTGAACATTGAGAATTGAAGATTGAGGATTGGGTGTTGAGGGTTGAAGAATGAGGATTGAGGATTGAGGAATGAGGATTGAGTATTGAAGATTCAGTATTGAGGATTGAAGATTGTGGATTAAGAATTGAGGATTGAGGATGAAGATTGGGTATTGAGCATTGAAGATTGAGGATTGAGGACTGAGTATTGAGGATTGAGGATTGAGTATTGAGGATTGAGGGTGGAAGACTGAGGATTGGGTAATGAGGATTGAACGTTGAGGATTGAGGGTTGAGGATTGAGGTTTGAGGATTGAGGATTGAGGATTGGGGATTGAAGATTGAGGATTGTGTATTGCGGATTGAACATTGAGGATTGAGGATTGAGGATTGAGGATTGAGGACTGAGGATTGAGGATTGATGAATGAGGATTGAGGATTGAGAATTGAGGATTGAGGATTGAGGATTGAAGATTGAGGCCTGGGCATTGAGGATTGAAGAATGAGGATTGAGGATTGAGGATTGAAGATTGAGGATTGCAGATTGAGTATTGAGGATTGAAGCTTGAGGGTTGAGGATTGAGGATTGAGGATTGAGCATTGAGGATTGAGGATTGAGGATTGAGGATTGTAGATTGAGTATTGAGGAATGAAGATTGAGGATTGAGGATTGAGGATTGAGGATTGAGGATTGAAGATTGAGGATTGGGGATTGAGGATTGACGATTGAGGATTGAGTATTGAGGACTGAGAATTGAGGATTGAGGATTGAAGATTGAGGATTGAGGATTGAAGATTGAGTATTGATGATTGAAGAATGAGGATTGAGGATTGAGTGTTGAGGATTGAGGACGAGGGCTGACGATTGAGGATTGAGGTTTGAGGATTGAGGATTGTGGATTGAGGACTGAGGATTGAGGATTGAGGATTTAGTATTGAGGATTGATGACTGAGTATTGAGGATTGAAAATTGAGGATTGAGGACTGAGGATTGAGGATTGAAGATTGAGGATTCGGGACTGAGTGTTGAGGGTTGAGTGATGAGAATTGATGATTGTGGATAGAGATTTGAAGATTTCAGGTTGAGTATTGAGTATTGAAACCTGTGAATTGAGGATATTCTATTGAGGATTGAGGATTGACAACTGATTGTTGAGGACTGAGGTCTGAAGACTGAGGATTCAGGTTTGAGGATTCAGGATTGAGGTTTGAGGACTGAGGATTGAAGATTGAGGATTGAGGACTGAGTATTGAGGATTGAGGATTGAGTATTGAGCATTGACGATTGAGAATTGAGGATTGTGGATTGAGTATTGAGGATCGAGGATTGAGGATTGAAGATTGAATATTGATGATTGAATATTGAGGATCGAGGATTGAGGGTTGTGGATTGAGGACGAGGACTGAGGGTTGAGTATTGATGTTTGAGGTCTGAGGATTGAGGATTGAGGATTGAGAATTGAGGACTGAGGATTGAGGATTGAAGATTGAGGATTGGGTGTTGAGGATTGAAGAATGTGGATTGAGGATTGATTATTGAGGATTGAGGATTGAAGATTGACTATTGAGGATTGAAGATTGAAGACTGAGGATTGAAGGTTGAGGATTGGGTGTTGAGGATAGAAGAATGAGGATTGAGGATTGAGGATTGAGGATTGAGGATTGAGGATTGAAGATTCAGTATTGAGGATTGAAGATTGAGGATTGAGGATTGACGATTGAGGACTGAAGATTGAGTATTGAGGATTGAAGATTGAGGATTGAGGACTGAGTATTGAGGATGGAGGATTGAGGATTGAGGATTGAGGATTGAAGACTGAGTATTGGGTATTGATGGTTGAACATTGAGGATTGACGATTGAAGATTGAGTATTGAGGATTGAAGATTGACGATTGAGGATTGAGAATTGAGGATTGAGGATTGAGGAATGATCATTGAAGATTGAGTATTGAGGATTGAACGTTGAGGATTGTGGATTGAGGATTGAGGATTGAGGATTGAATATTGACGATTGGGGACTGAGTGTTGAGGGTTGAGTGATGAGAATTGATGTTTGTGGACAGAGATTTGAAGATTGCAGATTGAGTATTGAGTAATGAAAACTGTGAATTGATGATATTCTATTGAGGATTGAGGATTGACAACTGATTGTAGAGGACTGAGGGCTGAAGATTGAGGATTCAGTATCGGGGATTCAGGATTGAGGTTTGAGGACTGAGGATTGAGGATTGAAGATTGAGGATTGAGAATTGAGGATTGAGGATTGAAGATTGAGCATTGAAGGTTGAGGATTGAAGAATGAGGATTGAGGATTGAGGATTGAGGATTGAGGATTGTGGATTGAGGATTGAGGATGAGGGCTGAGGTTTGAGGATTGAGGTTTGAGGTCTGAGGACTGAGAATTGAGGGTCGAGAATTGGGGATTGAGGATTGAGGATTGAAGATTGAGGATTGGGTATTAAGGATTGAAGAATGAGGATTGAGGATTGAGGATTGGGGATTGAGGATTGAAGATTGAGGTTTGGGTATTGAGGATTGAACATTGAGGACTGTGGATTGAGTATTGAGGTTCGAGAATTGAGGACTGACGATTGAGGATTGAAGATTGAGGATTGGGTGTTGAGGATTGAGGGTTGTGGATTGAGGACGAGGACTGAGGGTTGAGTATTGATGTTTGAGGTCTGAGGATTGAGGATTGAGGATTGAGGATTGAGAATTGAGGACTGAGGATTGAGGATTGAAGATTGAGCATTGGGTGTTGAGGATTGAGGAATGTGGAGTGAGGATTGAGGATTGAGGATTGAGGATTGAAGATTGAGTATTGACGATTGAAGATTGATGATTGAGGATTGAGGATTGAGGATTGAGGGTTGAGGATTGAAGATTGAGTATTGGGTATTGCGGATTGAACATTGAGAATTGAAGATTGAGGATTGGGTGTTGAGGGTTGAAGAATGAGGATTGAGGATTGAGGAATGAGGATTGAGTACTGAAGATTCAGTATTGAGGATTGAAGATTGTGGATTAAGAATTGAGGATTGAGGATGAAGATTGGGTATTGAGCATTGAAGATTGAGGATTGAGGACTGAGTATTGAGGATTGAGGATTGAGTATTGAGGATTGAGGGTGGAAGACTGAGGATTGGGTAATGAGGATTGAACGTTGAGGATTGAGGGTTGAGGATTGTGGTTTGAGGATTGAGGATTGAGGATTGGGGATTGAAGATTGAGGATTGTGTATTGCGGATTGAACATTGAGGATTGAGGATTGAGGATTGAGGATTGAGGACTGAGGATTGAGGATTGATGAATGAGGATTGAGGATTGAGAATTGAGGATTGAGGATTGAGGATTGAAGATTGAGGCCTGGGCATTGAGGATTGAAGAATGAGGATTGAGGATTGAGGATTGAAGATTGAGGATTGCAGATTGAGTATTGAGGATTGAAGCTTGAGGGTTGAGGATTGAGGATTGAAGATTGAGCATAGAGGATTGAGGATTGAGGATTGAGGATTGTAGATTGAGTATTGAGGAATGAAGATTGAGGATTGAGGATTGAGGATTGAGGATTGAGGATTGAAGATTGAGGATTGGGGATTGAGGATTGACGATTGAGGATTGAGTATTGAGGACTGAGAATTGAGGATTGAAGATTGAAGATTGAGGATTGAGGATTGAAGATTGAGTATTGATGATTGAAGAATGAGGATTGAGGATTGAGTGTTGAGGATTGAGGACGAGGGCTGACGATTGAGGATTGAGGTTTGAGGATTGAGGATTGTGGATTGAGGACTGAGGATTGAGGATTGAGGATTTAGTATTGAGGATTGATGACTGAGTATTGAGGATTGAAAATTGAGGATTGAGGACTGAGGATTGAGGATTGAAGATTGAGGATTCGGGACTGAGTGTTGAGGGTTGAGTGATGAGAATTGATGATTGTGGATAGAGATTTGAAGATTTCAGGTTGAGTATTGAGTATTGAAACCTGTGAATTGAGGATATTCTATTGAGGATTGAGGATTGACAACTGATTGTTGAGGACTGAGGTCTGAAGACTGAGGATTCAGGTTTGAGGATTCAGGATTGAGGTTTGAGGACTGAGGATTGAAGATTGAGGATGAAGATTGGGTATTGAGGATTGAAGATTGAGGATTGAGGATTGAGGATTGAGGATTGTAGATTGAGTATTGAGGATTGAGGGTGGAAGACTGAGGATTGGGTAATGAGTATTGAACGTTGAGGATTGAGGGTTGAGGGTTGAGGTTTGAGAATTGAGGATTGAGGATTGGGGATTGAAGATTGAGTATTGTGTATTGCGGATTGAACATTGAGGATTGAGGATTGAGGATTGAGGATTGAGGACTGAGGATTGAGGATTGATGAATGAGGATTGAGGATTGAGAATTGAGGATTGAGGATTGAGGATTGAAGATTGAGGCCTGGGCATTGAGGATTGAAGAATGAGGATTGAGGATTGAGGATTGAAGATTGAGGATTGCAGATTGAGTATTGAGGATTGAAGATTGAGGGTTGAGGATTGAAGATTGAGGATTGAGGATTGAGGATTGAGGACTGAGGATTGAGGATTGATGAATGAGGATTGAGGATTGAGAATTGAGGATTGAGGATTGAGGATTGAAGATTGAGGCCTGGGCATTGAGGATTGAAGAATGAGGATTGAGGATTGAGGATTGAAGATTGAGGATTGCAGATTGAGTATTGAGGATTGAAGATTGAGTGTTGAGGATTGAGGATTGAGGATTGAGCATTGAGGATTGAGGATTGAGGATTGAGGATTGTAGATTGAGTATTGAGGAATGAAGATTGAGGATTGAGGATTGAGGATTGAGGATTGAGGATTGAAGATTGAGGATTGGGGATTGAGGATTGACGATTGAGGATTGAGTATTGAGGACTGAGAATTGAGGATTGAGGATTGAAGATTGAGGATTGAGGATTGAAGATTGAGTATTGATGATTGAAGAATGAGGATTGAGGATTGAGTGTTGAGGATTGAGGACGAGGGCTGACGATTGAGGATTGAGGTTTGAGGATTGAGGATTGTGGATTGAGGACTGAGGATTGAGGATTGAGGATTTAGTATTGAGGATTGATGACTGAGTATTGAGGATTGAAAATTGAGGATTGAGGACTGAGGATTGAGGATTGAAGATTGAGGATTGGGGACTGAGTGTTGAAGGTTGAGTGATGAGAATTGATGATTGTGGATAGAGATTTGAAGATTTCAGGTTGAGTATTGAGTATTGAAACCTGTGAATTGAGGATATTCTATTGAGGATTGAGGATTGACAACTGATTGTTGAGGTCTGAGGTCTGAAGACTGAGGATTCAGGTTTGAGGATTCAGGATTGAGGTTTGAGGACTGAGGATTGAGGATTGAGGAATGTGGATTGTGGATTGAGGATTGAGGATTGTAGATTGAGTATTGAGGAATGAAGATTGAGGATTGAGGATTGAGGATTGAGGTTTGAGGATTGCGGATTGAAGATTGAGTATTGAGGATTGAAGGTTGAGGATTGAGGATTGAGGATTGAGGATTGCGGATTGAAGATTGAGGATTGGGGATTGAGGATTGACGATTGAGTATTGAGCACTGAGGATTGAGAATTGAGGATTGAGGATTGAAGATTGAGTATTGAGGATTGAAGATTGAGGATTGAGGATTGAGGATTGAAGATTGAGGACTGAGTGTTGAGGGTTGCGTGATGAGAATTGCTGTTTGTGGATTGAGATTTGATGATTGATGCATGGGGATTGAGTATTGAAAACTGTGAATTGAGGATATTCTATTGAGGATTGAGGATTGACAACTGATTGTAGAGGACCGAGGGCTGAAGATTGAGGATTCAGGATTGAGGATTCAGGATTGAGGTTTGAGGACTGAGGATTGAAGATTGAGGATTGAGGACTGAGTATTGAGGATTGAGGATTGAGTATTGAGCATTGACGATTGAGAATTGAGGATTGTGGATTGAGTATTGAGGATTGAGGATTGAGGATTGAAGATTGAATATTGATGATTGAATATTGAGGATCGAGGATTGAGGGTTGTGGATTGAGGACGAGGACTGAGGGTTGAGTATTGATGTTTGAGGTCTGAGGATTGAGGATTGAGGATTGAGAATTGAGGACTGAGGATTGAGGATTGAAGATTGAGGATTGGGTGTTGAGGATTGAAGAATGTGGATTGAGGATTGATTATTGAGGATTGAGGATTGAAGATTGACTATTGAGGATTGAAGATTGAAGACTGAGGATTGAAGGTTGAGGATTGGGTGTTGAGGATAGAACAATGAGGATTGAGGATTGAGGATTGAGGATTGAGGATTGAGGATTGAGGATTGAAGATTCAGTATTGAGGATTGAAGATTGAGGATTGAGGATTGACGATTGAGGACTGAAGATTGAGTATTGAGGATTGAAGATTGAGGATTGAGGACTGAGTATTGAGGATGGAGGATTGAGGATTGAGGATTGAAGATTGAAGACTGAGTATTGGGTAATGATGGTTGAACATTGAGGATTGACGATTGAAGATTGAGTATTGAGGATTGAAGATTGACGATTAAGGATTGAGAATTGAGGATTGAGGATTGAGGAATGATCATTGAAGATTGAGTATTGAGGATTGAACGTTGAGGATTGTGGATTGAGGATTGAGGATTGAGGATTGAATATTGACGATTTGGGACTGAGTGTTGAGGGTTGAGCGATGAGAATTGATGTTTGTGGACAAAGATTTGAAGATTGCAGATTGAGTATTGAGTAATGAAAACTGTGAATTGATGACATTCTATTGAGGATTGAGGATTGACAACTGATTGTAGAGGACTGAGGGCTGAAGATTGAGGATTCAGTATCGGGGATTCAGGATTGAGGTTTGAGGACTGAGGACTGAGGATTGAGGATTGAGGATTGAGAATTGAGGATTGAGGATTGAAGATTGAGCATTGAAGATTGAGGATTGAAGAATGAGGATTGAGGATTGAGGATTGAGGATTGAGGATTGAGGATTGAGGATTGAGGATGAGGGCTGAGGTTTGAGGATTGAGGTTTGAGGTGTGAGGACTGAGAATTGAGGGTCGAGAATTGAGGATTGAGGATCGAGGATTGAAGATTGAGGATTGGGTATTAAGGATTGAAGAATGAGGATTGAGGATTGAGGATTGGGGATTGAGGATTGAGGATTGAAGATTGAGTATTCAGGCTTGGAGATTGGCGACTGAGGGTTGAGGATTGAGGATAGAGGATTGAAGATTGAGGATTGGGGACTGAGTGTTGAGGGTTGAGTGATGAGAATTGATGATTGTGGATAGAGATTTGAAGATTTCTGGTTGAGTATTGAGTATTGGAACCTGTGAATTGAGGATATTCTATTGAGGATTGAGGACTGACAACTGATTGTTGAGGACTGAAGTCTGAAGACAGAGGATTCAGGTTTGAGGATTCAGGATTGAGGTTTGAGGACTGAGGATTGAGGATTGAGGATTGAGGATTGAGGATTGAAGATTGAGGTTTGGGTATTGAGGATTGAAGATTGAGGACTGTGGATTGAGTATTGAGGATCGAGAATTGAGGACTGACGATTGAGGATTGAAGATTGAGGATTGGGTGTTGAGGATTGAGGGTTGTGGATTGAGGACGAGGACTGAGGGATGAGTATTGATGTTTGAGGTCTGAGGATTGAGGATTGAGGATTGAGGATTGAGAATTGAGTACTGAGGATTGAGGATTGAAGATTGAGGATTGGGTGTTGAGGATTGAGGAATGTGGAGTGAGGATTGAGGATTGAGGATTGAGGATTGAAGATTGAGTATTGACGATTGAAGATTGAGGATTGAGGATTGAGGATTGAGGATTGAGGGTTGAGGATTGAAGATTGAGTATTGGGTATTGCGGATTGAACATTGAGGATTGAAGATTGAGGATTGGGTGTTGAGGGTTGAAGAATGAGGATTGAGGATTGAGGATTGAGGATTGAGGATTGAAGATTCAGTATTGAGGATTGAAGATTGTGGATTAAGAATTGAGGATTGAGGATGAAGATTGGGTATTGAGGATTGAAGATTGAGGATTGAGGACTGAGTATTGAGGATTGAGGATTGAGTATTGTGGATTGAGGGTGGAAGACTGAGGATTGGGTAATGAGGATTGAACGTTGAGGATTGAGGGTTGAGGATTGAGGATTGAGGATTGAAGATTGAAGATTGAATATTAATGATTGAAGATTGAGGATTGAGGATTGAGGGTTGTGGATTGAGGACGAGGACTGAGGGTTGAGTATTGGTGTTTGAAGTCTGAGGATTGAGGATTGAGGATTGAGGATTCGGTATTGAGGATTGAAGAATTAGGATTGAGGAGTGAGGACTGAGGATTGAGGATTGCAGTTTGAGTTCTGAGGACTGAATATTGAGGATTGAGGATTGAGGATTGAGGATTGAGGATTGAGGATTGATTATTGAAGATTGAGTATTGAGGATTGAAGATTGAGGATTGAGGATTGAGGATTGAGGATTGAGGATGAGGGCTGAGGGCAGAGGATTGAGGTTTGAGGTTTGAGGACTGAGGACTGAGGATTGAGGATTGAGAATTGAGGATTGAGGATTGAGTTTTGTAGATTGAGGATCGGCTATTGAGGATTGAAGAATGTGGATTGAGGATTGAGGATTGAGGATTGAGGATTGAGGATTGAAGATTGAGGATTCGGGACTGAGTGTTGAGGGTTGAGTGATGAGAATTGATGATTGTGGATAGAGATTTGAAGATTTCAGGTTGAGTATTGAGTATTGAAACCTGTGAATTGAGGATATTCTATTGAGGATTGAGGATTGACAACTGATTGTTGAGGACTGAGGTCTGAAGACTGAGGATTCAGGTTTGAGGATTCAGGATTGAGGTTTGAGGACTGAGGATTGAAGATTGAGGATGAAGATTGGGTATTGAGGATTGAAGATTGAGGATTGAGGATTGAGGATTGAGGATTGTAGATTGAGTATTGAGGATTGAGGGTGGAAGACTGAGGATTGGGTAATGAGTATTGAACGTTGAGGATTGAGGGTTGAGGGTTGAGGTTTGAGAATTGAGGATTGAGGATTGGGGATTGAAGATTGAGTATTGTGTATTGCGGATTGAACATTGAGGATTGAGGATTGAGGATTGAGGATTGAGGACTGAGGATTGAGGATTGATGAATGAGGATTGAGGATTGAGAATTGAGGATTGAGGATTGAGGATTGAAGATTGAGGCCTGGGCATTGAGGATTGAAGAATGAGGATTGAGGATTGAGGATTGAAGATTGAGGATTGCAGATTGAGTATTGAGGATTGAAGATTGAGGGTTGAGGATTGAAGATTGAGGATTGAGGATTGAGGATTGAGGACTGAGGATTGAGGATTGATGAATGAGGATTGAGGATTGAGAATTGAGGATTGAGGATTGAGGATTGAAGATTGAGGCCTGGGCATTGAGGATTGAAGAATGAGGATTGAGGATTGAGGATTGAAGATTGAGGATTGCAGATTGAGTATTGAGGATTGAAGATTGAGTGTTGAGGATTGAGGATTGAGGATTGAGCATTGAGGATTGAGGATTGAGGATTGAAGATTGTAGATTGAGTATTGAGGAATGAAGATTGAGGATTGAGGATTGAGGATTGAGGATTGAGGATTGAAGATTGAGGATTGGGGATTGAGGATTGACGATTGAGGATTGAGTATTGAGGACTGAGAATTGAGGATTGAGGATTGAAGATTGAGGATTGAGGATTGAAGATTGAGTATTGATGATTGAAGAATGAGGATTGAGGATTGAGTGTTGAGGATTGAGGACGAGGGCTGACGATTGAGGATTGAGGTTTGAGGATTGAGGATTGTGGATTGAGGACTGAGGATTGAGGATTGAGGATTTAGTATTGAGGATTGATGACTGAGTATTGAGGATTGAAAATTGAGGATTGAGGACTGAGGATTGAGGATTGAAGATTGAGGATTGGGGACTGAGTGTTGAAGGTTGAGTGATGAGAATTGATGATTGTGGATAGAGATTTGAAGATTTCAGGTTGAGTATTGAGTATTGAAACCTGTGAATTGAGGATATTCTATTGAGGATTGAGGATTGACAACTGATTGTTGAGGTCTGAGGTCTGAAGACTGAGGATTCAGGTTTGAGGATTCAGGATTGAGGTTTGAGGACTGAGGATTGAGGATTGAGGAATGTGGATTGTGGATTGAGGATTGAGGATTGTAGATTGAGTATTGAGGAATGAAGATTGAGGATTGAGGATTGAGGATTGAGGTTTGAGGATTGCGGATTGAAGATTGAGTATTGAGGATTGAAGGTTGAGGATTGAGGATTGAGGATTGAGGATTGCGGATTGAAGATTGAGGATTGGGGATTGAGGATTGACGATTGAGTATTGAGCACTGAGGATTGAGAATTGAGGATTGAGGATTGAAGATTGAGTATTGAGGATTGAAGGTTGAGGATTGAGGATTGAGGATTGAAGATTGAGGACTGAGTGTTGAGGGTTGCGTGATGAGAATTGCTGTTTGTGGATTGAGATTTGATGATTGATGAATGGGGATTGAGTATTGAAAACTGTGAATTGAGGATATTCTATTGAGGATTGAGGATTGACAACTGATTGTAGAGGACCGAGGGCTGAAGATTGAGGATTCAGGATTGAGGATTCAGGATTGAGGTTTGAGGACTGAGGATTGAAGATTGAGGATTGAGGACTGAGTATTGAGGATTGAGGATTGAGTATTGAGCATTGACGATTGAGAATTGAGGATTGTGGATTGAGTATTGAGGATTGAGGATTGAGGATTGAAGATTGAATATTGATGATTGAATATTGAGGATCGAGGATTGAGGGTTGTGGATTGAGGACGAGGACTGAGGGTTGAGTATTGATGTTTGAGGTCTGAGGATTGAGGATTGAGGATTGAGAATTGAGGACTGAGGATTGAGGATTGAAGATTGAGGATTGGGTGTTGAGGATTGAAGAATGTGGATTGAGGATTGATTATTGAGGATTGAGGATTGAAGATTGACTATTGAGGATTGAAGATTGAAGACTGAGGATTGAAGGTTGAGGATTGGGTGTTGAGGATAGAACAATGAGGATTGAGGATTGAGGATTGAGGATTGAGGATTGAGGATTGAAGATTCAGTATTGAGGATTGAAGATTGAGGATTGAGGATTGACGATTGAGGACTGAAGATTGAGTATTGAGGATTGAAGATTGAGGATTGAGGACTGAGTATTGAGGATGGAGGATTGAGGATTGAGGATTGAAGATTGAAGACTGAGTATTGGGTAATGATGGTTGAACATTGAGGATTGACGATTGAAGATTGAGTATTGAGGATTGAAGATTGACGATTAAGGATTGAGAATTGAGGATTGAGGATTGAGGAATGATCATTGAAGATTGAGTATTGAGGATTGAACGTTGAGGATTGTGGATTGAGGATTGAGGATTGAGGATTGAATATTGACGATTTGGGACTGAGTGTTGAGGGTTGAGCGACGAGAATTGATGTTTGTGGACAGAGATTTGAAGATTGCAGATTGAGTATTGAGTAATGAAAACTGTGAATTGATGACATTCTATTGAGGATTGAGGATTGACAACTGATTGTAGAGGACTGAGGGCTGAAGATTGAGGATTCAGTATCGGGGATTCAGGATTGAGGTTTGAGGACTGAGGACTGAGGATTGAGGATTGAGGATTGAGAATTGAGGATTGAGGATTGAAGATTGAGCATTGAAGATTGAGGATTGAAGAATGAGGATTGAGGATTGAGGATTGAGGATTGAGGATTGAGGATTGAGGATTGAGGATGAGGGCTGAGGTTTGAGGATTGAGGTTTGAGGTCTGAGGACTGAGAATTGAGGGTCGAGAATTGAGGATTGAGGATCGAGGATTGAAGATTGAGGATTGGGTATTAAGGATTGAAGAATGAGGATTGAGGATTGAGGATTGGGGATTGAGGATTGAGGATTGAAGATTGAGTATTCAGGCTTGGAGATTGGCGACTGAGGGTTGAGGATTGAGGATAGAGGATTGAAGATTGAGGATTGGGGACTGAGTGTTGAGGGTTGAGTGATGAGAATTGATGATTGTGGATAGAGATTTGAAGATTTCTGGTTGAGTATTGAGTATTGGAACCTGTGAATTGAGGATATTCTATTGAGGATTGAGGACTGACAACTGATTGTTGAGGACTGAAGTCTGAAGACAGAGGATTCAGGTTTGAGGATTCAGGATTGAGGTTTGAGGACTGAGGATTGAGGATTGAGGATTGAGGATTGAGGATTGAAGATTGAGGTTTGGGTATTGAGGATTGAAGATTGAGGACTGTGGATTGAGTATTGAGGATCGAGAATTGAGGACTGACGATTGAGGATTGAAGATTGAGGATTGGGTGTTGAGGATTGAGGGTTGTGGATTGAGGACGAGGACTGAGGGATGAGTATTGATGTTTGAGGTCTGAGGATTGAGGATTGAGGATTGAGGATTGAGAATTGAGTACTGAGGATTGAGGATTGAAGATTGAGGATTGGGTGTTGAGGATTGAGGAATGTGGAGTGAGGATTGAGGATTGAGGATTGAGGATTGAAGATTGAGTATTGACGATTGAAGATTGAGGATTGAGGATTGAGGATTGAGGATTGAGGGTTGAGGATTGAAGATTGAGTATTGGGTATTGCGGATTGAACATTGAGGATTGAAGATTGAGGATTGGGTATTGAGGGTTGAAGAATGAGGATTGAGGATTGAGGATTGAGGATTGAGGATTGAAGATTCAGTATTGAGGATTGAAGATTGTGGATTAAGAATTGAGGATTGAGGATGAAGATTGGGTATTGAGGATTGAAGATTGAGGATTGAGGACTGAGTATTGAGGATTGAGGATTGAGTATTGTGGATTGAGGGTGGAAGACTGAGGATTGGGTAATGAGGATTGAACGTTGAGGATTGAGGGTTGAGGATTGAGGATTGAGGATTGAAGATTGAAGATTGAATATTAATGATTGAAGATTGAGGATTGAGGATTGAGGGTTGTGGATTGAGGACGAGGACTGAGGGTTGAGTATTGGTGTTTGAAGTCTGAGGATTGAGGATTGAGGATTGAGGATTCGGTATTGAGGATTGAAGAATTAGGATTGAGGAGTGAGGACTGAGGATTGAGGATTGCAGTTTGAGTTCTGAGGACTGAATATTGAGGATTGAGGATTGAGGATTGAGGATTGAGGATTGAGGATTGATTATTGAAGATTGAGTATTGAGGATTGAAGATTGAGGATTGAGGATTGAGGATTGAGGATTGAGGATGAGGGCTGAGGGCAGAGGATTGAGGTTTGAGGTTTGAGGACTGAGGACTGAGGATTGAGGATTGAGAATTGAGGATTGAGGATTGAGTTTTGTAGATTGAGGATCGGCTATTGAGGATTGAAGAATGTGGATTGAGGATTGAGGATTGAGGATTGAGGATTGAGGATTGAAGATTGAGGATTGAGGATTGAGGATTGAGGATTGAATATTGAGTATTGAGGATTGAAGATTGAGGATTGAGGATTGAGGTTTGAGGATTGCGGACGAGGACTGACGGTTGAGGATTGAGGTTTGAGGATTGAGGATTGAGGATTGAGGACTGAGGATTGAGGATTGAGGATTGAGCATTGTGGATTGAAGATTGAGGACTCGGGATTGAGGATTGGTTATACAGGATTAAGGATTGAAGATTGGGGATTGAGGATCTAGGATTGGAGATTGGTTATTGAGGATTGAAGATTGTGGATTAAGGATTGAGTATTGAGAATTGAGAATTGAGTGTGAGGACTGAGGGTTGAGGATTTAGGTTTGAGGAGCGAGGATTGAGGATTGAGGATCGAGGACTGAGGATTGACGATTCAGTATTGAAGATTGAGGGCTGATCACTGTGGATTGAGGATTGAGGATTGAGGTTTGAGTACTGAGGATTGAGGATTGAAGATTGAGTATTGAGGATTGAAGGTTGAGGATTGAGGATTGAGGATTGATGAATGAGGATGAGGGCTGAGGTTTGAGGATTGAGGATTTAGGTCTGAGGACAGAGGATTGAGGGTTGAGAATTGAGGATTGAGGATTGAGGATTGAAGACTGAGGACTGGGTATTGAGGATTGAAGAATGAGGATTGAGGATTGAGGATTGAGGATTGAGGATTGAGGATTGAGGATTGAAGACTGAGGACTGGGTATTGAGGATTGAAGAATGAGGATTGAGGATTGAGGATTGAGGATTGAGGATTGAGGATTGAGGATTGAAGATTGAAGATTCAATATTAATGATTGAAGATTGCGGATTGAGGATTGAGGGTTGTGGATTGAGGACGAGGACTGAGGGTTGAGTATTTGTGTTTGAAGTCTGAGGATTGAGGATTGAGGATTGAGAATTGAGGATTGAGGATTGAGGATTGAATATTGAGGACTGGGGACTGAGTGTTGAGGGTTGAGTGATGAGAATTGATGTTTGTGGATAGAGATTTGAAGATTGCAGATTGAGTATTGAGTAATGAAAACTGTGAATTGATGATATTCTATTGCGGATTGAGGATTGACAACTGATTGTAGAGGACCGAGGGCTGAAGATTGAGGATTCAGTATTGAGGATTCAGGATTGAGGTATGAGGACTGAGGATTGAAGATTGAGGATTGAGGACTGAGTATTGAGGATTGAGTATTGAGTATTGAGGATTGAGGATGGAAGACTGAGGATTGGGTATTGAGGATTGAACGTTGAGGATTGAGGGTTGAGGATTGAGGATTGAGGATTGAAGATTGAAAATTGTATATTAATGATTGAAGATTGCGGATTGAGGATTGAGGGTTGTGGATTGAGTACGAGGACTGAGGGTTGAGTATTTGAGTTTGAAGTCCGAGGATTGAGGATTGAGGATTGAGAATTGAGGATTGAGGATTGAGGATTGAAGATTGAGGATTCGGTATTGAGGATTGAAGAATGAGGATTGAGGAGTGAGGACCGAGGATTGAGGATTGCAGTTTGAGTATTGAGGATTGAAGATTGAGGATTGAGGATTGAGGATTGAGGATTGAGGTTTGAGGACTGAGGATTGAAGATTGAGTATTGAGGATTGAAGATTGAGGACTGAGGATTGAGGATTGAGGATTGAGGATTGAGGATTGAAGATTGAGGATTGGGGATTGAGGATTGACGATTGAGTATTGAGCATTGACGATTGAGAATTGAGGATTGTGGATTGAGTATTGAGGATTGAGGATTGAGGATTGAAGATTGAATATTGATGATTGAAGATTGAGGATTGAGAATTGAGGATTGTGGATTGAGGATTGAAGATTGAGTATTCGGTATTGAGGATTGAAGAATGAGAATTGAGGAGTGAGGACTGAGCATTGAAGATTGAGTATTGAGGATTGAACGTTGAGGATTGTGGATTGAGGATTGAGGATTCAGAATTGAATATTGAGGACTGGGGACTGAGTGTTGAGGGTTGAGTGATGAGAATTGATGTTAGTGGATAGAGATTTGAAGATTGCAGATTGAGTATTGAGTAATGAAAACTGTGAATTGATGATATTCTATTGAGGATTGAGGATTGACAACTGATTGTAGAGGACTGAGGGCTCAAGATTGAGGATTCAGGATTGAGGATTCAGGATTGAGGTTTGAGGACTGAGGATTGAAGATTGAGGATTGAGGACTGAGTATTGAGGATTGAGGATTGAGTATTGAGTATTGAGGGTGGAAGTCTGAGGATTGGGTATTGAGGATTGAACGTTGAGGATTGAGGGTTGAGGATTGAGGATTGAGGATTGAAGATTGAAGATTGAACATTAATGATTGAAGATTGAGGATTGAGGATTGAGGGTTGTGGATTGAGTACGAGGACTGAGGGTTGAGTATTTGAGTTTGAAGTCCGAGGATTGAGGATTGAGGATTGAGAATTGAGGATTGAGGATTGAGGATTGAAGATTGAGGATTCGGTATTGAGGATTGAAGAATGAGGATTGAGGAGTGAGGACCGAGGATTGAGGATTGCAGTTTGAGTATTGAGGATTGAAGATTGAGGATTGAGGATTGAGGATTGAGGATTGAGGTTTGAGGACTGAGGATTGAACATTGAGTATTGAGGATTGAAGATTGAGGACTGAGGATTGAGGATTGAGGATTGAGGATTGAGGATTGAAGATTGAGGATTGGGGATTGAGGATTGACGATTGAGTATTGAGCATTGACGATTGAGAATTGAGGATTGTGGATTGAGTATTGAGGATTGAGGATTGAGGATTGAAGATTGAATATTGATGATTGAAGATTGAGGATTGAGAATTGAGGATTGTGGATTGAGGATTGAAGATTGAGTATTCGGTATTGAGGATTGAAGAATGAGAATTGAGGAGTGAGGACTGAGCATTGAAGATTGAGTATTGAGGATTGAACGTTGAGGATTGTGGATTGAGGATTGAGGATTCAGAATTGAATATTGAGGACTGGGGACTGAGTGTTGAGGGTTGAGTGATGAGAATTGATGTTAGTGGATAGAGATTTGAAGATTGCAGATTGAGTATTGAGTAATGAAAACTGTGAATTGATGATATTCTATTGAGGATTGAGGATTGACAACTGATTGTAGAGGACTGAGGGCTCAAGATTGAGGATTCAGGATTGAGGATTCAGGATTGAGGTTTGAGGACTGAGGATTGAAGATTGAGGATTGAGGACTGAGTATTGAGGATTGAGGATTGAGTATTGAGTATTGAGGGTGGAAGTCTGAGGATTGGGTATTGAGGATTGAACGTTGAGGATTGAGGGTTGAGGATTGAGGATTGAGGATTGAAGATTGAAGATTGAACATTAATGATTGAAGATTGAGGATTGAGGATTGTGGGTTGTGGATTGAGGACGAGGACTGAGGGTTGAGTATTTGTGTTTGAAGTCTGAGGATTGAGGATTGAGGATTGAGAATTGAAGATTGAGGATTGAGGATTGAAGATTGAGGATTCGGTATTGAGGATTGAAGAATGAGGATTGATGAGTGAGGACTGAGGATTGAGGATTGCAGTTTGAGTAATGAGGATTGAAGATTGAGGATTGAGGGTTGAGGATTGAGGATTGAGTATTGAGGACTGAGGATTGAAGATTGAGTATTGAGGCTTGAAGATTGAGGATTGAGGATTGAGGATTGAGGATTTCGGATTGAAGATTGAGGATTGGGGATTGAGGATTGACGATTGAGTATTGAACATTGACGATTGAGAATTGAGGATTGTGGATTGAGTATTGATGATTGAGGATTGAGGATTGAAGATTGAATATTGAAGATTGAACATTAATGATTGAAGATTGAGGATTGAGGATTGAGGGTTGTGGATTGCGGACGAGGACTGAGGGTTGAGTATTTGTGTTTGAAGTCTGAGGTTTGAGTACAGAGGATGAGGATTGAAGATTGAGTATTGAGGATTGAAGATTGAGGATTGAGGATTGAGGATTGAAGATTGAGTATTGAGGATTGAAGATTGAGGATTGAGAACTGAGAATTGAGGATTGAGAATTGAGGATTGGGGATTGAGGATTGAAGACTGAGGATTGGGTATTGAGGATTGAACATTGAGGGTTGAGAGTTGAGGATTGAGGATTGAGGAATGAGGATTGAAGATTGAGTATTAATGATTGAAGATTGAGGATTGAGGATTGAGGGTTGCGGATTGAGGACGAGGACTGAGGGTTGAGTATTGGTGTTTGAAGTCTGAGGATTGAGGATTGTGGATTGAGAATTGAGGATTGTGGATTGAGGATTGAAGATTGAGGATTCGGTATTGAGGATTGAAGAATGAGAATTGAGGAGTGAGGACTGAGGACTGAGGATTGCAGTTTGAGTATTGAGGATTGAAGATTGAGGATTGAGGATTGAGGATTGAGGATTGAGGATTGAGGATTGATGGTTGAAGATTGAGTATTGAGGATTGAAGATTGAGGATTGAGGATTGAGGATTGAGGATTGAGGATTGAGGATTGAAGATTGAGGATTGGGAATTGAGGACTGAGGATTGACGATTGAGTATTGAGCATTGAGGATTGAGAATTGAGGATTGAGGATTGAAGATTGAGTACTGAGGATTGAAGATTGAGGATTGAGGATTGTGGATTGAAGATTGAGGACTGAGTGTTGAGGTTTGCGTGATGAGGACTGATGTTTGTGGATTGAGATTTGAAGATTGAAGAATGGGGATTGAGTATTGAAAACTGTGAATTGAGGATATTCTATTGAGGATTGAGGATTGACAATTGATTGTTGAGGACTTATGGGTGAAGATTGAGGATTCAGGTTTGAGGATTCAGGATTGACGTTTGAGGACTGAGGATTGAGGATTGAGGATTGAGGATTGAGGATTGATGGCTGAGGGTTGTGCGTTGAATATTGAGGATTGAGGATTGAGCATTGAGGATTGCGGATTGAGGATTGAAGATAGAGTATTGATGATTGAAGATTGAGGATTGAGGATTGGGGTTTGAGGTTTGAGGACGAGGACTGACGGTTGAGGATTGAGGTCTGAGGATTGAGGATTGAGGATTGAGGACTGAGGATTGAGGATTGAGGATTGTGCATTGAGGATTGCAGATTGTGGACTGAGGATTGAGGATTGAAGATTGAGTATTGAGGGTTGAAGATTGAGGATTGAGGATTGAGGATTTAGGATTGAGGATGAGGGCTGTGGGTTGAGGATTGAGGTTTGAGGACTGAGGACTGAGGATTGAGGATTGAGAATTGAGGATTGAGGATTGAGGATTGAAGATTGAGGATTGGGTATTGAGGATTGAAGGATGAGGAGTGAGGATTGAGGATTGAGGATTGAGGATTGAGTATTGAAGATTGAGTATTCAGGATTGGAGATTGACGATTGAGGATTGAGGACCGAGGATTGAGGATTGAGGATTGAAGGTTGAGTATTGAAGATTGACGACTGACGATTGAGGATTGAGAATTGAGGATTGAGGATTGAGGAATGAGCATTGAAGATTGAGTATTGAGGTTTGAACGTTGAGGATTGTGGATTGAGGATTGAGGATTCAGGATTGAATATTGAGGACTGGGGACTGAGTGTTGAGGGTTGAGTGATGAGAATTGATGTTTGTGGATAGAGATCTGAAGATTGCAGATTGAGTATTGAGTAATGAAAACTGTGAATTGATGATATTCTATTGAGGATTGAGGATTGACAACTGATTGTAGAGGACTGAGGGCTCAAGATTGAGGATTCAGGATTGAGGATTCAGGATTGAGGTTTGAGGACTGAGGATTGAAGATTGAGGATTGAGGACTGAGTATTGAGGATTGAGGATTGAGTATTGAGGATTGAGGGTGGAAGACTGAGGATTGGGTATTGAGGATTGAACGTTGAGGATTGAGGGTTGAGGATTGAGGATTGAGGATTGAAGATTGAAGATTGAACATTAATGATTGAAGATTGAGGATTGAGGATTGAGGGTTGTGGATTGAGGACGAGGACTGAGGGTTGAGTATTTGTGTTTGAAGTCTGAGGATTGAGGATTGAGGATTGAGAATTGAAGATTGAGGATTGAGGATTGAGAATTGAGGATTGAGGATTGAAGATTGAGTACTGAGGATTGAAGATTGAGGATTGAGGATTGAGGATTGAGGATTGAGGATTGATGGCTGAGGGTTGTGCGTTGAATATTGAGGATTGAGGTTTGAGGATTGAGGATTGCGGATTGAGGATTGAAGATAGAGTATTGATGATTGAAGATTGAGGATTGAGGATTGGGGTTTGAGGTTTGAGGACGAGGACTGACGGTTGAGGATTGAGGTTTGAGGATTGAGGATTGAGGATTGAGGACTGAGGATTGAGTATTGAGGATTGTGCATTGAGGATTGCAGATTGTGGACTGAGGATTGAGGATTGAAGATTGAGTATTGAGGGTTGAAGATTGAGGATTGAGGATTGAGGATTTAGGATTGAGGATGAGGGCTGTGGGTTGAGGATTGAGGTTTGAGGACTGAGGACTGAGGATTGAGGATTGAGAATTGAGGATTGAGGATTGAGGATTGAAGATTGAGGATTGGGTATTGAGGATTGAAGAATGAGGAGTGAGGATTGAGGATTGAGGATTGAGGATTGAGTATTGAAGATTGAGTATTCAGGATTGGAGATTGACGATTGAGGATTGAGGACCGAGGATTGAGGATCGAGGATTGAAGGTTGAGTATTGAGGATTGACGATTGACGATTGAGGATTGAGAATTGAGGATTGAGGATTGAGGAATGAGCATTGAAGATTGGGTATTGAGGATTGAAAGTTGAGGATTGAGGGTTGAGGATTGAGAATTGAGGATTGAAGATTGAAGATTGAACATTAATGATTGAAGATTGAGGATTGAGGATTGAGGGTTGTGGATTGAGGACGAGGACTGAGGGTTGAGTATTTGTGTTTGAAGTCTGAGGATTGAGGATTGAGGGTTGAGGATTGAGGATTGAGGATTGAGGATTGAAGATTGAGTATTGAGGATTGAAGATTGAGGATTGCGGATTGAGGATTGAGGATTGAGGGTTGAGGATTGAAGATTGAGGATTGGGTATGGCGGATTGAACATTGAGGATTGAAGATTGAGGATTGGGTGTCGAGGATTGAAGAATGAGGATTGAGGATTGAGGATTGAGGATTGAGGATTGAAGATTCAGTATTGAGGATTGAAGATTGAGGATTAAGGATTGAGGATTGAGGATTGAAGATTGAGTATAGAGGATTGAAGATTGAGGATTGAGGACGGAGAATTGAGGATTGAGGATTGAGTATTGAGGATTGAGGATGGAAGACTGAGGATTGGGGATTGAGGATTGAACGTTGAGGATGGAAGACTGAGGATTGAGGATTGAGGATTGAAGATTGAAGATTGAACATTAATGATTGAAGATTGAGGATTGAGGATTGAGGGTTGTGGATTGAGGACGAGGACTGAGGGTTGAGTATTTGTGTTTGAAGTCTGAGGATTGAGGATTGAGGATTGAGGATAGGTGATTGAGGATTGAGGATTGAGGATTGAGGATTGAGCATTGAAGATTCAGTATTGAGGATTGGAGATTGAGGATAGAAGATTCAGTATTGAGGATTGAAGATTGAGGATTGAGGATTGAGGATTGAAGATTGAGTATTGAGGATTGAAGATTGAGGATTGAGGACTGAGAATTGAGGATTGAGGATTGAGGATTGGGGATTGAGGATTGAAGGCTGAGGATTGGGTATTGAGGATTGAACATTGAGGGTTGAGAGTTGAGTATTGAGGATTGAGGATTGAGGATTGAAGATTGAATATTAATGATTGAAGATTGAGGATTGAGGATTGAGGGTTGCAGATTGAGGACGAGGACTGAGGGTTGAGTATTGGTGTTTGAAGTCTGAGGATTCAGGATTGTGGATTGAGAATTGAGGATTGTGGATTGAGGATTGAAGATTGAGGATTCGGTATTGAGGATTGAAGAATGAGAATTGAGGAGTGAGGACTGAGGACTGAGGATTGCAGTTTGAGTATTGAGGATTGAAGATTGAGGATTGAGGATTGAGGATTGAGGATTGAGGATTGAGAATTGAGGACTGAGGATTGAGGATTGAAGACTGAGGATTCGGTATTGAGGATTGAAGAATGAGGATTGAGGAGTGAGGACTGAGGACTGAGGATTGCAGATTGAGTATTGAGGATTGAATATTGAGGATTGAGGATTGAGGATTGAGGATTGAGGATTGAGGATTGAGGGTTGAGGGTTGAAGATTGAGGATTGGGTATTGCGGATTGAACATAGAGGATTGAAGGTTGAGGATTGGGTGTTGAGGATAGGTGATTGAGGATTGAGGATTGAGGATTGAGGATTGAGCATTGAAGATTCAGTATTGAGGATTGAAGATTGAGGATTGAGGATTGAGGATTGAGGATTGAAGATTGAGTATTGAGGATTGAAGCCTGAGAATTGAGGACTGAGTATTGAGGATTGAGGATTGAGGATTGAGGATTGAGGATTGAAGACTGAAGATTGGGTATTGAGGATTGAACATTGAGGATTGAGGATTGAAGATTGAGTATTGAGGATTGAAGGTTGACGATTGAGGATTGAGAATTGAGGATTGAGGATTGAGGAATGAGCATTGAAGATTGAGTATTGAGCATTGACCGTTGAGGATTGTGGATTGAGGACTGAGGGTTGTGGATTGAGGACGAGGACTGAGGGTTCAGTATTGGTGTTTGAAGTCTGAGGATTGAGGATTGAATATTGAGGATTGGGGACTGAGTGTTGAGGGTTGAGGATTGGGTATTGCGGATTGAACATTGAGGATTGGAGATTGAGGATAGAAGATTCAGTATTGAGGATTGAAGATTGAGGATTGAGGATTGAGGATTGAAGATTGAGTATTGAGGTTTGAAGATTGAGGATTGAGGACTGAGAATTGAGGATTGAGGATTGAGGATTGGGGATTGAGGATTGAAGACGGAGGATTGGGTATTGAGGATTGAACATTGAGGGTTGAGAGTTGAGGATTGAGGATTGAGGATTGAGGATTGAGGATTGAAGATTGAATATTAATGATTGAAGATTGAGGATTGAGGATTGAGGGTTGCGGATTGAGGACGAGGACTGAGGGTTGAGTATTGGTGTTTGAAGTCTGAGGATTGAGGATTGTGGATTGAGAATTGAGGATTGTGGATTGAGGATTGAAGATTGAGGATTCGGTATTGAGGATTGAAGAATGAGAATTGAGGAGTGAGGACTGAGGACTGAGGATTGCAGTTTGAGTATTGAGGATTGAAGATTGAGGATTGAGGATTGAGGATTGAGGATTGAGGATTGAGGATTGATGATTGAAGATTGAGTATTGAGGATTGAAGATTGAGGATTGAGGATTGAGGATTGAGGATTGAGTATTGAAGATTGAGGATTGGGGATTGAGGACTGAGGATTGACGATTGAGTATTGAGCATTGAGGATTGAGAATTGAGGATTGAGGATTGAAGATTGAGTACTGAGGATTGAAGATTGAGGATTGAGGATTGTGGATTGAAGATTGAGGACTGAGTGTTGAGGGTTGCGTGATGAGGATTGATGTTTGTGGATTGAGATTTGAAGATTGAAGAATGGGGATTGAGTATCGAAAACTGTGAATTCAGGATATTCTATTGAGGATTGAGGATTGACAATTGATTGTTGAGGACTTATGGGTGAAGATTAAGGATTCAGGTTTGAGGATTCAGGATTGACGTTTGAGGACTGAGGATTGAGGATTGAGGATTGAGGATTGAGGATTGATGGCTGAGGGTTGTGCGTTGAATATTGAGGATTGAGGATTAAGGATTGAGGATTGCGGATTGAGGATTGAAGATAGAGTATTGATGATTGAAGATTGAGGATTGAGGATTGGGGTTTGAGGTTTGAGGACGAGGACTGACGGTTGAGGATTGAGGTCTGAGGATTGAGGATTGAGGATTGAGGACTGAGGATTGAGGATTGAGGATTGTGCATTGAGGATTGCAGATTGTGGACTGAGGATTGAGGATTGAAGATTGAGTATTGAGGGTTGAAGATTGAGGATTGACGATTGAGGATTTAGGATTGAGGATGAGGGCTGTGGGTTGAGGATTGAGGTTTGAGGACTGAGGACTGAGGATTGAGGATTGAGAATTGAGGATTGAGGATTGAGGATTGAAGATTGAGGATTGGGTATTGAGGATTGAAGAATGAGGAGTGAGGATTGAGGATTGAGGATTGAGGATTGAGTATTGAAGATTGAGTATTCAGGATTGGAGATTGACGATTGAGGATTGAGGACCGAGGATTGAGGATTGAAGATTGAAGGTTGAGTATTGAAGATTGACGATTGACGATTGAGGATTGAGAATTGAGGATTGAGGATTGAGGAATGAGCATTGAAAATTGAGTATTGAGGATTGAACGTTGAGGATTGTGGATTGAGGATTGAGGATTCAGGATTGAATATTGAGGACAGGGGACTGAGTGTTGAGGGCTGAGTGATGAGAATTGATGTTTGTGGATAGAGATTTGAAGATTGCAGATTGAGTATTGAGTAATGAAAACTGTGAATTGATGATATTCTATTGAGGATTGAGGATTGACAACTGATTGTAGAGGACTGAGGGCTCAAGATTGAGGATTCAGGATTGAGGATTCAGGATTGAGGTTTGAGGACTGAGGATTGAAGATTGAGGATTGAGGACTGAGTATTGAGGATTGAGGATTGAGTATTGAGGATTGAGGGTGGAAGACTGAGGATTGGGTATTGAGGATTGAACGTTGAGGATTGAGGGTTGAGGATTGAGGATTGAGGATTGAAGATTGAAGATTGAACATTAATGATTGAAGATTGAGGATTGAGGATTGAGGGTTGTGGATTGAGGACGAGAACTGAGGGTTGAGTATTTGTGTTTGAAGTCTGAGGATTGAGGATTGAGGTTTGAGAATTGAAGATTGAGGATTGAGGATTGAAGATTGAGGATTCGGTATTGAGGACTGAAGAATGAGGATTGAGGAGTGAGGACTGAGGATTGAGGATTGCAGTTTGAGTATTGAGGATTGAAGATTGAGGATTGAGGATTGAGGATTGAGGATTGAGTATTGAGGACTGAGGATTGAAGATTGAGTATTGAGGATTGAAGATTGAGGATTGAGGATTGGGGATTGAGGATTGAGGATTGAAGATTGAGGATTGGGGTTTGAGGATTGACGATTGAGTATTGAGCATTGACGATTGAGAATTGAGGATTGTGGATTGAGTATTGAGGATTGAGGATTGAGGATTGAGGATTGAGGATTGAGGATTGAGGATTGAGAATTGAGGACTGAGGATTGAGGATTGAAGACTGAGGATTCGGTATTGAGGATTGAAGAATGAGGATTGAGGAGTGAGGACTGAGGACTGAGGATTGCAGATTGAGTATTGAGGATTGAATATTGAGGATTGAGGATTGAGGATTGAGGATTGAGGATTGAGGATTGAGGGTTGAGGGTTGAAGATTGAGGATTGGGTATTGCGGATTGAACATAGAGGATTGAAGGTTGAGGATTGGGTGTTGAGGATAGGTGATTGAGGATTGAGGATTGAGGATTGAGGATTGAGCATTGAAGATTCAGTATTGAGGATTGAAGATTGAGGATTGAGGATTGAGGATTGAGGATTGAAGATTGAGTATTGAGGATTGAAGCCTGAGAATTGAGGACTGAGTATTGAGGATTGAGGATTGAGGATTGAGGATTGAGGATTGAAGACTGAAGATTGGGTATTGAGGATTGAACATTGAGGATTGAGGATTGAAGATTGAGTATTGAGGATTGAAGGTTGACGATTGAGGATTGAGAATTGAGGATTGAGGATTGAGGAATGAGCATTGAAGATTGAGTATTGAGCATTGACCGTTGAGGATTGTGGATTGAGGACTGAGGGTTGTGGATTGAGGACGAGGACTGAGGGTTCAGTATTGGTGTTTGAAGTCTGAGGATTGAGGATTGAATATTGAGGATTGGGGACTGAGTGTTGAGGGTTGAGGATTGGGTATTGCGGATTGAACATTGAGGATTGGAGATTGAGGATAGAAGATTCAGTATTGAGGATTGAAGATTGAGGATTGAGGATTGAGGATTGAAGATTGAGTATTGAGGTTTGAAGATTGAGGATTGAGGACTGAGAATTGAGGATTGAGGATTGAGGATTGGGGATTGAGGATTGAAGACGGAGGATTGGGTATTGAGGATTGAACATTGAGGGTTGAGAGTTGAGGATTGAGGATTGAGGATTGAGGATTGAAGATTGAATATTAATGATTGAAGATTGAGGATTGAGGATTGAGGGTTGCGGATTGAGGACGAGGACTGAGGGTTGAGTATTGGTGTTTGAAGTCTGAGGATTGAGGATTGTGGATTGAGAATTGAGGATTGTGGATTGAGGATTGAAGATTGAGGATTCGGTATTGAGGATTGAAGAATGAGAATTGAGGAGTGAGGACTGAGGACTGAGGATTGCAGTTTGAGTATTGAGGATTGAAGATTGAGGATTGAGGATTGAGGATTGAGGATTGAGGATTGAGGATTGATGATTGAAGATTGAGTATTGAGGATTGAAGATTGAGGATTGAGGATTGAGGATTGAGGATTGAGTATTGAAGATTGAGGATTGGGGATTGAGGACTGAGGATTGACGATTGAGTATTGAGCATTGAGGATTGAGAATTGAGGATTGAGGATTGAAGATTGAGTACTGAGGATTGAAGATTGAGGATTGAGGATTGTGGATTGAAGATTGAGGACTGAGTGTTGAGGGTTGCGTGATGAGGATTGATGTTTGTGGATTGAGATTTGAAGATTGAAGAATGGGGATTGAGTATCGAAAACTGTGAATTCAGGATATTCTATTGAGGATTGAGGATTGACAATTGATTGTTGAGGACTTATGGGTGAAGATTAAGGATTCAGGTTTGAGGATTCAGGATTGACGTTTGAGGACTGAGGATTGAGGATTGAGGGTTGTGCGTTGAATATTGAGGATTGAGGATTAAGGATTGAGGATTGCGGATTGAGGATTGAAGATAGAGTATTGATGATTGAAGATTGAGGATTGAGGATTGGGGTTTGAGGTTTGAGGACGAGGACTGACGGTTGAGGATTGAGGTCTGAGGATTGAGGATTGAGGATTGAGGACTGAGGATTGAGGATTGAGGATTGTGCATTGAGGATTGCAGATTGTGGACTGAGGATTGAGGATTGAAGATTGAGTATTGAGGGTTGAAGATTGAGGATTGACGATTGAGGATTTAGGATTGAGGATGAGGGCTGTGGGTTGAGGATTGAGGTTTGAGGACTGAGGACTGAGGATTGAGGATTGAGAATTGAGGATTGAGGATTGAGGATTGAAGATTGAGGATTGGGTATTGAGGATTGAAGAATGAGGAGTGAGGATTGAGGATTGAGGATTGAGGATTGAGTATTGAAGATTGAGTATTCAGGATTGGAGATTGACGATTGAGGATTGAGGACCGAGGATTGAGGATTGAAGATTGAAGGTTGAGTATTGAAGATTGACGATTGACGATTGAGGATTGAGAATTGAGGATTGAGGATTGAGGAATGAGCATTGAAAATTGAGTATTGAGGATTGAACGTTGAGGATTGTGGATTGAGGATTGAGGATTCAGGATTGAATATTGAGGACAGGGGACTGAGTGTTGAGGGCTGAGTGATGAGAATTGATGTTTGTGGATAGAGATTTGAAGATTGCAGATTGAGTATTGAGTAATGAAAACTGTGAATTGATGATATTCTATTGAGGATTGAGGATTGACAACTGATTGTAGAGGACTGAGGGCTCAAGATTGAGGATTCAGGATTGAGGATTCAGGATTGAGGTTTGAGGACTGAGGATTGAAGATTGAGGATTGAGGACTGAGTATTGAGGATTGAGGATTGAGTATTGAGGATTGAGGGTGGAAGACTGAGGATTGGGTATTGAGGATTGAACGTTGAGGATTGAGGGTTGAGGATTGAGGATTGAGGATTGAAGATTGAAGATTGAACATTAATGATTGAAGATTGAGGATTGAGGATTGAGGGTTGTGGATTGAGGACGAGAACTGAGGGTTGAGTATTTGTGTTTGAAGTCTGAGGATTGAGGATTGAGGTTTGAGAATTGAAGATTGAGGATTGAGGATTGAAGATTGAGGATTCGGTATTGAGGATTGAAGAATGAGGATTGAGGAGTGAGGACTGAGGATTGAGGATTGCAGTTTGAGTATTGAGGATTGAAGATTGAGGATTGAGGATTGAGGATTGAGGATTGAGTATTGAGGACTGAGGATTGAAGATTGAGTATTGAGGATTGAAGATTGAGGATTGAGGATTGGGGATTGAGGATTGAGGATTGAAGATTGAGGATTGGGGTTTGAGGATTGACGATTGAGTATTGAGCATTGACGATTGAGAATTGAGGATTGTGGATTGAGTATTGAGGATTGAGGATTGAGGATTGAGGATTGAAGATTGAATATTGATGATTGAAGATTGAGGATTGAGGTTTGAGGACTGAGGACTGAGGATTGAGGATTGAGAATTGAGGATTGAGGATTGAGGATTGAAGATTGAGGATTGGGTATTGAGGATTGAAGAATGAGGAGTGAGGATTGAGGATTGAGGATTGAGGATTGAGTATTGAAGATTGAGTATTCAGGATTGGAGATTGACGATTGAGGATTGAGGACCGAGGATTGAGGATCGAGGATTGAAGGTTGAGTATTGAGGATTGACGATTGACGATTGAGGATTGAGAATTGAGGATTGAGGATTGAGGAATGAGCATTGAAGATTGGGTATTGAGGATTGAAAGTTGAGGATTGAGGGTTGAGGATTGAGGATTGAGGATTGAAGATTGAAGATTGAACATTAATGATTGAAGATTGAGGATTGAGGATTGAGGGTTGTGGATTCAGGACGAGGACTGAGGGTTGAGTATTTGTGTTTGAAGTCTGAGGATTGAGGATTGAGGATTGAGGATTGAGGATTGAGGATTGAGGATTGAAGATTGAGTATTGAGGATTGAAGATTGAGGATTGCGGATTGAGGATTGAGGATTGAGGGTTGAGGATTGAAGATTGAGGATTGGGTATTGCGGATTGAACATTGAGGATTGAAGATTGAGGATTGGGTGTCGAGGATTGAAGAATGAGGATTGAGGATTGAGGATTGAGGATTGAGGATTGAAGATTCAGTATTGAGGATTGAAGATTGAGGATTAAGGATTGAGGATTGAGGATTGAAGATTGAGTATAGAGGATTGAAGATTGAGGATTGAGGACGGAGAATTGAGGATTGAGGATTGAGTATTGAGGATTGAGGATGGAAGACTGAGGATTGGGGATTGAGGATTGAACGTTGAGGATTGAGGGTTGAGGATTGAGGATTGAGGATTGAAGATTGAAGATTGAATATTAATGATTGAAGATTGAGGATCGAGGATTGAGGGTTGTGGATTGAGGACGAGGACTGAGGGTTCAGTATTGGTGTTTGAAGTCTGAGGATTGAGGATTGAGGATTGAGAATTGAGGACTGAGGATCGAGGATTGAAGACTGAGGATTCGGTATTGAGGATTGAAGAATGAGGATTGAGGAGTGAGGACTGAGGACTGAGGATTGCAGATTGAGTACTGAGGATTGAATATTGAGGATTGAGGATTGAGGATTGAGGAATGAGGATTGAGGATTGAGGGTTGAGGGTTGAAGATTGAGGATTGGGTATTGCGGATTGAACATAGAGGATTGAAGGTTGAGGATTGGGTGTTGAGGATAGGTGATTGAGGATTGAGGATTGAGGATTGAGGATTGAGCATTGAAGATTCAGTATTGAGGATTGAAGATTGAGGATTGAGGATTGAGGATTGAGGATTGAAGATTGAGTATTGAGGATTGAAGCCTGAGAATTGAGGACTGAGTATTGAGGATTGAGGATTGAGGATTGAGGATTGAGGATTGAAGACTGAAGATTGGGTATTGAGGATTGAACATTGAGGATTGAGGATTGAAGATTGAGTATTGAGGATTGAAGGTTGACGATTGAGGATTGAGAATTGAGGATTGAGGATTGAGGAATGAGCATTGAAGATTGAGTATTGAGCATTGACCGTTGAGGATTGTGGATTGAGGACTGAGGGTTGTGGATTGAGGACGAGGACTGAGGGTTCAGTATTGGTGTTTGAAGTCTGAGGATTGAGGATTGAATATTGAGGATTGGGGACTGAGTGTTGAGGGTTGAGGATTGGGTATTGCGGATTGAACATTGAGGATTGGAGATTGAGGATAGAAGATTCAGTATTGAGGATTGAAGATTGAGGATTGAGGATTGAGGATTGAAGATTGAGTATTGAGGTTTGAAGATTGAGGATTGAGGACTGAGAATTGAGGATTGAGGATAGAAGATTCAGTATTGAGGATTGAAGATTGAGGATTGAGGATTGAGGATTGAAGATTGAGTATTGAGGTTTGAAGATTGAGGATTGAGGACTGAGAATTGAGGATTGAGGATTGAGGATTGGGGATTGAGGATTGAAGACTGAGGATTTGGGTATTGAGGATTGAACATTGAGGGTTGAGAGTTGAGGATTGAGGATTGAGGATTGAGGATTGAAGATTGAATATTAATGATTGAAGATTGAGGATTGAGGATTGAGGGTTGCGGATTGAGGACGAGGACTGAGGGTTGAGTATTGGTGTTTGAAGTCTGAGGATTGAGGATTGTGGATTGAGAAGTGAGGATTGTGGATTGAGGATTGAAGATTGAGGATTCGGTATTGAGGATTGAAGAATGAGAATTGAGGAGTGAGGACTGAGGACTGAGGATTGCAGTTTGAGTATTGAGGATTGAAGATTGAGGATTGAGGATTGAGGATTGAGGATTGAGGATTGAGGATTGATGATTGAAGATTGAGTATTGAGGATTGAAGATTGAGGATTGAGGATTGAGGATTGAGGATTGAGTATTGAAGATTGAGGATTGGGGATTGAGGACTGAGGATTGACGATTGAGTATTGAGCATTGAGGATTGAGAATTGAGGATTGAGGATTGAAGATTGAGTACTGAGGATTGAAGATTGAGGATTGAGGATTGTGGATTGAAGATTGAGGACTGAGTCTTGAGGGTTGCGTGATGAGGATTGATGTTTGTGGATTGAGATTTGAAGATTGAAGAATGGGGATTGAGTATCGAAAACTGTGAATTCAGGATATTCTATTGAGGATTGAGGATTGACAATTGATTGTTGAGGACTTATGGGTGAAGATTAAGGATTCAGGTTTGAGGATTCAGGATTGACGTTTGAGGACTGAGGATTGAGGATTGAGGATTGAGGATTGAGGATTGATGGCTGAGGGTTGTGCGTTGAATATTGAGGATTGAGGATTAAGGATTGAGGATTGCGGATTGAGGATTGAAGATAGAGTATTGATGATTGAAGATTGAGGATTGAGGATTGGGGTTTGAGGTTTGAGGACGAGGACTGACGGTTGAGGATTGAGGTCTGAGGATTGAGGATTAAGGATTGAGGACTGAGGATTGAGGATTGAGGATTGTGCATTGAGGATTGCAGATTGTGGACTGAGGATTGAGGATTGAAGATTGAGTATTGAGGGTTGAAGATTGAGGATTGACGATTGAGGATTTAGGATTGAGGATGAGGGCTGTGGGTTGAGGATTGAGGTTTGAGGACTGAGGACTGAGGATTGAGGATTGAGAATTGAGGATTGAGGATTGAGGATTGAAGATTGAGGATTGGGTATTGAGGATTGAAGAATGAGGAGTGAGGATTGAGGATTGAGGATTGAGGATTGAGTATTGAAGATTGAGTATTCAGGATTGGAGATTGACGATTGAGGATTGAGGACCGAGGATTGAGGATTGAAGATTGAAGGTTGAGTATTGAAGATTGACGATTGACGATTGAGGATTGAGAATTGAGGATTGAGGATTGAGGAATGAGCATTGAAAATTGAGTATTGAGGATTGAACGTTGAGGATTGTGGATTGAGGATTGAGGATTCAGGATTGAATATTGAGGACAGGGGACTGAGTGTTGAGGGCTGAGTGATGAGAATTGATGTTTGTGGATAGAGATTTGAAGATTGCAGATTGAGTATTGAGTAATGAAAACTGTGAATTGATGATATTCTATTGAGGATTGAGGATTGACAACTGATTGTAGAGGACTGAGGGCTCAAGATTGAGGATTCAGGATTGAGGATTCAGGATTGAGGTTTGAGGACTGAGGATTGAAGATTGAGGATTGAGGACTGAGTATTGAGGATTGAGGATTGAGTATTGAGGATTGAGGGTGGAAGACTGAGGATTGGGTATTGAGGATTGAACGTTGAGGATTGAGGGTTGAGGATTGAGGATTGAGGATTGAAGATTGAAGATTGAACATTAATGATTGAAGATTGAGGATTGAGGACTGAGGGTTGTGGATTGAGGACGAGAACTGAGGGTTGAGTATTTGTGTTTGAAGTCTGAGGATTGAGGATTGAGGTTTGAGAATTGAAGATTGAGGATTGAGGATTGAAGATTGAGGATTCGGTATTGAGGATTGAAGAATGAGGATTGAGGAGTGAGGACTGAGGGTTGAGGATTGCAGTTTGAGTATTGAGGATTGAAGGTTGAGGATTGAGGATTGAGGATTGAGGATTGAGTATTGAGGACTGAGGATTGAAGATTGAGTATTGAGGATTGAAGATTGAGGATTGAGGATTGGGGATTGAGGATTGAGGATTGAAGATTGAGGATTGGGGTTTGAGGATTGACGATTGAGTATTGAGCATTGACGATTGAGAATTGAGGATTGTGGATTGAGTATTGAGGATTGAGGATTGAGGATTGAGGATTGAAGATTGAATATTGATGATTGAAGATTGAGGATTGAGGATTGAGGGTTGCGGATTCAGGACGAGGACTCAGGGTTGAGTATTGGTGTTTGAAGTCTGAGGATTGAGGATTGTGGATTGAGAATTGAGGATTGTGGATTGAGGATTGAAGATTGAGGATCCGGTATTGAGGATTGAAGAATGAGAATTGAGGAGTGAAGACTGAGGATTGAGGATTGCAGTTTGAGTATTGAGGATTGAAGATTGAGGATTGAGGATTGAGGATTGAGGATTGAGGATTGAGGATTGAAGATTGACGATCGAGGATTGAGAATTGAGGATTGAGGATTGAGGAATGATCATTGAAGATTGAGTATTGAGGATTGAACGTTGAGGATTGTGGATTGAGGATGGAAGACTGAGGATTGGGGATTGAGGATTGAACGTTGAGGATTGAGGGTTGAGGATTGAGGATTGAGGATTGAAGATTGAAGATTGAATATTAATGATTGAAGATTGAGGATCGAGGATTGAGGGTTGTGGATTGAGGACGAGGACTGAGGGTTCAGTATTGGTGTTTGAAGTCTGAGGATTGAGGATTGAGGATTGAGAATTGAGGACTGAGGATCGAGGATTGAAGACTGAGGATTCGGTATTGAGGATTGAAGAATGAGGATTGAGGAGTGAGGACTGAGGACTGAGGATTGCAGATTGAGTACTGAGGATTGAATATTGAGGATTGAGGATTGAGGATTGAGGATTGAGGATTGAGGATTGAGGGTTGAGGGTTGAAGATTGAGGATTGGGTATTGCGGATTGAACATAGAGGATTGAAGGTTGAGGATTGGGTGTTGAGGATAGGTGATTGAGGATTGAGGATTGAGGATTGAGGATTGAGCATTGAAGATTCAGTATTGAGGATTGAAGATTGAGGATTGAGGATTGAGGATTGAGGATTGAAGATTGAGTATTGAGGATTGAAGCCTGAGAATTGAGGACTGAGTATTGAGGATTGAGGACTGAGGATTGAGGATTGAGGATTGAAGACTGAAGATTGGGTATTGAGGATTGAACATTGAGGATTGAGGATTGAAGATTGAGTATTGAGGATTGAAGGTTGACGATTGAGGATTGAGAATTGAGGATTGAGGATTGAGGAATGAGCATTGAAGATTGAGTATTGAGCATTGACCGTTGAGGATTGTGGATTGAGGACTGAGGGTTGTGGATTGAGGACGAGGACTGAGGGTTCAGTATTGGTGTTTGAAGTCTGAGGATTGAGGATTGAATATTGAGGATTGGGGACTGAGTGTTGAGGGTTGTGGATTGGGTATTGCGGATTGAACATTGAGGATTGGAGATAGAGGATAGAAGATTCAGTATTGAGGATTGAAGATTGAGGATTGAGGATTGAGGATTGAAGATTGAGTATTGAGGATTGAAGATTGAGGATTGAGGACTGAGAATTGAGGATTGAGGATTGAGGATTGGGGATTGAGGATTGAAGGCTGAGGATTGGGTATTGAGGATTGAACATTGAGGGTTGAGAGTTGAGTATTGAGGATTGAGGATTGAGGATTGAAGATTGAATATTAATGATTGAAGATTGAGGATTGAGGATTGAGGGTTGCAGATTGAGGACGAGGACTGAGGGTTGAGTATTGGTGTTTGAAGTCTGAGGATTGAGGATTGTGGATTGAGAATTGAGGATTGTGGATTGAGGATTGAAGATTGAGGATTCGGTATTGAGGATTGAAGAATGAGAATTGAGGAGTGAGGACTGAGGACTGAGGATTGCAGTTTGAGTATTGAGGATTGAAGATTGAGGATTGAGGATTGAGGATTGAGGATTGGGGATTGAGGATTGATGATTGAAGATTGAGTATTGAGGATTGAAGATTGAGGATTGAGGATTGAGGATTGAGGATTGAGTATTGAAGATTGAGGATTGGGGATTGAGGACTGATGATTGACGATTGAGTATTGAGCATTGAGGATTGAGAATTGAGGATTGAGGATTGAAGATTGAGTACTGAGGATTGAAGATTGAGGATTGAGGATTGTGGATTGAAGATTGAGGACTGAGTGTTGAGGGTTGCGTGATGAGGATTGATGTTTGTGGATTGAGATTTGAAGATTGAAGAATGGGGATTGAGTATCGAAAACTGTGAATTCAGGATATTCTATTGAGGATTGAGGATTGACAATTGATTGTTGAGGACTTATGGGTGAAGATTAAGGATTCAGGTTTGAGGATTCAGGATTGACGTTTGAGGACTGAGGATTGAGGATTGAGGATTGAGGATTGAGGATTGATGGCTGAGGGTAGTGCGTTGAATATTGAGGATTGAGGATTGAGGATTGAGGATTGCGGATTGAGGATTGAAGATAGAGTATTGATGATTGAAGATTGAGGATTGAGGATTGGGGTTTGAGGTTTGAGGACGAGGACTGACGGTTGAGGATTGAGGTCTGAGGATTGAGGATTGAGGATTGAGGACTGAGGATTGAGGATTGAGGATTGTGCATTGAGGATTGCAGATTGTGGACTGAGGATTGAGGATTGAAGATTGAGTATTGAGGGTTGAAGATTGAGGATTGACGATTGAGGATTTAGGATTGAGGATGAGGGCTGTGGTTTGAGGATTGAGGTTTGAGGACTGAGGACTGAGGATTGAGGATTGAGAATTGAGGATTGAGGATTGAGGATTGAAGATTGAGGATTGGGTATTGAGGATTGAAGAATGAGGAGTGAGGATTGAGGATTGAGGATTGAGGATTGAATATTGAAGATTGAGTATTCAGGATTGGAGATTGACGATTGAGGATTGAGGACAGAGGATTGAGGATTGAGGATTGAAGGTTGAGTATTGAAGATTGACGATTGACGATTGAGGATTGAGAATTGAGGATTGAGGATTGAGGAATGAGCATTGAAGATTGAGTATTGAGGATTGAACGTTGAGGATTGTGGATTGAGGATTGAGGATTCAGGATTGAATATTGAGGACAGGGGACTGAGTGTTGAGGGTTGAGTGATGAGAATTGATGTTTGTGGATAGAGATTTGAAGATTGCAGATTGAGTATTGAGTAATGAAAACTGTGAATTGATGATATTCTATTGAGGATTGAGGATTGACAACTGATTGTAGAGGACTGAGGGCTCAAGATTGAGGATTCAGGATTGAGGATTCAGGATTGAGGTTTGAGGACTGAGGATTGAAGATTGAGGATTGAGGACTGAGTATTGAGGATTGAGGATTGAGTATTGAGGATTGAGGGTGGAAGACTGAGGATTGTGTATTGAGGATTGAACGTTGAGGATTGAGGGTTGAGGATTGAGGATTGAGGATTGAAGATTGAAGATTGAACATTAATGATTGAAGATTGAGGATTGAGGATTGAGGATTGAGGATTGAGGGTTGAGGATTGAAGATTGAGGATTGGGTATTGCGGATTGAACATTGAGGATTGAAGATTGAGGATTGGGTGTTGAGGATTGAAGAATGAGGATTGAGGATTGAGGATTGAAGATTCAGTATTGAGGATTGAAGATTGAGGATTAAGTATTGAGGATTGAGGATTGAAGATTGAGTTTAGAGGATTGAAGATTGAGGATTGAGGACGGAGTATTGAGGATTGAGGATTGAGCATTGAGGATTGAGGGTGGAAGACTGAGGATTGGGGATTGAGGATTGAACGTTGAGGATTGAGGGTTGAGGATTGAGGATTGAGGATTGAAGATTGAAGATTGAATATTAATGATTGAAGATTGAGGATCGAGGATTGAGGGTTGTGGATTGAGGACGAGGACTGAGGGTTCAGTATTGGTGTTTGAAGTCTGAGGATTGAGGATTGAAGATTGAGGATTGAGGACGGAGTATTGAGGATTGAGGATTGAGCATTGAGGATTGAGGGTGGAAGACTGAGGATTGGGGATTGAGGATTGAACGTTGAGGATTGATGATTGAGAATTGAGGACTGAGGATTGAGGATTGAAGACTGAGGATTCGGTATTGAGGATTGAAGAATGAGGATTGAGGAGTGAGGACTGAGGACTGAGGATTGCAGATTGAGTATTGAGGATTGAATAATGAGGATTGAGGATTGAGGATTGAGGATTGAGGATTGAGGATTGAGGGTTGAGGGTTGAAGATTGAGGATTGGGTATTGAGGATTGAACATAGAGGATTGAAGGTTGAGGATTGGGTGTTGAGGATAGGTGATTGAGGATTGAGGATTGAGGATTGAGGATTGAGCATTGAAGATTCAGTATTGAGGATTGAAGATTGAGGATTGAGGATTGAGGATTGAGGATTGAAGATTGAGTATTGAGGATTGAAGCCTGAGAATTGAGGACTGAGTATTGAGGATTGAGGATTGAGGATTGAGGATTGAGGATTGAAGACTGAAGATTGGGTATTGAGGATTGAACATTGAGGATTGAGGATTGAAGATTGAGTATTGAGGATTGAAGGTTGACGATTGAGGATTGAGAATTGAGGATTGAGGATTGAGGAATGAGCATTGAAGATTGAGTATTGAGCATTGACCGTTGAGGATTGTGGATTGAGGACTGAGGGTTGTGGATTGAGGACGAGGACTGAGGGTTCAGTATTGGTGTTTGAAGTCTGAGGATTGAGGATTGAATATTGAGGATTGGGGACTGAGTGTTGAGGGTTGAGGATTGGGTATTGCGGATTGAACATTGAGGATTGGAGATTGAGGATAGAAGATTCAGTATTGAGGATTGAAGATTGAGGATTGAGGATTGAGGATTGAAGATTGAGTATTGAGGTTTGAAGATTGAGGATTGAGGACTGAGAATTGAGGATTGAGGATTGAGGATTGGGGATTGAGGATTGAAGACTGAGGATTGGGTATTGAGGATTGAACATTGAGGGTTGAGAGTTGAGGATTGAGGATTGAGGATTGAGGATTGAAGATTGAATATTAATGATTGAAGATTGAGGATTGAGGATTGAGGGTTGCGGATTGAGGACGAGGACTGAGGGTTGAGTATTGGTGTTTGAAGTCTGAGGATTGAGGATTGTGGATTGAGAAGTGAGGATTGTGGATTGAGGATTGAAGATTGAGGATTCGGTATTGAGGATTGAAGAATGAGAATTGAGGAGTGAGGACTGAGGACTGAGGATTGCAGTTTGAGTATTGAGGATTGAAGATTGAGGATTGAGGATTGAGGATTGAGGATTGAGGATTGAGGATTGATGATTGAAGATTGAGTATTGAGGATTGAAGATTGAGGATTGAGGATTGAGGATTGAGGATTGAGTATTGAAGATTGAGGATTGGGGATTGAGGACTGAGGATTGACGATTGAGTATTGAGCATTGAGGATTGAGAATTGAGGATTGAGGATTGAAGATTGAGTACTGAGGATTGAAGATTGAGGATTGAGGATTGTGGATTGAAGATTGAGGACTGAGTCTTGAGGGTTGCGTGATGAGGATTGATGTTTGTGGATTGAGATTTGAAGATTGAAGAATGGGGATTGAGTATCGAAAACTGTGAATTCAGGATATTCTATTGAGGATTGAGGATTGACAATTGATTGTTGAGGACTTATGGGTGAAGATTAAGGATTCAGGTTTGAGGATTCAGGATTGACGTTTGAGGACTGAGGATTGAGGATTGAGGATTGAGGATTGAGGATTGATGGCTGAGGGTTGTGCGTTGAATATTGAGGATTGAGGATTAAGGATTGAGGATTGCGGATTGAGGATTGAAGATAGAGTATTGATGATTGAAGATTGAGGATTGAGGATTGGGGTTTGAGGTTTGAGGACGAGGACTGACGGTTGAGGATTGAGGTCTGAGGATTGAGGATTAAGGATTGAGGACTGAGGATTGAGGATTGAGGATTGTGCATTGAGGATTGCAGATTGTGGACTGAGGATTGAGGATTGAAGATTGAGTATTGAGGGTTGAAGATTGAGGATTGACGATTGAGGATTTAGGATTGAGGATGAGGGCTGTGGGTTGAGGATTGAGGTTTGAGGACTGAGGACTGAGGATTGAGGATTGAGAATTGAGGATTGAGGATTGAGGATTGAAGATTGAGGATTGGGTATTGAGGATTGAAGAATGAGGAGTGAGGATTGAGGATTGAGGATTGAGGATTGAGTATTGAAGATTGAGTATTCAGGATTGGAGATTGACGATTGAGGATTGAGGACCGAGGATTGAGGATTGAAGATTGAAGGTTGAGTATTGAAGATTGACGATTGACGATTGAGGATTGAGAATTGAGGATTGAGGATTGAGGAATGAGCATTGAAAATTGAGTATTGAGGATTGAACGTTGAGGATTGTGGATTGAGGATTGAGGATTCAGGATTGAATATTGAGGACAGGGGACTGAGTGTTGAGGGCTGAGTGATGAGAATTGATGTTTGTGGATAGAGATTTGAAGATTGCAGATTGAGTATTGAGTAATGAAAACTGTGAATTGATGATATTCTATTGAGGATTGAGGATTGACAACTGATTGTAGAGGACTGAGGGCTCAAGATTGAGGATTCAGGATTGAGGATTCAGGATTGAGGTTTGAGGACTGAGGATTGAAGATTGAGGATTGAGGACTGAGTATTGAGGATTGAGGATTGAGTATTGAGGATTGAGGGTGGAAGACTGAGGATTGGGTATTGAGGATTGAACGTTGAGGATTGAGGGTTGAGGATTGAGGATTGAGGATTGAAGATTGAAGATTGAACATTAATGATTGAAGATTGAGGATTGAGGATTGAGGGTTGTGGATTGAGGACGAGAACTGAGGGTTGAGTATTTGTGTTTGAAGTCTGAGGATTGAGGATTGAGGTTTGAGAATTGAAGATTGAGGATTGAGGATTGAAGATTGAGGATTCGGTATTGAGGATTGAAGAATGAGGATTGAGGAGTGAGGACTGAGGGTTGAGGATTGCAGTTTGAGTATTGAGGATTGAAGGTTGAGGATTGAGGATTGATGATTGAGGATTGAGTATTGAGGACTGAGGATTGAAGATTGAGTATTGAGGATTGAAGATTGAGGATTGAGGATTGGGGATTGAGGATTGAGGATTGAAGATTGAGGATTGGGGTTTGAGGATTGACGATTGAGTATTGAGCATTGACGATTGAGAATTGAGGATTGTGGATTGAGTATTGAGGATTGAGGATTGAGGATTGAGGATTGAAGATTCAATATTGATGATTGAAGATTGAGGATTGAGGACTGAGGGTTGCGGATTGAGGACGAGGACTCAGGGTTGAGTATTGGTGTTTGAAGTCTGAGGATTGAGGATTGTGGATTGAGAATTGAGGATTGTGGATTGAGGATTGAAGATTGAGGATCCGGTATTGAGGATTGAAGAATGAGAATTGAGGAGTGAAGACTGAGGACTGAGGATTGCAGTTTGAGTATTGAGGATTGAAGATTGAGGATTGAGGATTGAGGATTGAGGATTGAGGAATGATCATTGAAGATTGAGTATTGAGGATTGAACGTTGAGGATTGTGGATTGAGGATTGAGGACTGAGGATTGAATATTGACGATTGGGGACTGAGTGTTGAGGGTTGAGTGATGAGAATTGATGTTTGTGGATAGAGATTTGAAGATTGCAGATTGAGTATTGAGTAATGAAAACTGTGAACTAATGATATTCTATTGAGGATTGAGGATTGACAACTGATTGTAGAGGACTGAGGGCTGAATATTGAGGATTCAGTATCGGGGATTCAGGATTGAGATTTGAGGACTGAGGATTGAGGATTGAGGATTGAGGATTGAGAATTGAGGATTGAGGATTGAAGATTGAGCATTGAAGATTGAGGATTGAGGAATGAGGATTGAGGATTGAGTATAGAGGATGGAAGATTGAGGATTGAGGACGGAGTATTGAGGATTGAGGATTGAAGATTGAGGATTGAGGATTGAGGATTGAGGATTGAAGATTGAGTATTGAGGATTGAAGCCTGAGAATTGAGGACTGAGTATTGAGGATTGAGGATTGAGGATTGAAGATTGAGGATTGAAGACTGAAGATTGGGTATTGAGGATTGAACATTGAGGATTGAGGATTGAAGATTGAGTATTGAGGATTGAAGGTTGACGATTGAGGATTGAGAATTGAGGATTGAGGATTGAGTAATGAGCATTGAAGATTGAGTATTGAGCATTGACCGTTGAGGATTGTGGATTGAGGACTGAGGGTTGTGGATTGAGGACGAGGACTGAGGGTTCAGTATTGGTGTTTGAAGTCTGAGGATTGAGGATTGAATATTGAGGATTGGGGACTGAGTGTTGAGGGTTGAGGATTGGGTATTGCGGATTGAACATTGAGGATTGGAGATTGAGGATAGAAGATTCAGTATTGAGGATTGAAGATTGAGGATTGAGGATTGAGGATTGAAGATTGAGTATTGAGGATTGAAGATTGAGGATTGAGGACTGAGAATTGAGGATTGAGGATTGAGGATTGGGGATTGAGGATTGAAGACTGGGGATTGGGTATTGAGGATTGAACATTGAGGGTTGAGAGTTGAGGATTGAGGATTGAGGATTGAGGATTGAAGATTGAATATTAATGATTGAAGATTGAGGATTGAGGATTGAGGGTTGCGGATTGAGGACGAGGACTGAGGGTTGAGTATTGGTGTTTGAAGTCTGAGGATTGAGGATTGTGGATTGAGAATTGAGGATTGTGGATTGAGGATTGAAGATTGAGGATTCGGTATTGAGGATTGAAGAATGAGAATTGAGGAGTGAGGACTGAGGACTGAGGATTGCAGTTTGAGTATTGAGGATTGAAGATTGAGGATTGAGGATTGAGGATTGAGGATTGAGGATTGAGGATTGATGATTGAAGATTGAGTATTGAGGATTGAAGATTGAGGATTGAGGATTGGGGATTGAGGATTGAGGATTGCAGATTGAGTATTGAGGATTGAATATTGAGGATTGAGGATTGAGGATTGAGGATTGAGGATTGAGGATTGAGGGTTGAGGGTTGAAGATTGAGGATTGGGTATTGCGGATTGAACATAGAGGATTGAAGGTTGAGGATTGGGTGTTGAGGATAGGTGATTGAGGATTGAGGATTGAGGATTGAGGATTGAGCATTGAAGATTCAGTATTGAGGATTGAAGATTGAGGATTGAGGATTGAGGATTGAGGATTGAAGATTGAGTATTGAGGATTGAAGCCTGAGAATTGAGGACTGAGTATTGAGGATTGAGGATTGAGGATTGAGGATTGAGGATTGAAGACTGAAGATTGGGTATTGAGGATTGAACATTGAGGATTGAGGATTGAAGATTGAGTATTGAGGATTGAAGGTTGACGATTGAGGATTGAGAATTGAGGATTGAGGATTGAGTAATGAGCATTGAAGATTGAGTATTGAGCATTGACCGTTGAGGATTGTGGATTGAGGACTGAGGGTTGTGGATTGAGGACGAGGACTGAGGGTTCAGTATTGGTGTTTGAAGTCTGAGGATTGAGGATTGAATATTGAGGATTGGGGACTGAGTGTTGAGGGTTGAGGATTGGGTATTGCGGATTGAACATTGAGGATTGGAGATTGAGGATAGAAGATTCAGTATTGAGGACTGAAGATTGAGGATTGAGGATTGAGGATTGAAGATTGAGTATTGAGGATTGAAGATTGAGGATTGAGGACTGAGAATTGAGGATTGAGGATTGAGGATTGAGGATTGAGTATTGAGGACTGAGGATTGAAGATTGAGTATTGAGGATTGAAGATTGAGGATTGAGGATTGGGGATTGAGGATTGAGGATTGCAGATTGAGTATTGAGGATTGAATATTGAGGATTGAGGATTGAGGATTGAGGATTGAGGATTGAGGATTGAGGGTTGAGGGTTGAAGATTGAGGATTGGGTATTGCGGATTGAACATAGAGGATTGAAGGTTGAGGATTGGGTGTTGAGGATAGGTGATTGAGGATTGAGGATTGAGGATTGAGGATTGAGCATTGAAGATTCAGTATTGAGGATTGAAGATTGAGGATTGAGGATTGAGGATTGAGGATTGAAGATTGAGTATTGAGGATTGAAGCCTGAGAATTGAGGACTGAGTATTGAGGATTGAGGATTGAGGATTGAGGGTTGAGGATTGAAGACTGAAGATTGGGTATTGAGGATTGAACATTGAGGATTGAGGATTGAAGATTGAGTATTGAGGATTGAAGGTTGACGATTGAGGATTGAGAATTGAGGATTGAGGATTGAGTAATGAGCATTGAAGATTGAGTATTGAGCATTGACCGTTGAGGATTGTGGATTGAGGACTGAGGGTTGTGGATTGAGGACGAGGACTGAGGGTTCAGTATTGGTGTTTGAAGTCTGAGGATTGAGGATTGAATATTGAGGATTGGGGACTGAGTGTTGAGGGTTGAGGATTGGGTATTGCGGATTGAACATTGAGGATCGGAGATTGAGGATAGAAGATTCAGTATTGAGGATTGAAGATTGAGGATTGAGGATTGAGGATTGAAGATTGAGTATTGAGGATTGAAGATTGAGGATTGAGGACTGAGAATTGAGGATTGAGTATTGAATATTAATGATTGAAGATTGAGGATTGAGGATTGAGGGTTGCGGATTGAGGACGAGGACTGAGGGTTGAGTATTGGTGTTTGAAGTCTGAGGATTGAGGATCGTGGATTGAGAATTGAGGATTGTGGATTGAGGATTGAAGATTGAGGATTCGGTATTGAGGATTGAAGAATGAGAATTGAGGAGTGAGGACTGAGGACTGAGGATTGCAGTTTGAGTATTGAGGATTGAAGATTGAGGATTGAGGATTGAGGATTGAGGATTGAGGATTGAGGATTGATGATTGAAGATTGAGTATTGAGGATTGAAGATTGAGGATTGAGGATTGAGGATTGAGGATTGAGTATTGAAGATTGAGGATTGGGGATTGAGGACTGAGGATTGACGATTGAGTATTGAGCATTGAGGATTGAGAATTGAGGATTGAGGATTGAAGATTGAGTACTGAGGATTGAAGATTGATGATTGAGGATTGTGGATTGAAGATTGAGGACTGAGTGTTGAGGGTTGCGTGATGAGGATTGATGTTTGTGGATTGAGATTTGAAGATTGAAGAATGGGGATTGAGTATCGAAAACTGTGAATTCAGGATATTCTATTGAGGATTGAGGATTGACAATTGATTGTTGAGGACTTATGGGTGAAGATTAAGGATTCAGGTTTGAGGATTCAGGATTGACGTTTGAGGACTGAGGATTGAGGATTGAGGATTGAGGATTGAGGATTGATGGCTGAGGGTTGAGCGTTGAATATTGAGGATTGAGGATTAAGGATTGAGGATTGCGGATTGAGGATTGAAGATAGAGTATTGATGATTGAAGATTGAGGATTGAGGATTGGGGTTTGAGGTTTGAGGACGAGGACTGACGGTTGAGGATTGAGGTCTGAGGATTGAGGATTGAGGATTGAGGACTAAGGATTGAGGATTGAGGATTGTGCATTGAGGATTGCAGATTGTGGACTGTGGATTGAGGATTGAAGATTGAGTATTGAGGGTTGAAGATTGAGGATTGACGATTGAGGATTTAAGATTGAGGATGAGGGCTGTGGGTTGAGGATTGAGGTTTGAGGACTGAGGACTGAGGATTGAGGATTGAGAATTGAGGATTGAGGATTGAGGATTGAAGATTGAGGATTGGGTATTGAGGATTGAAGAATGAGGAGTGAGGATTGAGGATTGAGGATTGAAGATTGAGGATTGAAGATTGAGGATTGAAGATTGAGGATTGGGTATTGAGGATTGAAGAATGAGGAGTGAGGATTGAGGATTGAGGATTGAAGATTGAGGATTGAAGATTGAGGATTCTGTATTGAGGATTGAAGAATGAGGATTGAGGAGTGAGGACTGAGGACTGAGGATTGCAGGTTGAGTATTGAGGATTGAATATTGAGGATTGAGGATTGATGATTGAGGATTGGGGATTGAGGATTGAGGGTTGAGGGTTGAAGATTGAGGATTGGGTATTGCGGATAGAACATAGAGGATTGAAGGTTGAGGATTGGGTGTTGAGGATAGGTGTTTGAGGATTGAGGATTGAGGATTAAGGATTGAGGATTGAGCATTGAAGATTCAGTATTGAGGATTGAAGATTGAGGATTGAGGATTGAGGATTGAAGACTGAAGATTGGGTATTGAGGATTGAACATTGAGGATTGAGGGTTGAAGATTGAGTATTGAGGATTGAAGGTTGACGATTGAGGATTGAGAATTGAGGATTGAGGATTGAGGAATGAGCATTGAAGATTGAGTATTGAGCATTGAACGTTGAGGATTGTGGATTGAGGACTGAGGATTGAGGATTGAATATTGAGGATTGGGGACTGAGTGTTGAGGGTTGAGGATTGGGTATTGCGGATTGAACATTGAGGATTGGAGATTGAGGATAGAAGATTCAGTATTGAGGATTGAAGATTGAGGATTGAGGATTGAGGATTGAAGATTGAGTATTGAGGATTGAAGATTGAGGATTGAGGACTGAGAATTGAGGATTGAGGATTGAGGATTGGGGATTGAGGATTGAAGACTGAGGATTGGGTATTGAGGATTGAACATTGAGGGTTGAGTGCTGAGGATTGAGGATTGAGGATTGAGAATTGAAGATTGAATATTAATGATTGACGATTGAGGATTGAGGATTGAGGGTTGCGGATTGAGGACGAGGACTGAGGGTTGAGTATTGGTGTTTGAAGTCTGAGGATTGAGAATTGTGGATTGAGAATTGAGGATTGTGGATTGAGGATTGAAGATTGAGGATTCGGTATTGAGGATTGAAGAATGAGAATTGGGGAGCGAGGACTGAGGGCTGAGGATTGCAGTTTGAGTATTGAGGATTGAAGATTGAGGATTGAGGATTGAGGATTGAGGATTGAGTATTGAGGATTGATGATTGAAGGTTGAGTATTGAGGATTGAAGATTGAGGATTGAGGATTGAGGATTGAGGATTGAGTATTGAAGATTGAGGATTGGGGATTGAGGACTGAGGATTGACGATTGAGTATTGAGCATTGAGGATTGAGAATTGAGGATTGAGGATTGAAGATTGAGTACTGAGGATTGAAGATTGAGGATTGAGAATTGTGTATTGAAGATTGAGGACTGAGTGTTGAGGGTTGCGTGATGAGGATTGATGTTTGTGGATTGAGATTTGAAAATTGAAGAATGGGGATTGAGTATTGAAAACTGTGAATTCAGGATATTCTATTGAGGATTGAGGATTGACAATTGATTGTTGAGGACTTATGGGTGAAGATTGAGGATTCAGGTTTGAGGATTCAGGATTGACGTTTGAGGACTGAGGATTGAGGATTGAGGATTGAGGATTGAGGATTGATGGCTGAGGGTTGTGCGTTGAATATTGAGGATTGAGGATTGAGGATTGAGGATTGCGGATTGAGGATTGAAGATAGAGTATTGATGATTGAAGATTGAGGATTGAGGATTGGGGTTTGAGGTTTGAGGACGAGGACTGACGGTTGAGGATTGAGGTCTGAGGATTGAGGATTGAGGATTGAGGACTGAGGATTGAGGATTGACGATTGTGCATTGAGGATTGCAGATTGTGGACTGAGGATTGAGGATTGAAGATTGAGTATTGAGGGTTGAAGATTGAGGATTGAGGATTGAGGATTTAGGATTGAGGATGAGGGCTGTGGGTTGAGGATTGAGGTTTGAGGACTGAGGACTGAGGATTGAGGATTGAGAATTGAGGATTGAGGATTGAGGATTGAAGATTGAGGATTGGGTATTGAGGACTGAAGAATGAGGAGTGAGGATTGAGGATTGAGGATTGAGGATTGAGTATTGAAGATTGAGTATTCAGGATTGGAGATTGACGATTGAGGATTGAGGACCGAGGATTGAGGATTGAGGATTGAAGGTTGAGTATTGAAGATTGACGATTGACGATTGAGGATTGAGAATTGAGGATTGAGGATTGAGGAATGAGCATTGAAGATTGAGTATTGAGGATTGAACGTTGAGGATTGTGGATTGAGGATTGAGGATTCAGGATTGAATATTGAGGACTGGGGACTGAGTGTTGAGGGTTGAGTGATGAGAATTGATGTTTGTGGATAGAGATTTGAAGATTGCAGATTGAGTATTGAGTAATGAAAACTGTGAATTGATGATATTCTATTGAGGATTGAGGATTGACAACTGATTGTAGAGGACTGAGGGCTCAAGATTGAGGATTCAGGATTGAGGATTCAGGATTGAGGTTTGAGGACTGAGGATTGAAGATTGAGGATTGAGGACTGAGTATTGAGGATTGAGGATTGAAGATTGAAGATTGAACATTAATGATTGAAGATTGAGGATTGAGGATTGAGGGTTGTGGATTGAGGACGAGGACTGAGGGTTGAATATTGAGGATTGGGGACTGAGTGTTGAGGGTTGAGGATTGGGTATTGCGGATTGAACATTGAGGATTGGAGATTGAGGATAGAAGATTCAGTATTGAGGATTGAAGATTGAGGATTGAGGATTGAGGATTGAAGATTGAGTATTGAGGATTGAAGATTGAGGATTGAGGACTGAGAATTGAGGATTGAGGATTGAGGATTGGGGATTGAGGATTGAAGGTTGAGTATTGAAGATTGACGATTGACGATTGAGGATTGAGAATTGAGGATTGAGGATTGAGGAATGAGCATTGAAGATTGAGTAATGAGCATTGAACGTTGAGGATTGTGGATTGAGGACTGAGGATTGAGGATTGAATATTGAGGATTGGGGACTGAGTGTTGAGGGTTGAGGATTGGGTATTGCGGATTGAACATTGAGGATTGGAGATTGAGGATAGAAGATTCAGTATTGAGGATTGAAGATTGAGGATTGAGGATTGAGGATTGAAGATTGAGTATTGAGGATTGAAGATTGAGGATTGAGGACTGAGAATTGAGGATTGAGGATTGAGGATTGGGGATTGAGGATTGAAGATTGAGTATTGAGGATAGAAGATTGAGGATTGAGGACTGAGAATTGAGGATTGAGGATTGAGGATTGAGGATTGAGTATTGAGGATTGAAGATTGAGGATTGAGGACTGAGAATTGAGGATTGAGGATTGAGGATTGGGGATTGAGGATTGAAGACTGAGGATTGGGTATTGAGGATTGAACATTGAGGGTTGAGAGTTGAGGATTGAGGATTGAGGATTGAGGATTGAAGATTGAATATTAATGATTGAAGATTGAGGATTGAGGATTGAGGGTTGCGGATTGAGGACGAGGACTGAGGGTTGAGTATTGGTGTTTGAAGTCTGAGGATTGAGGATTGTGGATTGAGAATTGAGGATTGTGGATTGAGGATTGAAGATTGAGGATTCGGTATTGAGGATTGAAGAATGAGAATTGAGGAGTGAGGACTGAGGACTGAGGATTGCAGTTTGAGTATTGAGGATTGAAGATTGAGGATTGAGGATTGAGGATTGAGGATTGAGGATTGAGGGTTGAGGGTTGAAGATTGAGGATTGGGTATTGCGGATTGAACATAGAGGATTGAAGGTTGAGGATTGGGTGTTGAGGATAGGTGATTGAGGATTGAGGATTGAGGATTGAGGATTGAGCATTGAAGATTCAGTATTGAGGATTGAAGATTGAGGATTGAGGATTGAGGATTGAGGATTGAAGATTGAGTATTGAGGATTGAAGCCTGAGAATTGAGGACTGAGTATTGAGGATTGAGGATTGAGGATTGAGGATTGAGGATTGAAGACTGAAGATTGGGTATTGAGGATTGAACATTGAGGATTGAGGATTGAAGATTGAGTATTGAGGATTGAAGGTTGACGATTGAGGATTGAGAATTGAGGATTGAGGATTGAGTAATGAGCATTGAAGATTGAGTATTGAGCATTGACCGTTGAGGATTGTGGATTGAGGACTGAGGGTTGTGGATTGAGGACGAGGACTGAGGGTTCAGTATTGGTGTTTGAAGTCTGAGGATTGAGGATTGAATATTGAGGATTGGGGACTGAGTGTTGAGGGTTGAGGATTGGGTATTGCGGATTGAACATTGAGGATTGGAGATTGAGGATAGAAGATTCAGTATTGAGGATTGAAGATTGAGGATTGAGGATTGAGGATTGAAGATTGAGTATTGAGGATTGAAGATTGAGGATTGAGGACTGAGAATTGAGGATTGAGGATTGAGGATTGAGGATTGAGTATTGAGGACTGAGGATTGAAGATTGAGTATTGAGGATTGAAGATTGAGGATTGAGGATTGGGGATTGAGGATTGAGGATTGCAGATTGAGTATTGAGGATTGAATATTGAGGATTGAGGATTGAGGATTGAGGATTGAGGATTGAGGATTGAGGGTTGAGGGTTGAAGATTGAGGATTGGGTATTGCGGATTGAACATAGAGGATTGAAGGTTGAGGATTGGGTGTTGAGGATAGGTGATTGAGGATTGAGGATTGAGGATTGAGGATTGAGCATTGAAGATTCAGTATTGAGGATTGAAGATTGAGGATTGAGGATTGAGGATTGAGGATTGAAGATTGAGTATTGAGGATTGAAGCCTGAGAATTGAGGACTGAGTATTGAGGATTGAGGATTGAGGATTGAGGATTGAGGATTGAAGACTGAAGATTGGGTATTGAGGATTGAACATTGAGGATTGAGGATTGAAGATTGAGTATTGAGGATTGAAGGTTGACGATTGAGGATTGAGAATTGAGGATTGAGGATTGAGTAATGAGCATTGAAGATTGAGTATTGAGCATTGACCGTTGAGGATTGTGGATTGAGGACTGAGGGTTGTGGATTGAGGACGAGGACTGAGGGTTCAGTATTGGTGTTTGAAGTCTGAGGATTGAGGATTGAATATTGAGGATTGGGGACTGAGTGTTGAGGGTTGAGGATTGGGTATTGCGGATTGAACATTGAGGATTGGAGATTGAGGATAGAAGATTCAGTATTGAGGATTGAAGATTGAGGATTGAGGATTGAGGATTGAAGATTGAGTATTGAGGATTGAAGATTGAGGATTGAGGACTGAGAATTGAGGATTGAGGATTGAGGATTGGGGATTGAGGATTGAAGACTGAGGATTGGGTATTGAGGATTGAACATTGAGGGTTGAGAGTTGAGGATTGAGGATTGAGGATTGAGGATTGAAGATTGAATATTAATGATTGAAGATTGAGGATTGAGGATTGAGGGTTGCGGATTGAGGACGAGGACTGAGGGTTGAGTATTGGTGTTTGAAGTCTGAGGATTGAGGATCGTGGATTGAGAATTGAGGATTGTGGATTGAGGATTGAAGATTGCGGATTCGGTATTGAGGATTGAAGAATGAGAATTGAGGAGTGAGGACTGAGGACTGAGGATTGCAGTTTGAGTATTGAGGATTGAAGATTGAGGATTGAGGATTGAGGATTGAGGATTGAGGATTGAGGATTGATGATTGAAGATTGAGTATTGAGGATTGAAGATTGAGGATTGAGGATTGAGGATTGAGGATTGAGTATTGAAGATTGAGGATTGGGGATTGAGGACTGAGGATTGACGATTGAGTATTGAGCATTGAGGATTGAGAATTGAGGATTGAGGATTGAAGATTGAGTACTGAGGATTGAAGATTGAGGATTGAGGATTGTGGATTGAAGATTGAGGACTGAGTGTTGAGGGTTGCGTGATGAGGATTGATGTTTGTGGATTGAGATTTGAAGATTGAAGAATGGGGATTGAGTATCGAAAACTGTGAATTCAGGATATTCTATTGAGGACTGAGGATTGACAATTGATTGTTGAGGACTTATGGGTGAAGATTAAGGATTCAGGTTTGAGGATTCAGGATTGACGTTTGAGGACTGAGGATTGAGGATTGAGGATTGAGGATTGAGGATTGATGGCTGAGGGTTGTGCGTTGAATATTGAGGATTGAGGATTAAGGATTGAGGATTGCGGATTGAGGATTGAAGATAGAGTATTGATGACTGAAGATTGAGGATTGAGGATTGGGGTTTGAGGTTTGAGGACGAGGACTGACGGTTGAGGATTGAGGTCTGAGGATTGAGGATTGAGGATTGAGGACTGAGGATTGAGGATTGAGGATTGTGCATTGAGGATTGCAGATTGTGGACTGTGGATTGAGGATTGAAGATTGAGTATTGAGGGTTGAAGATTGAGGATTGACGATTGAGGATTTAGGATTGAGGATGAGGGCTGTGGGTTGAGGATTGAGGTTTGAGGACTGAGGACTGAGGATTGAGGATTGAGAATTGAGGATTGAGGATTGAGGATTGAAGATTGAGGATTGGGTATTGAGGATTGAAGAATGAGGAGTGAGGATTGAGGATTGAGGATTGAGGATTGAGTATTGAAGATTGAGTATTCAGGATTGGAGATTGACGATTGAGGATTGAGGACCGAGGATTGAGGATTGAGGATTGAAGGTTGAGTATTGAAGATAGACGATTGACGATTGAGGATTGAGAATTGAGGATTGAGGATTGAGGAATGAGCATTGAAGATTGAGTATTGAGGATTGAACGTTGAGGATTGTGGATTGAGGATTGAGGATTCAGGATTGAATATTGAGGACAGGGGACTGAGTGTTGAGGGTTGAGTGATGAGAATTGATGTTTGTGGATAGAGATTTGAAGATTGCAGATTGAGTATTGAGTAAGGAAAACTGTGAATTGATGATATTCTATTGAGGATTGAGGATTGACAACTGATTGTAGAGGACTGAGGGCTCAAGATTGAGGATTCAGGATTGAGGATTCAGGATTGAGGTTTGATGACTGAGGATTGAAGATTGAGGATTGAGGACTGAGTATTGAGGATTGAGGATTGAGTATTGAGGATTGAGGGTGGAAGACTGAGGATTGGGTATTGAGGATTGAACGTTGAGGATTGAGGGTTGAGGATTGAGGATTGAGGATTGAAGATTGAAGATTGAACATTAATGATTGAAGATTGAGGATTGAGGATTGAGGGTTGTGGATTGAGGACGAGGACTGAGGGTTGAGTATTTGTGTTTGAAGTCTGAGGATTGAGGATTGAGGATTGAGAATTGAAGATTGAGGATTGAGGATTGAAGATTGAGGATTCGGTATTGAGGATTGAAGAATGAGGATTGAGGAGTGAGGACTGAGGATTGAGGATTGCAGTTTGAGTATTGAGGATTGAAGATTGAGGATTGAGGATTGAGGATTGAGGATTGAGTATTGAGGACTGAGGATTGAAGATTGAGTATTGAGGATTGAAGATTGAGGATTGAGGATTGGGGATTGAGGATTGAGGATTGAAGATTGAGGATTGGGGTTTGAGGATTGACGATTGAGTATTGAGCATTGACGATTGAGAATTGGGGATTGTGGATTGAGTATTGAGGATTGAGGATTGAGGATTGAGGATTGAAGATTGAATATTGATGATTGAAGATTGAGGATTGAGGATTGAGGGTTGCGGATTGAGGACGAGGACTCAGGGTTGAGTATTGGTGTTTGAAGTCTGAGGATTGACGATTGTGGATTGAGAATTGAGGATTGTGGATTGAGGATTGAAGATTGAGGATCCGGTATTGAGGATTGAAGAATGAGAATTGAGGAGTGAAGACTGAGGATTGAGGATTGCAGTTTGAGTATTGAGGATTGAAGATTGAGGATTGAGGATTGAGGATTGAGGATTGAGGATTGAGGATTGAAGATTGACGATCGAGGATTGAGAATTGAGGATTGAGGATTGAGGAATGATCATTGAAGATTGAGTATTGAGGATTGAACGTTGAGGATTGTGGATTGAGGATTGAGGACTGAGGATTGAATATTGACGATTGGGGACTGAGTGTTGAGGGTTGAGTGATGAGAATTGATGTTTGTGGATAGAGATTTGAAGATTGCAGATTGAGTATTGAGTAATGAAAACTGTGAACTAATGATATTCTATTGAGGATTGAGGATTGACAACTGATTGTAGAGGACTGAGGGCTGAAGATTGAGGATTCAGTATCGGGGATTCAGGATTGAGGTTTGAGGACTGAGGATTGAGGATTGAGGATTGAGGATTGAGAATTGAGGATTGAGGATTGAAGATTGAGCATTGAAGATTGAGGATTGAGGAATGAGGATTGAGGATTGAGGATTGAGGATTGAGGATTGAGGATTGAGGATTGAGGATGAGGGCTGAGGTTTGAGGATTGAGGTTTGAGGTCTGAGGACTGAGAATTGAGGGTCGAGAATTGAGGATTGAGGATTGAGGATTGAACATTGAGGACTGTGGATTGAGTATTGAGGATCGAGAATTGAGGACTGAGGATTGAGGATTGAAGATTGAGGATTGGGTGTTGAGGATTGATGGTTGTGGATTGAGGACGAGGACTGAGGGTTGAGTATTGATGTTTGAGGTCTGAGGATTGAGGATTGAGGATTGAGGATTGAGAATTGAGGACTGAGGATTGAGGATTGAAGATTGAGGATTGGGTGTTGAGGATTGAGGAATGTGGAGTGAGGATTGAGGGTTGAGGATTGAGGATTGAAGATTGAGTATTGAGGATTGAAGATTGAGGATTGCGGATTGAGGATTGAGGATTGAGGGTTGAGGATTGAAGATTGAGGATTGGGTATTGCGGATTGAACATTGAGGATTGAAGATTGAGGATTGGGTGTTGAGGATTGAAGAATGAGGATTGAGGATTGAGGATTGAGGATTGAGGATTGAAGATTCAGTATTGAGGATTGAAGATTGAGGATTAAGGATTGAGGATTGAGGATTGAAGATTGAGTATAGAGGATTGAAGATTGAGGATTGAGGACGGAGTATTGAGGATTGAGGATTGAGTATTGAGGATTGAGGATGGAAGACTGAGGATTGGGTATTGAGGATTGAACGTTGAGGATTGAGGGTTGAGGATTGAGGATTGAGGATTGAAGATTGAAGATTGAATATTAATGATTGAAGATTGAGGATCGAGGATTCAGGGTTGTGGATTGAGGACGAGGACTGAGGGTTCAGTATTGGTGTTTGAAGTCTGAGGATTGAGGATTGAGGATTGAGAATTGAGGACTGAGGATTGAGGATTGAAGATTGAGGATTCGGTATTGAGGATTGAAGAATGAGGATTGAGGAGTGAGGACTGAGGACTGAGGATTGCAGGTTGAGTATTGAGGATTGAATATTGAGGATTGAGGATTGATGATTGAGGATTGGGGATTGAGGATTGAGGGTTGAGGGTTGAAGATTGAGGATTGGGTATTGCGGATAGAACATAGAGGATTGAAGGTTGAGGATTGGGTGTTGAGGATAGGTGTTTGAGGATTGAGGATTGAGGATTAAGGATTGAGGATTGAGCATTGAAGATTCAGTATTGAGGATTGAAGATTGAGGATTGAGGATTGAGGATTGAGGATTGAAGATTGAGTATTGAGGATTGAAGCCTGAGAATTGAGGACTGAGTATTGAGGATTGAGGATTGAGGATTGAGGATTGAGGATTGAAGACTGAAGATTGGGTATTGAGGATTGAACATTCAGGATTGAGGGTTGAAGATTGAGTATTGAGGATTGAAGGTTGACGATTGAGGATTGAGAATTGAGGATTGAGGATTGAGGAATGAGCATTGAAGATTGAGTATTGAGCATTGAACGTTGAGGATTGTGGATTGAGGACTGAGGATTGAGGATTGAATATTGAGGATTGGGGACTGAGTGTTGAGGGTTGAGGATTGGGTATTGCGGATTGAACATTGAGGATTGGAGATTGAGGATAGAAGATTCAGTATTGAGGATCGAAGATTGAGGATTGAGGATTGAGGATTGAAGATTGAGTATTGAGGATTGAAGATTGAGGATTGAGGACTGAGAATTGAGGATTGAGGATTGAGGATTGGGGATTGAGGATTGAAGACTGAGGATTGGGTATTGAGGATTGAACATTGAGGGTTGAGAGCTGAGGATTGAGGATTGAGGATTGAGAATTGAAGATTGAATATTAATGATTGACGATTGAGGATTGAGGATTGAGGGTTGCGGATTGAGGACGAGGACTGAGGGTTGAGTATTGGTGTTTGAAGTCTGAGGATTGAGAATTGTGGATTGAGAATTGAGGATTGTGGATTGAGGATTGAAGATTGAGGATTCGGTATTGAGGATTGAAGAATGAGAATTGAGGAGTGAGGACTGAGGGCTGAGGATTGCAGTTTGAGTATTGAGGATTGAAGATTGAGGATTGAGGATTGAGGATTGAGGATTGAGTATTGAGGATTGATGATTGAAGGTTGAGTATTGAGGATTGAAGATTGAGGATTGAGGATTGAGGATTGAGGATTGAGTATTGAAGATTGAGGATTGGGGATTGAGGACTGAGGATTGACGATTGAGTATTGAGCATTGAGGATTGAGAATTGAGGATTGAGGGTTGAAGATTGAGTACTGAGGATTGAAGATTGAGGATTGAGAATTGTGTATTGAAGATTGAGGACTGAGTGTTGAGGGTTGCGTGATGAGGATTGATGTTTGTGGATTGAGATTTGAAAATTGAAGAATGGGGATTGAGTATTGAAAACTGTGAATTCAGGATATTCTATTGAGGATTGAGGATTGACAATTGATTGTTGAGGACTTATGGGTGAAGATTGAGGATTCAGGTTTGAGGATTCAGGATTGACGTTTGAGGACTGAGGATTGAGGATTGAGGATTGAGGATTGAGGATTGATGGCTGAGGGTTGTGCGTTGAATATTGAGGATTGAGGATTGAGGATTGAGGATTGCGGATTGAGGATTGAAGATAGAGTATTGATGATTGAAGATTGAGGATTGAGGATTGGGGTTTGAGGTTTGAGGACGAGGACTGACGGTTGAGGATTGAGGTCTGAGGATTGAGGATTGAGGATTGAGGACTGAGGATTGAGGATTGACGATTGTGCATTGAGGATTGCAGATTGTGGACTGAGGATTGAGGATTGAAGATTGAGTATTGAGGGTTGAAGATTGAGGATTGAGGATTGAGGATTTAGGATTGAGGATGAGGGCTGTGGGTTGAGGATTGAGGTTTGAGGACTGAGGACTGAGGATTGAGGATTGAGAATTGAGGATTGAGGATTGAGGATTGAAGATTGAGGATTGGGTATTGAGGACTGAAGAATGAGGAGTGAGGATTGAGGATTGAGGATTGAGGATTGAGTATTGAAGATTGAGTATTCAGGATTGGAGATTGACGATTGAGGATTGAGGACCGAGGATTGAGGATTGAGGATTGAAGGTTGAGTATTGAAGATTGACGATTGACGATTGAGGATTGAGAATTGAGGATTGAGGATTGAGGAATGAGCATTGAAGATTGAGTATTGAGGATTGAACGTTGAGGATTGTGGATTGAGGATTGAGGATTCAGGATTGAATATTGAGGACTGGGGACTGAGTGTTGAGGGTTGAGTGATGAGAATTGATGTTTGTGGATAGAGATTTGAAGATTGCAGATTGAGTATTGAGTAATGAAAACTGTGAATTGATGATATTCTATTGAGGATTGAGGATTGACAACTGATTGTAGAGGACTGAGGGCTCAAGATTGAGGATTCAGGATTGAGGATTCAGGATTGAGGTTTGAGGACTGAGGATTGAAGATTGAGGATTGAGGACTGAGTATTGAGGATTGAGGATTGAAGATTGAAGATTGAACATTAATGATTGAAGATTGAGGATTGAGGATTGAGGGTTGTGGATTGAGGACGAGGACTGAGGGTTGAGTATTTGTGTTTGAAGTCTGAGGATTGAGGATTGAGGATTGAGAATTGAAGATTGAGGATTGACGATTGAAGATTGAGGATTCGGTATTGAGGATTGAAGAATGAGGATTGAGGAGTGAGGACTGAGGATTGAGGATTGCAGTTTGAGTATTGAGGATTGAAGATTGAGGATTGAGGATTGAGGATTGAGGATTGAGTATTGAGGACTGAGGATTGAAGATTGAGTATTGAGGATTGAAGATTGAGGATTGAGGATTGGGGATAGAGGATTGAGGATTGAAGATTGAGGATTGGGGTTTGAGGATTGACGATTGAGTATTGAGCATTGACGATTGAGAATTGAGGATTGTGGATTGAGTATTGAGGATTGAGGATTGAGGATTGAGGATTGAAGATTGAATATTGATGATTGAAGATTGAGGATTGAGGATTGAGGGTTGCGGATTGAGGACGAGGACTCAGGGTTGAGTATTGGTGTTTGAAGTCTGAGGATTGACGATTGTGGATTGAGAATTGAGGATTGTGGATTGAGGATTGAAGATTGAGGATCCGGTATTGAGGATTGAAGAATGAGAATTGAGGAGTGAAGACTGAGGATTGAGGATTGCAGTTTGAGTATTGAGGATTGAAGATTGAGGATTGAGGATTGAGGATTGAGGATTGAGGATTGAGGATTGAAGATTGACGATCGAGTATTGAGAATTGAGGATTGAGGATTGAGGAATGATCATTGAAGATTGAGTATTGAGGATTGAACGTTGAGGATTGTGGATTGAGGATTGAGGACTGAGGATTGAATATTGACGATTGGGGACTGAGTGTTGAGGGTTGAGTGATGAGAATTGATGTTTGTGGATAGAGATTTGAAGATTGCAGATTGAGTATTGAGTAATGAAAACTGTGAACTAATGATATTCTATTGAGGATTGAGGATTGACAACTGATTGTAGAGGACTGAGGGCTGAAGATTGAGGATTCAGTATCGGGGATGCAGTATTGAGGTTTGAGGACTGAGGATTGAGGATTGAGGATTGAGGATTGAGAATTGAGGATTGAGGATTGAAGATTGAGCATTGAAGATTGAGGATTGAGGAATGAGGATTGAGGATTGAGGATTGAGGATTGAGGATTGAGGATTGAGGATTGAGGATGAGGGCTGAGGTTTGAGGATTGAGGTTTGAGGTCTGAGGACTGAGAATTGAGGGTCGAGAATTGAGGATTGAGGATTGAGGATTGAAGATTGAGGATTGAAGATTGAGGATTCGGTATTGAGGATTGAAGAATGAGGATTGAGGAGTGAGGACTGAGGACTGAGGATTGCAGGTTGAGTATTGAGGATTGAATATTGAGGATTGAGGATTGATGATTGAGGATTGGGGATTGAGGATTGAGGGTTGAGGGTTGAAGATTGAGGATTGGGTATTGCGGATAGAACATAGAGGATTGAAGGTTGAGGATTGGGTGTTGAGGATAGGTGTTTGAGGATTGAGGATTGAGGATTAAGGATTGAGGATTGAGCATTGAAGATTCAGTATTGAGGATTGAAGATTGAGGATTGAGGATTGAGGATTGAGGATTGAAGATTGAGTATTGAGGATTGAAGCCTGAGAATTGAGGACTGAGTATTGAGGATTGAGGATTGAGGATTGAGGATTGAGGATTGAAGACTGAAGATTGGGTATTGAGGATTGAACATTGAGGATTGAGGGTTGAAGATTGAGTATTGAGGATTGAAGGTTGACGATTGAGGATTGAGAATTGAGGATTGAGGATTGAGGAATGAGCATTGAAGATTGAGTATTGAGCATTGAACGTTGAGGATTGTGGATTGAGGTCTGAGGATTGAGGATTGAATATTGAGGATTGGGGACTGAGTGTTGAGGGTTGAGGATTGGGTATTGCGGATTGAACATTGAGGATTGGAGATTGAGGATAGAAGATTCAGTATTGAGGATTGAAGATTGAGGATTGAGGATTGAGGAATGAAGATTGAGTATTGAGGATTGAAGATTGAGGATTGAGGACTGAGAATTGAGGATTGAGGATTGAGGATTTGGGATTGAGGATTGAAGACTGAGGATTGGGTATTGAGGATTGAACATTGAGGGTTGAGAGCTGAGGATTGAGGATTGAGGATTGAGAATTGAAGATTGAATATTAATGATTGACGATTGAGGATTGAGGATTGAGGGTTGCGGATTGAGGACGAGGACTGAGGGTTGAGTATTGGTGTTTGAAGTCTGAGGATTGAGAATTGTGGATTGAGAATTGAGGATTGTGGATTGAGGATTGAAGATTGAGGATTCGGTATTGAGGATTGAAGAATGAGAATTGAGGAGTGAGGACTGAGGGCTGAGGATTGCAGTTTGAGTATTGAGGATTGAAGATTGAGGATTGAGGATTGAGGATTGAGGATTGAGTATTGAGGATTGATGATTGAAGGTTGAGTATTGAGGATTGAAGATTGAGGATTGAGGATTGAGGATTGAGGATTGAGTATTGAAGATTGAGGATTGGGGATTGAGGACTGAGGATTGACGATTGAGTATTGAGCATTGAGGATTGAGAATTGAGGATTGAGGATTGAAGATTGAGTACTGAGGATTGAAGATTGAGGATTGAGAATTGTGTATTGAAGATTGAGGACTGAGTGTTGAGGGTTGCGTGATGAGGATTGATGTTTGTGGATTGAGATTTGAAAATTGAAGAATGGGGATTGAGTATTGAAAACTGTGAATTCAGGATATTCTATTGAGGATTGAGGATTGACAATTGATTGTTGAGGACTTATGGGTGAAGATTGAGGATTCAGGTTTGAGGATTCAGGATTGACGTTTGAGGACTGAGGATTGAGGATTGAGGATTGAGGATTGAGGATTGATGGCTGAGGGTTGTGCGTTGAATATTGAGGATTGAGGATTGAGGATTGAGGATTGCGGATTGAGGATTGAAGATAGAGTATTGATGATTGAAGATTGAGGATTGAGGATTGGGGTTTGAGGTTTGAGGACGAGGACTGACGGTTGAGGATTGAGGTCTGAGGATTGAGGATTGAGGATTGAGGACTGAGGATTGAGGATTGACGATTGTGCATTGAGGATTGCAGATTGTGGACTGAGGATTGAGGATTGAAGATTGAGTATTGAGGGTTGAAGATTGAGGATTGAGGATTGAGGATTTAGGATTGAGGATGAGGGCTGTGGGTTGAGGATTGAGGTTTGAGGACTGAGGACTGAGGATTGAGGATTGGGAATTGAGGATTGAGGATTGAGGATTGAAGATTGAGGATTGGGTATTGAGGACTGAAGAATGAGGAGTGAGGATTGAGGATTGAGGATTGAGGATTGAGTATTGAAGATTGAGTATTCAGGATTGGAGATTGACGATTGAGGATTGAGGACCGAGGATTGAGGATTGAGGATTGAAGGTTGAGTATTGAAGATTGACGATTGACGATTGAGGATTGAGAATTGAGGATTGAGGATTGAGGAATGAGCATTGAAGATTGAGTATTGAGGATTGAACGTTGAGGATTGTGGATTGAGGATTGAGGATTCAGGATTGAATATTGAGGACTGGGGACTGAGTGTTGAGGGTTGAGTGATGAGAATTGATGTTTGTGGATAGAGATTTGAAGATTGCAGATTGAGTATTGAGTAATGAAAACTGTGAATTGATGATATTCTATTGAGGATTGAGGATTGACAACTGATTGTAGAGGACTGAGGGCTCAAGATTGAGGATTCAGGATTGAGGATTCAGGATTGAGGTTTGAGGACTGAGGATTGAAGATTGAGGATTGAGGACTGAGTATTGAGGATTGAGGATTGAAGATTGTAGATTGAACATTAATGATTGAAGATTGAGGATTGAGGATTGAGGGTTGTGGATTGAGGACGAGGACTGAGGGTTGAGTATTTGTGTTTGAAGTCTGAGGATTGAGGATTGAGGATTGAGAATTGAAGATTGAGGATTGACGATTGAAGATTGAGGATTCGGTATTGAGGATTGAAGAATGAGGATTGAGGAGTGAGGACTGAGGATTGAGGATTGCAGTTTGAGTATTGAGGATTGAAGATTGAGGATTGAGGATTGAGGATTGAGGATTGAGTATTGAGGACTGAGGATTGAAGATTGAGTATTGAGTATTGAAGATTGAGGATTGAGGATTGGGGATAGAGGATTGAGGATTGAAGATTGAGGATTGGGGTTTGAGGATTGACGATTGAGTATTGAGCATTGACGATTGAGAATTGAGGATTGTGGATTGAGTATTGAGGATTGAGGATTGAGGATTGAGGATTGAAGATTGAATATTGATGATTGAAGATTGAGGATTGAGGATTGAGGGTTGCGGATTGAGGACGAGGACTCAGGGTTGAGTATTGGTGTTTGAAGTCTGAGGATTGACGATTGTGGATTGAGAATTGAGGATTGTGGATTGAGGATTGAAGATTGAGGATCCGGTATTGAGGATTGAAGAATGAGAATTGAGGAGTGAAGACTGAGGATTGAGGATTGCAGTTTGAGTATTGAGGATTGAAGATTGAGGATTGAGGATTGAGGATTGAGGATTGAGGATTGAGGATTGAAGATTGACGATCGAGGATTGAGAATTGAGGATTGAGGATTGAGGAATGATCATTGAAGATTGAGTATTGAGGATTGAACGTTGAGGATTGTGGATTGAGGATTGAGGACTGAGGATTGAATATTGACGATTGGGGACTGAGTGTTGAGGGTTGAGTGATGAGAATTGATGTTTGTGGATAGAGATTTGAAGATTGCAGATTGAGTATTGAGTAATGAAAACTGTGAACTAATGATATTCTATTGAGGATTGAGGATTGACAACTGATTGTAGAGGACTGAGGGCTGAAGATTGAGGATTCAGTATCGGGGATTCAGTATTGAGGTTTGAGGACTGAGGATTGAGGATTGGGGATTGAGGATTGAGAATTGAGGATTGAGGATTGAAGATTGAGCATTGAAGATTGAGGATTGAGGAATGAGGATTGAGGATTGAGGATTGAGGATTGAGGATTGAGGATTGAGGATTGAGGATGAGGGCTGAGGTTTGAGGATTGAGGTTTGAGGTCTGAGGACTGAGAATTGAGGGTCGAGAATTGAGGATTGAGGATTGAGGATTGAAGATTGAGGATTGAAGATTGAGGATTCGGTATTGAGGATTGAAGAATGAGGATTGAGGAGTGAGGACTGAGGACTGAGGATTGCAGGTTGAGTATTGAGGATTGAATATTGAGGATTGAGGATTGATGATTGAGGATTGGGGATTGAGGATTGAGGGTTGAGGGTTGAAGATTGAGGATTGGGTATTGCGGATAGAACATAGAGGATTGAAGGTTGAGGATTGGGTGTTGAGGATAGGTGTTTGAGGATTGAGGATTGAGGATTAAGGATTGAGGATTGAGCATTGAAGATTCAGTATTGAGGATTGAAGATTGAGGATTGAGGATTGAGGATTGAGGATTGAAGATTGAGTATTGAGGATTGAAGCCTGAGAATTGAGGACTGAGTATTGAGGATTGAGGATTGAGGATTGAGGATTGAGGATTGAAGACTGAAGATTGGGTATTGAGGATTGAACATTGAGGATTGAGGGTTGAAGATTGAGTATTGAGGATTGAAGGTTGACGATTGAGGATTGAGAATTGAGGATTGAGGATTGAGGAATGAGCATTGAAGATTGAGTATTGAGCATTGAACGTTGAGGATTGTGGATTGAGGACTGAGGATTGAGGATTGAATATTGAGGATTGGGGACTGAGTGTTGAGGGTTGAGGATTGGGTATTGCGGATTGAACATTGAGGATTGGAGATTGAGGATAGAAGATTCAGTATTGAGGATTGAAGATTGAGGATTGAGGATTGAGGATTGAAGATTGAGTATTGAGGATTGAAGATTGAGGATTGAGGACTGAGAATTGAGGATTGAGGATTGAGGATTGGGGATTGAGGATTGAAGACTGAGGATTGGGTATTGAGGATTGAACATTGAGGGTTGAGAGCTGAGGATTGAGGATTGAGGATTGAGAATTGAAGATTGAATATTAATGATTGACGATTGAGGATTGAGGATTGAGGGTTGCGGATTGAGGACGAGGACTGAGGGTTGAGTATTGGTGTTTGAAGTCTGAGGATTGAGAATTGTGGATTGAGAATTGAGTATTGTGGATTGAGGATTGAAGATTGAGGATTCGGTATTGAGGATTGAAGAATGAGAATTGAGGAGTGAGGACTGAGGATTGAGGATTGCAGTTTGAGTATTGAGGATTGAAGATTGAGGATTGAGGATTGAGGATTGAGGATTGAGTATTGAGGACTGAGGATTGAAGATTGAGTATTGAGGATTGAAGATTGAGGATTGAGGATTGGGGATAGAGGATTGAGGATTGAAGATTGAGGATTGGGGTTTGAGGATTGACGATTGAGTATTGAGCATTGACGATTGAGAATTGAGGATTGTGGATTGAGTATTGAGGATTGAGGATTGAGGATTGAGGATTGAAGATTGAATATTGATGATTGAAGATTGAGGATTGAGGATTGAGGGTTGCGGATTGAGGACGAGGACTCAGGGTTGAGTATTGGTGTTTGAAGTCTGAGGATTGACGATTGTGGATTGAGAATTGAGGATTGTGGATTGAGGATTGAAGATTGAGGATCCGGTATTGAGGATTGAAGAATGAGAATTGAGGAGTGAAGACTGAGGATTGAGGATTGCAGTTTGAGTATTGAGGATTGAAGATTGAGGATTGAGGATTGAGGATTGAGGATTGAGGATTGAGGATTGAAGATTGACGATCGAGGATTGAGAATTGAGGATTGAGGATTGAGGAATGATCATTGAAGATTGAGTATTGAGGATTGAACGTTGAGGATTGTGGATTGAGGATTGAGGACTGAGGATTGAATATTGACGATTGGGGACTGAGTGTTGAGGGTTGAGTGATGAGAATTGATGTTTGTGGATAGAGATTTGAAGATTGCAGATTGAGTATTGAGTAATGAAAACTGTGAACTAATGATATTCTATTGAGGATTGAGGATTGACAACTGATTGTAGAGGACTGAGGGCTGAAGATTGAGGATTCAGTATCGGGGATTCAGTATTGAGGTTTGAGGACTGAGGATTGAGGATTGAGGATTGAGGATTGAGAATTGAGGATTGAGGATTGAAGATTGAGCATTGAAGATTGAGGATTGAGGAATGAGGATTGAGGATTGAGGATTGAGGATTGAGGATTGAGGATTGAGGATTGAGGATGAGGGCTGAGGTTTGAGGATTGAGGTTTGAGGTCTGAGGACTGAGAATTGAGGGTCGAGAATTGAGGATTGAGGATTGAGGATTGAAGATTGAGGATTGGGTATTGAGGATTGAAGAATGAGGATTGAGGATTGAGGATTGGGGATTGAGGACTGAGGATTGAAGATTGAGTATTCAGGATTGGAGATTGGCGATTGAGGGTTGAGGATTGAGGATAGAGTATTGAAGATTGAGGATTGGGGACTGAGTGTTGAGGGTTGTGTGATGATAATTGATGATTGTGGATAGAGATTTGAAGATTTCAGGTTGAGTATTGAGTATTGAAACCTGTGAATTGAGGATATTCTATTGAGGATTGAGGACTGACAACTGATTGTTGAGGACTGAGGTCTGAAGACAGAGGATTCAGGTTTGAGGATTCAGGATTGAGGTTTGAGGACTGAGGATTGAGGATTGAGGATTGATGATTGAGGATTGAGGATTGAGGATTGAAGATTGAGGTTTGGGTATTGAGGATTGAACATTGAGGACTGTGGATTGAGTATTGAGGATCGAGAATTGAGGACTGAGGATTGAGGATTGAAGATTGAGGATTGGGTGTTGAGGATTGATGGTTGTGGATTGAGGACGAGGACTGAGGGTTGAGTATTGATGTTTGAGGTCTGAGGATTGAGGATTGAGGATTGAGGATTGAGAATTGAGGACTGAGGATTGAGGATTGAAGATTGAGGATTGGGTGTTGAGGATTGAGGAATGTGGAGTGAGGATTGAGGGTTGAGGATTGAGGATTGAAGATTGAGTATTGAGGATTGAAGATTGAGGATTGCGGATTGAGGATTGAGGATTGAGGGTTGAGGATTGAAGATTGAGGATTGGGTATTGCGGATTGAACATTGAGGATTGAAGATTGAGGATTGGGTGTTGAGGATTGAAGAATGAGGATTGAGGATTGAGGATTGAGGATTGAGGATTGAAGATTCAGTATTGAGGATTGAAGATTGAGGATTAAGGATTGAGGATTGAGGATTGAAGATTGATTATAGAGGATTGAAGATTGAGGATTGAGGACGGAGTATTGAGGATTGAGGATTGAGTATTGAGGATTGAGGATGGAAGACTGAGGATTGGGTATTGAGGATTGAACGTTGAGGATTGAGGGTTGAGGATTGAGGATTGAGGATTGAAGATTGAAGATTGAATATTAATGATTGAAGATTGAGGATCGAGGATTGAGGGTTGTGGATTGAGGACGAGGACTGAGTGTTCAGTATTGGTGTTTGAAGTCTGAGGATTGAGGATTGAGGATTGAGAATTGAGGACTGAGGATTGAGGATTGAAGATTGAGGATTCGGTATTGAGGATTGAAGAATGAGGATTGAGGAGTGAGGACTGAGGACTGAGGATTGCAGGTTGAGTATTGAGGATTGAATATTGAGGATTGAGGATTGATGATTGAGGATTGGGGATTGAGGATTGAGGGTTGAGGGTTGAAGATTGAGGATTGGGTATTGCGGATAGAACATAGAGGATTGAAGGTTGAGGATTGGGTGTTGAGGATAGGTGTTTGAGGATTGAGGATTGAGGATTAAGGATTGAGGATTGAGCATTGAAGATTCAGTATTGAGGATTGAAGATTGAGGATTGAGGATTGAGGATTGAGGATTGAAGATTGAGTATTGAGGATTGAAGCCTGAGAATTGAGGACTGAGTATTGAGGATTGAGGATTGAGGATTGAGGATTGAGGATTGAAGACTGAAGATTGGGTATTGAGGATTGAACATTGAGGATTGAGGGTTGAAGATTGAGTATTGAGGATTGAAGGTTGACGATTGAGGATTGAGAATTGAGGATTGAGGATTGAGGAATGAGCATTGAAGATTGAGTATTGAGCATTGAACGTTGAGGATTGTGGATTGAGGACTGAGGATTGAGGATTGAATATTGAGGATTGGGGACTGAGTGTTGAGGGTTGAGGATTGGGTATTGCGGATTGAACATTGAGGATTGGAGATTGAGGATAGAAGATTCAGTATTGAGGATTGAAGATTGAGGATTGAGGATTGAGGATTGAAGATTGAGTATTGAGGATTCAAGATTGAGGATTGAGGACTGAGAATTGAGGATTGAGGATTGAGGATTGGGGATTGAGGATTGAAGACTGAGGATTGGGTATTGAGGATTGAACATTGAGGGTTGAGAGCTGAGGATTGAGGATTGAGGATTGAGAATTGAAGATTGAATATTAATGATTGACGATTGAGGATTGAGGATTGAGGGTTGCGGATTGAGGACGAGGACTGAGGGTTGAGTATTGGTGTTTGAAGTCTGAGGATTGAGAATTGTGGATTGAGAATTGAGGATTGTGGATTGAGGATTGAAGATTGAGGATTCGGTATTGAGGATTGAAGAATGAGAATTGAGGAGTGAGGACTGAGGGCTGAGGATTGCAGTTTGAGTATTGAGGATTGAAGATTGAGGATTGAGGATTGAGGATTGAGGATTGAGTATTGAGGATTGATGATTGAAGGTTGAGTATTGAGGATTGAAGATTGAGGATTGAGGATTGAGGATTGAGGATTGAGTATTGAAGATTGAGGATTGGGGATTGAGGACTGAGGATTGACGATTGAGTATTGAGCATTGAGGATTGAGAATTGAGGATTGAGGATTGAAGATTGAGTACTGAGGATTGAAGATTGAGGATTGAGAATTGTGTATTGAAGATTGAGGACTGAGTGTTGAGGGTTGCGTGATGAGGATTGATGTTTGTGGATTGAGATTTGAAAATTGAAGAATGGGGATTGAGTATTGAAAACTGTGAATTCAGGATATTCTATTGAGGATTGAGGATTGACAATTGATTGTTGAGGACTTATGGGTGAAGATTGAGGATTCAGGTTTGAGGATTCAGGATTGACGTTTGAGGACTGAGGATTGAGGATTGAGGATTGAGGATTGAGGATTGCGGATTGAGGATTGAAGATAGAGTATTGATGATTGAAGATTGAGGATTGAGGATTGGGGTTTGAAGTTTGAGGACGAGGACTGACGGTTGAGGATTGAGGTCTGAGGATTGAGGATTGAGGATTGAGGACTGAGGATTGAGGATTGACGATTGTGCATTGAGGATTGCAGATTGTGGACTGAGGATTGATGATTGAAGATTGAGTATTGAGGGTTGAAGATTGAGGATTGAGGATTGAGGATTTAGGATTGAGGATGAGGGCTGTGGGTTGAGGATTGAGGTTTGAGGACTGAGGACTGAGGATTGAGGATTGAGAATTGAGGATTGAGGATTGAGGATTGAAGATTGAGGATTGGGTATTGAGGACTGAAGAATGAGGAGTGAGGATTGAGGATTGAGGATTGAGGATTGAGTATTGAAGATTGAGTATTCAGGATTGGAGATTGACGATTGAGGATTGAGGACCGAGGATTGAGGATTGAGGATTGAAGGTTGAGTATTGAAGATTGACGATTGACGATTGAGGATTGAGAATTGAGGATTGAGGATTGAGGAATGAGCATTGAAGATTGAGTATTGAGGATTGAACGTTGAGGATTGTGGATTGAGGATTGAGGATTCAGGATTGAATATTGAGGACTGGGGACTGAGTGTTGAGGGTTGAGTGATGAGAATTGATGTTTGTGGATAGAGATTTGAAGATTGCAGATTGAGTATTGAGTAATGAAAACTGTGAATTGATGATATTCTATTGAGGATTGAGGATTGACAACTGATTGTAGAGGACTGAGGGCTCAAGATTGAGGATTCAGGATTGAGGATTCAGGATTGAGGTTTGAGGACTGAGGATTGAAGATTGAGGATTGAGGACTGAGTATTGAGGATTGAGGATTGAAGATTGAAGATTGAACATTAATGATTGAAGATTGAGGATTGAGGATTGAGGGTTGTGGATTGAGGACGAGGACTGAGGGTTGAGTATTTGTGTTTGAAGTCTGAGGATTGAGGATTGAGGATTGAGAATTGAAGATTGAGGATTGACGATTGAAGATTGGGGATTCGGTATTGAGGATTGAAGAATGAGGATTGAGGAGTGAGGACTGAGGATTGAGGATTGCAGTTTGAGTATTGAGGATTGAAGATTGAGGATTGAGGATTGAGGATTGAGGATTGAGTATTGAGGACTGAGGATTGAAGATTGAGTATTGAGGATTGAAGATTGAGGATTGAGGATTGGGGATAGAGGATTGAGGATTGAAGATTGAGGATTGGGGTTTGAGGATTGACGATTGAGTATTGAGCATTGACGATTGAGAATTGAGGATTGTGGATTGAGTATTGAGGATTGAGGATTGAGGATTGAGGATTGAAGATTGAATATTGATGATTGAAGATTGAGGATTGAGGATTGAGGGTTGCGGATTGAGGACGAGGACTCAGGGTTGAGTATTGGTGTTTGAAGTCTGAGGATTGACGATTGTGGATTGAGAATTGAGGATTGTGGATTGAGGATTGAAGATTGAGGATCCGGTATTGAGGATTGAAGAATGAGAATTGAGGAGTGAAGACTGAGGATTGAGGATTGCAGTTTGAGTATTGAGGATTGAAGATTGAGGATTGAGGATTGAGGATTGAGGATTGAGGATTGAGGATTGAAGATTGACGATCGAGGATTGAGAATTGAGGATTGAGGATTGAGGAATGATCATTGAAGATTGAGTATTGAGGATTGAACGTTGAGGATTGTGGATTGAGGATTGAGGACTGAGGATTGAATATTGACGATTGGGGACTGAGTGTTGAGGGTTGAGTGATGAGAATTGATGTTTGTGGATAGAGATTTGAAGATTGCAGATTGAGTATTGAGTAATGAAAACTGTGAACTAATGATATTCTATTGAGGATTGAGGATTGACAACTGATTGTAGAGGACTGAGGGCTGAAGATTGAGGATTCAGTATCGGGGATTCAGTATTGAGGTTTGAGGACTGAGGATTGAGGATTGAGGATTGAGGATTGAGAATTGAGGATTGAGGATTGAAGATTGAGCATTGAAGATTGAGGATTGAGGAATGAGGATTGAGGATTGAGGATTGAGGATTGAGGATTGAGGATTGAGGATTGAGGATGAGGGCTGAGGTTTGAGGATTGAGGTTTGAGGTCTGAGGACTGAGAATTGAGGGTCGAGAATTGAGGATTGAGGATTGAGGATTGAAGATTGAGGATTGGGTATTGAGGATTGAAGAATGAGGATTGAGGATTGAGGATTGGGGATTGAGGACTGAGGATTGAAGATTGAGTATTCAGGATTGGAGATTGGCGATTGAGGGTTGAGGATTGAGGATAGAGTATTGAAGATTGAGGATTGGGGACTGAGTGTTGAGGGTTGTGTGATGATAATTGATGATTGTGGATAGAGATTTGAAGATTTCAGGTTGAGTATTGAGTATTGAAACCTGTGAATTGAGGATATTCTATTGAGGATTGAGGACTGACAACTGATTGTTGAGGACTGAGGTCTGAAGACAGAGGATTCAGGTTTGAGGATTCAGGATTGAGGTTTGAGGACTGAGGATTGAGGATTGAGGATTGATGATTGAGGATTGAGGATTGAGGATTGAAGATTGAGGTTTGGGTATTGAGGATTGAACATTGAGGACTGTGGATTGAGTATTGAGGATCGAGAATTGAGGACTGAGGATTGAGGATTGAAGATTGAGGATTGGGTGTTGAGGATTGATGGTTGTGGATTGAGGACGAGGACTGAGGGTTGAGTATTGATGTTTGAGGTCTGAGGATTGAGGATTGAGGATTGAGGATTGAGAATTGAGGACTGAGGATTGAGGATTGAAGATTGAGGATTGGGTGTTGAGGATTGAGGAATGTGGAGTGAGGAGTGAGGGTTGAGGATTGAGGATTGAAGATTGAGTATTGAGGATTGAAGATTGAGGATTGCGGATTGAGGATTGAGGATTGAGGGTTGAGGATTGAAGATTGAGGATTGGGTATTGCGGATTGAACATTGAGGATTGAAGATTGAGGATTGGGTGTTGAGGATTGAAGAATGAGGATTGAGGATTGAGGATTGAGGATTGAGGATTGAAGATTGAGGATTAAGGATTGAGGATTGAGGATTGAAGATTGATTATAGAGGATTGAAGATTGAGGATTGAGGACGGAGTATTGAGGATTGAGGATTGAGTATTGAGGATTGAGGATGGAAGACTGAGGATTGGGTATTGAGGATTGAACGTTGAGGATTGAGGGTTGAGGATTGAGGATTGAGGATTGAAGATTGAAGATTGAATATTAATGATTGAAGATTGAGGATCGAGGATTGAGGGTTGTGGATTGAGGACGAGGACTGAGTGTTCAGTATTGGTGTTTGAAGTCTGAGGATTGAGGATTGAGGATTGAGAATTGAGGACTGAGGATTGAGGATTGAAGATTGAGGATTCGGTATTGAGGATTGAAGAATGAGGATTGAGGAGTGAGGACTGAGGACTGAGGATTGCAGGTTGAGTATTGAGGATTGAATATTGAGGATTGAGGATTGATGATTGAGGATTGGGGATTGAGGATTGAGGGTTGAGGGTTGAAGATTGAGGATTGGGTATTGCGGATAGAACATAGAGGATTGAAGGTTGAGGATTGGGTGTTGAGGATAGGTGTTTGAGGATTGAGGATTGAGGATTAAGGATTGAGGATTGAGCATTGAAGATTCAGTATTGAGGATTGAAGATTGAGGATTGAGGATTGAGGATTGAGGATTGAAGATTGAGTATTGAGGATTGAAGCCTGAGAATTGAGGACTGAGTATTGAGGATTGAGGATTGAGGATTGAGGATTGAGGATTGAAGACTGAAGATTGGGTATTGAGGATTGAACATTGAGGATTGAGGGTTGAAGATTGAGTATTGAGGATTGAAGGTTGACGATTGAGGATTGAGAATTGAGGATTGAGGATTGAGGAATGAGCATTGAAGATTGAGTATTGAGCATTGAACGTTGAGGATTGTGGATTGAGGACTGAGGATTGAGGATTGAATATTGAGGATTGGGGACTGAGTGTTGAGGGTTGAGGATTGGGTATTGCGGATTGAACATTGAGGATTGGAGATTGAGGATAGAAGATTCAGTATTGAGGATTGAAGATTGAGGATTGAGGATTGAGGATTGAAGATTGAGTATTGAGGATTCAAGATTGAGGATTGAGGACTGAGAATTGAGGATTGAGGATTGAGGATTGGGGATTGAGGATTGAAGACTGAGGATTGGGTATTGAGGATTGAACATTGAGGGTTGAGAGCTGAGGATTGAGGATTGAGGATTGAGAATTGAAGATTGAATATTAATGATTGACGATTGAGGATTGAGGATTGAGGGTTGCGGATTGAGGACGAGGACTGAGGGTTGAGTATTGGTGTTTGAAGTCTGAGGATTGAGAATTGTGGATTGAGAATTGAGGATTGTGGATTGAGGATTGAAGATTGAGGATTCGGTATTGAGGATTGAAGAATGAGAATTGAGGAGTGAGGACTGAGGGCTGAGGATTGCAGTTTGAGTATTGAGGATTGAAGATTGAGGATTGAGGATTGAGGATTGAGGATTGAGTATTGAGGATTGATGATTGAAGGTTGAGTATTGAGGATTGAAGATTGAGGATTGAGGATTGAGGATTGAGGATTGAGTATTGAAGATTGAGGATTGGGGATTGAGGACTGAGGATTGACGATTGAGTATTGAGCATTGAGGATTGAGAATTGAGGATTGAGGATTGAAGATTGAGTACTGAGGATTGAAGATTGAGGATTGAGAATTGTGTATTGAAGATTGAGGACTGAGTGTTGAGGGTTGCGTGATGAGGATTGATGTTTGTGGATTGAGATTTGAAAATTGAAGAATGGGGATTGAGTATTGAAATCTGTGAATTCAGGATATTCTATTGAGGATTGAGGATTGACAATTGATTGTTGAGGACTTATGGGTGAAGATTGAGGATTCAGGTTTGAGGATTCAGGATTGACGTTTGAGGACTGAGGATTGAGGATTGAGGATTGAGGATTGAGGATTGATGGCTGAGGGTTGTGCGTTGAATATTGAGGATTGAGGATTGAGGATTGAGGATTGCGGATTGAGGATTGAAGATAGAGTATTGATGATTGAAGATTGAGGATTGAGGATTGGGGTTTGAAGTTTGAGGACGAGGACTGGCGGTTGAGGATTGAGGTCTGAGGATTGAGGATTGAGGATTGAGGACTGAGGATTGAGGATTGACGATTGTGCATTGAGGATTGCAGATTGTGGACTGAGGATTGAGGATTGAAGATTGAGTATTGAGGGTTGAAGATTGAGGATTGAGGATTGAGGATTTAGGATTGAGGATGAGGGCTGTGGGTTGAGGATTGAGGTTTGAGGACTGAGGACTGAGGATTGAGGATTGAGAATTGAGGATTGAGGATTGAGGATTGAAGATTGAGGATTGGGTATTGAGGACTGAAGAATGAGGAGTGAGGATTGAGGATTGAGGATTGAGGATTGAGTATTGAAGATTGAGTATTCAGGATTGGAGATTGACGATTGAGGATTGAGGACCGAGGATTGAGGATTGAGGATTGAAGGTTGAGTATTGAAGATTGACGATTGACGATTGAGGATTGAGAATTGAGGATTGAGGATTGAGGAATGAGCATTGAAGATTGAGTATTGAGGATTGAACGTTGAGGATTGTGGATTGAGGATTGAGGATTCAGGATTGAATATTGAGGACTGGGGACTGAGTGTTGAGGGTTGAGTGATGAGAATTGATGTTTGTGGATAGAGATTTGAAGATTGCAGATTGAGTATTGAGTAATGAAAACTGTGAATTGATGATATTCTATTGAGGATTGAGGATTGACAACTGATTGTAGAGGACTGAGGGCTCAAGATTGAGGATTCAGGATTGAGGATTCAGGATTGAGGTTTGAGGACTGAGGATTCAAGATTGAGGATTGAGGACTGAGTATTGAGGATTGAGGATTGAAGATTGAAGATTGAACATTAATGATTGAAGATTGAGGATTGAGGATTGAGGGTTGTGGATTGAGGACGAGGACTGAGGGTTGAGTATTTGTGTTTGAAGTCTGAGGATTGAGGATTGAGGATTGAGAATTGAAGATTGAGGATTGACGATTGAAGATTGAGGATTCGGTATTGAGGATTGAAGAATGAGGATTGAGGAGTGAGGACTGAGGATTGAGGATTGCAGTTTGAGTATTGAGGATTGAGGATTGAGGATTGAGGATTGAGGATAGAGTATTGAGGACTGAGGATTGAAGATTGAGTATTGAGGATTGAAGATTGAGGATTGAGGATCGGGGATAGAGGATTGAGGATTGAAGATTGAGGATTGGGGTTTGAGGATTGACGATTGAGTATTGAGCATTGACGATTGAGGATTGAGGATTGTGGATTGAGTATTGAGGATTGAGGATTGAGGATTGAGGATTGAAGATTGAATATTGATGATTAAAGATTGAGGATTGAGGATTGAGGGTTGCGGATTGAGGACGAGGACTCAGGGTTGAGTATTGGTGTTTGAAGTCTGAGGATTGACGATTGTGGATTGAGAATTGAGGATTGTGGATTGAGGATTGAAGATTGAGGATCCGGTATTGAGGATTGAAGAATGAGAATTGAGGAGTGAAGACTGAGGATTGAGGATTGCAGTTTGAGTATTGAGGATTGAAGATTGAGGATTGAGGATTGAGGATTGAGGATTGAGGATTGAGGATTGAAGATTGACGATCGAGGATTGAGAATTGAGGATTGAGGATTGAGGAATGATCATTGAAGTTTGAGTATTGAGGATTGAACGTTGAGGATTGTGGATTGAGGATTGAGGACTGAGGATTGAATATTGACGATTGGGGACTGAGTGTTGAGGGTTGAGTGATGAGAATTGATGTTTGTGGATAGAGATTTGAAGATTGCAGATTGAGTATTGAGTAATGAAAACTGTGAACTAATGATATTCTATTGAGGATTGAGGATTGACAACTGATTGTAGAGGACTGAGGGCTGAAGATTGAGGATTCAGTATCGGGGATTCAGTATTGAGGTTTGAGGACTGAGGATTGAGGATTGAGGATTGAGGATTGAGAATTGAGGATTGAGGATTGAAGATTGAGCATTGAAGATTGAGGATTGAGGAATGAGGATTGAGGATTGAGGATTGAGGATTGAGGATTGAGGATTGAGGATTGAGGATGAGGGCTGAGGTTTGAGGATTGAGGTTTGAGGTCTGAGGACTGAGAATTGAGGGTCGAGAATTGAGGATTGAGGATTGAGGATTGAAGATTGAGGATTGGGTATTGAGGATTGAAGAATGAGGATTGAGGATTGAGGATTGGGGATTGAGGACTGAGGATTGAAGATTGAGTATTCAGGATTGGAGATTGGCGATTGAGGGTTGAGGATTGAGGATAGAGTATTGAAGATTGAGGATTGGGGACTGAGTGTTGAGGGTTGTGTGATGATAATTGATGATTGTGGATAGAGATTTGAAGATTTCAGGTTGAGTATTGAGTATTGAAACCTGTGAATTGAGGATATTCTATTGAGGATTGAGGACTGACAACTGATTGTTGAGGACTGAGGTCTGAAGACAGAGGATTCAGGTTTGAGGATTCAGGATTGAGGTTTGAGGACTGAGGATTGAGGATTGAGGATTGATGATTGAGGATTGAGGATTGAGGATTGAAGATTGAGGTTTGGGTATTGAGGATTGAACATTGAGGACTGTTGATTGAGAATTGAGGATCGAGAATTGAGGACTGAGGATTGAGGATTGAAGATTGAGGATTGGGTGTTGAGGATTGATGGTTGTGGATTGAGGACGAGGACTGAGGGTTGAGTATTGATGTTTGAGGTCTGAGGATTGAGGATTGAGGATTGAGGATTGAGAATTGAGGACTGAGGATTGAGGATTGAAGATTGAGGATTGGGTGTTGAGGATTGAGGAATGTGGAGTGAGGATTGAGGGTTGAGGATTGAGGATTGAAGATTGAGTATTGAGGATTGAAGATTGAGGATTGCGGATTGAGGATTGAGGATTGAGGGTTGAGGATTGAAGATTGAGGATTGGGTATTGCGGATTGAACATTGAGGATTGAAGATTGAGGATTGGGTGTTGAGGATTGAAGAATGAGGATTGAGGATTGAGGATTGAGGATTGAGGATTGAAGATTCAGTATTGAGGATTGAAGATTGAGGATTAAGGATTGAGGATTGAGGATTGAAGATTGATTATAGAGGATTGAAGATTGAGGATTGAGGACGGAGTATTGAGGATTGAGGATTGAGTATTGAGGATTGAGGATGGAAGACTGAGGATTGGGTATTGAGGATTGAACGTTGAGGATTGAGGGTTGCGGATTGAGGATTGAGGATTGAAGATTGAAGATTGAATATTAATGATTGAAGATTGAGGATCGAGGATTGAGGGTTGTGGATTGAGGACGAGGACTGAGTGTTCAGTATTGGTGTTTGAAGTCTGAGGATTGAGGATTGAGGATTGAGAATTGAGGACTGAGGATTGAGGATTGAAGATTGAGGATTCGGTATTGAGGATTGAAGAATGAGGATTGAGGAGTGAGGACTGAGGACTGAGGATTGCAGGTTGAGTATTGAGGATTGAATATTGAGGATTGAGGATTGATGATTGAGGATTGGGGATTGAGGATTGAGGGTTGAGGGTTGAAGATTGAGGATTGGGTATTGCGGATAGAACATAGAGGATTGAAGGTTGAGGATTGGGTGTTGAGGATAGGTGTTTGAGGATTGAGGATTGAGGATTAAGGATTGAGGATTGAGCATTGAAGATTCAGTATTGAGGATTGAAGATTGAGGATTGAGGATTGAGGATTGAGGATTGAAGATTGAGTATTGAGGATTGAAGCCTGAGAATTGAGGACTGAGTATTGAGGATTGAGGATTGAGGATTGAGGATTGAGGATTGAAGACTGAAGATTGGGTATTGAGGATTGAACATTGAGGATTGAGGGTTGAAGATTGAGTATTGAGGATTGAAGGTTGACGATTGAGGATTGAGAATTGAGGATTGAGGATTGAGGAATGAGCATTGAAGATTGAGTATTGAGCATTGAACGTTGAGGATTGTGGATTGAGGACTGAGGATTGAGGATTGAATATTGAGGATTGGGGACTGAGTGTTGAGGGTTGAGGATTGGGTATTGCGGATTGAACATTGAGGATTGGAGATTGAGGATAGAAGATTCAGTATTGAGGATTGAAGATTGAGGATTGAGGATTGAGGATTGAAGATTGAGTATTGAGGATTCAAGATTGAGGATTGAGGACTGAGAATTGAGGATTGAGGATTGAGGATTGGGGATTGAGGATTGAAGACTGAGGATTGGGTATTGAGGATTGAACATTGAGGGTTGAGAGTTGAGGATTGAGGATTGAGGATTGAGAATTGAAGATTGAATATTAATGATTGACGATTGAGGATTGACGATTGAGGATTGAGGATTGAGGGTTGCGGATTGACGACGAGGACTGAGGGTTGAGTATTGGTGTTTGAAGTCTGAGGATTGAGAATTGTGGATTGAGAATTGAGGATTGTGGATTGAGGATTGGAGATTGAGGATTCGGTATTGAGGATTGAAGAATGAGAATTGAGGAGTGACGACTGAGGACTGAGGATTGCAGTTTGAGTATTGAGGATTGAAGATTGAGGATTGAGGATTGAGGATTGAGGATTGAGTATTGAGGATTGATGATTGAAGGTTGAGTATTGAGGATTGAAGATTGAGGATTGAGGATTGAGGATTGAGGATTGAGTATTGAAGATTGAGGATTGGGGATTGAGGACTGAGGATTGACGATTGAGTATTGAGCATTGAGGATTGAGAATTGAGGATTGAGGATTGAAGATTGAGTACTGAGGATTGAAGATTGAGGATTGAGAATTGTGTATTGAAGATTGAGGACTGAGTGTTGAGGGTTGCGTGATGAGGATTGATGTTTGTGGATTGAGATTTGAAGATTGGAGAATTGGGGATTGAGTATTGAAAACTGTGAATTCAGGATATTCTATTGAGGATTGAGGATTGACAATTGATTGTTGAGGACTTATGGGTGAAGATTGAGGATTCAGGTTTGAGGATTCAGGATTGACGTTTGAGGACTGAGGATTGAGGATTGAGGATTGAGGATTGAGGATTGATGGCTGAGGGTTGTGCGTTGAATATTGAGGATTGAGGATTGAGGATTGAGGATTGCGGATTGAGGATTGAAGATAGAGTATTGATGATTGAAGATTGAGGATTGAGGATTGGGGTTTGAGGTTTGAGGACGAGGACTGACGGTTGAGGATTGAGGTCTGAGGATTGAGGATTGAGGATTGAGGACTGAGGATTGAGGATTGACGATTGTGCATTGAGGATTGCAGATTGTGGACTGAGGATTGAGGATTGAAGATTGAGTATTGAGGGTTGAAGATTGAGGATTGAGGATTGAGTATTTAGGATTGAGGATGAGGGCTGTGGGTTGAGGATTGAGGTTTGAGGACTGAGGACTGGGGATTGAGGATTGAGAATTGAGGATTGAGGATTGAGGATTGAAGATTGAGGATTGGGTATTGAGGACTGAAGAATGAGGAGTGAGGATTGAGGATTGAGGATTGAGGATTGAGTATTGAAGATTGAGTATTCAGGATTGGAGATTGACGATTGAGGATTGAGGACCGAGGATTGAGGATTGAGGATTGAAGGTTGAGTATTGAAGATTGACGATTGACGATTGAGGATTGAGAATTGAGGATTGAGGATTGAGGAATGAGCATTGAAGATTGAGTATTGAGGATTGAACGTTGAGGATTGTGGATTGAGGATTGAGGATTCAGGATTGAATATTGAGGACTGGGGACTGAGTGTTGAGGGTTTGAGTGATGAGAATTGATGTTTGTGGATAGAGATTTGAAGATTGCAGATTGAGTATTGAGTAATGAAAACTGTGAATTGATGATATTCTATTGAGGATTGAGGATTGACAACTGATTGTAGAGGACTGAGGGCTCAAGATTGAGGATTCAGGATTGAGGATTCAGGATTGAGGTTTGAGGACTGAGGATTGAAGATTGAGGATTGCGGACTGAGTATTGAGGATTGATGATTGAAGATTGAAGATTGAACATTAATGATTGAAGATTGAGGATTGAGGATTGAGGGTTGTGGATTGAGGACGAGGACTGAGGGTTGAGTATTTGTGTTTGAAGTCTGAGGATTGAGGATTGAGGATTGAGAATTGAAGATTGAGGATTGACGATTGAAGATTGAGGATTCGGTATTGAGGATTGAAGAATGAGGATTGAGGAGTGAGGACTGAGGATTGAGGATTGCAGTTTGAGTATTGAGGATTGAAGATTGAGGATTGAGGATTGAGGATTGAGGATTGAGTATTGAGGACTGAGGATTGAAGATTGAGTATTGAGGCTTGAAGATTGAGGATTGAGGATTGAGGATTCAGGATTGAGAATTGAAGATTGAGGATTGGGGATTGAGGATTGACGATTGAGTATTGAGCATTGACGATTGAGAATTGAGGATTGTGGATTGAGTATTGAGGATTGAGGATTGAGGATTGAAGATTGAATATTGATGATTGAAGATTGAGGATCGAGGATTGAGGGTTGTGGATTGAGGACGAGGACTGAGGGTTGAGTATTGATGTTTGAGGTCTGAGGATTGAGGATTGAGGATTGAGAATTGAGGACTGAGGATTGAGGATTGAAGATTGAGGATTGGGTGTTGAGGATTGAAGAATGTGGATAGAGGATTGATTATTGAGGATTGAAGATTGAAGATTGACTCTTGAGGATTGAAGGTTGAAGACTGAGGATTGAGGATTGAGGATTGAGGGTTGCGGGTTGAAGATTGAGGATTGGGTATTGCGGATTGAACATAGAGGATTGAAGATAGAGGATTGGGTGTTGAGGATAGAATTATGAGGATTGAGGATTGAGGATTGAGGATTGAGGATTGAGGATTGAAGATTCAGTATTGAGGATTGAAGATTGAGGATTGAGGATTGACGATTGAGGATTGAAGATTGAGTATTGAGGATTGAAGATTAAGGATTGAGTACTGAGTATTGAGGATTGAGGATTGAGGACTGAGGATTGAGGATTGAGGATTGAGCATTGTGGATTGAAGATTGAGGACTCGGGATTGAGGATTGGTGATACAGGATTAAGGATTGAAGATTGGGGATTGAGGATCTAGGATTGGAGATTGATTATTGAGGATTGAAGATTGAGGATTAAGGATTGAGGATTGAGAATTGAGAATTGAGTGTGAGGTCTGAGGGTTGAGGATTTAGGTTTGAGGAGCGAGGATTGAGGATTGAGGATCGAGGACTGAGGATTGACGATTCAGTATTGAAGATTGTGGATTGATCACTGAGGGTTGAGGATTGAGGATTGAGGTTTGAGTACTGAGGATTGAGGATTGAAGATTGAATATTGAGGATTGAAGGTTGAGGATTGAGGATTGAGTATTGATGATTGAGGATGAGGGCTGAGGTTTGAGGATTGAGGATTGAGGACTGAGGACTGTGGATTGAGGGTTGAGAATTGAGGATTGAGAATTGAGGATTGAAGATTGAGGATTGGGTATTGGGGATTGAAGATTGAGTATTGAGGATTGAAGATTGAGGATTGAGGATTGGGGATTGAGGATTGAGGATTGAAGATTGAGGATTGGGGATTGAGGATTGACGATTGAGTATTGAGCATTGACGATTGAGAATTGACGATTGTGGATTGAGTATTGAGGATTGAGGATTGAGGATTGAGGATTGAAGATTGAATATTGATGATTGAAGATTGAGGATTGAGGATTGAGGGTTGCGGATTGAGGACGAGGACTCAGGGTTGAGTATTGGTGTTTGAAGTCTGAGGATTGAGGATTGTGGATTGAGAATTGAGGATTGTGGATTGAGGATTGAAGATTGAGGATCCGGTATTGAGGATTGAAGAATGAGAATTGAGGAGTGAAGACTGAGGATTGAGGATTGCAGTTTGAGTATTGAGGATTGAAGATTGAGGATTGAGGATTGAGGATTGAGGATTGAGGATTGAGGATTGAGTATTGAAGATTGAGTATTGAGGATTGAAGATTGAGGATTGAGGATTGAGGATTGAGGATTGAGGATTGAAGATTGAGGATTGGGGATTGAGGACTGAGGATTGACGATTGAGTATTGAGCATTGAGGATTGAGGATTGAGGATTGAAGACTGAGGATTGGGTATTGATGGTTGAACATTGAGGATTGAGGATTGAAGATTGAGTATTGAGGATTGAAGATTGACGATCGAGGATTGAGAATTGAGGATTGAGGATTGAGGAATGATCATTGAAGATTGAGTATTGAGGATTGAACGTTGAGGATTGTGGATTGAGGATTGAGGACTGAGGATTGAATATTGACGATTGGGGACTGAGTGTTGAGGGTTGAGTGTTGAGAATTGATGTTTGTGGATAGAGATTTGAAGATTGCAGATTGAGTATTGAGTAATGAAAACTGTGAACTAATGATATTCTATTGAGGATTGAGGATTGACAACTGATTGTAGAGGACTGAGGGCTGAAGATTGAGGATTCAGTATCGGGGATTCGGGATTGAGGTTTGAGGACTGAGGATTGAGGATTGAGGATTGAGGATTGAGAATTGAGGATTGAGGATTGAAGATTGAGCATTGAAGATTGAGGATTGAGGAATGAGGATTGAGGATTGAGGATTGAGGATTGAGGATTGAGGATAGAGGATTGAGGATGAGGGCTGAGGTTTGAGGATTGATGTTTGAGGTCTGAGGACTGAGAATTGAGGGTCGAGAATTGAGGATTGAGGATTGAGGATTGAAGATTGAGGATTGGGTATTGAGGATTGAAGAATGAGGATTGAGGATTGAGGATTGAGGATTGAGGATTGAAGATTCAGTATTGAGGATTGAAGATTGTTGATTAAGGATTGAGGATTGAGGATTGAAGATTGAGTATTGAGGATTGAAGATTGAGGATTGAGGACTGAGTATTGAGGATTGAGGATTGAGTATTGAGGATTGAGGGTGGAAGACTGAGGATTGGGTAATGAGGATTGAACGTTGAGGATTGAGGGTTGAGGATTGAGGATTGAGGATTGAAGATTGAAGATTGAATATTAATGATTGAAGATTGAGGATTGAGGATTGAGGGTTGTGGATTGAGGACGAGGGCTGCGGGTTGAGTATTGGTGTTTGAAGTCTGAGGATTGAGGATTGTGGATTGAGGATTGAGGATTGAAGATTGAGGATTCGGTATTGAGGATTGAAGAATGAGGATTGAGGAGTGAGGACTGAGGATTGAGGATTGCAGTTTGAGTATTGAGGATTGAAGATTGAGGATTGAGGATTGAGGATTGAGGATTGAGGATTGAGGATTGATTATTGAAGATTGAGTATTGAGGATTGAAGATTGAGGATTGAGGATTGAGGATTGAGGATTGAGGATGAGGGCTGAGGGTTGAGGATTGAGGTTTGAGGTTTGAGGACTGAGGACTGAGGATTGAGGATTGAGAATTGAGGATTGAGGATTGAGTATTGTAGACTGAGGGTCGGGTATTGAGGATTGAAGAATGTGGATTGAGGATTGAGGATTGAGGATTGAGGATTGAAGATTGAGGATTGAGGATTGAGGATTGAGGATTGAATATTGAGTATTGAGGATTGAAGATTGAGGATTGAGGATTGAGGGTTGAGGATTGAGGACGAGGACTGACGGTTGAGGATTGAGGTTTGAGGATTGAGGATTGTGGATTGAGGACTGAGGATTGAGGATTGAGGATTGAGCATTGTGGATTGAAGATTGAGGACTCGGGATTGAGGATTGGTGATACAGGATTAAGGATTGAAGATTGGGGATTGAGGATCTAGGATTGGAGATTAATTATTGAGGATTGAAGATTGAGGGTTAAGGACTGAGGATTGAGGATTGAGGATTGCGGATTGACGATTGAAGATAGAGAATTGATGATTGAAGATTGAGGATTGAGGATTGGGGGTTGAGGTTTGAGGACGAGGATTGACGGTTGAGGATTGAGGTTTGAGGATTGAGGATTGAGGATTGAGGACTGAGGATTGAGGATTGAGGATTGTGCATTGAGGATTGCAGATTGTGGACTGAGGATTGAGGATTGAAGATTGAGTATTGAGGGTTGAAGATTGAGGATTGAGGATTGAGGATTTAGGATTGAGGATGACGGCTGAGGTTTGAGGATTGAGGTTTGAGGTCTGAGGACTGAGAATTGAGGGTCGAGAATTGAGGATTGAGGATTGAGGATTGAAGATTGAGGATTGGGTATTGAGGATTGAAGAATGAGGATTGAGGATTGAGGATTGGGGATTGAGGATTGAGGATTGAAGATTGAGTATTCAGGATTGTAGATTGGCGATTGAGGGTTGAGGATTGAGGATAGAGGATTGAAGATTGAGGATTGGGGACTGAGTGTTGAGGGTTGAGTGATGAGAATTGATGATTGTGGATAGAGATTTGAAGATTTCAGGTTGAGTATTGAGTATTGAAACCTGTGAATTGAGGATATTCTATTGAGGATTGAGGACTGACAACTGATTGTTGAGGACTGAGGTCTGAAGACAGAGGATTCAGGTTTGAGGATTCAGGATTGAGGTTTGAGGACTGAGGATTGAGGATTGAGGATTGATGATTGAGGATTGAGGATTGAGGATTGAAGATTGAGGTTTGGGTATTGAGGATTGAACATTGAGGACTGTGGATTGAGTATTGAGGATCGAGAATTGAGGACTGAGGATTGAGGATTGAAGATTGAGGATTGGGTGTTGAGGATTGATGGTTGTGGATTGAGGACGAGGACTGAGGGTTGAGTATTGATGTTTGAGGTCTGAGGATTGAGGATTGAGGATTGAGGATTGAGAATTGAGGACTGAGGATTGAGGATTGAAGATTGAGGATTGGGTGTTGAGGATTGAGGAATGTGGAGTGAGGATTGAGGATTGAGGATTGAGGATTGAAGATTGAGTATTGAGGATTGAAGATTGAGGATTGCGGATTGAGGATTGAGGATTGAGGGTTGAGGATTGAAGATTGAGGATTGGGTATTGCGGATTGAACATTGAGGATTGAAGATTGAGGATTGGGTGTTGAGGATTGAAGAATGAGGATTGAGGATTGAGGATTGAGGATTGAGGATTGAAGATTCAGTATTGAGGATTGAAGATTGAGGATTAAGGATTGAGGATTGAGGATTGAAGATTGAGTATAGAGGATTGAAGATTGAGGATTGAGGACGGAGTACTGAGGATTGAGGATTGAGTATTGAGGATTGAGGATGGAAGACTGAGGATTGGGTATTGAGGATTGAACGTTGAGGATTGAGGGTTGAGGATTGAGGATTGAGGATTGAAGATTGAAGATTGAATATTAATGATTGAAGATTGAGGATCGAGGATTGAGGGTTGTGGATTGAGGACGAGGACTGAGGGTTCAGTATTGGTGTTTGAAGCCTGAGGATTGAGGATTGAGGATTGAGAATTGAGGACTGAGGATTGAGGATTGAAGATTGAGGATTCGGTATTGAGGATTGAAGAATGAGGATTGAGGAGTGAGGACTGAGGACTGAGGATTGCAGATTGAGTATTGAGGATTGAATATTGAGGATTGAGGATTGATGATTGATGATTGGGGATTGAGGATTGAGGGTTGAGGGTTGAAGATTGAGGATTGGGTATTGCGGATTGAACATAGAGGACTGAAGGTTGAGGATTGGGTGTTGAGGATAGGTGATTGAGGATTGAGGATTGAGGATTGAGGATTGAGGATTGAGGATTGAGCATTGAAGATTCAGTATTGAGGATTGAGGATTGAGGATTGAGGATTGAGTATTGAGGATTGATGATTGAAGGTTGAGTATTGAGGATTGAAGATTGAGGACTGAGGATTGAGGATTGAGGATTGAGTATTGAAGATTGAGGATTGGGGATTGAGGACTGAGGATTGACGATTGAGTATTGAGCATTGAGGATTGAGAATTGAGGATTGAGGATTGAAGATTGAGTACTGAGGATTGAAGATTGAGGATTGAGAATTGTGGATTGAAGATTGAGGACTGAGTGTTGAGGGTTGCGTGATGAGGATTGATGTTTGTGGATTGAGATTTGAAGATTGAAGAATGGGGATTGAGTATTGAAAACTGTGAATTCAGGATATTCTATTGAGGATTGAGGATTGACAATTGATTGTTGAGGACTTATGGGTGAAGATTGAGGATTCAGGTTTGAGGATTCAGGATTGACGTTTGAGGACTGAGGATTGAGGATTGAGGATTGAGGATTGAGGATTGATGGCTGATGGTTGTGCGTTGAATATTGAGGATTGAGGATTGAGGATTGAGGATTGAGGATTGCGGATTGAGGATTGAAGATAGAGTATTGATGATTGAAGATTGAGGATTGAGGATTGGGGTTTGAGGTTTGAGGACGAGGACTGACGGTTGAGGATTGAGGTCTGAGGATTGAGGATTGAGGATTGAGGACTGAGGATTGAGGATTGAGGATTGTGCATTGAGGATTGCAGATTGTGGACTGAGGATTGAGGATTGAAGATTGAGTATTGAGGGTTGAAGATTGAGGATTGAGGACTGAGGATTTAGGATTGAGGATGAGGGCTGTGGGTTGAGGATTGAGGTTTGAGGACTGAGGACTGAGGATTGAGGATTGAGAATTGAGGATTGAGGATTGAGGATTGAAGATTGAGGATTGGGTATTGAGGATTGAAGAATGAGGAGTGAGGATTGAGGATTGAGGATTGAGGATTGAGTATTGAAGATTGAGTATTCAGGATTGGAGATTGACGATTGAGGATTGAGGACCGAGGATTGAGGATTGAGGATTGAAGGTTGAGTATTGAAGATTGACGACTGACGATTGAGGATTGAGAATTGAGGATTGAGGATTGAGGAATGAGCATTGAAGATTGAGTATTGAGGTTTGAACGTTGAGGATTGTGGATTGAGGATTGAGGATTCAGGATTGAATATTGAGGACTGGGGACTGAGTGTTGAGGGTTGAGTGATGAGAATTGATGTTTGTGGATAGAGATTTGAAGATTGCAGATTGAGTATTGAGTAATGAAAACTGTGAATTGATGATATTCTATTGAGGATTGAGGATTGACAACTGATTGTAGAGGACTGAGGGCTCAAGATTGAGGATTCAGGATTGAGGATTCAGGATTGAGGTTTGAGGACTGAGGATTGAAGATTGAGGATTGAGGACTGAGTATTGAGGATTGAGGATTGAGTATTGAGGATTGAGGGTGGAAGACTGAGGATTGGGTATTGAGGATTGAACGTTGAGGATTGAGGGTTGAGGATTGAGGATTGAGGATTGAAGATTGAAGATTGAACATTAATGATTGAAGATTGAGGATTGAGGATTGAGGGTTGTGGATTGAGGACGAGGACTGAGGGTTGAGTATTTGTGTTTGAAGTCTGAGGATTGAGGATTGAGGATTGAGAATTGAAGATTGAGGATTGAGGATTGAAGATTGAGGATTGGGTGTTGAGGATTGAAGAATGTGGATAGAGGATTGATTATTGAGGATTGAGGATTGAAGATTGACTATTGAGGATTGAAGGTTGAAGACTGAGGATTGAGGATTGAGGAGTGAGGGTTGCGGGTTGAAGATTGAGGATTGGGTATTGCGGGTTGAACATAGAGGATTGAAGATAGAGGATTGGGTGTTGAGGATAGAAGGATGAGGATTGAGGATTGAGGATTGAGGATTGAGAATTGAGGATTGAGGATTAAGGATTGAAGATTGAGGATTCGGTATTGAGGATTGAAGAATGAGGATTGAGGACTGAGGACTGAGGATTGGGGATTGCAGTTTGAGTATTGAGGATTGAAGATTGAGGATTGAGGATTGAGGATTGAGGATTGAGGATTGAGGACTAAGGATTGAAGATCGAGTATTGAGGATTGAAGGTTGAGGATTGAGAATTGAGGAATGAGGATTGAGGATTGAAGATTGAGGATTGGGGATTGAGGATTGACGATTGAGTATTGAGCATTGACGATTGAGAATTGAGGATTGTGGATTGAGTATTGAGGATTGAGGATTGAGGATTGAAGATTGAATATTGATGATTGAAGATTGAGGATCGAGGATTGAGGGTTGTGGATTGAGGACGAGGACTGAGGGTTGAGTATTGATGGTTGAGGATTGAGGGTGGAGGATTGAGGGTTGAGGATTGAGGAAGAGGGCTGAGGTTTGAGGATTGAGGTTTGAGGTCTGAGGACTGAGAATTGAGGGTCCAGAATTGAGGATTGAGGATTGAGGATTGAAGATTGAGGATTGGGTATTGAGGATTGAAGAATGAGGATTGAGGATTGAGGATTGGGGATTGAGGATTGAGGATTGAAGATTGAGTATTCAGGATTGGAGATTGGCGATTGAGGGTTGAGGATTGAGGATAGAGGATTGAAGATTGAGGACTGGGGACTGAGAGTTGAGGGTTGAGTGATGAGAATTGATGATTGTGGATAGAGATTTGAAGTTTTCAGGTTGAGTATTGAGTATTGAAACCTGTGAATTGAGGATATTCTATTGAGGATTGAGGATTGACAACTGATTGTTGAGGACTGAGGTCTGAAGACTGAGGATTCAGGTTTGAGGATTCAGGATTGAGGTTTGAGGACTGAGGATTGAGGATTGAGGATTGAGGATTGAGGATTGAGGATTGAGGATTGAGGATTGAAGATTGAGGTTTGAGGATTGAAGATTGAGGATTGGGTATTGCGGATTGAACATTGAGGATTGAATATTGAGGATTGGGTGTTGAGGGTCGAAGAATGAGGATTGAGGATTGAGGATTGAGGATTGAGGATTGAGGATTGAAGATTCAGTATTGAGGATTGAAGATTGTGGATTAAGGATTGAGGATGGAGGATTGAAGATTGAGTATTGAGGATTGAAGATTGAGGATTGAGGAATGAGTATTGAGGATTGAGGATTGAGTATTGAGGATTAAGGATGGAAGACTGAGGATTGGGTAATGAGGATTGAACGTTGAGGATTGAGGGTTGAGGATTGAGGATTGAGGATTGAAGATTGAAGATTGAATATTAATGATTGAAGATTGAGGATTGAGGATTGAGGGTTGTGGATTGAGGACGAGGACTGAGGGTTGAGTATTGGTGTTTGATGTCTGAGGATTGAGGATTGAGGATTGAGGATTGAGGATTGAAGATTGTGGATTCGGTATTGAGGATTGAAGAATGAGGATTGAGGAGTGAGGACTGAGGATTGACGATTGCAGTTTGAGTATTGAGGATTGAAGATTGAGGATTGAGGGTATTGAGGATTGAGGATTGAGGATTGAGGATTGACGATTGAGGATTGAGGATTGAGAATTGAGGATTGAGGATTGAAGATTGAGCATTGAAGATTGAGGATTGAAGAATGAGGATTGAGGATTGAGGATTGAGGATTGAGTGTTGAGGATTGAGGATGAGGGCTGAGGTTTGAGGAGTGAGGTTTGAGGTCTGGGACTGAGAATTGAGGGTCGAGAATTGAGGATTGAGGATTGAGGATTGAAGATTGAGGATTGGGTATTGAGTGTTGAAGAATGAGGATTGAGGATTGAGGATTGAGGATTGAGGATTGAGGATTGAAGATTCAGTATTGAGGATTGAAGATTGTGGATTAAGGATTGAGGATTGAGGATTGAAGATTGAGTATTGAGGATTGAAGATTGAGGATTGAGGACTGAGTATTGAGGATTGAGGATTGAGTATTGAGGATTGAGGATGGAAGACTGAGGATTGGGTAATGAGGATTGAACGTTGAGGATTGAGGGTTGAGGATTGAGGATTGAGGATTGAAGATTGAAGATTGAATATTAATGATTGAAGATTGTGGATTGAGGATTGAGGGTTGTGGATTGAGGACGAGGACTGAGGGTAGAGTATTGGTGTTTGATGTCTGAGGATTGAGGATTGAGGATTGAGGATTGAGGATTGAAGATTGTGGATTCGGTATTGAGGATTGAAGAATGAGGATTGAGGAGTGAGGACTGAGGATTGACGATTGCAGTTTGAGTATTGAGGATTGAAGGTTGAGGATTCAGGATTGAGGATTGAGGATTGAGGATTGAGGATTGATTATTGAAGATTGAGTATTGAGGATTGAAGATTGAGGGTTGAGGATTGAGGATTGAGTATTGAGGATTGGGTGTTGAGGATTGAGGGTTGTGGATTGAGGACGAGGACTGAGGGTTGAGTATTGATGTTTGAGGTCTGAGGATTGAGGATTGAGGATTGAGAATTGAGGACTGAGGATTGAGGATTGAGGATTGACGATTGAGGATTGAAGATTGAGTATTGAGGATTGAAGATTGAGGATTGAGGACTGAGTATTGAGGATGGAGGATTGAGGATTGAGGATTGAGGATTGAAGACTCAGGATTGGGTATTGATGGTTGAACATTGAGGATTGACGATTGAAGATTGAGTATTGAGGATTGAAGATTGAGGATTGAGGACTGAGTATTGAGGATTGAGGATTGAGTATTGAGGATTGAGGATGGAAGACTGAGGATTGGGTATTGAGGATTGAACGTTGAGGATTGAGGATTGAGGATTGAGGATTGAGGATTGACGATTGAAGATTGAATATTAATGATTGAAGATTGCGGATTGAGTATTGAGGGTTGTGGATTGAGGACGAGGACTGAGGGTTGAGTATTTGTGTTTGAAGTCTGAGGATTGAGGATTGAGGATTGAGAATTGAGGATTGAGGATTGAGGATTGAAGATTGAGGATTCGGTATTGAGGATTGAAGAATGAGGATTGAGGAGTGAGGACTGAGGATAGAGGATTGCAGTTTGAGTATTGAGGATTGAAGATTGAGGATTGAGGATTGAGGATTGAGGATTGAGGATTGAGGATTGAGGATTGAAGATTGAGAATTGAGGATTGTGGATTGAGTATTGAGGATTGAGGATTGAGGATTGAAGATTGAATATTGATGATTGAAGATTGAGCATTGAGGATTGAGGGTTGCGGATTGAGGACGAGGACTGAGGGTTGAGTATTGGTGTTTGAAGTCTGAGGATTGAGGATTGTGGATTGAGAATTGAGGACTGTGGATTGAGGATTGAAGATTGAGGATCCGGTATTGAGGATTGAAGAATGAGAATTGGGGAGTGAGGACAGAGGATTGAGGATTGCAGTTTGAGTATTGAGGATTGAAGATTGAGGATTGAGGATTGAGGATTGAGGATTGAGGATTGAGGATTGAGGATTGAAGATTGAGCATTGAGGATTGAAGATTGAGGATTGAGGATTGAGGATTGAGGATTGAGGATTGAGGAATGAAGATTGAAGATTCAATATTAATGATTGAAGATTGCGGATTGAGGATTGGGGGTTGAGGTTTGAGGACGAGGACTGACGGTTGAGGATTGAGGTTTGAGGATTGAGGATTGAGGATTGAGGACTGAGGATTGAGGATAGAGGATTGTGCATTGAGGATTGCAGATTGTGGACTGAGGATTGAGGATTGAAGATTGAGTATTGAGGGTTGAAGATTGAGGATTGAGGATTGAGGATTTAGGATTGAGGATGACGGCTGAGGTTTGAGGATTGAGGTTTGAGGTCCGAGGACTGAGAATCGAGGGTCGAGAATTGAGGATTGAGGATTGAGGATTGAAGATTGAGGATTGGGTATTGAGGATTGAAGAATGAGGATTGAGGATAAAGGATTGGGGATTGAGGATTGAGGATTCAAGATTGAGTATTCAGAATTGGAGGTTGGCGATTGAGGGTTGAGGATTGAGGATAGACGATTGAAGATTGAGGATTGGGGACTGAGTGTTGAGGGTTGAGTGATGAGAATTGATGATTGTGGATAGAGATTTGAAGATTTCAGGTTGAGTATTGAGTATTGAAACCTGTGAATTGAGGATATTCTATTGAGGATTGAGGACTGACAACTGATTGTTGAGGACTGAGGTCTGAAGACTGAGGATTCAGGTTTGAGGATTCAGGATTGAGGTTTGAGGACTGAGGATTGAGTATTGAGGATTGAGGATTGAGGATTGAGGATTGAGGATTGAGGATTGAAGATTGAGGTTTGGGTATGGAGGATTGAACATTGAGGACTGTGGATTGAGTATTGAGGATCGAGAATTGAGGACTGAGGATTGAGGATTGAAGATTGAGAATTGGGTGTTGAGGATTGAGGGTTGTGGATTGAGGACGAGGACTGAGGGTTGAGTATTGATGTTTGAGGTCTGAGGATTGAGGATTGAGGATTGAGGATTGGGAATTGAGGATTGAGGATTGAGGATTGAAGATTGAGGATTGGGTGTTGAGGATTGAAGAATGTGGAGTGAGGATTGAGGATTGAGGATTGAGGATTGAAGATTGAGTATTGAGGATTGAAGATTGAGGATTGAGGATTGAGGATTGAGGATTGAGGGTTGAGGATTGAAGATTGAGGATTGGGTATGGCGGATTGAACATTGAGGATTGAAGATTGAGGATTGGGTGTTGAGGGTTGAAGAATGAGGATTGAGGATTGAGGATTGAGGATTGAGGATTGAAGATTCAGAATTGAGGATTGAAGATTGTGGATTAAGGATTGAGGATTGTGGATTGAGGATTGAGGAATGAGCATTGAAGATTGAGTATTGAGGATTGAACGTTGAGGATTGTGGATTGAGGATTGAGGATTCAGGATTGAATATTGAGGACTGGGGACTGAGTGTTGAGGGTTTAGTGATGAGAATTGATGTTTGTGGATAGAGATTTGAAGATTGCAGATTGAGTATTGAGTAATGAAAACTGTGAATTGATGATATTCTATAGAGGATTGAGGATTGACAACTGATTGTAGAGGACCGAGGGCTGAAGATTGAGGATTCAGGATTGAGGATTGAGGATTGAGGATTGAAGATTGAATATTGATGATTGAAGATTGAGGATCGAGGATTGAGGGTTGTGGATTGAGAACGGGGACTGAGGGTTGAGTATTGATGTTTGAGGTCTGAGGATTGAGGATTGAGGATTGAGGATTGAGGATTGAGGATTGAGGATTGAGGATTGAGGATTGAGGATTGAGGATTGAGGATTGAAGATTGAGGACTGGGGATTGAGGATTGACGATTGAGTATTGAGCATTGACGATTGAGAATTGAGGATTGTGGATTGAGTATTGAGGATTGAGGATTGAGGATTGAAGATTGAATATTGATGATTGAAGATTGAGGATTGAGGATTGAGGGTTGCGGATTGAGGACGAGGACTGAGGGTTGAGTATTGGTGTTTGAAGTCTGAGGATTGAGGATTGTGGATTGAGAATTGAGGACTGTGGATTGAGGATTGAAGATTGAGGATCCGGTATTGAGGATTGAAGAATGAGAATTGAGGAGTGAGGACTGAGGATTGAGGATTGCAGTTTGAGTATTGAGGATTGAAGATTGAGGAGTGAGGATTGAGGATTGAGGATTGAGGATTGAGGATTGAGGATTGAAGATTGAGTATTGAGGATTGAAGATTGAGGATTGAGGATTGAGGATTGAGCATTGAGGATTGAAGATTGAGGATTGGGGATTGAGAACTGAGGATTGACGATTGAGTATTGAGCATTGAGGATTGAGAATTGAGGATTGAGGATTGAAGATTGAGTATTGAGGATTGAAGATTGAGGATTGAGGATTGTGGATTGAAGATTGAGGACTGAGTGTTGAGGGTTGCGTGATGAGAATTGATGTTCGTGGATTAAGATATGAAGATTGAAGAATGGGGATTGAGTATTGAAAGCTGTGAATTGAGGATATTCTATTGAGGATTGCGGATTGACAATTGATTGTTGAGGACTTATGGGTGAAGATTGAGGATTCAGGTTTGAGGATTCAGGATTGAGGTTTGAGGACTGAGGATTGAGGATTGAGGATTGAGGATTGAGGATTGAAGATTGAGGTTTGGGTATTGAGGATTAAACATTGAGGACTGTGGATTGATTATTGAGGATCGAGAATTGAGGACTGAGGATTGAGGATTGAAGATTGAGGATTGGGTGTTGAGGATTGAGGGTTGTGGATTGAGGACGAGGACTGAGGGTTGAGTATTGATGTTTGAGTTCTGAGGATTGAGGATTGGGGATTGAGAATTGAGGATTGAGGATTCAGGATTGAAGATTGAGGATCCGGTATTGAGGATTGAAGAATGAGAATTGAGGAGTGAGGACTGAGGATTGAGGATTGCAGTTTGAGTATTGAGGATTGAAGATTGAGGATTGAGGATTGAGGATAGATGATTGAGGATTGAGGATTGAGGATTGAAGATTGAGTATTGAGGATTGAAGATTAAGGATTGAGGATTGAGGATTGGGGATTGAGGATTGAGGATTGAGGATTGAGGATTGAGGATTGAGGATTGAAGATTGAGTATTGAGGATTGAAGATTAAGGATTGGAGATTGAGGATTGAGGATTGAAGATTGGGGATTGAGGATTGAATATTGAGGATTGGGGACTGAGTGTTGAGGGTTCAGTGATGAGAATTGATGTTTGTGGGTACAGATTTGAAGATTGCAGGTTGAGTATTGAGCATTGAAACCTGCGAATTGAGGATATGCTATTGAGGATTGAGGATTGACAACTGATTGTTGAGGACAGAGGGCTGGAGATTGAGGATTCAGGGTTGAGGATTCAGGATTGAGGTTTGAGGACTGAGGATTGAGGATTGAGTATTGAGGATTGGGGATTGAAGATTGAGGATTGGGGACAGAGCGTTGAGGGCTGAGTGATGAGAATTGATGTTTGTGGATAGAGATTTGAAAATTGCAGGTTGAGTATTGAGTATTGAAACCTGTGAATTGAGGATATTCTATTGAGGATTGAGGATTGACTACTGATTGTTGAGGACTGAGGGCTGAAGATTGAGGACTCAGGATTGAGGATTCAGTATTGAGGTTTGAGGACTGAGGATTGAGGATTGAAGATTGAGTATTGATGATTGAGGATTGAGGATTGAAGATTGAGGATTGAGAATTGAGGATGAGGGCTGAGGGTTGAGGATTGAGGTTTGAGGACTGAGGACTGAGGATTGAGGATTGAGAGTTGTGGATTGAGGACGAGGACTGAGGGTTGAGTATTTGTGTTTGAAGTCTGAGGATTGAGGATTGAGGATTGAGAATTGAGGATTGAGGATTGAGGATTGAAGATTGAGGATTAAGGATTGAGGATTGTGGATTGAGGATTGTGGAATGAGCATTGAAGATTGAGTATTGAGGATTCAACGTTGAGGATTGTGGATTGAGGATTGAGGATTCAGGATTGAATATTGAGGACTGGGGACTGAGTGTTGAGGGTTGAGTGATGAGAATTGATGTTTGTGGATAGAGATTTGAAGATTGCAGATTGAGTATTGAGTAATGAAAACTGTGAATTGATGATATTCTATTGAGGATTGAGGATTGACAACTGATTGTAGAGGACCGAGGGCTGAAGATTGAGGATTCAGGATTGAGGATTCAGGATTGAGGTTTGAGTACTGAGGATTGAAGATTGAGGATTGAGGACTGAGTATTGAGGATTGAGGATTGAGTATAGAGCATTGACGATTGAGAATTGAGGATTGTGGATTGAGTATTGAGGATCGAGGATTGAGGATTGAAGATTGAATATTGATGATTGAAGATTGAGGATCGAGGATTGAGGGTTGTGGATTGAGGACGAAGACTGAGGGTTGAGTATTGATGTTTGAGGTCTGAGGATTGAGGATTGAGGATTGAGAATTGAGGACTGAGGATTGAGGATTGAAGATTGAGGATTGGGTGTTGAGGATTGAAGAATGTGGATTGAGGATTGATTATTGAGGATTGAGGATTGAAGATTGACTATTGAGGATTGAAGATTGAAGACTGAGGATTGAAGGTTGAGGATTGGGTGTTGAGGATAGAAGAATGAGGATTGAGGATTGAGGATTGAGGATTGAGGATTGAGGATTGAGGATTGAGGATTGAGGATTGAGGATTGAGGATTGAAGATTGAGGACTGGGGATTGAGGATTGACGATTGAGTATTGAGCATTGACGATTGAGAATTGAGGATTGTGGATTGAGTATTGAGGATTGAGGATTGAGGATTGAAGATTGAATATTGATGATTGAAGATTGAGGATTGAGGATTGAGGGTTGCGGATTGAGGACGAGGACTGAGGGTTGAGTATTGGTGTTTGAAGTCTGAGGATTGAGGATTGTGGATTGAGAATTGAGGACTGTGGATTGAGGATTGAAGATTGAGGATCCGGTATTGAGGATTGAAGAATGAGAATTGAGGAGTGAGGACTGAGGATTGAGGATTGCAGTTTGAGTATTGAGGATTGAAGATTGAGGAGTGAGGATTGAGGATTGAGGATTGAGGATTGAGGATTGAGGATTGAAGATTGAGTATTGAGGATTGAAGATTGAGGATTGAGGATTGAGGATTGAGCATTGAGGATTGAAGATTGAGGATTGGGGATTGAGAACTGAGGATTGACGATTGAGTATTGAGCATTGAGGATTGAGAATTGAGGATTGAGGATTGAAGATTGAGTATTGAGGATTGAAGATTGAGGATTGAGGATTGTGGATTGAAGATTGAGGACTGAGTGTTGAGGGTTGCGTGATGAGAATTGATGTTCGTGGATTAAGATATGAAGATTGAAGAATGGGGATTGAGTATTGAAAGCTGTGAATTGAGGATATTCTATTGAGGATTGCGGATTGACAATTGATTGTTGAGGACTTATGGGTGAAGATTGAGGATTCAGGTTTGAGGATTCAGGATTGAGGTTTGAGGACTGAGGATTGAGGATTGAGGATTGAGGATTGAGGATTGAAGATTGAGGTTTGGGTATTGAGGATTAAACATTGAGGACTGTGGATTGATTATTGAGGATCGAGAATTGAGGACTGAGGATTGAGGATTGAAGATTGAGGATTGGGTGTTGAGGATTGAGGGTTGTGGATTGAGGACGAGGACTGAGGGTTGAGTATTGATGTTTGAGTTCTGAGGATTGAGGATTGGGGATTGAGAATTGAGGATTGAGGATTCAGGATTGAAGATTGAGGATCCGGTATTGAGGATTGAAGAATGAGAATTGAGGAGTGAGGACTGAGGATTGAGGATTGCAGTTTGAGTATTGAGGATTGAAGATTGAGGATTGAGGATTGAGGATAGATGATTGAGGATTGAGGATTGAGGATTGAAGATTGAGTATTGAGGATTGAAGATTAAGGATTGAGGATTGAGGATTGGGGATTGAGGATTGAGGATTGAGGATTGAGGATTGAGGATTGAGGATTGAAGATTGAGTATTGAGGATTGAAGATTAAGGATTGGAGATTGAGGATTGAGGATTGAAGATTGGGGATTGAGGATTGAATATTGAGGATTGGGGACTGAGTGTTGAGGGTTCAGTGATGAGAATTGATGTTTGTGGGTACAGATTTGAAGATTGCAGGTTGAGTATTGAGCATTGAAACCTGCGAATTGAGGATATGCTATTGAGGATTGAGGATTGACAACTGATTGTTGAGGACAGAGGGCTGGAGATTGAGGATTCAGGGTTGAGGATTCAGGATTGAGGTTTGAGGACTGAGGATTGAGGATTGAGTATTGAGGATTGGGGATTGAAGATTGAGGATTGGGGACAGAGCGTTGAGGGCTGAGTGATGAGAATTGATGTTTGTGGATAGAGATTTGAAAATTGCAGGTTGAGTATTGAGTATTGAAACCTGTGAATTGAGGATATTCTATTGAGGATTGAGGATTGACTACTGATTGTTGAGGACTGAGGGCTGAAGATTGAGGACTCAGGATTGAGGATTCAGTATTGAGGTTTGAGGACTGAGGATTGAGGATTGAAGATTGAGTATTGATGATTGAGGATTGAGGATTGAAGATTGAGGATTGAGAATTGAGGATGAGGGCTGAGGGTTGAGGATTGAGGTTTGAGGACTGAGGACTGAGGATTGAGGATTGAGAGTTGTGGATTGAGGACGAGGACTGAGGGTTGAGTATTTGTGTTTGAAGTATGAGGATTGAGGATTGAGGATTGAGAATTGAGGATTGAGGATTGAGGATTGAAGATTGAGGATTAAGGATTGAGGATTGTGGATTGAGGATTGTGGAATGAGCATTGAAGATTGAGTATTGAGGATTCAACGTTGAGGATTGTGGATTGAGGATTGAGGATTCAGGATTGAATATTGAGGACTGGGGACTGAGTGTTGAGGGTTGAGTGATGAGAATTGATGTTTGTGGATAGAGATTTGAAGATTGCAGATTGAGTATTGAGTAATGAAAACTGTGAATTGATGATATTCTATTGAGGATTGAGGATTGACAACTGATTGTAGAGGACCGAGGGCTGAAGATTGAGGATTCAGGATTGAGGATTCAGGATTGAGGTTTGAGTACTGAGGATTGAAGATTGAGGATTGAGGACTGAGTATTGAGGATTGAGGATTGAGTATAGAGCATTGACGATTGAGAATTGAGGATTGTGGATTGAGTATTGAGGATCGAGGATTGAGGATTGAAGATTGAATATTGATGATTGAAGATTGAGGATCGAGGATTGAGGGTTGTGGATTGAGGACGAAGACTGAGGGTTGAGTATTGATGTTTGAGGTCTGAGGATTGAGGATTGAGGATTGAGAATTGAGGACTGAGGATTGAGGATTGAAGATTGAGGATTGGGTGTTGAGGATTGAAGAATGTGGATTGAGGATTGATTATTGAGGATTGAGGATTGAAGATTGACTATTGAGGATTGAAGATTGAAGACTGAGGATTGAAGGTTGAGGATTGGGTGTTGAGGATAGAAGAATGAGGATTGAGGATTGAGGATTGAGGATTGAGGATTGAGGATTGAAGATTCAGTATTGAGGATTGAAGATTGAGGATTGAGGAGTGAGGACTGAGGATTGAGGATTGCAGTTTGAGTAGTGAGGATTGAAGATTGAGGATTGAGGATTGAGGATTGAGGATTGAGTATTGAGGACTGAGGATTGAAGATTGAGTATTGAGGATTGAAGATTGAGGATTGAGGATAGGGGATTGAGGATTGAGGATTGAAGATTGAGGATTGGGGTTTGAGGATTGACGATTGAGTATTGAGCATTGACGATTGAGAATTGAGGATTGTGGATTGAGTATTGAGGATTGAGGATTGAGGATTGAGGATTGAAGATTGAATATTGATGATTGAAGATTGAGGATTGAGGATTGAGGGTTGCGGATTGAGGACGAGGACTCAGGGTTGAGTATTGGTGTTTGAAGTCTGAGGATTGAGGATTGTGGATTGAGAATTGAGGATTGTGGATTGAGGATTGAAGATTGAGGATCCGGTATTGAGGATTGAAGAATGAGAATTGAGGAGTGAAGACTGAGGATTGAGGATTGCAGTTTGAGTATTGAGGATTGAAGATTGAGGATTGAGGATTGAGGATTGAGGATTGAGGATTGAGGATTGAAGATTGACGATCGAGGATTGAGAATTGAGGATTGAGGATTGAGGAATGATCATTGAAGATTGAGTATTGAGGATTGAACGTTGAGGATTGTGGATTGAGGATTGAGGACTGAGGATTGAATATTGACGATTGGGGACTGAGTGTTGAGGGTTGAGTGATGAGAATTGATGTTTGTGGATAGAGATTTGAAGATTGCAGATTGAGTATTGAGTAATGAAAACTGTGAACTAATGATATTCTATTGAGGATTGAGGATTGACAACTGATTGTAGAGGACTGAGGGCTGAAGATTGAGGATTCAGTATCGGGGATTCAGGATTGAGGTTTGAGGACTGAGGATTGAGGATTGAGGATTGAGGATTGAGAATTGAGGATTGAGGATTGAAGATTGAGCATTGAAGATTGAGGATTGAGGATTGAGAATTGAAGATTGAGGATTGAGGATTGAAGATTGAGGATTCGGTATTGAGGATTGAAGAATGAGGATTGAGGAGTGAGGACTGAGGATTGAGGATTGCAGTTTGAGTAGTGAGGATTGAAGATTGAGGATTGAGGATTGAGGATTGAGGATTGAGTATTGAGGACTGAGGATTGAAGATTGAGTATTGAGGATTGAAGATTGAGGATTGAGGATAGGGGATTGAGGATTGAGGATTGAAGATTGAGGATTGGGGTTTGAGGATTGACGATTGAGTATTGAGCATTGACGATTGAGAATTGAGGATTGTGGATTGAGTATTGAGGATTGAGGATTGAGGATTGAGGATTGAAGATTGAATATTGATGATTGAAGATTGAGGATTGAGGATTGAGGGTTGCGGATTGAGGACGAGGACTCAGGGTTGAGTATTGGTGTTTGAAGTCTGAGGATTGAGGATTGTGGATTGAGAATTGAGGATTGTGGATTGAGGATTGAAGATTGAGGATCCGGTATTGAGGATTGAAGAATGAGAATTGAGGAGTGAAGACTGAGGATTGAGGATTGCAGTTTGAGTATTGAGGATTGAAGATTGAGGATTGAGGATTGAGGATTGAGGATTGAGGATTGAGGATTGAAGATTGACGATCGAGGATTGAGAATTGAGGATTGAGGATTGAGGAATGATCATTGAAGATTGAGTATTGAGGATTGAACGTTGAGGATTGTGGATTGAGGATTGAGGACTGAGGATTGAATATTGACGATTGGGGACTGAGTGTTGAGGGTTGAGTGATGAGAATTGATGTTTGTGGACAGAGATTTGAAGATTGCAGATTGAGTATTGAGTAATGAAAACTGTGAACTGATGATATTCTATTGAGGATTGAGGATTGACGACTGATTGTAGAGGACAGAGGGCTGAAGATTGAGGATTCAGTATCGGGGATTCAGGATTGAGGTTTGAGGACTGAGGATTGAGGATTGAGGATTGAGGATTGAGAATTGAGGATTGAGGATTGAAGATTGAGCATTGAAGATTGAGGATTGAAGAATGAGGATTGAGGTTTGAGGATTGAGGATTGAGGATTGAGGATTGAAGATTGAATATTAATGATTGAAGATTGAGGATTGAGGATTGAGGGTTGCGGATTGAGGACGAGGACTGAGGGTTGAGTATTGGTGTTTGAAGTCTGAGGATTGAGGATTGTGGATTGAGAATTGAGGATTGTGGATTGAGGATTGAAGATTGAGGATTCGGTATTGAGGATTGAAGAATGAGAATTGAGGAGTGAGGACTGAGGACTGAGGATTGCAGTTTGAGTATTGAGGATTGAAGATTGGGGATTGAGGATTGAGGATTGAGGATTGAGGTTTGAGGACTGAGGATTGAGGACTGAGTATTGAGGATTGAGGATTGAGTATTGAGGATTGAGGGTGGAAGACTGAGGATTGGGTATTGAGGATTGAACGTTGAGGATTGAGGGTTGAGGATTGAGGATTGAGGATTGAAGATTGAAGATTGAACATTAATGATTGAAGATTGAGGATTGAGGATTGAGGGTTGTGGATTGAGGACGAGGACTGAGGGTTGAGTATTTGTGTTTGAAGTCTGAGGATTGAGGATTGAGGATTGAGAATTGAAGATTGAGGATTGAGGATTGAAGATTGAGGATTCGGTATTGAGGATTGAAGAATGAGGATTGAGGAGTGAGGACTGAGGATTGAGGATTGCAGTTTGAGTAGTGAGGATTGAAGATTGAGGATTGAGGATTGAGGATTGAGGATTGAGTATTGAGGACTGAGGATTGAAGATTGAGTATTGAGGATTGAAGATTGAGGATTGAGGATAGGGGATTGAGGATTGAGGATTGAAGATTGAGGATTGGGGTTTGAGGATTGACGATTGAGTATTGAGCATTGACGATTGAGAATTGAGGATTGTGGATTGAGTATTGAGGATTGAGGATTGAGGATTGAGGATTGAAGATTGAATATTGATGATTGAAGATTGAGGATTGAGGATTGAGGGTTGCGGATTGAGGACGAGGACTCAGGGTTGAGTATTGGTGTTTGAAGTCTGAGGATTGAGGATTGTGGATTGAGAATTGAGGATTGTGGATTGAGGATTGAAGATTGAGGATCCGGTATTGAGGATTGAAGAATGAGAATTGAGGAGTGAAGACTGAGGATTGAGGATTGCAGTTTGAGTATTGAGGATTGAAGATTGAGGATTGAGGATTGAGGATTGAGGATTGAGGATTGAGGATTGAAGATTGACGATCGAGGATTGAGAATTGAGGATTGAGGATTGAGGAATGATCATTGAAGATTGAGTATTGAGGATTGAACGTTGAGGATTGTGGATTGAGGATTGAGGACTGAGGATTGAATATTGACGATTGGGGACTGAGTGTTGAGGGTTGAGTGATGAGAATTGATGTTTGTGTATAGAGATTTGAAGATTGCAGATTGAGTATTGAGTAATGAAAACTGTGAACTAATGATATTCTATTGAGGATTGAGGATTGACAACTGATTGTAGAGGACTGAGGGCTGAAGATTGAGGATTCAGTATCGGGGATTCAGGATTGAGGTTTGAGGACTGAGGATTGAGGATTGAGGATTGAGGATTGAGAATTGAGGATTGAGGATTGAAGATTGAGCATTGATGATTGAGGATTGAGGAATGAGGATTGAGGATTGAGGATTGAGGATTGAGGATTGAGGATTGAGGATTGAGGATGAGGGCTGAGGTTTGAGGATTGAGGTTTGAGGTCTGAGGACTGAGAATTGAGGGTCGAGAATTGAGGATTGAGGATTGAGGATTGAAGATTGAGGATTGGGTATTGAGGATTGAAGAATGAGGATTGAGGATTGAGGATTGAGGATTGAGGATTGAGGATTGAAGATTGAGAATTGAGGATTGTGGATTGAGTATTGAGGATTGAGGATTGAGGATTGAAGATTGAATATTGATGATTGAAGATTGAGCATTGAGGATTGAGGGTTGCGGATTGAGGACGAGGACTGAGGGTTGAGTATTGGTGTTTGAAGTCTGAGGATTGAGGATTGTGGATTGAGAATTGAGGACTGTGGATTGAGGATTGAAGATTGAGGATCCGGTATTGAGGATTGAAGAATGAGAATTGAGGAGTGAGGACAGAGGATTGAGGATTGCAGTTTGAGTATTGAGGATTGAAGATTGAGGATTGAGGATTGAGGATTGAGGATTGAGGATTGAGGATTGAGGATTGAGGATTGAAGATTGAGCATTGAGGATTGAAGATTGAGGATTGAGGATTGAGGATTGAGGATTGAAGATTGAGGAATGAAGATTGAAGATTCAATATTAATGATTGAAGATTGCGGATTGAGGATTGGGGGTTGAGGTTTGAGGACGAGGACTGACGGTTGAGGATTGAGGTTTGAGGATTGAGGATTAAGGATTGAGGACTGAGGATTGAGGATAGAGGATTGTGCATTGAGGATTGCAGATTGTGGACTGAGGATTGAGGATTGAAGATTGAGTATTGAGGGTTGAAGATTGAGGATTGAGGATTGAGGATTTAGGATTGAGGATGACGGCTGAGGTTTGAGGATTGAGGTATGAGGTCCGAGGACTGAGAATCGAGGGTCGAGAATTGAGGATTGAGGATTGAGGATTGAAGATTGAGGATTGGGTATTGAGGATTGAAGAATGAGGATTGAGGATAAAGGATTGGGGATTGAGGATTGAGGATTCAAGATTGAGTATTCAGAATTGGAGGTTGGCGATTGAGGGTTGAGGATTGAGGATAGACGATTGAAGATTGAGGATTGGGGACTGAGTGTTGAGGGTTGAGTGATGAGAATTGATGATTGTGGATAGAGATTTGAAGATTTCAGGTTGAGTATTGAGTATTGAAACCTGTGAATTGAGGATATTCTATTGAGGATTGAGGACTGACAACTGATTGTTGAGGACTGAGGTCTGCAGACTGAGGATTCAGGTTTGAGGATTCAGGATTGAGGTTTGAGGACTGAGGATTGAGTATTGAGGATTGAGGATTGAGGATTGAGGATTGAGGATTGAGGATTGAAGATTGAGGTTTGGGTATTGAGGATTGAACATTGGGGACTGTGGATTCAGTATTGAGGATCGAGAATTGAGGACTGAGGATTGAGGATTGAAGATTGAGAATTGGGTGTTGAGGATTGAGGGTTGTGGATTGAGGACGAGGACTGAGGGTTGAGTATTGATGTTTGAGGTCTGAGGATTGAGGATTGAGGATTGAGGATTGGGAATTGAGGATTGAGGATTGAGGATTGAAGATTGAGGATTGGGTGTTGAGGATTGAAGAATGTGGAGTGAGGATTGAGGATTGAGGATTGAGGATTGAAGATTGAGTATTGAGGATTGAAGATTGAGGATTGAGGATTGAGGATTGAGGATTGAGGGTTGAGTATTGAAGATTGAGGATTGGGTATGGCGGATTGAACATTGAGGATTGAAGATTGAGGATTGGGTGTTGAGGGTTGAAGAATGAGGATTGAGGATTGAGGATTGAGGATTGAGGATTGAAGATTCAGAATTGAGGATTGAAGATTGTGGATTAAGGATTGAGGATTGTGGATTGAGGATTGAGGAATGAGCATTGAAGATTGAGTATTGAGGATTGAACGTTGAGGATTGTGGATTGAGGATTGAGGATTCAGGATTGAATATTGAGGACTGGGGACTGAGTGTTGAGGGTTGAGTGATGAGAATTGATGTTTGTGGATAGAGACTTGAAGATTGCAGATTGAGTATTGAGTAATGAAAACTGTGAATTGATGATATTCTATAGAGGATTGAGGATTGACAACTGATTGTAGAGGACCGAGGGCTGAAGATTGAGGATTCAGGATTGAGGATTGAGGATTGAGGATTGAAGATTGAATATTGATGATTGAAGATTGAGGATCGAGGATTGAGGGTTGTGGATTGAGAACGGGGACTGAGGGTTGAGTATTGATGTTTGAGGTCTGAGGATTGAGGATTGAGGATTGAGGATTGAGGATTGAGGGTTGAGGATTGAGGATTGAGGATTGAGGATTGAGGATTGAGGATTGAAGATTGAGGACTGGGGATTGAGGATTGACGATTGAGTATTGAGCATTGACGATTGAGAATTGAGGATTGTGGATTGAGTATTGAGGATTGAGGATTGAGGATTGAAGATTGAATATTGATGATTGAAGATTGAGGATTGAGGATTGAGGGTTGCGGATTGAGGACGAGGACTGAGGGTTGAGTATTGGTGTTTGAAGTCTGAGGATTGAGGATTGTGGATTGAGAATTGAGGACTGTGGATTGAGGATTGAAGATTGAGGATTCGGTATTGAGGATTGAAGAATGAGGATTGAGGAGTGAGGACTGAGGATTGAGGATTGCAGTTTGAGTAGTGAGGATTGAAGATTGAGGATTGAGGATTGAGGATTGAGGATTGAGTATTGAGGACTGAGGATTGAAGATTGAGTATTGAGGATTGAAGATTGAGGATTGAGGATAGGGGATTGAGGATTGAGGATTGAAGATTGAGGATTGGGGTTTGAGGATTGACGATTGAGTATTGAGCATTGACGATTGAGAATTGAGGATTGTGGATTGAGTATTGAGGATTGAGGATTGAGGATTGAGGATTGAAGATTGAATATTGATGATTGAAGATTGAGGATTGAGGATTGAGGGTTGCGGATTGAGGACGAGGACTCAGGGTTGAGTATTGGTGTTTGAAGTCTGAGGATTGAGGATTGTGGATTGAGAATTGAGGATTGTGGATTGAGGATTGAAGATTGAGGATCCGGTATTGAGGATTGAAGAATGAGAATTGAGGAGTGAAGACTGAGGATTGAGGATTGCAGTTTGAGTATTGAGGATTGAAGATTGAGGATTGAGGATTGAGGATTGAGGATTGAGGATTGAGGATTGAAGATTGACGATCGAGGATTGAGAATTGAGGATTGAGGATTGAGGAATGATCATTGAAGATTGAGTATTGAGGATTGAACGTTGAGGATTGTGGATTGAGGATTGAGGACTGAGGATTGAATATTGACGATTGGGGACTGAGTGTTGAGGGTTGAGTGATGAGAATTGATGTTTGTGGATAGAGATTTGAAGATTGCAGATTGAGTATTGAGTAATGAAAACTGTGAACTAATGATATTCTATTGAGGATTGAGGATTGACAACTGATTGTAGAGGACTGAGGGCTGAAGATTGAGGATTCAGTATCGGGGATTCAGGATTGAGGTTTGAGGACTGAGGATTGAGGATTGAGGATTGAGGATTGAGAATTGAGGATTGAGGATTGAAGATTGAGCTTTGAAGATTGAGGATTGAGGAATGAGGATTGAGGATTGAGGATTGAGGATTGAGGATTGAGGATTGAGGATTGAGGATGAGGGCTGAGGTTTGAGGATTGAGGTTTGACGTCTGAGGACTGAGAATTGAGGGTCGAGAATTGAGGATTGAGGATTGAGGATTCAAGATTGAGGATTGGGTATTGAGGATTGAAGAATGAGGATTGAGGATTGAGGATTGGGGATTGAGGACTGAGGATTGAAGATTCAGTATTCAGGATTGGAGATTGGCGATTGAGGGTTGAGGATTGAGGATAGAGGATTGAAGATTGAGGATTGGGGACTGAGTGTTGAGGGTTGTGTGATGATAATTGATGATTGTGGATAGAGATTTGAAGATTTCAGGTTGAGTATTGAGTATTGAAACCTGTGAATTGAGGATATTCTATTGAGGATTGAGGACTGACAACTGATTGTTGAGGACTGAGGTCTGAAGACAGAGGATTCAGGTTTGAGGATTCAGGATTGAGGTTTGAGGACTGAGGATTGAGGATTGAGGATTGATGATTGAGGATTGAGGATTGAGGATTGAAGATTGAGGTTTGGGTATTGAGGATTGAACATTGAGGACTGTGGATTGAGTATTGAGGATCGAGAATTGAGGACTGAGGATTGAGGATTGAAGATTGAGGATTGGGTGTTGAGGATTGATGGTTGTGGATTGAGGACGAGGACTGAGGGGTGAGTATTGATGTTTGAGGTCTGAGGATTGAGGATTGAGGATTGAGGATTGAGAATTGAGGACTGAGGATTGAGGATTGAAGATTGAGGATTGGGTGTTGAGGATTGAGGAATGTGGAGTGAGGATTGAGGATTGAGGATTGAGGATTGAAGATTGAGTATTGAGGATTGAAGATTGAGGATTGCGGATTGCGGATTGAGGATTGAGGGTTGAGGATTGAAGATTGAGGATTGGGTATTGCGGATTGAACATTGAGGATTGAAGATTGAGGATTGGGTGTTGAGGATTGAAGAATGAGGATTGAGGATTGAGGATTGAGGATTGAGGATTGAAGATTCAGTATTGAGGATTGAAGATTGAGGATTAAGGATTGAGGATTGAGGATTGAAGATTGAATATAGAGGATTGAAGATTGAGGATTGAGGACGGAGTATTGAGGATTGAGGATTGAGTATTGAGGATTGAGGATGGAAGACTGAGGATTGGGTATTGAGGATTGAACGTTGAGGATTGAGGGTTGAGGATTGAGAATTGAGGATTGAAGATTGAAGATTGAATATTAATGATTGAAGATTGAGGATCGAGGATTGAGGGTTGTGGATTGAGGACGAGGACTGAGGGTTCAGTATTGGTGTTTGAAGTCTGAGGATTGAGGATTGAGGATTGAGAATTGAGGACTGAGGATTGAGGATTGAAGATTGAGGATTCGGTATTGAGGATTGAAGAATGAGGATTGAGGAGTGAGGACTGAGGACTGAGGATTGCAGATTGAGTATTGTGGATTGAATATTGAGGATTGAGGATTGATGATTGAGGATTGGGGATTGAGGATTGAGGGTTGAGGGTTGAAGATTGAGGATTGGGTATTGCGGATTGAACATAGAGGATTGAAGGTTGAGGATTGGGTGTTGAGGATAGGTGATTGAGGATTGAGGATTGAGGATTGAGGATTGAGGATTGAGCATTGAAGATTCAGTATTGAGGATTGAAGATTGAGGATTGAGGATTGAGGATTGAGGATTGAAGATTGAGTATTGAGGATTGAAGCCTGAGAATTGAGGACTGAGTATTGAGGATTGAGGATTGAGGATTGAGGATTGAGGATTGAAGACTGAAGATTGGGTATTGAGGATTGAACATTGAGGATTGAGGGTTGAAGATTGAGTATTGAGGATTGAAGGTTGACGATTGAGGATTGAGAATTGAGGATTGAGGATTGAGGAATGAGCATTGAAGATTGAGTATTGAGCATTGAACGTTGAGGATTGTGGATTGAGGACTGAGGATTGAGGATTGAATATTGAGGATTGGGGACTGAGTGTTGAGGGTTGAGGATTGGGTATTGCGGATTGAACATTGAGGATTGGAGATTGAGGATAGAAGATTCAGTATTGAGGATTGAAGATTGAGGATTGAGGATTGAGGATTGAAGATTGAGTATTGAGGATTGAAGATTGAGGATTGAGGACTGAGAATTGAGGATTGAGGATTGAGGATTGGGGATTGAGGATTGAAGACTGAGGATTGGGTATTGAGGATTGAACATTGAGGGTTGATAGTTGAGGATTGAGGATTGAGGATTGAGAATTGAAGATTGAATATTAATGATTGACGATTGAGGATTGAGGATTGAGGGTTGCGGTTTGAGGACGAGGACTGAGGGTTGAGTATTGGTGTTTGAAGTCTGAGGATTGAGAATTGTGGATTGAGAATTGAGGATTGTGGATTGAGGATTGAAGATTGAGGATTCGGTATTGAGGATTGAAGAATGAGAATTGAGGAGTGAGGACTGAGGACTGAGGATTGCAGTTTGAGTATTGAGGATTGAAGATTGAGGATTGAGGATTGAGGATTGAGGATTGAGTATTGAGGAATGATGATTGAAGGTTGAGTATTGAGGATTGAAGATTGAGGATTGAGGATTGAGGATTGAGGATTGAGTATTGAAGATTGAGGATTGGGGATTGAGGACTGAGGATTGACGATTGAGTATTGAGCATTGAGGATTGAGAATTGAGGATTGAGGATTGAAGATTGAGTACTGAGGATTGAAGATTGAGGATTGAGAATTGTGGATTGAAGATTGAGGACTGAGTGTTGAGGGTTGCGTGATGAGGATTGATGTTTGTGGATTGAGATTTGAAGATTGAAGAATGGGGATTGAGTATTGAAAACTGTGAATTCAGGATATTCTATTGAGGATTGAGGATTGACAATTGATTGTTGAGGACTTATGGGTGAAGATTGAGGATTCAGGTTTGAGGATTCAGGATTGACGTTTGAGGACTGAGGATTGAGGATTGAGGATTGAGGATTGAGGATTGATGGCTGAGGGTTGTGCGTTGAATATTGAGGATTGAGGATTGAGGATTGAGGATTGCGGATTGAGGATTGAAGATAGAGTATTGATGATTGAAGATTGAGGATTGAGGATTGGGGTTTGAGGTTTGAGGACGAGGACTGACGGTTGAGGATTGAGGTCTGAGGATTGAGGATTGAGGATTGAGGACTGAGGATTGAGGATTGAGGATTGTGCATTGAGGATTGCAGATTGTGGACTGAGGATTGAGGATTGAAGATTGAGTATTGAGGGTCGAAGATTGAGGATTGAGGATTGAGGATTTAGGATTGAGGATGAGGGCTGTGGGTTGAGGATTGAGGTTTGAGGACTGCGGACTGAGGATTGAGGATTGAGAATTGAGGATTGAGGATTGAGGATTGAAGATTGAGGATTGGGTATTGAGGATTGAAGAATGAGGAGTGAGGATTGAGGATTGAGGATTGAGGATTGAGTATTGAAGATTGAGTATTCAGGATTGGAGATTGACGATTGAGGATTGAGGACCGAGGATTGAGGATTGAGGATTGAAGGTTGAGTATTGAAGATTGACGATTGACGATTGAGGATTGAGAATTGAGGATTGAGGATTGAGGAATGAGCATTGAAGATTGAGTATTGAGGATTGAACGTTGAGGATTGTGGATTGAGGATTGAGGATTCAGGATTGAATATTGAGGACTGGGGACTGAGTGTTGAGGGTTGAGTGATGAGAATTGATGTTTGTGGATAGAGATTTGAAGATTGCAGATTGAGTATTGAGTAATGAATACTGTGAATTGATGATATTCTATTGAGGATTGAGGATTGACAACTGATTGTAGAGGACTGAGGGCTCAAGATTGAGGATTCAGGATTGAGGATTCAGGATTGAGGTTTGAGGACTGAGGATTGAAGATTGAGGATTGAGGACTGAGTATTGAGCATTGAGGATTGAGTATTGAGGATTGAGGGTGGAAGACTGAGGATTGGGTATTGAGGATTGAACGTTGAGGATTGAGGGTTGAGGATTGAGGATTGAGGATTGAAGATTGAAGATTGAACATTAATGATTGAAGATTGAGGATTGAGGATTGAGGGTTGTGGATTGAGGACGAGGACTGAGGGTTGAGTATTTGTGTTTGAAGTCTGAGGATTGAGGATTGAGGATTGAGAATTGAAGATTGAGGATTGAGGATTGAAGATTGAGGATTGGGTGTTGAGGATTGAAGAATGTGGATAGAGGATTGATTATTGAGGATTGAGGATTGAAGATTGACTATTGAGGATTGAAGGTTGAAGACAGAGGATTGAGGATTGAGGATTGAGGGTTGCGGGTTGAAGATTGAGGATTGGGTACTGCGGATTGAACATAGAGGATTGAAGATAGAGGATTGGGTGTTGAGGATAGAAGGATGAGGATTGAGGATTGAGGATTGAGGATTGAGGATTGAGGATTGAAGATTCAGTATTGAGGATTGAAGATTGAGGATTGAGGATTGACGATTGAGGATTGAAGATTGAGTATTGAGGATTGAAGATTAAGGATTGAGTACTGAGTATTGAGGATTGAGGATTGAGGACTGAGGATTGAGGATTGAGGATTGAGCATTGTGGATTGAAGATTGAGGACTCGGGATTGACGATTGGTGATACAGGATTAAGGATTGAAGATTGGGGATTGAGGATCTAGGATTGGAGATTGATTATTGAGGATTGAAGATTGAGGATTAAGGATTGAGGATTGAGAATTGAGAATTGAGAGTGAGGACTGAGGGTTGAGAATTTAGGTTTGAGGAGCGAGGATTGAGGATTGAGGATCGAGGACTGAGGATTGACGATTCAGTATTGAAGATTGAGGATTGATCACTGAGGGTTGAGGATTGAGGATTGAGGTTTGAGTACTGAGGATTGAGGATTGAAGATTGAATATTGAGGATTGAAGGTTGAGGATTGAGGATTGAGGATTGATGATTGTGGATGAGGGCTGAGGTTTGAGGATTGAGGATTGAGGACTGAGGACTGTGGATGGAGGGTTGAGAATTGAGGATTGAGAATTGAGGATTGAAGATTGAGGATTGGGTATTGGGGATTGAAGAATGAGGATTGAGGATTGAGGATTGAGGGTTGAGGATTGAGGATTGAGGATTGAATATTGAGTATTCAGTATTGGAGATTGACGATTGAGGATTGATGACCGAGGATTGAGGATTGAGGATTGGATATTGAGTATCGAGGATTGAAGATTAAGGATTGAGGATTGAGGATTGGGGATTGAGGATTGAATATTCAGGATTGGGGACTGAGTGTTGAGGGTTGAGTGATGAGAATTGATGTTTGTGGGTACAGATTTGAAGATTGCAGGTTGAGTATTGAGCATGGAAACCTGTGAATTGAGGATATTCTATTGAGGATTGAGAATTGACAACTGATTGTTGAGGACTGAGGGCTGAAGATTGAGGATTCAGGGTTGAGAATTCAGGATTGAGGTTTAAGGACTGAGGATTGAGGATTGAGGATTGAGGACTGAGGATTGAAGATTGAGTATTGAGGATTGAAGATTGAGGATTGAGGATTGGGGATTGAGGATTGAGGATTGAAGATTGAGGATTGGGGATTGAGGATTGACTATTGAGTATTGAGCATTGACGATTGAGAATTGAGGATTGTGGATTGAGTATTGAGGATTGAGGATTGAGGATTGAGGATTGAAGATTGAATATTGATGATTGAAGATTGAGGATTGAGGATTGAGGGTTGCGGATTGAGGACGAGGACTCAGGGTTGAGTATTGGTGTTTGAAGTCTGAGCATTGAGGATTGTGGATTGAGAATTGAGGATTGTGGATTGAGGATTGAAGATTGAGGATCCGGTATTGAGGATTGAAGAATGAGAATTGAGGAGTGAAGACTGAGGATTGAGGATTGCAGTTTGAGTATTGAGGATTGAAGATTGAGGATTGAGGATTGAGGATTGAGGATTGAGGATTGAGGATTGAGTATTGAAGATTGAGTATTGAGGATTGAAGATTGAGGATTGAGGATTGAGGATTGAGGATTGAGGATTGAAGATTGAGGATTGGGGATTGAGGACTGAGGATTGACGATTGAGTATTGAGCATTGAGGATTGAGGATTGAGGATTGAAGACTGAGGATTGGGTATTGATGGTTGAACATTGAGGATTGAGGATTGAAGATTGAGTATTGGGGATTGAAGATTGACGATCGAGGATTGAGAATTGAGGTTTGAGGATTGAGGAATGATCATTGAAGATTGAGTATTGAGGATTGAACGTTGAGGATTGTGGATTGAGGATTGAGGACTGAGGATTGAATATTGACGATTGGGGACTGAGTGTTGAGGGTTGAGTGATGAGAATTGATGTTTGTGGATAGAGATTTGAAGATTGCAGATTGAGTATTGAGTATTGAAAACTGTGAACTAATGATATTCTATTGAGGATTGAGGATTGACAACTGATTGTAGAGGACTGAGGGCTGAAGATTGAGGATTCAGTATCGGGGATTCAGGATTGAGGTTTGAGGACTGAGGATTGAGGATTGAGGATTGAGGATTGAGAATTGAGGATTGAGGATTGAAGATTGAGCATTGAAGATTGAGGATTGAGGAATGAGGATTGAGGATTGAGGATTGAGGATTGAGGATTGAGGATTGAGGATTGAGGATGAGGGCTGAAGTTTGAGGATTGATGTTTGAGGTCTGAGGACTGAGAATTGAGGGTCGAGAATTGAGGATTGAGGATTGAAGATTGAGGATTGGGTATTGAGGATTGAAGAATGAGGATTGAGGATTGAGGATTGAGGATTGAGGATTGAAGATTCAGTATTGAGGATTGAAGATTGTTGATTAAGGATTGAGGATTGAGGATTGAAGATTGAGTATTGAGGATTGAAGATTGAGGATTGAGGACTGAGTATTGAGGATTGAGGATTGAGTATTGAGGATTGAGGGTGGAAGACTGAGGATTGGGTAATGAGGATTGAACGTTGAGGATTGAGGGTTGAGGATTGAGGATTGAGGATTGAAGATTGAAGATTGAATATTAATGATTGAAGATTGAGGATTGAGGATTGAGGGTTGTGGATTGAGGACGAGGAGTGCGGGTTGAGTATTGGTGTTTGGAGTCTGAGGATTGAGGATTGAGGATTGAGGATTGAGGATTGAAGATTGAGGATTCGGTATTGAGGATTGAAGAATGAGGATTGAGGAGTGAGGACTGAGGATTGAGGATTGCAGTTTGAGTATTGAGGATTGAAGATTGAGGATTGAGGATTGAGGATTGAGGATTGAGGATTGAGGATTGATTATTGAAGATTGAGTATTGAGGATTGAAGATTGAGGATTGAGGATTGAGGATTGAGGATTGAGGATGAGTATTGAGGATTGAGGATTGAGGGTTGAGGTTTGAGGACTGAGGACTGAGGATTGAGGATTGAGAATTGAGGATTGAGGATTGAGTATTGTAGATTGAGGGTCGGGTATTGAGGATTGAAGAATGTGGATTGAGGATTGAGGATTGAGGATTGAGGATTGAAGATTGAGGATTGAGGATTGAGGATTGAGGATTGAATGTTGAGTATTGAGGATTGAAGATTGAGGATTGAGGATTGAGGGTTGAGGATTGAGGACGAGGACTGACGGTTGAGGATTGAGGTTTGAGGATTGAGGATTGAGGATTCAGGACTGAGGATTGAGGATTGAGGATTGAGCATTGTGGATTGAAGATTGAGGACTCGGGATTGAGGATTGGTTATACAGGATTAAGGATTGAAGATTGGGGATTGAGGATCTAGGATTGGAGATTAATTATTGAGGATTGAAGATTGAGGATTAAGGACTGAGGATTGAGGATTGAGGATTGCGGATTGAGGATTGAAGATAGAGTATTGATGATTGAAGATTGAGGATTGAGGATTGGGGGTTGAGGTTTGAGGACGAGGACTGACGGTTGAGGATTGAGGTTTGAGGATTGAGGATTGAGGATTGAGGACTGAGGATTGAGGATTGAGGATTGTGCATTGAGGATTGCAGATTGTGGACTGAGGATTGAGGATTGAAGATTGAGTATTGAGGGTTGAAGATTGAGGATTGAGGATTGAGGATTTAGGATTGAGGATGACGGCTGAGGTTTGAGGATTGAGGTTTGAGGTCCGAGGACTGAGAATTGAGGGTCGAGAATTGAGGATTGAGGATTGAGGATTGAAGATTGAGGATTGGGTATTGAGGATTGAAGAATGAGGATTGAGGATTGAGGATTGGGGATTGAGGATTGAGGATTGAAGATTGAGTATTCAGGATTGGAGATTGGCCATTGAGGGTTGAGGATTAAGGATAGAGGATTGAAGATTGAGGATTGGGGACTGAGTGTTGAGGGTTGAGTGATGAGAATTGGTGATTGTGGATAGAGATTTGAAGATTTCAGGTTGAGTATTGAGCATTGAAACCTGTGAATTGAGGATATTCTATTGAGGATTGAGAATTGACAACTGATTGTTGAGGACTGAGGGCTGAAGATTGAGGATTGAGGACTGAGTATTGAGGATTGAGGATTGAGTATTGAGGATTGAGGGTGGAAGACTGAGGATTGGGTAATGAGGATTGAACGTTGAGGATTGAGGGTTGAGGATTGAGGATTGAGGATTGAAGATTGAAGATTGAATATTAATGATTGAAGATTGAGGATTGAGGATTGAGGGTTGTGGATTGAGGACGAGGAGTGCGGGTTGAGTATTGGTGTTTGAAGTCTGAGGATTGAGGATTGAGGATTGAGGATTGAGGATTGAAGATTGAGGATTCGGTATTGAGGATTGAAGAATGAGGATTGAGGAGTGAGGACTGAGGATTGAGGATTGCAGTTTGAGTATTGAGGATTGAAGATTGAGGATTGAGGATTGAGGATTGAGGATTGAGGATTGAGGATTGATTATTGAAGATTGAGTATTGAGGATTGAAGATTGAGGATTGAGGATTGAGGATTGAGGATTGAGGATGAGGGCTGAGGGTTGAGGATTGAGGTTTGAGGTTTGAGGACTGAGGACTGAGGATTGAGGATTGAGAATTGAGGATTGAGGATTGAGTATTGTAGATTGAGGGTCGGGTATTGAGGATTGAAGAATGTGGATTGAGGATTGAGGATTGAGGATTGAGGATTGAAGATTGAGGATTGAGGATTGAGGATTGAGGATTGAATGTTGAGTATTGAGGATTGAAGATTGAGGATTGAGGATTGAGGGTTGAGGATTGAGGACGAGGACTGACGGTTGAGGATTGAGGTTTGAGGATTGAGGATTGAGGATTCAGGACTGAGGATTGAGGATTGAGGATTGAGCATTGTGGATTGAAGATTGAGGACTCGGGATTGAGGATTGGTTATACAGGATTAAGGATTGAAGATTGGGGATTGAGGATCTAGGATTGGAGATTAATTATTGAGGATTGAAGATTGAGGATTAAGGACTGAGGATTGAGGATTGAGGATTGCGGATTGAGGATTGAAGATAGAGTATTGATGATTGAAGATTGAGGATTGAGGATTGGGGGTTGAGGTTTGAGGACGAGGACTGACGGTTGAGGATTGAGGTTTGAGGATTGAGGATTGAGGATTGAGGACTGAGGATTGAGGATTGAGGATTGTGCATTGAGGATTGCAGATTGTGGACTGAGGATTGAGGATTGAAGATTGAGTATTGAGGGTTGAAGATTGAGGATTGAGGATTGAGGATTTAGGATTGAGGATGACGGCTGAGGTTTGAGGATTGAGGTTTGAGGTCCGAGGACTGAGAATTGAGGGTCGAGAATTGAGGATTGAGGATTGAGGATTGAAGATTGAGGATTGGGTATTGAGGATTGAAGAATGAGGATTGAGGATTGAGGATTGGGGATTGAGGATTGAGGATTGAAGATTGAGTATTCAGGATTGGAGATTGGCCATTGAGGGTTGAGGATTAAGGATAGAGGATTGAAGATTGAGGATTGGGGACTGAGTGTTGAGGGTTGAGTGATGAGAATTGGTGATTGTGGATAGAGATTTGAAGATTTCAGGTTGAGTATTGAGCATTGAAACCTGTGAATTGAGGATATTCTATTGAGGATTGAGAATTGACAACTGATTGTTGAGGACTGAGGGCTGAAGATTGAGGATTCAGGGTTGAGAATTCAGGATTGAGGTTTGAGGACTGAGGATTGAGGATTGTGGATTGAGGACTGAGGATTGAAGATTGAGTAATGAGGATTGAAGATTGAGGATTGAGGATTGGGGATTGATGATTGAGGATTGAAGATTGAGGATTGGGGATTGAGGATTGACGATTGAGTATTGAGCATTGACGATTGAGAATTGAGGATTGTGGATTGAGTATTGAGGATTGAGGATTGAGGATTGAGGATTGAAGATTGAATATTGATGATTGAAGATTGAGGATTGAGGATTGAGGGTTGCGGATTGAGGACGAGGACTCAGGGTTGAGTATTGGTGTTTGAAGTCTGAGGATTGAGGATTGTGGATTGAGAATTGAGAATTGAGGATTGTGGATTGAGGATTGAAGATTGAGGATCCGGTATTGAGGATTGAAGAATGAGAATTGAGGAGTGAAGACTGAGGATTGAGGATTGCAGTTTGAGTATTGAGGATTGAAGATTGAGGATTGAGGATTGAGGATTGAGGATTGAGGATTGAGGATTGAGTATTGAAGATTGAGTATTGAGGATTGAAGATTGAGGATTGAGGATTGAGGATTGAGGATTGAGGATTGAGGATTGAGGATTGAGGATTGAGGATTGAGGATTGAGGATTGAAGATTGAGTATTGAGGATTGAAGATTAAGGATTGAGGATTGAGGATTGGGGATTGAGGATTGAGGATTGAGGATTGAGGATTGAGGATTGAGGATTGAAGATTGAGTATTGAGGATTGAAGATTAAGGATTGGAGATTGAGGATTGAGGATTGAGGATTGGGGATTGAGGATTGAATATTGAGGATTGGGGACTGAGTGTTGAGGGTTCAGTGATGAGAATTGATGTTTGTGGGTACAGATTTGAAGATTGCAGGTTGAGTATTGAGCATTGAAACCTGCGAATTGAGGATATGCTATTGAGGATTGAGGATTGACAACTGATTGTTGAGGACAGAGGGCTGGAGATTGAGGATTCAGGGTTGAGGATTCAGGATTGAGGTTTGAGGACTGAGGATTGAGGATTGAGTATTGAGGATTGGGGATTGAAGATTGAGGATTGGGGACTGAGCGTTGAGGGCTGAGTGATGAGAATTGATGTTTGTGGATAGAGATTTGAAGATTGCAGGTTGAGTATTGAGTATTGAAACCTGTGAATTGAGGATATTCTATTGAGGATTGAGGATTGACTACTGATTGTTGAGGACTGAGGGCTGAAGATTGAGGACTCAGGATTGAGGATTCAGAATTGAGGTTTGAGGACTGAGGATTGAGGATTGAAGATTGACTATTGATGATTGAGGATTGAGGATTGAAGATTGAGGATTGAGAATTGAGGATGAGGGCTGAGGGTTGAGGATTGAGGTTTGAGGACTGAGGACTGAGGATTGAGGATTGAGAGTTGTGGATTGAGGACGAGGACTGAGGGTTGAGTATTTGTATTTGAAGTCTGAGGATTGAGGATTGAGGATTGAGAATTGAGGATTGAGGATTGAGGATTGAAGATTGAGGATCCGGTATTGAGGATTGAAGAATGAGAATTGAGGAGTGAGGACTGAGGATTGAGGATTGCAGTTTGAGTATTGAGGATTGAAGATTGAGGATTGAGGATTGAGGATTGAGGATTGAGGATTGAGGATTGAGGATTGAATATTGAGTATTGAGGATTGAAGATTAAGGATTGAGGATTGAGAATTGAGGATTGAAGATTGAAGATTGAGGATTGGGGTTTGAGGACTGAGGATTGACGATTGAGGATTGAGGATTGAGGATTGAGAATTGAGGACAGAGGATTGAGGATTGAAGATTGAGGATTGGGTGTTGAGGATTGAAGAATGTGGTGTGAGGATTGAGGATTGAGGATTGAGGATTGAAGATTGAGTATTGAGGATTGAAGATTGAGGATTGAGGATTGAGGATTGAGGATTGAGGTTTGAGGATTGAAGATTGAGGATTGGGTATTGCGGATTGAACATTGAGGATTGAAGATTGAGGATTGGGTGTTGAGGGTTGAAGAATGAGGATTGAGGATTGAGGATTGAGGATTGAGGATTGAGGATTGAAGATTCAGTACTGAGGATTGAAGATTGTGGATTAAGGATTGAGGATTGAGGATTGAAGATTGAGTATTGAGGATTGACGATTGAGGATTGAGGAATGAGTATTGAGGATTGAGGATTGAGTATTGAGGATTGAGGATGGAAGACTGAGGATTGGGTAATGAGGATTGAACGTTGAGGATTGAGGGTTGAGGATTGAGGATTGAGGATTGAAGATTGAAGATTGAATATTAATGATTGAAGATTGAGGATTGAGGATTGAGTGTTGTGGATTGAGGACAAGGACTGAGGGTTGAGTATTGGTGTTTGATGTCTGAGGATTGAGGATTGAGGAATGAGGATTGAGGATTGAAGATTGTGGATTCGGTATTGAGGATTGAAGAATGAGGATTGAGGAGTGAGGACTGAGGATTGACGATTGCAGTTTGAGTATTGAGGATTGAAGATTGAGGATTGAGGGTATTGAGGATTGAGGATTGAGGATTGAGGATTGAGGATTGAGGATTGAGGATTGAGAATTGAGGATTGAGGATTGAAGATTGAGCATTGAAGATTGAGGGTTGAAGAATGAGGATTGAGGATTGAGGATTGAGGATTGAGGATTGAGGGTTGAGGATTGAGGATGAGGGCTGAGGTTTGAGGATTGAGGTTTGAGGTCTGGGACTGAGAATTGAGGGTCGAGAATTGAGGATTGAGGATTGAGGGTTGAAGATTGAGGATTGGGTATTGAGTGTTGAAGAATGAGGATTGAGGATTGAGGATTGAGGATTGAGGATTGAGGATTGAAGATTCAGTATTGAGGATTGAAGATTGTGGATTAAGGATTGAGGATTGAGGATTGAAGATTGAGTATTGAGGATTGAAGATTGAGGATTGAGGACTGAGTATTGAGGATTGAGGATTGAGTATTGAGGATTGAGGATGGAAGACTGAGGATTGGGTAATGAGGATTGAACGTTGAGGATTGAGGGTTGAGTATTGAGGATTGAGGATTGAAGATTGAAGATTGAATATTAATGATTGAAGATTGAGGATTGAGGATTGTGGGTTGTGGATTGAGGACGAGGACTGAGGGTAGAGTATTGGTGTTTGATGTCTGAGGATTGAGGATTGAGGATTGAGGATTGAGGATTGAAGATTGTGGATTCGGTATTGAGGATTGAAGAATGAGGATTGAGGAGTGAGGACTGAGGATTGACGATTGCAGTTTGAGTATTGAGGATTGAAGGTTGAGGATTCAGGATTGAGGATTGAGGATTGAGGATTGAGGATTGATTATTGAAGATTGAGTATTGAGGATTGAAGATTGAGGGTTGAGGATTGAGGATTGAGTATTGAGGATTGAAGATTGAGGATTGGGTATTGAGGATTGAAGAATGAGGATTGAGGATTGAGGATTGGGGATTGAGGATTGAGGATTCAAGATTGAGTATTCAGAATTGGAGATTGGCGATCGAGGGTTGAGGATTGAGGATAGACGATTGAAGATTGAGGATTGGGGACTGAGTGTTGAGGGTTGAGTGATGAGAATTGATGATTGTGGATAGAGATTTGAAGATTTCAGGTTGAGTATTGAGTATTGAAACCTGTGAATTGAGGATATTCTATTGAGGATTGAGGACTGACAACTGATTGTTGAGGACTGAGGTCTGAAGACTGAGGATTCAGGTTTGAGGATTCAGGATTGAGGTTTGAGGACTGAGGATTGAGTATTGAGGATTGAGGATTGAGGATTGAGGATTGAGGATTGAGGATTGAAGATTGAGGTTTGGGTATTGAGGATTGAACATTGAGGACTGTGGATTGAGTATTGAGGACCGAGAATTGAGGACTGAGGATTGAGGATTGAAGATTGAGAATTGGGTGTTGAGGATTGAGGGTTGTGGATTGAGGACGAGGACTGAGGGTTGAGTATTGATGTTTGAGGTCTGAGGATTGAGGATTGAGGATTGAGGAATGGGAATTGAGGATTGAGGATTGAGGATTGAAGATTGAGGATTGGGTGTTGAGGATTGAAGAATGTGGAGTGAGGATTGAGGATTGAGGATTGAGGATTGAAGATTGAGTATTGGGGATTGAAGATTGAGGATTGAGGATTGAGGATTGAGGATTGAGGGTTGAGGATTGAAGATTGAGGATTGGGTATGGCGGATTGAACATTGAGGATTGAAGATTGAGGATTGGGTGTTGAGGGTTGAAGAATGAGGATTGAGGATTGAGGATTGAGGATTGAGGATTGAAGATTCAGAATTGAGGATTGAAGATTGTGGATTAAGGATTGAGGATTGTGGATTGAGGATTGAGGAATGAGCATTGAAGATTGAGTATTGAGGATTGAACGTTGAGGATTGTGGATTGAGGATTGAGGATTCAGGATTCAATATTGAGGACTGGGGACTGAGTGTTGAGGGTTGAGTGATGAGAATTGATGTTTGTGGATAGAGATTTGAAGATTGCAGATTGAGTATTGAGTAATGAAAACTGTGAATTGATGATATTCTATAGAGGATTGAGGATTGACAACTGATTGTTGAGGACAGAGGGCTGGAGATTGAGGATTCAGGGTTGAGGATTCAGGATTGAGGTTTGAGGACTGAGGATTGAGGATTGAGTATTGAGGATTGGGGATTGAAGATTGAGGATTGGGGACTGAGCGTTGAGGGCTGAGTGATGAGAATTGATGTTTGTGGTTAGAGATTTGAAGATTGCAGGTTGAGTATTGAGTATTGAAACCTGTGAATTGAGGATATTCTATTGAGGATTGAGGATTGACTACTGATTGTTGAGGACTGAGGGCTGAAGATTGAGGACTCAGGATTGAGGATTCAGAATTGAGGTTTGAGGACTGAGGATTGAGGATTGAAGATTGAGTATTGATGATTGAGGATTGAGGATTGAAGATTGAGGATTGAGAATTGAGGATGAGGGCTGAGGGTTGAGGATTGAGGTTTGAGGACTGAGGACTGAGGATTGAGGATTGAGAGTTGTGGATTGAGGACGAGGACTGAGGGTTGAGTATTTGTGTTTGAAGTCTGAGGATTGAGGATTGAGGATTGAGAATTGAGGATTGAGGATTGAGGATTGAAGATTGAGGATCCGGTATTGAGGATTGAAGAATGAGAATTGAGGAGTGAGGACTGAGGATTGAGGATTGCAGTTTGAGTATTGAAGATTGAAGATTGAGGATTGAGGATTGAGGATTGAGGATTGAGGATTGAGGATTGAGGATTGAAGATTGAGTATTGAGGATTGAAGATTAAAGATTGAGGATTGAGAATTGAGGATTGAAGATTGAAGATTGAGGATTGGGGTTTGAGGACTGAGGATTGACGATTGAGTATTGAGCATTGAGGATTGAGAATTGAGGATTGAACATTGAGGACTGTGGATTGATTATTGAGGATCGAGAATTGAGGACTGAGGATTGAGGATTGAAGATTGAGGATTGGGTGTTGAGGATTGAGGGTTGTGGATTGAGGACGAGGACTGAGGGTTGAGTATTGATGTTTGAGTTCTGAGGATTGAGGATTGAGGATTGAGGATTGAGAATTGAGGACAGAGGATTGAGGATTGAAGATTGAGGATTGGGTGTTGAGGATTGAAGAATGTGGTGTGAGGATTGAGGATTGAGGATTGAGGATTGAAGATTGAGTATTGAGGATTGAAGATTGAGGATTGAGGATTGAGGATTGAGGATTGAGGTTTGAGGATTGAAGATTGAGGATTGGGTATTGCGGATTGAACATTGAGGATTGAAGATTGAGGATTGGGTGTTGAGGGTTGAAGAATGAGGATTGAGGATTGAGGATTGAGGATTGAGGATTGAGGATTGAAGATTCAGTATTGAGGATTGAAGATTGTGGATTAAGGATTAAGGATTGAGGATTGAAGATTGAGTATTGAGGATTGACGATTGAGGATTGAGGAATGAGTATTGAGGATTGAGGATTGAGTATTGAGGATTGAGGATGGAAGACTGAGGATTGGGTAATGAGGATTGAACGTTGAGGATTGAGGGTTGAGGATTGAGGATTGAGGATTGAAGATTGAGGATTGAATATTAATGATTGAAGATTGAGGATTGAGGATTGAGTGTTGTGGATTGAGGACGAGGACTGAGTGTTGAGTATTGGTGTTTGATGTTTGAGGATTGAGGATTGAGGAATGAGGATTGAGGATTGAAGATTGTGGATTCGGTATTGAGGATTGAAGAATGAGGATTGAGGAGTGAGGACTGAGGATTGACGATTGCAGTTTGAGTATTGAGGATTGAAGATTGAGGATTGAGGGTATTGAGGATTGAGGATTGAGGATTGAGGATTGAGGATTGAGGATTGAGGATTGAGAATTGAGGATTGAGGATTGAAGATTGAGCATTGAAGATTGAGGATTGAAGAATGAGGATTGAGGATTGAGGATTGAGGATTGAGGATTGAGGGTTGAGGATTGAGGATGAGGGCTGAGGTTTGAGGATTGAGGTTTGAGGTCTGGGACTGAGAATTGAGGGTCGAGAATTGAGGATTGAGGATTGAGGGTTGAAGATTGAGGATTGGGTATTGAGTGTTGAAGAATGAGGATTGAGGATTGAGGATTGAGGATTGAGGATTGAGGATTGAAGATTCAGTATTGAGGATTGAAGATTGTGGATTAAGGATTGAGGATTGAGGATTGAAGATTGAGTATTGAGGATTGAAGATTGAGGATTGAGGACTGAGTATTGAGGATTGAGGATTGAGTATTGAGGATTGAGGATGGAAGACTGAGGATTGGGTAATGAGGATTGAACGTTGAGGATTGAGGGTTGAGTATTGAGGATTGAGGATTGAAGATTGAAGATTGAATATTAATGATTGAAGATTGAGGATTGAGGATTGTGGGTTGTGGATTGAGGACGAGGACTGAGGGTAGAGTATTGGTGTTTGATGTCTGAGGATTGAGGATTGAGGATTGAGGATTGAGGATTGAGGATTGAAGATTGTGGATTCGGTATTGAGGATTGAAGAATGAGGATTGAGGAGTGAGGACTGAGGATTGACGATTGCAGTTTGAGTATTGAGGACTGAAGGTTGAGGATTCAGGATTGAGGATTGAGGATTGAGGATTGAGGATTGATTATTGAAGATTGAGTATTGAGGATTGAAGATTGAGGGTTGAGGATTGAGGATTGAGTATTGAGGATTGAAGATTGAGGATTGGGTATTGAGGATTGAAGAATGAGGATTGAGGATTGAGGATTGGGGATTGAGGATTGAGGATTCAAGATTGAGTATTCAGAATTGGAGATTGGCGATTGAGGGTTGAGGATTGAGGATAGACGATTGAAGATTGAGGATTGGGGACTGAGTGTTGAGGGTTGAGTGATGAGAATTGATGATTGTGGATAGAGATTTGAAGATTTCAGGTTGAGTATTGAGTATTGAAACCTGTGAATTGAGGATATTCTATTGAGGATTGAGGACTGACAACTGATTGTTGAGGACTGAGGTCTGAAGACTGAGGATTCAGGTTTGAGGATTCAGGATTGAGGTTTGAGGACTGAGGATTGAGTATTGAGGATTGAGGATTGAGGATTGAGGATTGAGGATTGAGGATTGAAGATTGAGGTTTGGGTATTGAGGATTGAACATTGAGGACTGTGGATTGAGTATTGAGGACCGAGAATTAAGGACTGAGGATTGAGGATTGAAGATTGAGAATTGGGTGTTGAGGATTGAGGGTTGTGGATTGAGGACGAGGACTGAGGGTTGAGTATTGATGTTTGAGGTCTGAGGATTGAGGATTGAGGATTGAGGATTGGGAATTGAGGATTGAGGATTGAGGATTGAAGATTGAGGATTGGGTGTTGAGGATTGAAGAATGTGGAGTGAGGATTGAGGATTGAGGATTGAGGATTGAAGATTGAGTATTGGGGATTGAAGATTGAGGATTGAGGATTGAGGATTGAGGATTGAGGGTTGAGGATTGAAGATTGAGGATTGGGTATGGCGGATTGAACATTGAGGATTGAAGATTGAGGATTGGGTGTTGAGGGTTGAAGAATGAGGATTGAGGATTGAGGATTGAGGATTGAGGATTGAAGATTCAGAATTGAGGATTGAAGATTGTGGATTAAGGATTGAGGATTGTGGATTGAGGATTGAGGAATGAGCATTGAAGATTGAGTATTGAGGATTGAACGTTGAGGATTGTGGATTGAGGATTGAGGATTCAGGATTGAATATTGAGGACTGGGGACTGAGTGTTGAGGGTTGAGTGATGAGAATTGATGTTTGTGGATAGAGATTTGAAGATTGCAGATTGAGTATTGAGTAATGAAAACTGTGAATTGATGATATTCTATAGAGGATTGAGGATTGACAACTGATTGTAGAGGACCGAGGGCTGAAGATTGAGGATTCAGGATTGAGGATTGAGGATTGAGGATTGAAGATTGAATATTGATGATTGAAGATTGAGGATCGAGGATTGAGGGTTGTGGATTGAGAACGAGGACTGAGGGTTGAGTATTGATGTTTGAGGTCTGAGGATTGAGGATTGAGGATTGAGGATTGAGGATTGAGGATTGAGGATTGAGGATTGAGGATTGAGGACTGAGGATTGAGGATTGAAGATTGAGGACTGGGGATTGAGGATTGACGATTGAGTATTGAGCATTGACGATTGAGAATTGAGGATTGTGGATTGAGTATTGAGGATGGAGGGTTGAGGATTGAAGATTGAATATTGATGATTGAAGATTGAGGATTGAGGATTGAGGGTTGCGGATTGAGGACGAGGACTGAGGGTTGAGTATTGGTGTTTGAAGTCTGAGGATTGAGGATTGTGGATTGAGAATTGAGGACTGTGGATTGAGGATTGAAGATTGAGGATCCGGTATTGAGGATTGAAGAATGAGAATTGAGGAGTGAGGACTGAGGATTGAGGATTGCAGTTTGAGTATTGAGGATTGAAGATTGAGGATTGAGGATTGAGGATTGAGGATTGAGGATTGAGGATTGAGGATTGAAGATTGAGTATTGAGGATTGAAGATTGAGGATTGAGGATTGAGGATTGAGGATTGAGGATTGAAGATTGAGGATTGGGGATTGAGAACTGAGGATTGACGATTGAGTATTGAGCATTGAGGATTGAGAATTGAGGATTGAGGATTGAAGATTGAGTATTGAGGATTGAAGATTGAGGATTGAGGATTGTGGATTGAAGATTGAGGACTGAGTGTTGAGGGTTGCGTGATGAGAATTGATGTTCGTGGATTGAGATATGAAGATTGAAGAATGGGGATTGAGTATTGAAAGCTGTGAATTGAGGATATTCTATTGAGGATTGAGGATTGACAATTGATTGTTGAGGACTTATGGGTGAAGATTGAGGATTCAGGTTTGAGGATTCAGGATTGAGGTTTGAGGACTGAGGATTGAGGATTGAGGATTGAGGATTGAGGATTGAGGATTGATGGCTGAGGGTTGTGCGTTGAATATTGAGGATTGAGGATTGAGGGTTGAGGATTGCGGATTGAGGATTGAAGATAGAGTATTGATGACTGAATATTGAGGATTGAGGATTGGGGGTTGAGGTTTGAGGACGAGGACTGACGGTTGACGATTGAGGTTTGAGGATTGATGTTTGAGGTCTGAGGACTGAGAATTGAGGGTCGAGAATTGAGGATTGAGGATTGAGGATTGAAGATAGAGGATTGGGTATTGAGGATTGAAGAATGAGAATTGAGGATTGAGGATTGGGGATTGAGGATTGAGGATTGAAGATTGAGTATTCAGGATTGGAGATTGGCGATTGAGGGTTGAGGATTGAGGACAGAGGATTGAAGATTGAGGATTGGGGACTGAGTGTTGAGGGTTGAGTGATGAGAATTGATGATTGTGGATAGAGATTTGAAGATTTCAGGTTGAGTATTGAGTATTGAAACCTGTGAATTGAGGATATTCTATTGAGGATTGAGGACTGACAACTGATTGTTGAGGACTGAGGTCTGAAGAATGAGGATTCAGGTTTGAGGATTCAGGATTGAGGTTTGAGGACTGAGGATTGAGGATTGAGTATTGAGGATTGGGGATTGAGGACTGAGGATCGAAGATTGAGGTTTGGGTATTGAGGATTGAACATTGAGGACTGTGGATTGAGTATTGAGGATCGAGAATTGAGGACTGAGGATTGAGGATTGAAGATTGAGGATTGGGTGTTGAGGGTTGAGGGTTGTGGATTGAGGACGAGGACTGAGGGTTGAGTATTGATGTTTGAGGTCTGAGGATTGAGGATTGAGGATTGAGGATTGAGGATTGAGAATTGAGGACTGAGGATTGAGGATTGAAGATTGAGGATTGGGTGTTGAGGATTGAAGAATGTGGAGTGAGGATTGAGGATTGAGGATTGAGGATTGAAGATTGAGTATTGAGGATTGAAGATTGAGGATTGACGATTGAGGATTGAGGATTGAGGCTTGAGGATTGAAGATTGAGGATTGGGTATTGCGGATTGAACATTGAGGATTGAAGATTGAGGATTGGTTGTTGAGGGTTGAAGAATGAGGATTGAGGATTGAGGATTGAAGATTCAGTATTGAGGATTGAAGATTGTGGATTAAGGATTGAGGATTGAGGATTGAAGATTGAGTATTGAGGATTGAAGATTGAGGATTGAGGACTGAGTATTGAGGATTGAGGATTGAGTATTGAGGATTGAGGGTGGAAGACTGAGGATTGGGTAATGAGAATTGAACATTGAGTATTGAGGGTTGAGGATTGAGGATTGAGGATTGAAGATTGAAGATTGAATATTAATGATTGAAGGTTGAGGATTGATGATTGAGGGTTGTGGATTGAGGACGAGGACTGAGGGTTGACTATTGGTGTTTGAAGTCTGAGGATTGAGGATTGAGGATTGAGGATTGAGGATTGAAGATTGAGGATTCGGTATTGAGGATTGAAGAATGAGGATTGAGGAGTGAGGACTGAGGATTGAGGATTGCAGTTTGAGTATTGAGGATTGAAGATTGAGGATTGAGGATTGAGGATAGAGGATTGAGGATTGAGGATTGATTATTGAAGATTGAGTATTGAGGATTGAAGATTGAGGATTGAGGATTGAGGATTGAGGATTGAGGATTGAGGATGAGGGCTGAGGGTTGAGGATTGAGGTTTGAGGTTTGAGGACTGAGGACTGAGGATTGAGGATTGAGAATTGGGGATTGAGGATTGAGTATTGTAGATTGAGGATCGGTTATTGAGGATTGAAAAATGTGGATTGAGGATTGAGGATTGAGGATTGAGGTTTGAAGATTGACGATTGAGGATTGAGGATTGACAACTGATTGTAGAGGACTGAGGGCTGAAGATTGAGGATTCAGTATTGAGGATTCAGGATTGATGTTTGAGGACTGAGGATTGAAGATTGAGGATTGAGGACTGAGTATTGAGGATTGAGGATTGAGTATTGAGGATTGAGAATGGAAGACTGAGGATTGGGTATTGAGGATTGAACGTTGAGGTTTGAAGATTGAAGGTTGAATATTAATGATTGAAGATTGAGGATTGAGGATTGAGGGTTGTGGATTGAGGACGAAGACTGAGGGTTGAGTATTTGTGTTTGAAGTCTGAGGATTGAGGATTGAGGATTGAGAATTGAGGATTGATTATTGAAGATTGAGTATTGAGGATTGAAGATTGAGGATTGAGGATTGAGGATTGAGGATTGAGGATTGAGGATGAGGGCTGAGGGTTGAGGATTGAGGTTTGAGGTTTGAGGACTGAGGACTGAGGATTGAGGATTGAGAATTGGGGATTGAGGATTGAGTATTGTAGATTGAGGATCGGGTATTGAGGATTGAAGAATGTGGATTGAGGATTGAGGATCGAGGATTGAGGTTTGAAGATTGACGATTGAGGATTGAGGATTGACAACTGATTGTAGAGGACTGAGGGCTGAAGATTGAGGATTCAGTATTGAGGATTCAGGATTGATGTTTGAGGACTGAGGATTGAAGATTGAGGATTGAGGACTGAGTATTGAGGATTGAGGATTGAGTATTGAGGATTGAGAATGGAAGACTGAGGATTGGGTATTGAGGATTGAACGTTGAGGTTTGAAGATTGAAGATTGAATATTAATGATTGAAGATTGAGGATTGAGGATTGAGGGTTGTGGATTGAGGACGAAGACTGAGGGTTGAGTATTTGTGTTTGAAGTCTGAGGATTGAGGATTGAGGATTGAGAATTGAGGATTGAGGATTGAGGATTGAAGATTGAGGATTCGGTATTGAGGATTGAAGAATGAGGATTGAGGAGTGAGGACTGAGGATTGGGGATTGCAGTTTGAGTATTGAGGATTGAAGATTGAGGATTGAGGATTGAGGATTGAGGATTGAGGATTGAGGACTAAGGATTGAAGATCGAGTATTGAGGATTGAAGGTTGAGGATTGAGAATTGAGGAATGAGGATTGAGGATTGAAGATTGAGGATTGGGGATTGAGGATTGACGATTGAGTATTGAGCATTGACGATTGAGAATTGAGGATTGTGGATTGAGTATTGAGGATTGAGGATTGAGGATTGAAGATTGAATATTGATGATTGAAGATTGAGGATCGAGGATTGAGGGTTGTGGATTGAGGACGAGGACTGAGGGTTGAGTATTGATGGTTGAGGATTGAGGGTTGAGGATTGAGGGTTGAGGATTGAGGAAGAGGGCTGAGGTTTGAGGATTGAGGTTTGAGGTCTGAGGACTGAGAAATGAGGGTCCAGAATTGAGGATTGAGGATTGAGGATTGAAGATTGAGGATTGGGTATTGAGGATTGAAGAATGAGGATTGAGGATTGAGGATTGGGGATTGAGGATTGAGGATTGAAGATTGAGTATTCAGGATTGGAGATTGGCGATTGAGGGTTGAGGATTGAGGATAGAGGATTGAAGATTGAGGACTGGGGACTGAGAGTTGAGGGTTGAGTGATGAGAATTGATGATTGTGGATAGAGATTTGAAGTTTTCAGGTTGAGTATTGAGTATTGAAACCTGTGAATTGAGGATATTCTATTGAGGATTGAGGATTGACAACTGATTGTTGAGGACTGAGGTCTGAAGACTGAGGATTCAGGTTTGAGGATTCAGGATTGAGGTTTGAGGACTGAGGATTGAGGATTGAGGATTGAGGATTGAGGATTGAGGATTGAGGATTGAGGATTGAAGATTGAGGTTTGGGTATTGAGGATTAAACATTGAGGACTGTGGATTGATTATTGAGGATCGAGAATTGAGGACTGAGGATTGAGGATTGAAGATTGAGGATTGGGTGTTGAGGATTGAGGGTTGTGGATTGAGGACGAGGACTGAGGGTTGAGTATTGATGTTTGAGTTCTGAGGATTGAGGATTGGGGATTGAGAATTGAGGATTGAGGATTGAGGATTGAAGATTGAGGATCCGGTATTGAGGATTGAAGAATGAGAATTGAGGAGTGAGGACTGAGGATTGAGGATTGCAGTTTGAGTATTGAGGATTGAAGATTGAGGATTGAGGATTGAGGATTGAGGATTGAGGATTGAGGATTGAGGATTGAAGATTGAGTATTGAGGATTGAAGATTAAGGATTGAGGATTGAGGATTGAGGATTGAGGATTGAAGATTGAGTATTGAGGATTGAAGATTAAGGATTGGAGATTGAGGATTGAGGATTGAGGATTGGGGATTGAGGATTGAATATTGAGGATTGGGGACTGAGTGTTGAGGGTTCAGTGATGAGAATTGATGTTTGTGGGTACAGATTTGAAGATTGCAGGTTGAGTATTGAGCATTGAAACCTGCGAATTGAGGATATGCTATTGAGGATTGAGGATTGACAACTGATTGTTGAGGACAGAGGGCTGGAGATTGAGGATTCAGGGTTGAGGATTCAGGATTGAGGTTTGAGGACTGAGGATTGAGGATTGAGTATTGAGGATTGGGGACTGAGTGTTGAGGGTTGAGTGATGAGAATTGATGATTGTGGATAGAGATTTGAAGATTTCAGGTTGAGTATTGAGTATTAAAACCTGTGAATTGAGGATATTCTATTGAGGATTGAGGACTGACAACTGATTGTTGAGGACTGAGGTCTGAAGACTGAGGATTCAGGTTTGAGGATTCAGGATTGAGGTTTGAGGACTGAGGATTGAGTATTGAGGATTGAGGATTGAGGATTGAGGATTGAGGATTGAGGATTGAAGATTGAGGTTTGGGTATTGAGGATTGAACATTGAGGACTGTGGATTGAGTATTGAGGACCGAGAATTGAGGACTGAGGATTGAGGATTGAAGATTGAGAATTGGGTGTTGAGGATTGAGGGTTGTGGATTGAGGACGAGGACTGAGGGTTGAGTATTGATGTTTGAGGTCTGAGGATTGAGGATTGAGGATTGAGGATTGAGGATTGGGAATTGAGGATTGAGGATTGAGGATTGAAGATTGAGGATTGGGTGTTGAGGATTGAAGAATGTGGAGTGAGGATTGAGGATTGAGGATTGAGGATTGAAGATTGAGTATTGGGGATTGAAGATTGAGGATTCAGGGTTGAGGATTCAGGATTGAGGTTTGAGGACTGAGGATTGAGGATTGAGTATTGAGGATTGGGGACGGAGTGTTGAGGGTTGAGTGATGAGAATTGATGATTGTGGATAGAGATTTGAAGATTTCAGGTTGAGTATTGAGTATTAAAACCTGTGAATTGAGGATATTCTATTGAGGATTGAGGACTGACAACTGATTGTTGAGGACTGAGGTCTGAAGACTGAGGATTCAGGTTTGAGGATTCAGGATTGAGGTTTGAGGACTGAGGATTGAGTATTGAGGATTGAGGATTGAGGATTGAGGATTGAGGATTGAGGATTGAAGATTGAGGTTTGGGTATTGAGGATTGAACATTGAGGACTGTGGATTGAGTATTGAGGACCGAGAATTGAGGACTGAGGATTGAGGATTGAAGATTGAGAATTGGGTGTTGAGGATTGAGGGTTGTGGATTGAGGACGAGGACTGAGGGTTGAGTATTGATGTTTGAGGTCTGAGGATTGAGGATTGAGGATTGAGGATTGAGGATTGGGAATTGAGGATTGAGGATTGAGGATTGAAGATTGAGGATTGGGTGTTGAGGATTGAAGAATGTGGAGTGAGGATTGAGGATTGAGGATTGAGGATTGAAGATTGAGTATTGGGGATTGAAGATTGAGGATTGAGGATTGAGGATTGAGGATTGAGGGTTGAGGATTGAAGATTGAGGATTGGGTATGGCGGATTGAACATTGAGGATTGAAGATTGAGGATTGGGTGTTGAGGGTTGAAGAATGAGGATTGAGGATTGAGGATTGAGGATTGAGGATTGAAGATTCAGAATTGAGGATTGAAGATTGTGGATTAAGGATTGAGGATTGTGGATTGAGGATTGAGGAATGAGCATTGAAGATTGAGTATTGAGGATTGAACGTTGAGGATTGTGGATTGAGGATTGAGGATTCAGGATTGAATATTGAGGACTGGGGGCTGAGTGTTGAGGGTTGAGTGATGAGAATTGATGTTTGTGGATAGAGATTTGAAGATTGCAGATTGAGTATTGAGTAATGAAAACTGTGAATTGATGATATTCTATAGAGGATTGAGGATTGACAACTGATTGTAGAGGACCGAGGGCTGAAGATTGAGGATTCAGGATTGAGGATTGAGGATTGAGGATTGAAGATTGAATATTGATGGTTGAAGATGAGGATCGAGGATTGAGGGTTGTGGATTGAGAACGAGGACTGAGGGTTGAGTATTGATGTTTGAGGTCTGAGGATTGAGGATTGAGGATTGAGGATTGAGGATTGAGGATTGAGGATTGAGGATTGAGGATTGAGGATTGAGGATTGAGGATTGAAGATTGAGGACTGGGGATTGAGGATTGACGATTGAGTATTGAGCATTGACGATTGAGAATTGAGGATTGTGGATTGAGTATTGAGGATGGAGGATTGAGGATTGAAGATTGAATATTGATGATTGAAGATTGAGGATTGAGGATTGAGGGTTGCGGATTGAGGACGAGGACTGAGGGTTGAGTATTGGTGTTTGAAGTCTGAGGATTGAGGATTGAGGATTGAGGATTGAGGATTGAAGATTGAGGATTCGGTATTGAGGATTGAAGAATGAGGATTGAGGAGTGAGGACTGAGGATTGAGGATTGCAGTTTGAGTATTGAGGATTGAAGATTGAGGATTGAGGATTGAGGATAGAGGATTGAGGATTGAGGATTGATTATTGAAGATTGAGTATTGAGGATTGAAGATTGAGGATTGAGAATTGAGGATTGAGGATTGAGGATTGAGGATGAGGGCTGAGGGTTGAGGATTGAGGTTTGAGGTTTGAGGACTGAGGACTGAGGATTGAGGATTGAGAATTGGGGATTGAGGATTGAGTATTGTAGATTGAGGATCGGTTATTGAGGATTGAAGAATGTGGATTGAGGATTGAGAATTGAGGATTGAGGTTTGAAGATTGACGATTGAGGATTGAGGATTGACAACTGATTGTAGAGGACTGAGGGCTGAAGATTGAGGATTCAGTATTGAGGATTCAGGATTGATGTTTGAGGACTGAGGATTGAAGATTGAGGATTGAGGACTGAGTATTGAGGATTGAGGATTGAGTATTGAGGATTGAGAATGGAAGACAGAGGATTGGGTATTGAGGATTGAACGTTGAGGTTTGAAGATTGAAGGTTGAATATTAATGATTGAAGATTGAGGATTGAGGATTGAGGGTTGTGGATTGAGGACGAAGACTGAGGGTTGAGTATTTGTGTTTGAAGTCTGAGGATTGAGGATTGAGGATTGAGAATTGAGGATTGATTATTGAAGATTGAGTATTGAGGATTGAAGATTGAGGATTGAGGATTGAGGATTGAGGATTGAGGATTGAGGATGAGGGCTGAGGGTTGAGGATTGAGGTTTGAGGTTTGAGGACTGAGGACTGAGGATTGAGGATTGAGAATTGGGGATTGAGGATTGAGTATTGTAGATTGAGGATCGGGTATTGAGGATTGAAGAATGTGGATTGAGGATTGAGGATCGAGGATTGAGGTTTGAAAATTGACGATTGAGGATTGAGGATTGACAACTGATTGTAGAGGACTGAGGACTGAGGATTGAGGATTGAGAGTTGTGGATTGAGGACGAGGACTGAGGGTTGAGTATTTGTGTTTGAAGTCTGAGGATTGAGGATTGAGGATTGAGAATTGAGGATTGAGGATTGAGGATTGAAGATTGAGGATCCGGTATTGAGGATTGAAGAATGAGAATTGAGGAGTGAGGACTGAGGATTGAGGATTGCAGTTTGAGTATTGAGGATTGAAGATTGAGGATTGAGGATTGAGGATTGAGGATTGAGGATTGAGGATTGAGGATTGAAGATTGAGTATTGAGGATTGAAGATTAAGGATTGAGGATTGAGGATTGAGGATTGAGGATTGAAGATTGAGGATTGGGGTTTGAGGACTGAGGATTGACGATTGAGTATTGAGCATTGAGGATTGAGAATTGAGGATTGAGGATTGAGGATTGAAGATTGAGGATTCGGTATTGAGGATTGAAGAATGAGGATTGAGGAGTGAGGACTGAGGATTGGGGATTGCAGTTTGAGTATTGAGGATTGAAGATTGAGGATTGAGGATTGAGGATTGAGGATTGAGGATTGAGGACTAAGGATTGAAGATCGAGTACTGAGGATTGAAGGTTGAGGATTGAGAATTGAGGATTGAGGATTGAGGATTGAAGATTGAGGATTGGGGATTGAGGATTGACGATTGAGTATTGGGCATTGACGGTTGAGAATTGAGGATTGTGGATTGAGTATTGAGGATTGAGGATTGAGGATTGAAGATTGAATATTGACGATTGAAGATTGAGGATCGAGGATTGAGGGTTGTGGATTGAGGACGAGGACTGAGGGTTGAGTATTGGTGGTTGAGGTCTGAGGATTGAGGATTGAGGATTGAGAATTGAGGACTGAGGATTGAGGATTGAAGATTGAGGATTGGGTGTTGAGGATTGAAGAATGTGGATTGAGGATTGATTATTGAGGATTGAGGATTGAAGATTGACTATTGAGGATTGAGGATTGATGATTGAAGATTGAGGTTTGGGTATTGAGGATTAAACATTGAGGACTGTGGATTGATTATTGAGGATCGAGAATTGAGGACTGAGGATTGAGGATTGAAGATTGAGGATTGGGTGTTGAGGATTGAGGGTTGTGGATTCAGGACGAGGACTGAGGGTTGAGTATTGATGTTTGAGTTCTGAGGTCTGAGGACTGAGAATTGAGGGTCCAGAATTGAGGATTGAGGATTGAGGATTGAAGATTGAGGATTGGGTATTGGGGATTGAAGAATGAGGATCCGGTATTGAGGATTGAAGAATGAGAATTGAGGAGTGAGGACTGAGGATTGAGGATTGCAGTTTGAGTATTGAGGATTGAAGATTGAGGATTGAGGATTGAGGATTGAGGATTGAGGATTGAGGATTGAGGATTGAAGATTGAGTATTGAGGATTGAAGATTAAGGATTGAGGATTGAGGATTGAGGATTGAGGATTGAAGATTGAGGATTGGGGTTTGAGGACTGAGGATTGACGATTGAGTATTGAGCATTGAGGATTGAGAATTGAGGATTGAGGATTGAAGATTGAGTATTGAGGATTGAAGATTGAGGATTGAGGATTGTGGATTGAAGATTGAGGACTGAGTGTTGAGGGTTGCGTGATGAGAATTGATGTTTGTGGATTGAGATTTGAAGATTGAAGAATGGGGATTGAGTATTGAAAACTGTGAATTGAGGATATTCTATTGAGTATTGGGGATTGACAATTGATTGTTGAGGACTTATGGGTGAAGATTGAGGATTCAGGTTTGAGGATTCAGTATTGAGGTTGGAGGACTGAGGATTGAGGATTGAGGATTGAGGATTGAGGATTGAGGTTTGAAGATAGAGTATTGATGATTGAAGATTGAGGATTAAGGATTGGGGGTTGAGGTTTGAGGACGAGGACTGACGGTTGAGGATTGAGGTTTGAGGATTGAGGATTGAGGATTGAGGACTGAGGATTGAGGATTGAGGATTGTGCATTGAGGATTGCAGATTGTGGTCTGAGGATTGAGGATTGAAGATTGAGTATTGAGGGTTGAAGATTGAGGATTGAGGATTGAGGATTTAGGATTGAGGATGAGGGCTATGGGTTGAGGATTGAGGTTTGAGGACTGAGGACTGAGGATTGAGGATTGAGAATTGAGGATCGAGGATTGAGGATTGAAGATTCAGGATTGGGTATTGAGGATTGAAGAATGAGGATTGAGGATTGAGGATTGAGGATTGAGGATTGAGGATTGAAGATTGAGTATTCAGGATTGGAGATTGACGATTGAGGATTGAGGACCGAGGATTGAGGATTGAGGATTGAAGGTTGAGTATTGAGGATTGAAGATTGACGATTGAGGATCGAGAATTGAGGACTGAGGATTGAGGATTGAAGATTGAGGATTGGGTGTTGAGGATTGAGGGTTGTGGATTGTGGACGAGGACTGAGGGTTGAGTATTGATGTTTGAGTTCTGAGGATTGAGGATTGAGGATTGAGGATTGACAATTGAGGACTGAGGATTGAGGATTGAAGATTGAGGATTGGGTGTTGAGGATTGAAGAATGTGGAGTGAGGATTGAGGATTGAGGATTGAGGATTGAAGATTGAGTATTGAGGATTGAAGATTGAGGATTGAGGATTGAGGATTGAGGATTGAGGTTTGAGGATTGAAGATTGAGGATTGGGTATTGCGGATTGAACATTGAGGATTGAAGATTGAGGATTGGGTGTTGAGGTTTGAAGAATGAGGATTGAGGATTGAGGATTGAGGATTGAGGATTGAGGATTGAAGATTCAGTATTGAGGATTGAAGATTGTGGATTAAGGATTGAGGATTGAGGATTGAAGATTGAGTATTGAGGATTGAAGATTGAGGATTGAGGACTGAGTATTGAGGATTGAGGATTGAGTATTGAGGAATGAGGATGGAAGACTGAGGATTGGGTAATGAGGATTGAACGTTGAGGATTGAGGGTTGAGTATTGAGGATTGAAGATTGAGGATTGAGGATTGAGGATTGAGGATTGAGGATTGAGGATTGAGGATTGAGGATTGATTATTGAAGATTGAGTATTGAGGATTGAAGATTGAGGATTGAGGATTGAGGACTGAGTATTGAGGTTGAGGGCTGAGGGTTGAGGATTGAGGTTTGAGGTTTGAGGACTGAGGACTGAGGATTGAGGATTGAGAATTGATGATTGAGGATTGAGTATTGTAGATTGAGGATCGGGTATTGAGGATTGAAGAATGTGGATTGAGGATTGAGGATTGAGGATTGAGGATTGAAGATTCAGGATTGAGTATTGAGGATTGAGGATTGAATATTGAGTATTCAGGATTGAAGATTGAGGATTGAGGATTGAGGGTTGAGGATTGAGGACGAGGACTGACGGTTGAGGATTGAGGTTTGAGGATTGAGGACTGAGGATTGAGGACCGAGGATTGAGGATTGAGGATTGAGCATTGTGGATTGAAGATTGAGGACTCGGGATTGAGGATTGTGGATACAGGATTAAGGATTGAAGATTGGGAATTGAGGATCTAGGATGGGAGATTGATTATTGAGGATTGAAGATTGAGGATTAAGGATTGAGGATTGAGAATTGAGAATTGAGTGTGAGGACTGAGGGTTGAGGATTTAGGTTTGAGGAGCTAGGATTGAGGATTGAGGATCGAGGACTCAGGATTGACGATTCAGTATTGAAGATTGAGGATTGATCACTGAGGATTGAGGATTGAGGATTGAGGTTTGAGTACTGAGGATTGAGGATTGAAGATTGAGTATTGAGGATTGGGGATTGAGGATTGAGGATTGAAGAATGAGGATTGAGAATTGAGGATGAGGGCTGAGGGTTGAGTATTGATGTTTGAGGTCTGAGGATTGAGGATTGAGGATTGAGGATTGAGGATTGAGGATCTAGGATTGGAGATTGATTATTGAGTATAGAAGCTTGAGGATTGTGGATTGAGGATTGAGGATTGAGGATTGAGGATTGAGGATTCAGAATTGAGAATTGAGGATTGAGGATTGAGGATTGAAGATTGAGTATTGATGATTGAATATTGAGGATTGAGGATTGAGAATTGAGGATTGAAGATTGAGTATTGAGGATTGAAGATTGAGGATTGAGTATTGAGGATTGAGGATTCAGGGTTGAAGATTGAGGATTGAGGATTGAGGATTGAGGATTGAGGATTGAGGATTGAAGATTGAATATTGATGATTGAATATTGAGGACTGAGGATTGAGGGTTGTGGATTGAGGACGAGGACTGAGGGTTGAATATTGACGTTTGAGGTCTGAGGATTAAGGATTGAGGATTGAGAATTGAGTATTGAGGATTGAGGATTGAAGATTGAGGATTGGGTATTTAGGATTGAAGAATGAGGACTGAGGATTGAGGTTTTAGGATTGAGGATTGAAGATTGAGTATTGATGATTGAATATTGAGGATTGAGGATTGAGGTTTGAGGATTGAGGATGAAGTCTGAGGGTTGAGGATTGAGGTTTGAGGAACGAGGATTGAGGATTGAGGATTGAGGACTAAGGATTGACGATTGAGTATTGAAGATTGAGGAATGATCGCTGAGGATTGACGACTGAGAATTGAGGATTGAGGATTGATGATCGAAGATTCAGTATTGAGGATTGAATATTGCGGATTGAGGATTGAGGATTGAGGATTGAGGATTGAGGATTGAGGATTGAAGATTGAGTATTGAGTATTGAAGGTTGAGGATTGTGGATTGAGGATTAAGGATTGAGGATTGAATATTGTAGATTGAGTATTGATGCCTGAGGATTGAGGATTGAGGATTGAGGATTGAGGATTGAGGATGGAAGATTGAGTACTGAGGATTGAAGATTGAGGGTTGAAGATTGAGTATTGATGATTGAATATTGAGGATTGAGGATTGAGGATTGAGGATTGAGGATTGAGGATTGAGGATTGAGGATTGAAGATTGAGTATTGCTGATTGAATATTGAGGACTGGGGATTGAGGTTTGAGGATTGAGGACGAGGACTGACGGTAGAGGATTTAGGTTTGAGGATTGAGGATTGAGGACTGAGGATTGAGGATGCGTGCTAAGCGTCGGGGATTGAGATTCGACGACTGAGGACTGAGGATTGAGGATTGAGAATTGAGAATTGAGTATGAGGACTGAGGGTTGAGGATTGAGGTTTGAGGAATGAGGATTGAGGGTTGGGGAATGAGGATTGAGGATTGAGGATTGAGGATTGAGCATTGAAGATTGAGTATTGATGCCTGAGGATTGAGGATTGAGGATTGAGGATTGAGGATTGAAGATTGAGTGTTGAGGGTTGAAGATTGAGGACTGAGGATTGAGGATTGAGGATTGAGGATTGAAGATTGAGTATTGAGGATTGAAGATTGAGGATTGAGTATTGATGATTGAGGATTCAGGGTTGAAGATTGAGGATTGAGAATTGAGGATTGACGATCTAGGATTGGAGATTGATTATTGAGTATAGAAGCTTGAGGATTGTGGATTGAGGATTGAGGATTGAGGATTGAGGATTGAGGATTGAGGATTCAGCATTGAGAATTGAGGATTGGAGATTGAGGATTGAGTATTGAGGATTGAGGATTCAGGGTTGAAGATTGAGGATTGAGGATTGAGGATTGAGGATTGAGGATTGAGGATTGAGGATTGGGTATTGAGGATTGAGGAATGAGGATTGAGGATTGAAGTTTGAGGATTGAGGATTGCAGATTGAGTATTGAGGATTGAAGATTGAGGATTGAGGATTGAGGATTGAGGAATGAGGATTGAATATTGAGTATTGAGGATTGAAGATTGAGGATAGAGGATTGAGTACTGAGGATGGAGGATGAGGGCTGAGGGTTGAGGATTGAGGATTGAGAAATGAGGATTGAGGATTGAGGATTGAAATTGAGGATTGGGTATTGAGGATTGAAGGATGAGGATTGAGGAATTAGGATTGAGGATTGAGGATTGAGGATTGAAGATTGAGGATTGGGTATTGAGGATTGAAGAATGAGGATTGAGGATTGAGGATTGAGGATTGAGTATTGAAGATTGAGTGCTGAGGATTGAAGATTGAGGATTGAGGATTGAGGATTGAGGATTGAGGATTGAAGATTGAGTATTGAGGATTGAAGATTGAGGATTGAGTATTGAGGATTGAGGATTCAGTGTTGAAGATTGAGGATTGAGGATTGAGGATTGAGGATTGAGGATTGAGAATTGAAGATTGAATATTGATGATTGAATATTGAGGACTGCGGATTGAGGGTTGTGGTTTGTGGGCGAGGACTCAGGGCTGAATATTGATGTTTGAGGTCCGGGGATTAAGGATTGAGGATTGAGAATTGAGGATTGAGGATTGAGGATTGAAGATTGAGGATTGAGTATTGAGGATTGAGGATTCAGGGTTGAAGATTGAGGATTGAGGATTGAGGATTGGGGATCTAGGATTGGAGATTGGTTATTGAGTATAGAAGCTTGAGGATTGTGAATTGAGGATTGAGGATTGAGGATTGAGGATTGAGGATTGAGGATTGAGGATTGAGAATTGAGGATTGGAGATTCAGGATTGAGTATTGTGGATTGAGGATTCAGGGTTGAAGATTGAGGATTGAGGATTGAGGATTGAGGATTGAGGATTGAGGATTGAGGATTGAGGATTGAGGATTGAGAATTGAGGATTGAGGATTGAAGATTGAGTATTGAGGATTGAAGATTGAGGATTGAGTATTGAGGATTGAGGATTCAGGGTTGAAGATTGAGGATTGAGGATTGAGGATTGAGGATTGAGGATTGAAGATTGAATATTGATGATTGAATATTGAGGACTGAGGATTGAGGGTTGTGTATTGAGGACGAGGACTGAGGGTTGAATATTGACGTTTGAGGTCTGAGGATTAAGGATTGAGGATTGAGAATTAAGTATTGAGGATTGAGGATGAAGTCTGAGGGTTGAGGATTGAGGTTTGAGGAACGAGGATTGAGGATTGAGGATTGAGGACTAAGGATTGGCGATTGAGTATTGAAGATTGAGGATTGGTGACTGAGGATTGACGACTGAGAATTTAGGATTGATGATTGAGGACTGAGGATTGAAGATTGAGTATTGAGTATTGAAGGTTGAGGACTGTGGATTGAGGATTAAGGATTGAGGATTGAATATTGTAGATTGAGTATTGATGCCTGAGGATTGAGGATTGAGGATTGAGGATTGAGGATTGAGGATTGAAGATTGAGAATTGAGGATTGAAGATTGAGGTTTGAAGATTGATTATTGATGATTGAATACTGAGGATTGAGGATTGAGGAGTGAGGATTGAGGATTGAGGATTGAGCATTGAAGATTGAGTATTGATGATTGAATATTGAGGATTGAGGATTGAGCTTTGAGGATTGAGGATTGAGGATTGAGGATTGAGGATTGAGTATTGAAGATTGAGTATTGATGCCTGAGGATTGAGGATCGAGGATTGAGGATTGAGGATTGGAGATTGATTATTGAGGATTGAAGATTGAGGATTGAGGATTGAGGATTGAGAATTGAGAATTGAGTATGAGGACTGAGAGTTGAGGATTGAGGTTTGAGGAATGAGGATTGAGGGTTGGGGAATGAGGATTGAGGATTGAGGATTGAGGATTGAGCATTGAGGATTGAGTATTGATGCCTGAGGATTGAGGATAGAGGATTGATGATTGAGGATCGAGGATTGAAGATTGAGAATTGAGGATTGAAGATGGAGGATTGAGGATTGAGGATTGAGGATGGAGGATGAGGGCTGAGGGTTGAGGATTGAGGATTGAGAAATGAGGATTGAGGATTGAGGATTGAAATTGAGGATTGTGTATTGAGGATTGAAGAATGAGGATTGAGGAATTAGGATTGAGGATTGAGGATTGAAGATTGAGGATTGGGTATTGAGGATTGAAGAATGAGGATTGAGGATTGAGGATTGAGGATTGAGGATTGAAGATTAGTAATGAGGATTGAAGATTGAGGGTTGAGGATTGAGGATTGAGGATTGAGGATTGAGGATTGAGTGTTGAGGGTTGAAGATTGAGGATTGAGGATAGAGGATTGAGGATTGAGGATTGAAATTGAGTATCGAGGATTGAAGATTGAGTATTGAGTATTGAGGATTAAGGATTCAGGGTTGAAGATTGAGGATTGAGGATTGAGGATTGAGGATCTAGGATTGGAGATTGATTATTGAGTATAGAAGGTTGAGGATTGTGGATTGAGGATTGAGGATTGAGGATTGAGGATTGAGGATTGAGGATTGAGAATTGAGGATTGAGGATTGAGGATTGAAGATTGAGTATTGATGATTGAATATTGAGGATTGAGGATTGAGGATTGAGGATTGAAGATTGAGTATTGAGGATTGAAGATTGAGGATTGAGTATTGAGGATTGAGGATTCAGGGTTGAAGATTGAGGATTGAGGATTGAGGATTGAGGATTGAGGATTGAGGATTGAAGATTGAATATTGATGATTGAATATTGAGGACTGAGGATTGAGGGTTGTGGATTGAGGACGAGGACTGAGGGTTGAATATTGACGTTTGAGGTCTGAGGATTAAGGATTGAGGATTGGGAATTGAGTATTGAGGATTGAGGATTGAAGATTGAGGATTGGGTATTGAGGATTGAGGATTGAGGATTGAGGATTGAGGATTGAGGATTGAGGATCTAGGATTGGAAATTGATTATTGAGTATTGAAGGCTGAGGATTGTGGATTGAGGATTGAGGATTGAGGATTGAGGATTGAGGATTGAGGATTGAGGATTGCGGATTGAGGATTGAGGATTGAGGATCGAAGATTGAGTATTGATGATTGAATATTGAGGATTGAGGATTGAGGATTGTGGATTGAGGATTGAGGATGGAGGATGAGGGCTGAGGGTTGAGGATTGAGGATTGAGAAATGAGGATTGAGGATTGAGGATTGAAATTGAGGATTGGGTATTGAGGATTGGAGAATGAGGATTGAGGAATTAGGATTGAGGATTGAGGATTGAGGATTGAAGATTGAGGATTGGGTATTGAGTGTTGATGAATGAGGATTGTGGATTGAGTATTGAGGATTGAGGATTGAGTATTGAGGATTGAATATTGAGGATTGAGGATTGAGTATTGAGGATTGAGGATTGAGGATTGAGGATTGAAGATTGTGTATTGAGTATTGAAGGTTGAGGATTGTGGATTGAGGATTAAGGATTGTGGATTGAATATTGTAGATTGAGTATTGATACCTGAGCATTGAGGATTGAGGATTGAGGATTGAGGATTGAGGATTGAAGGTTGAGTACTGAGGATTGAAGATTGAGGATTGAAGATTGAGTATTGATGATTGAATATTGAGGATTGAGGATTGAGGATTGAGGATTGAGGATTGGGTATTGAGGATTGAGGAATGAGGATTGAGGATTGAGGTTTGAGGATTGAGGATTGCAGATTGAGTGTTGAGGATAGAAGGTTGAGGATTGAGGATTGAGGATTGAGGAATGACGATTGAAGGCTGAGTATTGAGGATTGAAGATTGAGGATAGAGTATTGTGTACTGAGGATGGAGGATGATGGCTGAGGGCTGAGGATTGAGGATTGAGAAATGAGGATTGCGGTTTGAGGATTGAAATTGAGGATTGGGTATTGACGATTGAAGAATGAGGGTTGAGGAATTAGGATTGAGGATTGAGGATTGAGGATTGAAGATTGAGGGTTGGGTATTGAGGATAGAAGAATGAGGATTGAGGATTGAGGATAGAGGATTGAGGATTGAAGATTGAGTGTTGAGGATTGAAGATTGAGGATTGAGGATTGAGGATTGAGGATTGAAGATTGAGTATTGAGGATTGAAGATTGAGGATTCAGTATTGAGGATTGAGGATTCAGGGTTGAAGATTGAGGATTGAGGATTGAGGATTGAGGATTGAGGATTGAGGATTGAAGATTGAATATTGATGATTGAATATTGATGATTGAATATTGAGGACTGAGGATTGAGGGTTGTGGATTGAGGAAGAGGATTGAATATTTATGTTTGAGGTCTGAGGATTGAGAATTGAGGATTGAGGATTGAGGATTGAAGATTGAGGATTGGGTATTTAGGATTGAAGAATGAGGATTGAGGATTGAGGTTTGAGGATTGAGGATTGAAGATTGAGTATTGATGATTGAATATTGAGGATTGAGGATTGAGGTTTGAGGATTGAGGATGAAGACTGAGGGTTGAGGATTGAGGTTTGAGGAACAAGGATTGAGGTTGAGGATTGAGGACTAAGGATTGACGATTGAGTATTGAAGATTGAGGATTGATGACTGAGGATTGACGACTGAGAATTGAGGATTGAGGATTGCTGTTTGAAGACTGAGTATTGAGGATTGAATATTGCGGATTGAGGATTGAGGATTGAGGATTGAGGATTGAGGATTGAGGATTGAGGATTGAGGATTAAGGATTGAGGATTGAGGATTGAGGATTGAGAATTGAGGATTGAGGATTGAGGATTGAAGATTGAGTATTGATGATTGAATATTGAGGATTGAGGATTGAGGATTGAGGATTGAAGATTGAGTATTGAGGATTGAAGATTGAGGATTGAGTATTGAGGATTGAGGATTCAGGGTTGAAGATTGAGGATTGAGGATTGAGGATTGAGGATTGAGGATTGAGGATTGGGTGTTTAGTGTTGAAGAATGAGGATTGAGGATTGAGGTTTGAGGATTGAGGATTGAAGATTGAGTATTGATGATTGAATATTGAGGGTTGAGGATTGAGGTTTGAGGATTGAGGATGATGACTGAGGGTTGAGGATTGAGGTTTGAGGAACGAGGATCGAGGATTGAGGATTGAGGACTAAGGATTGACGATTGAGTATTGAAGATTGAGGATTGATGACTGAGGATTGACGACTGAGAATTGAGGATTGAGGATTGATGATTGAAGATTGAGTATTGAGGATTGAATACTGAGGATTGAGGATTGAGGATTGAGGATTGAGGATTGAGGATTGAGGATTGAAGATTGAGTATTGAGTATTGAAGGTTGAGGATTGTGGATTGAGGATTAAGGATTGAGGATTGAATATTGTAGATTGAGTATTGATACCTGAGGATTGAGGATTGAGGATTCAGGATTGAGGATTGAGGATTGAGGATTGAAGATTGACTATTGAGGATTGAAGATTGAGGGTTGAAGATTGCGTATTGATGATTGAATATTGAGGATTGAGGGTTGTGGATTGAGGACGAGGACTGAGGGTTGAATATTGACGTTTGAGGTCTGAGGATTAAGGATTGAGGATTGAGAATTGAGTATTGAGGATTGAGGATTGAAGATTATGGATTGGGTATTTAGGATTGAAGAATGAGGATTGAGGATTGAGGTTTTAGGATTGAGGATTGAAGATTGAGTATTGATGATTGAATATTGAGGATTGAGGATTGAGGTTTGAGGATTGAGGATGAAGTCTGAGGGTTGAGGATTGAGGTTTGATGAACGAGGATTGAGGATTGAGGATTGAGGACTAAGGATTGACGATTGAGTATTGAAGATTGAGGAATGATGGCTGAGGATTGACGACTGAGAATTGAGGATTGAGGATTGATGATTGAAGGTTGAGTATTGAGGATTGAATATTGAGGATTGAGGATTGAGGATTGAGGATTGAGGATTGAGGATTGAGGATTGAAGATTGAGTATTGAGTATTGAAGGTTGAGGATTGTGGATTGAGGATTAAGGATTGAGGATTGAATATTGTAGATTGAGTATTGATACCTGAGGATTGAGGATTGAGGATTCAGGATTGAGGATTGAGGATTGAGGATTGAAGATTGACTATTGAGGATTGAAGATTGAGGGTTGAAGATTGCGTATTGATGATTGAATATTGAGGATTGAGGATTGAGGATTGAGGATTGAGGATTGAGGATTGAGGATTGAAGATTGAGTATTGATGATTGAATATTGAGGATTGAAGAATGAGGATTGAGGATTGAGGATTGAGGATTGAGGATTGAGGATCTAGGGTTGGAAATTGATTATTGAGTATTGAAGGCTGAGGATTGTGGATTGAGGATTGAGGATTGAGGATTGAGGATCGAGGATTGAGGATTGAGGATTGAGGATTGAGGATTGAGGATTGAGGATTGAGGATTGAGGATCGAAGATTGAGTATTGATGATTGAATATTGAGGATTGAGGATTGAGGTTTGAGGATTGAGGATTGGGGATTGAGGATTGAGGATTGAAGATTGAGTATTGATGATTGAATATTGAGGATTGAAGAATGAGGATTGAGGATTGAGGATTGAGGATTGAGGATTGAGGATCTAGGATTGGAAATTGATTATTGAGTATTGAAGGCTGAGGATTGTGCATTGAGGATTGAGGATTGAGGATTGAGGATTGAGGATTGAGGATTGAGGATTGAGGATTGAGGATTGAGGATGGAGGATCGAAGATTGAGTATTGATGATTGAATATTGAGGATTGAGGATTGAGGTTTGAGGATTGAGGATTGAGGATTGAGGATTGAGGATTGAGTATTGAAGATTGAGTATTGATGCCTGAGGATTGAGGATTGAGGATTGAGGATTGAGGATTGGAGATTGACTATTGAGGATTGAAGATTGAGGATTGAGGATTGAGGATTGAGAATTGAGAATTGAGTATGAGGACTGAGGGTTGAGGATTGAGGTTTGAGGAATGAGGACTGAGGGTTGGGGAATGAGGATTGAGGATTGAGGATTGAGGATTGAGCATTGAAGGTTGAGTATTGATGCCTGAGGATCGAGGATTGAGGATTGATGATTGAGGATCGATGATTGAAGATTGAGAATTGAGGATTGAAGATTGAGGTTTGAAGATTGAGTATTGATGATTGAATATTGAGGATTGAGGATTGAGGATTGAGGATTGAGGATTGAGGATTGAGGATCTAGGATTGGAGATTGATTATTGAGTATAGAAGCTTGAGGATTGTGGATTGAGGATTGAGGATTGAGGATTGAGGATTGAGGATTCAGAATTGAGAATTGAGGATTGAGGATTGAGGATTGAAGATTGAGTATTGATGATTGAATATTGAGGATTGAGGATTGAGAATTGAGGATTGAAGATTGAGTATTGAGGATTGAAGATTGAGGATTGAGTATTGAGGATTGAGGATTCAGGGTTGAAGATTGAGGATTGAGGATTGAGGATTGAGGATTGAGGATTGAGGATTGAAGATTGAATATTGATGATTGAATATTGAGGACTGAGGATTGAGGGTTGTGGATTGAGGACGAGGACTGAGGGTTGAATATTGACGTTTGAGGTCTGAGGATTAAGGATTGAGGATTGAGAATTGAGTATTGAGGATTGAGGATTGAAGATTGAGGATTGGGTATTTAGGATTGAAGAATGAGGACTGAGGATTGAGGTTTTAGGATTGAGGATTGAAGATTGAGTATTGATGATTGAATATTGAGGATTGAGGATTGAGGTTTGAGGATTGAGGATGAAGTCTGAGGGTTGAGGATTGAGGTTTGAGGAACGAGGATTGAGGATTGAGGATTGAGGACTAAGGATTGACGATTGAGTATTGAAGATTGAGGAATGATCGCTGAGGATTGACGACTGAGAATTGAGGATTGAGGATTGATGATCGAAGATTCAGTATTGAGGATTGAATATTGCGGATTGAGGATTGAGGATTGAGGATTGAGGATTGAGGATTGAGGATTGAAGATTGAGTATTGAGTATTGAAGGTTGAGGATTGTGGATTGAGGATTAAGGATTGAGGATTGAATATTGTAGATTGAGTATTGATGCCTGAGGATTGAGGATTGAGGATTGAGGATTGAGGATTGAGGATGGAAGATTGAGTACTGAGGATTGAAGATTGAGGGTTGAAGATTGAGTATTGATGATTGAATATTGAGGATTGAGGATTGAGGATTGAGGACTGAGGATTGAGGATTGAGGATTGAGGATTGAAGATTGAGTATTGCTGATTGAATATTGAGGACTGGGGATTGAGGTTTGAGGATTGAGGACGAGGACTGACGGTAGAGGATTTAGGTTTGAGGATTGAGGATTGAGGACTGAGGATTGAGGATGCGTGCTAAGCGTCGGGGATTGAGATTCGACGACTGAGGACTGAGGATTGAGGATTGAGAATTGAGGATTGATGTTTGAGGATTGAAGATTGAGGATTGTGTATTGAGGATTGAGGAATGAGGATTGAGGATTGAGGATTGAGGATTGAGGATTGAGTATTGAGGATTGAGGATTGAGGATTGAGGATTGAGGATTGAGGATTGAGGATTGAAGATTGAGTATTGATGATTGAATATTGAGGATTGAGGATTGAGGTTTGAGGATTGAGGATTGAGGATTGAGGGTTGAGGATTGAGTATTGAAGATTGAGTATTGATGCCTGAGGATTGAGGATCGAGGATTGAGGATTGAGGATTGGAGATTGATTATTGAGGATTGAAGATTGAGGATTGAGGATTGAGGATTGAGAATTGAGAATTGAGTATGAGGACTGAGGGTTGAGGATTGAGGTTTGAGGAATGAGGATGGAGGGTTGGGGAATGAGGATTGAGGATTGAGGATTGAGGATTGAGCATTGAAGATTGAGTATTGATGCCTGAGGATTGAGGATTGAGGATTGAGGATTGAGGATTGAAGATTGAGTGTTGAGGGTTGAAGATTGAGGACTGAGGATTGAGGATTGAGGATTGAGGATTGAAGATTGAGTATTGAGGATTGAAGATTGAGGATTGAGTATTGATGATTGAGGATTCAGGGTTGAAGATTGAGGATTGAGGATTGAGGATTGACGATCTAGGATTGGAGATTGATTATTGAGTATAGAAGCTTGAGGATTGTGGATTGAGGATTGAGGATTGAGGATTGAGGATTGAGGATTGAGGATTCAGGATTGAGAATTGAGGATTGGAGATTGAGGATTGAGTATTGAGGATTGAGGATTCAGGGTTGAAGATTGAGGATTGAGGATTGATCATTGAGGATTGAGGATTGAGGATTGAGGATTGGGTATTGAGGATTGAGGAATGAGGATTGAGGATTGAGGTTTGAGGATTGAGGATTGCAGATTGAGTATTGAGGATTGAAGATTGAGGATTGAGGATTGAGGATTGAGGAATGAGGATTGAATATTGAGTATTGAGGATTGAAGATTGAGGATAGAGGATTGAGTACTGAGGATGGAGGATGAGGGCTGAGGGTTGAGGATTGAGGATTGAGAAATGAGGATTGAGGATTGAGGATTGAAATTGAGGATTGGGTATTGAGGATTGAAGGATGAGGATTGAGGAATTAGGATTGAGGATTGAGGATTGAGGATTGAAGATTGAGGATTGGGTATTGAGGATTGAAGAATGAGGATTGAGGATTGAGGATTGAGGATTGAGGATTGAGGATTGAGAATTGAAGATTGAATATTGATGATTGAATATTGAGGACTGCGGATTGAGGGTTGTGGTTTGTGGGCGAGGACTCAGGGCTGAATATTGATGTTTGAGGTCCGGGGATTAAGGATTGAGGATTGAGAATTGAGGATTGGAGATTCAGGATTGAGTATTGTGGATTGAGGATTCAGGGTTGAAGATTGAGAATTGAGGATTGAGGATTGAGGATTGAGGATTGAGGATTGAGGATTGAGGATTGAGGATTGAGAATTGAGGATTGAGGATTGAAGATTGAGTATTGAGGATTGAAGATTGAGGATTGAGTATTGAGGATTGAGGATTCAGGGTTGAAGATTGAGGATTGAGGATTGAGGATTGAGGATTGAGGATTGAGGATTGAAGATTGAATATTGATGATTGAATATTGAAGACTGAGGATTGAGGGTTGTGTATTGAGGACGAGGACTGAGGGTTGAATATTGACGTTTGAGGTCTGAGGATTAAGGATTGAGGATTGAGAATTAAGTATTGAGGATTGAGGATGAAGTCTGAGGGTTGAGGATTGAGGTTTGAGGAACGAGGATTGAGGATTGAGGATTGAGGACTAAGGATTGGCGATTGAGTATTGAAGATTGAGGATTGGTGACTGAGGATTGACGACTGAGAATTTAGGATTGATGATTGAGGACTGAGGATTGAAGATTGAGTATTGAGTATTGAAGGTTGAGGACTGTGGATTGAGGATTAAGGATTGAGGATTGAATATTGTAGATTGAGTATTGATGCCTGAGGATTGAGGATTGAGGATTGAGGATTGAGGATTGAGGATTGAAGATTGAGAATTGAGGATTGAAGATTGAGGTTTGAAGATTGATTATTGATGATTGAATACTGAGGATTGAGGATTGAGGAGTGAGGATTGAGGATTGAGGATTGAGCATTGAAGATTGAGTATTGATGATTGAATATTGAGGATTGAGGATTGAGCTTTGAGGATTGAGGATTGAGGATTGAGGATTGAGGATTGAGTATTGAAGATTGAGTATTGATGCCTGAGGATTGAGGATCGAGGATTGAGGATTAAGGATTGGAGATTGATTATTGAGGATTGAAGATTGAGGATTGAGGATTGAGGATTGAGAATTGAGAATTGAGTATGAGGACTGAGAGTTGAGGATTGAGGTTTGAGGAATGAGGATTGAGGGTTGGGGAATGAGGATTGAGGATTGAGGATTGAGGATTGAGCATTGAGGATTGAGTATTGATGCCTGAGGATTGAGGATAGAGGATTGATGATTGAGGATCGAGGATTGAAGATTGAGAATTGAGGATTGAAGATGGAGGATTGAGGATTGAGGATTGAGGATGGAGGATGAGGGCTGAGGGTTGAGGATTGAGGATTGAGAAATGAGGATTGAGGATTGAGGATTGAAATTGAGGATTGAGGATTGAGAATTGAGAATTGAGTATGAGGACTGAGAGTTGAGGATTGAGGTTTGAGGAATGAGGATTGAGGGTTGGGGAATTAGGATTGAGGATTGAGGATTGAGGATTGAAGATTGAGGATTGGGTATTGAGGGTTGATGAATGAGGATTGAGGATTGAGTATTGAGGATTGAGGATTGAGTATTGAGGATTGAATATTGAGGATTGAGGATTGAGTATTGAGGATTGAGGATTGAGGATTGAGGATTGAAGATTGAGTATTGAGTATTGAAGGTTGAGGATTGTGGATTGAGGATTAAGGATTGTGGATTGAATATTGTAGATTGAGTATTGATACCTGAGCATTGAGGATTGACGATTGAGGATTGAGGATTGAGGATTGAAGGTTGAGTACTGAGGATTGAAGATTGAGGATTGAAGATTGAGTATTGATGATTGAATATTGAGGATTGAGGATTGAGGATTGAGGATTGAGGATTGGGTATTGAGGATTGAGGAATGAGGATTGAGAATTGAGGTTTGAGGATTGAGGATTGCAGATTGAGTATTGAGGATTGAAGATTGAGGATTGAGGATTGAGGATTGAGGAATGAGGATTGAAGATTGAGTATTGACTATTGAAGATTGAGGATAGAGGATTGAGTACTGAGGATGGAGGATGAGGGCTGAGGGTTGAGGATTGAGGATTGAGAAATGAAGATTGAGGATTGAGGATTGAAATTGAGGATTGGGTATTGAGGATTGAAGAATGAGGATTGAGGAATTAGGATTGAGGTTTGAGGATTGAGGATTGAAGATTGAGGATTGGGTATTGAGGATTGAAGAATGAGGATTGAGGACTGAGGATTGAGGATTGAGGATTGAAGATTGAGTGTTGAGGATTGAAGATTGAGGATTGAGGATTGACGATTGAGGATTGAGGATTGAAGATTGAGTATTGAAGATTGAAGGTTGAGGATTGAGTATTGAGGATTGAGGATTCAGGGTTGAAGATTGAGGATTGAGGATTGAGGAAACGAGGATTGAGGATTAAGGATTGAAGATTGAATATTGATGATTGAATATTGAGGACTGAGGATTGAGGGTTGTGGATTGAGGACGAGGACTGAGGGTTGAATATTGATGTTTGGCGTCTGAGGATTAAGGATTGAGGATTGAGAATTGAGGATTGAGGACTGAGGATTGAAGATTAAGTATTGGGTATTTAGGATTGAAGAATGAGGATTGAGGATTGAGGTTTGAGGATTGAGGATTGAAGATTTAGTATTGATGATTGAATATTGAGGATTGAGGATTGAGGTTTGAGGATTCAGGATGAAGACTGGGGGTTGAGGATTGAGGTTTGAGGAACGAGGATTGAGGTTTGAGGATTGAGGACTTAGGATTGACGATTGAGTATTGAAGATTGAGGATTGATGACTGAGGATTGACGACTGAGAATTGAGGATTGAGGATTGATGATTGAAGATTGAGTATTGGGGATTGAATATTGCGGATTGAGGATTGAGGATTGAGGATTGAGGATTGAGGATTGAGGATTGAAGATTGAGTATTGAGTATTGAAGGCTGAGGATTGTGGATTGAGGATTAAGGATTGAGGATTGAATATTGTAGATTGAGTATTGATGCCTGAGGATTGAGGATTGAGGATTGAGGATTGAGGATTGAGGATTGAAGATTGAGTATTGAGGATTGAAGATTGAGGATTGAGTATTGAGGATTGAGGATTCAGTGTTGAAGATTGAGGATTGATGATTGAGGACTGAGGATTGAAGATTGAGTATTGAGTATTGAAGGTTGAGGACTGTGGATTGAGGATTAAGGATTGAGGATTGAATATTGTAGATTGAGTATTGATGCCTGAGGATTGAGGATTGAGGATTGAGGATTGAGGATTGAGGATTGAAGATTGAGAATTGAGGATTGAAGATTGAGGTTTGAAGATTGATTATTGATGATTGAATACTGAGGATTGAGGATTGAGGAGTGAGGATTGAGGATTGAGGATTGAGCATTGAAGATTGAGTATTGATGATTGAATATTGAGGATTGAGGATTGAGCTTTGAGGATTGAGGATTGAGGATTGAGGATTGAGGATTGAGTATTGAAGATTGAGTATTGATGCCTGAGGATTGAGGATCGAGGATTGAGGATTAAGGATTGGAGATTGATTATTGAGGATTGAAGATTGAGGATTGAGGATTGAGGATTGAGAATTGAGAATTGAGTATGAGGACTGAGAGTTGAGGATTGAGGTTTGAGGAATGAGGATTGAGGGTTGGGGAATGAGGATTGAGGATTGAGGATTGAGGATTGAGCATTGAGGATTGAGTATTGATGCCTGAGGATTGAGGATAGAGGATTGATGATTGAGGATCGAGGATTGAAGATTGAGAATTGAGGATTGAAGATGGAGGATTGAGGATTGAGGATTGAGGATGGAGGATGAGGGCTGAGGGTTGAGGATTGAGGATTGAGAAATGAGGATTGAGGATTGAGGATTGAAATTGAGGATTGTGTATTGAGGATTGAAGAATGAGGATTGAGGAATTAGGATTGAGGATTGAGGATTGAAGATTGAGGATTGGGTATTGAGGATTGAAGAATGAGGATTGAGGATTGAGGATTGAGGATTGAGGATTGAAGATTAGTAATGAGGATTGAAGATTGAGGGTTGAGGATTGAGGATTGAGGATTGAGGATTGAGGATTGAGTGTTGAGGGTTGAAGATTGAGGATTGAGGATAGAGGATTGAGGATTGAGGATTGAAATTGAGTATCGAGGATTGAAGATTGAGTATTGAGTATTGAGGATTAAGGATTCAGGGTTGAAGATTGAGGATTGAGGATTGAGGATTGAGGATCTAGGATTGGAGATTGATTATTGAGTATAGAAGGTTGAGGATTGTGGATTGAGGATTGAGGATTGAGGATTGAGGATTGAGGATTGAGGATTGAGAATTGAGGATTGAGGATTGAGGATTGAAGATTGAGTATTGATGATTGAATATTGAGGATTGAGGATTGAGGATTGAGGATTGAAGATTGAGTATTGAGGATTGAAGATTGAGGATTGAGTATTGAGGATTGAGGATTCAGGGTTGAAGATTGAGGATTGAGGATTGAGGATTGAGGATTGAGGATTGAGGATTGAAGATTGAATACTGATGATTGAATATTGAGGACTCAGGATTGAGGGTTGTGGATTGAGGACGAGGACTGAGGGTTGAATATTGACGTTTGAGGTCTGAGGATTAAGGATTGAGGATTGGGAATTGAGTATTGAGGATTGAGGATTGAAGATTGAGGATTGGGTATTGAGGATTGAGGATTGAGGATTGCGGATTGAAGATTGAGGATTGGGTATTTAGGATTGAAGAATGAAGATTGAGGATTGAGGTCTGAGGATTGAAGATTGAGTATTGAGTATTGAAGGTTGAGGATTGTGGATTGAGGATTAAGGATTGAGGATTGAATATTGTAGATTGAGTATTGATAACTGAGGATTGAGGATTGAGGATTGTGGATTGAGGATTGAGGATGGAGGATGAGGGCTGAGGGTTGAGGATTGAGGATTGAGAAATGAGGATTGAGGATTGAGGATTGAAATTGAGGATTGGGTATTGAGGATTGGAGAATGAGGATTGAGGAATTAGGATTGAGGATTGAGGATTGAGGATTGAAGATTGAGGATTGGGTATTGAGGGTTGATGAATGAGGATTGAGGATTGAGTATTGAGGATTGAGGATTGAGTATTGAGGATTGAATATTGAGGATTGAGGATTGAGTATTGAGGATTGAGGATTGAGGATTGAGGATTGAAGATTGAGTATTGAGTATTGAAGGTTGAGGATTGTGGATTGAGGATTAAGGATTGTGGATTGAATATTGTAGATTGAGTATTGATACCTGAGCATTGAGGATTGACGATTGAGGATTGAGGATTGAGGATTGAAGGTTGAGTACTGAGGATTGAAGATTGAGGATTGAAGATTGAGTATTGATGATTGAATATTGAGGATTGAGGATTGAGGATTGAGGATTGAGGATTGGGTATTGAGGATTGAGGAATGAGGATTGAGAATTGAGGTTTGAGGATTGAGGATTGCAGATTGAGTATTGAGGATTGAAGATTGAGGATTGAGGATTGAGGATTGAGGAATGAGGATTGAAGATTGAGTATTGACTATTGAAGATTGAGGATAGAGGATTGAGTACTGAGGATGGAGGATGAGGGCTGAGGGTTGAGGATTGAGGATTGAGAAATGAAGATTGAGGATTGAGGATTGAAATTGAGGATTGGGTATTGAGGATTGAAGAATGAGGATTGAGGAATTAGGATTGAGGTTTGAGGATTGAGGATTGAAGATTGAGGATTGGGTATTGAGGATTGAAGAATGAGGATTGAGGACTGAGGATTGAGGATTGAGGATTGAAGATTGAGTGTTGAGGATTGAAGATTGAGGATTGAGGATTGACGATTGAGGATTGAGGATTGAAGATTGAGTATTGAAGATTGAAGGTTGAGGATTGAGTATTGAGGATTGAGGATTCAGGGTTGAAGATTGAGGATTGAGGATTGAGGAAACGAGGATTGAGGATTAAGGATTGAAGATTGAATATTGATGATTGAATATTGAGGACTGAGGATTGAGGGTTGTGGATTGAGGACGAGGACTGAGGGTTGAATATTGATGTTTGGCGTCTGAGGATTAAGGATTGAGGATTGAGAATTGAGGATTGAGGACTGAGGATTGAAGATTAAGTATTGGGTATTTAGGATTGAAGAATGAGGATTGAGGATTGAGGTTTGAGGATTGAGGATTGAAGATTTAGTATTGATGATTGAATATTGAGGATTGAGGATTGAGGTTTGAGGATTCAGGATGAAGACTGGGGGTTGAGGATTGAGGTTTGAGGAACGAGGATTGAGGTTTGAGGATTGAGGACTTAGGATTGACGATTGAGTATTGAAGATTGAGGATTGATGACTGAGGATTGACGACTGAGAATTGAGGATTGAGGATTGATGATTGAAGATTGAGTATTGGGGATTGAATATTGCGGATTGAGGATTGAGGATTGAGGATTGAGGATTGAGGATTGAGGATTGAAGATTGAGTATTGAGTATTGAAGGCTGAGGATTGTGGATTGAGGATTAAGGATTGAGGATTGAATATTGTAGATTGAGTATTGATGCCTGAGGATTGAGGATTGAGGATTGAGGATTGAGGATTGAGGATTGAAGATTGAGTATTGAGGATTGAAGATTGAGGATTGAGTATTGAGGATTGAGGATTCAGTGTTGAAGATTGAGGATTGAGGATTGAGGATTGAGGATTGAGGATTGAGAATTGAAGATTGAATATTGATGATTGAATATTGAGGACTGCGGATTGAGGGTTGTGGTTTGTGGGCGAGGACTCAGGGCTGAATATTGATGTTTGAGGTCCGGGGATTAAGGATTGAGGATTGAGAATTGAGGATTGAGGATTGAGGATTGAAGATTGAGGATTGAGTATTAAGGATTGAGGATTCAGGGTTGAAGATTGAGGATTGAGGATTGAGGATTGGGGATCTAGGATTGGAGATTGGTTATTGAGTATAGAAGCTTGAGGATTGTGAATTGAGGATTGAGGATTGAGGATTGAGGATTGAGGATTGAGGATTGAGGATTGAGAATTGAGGATTGGAGATTCAGGATTGAGTATTGTGGATTGAGGATTCAGGGTTGAAGATTGAGAATTGAGGATTGAGGATTGAGGATTGAGGATTGAGGATTGAGGATTGAGGATTGAGGATTGAGAGTTGAGGATTGAGGATTGAAGATTGAGTATTGAGGATTGAAGATTGAGGATTGAGTATTGAGGATTGAGGATTCAGGGTTGAAGATTGAGGATTGAGGATTGAGGATTGAGGATTGAGGATTGAGGATTGAAGATTGAATATTGATGATTGAATATTGAGGACTGAGGATTGAGGGTTGTGTATTGAGGACGAGGACTGAGGGTTGAATATTGACGTTTGAGGTCTGAGGATTAAGGATTGAGGATTGAGAATTAAGTATTGAGGATTGAGGATGAAGTCTGAGGGTTGAGGATTGAGGTTTGAGGAACGAGGATTGAGGATTGAGGATTGAGGACTAAGGATTGGCGATTGAGTATTGAAGATTGAGGATTGGTGACTGAGGATTGACGACTGAGAATTTAGGATTGATGATTGAGGACTGAGGATTGAAGATTGAGTATTGAGTATTGAAGGTTGAGGACTGTGGATTGAGGATTAAGGATTGAGGATTGAATATTGTAGATTGAGTTTTGATGCCTGAGGATTGAGGATTGAGGATTGAGGATTGAGGATTGAGGATTGAAGATTGAGAATTGAGGATTGAAGATTGAGGTTTGAAGATTGATTATTGATGATTGAATACTGAGGATTGAGGATTGAGGAGTGAGGATTGAGGATTGAGGATTGAGCATTGAAGATTGAGTATTGATGATTGAATATTGAGGATTGAGGATTGAGCTTTGAGGATTGAGGATTGAGGATTGAGGATTGAGGATTGAGTATTGAAGATTGAGTATTGATGCCTGAGGATTGAGGATCGAGGATTGAGGATTGAGGATTGGAGATTGATTATTGAGGATTGAAGATTGAGGATTGAGGATTGAGGATTGAGAATTGAGAATTGAGTATGAGGACTGAGAGTTGAGGATTGAGGTTTGAGGAATGAGGATTGAGGGTTGGGGAATGAGGATTGAGGATTGAGGATTGAGGATTGAGCATTGAGGATTGAGTATTGATGCCTGAGGATTGAGGATAGAGGATTGATGATTGAGGATCGAGGATTGAAGATTGAGAATTGAGGATTGAAGATGGAGGATTGAGGATTGAGGATTGAGGATGGAGGATGAGGGCTGAGGGTTGAGGATTGAGGATTGAGAAATGAGGATTGAGGATTGAGGATTGAAATTGAGGATTGTGTATTGAGGATTGAAGAATGAGGATTGAGGAATTAGGATTGAGGATTGAGGATTGAAGATTGAGGATTGGGTATTGAGGATTGAAGAATGAGGATTGAGGATTGAGGATTGAGGATTGAGGATTGAAGATTAGTAATGAGGATTGAAGATTGAGGGTTGAGGATTGAGGATTGAGGATTGAGGATTGAGGATTGAGTGTTGAGGGTTGAAGATTGAGGATTGAGGATAGAGGATTGAGGATTGAGGATTGAAATTGAGTATCGAGGATTGAAGATTGAGTATTGAGTATTGAGGATTAAGGATTCAGGGTTGAAGATTGAGGATTGAGGATTGAGGATTGAGGATCTAGGATTGGAGATTGATTATTGAGTATAGAAGGTTGAGGATTGTGGATTGAGGATTGAGGATTGAGGATTGAGGATTGAGGATTGAGGATTGAGAATTGAGGATTGAGGATTGAGGATTGAAGATTGAGTATTGATGATTGAATATTGAGGATTGAGGATTGAGGATTGAGGATTGAAGATTGAGTATTGAGGATTGAAGATTGAGGATTGGGTATTGAGGATTGAGGATTCAGGGTTGAAGATTGAGGATTGAGGATTGAGGATTGAGGATTGAGGATTGAGGATTGAAGATTGAATATTGATGATTGAATATTGAGGACTGAGGATTGAGGGTTGTGGATTGAGGACGAGGACTGAGGGTTGAATATTGACGTTTGAGGTCTGAGGATTAAGGATTGAGGATTGGGAATTGAGTATTGAGGATTGAGGATTGAAGATTGAGGATTGGGTATTGAGGATTGAGGATTGAGGATTGCGGATTGAAGATTGAGGATTGGGTATTTAGGATTGAAGAATGAAGATTGAGGATTGAGGTCTGAGGATTGAAGATTGAGTATTGAGTATTGAAGGTTGAGGATTGTGGATTGAGGATTAAGGATTGAGGATTGAATATTGTAGATTGAGTATTGATAACTGAGGATTGAGGATTGAGGATTGAGGATTGAGGATTGAGGATTGAGGATTGAGGATTGAGGATTGAAGATTGACTATTGAGGATTGAAGATTGAGGGTTGAAGATTGCGAATTGATGATTGAATATTGAGGATTGAGGATTGAGGATTGAGGATTGAGGATTCAGGATTGAGGATTGAAGATTGAGTATTGATGATTGAATATTGAGGATTGAAGAATGAGGATTGAGGATTGAGGATTGAGGATTGAGGATTGAGGATCTAGGATTGGAAATTGATTATTGAGTATTGAAGGCTGAGGATTGTGGATTGAGGATTGAGGATTGAGGATTGAGGATTGAGGATTGAGGATTGAGGATTGCGGATTGAGGATTGAGGATTGAGGATCGAAGATTGAGTATTGATGATTGAATATTGAGGATTGAGGATTGAGGATTGTGGATTGAGGATTGAGGATGGAGGATGAGGGCTGAGGGTTGAGGATTGAGGATTGAGAAATGAGGATTGAGGATTGAGGATTGAAATTGAGGATTGGGTATTGAGGATTGGAGAATGAGGATTGAGGAATTAGGATTGAGGATTGAGGATTGAGGATTGAAGATTGAGGATTGGGTATTGAGGGTTGATGAATGAGGATTGAGGATTGAGTATTGAGGATTGAGGATTGAAGATTGAGTGTTGAGGATTGAAGATTGAGGATTGAGGATTGACGATTGAGGATTGAGGATTGAAGATTGAGTATTGAAGATTGAAGGTTGAGGATTGAGTATTGAGGATTGAGGATTCAGGGTTGAAGATTGAGGATTGAGGATTGAGGAAACGAGGATTGAGGATTAAGGATTGAAGATTGAATATTGATGATTGAATATTGAGGACTGAGGATTGAGGGTTGTGGATTGAGGACGAGGACTGAGGGTTGAATATTGATGTTTGGCGTCTGAGGATTAAGGATTGAGGATTGAGAATTGAGGATTGAGGACTGAGGATTGAAGATTAAGTATTGGGTATTTAGGATTGAAGAATGAGGATTGAGGATTGAGGTTTGAGGATTGAGGATTGAAGATTTAGTATTGATGATTGAATATTGAGGATTGAGGATTGAGGTTTGAGGATTCAGGATGAAGACTGGGGGTTGAGGATTGAGGTTTGAGGAACGAGGATTGAGGTTTGAGGATTGAGGACTTAGGATTGACGATTGAGTATTGAAGGTTGAGGATTGATGACTGAGGATTGACGACTGAGAATTGAGGATTGAGGATTGATGATTGAAGATTGAGTATTGGGGATTGAATATTGCGGATTGAGGATTGAGGATTGAGGATTGAGGATTGAGGATTGAGGATTGAAGATTGAGTATTGAGTATTGAAGGCTGAGGATTGTGGATTGAGGATTAAGGATTGAGGATTGAATATTGTAGATTGAGTATTGATGCCTGAGGATTGAGGATTGAGGATTGAGGATTGAGGATTGAGGATTGAAGATTGAGTATTGAGGATTGAAGATTGAGGTTTGAAGATTGAGTATTGATGATTGAATATTGAGGATTGAGGATTGAGGATTGAGGATTGAGGATTGAGGATTGAGGATCTAGGATTGGAGATTGATAATTGAGTATAGAAGGTTGAGGATTGTGGATTGAGTATTGAGGATTGAGGATTGAGGATTGAGGATTGAGGATTGAGAATTGAGGATTGAGGATTGAGGATTGAAGATTGAGTATTGATGATTGAATATTGAGGAATGAGGATTGAGGATTGAGGATTGAAGATTGAGTATTGAGGATTGAAGATTGAGGATTGAGTATTGAGGATTGAGGATTCAGGGTTGAAGATTGAGGATTGAGGATTGAGGATTGAGGATTTCGGATTGAGGATTGAAGATTGAATATTGATGATTGAATATTGAGGACTGAGGATTGAGGGTTGTGTATTAAGGACGAGGACTGAGGGTTGAATATTGACGTTTGAGGTCTGAGGATTAAGGATTGAGGATTGAGAATTGAGTATTGAGGATTGAGGATTGAAGATTGAGGATTGGGTATTTAGGATTGAAGAATGAGGATTGAGGATTGAGGTTTTAGGATTGAGGATTGAAGATTGAGTATTGATGATTGAATATTGAGGATTGAGGAATGAGGTTTGAGGATTGAGGATGAAGTCTGAGGGTTGAGGATTGAGGTTTGAGGAACGAGGATTGAGGATTGAGGATTGAGGACTAAGGATTGACGATTGAGTATTGAAGATTGAGGAATGATGACTGAGGATTGACGACTGAGAATTGAGGATTGAGGATTGATGATTGAAGGTTGAGTATTGAGGATTGAATATTGAGGATTGAGGATTGAGGATTGAGGATTGAGGATTGAGGATTGAGGATTGAAGATTGAGTATTGAGTATTGAAGGTTGAGGATTGTGGATTGAGGATTAAGGATTGAGGATTGAATATTGTAGATTGAGTATTGATACCTGAGGATTGAGGATTGAGGATTGAGGATTGAGGATTGAGGATTGAGGATTGAAGATTGACTATTGAGGATTGAAGATTGAGGGTTGAAGATTGCGTATTGATGATTGAATATTGAGGATTGAGGATTGAGGATTGAGGATTGAGGATTGAGGATTGAAGATTGAGTATTGATGATTGAATATTGAGGATTGAAGAATGAGGATTGAGGATTGACGATTGAGGATTGAGGATAGAGGATCTAGGATTGGAAATTGATTATTGAGTATTGAAGGCTGAGGATTGTGGATTGAGGATTGAGGATTGATGATTGAGGATTGAGGATTGAGGATTGAGGATTGAGGATTGAGGATTGAGGATTGAGGATCGAAGATTGAGTATTGATGATTGAATATTGAGGATTGAGGATTGAGGTTTGCGGATTGAGGATTGAGGATTGAGGATTGAGGATTGAGTATTGAAGATTGAGTATTGATGCCTGAGGATTGAGGATCGAGGATTGAGGATTGAGGATTGGAGATTGACTATTGAGGATTGAAGATTGAGGATTGAGGATTGAGGATTGAGAATTGAGAATTGAGTATGAGGACTGAGGGTTGAGGATTGAGGTTTGAGGAATGAGGACTGAGGGTTGGGGAATGAGGATTGAGGATTGAGGATTGAGGATTGAGCATTGAAGGTTGAGTATTGATGCCTGAGGATTGAGGATTGAGGATTGATGATTGAGGATCGAGGATTGAAGATTGAGAATTGAGGATTGAAGATCGAGTATTGTGGATTGAGGATTGAGGATGGAGGATGAGGGCTGAGGGTTGAGGATTGAGGATTGAGAAATGAGGGTTGAGGATTGAGGATTGAAATTGAGGATTGGGTATTGAGGATTGAAGAATGAGGATTGAGGAATTAGGATTGAGGATTGAGGATTGAGGATTGAAGATTGAGGATTGGGTATTGAGGGTTGAAGAATGAGGATTGAGGATTGAGGATTGAGGATTGAGGATTGAAGATTGAGTGTTGAGGATTGAAGATTGAGGATTGAGGATTGAGGATTGAGGATTGAGGATTGAAGATTGAGTATTGAGGATTGAAGATTGAGGATTGAGTATTGAGGATTGTGGATTCAGCGTTGAAGATTGAGGATTGAGGATTGAGGATTGAGGATTGAGGATTGCGGATTGAAGATTGAGGATTGGGTATTTAGGATTGAAGAATGAGGATTGAGGATTGAGGTTTGAGGATTGAGGATTGAAGATTGAGTATTGATGATTGAATATTGAGGGTTGAGGATTGAGGTTTGAGGATTGAGGATGAAGACTGAGGGTTGAGGATTGAGGTTTGAGGAATGAGGATTGAGGACTGAGGATTGAGGACTAAGGATTGACGATTGAGTATTGAAGATTGAGGATTTATGACTGAGGATTGACGACTGAGAATTGAGGATTGAGGATTGATGATTGAAGATTGAGTATTGAGGATTGAATATTGAGGATTGAGGATTGAGGATTGAGGATTGAGGATTGAGGATTGAGGATTGAAGATTGAGTATTGAGTATAGAAGGTTGAGGATTGTGGATTGAGGATTAAGGATTGTGGATTGAATATTGTAGATTGAGTATTGATGCCTGAGGATTGAGGATTGAGGATTGAGAATTGATGCCTGAGGATTGAGTATCGAGGATTGAGGATTGAGGATTGGAGATTCATTATTGAGGATTGAAGATTGAGGATTGAGGATTGAGGATTGAGAATTGAGAATTGAGTATGAGGACTGAAGGTTGAGGATTGAGGTTTGAGGACTGAGGATTGAGTGTTGGGTAATGATGATTGAGGATTGAGGATTGAGCATTGAAGATTGAGTATTGATGCCTGAGGATTGAGGATTGAGGATTGATGATTGAGGATCGAGGATTGAAGATTGAGAATTGAGGATTGAGGATTGAGGATTGAGGATTGGGTATTGAGGATTGAGGAATGAGGATTGAGGATTGAGGTTTGAGGATTGAGGATTGCAGATTGAGTGTTGAGGATAGAAGGTTGAGGATTGAGGATTGAGGATTGAGGAATGACGATTGAAGGCTGAGTATTGAGGATTGAAGATTGAGGATAGAGTATTGTGTACTGAGGATGGAGGATGATGGCTGAGGGCTGAGGATTGAGGATTGAGAAATGAGGATTGCGGTTTGAGGATTGAAATTGAGGATTGGGTATTGACGATTGAAGAATGAGGGTTGAGGAATTAGGATTGAGGATTGAGGATTGAGGATTGAAGATTGAGGGTTGGGTATTGAGGATAGAAGAATGAGGATTGAGGATTGAGGATAGAGGATTGAGGATTGAAGATTGAGTGTTGAGGATTGAAGATTGAGGATTGAGGATTGAGGATTGAGGATTGAAGATTGAGTATTGAGGATTGAAGATTGAGGATTCAGTATTGAGGATTGAGGATTCAGGGTTGAAGATTGAGGATTGAGGATTCAGGATTGAGGATTGAGGATTGAGGATTGAAGATTGAATATTGATGATTGAATATTGATGATTGAATATTGAGGACTGAGGATTGAGGGTTGTGGATTGAGGAAGAGGATTGAATATTTATGTTTGAGGTCTGAGGATTGAGAATTGAGGATTGAGGATTGAGGATTGAAGATTGAGGATTGGGTATTTAGGATTGAAGAATGAGGATTGAGGATTGAGGTTTGAGGATTGAGGATTGAAGATTGAGTATTGATGATTGAATATTGAGGATTGAGGATTGAGGTTTGAGGATTGAGGATGAAGACTGAGGGTTGAGGATTGAGGTTTGAGGAACGAGGTTTGAGGTTGAGGATTGAGGACTAAGGATTGACGATTGAGTATTGAAGATTGAGGATTGATGACTGAGGATTGACGACTGAGAATTGAGGATTGAGGATTGCTGTTTGAAGACTGAGTATTGAGGATTGAATATTGCGGATTCAGGATTGAGGATTGAGGATTGAGGATTGAGGATTGAGGATTGAGGATTGAGGATTGAGGATTTAGGATTGAGGATTGAGGATTGAGGATTGAGAATTGAGGATTGAGGATTGAGGATTGAAGATTGAGTATTGATGATTGAATATTGAGGATTGAGGATTGAGGATTGAGGATTGAAGATTGAGTATTGAGGATTGAAGATTGACGATTGAGTATTGAGGATTGAGGATTCAGGGTTGAAGATTGAGGATTGAGGATTGAGGATTGAGGATTGAGGATTGAGGATTGAGGATTGGGTGTTTAGTATTGAAGAATGAGGATTGAGGATTGAGGTTTGAGGATTGAGGATTGAAGATTGAGTATTGATGATTGAATATTGAGGGTTGAGGATTGAGGTTTGAGGATTGAGGATGATGACTGAGGGTTGAGGATTGAGGTTTGAGGAACGAGGATCGAGGATTGAGGATTGAGGACTAAGGATTGACGATTGAGTATTGAAGATTGAGGATTGATGACTGAGGATTGACGACTGAGAATTGAGGATTGAGGATTGATGATTGAAGATTGAGTATTGAGGATTGAATACTGAGGATTGAGGATTGAGGATTGAGGATTGAGGATTGAGGATTGAGGATTGAAGATTGAGTATTGAGTATTGAAGGTTGAGGATTGTGGATTGAGGATTAAGTATTGTGGATTGAATATTGTAGATTGAGTTTTGATGCCTGAGGATTGAGGATTGAGTATTGTGGATTGAATATAGTAGATTGAGTATTGATGCCTGAGGATTGAGGATTGAGGATTGAGGATTGAGGATTGAGGATTGAAAGTTGAGTATTGAGGATTGAAGATTGAGTATTCAAGATTGAGTATTGATGATTGAATATTGAGGATTGAGGATTGAGGATTGGGTATTGAGGATTGAGTAATGAGGATTGAGGATTGAGGTTTGAGTATTGGGGATTGCAGATTGAGTATTGGCGATTGAAGATTGAGGATTGAGGATTGAGGATTGAGGAATGAGGATCGAAGATTGAGTATTGAGGATTGAAGATTGAGGATAGAGGATTGAGTACTGAGGATGGAGGATGAAGGCTGAGGGTTGAAGATTGAGGATTGAGAAATGAGGATTGAGGATTGAGGATTGAAATTGAGGATTGGGTATTGAGGATTGAAGAATGAGGATTGAGGAATTAGGATTGAGGATTGAGGATTGAGGATTGAAGATTGAGGATTGGGTATTGAGGATTGAAGAATGAGGATTGAGGATTGAGGATTGGGGATTGAGGATTGAAGATTAGTGTTGAGGATTGAAGATTGAGGATTGAGGATTGAGGATTGAGGATTGAGGATTGAAGATTGGGTATTGAGGATTGAAGATTGAGGATTGAGTATTGAGGATTGAGGATTCAGGATTGAAAATTGAGGATTGAGGATCGAGGATTGAGGATTGAGGATTGAGGATTGAAGATTGAATATTGATGATTGAATATTGAGGACTGAGGATTGAGGGTTGTGGATTGAGGACGAGGGCTGAGGGTTGAATATTGATGTTTGAGATCTGAGTATTAAGGATTGAGGATTGAGAATTGAGGATTGAGGATTGAGGATTGAAGATTGAGGATTGGGTATTTAGGATTGAAGAATGAGGATTGAGGATTGAGGTTTGAGGATTGAGGATTGATGATTGAGTGTTGTCGACTGAATATTGAGGATTGAGGATTGAGGTTTGAGGATTGAGGACGAGGACTGACGGTTGAGGATTGAGGTTAGAGGATTGAGGATTGGGGATTGAGGACTGAGGATTGAGGATTGAGGATTGAGGATTGAGCATTGAGGATTGAAGATTGATGACTGGGGATTGAGGATTGAATATTGAGGTTTAACGATTGAAGATTGGGGATTGAGGATCTAGGATCGGAGATCGATTATTGAGGATTGAAGATTGAGGATTGACGATTGAGGATTGAGAATTGAGAATTGAGGATGAGGACTGAGGGTTGAGGATTGAGGTTTGAGGAATGAGGATTGATGATTGAGGATTGAGGATTGAGGATTGAGGATTGAGGATTGAGGATTGAGTATTGAAGATTGAGTATTGATACCTGAGGATTGAGGATTGAGGATTGAGGATTGAGGATTGAGGATTGAGGATGGAAGATTTAGTATTGGGGATTGAAGATTGAGGATTGAGGATTGAGGATTGAGGATGGAGAATGAGGACTGACGGTTGAGGATTGAGGTTTGAGGATTGAAGATTGAGGACTGAGGACTGAGGATTGAGGATTGAGGATATAGCATTGAGGATTGAAGATTGAGTACTGGGGATTCGGGATTGCAGATTGAGGATTAAGGATTGAAGATTGAGTATTGAGGATTGAAGATAGAGGATTGAGTATTGAGGATTGAGGATTCAGGGTTGAAAATTGAGGATTGAGGATTGAGGATTGAGGATTGAGGATTGAGGATTGAAGATTGAATATTGATGATTGAATATTGAGGACTGAGGATTGTGGGTTGTGGATTGAGGACGAGGACTGAGGGTTGAATATTGATGTTTGAGGTCTGAGGATTAAGGATTGAGGATTGAGAATTGAGGATTGAGGATTGAGGATTGGAAATTGAGGATTGGGTATTTAGGATTGAAGAATGAGGATTGAGGATTGAGGTTTGAGGATTGAGGATTGAAGATTGGGTATTGATGATTGAATATTGAGGATTGATGATTGAGGTTTGAGGATTGAGGACGAGGACTGACGGTTGAGGATTGAGGTTTGAGGATTAAGGATTGGGGATTGAGGACTGAGGATTGAGGATTGAGGATTGAGCATTGAGGATTGAAGATTGATGATTGGGGATTGAGGATTGAAGATTGAGGATTAATGATTGAAGGTTGGGGATTGAGGACCTAGGATCGGAGATTGATTATTGAGGATTGAAGATTGAGGATTGAGGATTGAGGATTGAGAATTGAGAATTGAGGATGAGGACTGAGGGTTGAGGATTGAGGTTTGAGGAATGAGGATTGATGGTTGAGGATTGAGGATTGAGGATTGAGAATTGAGGATTGAGTATTGAAGATTGAGTATTGATGCCTGAGGCTTGAGGATTGAGGATTGAGTATTGAGGATTGAGGATTGAAGATTGAGTATTGGGGATTGAAGATTGAGGATTGAGGATTGAGGATTGAGGTTGGAGAATGAGGACTGACGGTTGAGGATTGAGGTTTGAGGATTGAAGATTGAGGTCTGAGGACTGAGGATTGAGGATTGAGGATTGAGCATTGAGGATTGAAGATTGAGTACTGGGGATTGGGGATTGAAGATTGAGGATTAAGGATTGAAGATTGAGTATTGATGATTGAATATTGAGGATTGAGGATTGTGGTTTGAGGATTGTGGATTGATGTTTGAGGATTGAAGATTGAGGATTGGGGATTGAGGATTGAGGAATGAGGATTGAAGATTGAGTATTGAGGATTGAAGATTGAGGATAGAGGATTGAGTACTGAGGATGGACGTTGAGGGCTGAGGGTTGAGGGTTGAGGATTGAGAAATGAGGATTGAGGATTGAGGATAGAAATTGAGGATTGGGTATTGAGGATTGAAGAATGAGGATTGAGGAATTAGGATTGAGGATTGAGGATTGAGGGCTGAAGATTGAGGATTCGGTATTGAGGATTGAAGAATGAGGATTGAGGATTGAGAATTGAGGATTGAGGATTGAAGATTGAGTGTTGAGGATTGAAAATTGAGGATTGAGGATTGACGATTGAGGATTGAGGATTGAAGATTGAGTATTGAGGATTGAAGATTGAGGATTGAGTATTGAGGATTCAGGGTTGAAGACTGAGGATTGAGGATTGAGGATTGAGGTTTGAGGATTGGGGATTGAAGATTGAGTATTGATGATTGAATATTGAGGATTGAGGATTGAGGTTTGAGGATTGAGGATGAAGACTGAGGGTTGAGGATTGAGGTTTGAGGAACGATGATTGAGGATTGAGGATTGAGAACTAAGGATTGACGATTGAGTATTGAAGATTGAGGATTGATGACTGAGGATTGACGACTGAGAATTGAGGATTGAGGATTGATGATTGAAGATTGAGTATTGAGGATTGAATATTGCGTATTGAGGATTGAGGATTGAGGATTGAGGATTGAGGATTGAGGATTGAGGATTGCGGATTGAGGATTGAGGATTGAGGATTGAGGATTGAGAATTGAGGATTGAGGATTGAGGATTGAAGATTGAGTATTGATGATTGAATATTGAGGATTGAGGATTGAGGATTGAGGATTGAAGATTGAGTATTGAGGATTGAAGATTGAGGATTGAGTATTCAGGATTGAGGATTCAGGGTTGAAGATTGAGGATTGAGGATTGAGGATTGAGGATTGAGGATTGAGGATTGGGTGTTTAGTATTGAAGAATGAGGATTGAGGATTGAGGTTTGAGGATTGAGGATTGAAGATTGAGTATTGATGATTGAATATTGAGGGTTGAGGATTGAGGTTTGAGGATTGAGGATGAAGACTGAGGGTTGAGGATTGAGGTTTGAGGAACGAGGATCGAGGATTGAGGATTGAGGACTAAGGATTGACGATTGAGTATTGAAGATTGAGGATTGATGACTGAGGATTGACAACTGATAATTGAGGATTGAGGATTGATGATTGAAGATTGAGTATTGAGGATTGAATATTGAGGATTGAGGATTGAGGATTGAGGATTGAGGATTGAGGATTGAGGATTGAAGATTGAGTATTGAGTATTGAAGGTTGAGGATTGTGGATTGAGGATTAAGGATTGTGGATTGAATATTGTAGATTGAGTATTGATGCCTGAGGATTGAGGATTGAGGATTGTGGATTGAATATTGTAGATTGAGTATTGGTGCCTGAGGATTGAGGATTGAGGATTGAGGATTGAGGATTGAGGATTGAAGGTTGAGTATTGAGGATTGAAGATTGAGGATTCAAGATTGAGTATTGATGATTGAATATTGAGGATTGAGGATTGAGGATTGAGGATTGAGGATTGGGTATTGAGGATTGAGTAATGAGGATTGAGGATTGAGGTTTGAGTATTGGGGATTGCAGATTGAGTATTGGCGATTGAAGATTGAGGATTGAGGATTGAGGATTGAGGTATGAGGATTGAGTACTGAGGATGGAGGATGAGGGCTGAGGGTTGAAGATTGAGGATTGAGAAATGAGGATTGAGGATTGAGGATTGAAATTGAGGATTGGGTATTGAGGATTGAAGAATGAGGATTGAGGAATTAGGATTGAGGATTGAGGATTGAGGATTGAAGATTGAGGATTGGGTATTGAGGATTGAAGAATGAGGATTGAGGATTGAGGATTGGGGATTGAGGATTGAAGATTAGTGTTGAGGATTGAAGATCGAGGATTGAGGATTGAGGATTGAGGATTGAGGATTGAAGATTGGGTATTGAGGATTGAAGATTCAGGATTGAGTATTGATGATTGAATATTGAGGATTGAGGATTGAGGTTTGAGGATTGAGGACGAGGAGTGACGGTAGAGGATTTAGGTTTGAGGATTGAGGATTGAGGAACGAGGATTGAGGATGAGTGCTAAGGGTCGGGGATTGAGGTTCGACGACTGAGGACTGAGGATTGAGGATTGAGAATTGAGGATTGATGTTTGAGGATTGAAGATTGAGGATTGAGGATTGAGGATTGAGGTATGAGGATTGAAGATTGAGTATTGAGGATTGAAGATTGAGGATAGAGGATTGAGTACTGAGGATGGAGGATGAAGGCTGAGGGTTGAAGATTGAGGATTGAGAAATGAGGATTGAGGATTGAGGATTGAAATTGAGGATTGGGTATTGAGGATTGAAGAATGAGGATTGAGGAATTAGGATTGAGGATTGAGGATTGAGGATTGAAGATTGAGGATTGGGTATTGAGGATTGAAGAATGAGGATTGAGGATTGAGGATTGGGGATTGAGGATTGAAGATTAGTGTTGAGGATTGAAGATTGAGGATTGAGGATTGAGGATTGAGGATTGAGGATTGAAGATTGGGTATTGAGGATTGAAGATTGAGGATTGAGTATTGAGGATTGAGGATTCAGGATTGAAAATTGAGGATTGAGGATCGAGGATTGAGGATTGAGGATTGAGGATTGAAGATTGAATATTGATGATTGAATATTGAGGACTGAGGATTGAGGGTTGTGGATTGAGGACGAGGGCTGAGGGTTGAATATTGATGTTTGAGATCTGAGTATTAAGGATTGAGGATTGAGAATTGAGGATTGAGGATTGAGGATTGAAGATTGAGGATTGGGTATTTAGGATTGAAGAATGAGGATTGAGGATTGAGGTTTGAGGATTGAGGATTGATGATTGAGTGTTGTCGATTGAATATTGAGGATTGAGGATTGAGGTTTGAGGATTGAGGACGAGGACTGACGGTTGAGGATTGAGGTTAGAGGATTGAGGATTGGGGATTGAGGACTGAGGATTGAGGATTGAGGATTGAGGATTGAGCATTGAGGATTGAAGATTGATGACTGGGGATTGAGGATTGAATATTGAGGATTAACGATTGAAGATTGGGGATTGAGGATCTAGGATCGGAGATTGATTATTGAGGATTGAAGATTGAGGATTGACGATTGAGGATTGAGAATTGAGAATTGAGGATGAGGACTGAGGGTTGAGGATTGAGGTTTGAGGAATGAGGATTGATGATTGAGGATTGAGGATTGAGGATTGAGGATTGAGGATTGAGGATTGAGTATTGAAGATTGAGTATTGATACCTGAGGATTGAGGATTGAGGATTGAGGATTGAGGATTGAGGATTGAAGATTTAGTATTGGGGATTGAAGATTGAGGATTGAGGATTGAGGATTGAGGATGGAGAATGAGGACTGACGGTTGAGGATTGAGGTTTGAGGATTGAAGATTGAGGACTGAGGACTGAGGATTGAGGATTGAGGATATAGCATTGAGGATTGAAGATTGAGTACTGGGGATTCGGGATTGCAGATTGAGGATTAAGGATTGAAGATTGAGTATTGAGGATTGAAGATAGAGGATTGAGTATTGAGGATTGAGGATTCAGGGTTGAAAATTGAGGATTGAGGTTTGAGGATTGAGGATTGAGGATTGAGGATTGAAGATTGAATATTGATGATTGAATATTGAGGACTGAGGATTGAGGGTTGTGGATTGAGGACGAGGACTGAGGGTTGAATATTGATGTTTGAGGTCTGAGGATTAAGGATTGAGGATTGAGAATTGAGGATTGAGGTTTGAGGATTGAGGATTGAAGATTGGGTATTGATGATTGTATATTGAGGATTGAAGATTGAGGTTTGAGGATTGAGGACGAGGACTGACGGTTGAGGATTGAGGTTTGAGGATTAAGGATTGGGGATTGAGGACTGAGGATTGAGGATTGAGGATTGAGCATTGAGGATTGAAGATTGATGACTGGGGATTGAGGATTGAAGATTGAGGATTAACGATTGAAGGTTGGGGATTGAGGACCTAGGATCGGAGATTGATTATTGAGGATTGAAGATTGAGGATTGAGGATTGAGGATTGAGAATTGAGAATTGAGGATGAGGACTGAGGGTTGAGGATTGAGGTTTGAGGAATGAGGATTGATGGTTGAGGATTGAGGATTGAGGATTGAGAATTGAGGATTGAGTATTGAAGATTGAGTATTGATGCCTGAGGCTTGAGGATTGAGGATTGAGTATTGAGGATTGAGGATTGAAGATTGAGTATTGGGGATTGAAGATTGAGGATTGAGGATTGAGGATTGAGGTTGGAGAATGAGGACTGACGGTTGAGGATTGAGGTTTGAGGATTGAAGATTGAGGTCTGAGGACTGAGGATTGAGGATTGAGGATTGAGCATTGAGGATTGAAGATTGAGTACTGGGGATTGGGGATTGAAGATTGAGGATTAAGGATTGAAGATTGAGTATTGATGATTGAATATTGAGGATTGAGGATTGAGGTTTGAGGATTGAGGATTGATGTTTGAGGATTGAAGATTGAGGATTGGGGATTGAGGATTGAGGAATGAGGATTGAAGATTGAGTATTGAGGATTGAAGATTGAGGATAGAGGATTGAGTACTGAGGATGGACGTTGAGGGCTGAGGGTTGAGGGTTGAGGATTGAGAAATGAGGATTGAGGATTGAGGATAGAAATTGAGGATTGGGTATTGAGGATTGAAGAATGAGGATTGAGGAATTAGGATTGAGGATTGAGGATTGAGGGCTGAAGATTGAGGATTGGGTATTGAGGATTGAAGAATGAGGATTGAGGATTGAGAATTGAGGATTGAGGATTGAAGATTGAGTGTTGAGGATTGAAAATTGAGGATTGAGGATTGACGATTGAGGATTGAGGATTGAAGATTGAGTATTGAGGATTGAAGATTAAGGATTGAGTATTGAGGATTCAGGGTTGAAGACTGAGGATTGAGGATTGAGGATTGAGGGTTGAGGATTGAGGAATGAAGATTGAATATTTATGATTGAATATTGAGGACTGAGGATTGAGGGTTGTGGATTGAGGACGAGGACTGAGGGTTGAATATTGATGTTTGAGGTCTGAGGATTAAGGATTGAGGATTGAGAATTGAGGATTGAGGATTGAGGATTGAAGATTAAGGATTGGGTATTTAGGATTGAAGAATGTGGATTGAGGATTGAGGTTTGAGGATTGGGGATTGAAGATTGAGTATTGATGATTGAATATTGAGGATTGAGGATTGAGGTTTGAGGATTGAGGATGAAGACTGAGGGTTGAGGATTGAGGTTTGAGGAACGATGATTGAGGATTGAGGATTGAGAACTAAGGATTGACGATTGAGTATTGAAGATTGAGGATTGATGACTGAGGATTGACGACTGAGAATTGAGGATTGAGGATTGATGATTGAAGATTGAGTATTGAGGATTGAATATTGCGAATTGAGGATTGAGGATTGAGGATTGAGGATTGAGGATTGAGGATTGAGGATTGCGGATTGAGGATTGAGGATTGAGGATTGAGGATTGAGAATTGAGGATTGAGGATTGAGGATTGAAGATTGAGTATTGATGATTGAATATTGAGGATTGAGGATTGAGGATTGAGGATTGAAGATTGAGTATTGAGGATTGAAGATTGAGGATTGAGTATTGAGGATTGAAAATTGAGGATTGAGGATTGACGATTGAGGATTGAGGATTGAGGACTGAGGTTTGAGGATTGAGGACGAGGACTGACGGTTGAGGATTGAGGTTAGAGGATTGAGGATTGGGGATTGAGGACTGAGGATTGAGGATTGAGGATTGAGGATTGAGCATTGAGGATTGAAGATTGATGACTGGGGATTGAGGATTGAATATTGAGGATTAACGATTGAAGATTGGGGATTGAGGATCTAGGATCGGAGATTGATTATTGAGGATTGAAGATTGAGGATTGACGATTGAGGATTGAGAATTGAGAATTGAGGATGAGGACTGAGGGTTGAGGATTGAGGTTTGAGGAATGAGGATTGATGATTGAGGATTGAGGATTGAGGATTGAGGATTGAGGATTGAGGATTGAGTATTGAAGATTGAGTATTGATACCTGAGGATTGAGGATTGAGGATTGAGGATTGAGGATTGAGGATTGAAGATTTAGTATTGGGGATTGAAGATTGAGGATTGAGGATTGAGGATTGAGGATGGAGAATGAGGACTGACGGTTGAGGATTGAGGTTTGAGGATTGAAGATTGAGGACTGAGGACTGAGGATTGAGGATTGAGGATATAGCATTGAGGATTGAAGATTGAGTACTGGGGATTCGGGATTGCAGATTGAGGATTAAGGATTGAAGATTGAGTATTGAGGATTGAAGATAGAGGATTGAGTATTGAGGATTGAGGATTCAGGGTTGAAAATTGAGGATTGAGGATTGAGGATTGAGGATTGAGGATTGAGGATTGAAGATTGAATATTGATGATTGAATATTGAGGACTGAGGATTGAGGGTTGTGGATTGAGGACGAGGACTGAGGGTTGAATATTGATGTTTGAGGTCTGAGGATTAAGGATTGAGGATTGAGAATTGAGGATTGAGGTTTGAGGATTGAGGATTGAAGATTGGGTATTGATGATTGTATATTGAGGATTGAAGATTGAGGTTTGAGGATTGAGGACGAGGACTGACGGTTGAGGATTGAGGTTTGAGGATTAAGGATTGGGGATTGAGGACTGAGGATTGAGGATTGAGGATTGAGCATTGAGGATTGAAGATTGATGACTGGGGATTGAGGATTGAAGATTGAGGATTAACGATTGAAGGTTGGGGATTGAGGACCTAGGATCGGAGATTGATTATTGAGGATTGAAGATTGAGGATTGAGGATTGAGGATTGAGAATTGAGAATTGAGGATGAGGACTGAGGGTTGAGGATTGAGGTTTGAGGAATGAGGATTGATGGTTGAGGATTGAGGATTGAGGATTGAGAATTGAGGATTGAGTATTGAAGATTGAGTATTGATGCCTGAGGCTTGAGGATTGAGGATTGAGTATTGAGGATTGAGGATTGAAGATTGAGTATTGGGGATTGAAGATTGAGGATTGAGGATTGAGGATTGAGGTTGGAGAATGAGGACTGACGGTTGAGGATTGAGGTTTGAGGATTGAAGATTGAGGTCTGAGGACTGAGGATTGAGGATTGAGGATTGAGCATTGAGGATTGAAGATTGAGTACTGGGGATTGGGGATTGAAGATTGAGGATTAAGGATTGAAGATTGAGTATTGATGATTGAATATTGAGGATTGAGGATTGAGGTTTGAGGATTGAGGATTGATGTTTGAGGATTGAAGATTGAGGATTGGGGATTGAGGATTGAGGAATGAGGATTGAAGATTGAGTATTGAGGATTGAAGATTGAGGATAGAGGATTGAGTACTGAGGATGGACGTTGAGGGCTGAGGGTTGAGGGTTGAGGATTGAGAAATGAGGATTGAGGATTGAGGATAGAAATTGAGGATTGGGTATTGAGGATTGAAGAATGAGGATTGAGGAATTAGGATTGAGGATTGAGGATTGAGGGCTGAAGATTGAGGATTGGGTATTGAGGATTGAAGAATGAGGATTGAGGATTGAGAATTGAGGATTGAGGATTGAAGATTGAGTGTTGAGGATTGAAAATTGAGGATTGAGGATTGACGATTGAGGATTGAGGATTGAAGATTGAGTATTGAGGATTGAAGATTAAGGATTGAGTATTGAGGATTCAGGGTTGAAGACTGAGGATTGAGGATTGAGGATTGAGGGTTGAGGATTGAGGAATGAAGATTGAATATTTATGATTGAATATTGAGGACTGAGGATTGAGGGTTGTGGATTGAGGACGAGGACTGAGGGTTGAATATTGATCTTTGAGGTCTGAGGATTAAGGATTGAGGATTGAGAATTGAGGATTGAGGATTGAGGATTGAAGATTAAGGATTGGGTATTTAGGATTGAAGAATGTGGATTGAGGATTGAGGTTTGAGGATTGGGGATTGAAGATTGAGTATTGATGATTGAATATTGAGGATTGAGGATTGAGGTTTGAGGATTGAGGATGAAGACTGAGGGTTGAGGATTGAGGTTTGAGGAACGATGATTGAGGATTGAGGATTGAGAACTAAGGATTGACGATTGAGTATTGAAGATTGAGGATTGATGACTGAGGATTGACGACTGAGAATTGAGGATTGAGGATTGATGATTGAAGATTGAGTATTGAGGATTGAATATTGCGAATTGAGGATTGAGGATTGAGGATTGAGGATTGAGGATTGAGGATTGAGGATTGCGGATTGAGGATTGAGGATTGAGGATTGAGGATTGAGAATTGAGGATTGAGGATTGAGGATTGAAGATTGAGTATTGATGATTGAATATTGAGGATTGAGGATTGAGGATTGAGGATTGAAGATTGAGTATTGAGGATTGAAGATTGAGGATTGAGTATTGAGGATTGAGGATTCAGGGTTGAAGATTGAGGATTGAGGATTGAGGATTGAGGATTGAGGATTGAGGATTGGGTGTTTAGTATTGAAGAATGAGGATTGAGGATTGAGGTTTGAGGATTGAGGATTGAAGATTGAGTATTGATGATTGAATATTGAGGGTTGAGGATTGAGGTTTGAGGATTGAGGATGAAGACTGAGGGTTGAGGATTGAGGTTTGAGGAACGAGGATCGAGGATTGAGGATTGAGGACTAAGGATTGACGATTGAGTATTGAAGATTGAGGATTGATGACTGAGGATTGACAACTGATAATTGAGGATTGAGGATTGATGATTGAAGATTGAGTATTGAGGATTGAATATTGAGGATTGAGGATTGAGGATTGAGGATTGAGGATTGAGGATTGAGGATTGAAGATTGAGTATTGAGTATTGAAGGTTGAGGATTGTGGATTGAGGATTAAGGATTGTGGATTGAATATTGTAGATTGAGTATTGATGCCTGAGGATTGAGGATTGAGGATTGTGGATTGAATATTGTAGATTGAGTATTGGTGCCTGAGGATTGAGGATTGAGGATTGAGGATTGAGGATTGAGGATTGAAGGTTGAGTATTGAGGATTGAAGATTGAGGATTCAAGATTGAGTATTGATGATTGAATATTGAGGATTGAGGATTGAGGATTGAGGATTGAGGATTGGGTATTGAGGATTGAGTAATGAGGATTGAGGATTGAGGTTTGAGTATTGGGGATTGCAGATTGAGTATTGGCGATTGAAGATTGAGGATTGAGGATTGAGGATTGAGGAATGAGGATTGAGTACTGAGGATGGAGGATGAGGGCTGAGGGTTGAAGATTGAGGATTGAGAAATGAGGATTGAGGATTGAGGATTGAAATTGAGGATTGGGTATTGAGGATTGAAGAATGAGGATTGAGGAATTAGGATTGAGGATTGAGGATTGAGGATTGAAGATTGAGGATTGGGTATTGAGGATTGAAGAATGAGGATTGAGGATTGAGGATTGGGGATTGAGGATTGAAGATTAGTGTTGAGGATTGAAGATCGAGGATTGAGGATTGAGGATTGAGGATTGAGGATTGAAGATTGGGTATTGAGGATTGAAGATTCAGGATTGAGTACTGATGATTGAATATTGAGGATTGAGGATTGAGGTTTGAGGATTGAGGACGAGGAGTGACGGTAGAGGATTTAGGTTTGAGGATTGAGGATTGAGGAACGAGGATTGAGGATGAGTTCTAAGGGTCGGGGATTGAGGTTCGACGACCGAGGACTGAGGATTGAGGATTGAGAATTGAGGATTGATGTTTGAGGATTGAAGATTGAGGATTGAGGATTGAGGATTGAGGTATGAGGATTGAAGATTGAGTATTGAGGATTGAAGATTGAGGATAGAGGATTGAGTACTGAGGATGGAGGATGAGGGCTGAGGGTTGAGGGTTGAGGATTGAGAAATGAGGATTGAGGATTGAGGATAGAAATTGAGGATTGGGTATTGAGGATTGAAGAATGAGGATTGAGGAATTAGGATTGAGGATTGAGGATTGAGGACTGAAGATTGAGGATTGGGTATTGAGGATTGAAGAATGAGGATTGAGGATTGAGGATTGAGGATTGAGGATTGAAGATTGAGTGTTGAGGATTGAAAATTGAGGATTGAGGATTGACGATTGAGGATTGAGGATTGAAGATTGAGTATTGAGGATTGAAGATTGAGGATTGAGTATTGAGGATTCAGGGTTGAAGACTGAGGATTGAGGATTGAGGTTTGAGGATTGAGGATTGAGGATTGAAGATTGAATATTTATGATTGAATATTGAGGACTGAGGATTGAGGGTTGAGGATTGAGGACGAGGTCTGAGGGTTGAATATTGATGTTTGAGGTCTGAGGATTTAGGATTGAGGATTGAGAATTGAGGATTGAGGACTGAGGATTGAAGATTAAGGATTGGGTATTTAGGATTGAAGAATGTGGATTGAGGATTGAGGTTTGAGTATTGTGGATTGAAGATAGAGTATTGATGATTGAATATTGAGGATTGAGGATTGAGGTTTGAGGATTGAGGATGAAGACTGAGGGTTGAGGATTGAGGTTTGAGGAACGATGATTCAGGATTGAGGATTGAGGACTAAGGATTGACGATTGAGTATTGAAGATTGAGGATTGATGACTGAGGATTGACGACTGAGAATTGAGGATTGAGGATTGATGATTGAAGATTGAGTATTGAGGATTGAATATTGCTGATTGAGGATTGAGGATTGAGGATTGAGGATTGAGGATTGAGGATTGAGGATTGAGGATTAAGGATTGAGGATTGAGGATTGAGGATTGAGAATTGAGGATTGAGGATTGAGCATTGAAGATTGAGTATTGATGATTGAATATTGAGGATTGAGGATTGAGGATTGAGGATTGAAGATTGAGTATTGTGGATTGAAGATTGAGGATTGAGTATTGAGGATTGAGGATTCAGGGTTGAAGATTGAGGATTGAGGATTGAGGATTGAGGATTGAGGATTGAGGATTGGGTGTTTAGTATTGAAGAATGAGGATTGAGGATTGAGGTTTGAGGATTGAGGATTGAAGATTGAGTATTGATGATTGAATATTGAGGGTTGAGGATTGAGGTTTGAGGATTGAGGATGAAGACTGACGGTTGAGGATTGAGGTTTGAGGAACGAGGATCGAGGATTGAGGATTGAGGACTAAGGATTGACGATTGAGTATTGAAGATTGAGGATTGATGACTGAGGCTTGACGACTGAGAATTGAGGATTGAGGATTGATGATTGAAGATTGAGTATTGAGGATTGAATATTGAGGATTGAGGATTGAGGATCGAGGATTGAGGATTGAGGATTGAGGATTGAAGATTGAGTATTTAGTATTGAAGGTTGAGGATTGTGGATTGAGGATTAAGGATTGTGGATTGTATATTGTAGATTGAGTTTTGATGCCTGAGGATTGAGGATTGAGGATTGTGGATTGAATATTGTAGATTGAGTACTGATGCCTGAGGATTGAGGATTGAGGATTGAGGATTGAGGATTGAGGATTGAGGATTGAGGATTGAGGATTGAGGATTGAAGATTGGGTATTGAGGATTGAAGATTGAGGATTGAGTATTGAGGATTGAGGATTCAGGATTGAAAATTGAGGATTGGGGATCGAGGATTGAGGATTGAGGATTGAGGATTGAAGATTGAATATTGATGATTGAATATTGAGGACTGAGGATTGAGGATTGAGAATTGAGAATTGAGGATGAGGACTGAGGGTTGAGGATTGAGGTTTGAGGAATGAGGATTGATGGTTGAGGATTGAGGATAGAGGATTGAGGATTGAGGATTGAGTATTGAAGATTGAGTATTGATGCCTGAGGCTTGAGGATTGAGGATTGAGTATTGAGGATTGAGGATTGAAGATTGAGTATTGGGGATTGAAGATTGAGGATTGAGGATTGAGGATTGAGGATTGGAAATTGATTATTGAGTATTGAAGGCTGAGGATTGTGGATTGAGGATTGAGGATTGAGGATTGAGGATTGAGGATTGAGGATTGAGGATTGAGGATTGAGGATTGAGGATTGAGGATCGAAGATTGAGTATTGATGATTGAATATTGAGGATTGAGGATTGAGGTTTGAGGATTGAGGATTGAGGATTGAGGATTGAGGATTGAGTATTGAAGATTGAGTATTGATGCCTGAGGATTGAGGATCGAGGATTGAGGATTGAGGATTGGAGATTGACTATTGAGGATTGAAGATTGAGGATTGAGGATTGAGGATTGAGGATTGAGAATTGAGTATGAGGACTGAGGGTTGAGGATTGAGGTTTGAGGAATGAGGACTGAGGGTTGGGGAATGAGGATTGAGGATTCAAGATTGAGGATTGAGCATTGAAGGTTGAGTATTGATGCCTGAGGATTGGGGATTGAGGATTGATGATTGAGGATCGAGGATTGAAGATTGAGAATTGAGGATTGAAGATCGAGGATTGTGGATTGAGGATTGAGGATGGAGGATGAGGGCTGAGGGTTGAGGATTGAGGATTGAGAAATGAGGATTGAGGATTGAGGATTGAAATTGAGAATTGGGTATTGAGGATTGAAGAATGAGGATTGAGGAATTAGGATTGAGGATTGAGGATTGAGGATTGAAGATTGAGGATTGGGTATTGAGGGTTGAAGAATGAGGATTGAGGATTGAGGATTGAGGATTGAGGATTGAAGATTGAGTGTTGAGGATTGAAGATTGAGGATTGAGGATTGAGGATTGAGGATTGAGGGTTGAAGATTGAGTATTGAGGATTGAAGATTGAGGATTGAGTATTGAGGATTGTGGATTCAGGGTTGAAGATTGAGGATTGAGGATTGAGGATTGAGGATTGAGGATTGCGGATTGAAGATTGAGGATTGGGTATTTAGGATTGAAGAATGAGGATTGAGGATTGAGGTCTGAGGATTGAGGATTGAAGATTGAGTATTGATGATTGAATATTGAGGGTTGAGGATTGAGGTTTGAGTATGGAGGATGAAGACTGAGGGTTGAGGATTGAGGTTTGAGGAACGAGGATTGAGGATTGACGATTGAGGACTAATGATTGACGATTGAGTATTGAAGATTGAGGATTGATGACTGAGGATTGACGACTGAGAATTGAGGATTGAGGATTGATGATTGAAGATTGAGTATTGAGGATTGAATATTGAGGATTGAGGATTGAGTATTGAGGATTGAGGATTGAGGATTGAGGATTGAAGATTGAGTATTGAGTATTGAAGGTTGAGGATTGTGGATTGAGGATTAAGGATTGAAGATTGAGGATTGGGTATTGAGGATTGAAGAATGAGGATTGAGGACTGAGGATTGAGGATTGAGGATTGAAGATTGAGTGTTGAGGATTGAGGATTGAAGATTGAGGTTTGAAGATTGAGTATTGATGATTGAATATTGAGGATTGAGGATTGAGGATTGAGGATTGAGGATTGAGGATTGAGGATCTAGGATTGGAGATTGATTATTGAGTATAGATGGTTGAGGATTGTGGATTGAGGATTGAGGATTGAGGATTGAGGATTGAGGATTGAGGATTGAGAATTGAGGATTGAGGATTGAGGATTGAAGATTGAGTATTGATGATTGAATATTGAGGATTGAGGATTGAGGATTGAGGATTGAGGATTGAGGATTGAAGATTGAAGATTGAGTATTGAGGATTGAAGGTTGAGGATTGAGTATTGAGGATTGAGGATTCAGGGTTGAAGATTGAGGATTGAGGGTTGAGGATTGAGGATTGAGGATTGAGGATTGAAGATTGAATATTGATGATTGAATATTGAGGACTGAAGATTGAGGGTTGTGGATTGAGGACGAGGACTGAGGGTTGAATTTTGACGTTTGAGGTCTGAGGATTAAGGATTGAGGATTGAGAATTGAGTATTGAGGATTGAGGATTGAAGATTGAGGATTGGGTATTTAGGATTGAAGAATGAGGATTGAGGATTGAGGTTTTAGGATTGAGGATTGAAGATTGAGTATTGATGATTGAATATTGAGGATTGAGGAATGAGGTTTGAGGATTGAGGATGAAGTCTGAGGGTTGAGGATTGAGGTTTGAGGAACGAGGATTGAGGATTGATGGTTGAGGACTAAGGATTGACGATTGAGTATTGAAGATTGAGGAATGATGACTGAGGATTGACGACTGAGAATTGAGGATTGAGGATTGATGATTGAAGGTTGAATATTGAGGATTGAATATTGAGGATTGAGGATTGAGGATTGAGGATTGAGGATTGAGGATTGAGGATTGAAGATTGAGTATTGAGTATTGAAGGTTGAGGATTGTGGATTGAGGATTAAGGATTGAGGATTGAATATTGTAGATTGAGTATTGATACCTGAGGATTGAGGATTGAGGATTGAGGATTGAGGATTGAGGATTGAGGATTGAAGATTGACTATTGAGGATTGAAGATTGAGGGTTGAAGATTGCGTATTGATGATTGAATATTGAGGATTGAGGATTGAGGATTGAGGATTGAGGATTGAGGATTGAGGATTGAAGATTGAGTATTGATGATTGAATATTGAGGATTGAAGAATGAGGATTGAGGATTGACGATTGAGGATTGAGGATAGAGGATCTAGGATTGGAAATTGATTATTGAGTATTGAAGGCTGAGGATTGTGGATTGAGGATTGAGGATTGAGCATTGAGGACTGAGGATTGAGGATTGAGGATTGAGGATTGAGGATTGAGGATTGAGGATTGAGGATCGAAGATTGAGTATTGATGATTGAATATTGAGGATTGAGTATTGAGGTTTGAGGATTGAGGATTGAGGATTGAGGATTGAGGATTGAGTATTGAAGATTGAGTATTGATGCCTGAGGATTGAGGATGGAGGATTGAGGATTGAGGATTGGAGATTGACTATTGAGGATTGAAGATTGAGGATTGAGGATTGAGGATTGAGAATTGAGAATTGAGTATGAGGACTGAGGGTTGAGGATTGAGGTTTGAGGAATGAGGACTGAGGGTTGGGGAATGAGGATTGAGGATTGAGGATTGAGGATTGAGCATTGAAGGTTGAGTATTGATGCCTGAGGACTGAGGCTTGAGGATTGATGATTGAGGATCGTGGATTGAAGATTGAGAATTGAGGATTGAAGATCGAGGATTGTGGATTGAGGATTGAGGATGGAGGATGAGGGCTGAGGGTTGAGGATTGAGGATTGAGAAATGAGGATTGAGGATTGAGGATTGAAATTGAGGATTGTGTATTGAGGATTGAAGAATGAGGATTGAGGAATTAGGATTGAGGATTGAGAATTGAGGATTGAAGGTTGAGGATTGGGTATTGAGGGTTGATGAATGAGGATTGAGGATTGAGGATTGAGGATTGAGGATTGAAGATTGAGTGTTGAGGATTGAAGATTGAGGATTGAGGATTGAGGATTGAGGATTGAGGATTGAAGATTGAGTATTGAGGATTGAAGATTGAGGATTGAGTATTGAGGATTGTGGATTCAGGGTTGAAGATGGAGGATTGAGGATTGAGGATTGAGGATTGAGGATTGCGGACTGAAGATTGAGGATTGGGTATTTAGGATTGAAGAATGAGGATTGAGGATTGAGGTTTGAGGATTGAGGATTGAAGATTGAGTATTGATGATTGAATATTGAGGGTTGAGGATTGAGGTTTGAGGATTGAGGATGAAGACTGAGGGTTGAGGATTGAGGTTTGAGGAACGAGGTTTGAGGATTGAGGATTGAGGTCTAAGGATTGACGATTGAGTATTGAAGATTGAGGATTGATGACTGAGGATTGACGACTGAGAATTGAGGATTGAGGATTGCTGATTGAAGATTGAGTATTGAGGATTGAATATTGCGGATTGAGGATTGAGGATTGAGGATTGAGGATTGAGGATTGAGGATTGAGTATTGAGGATTAAGGATTGAGGATTGAGGATTGAGGATTGAGAATTGAGGATTGAGGATTGAGGATTGAAGATTGAGTATTGATGATTGAATATTGAGGATTGAGGATTGAGGATTGAGGATTGAAGATTGAGTATTGAGGATTGAAGATTGAGGATTGAGTATTGCGGATTGAGGATTCAGGGTTGAAGATTGAGGATTGAGGATTGAGGATTGAGGATTGAGGATTGAGGATTGGGTTTTTAGTATTGAAGAATGAGGATTGAGGATTGAGGTTTGAGGATTGAGGATTGAAGATTGAGTATTGATGATTGAATATTGAGGGTTGAGGATTAAGGTTTGAGGATTGAGGATGAAGACTGAGGGTTGAGGATTGAGGTTTGAGGAACGAGGATCGAGGATTGAGGATTGAGGACTAAGGATTGACGATTGAGTATTGAAGATTGAGGATTGATGACTGAGGATTGACGACTGAGAATTGAGGATTGAGGATTGATGATTGAAGATTGAGTATTGAGGATTGAATATTGATGACTGGGGATTGAGGATTGAAGATTGAGGATTAACGATTGAAGGTTGGGGATTGAGGACCTAGGATCGGAGATTGATTATTGAGGATTGAAGATTGAGGATTGAGGATTGAGGATTGAGAATTGAGAATTGAGGATGAGGACTGAGGGTTGAGGATTGAGGTTTGAGGAATGAGGATTGATGGTTGAGGATTGAGGATAGAGGATTGAGGATTGAGGATTGAGTATTGAAGATTGAGTATTGATGCCTGAGGCTTGAGGATTGAGGATTGAGTATTGAGGATTGAGGATTGAAGATTGAGTATTGGGGATTGAAGATTGAGGATTGAGGATTGAGGATTGAGGTTGGAGAATGAGGACTGACGGTTGAGGATTGAGGTTTGAGGATTGAAGATTGAGGTCTGAGGACTGAGGATTGAGGATTGAGGATTGAGCATTGAGGATTGAAGATTGAGTACTGGGGATTGGGGATTGAAGATTGAGTATTAAGGATTGAAGATTGGGGATTGAGGACCTAGAATTGGAGATTGATTATTGAGGACTGAAGATTGAGGATTGAGAATTGAGGATTGAGAATTGAGAATTGAGTATGAGGACTGAGGGTTGAGGATTGAGGTTTGAGGAATGAGGATTGAGGGTTGAGGATTGAGGATTGAGGATTGCGGATTGAAGATTGAGTATTGATGATTGAATATTGAGGATTGAGGATTGAGATTTGAGGATTGAGGATTGAGGAGTGAGGATTGAGGGTTGAGGATTGAAGATTGAGTATTGATGATTGAATATTGAGGATTGATGATTGAGGTTTGAGGATTGAGGACGAGGACTGACGGTTGAGGATTGAGGTTTGAGGATTAAGGATTGGGGATTGAGGACTGAGGATTGAGGATTGAGGATTGAGCATTGAGGATTGAAAATTGATGACTGGGGATTGAGGATTGAAGATTGAGGATTAACGATTGAAGGTTGGGGATTGAGGACCTAGGATCGGAGATTGATTATTGAGGATTGAAGATTGAGGATTGAGGATTGAGGATTGAGAATTGAGAATTGAGGATGAGGACTGAGGGTTGAGGATTGAGGTTTGAGGAATGAGGATTGATGGTTGAGGATTGAGGATAGAGGATTGAGGATTGAGGATTGAGTATTGAAGATTGAGTACTGATACCTGAGGCTTGAGGATTGAGGATTGAGTATTGAGGATTGAGGATTGAAGATTGAGTATTGGGGATTGAAGATTGATGATTGAGGATTGAGGATTGAGGTTGGAGAATGAGGACTGACGGTTGAGGATTGAGGTTTGAGGATTGAAGATTGAGGTCTGAGGACTGAGGATTGAGGATTGAGGATTGAGCATTGAGGATTGAAGATTGAGTACTGGGGATTGGGGATTGAAGATTGAGGACTAAGGATTGAAGATTGGGGTTGAGGATCTAGAATTGGAGATTGATTACTGAGGACTGAAGATTGAGGATTGAGAATTGAGGATTGAGAATTGAGAATTGAGTATGAGGACTGAGGGTTGAGGATTGAGGTTTGAGGAATGAGGATTGAGGGTTGAGGATTGAGGATTGAGGATTGCGGATTGAAGATTGAGTATTGATGATTGAATATTGAGGATTGAGGATTGAGGTTTGAGGATTGAGGATTGAGGATTGAGGACGAGGACTGACGGTAGAGGATTTAGGTTTGAGGATTGAGGATTGAGGGATGAGGATTGAGGATGAGTGCTAAGGGTCGGGGATTGATGTTCGACGACTGAGGACTGAGGATTGAGGATTGAGAATTGAGGATAGATGTTTGAGGATTGAAGATTGAGGATTGAGGATTGAGGATTGAGGATTGAGGAATGAGGATTGAAGATTGAGTATTGAGGATTGAAGATTGAGGATAGAGGATTGAGTACTGAGGATGGAGGATGAGGGCTGAGGGTTGAGGATTGAGGATTGAGAAATGAGGATTGAGGATTGAGGATTGAAATTGAGGATTGGGTATTGAGGATTGAAGAATGAGGATTGAGGAATTAGGATTGAGGATTGAGGATTGAGGATTGAAGATTGAGGATTGGGTATTGAGGATTGAAGAATGAGGATTGAGGATTGAGGATTGAGGATTGAGGATTGAAGATTGAGTGTTGAGGACTGAAAATTGAGGATTGAGGATTGACGATTGAGGATTGAGGATTGAAGATTGAGTATTGAGGATTGAAGATGGAGGATTGAGTATTGTGGATTGAGGATTCAGGGTTGAAGATTGAGGATTGAGGATTGAGGATTGAGGATTGAGGATTGAGGATTGAAGATTGAATATTTATGATTGAATATTGAGGACTGAGGATTGAGGGTTGTGGATTGAGGACGAGGACTGAGGGTTGAATATTGATGTTTGAGGTCTGAGGATTAAGGATTGAGGATTGAGAATTGAGAATTGAGGATTAAGGATTGAAGATTAAGGATTGGGTATTTAGGATTGAAGAATGAGGATTGAGGATTGAGGTTTGAGGATTGGGGATTGAAGAGTGAGTATTGATGATTGAATATCGAGGATTGAGGATTGAGGTTTGAGGATTGAGGATGAAGACTGAGGGTTGAGGATTGAGGTTTGAGGAACGAGGATTGAGGATTGAGGATTGAGGACTAAGGATTGACGATTGAGTATTGAAGATTGAGGATTGATGACTGAGGATTGACGACTGAGAATTGAGGATTGAGGATTGATGATTGAAGGTTGAGTATTGAGGATTGAATATTGAGGATTGAGGATTGAGGATTGAGGATTGAGGATTGAGGATTGGGGATTGAAGATTGAGTATTGCTGATTGAATATTGAGGATTGGGGATTGAGGTTTGAGGATTGAGGACGAGGACTGACGGTAGAGGATTTAGGTTTGAGGATTGGGGATTGAGGACTGAGGATTGAGGATGCGTGCTAAGCGTCGGGGATTGAGATTCGACGACTGAGGACTGAGGATTGAGGATTGAGAGTTGAGGATTGATGTTTGAGGATTGAAGATTGAGGATTGGGTATTGAGGATTGAGGAATGAGGATTGAGGATTGAGGATTGAGGATCTAGGATTGGAGATTGATTATTGAGTATTGAAGGTTGAGGATTGTGGATTGAGGGATGAGGATTGAGGATGTGTGCTAAGGGTCGGGGATTGATGTTCGACGACTGAGGACTGAGGATTGAGGATTGAGAATTGAGGATAGATGTTTGAGGATTGAAGATTGAGGATTGAGGATTGAGGATTGAGGAATGAGGATTGAAGATTGAGTATTGAGGATTGAAGATTGAGGAAAGAGGATTGAGTACTGAGGATGGAGGATGAGGGCTGAGGGTTGAGGATTGAGGATTGAGAAATGAGGATTGAGGATTGAGGATTGAAATTGAGGATTGGGTATTGAGGATTGAAGAATGAGGATTGAGGAATTAGGATTGAGGATTGAGGATTGAGGATTGAAGATTGAGGATTGGGTATTGAGGAATGAAGAATGAGGATTGAGGATTGAGGATTGAGGATTGAGGATTGAAGATTGAGTGTTGAGGATTGAAAATTGAGGATTGAGGATTGACGATTGAGGATTGAGGATTGAAGATTGTGTATTGAGGATTGAAGATGGAGGATTGAGTATTGAGGATTGAGGATCCAGGGTTGAAGATTGAGGATTGAGGATTGAGGATTGAGGATTGAGGATTGAGGATTGAAGATTGAATATTTATGATTGAATATTGAGGACTGAGGATTGAGGGTTGTGGATTGAGGACGAGGACTGAGGGTTGAATATTGATGTTTGAGGTCTGAGGATTAAGGATTGAGGATTGAGAATTGAGGATTGAGGATTAAGGATTGAAGATTAAGGATTGGGTATTTAGGATTGAAGAGTGAGGATTGAGGATTGAGGTTTGAGGATTGGGGATTGAAGATTGAGTATTGATGATTGAATATTGAGGATTGAGGATTGAGGTTTGAGGATTGAGGATCAAGACTGAGGGTTGAGGATTGAGGTTTGAGGAACGAGGATTGACGATTGAGGATTGAGGACTATGGATTGACGATTGAGTATTGAAGATTGAGGATTGATGACTGAGGATTGACGACTGAGAATTGAGGATTGAGGATTGATGATCGAAGAGTGAGTATTGAGGATTGAATATTGCGGATTGAGGATTGAGGATTGAGGATTGAGGATTGAGGATTGAGGATTGAAGATTGAGTATTGAGTATTGAAGGTTGAGGATTGTGGATTGAGGATTAAGGATGGAGGATTGAATATTGTAGATTGAGTATTGATGCCTGAGGATTGAGGATTGAGGATTGAGGATTGAGGATTGAGGATGGAAGATTGAGTATTGAGGATTGAAGATTGAGGGTTGAAGATTGAGTATTGATGATTGAATATTGAGGATTGAGGATTGAGGATTGAGGATTGAGGATTGAGGATTGAGGATTGAAGATTGAGTATTGCTGATTGAATATTGAGGATTGGGGATTGAGGTTTGTGGATTGAGGACGAGGACTGAAGGCAGAGGATTTAGGTTTGAGGATTGAGGATTGAGGACTGAGGATTGAGGATGCGTGCTAAGCGTCGGGGATTGAGATTCGACGACTGAGGACTGAGGATTGAGGATTGAGAATTGAGGATTGATGTTTGAGGATTGAAGACTGAGGATTGGGTATTGAGGATTGAGGAATGAGGATTGAGGATTGAGGATTGAGGATCTAGGATTGGAGATTGATTATTGAGTATTGAAGGTTGAGGATTGTGGATTGAGGATTGAGGATTGAGGATTGAAGATTGAGGATTGAGGATTGAGGATTGAGGATTGAGGATTGAGGATTGAGGATTGAGGATTGAAGATTGAGTATTGATGATTGAATATTGAGGATTGAGGATTGAGGTTTGAGGATTGAGGATTGAGGATTGAAGATTAAGGATTGGGTATTTAGGATTGAAGAATGTGGATTGAGGATTGAGGTTTGAGTATTGTGGATTGAAGATAGAGTATTGATGATTGAATATTGAGGATTGAGGATTGAGGTTTGAGGATTGAGGATGAAGACTGAGGGTTGAGGATTGAGGTTTGAGGAACGATGATTCAGGATTGAGGATTGAGGACTAAGGATTGACGATTGAGTATTGAAGATTGAGGATTGATGACTGAGGATTGACGACTGAGAATTGAGGATTGAGGATTGATGATTGAAGATTGAGTATTGAGGATTGAATATTGCGGATTGAGGATTGAGGATTGAGGATTGAGGATTGAGGATTGAGGATTGAGGATTGAGGATTAAGGATTGAGGATTGAGGATTGAGGATTGAGAATTGAGGATTGAGGATTGAGGATTGAAGATTGAGTATTGATGATTGAATATTGAGGATTGAGGATTGAGGATTGAGGATTGAAGATTGAGTGTCGAGGATTGAAGATTGAGGATTGAGGATTGAGGATTGAGGATTGAGGATTGAAGATTGAGTATTGAGGATTGAAGATTGAGGATTGAGTATTGAGGATTGTGGATTCAGGGTTGAAGATGGAGGATTGAGGATTGAGGATTGAGGATTGAGGATTGCGGATTGAAGATTGAGGATTGGGTATTTAGGATTGAAGAATGAGGATTGAGGATTGAGGTTTGAGGATTGAGGATTGAAGATTGAGTATTGATGATTGAATATTGAGGGTTGAGGATTGAGGTTTGAGGATTGAGGATGAAGACTGAGGGTTGAGGATTGAGGTTTGAGGAACGAGGATTGAGGATTGAGGATTGAGGTCTAAGGATTGACGATTGAGTATTGAAGATTGAGGATTGATGACTGAGGATTGACGACTGAGAATTGAGGATTGAGGATTGCTGATTGAAGATTGAGTATTGAGGATTGAATATTGCGGATTGAGGATTGAGGATTGAGGATTGAGGATTGAGGATTGAGGATTGAGTATTGAGGATTAAGGATTGAGGATTGAGGACTAAGGATTGACGATTGAGTATTGAAGATTGAGGAATGATGACTGAGGATTGACGACTGAGAATTGAGGATTGAGGATTGATGATTGAAGGTTGAATATTGAGGATTGAATATTGAGGATTGAGGATTGAGGATTGAGGATTGAGGATTGAGGATTGAGGATTGAAGATTGAGTATTGAGTATTGAAGGTTGAGGATTGTGGATTGAGGATTAAGGATTGAGGATTGAATATTGTAGATTGAGTATTGATACCTGAGGATTGAGGATTGAGGATTGAGGATTGAGGATTGAGGATTGAGGATTGAAGATTGACTATTGAGGATTGAAGATTGAGGGTTGAAGATTGCGTATTGATGATTGAATATTGAGGATTGAGGATTGAGGATTGAGGATTGAGGATTGAGGATTGAGGATTGAAGATTGAGTATTGATGATTGAATATTGAGGATTGAAGAATGAGGATTGAGGATTGACGATTGAGGATTGAGGATAGAGGATCTAGGATTGGAAATTGATTATTGAGTATTGAAGGCTGAGGATTGTGGATTGAGGATTGAGGATTGAGCATTGAGGACTGAGGATTGAGGATTGAGGATTGAGGATTGAGGATTGAGGATTGAGGATTGAGGATCGAAGATTGAGTATTGATGATTGAATATTGAGGATTGAGTATTGAGGTTTGAGGATTGAGGATTGAGGATTGAGGATTGAGGATTGAGTATTGAAGATTGAGTATTGATGCCTGAGGATTGAGGATCGAGGATTGAGGATTGAGGATTGGAGATTGACTATTGAGGATTGAAGATTGAGGATTGAGGATTGAGGATTGAGAATTGAGAATTGAGTATGAGGACTGAGGGTTGAGGATTGAGGTTTGAGGAATGAGGACTGAGGGTTGGGGAATGAGGATTGAGGATTGAGGATTGAGGATTGAGCATTGAAGGTTGAGTATTGATGCCTGAGGACTGAGGCTTGAGGATTGATGATTGAGGATCGTGGATTGAAGATTGAGAATTGAGGATTGAAGATCGAGGATTGTGGATTGAGGATTGAGGATGGAGGATGAGGGCTGAGGGTTGAGGATTGAGGATTGAGAAATGAGGATTGAGGATTGAGGATTGAAATTGAGGATTGTGTATTGAGGATTGAAGAATGAGGATTGAGGAATTAGGATTGAGGATTGAGGATTGAGGATTGAAGGTTGAGGATTGGGTATTGAGGGTTGATGAATGAGGATTGAGGATTGAGGATTGAGGATTGAGGATTGAAGATTGAGTGTTGAGGATTGAAGATTGAGGATTGAGGATTGAGGATTGAGGATTGAGGATTGAAGATTGAGTATTGAGGATTGAAGATTGAGGATTGAGTATTGAGGATTGTGGATTCAGGGTTGAAGATGGAGGATTGAGGATTGAGGATTGAGGATTGAGGATTGCGGATTGAAGATTGAGGATTGGGTATTTAGGATTGAAGAATGAGGATTGAGGATTGAGGTTTGAGGATTGAGGATTGAAGATTGAGTATTGATGATTGAATATTGAGGGTTGAGGATTGAGGTTTGAGGATTGAGGATGAAGACTGAGGGTTGAGGATTGAGGTTTGAGGAACGAGGTTTGAGGATTGAGGATTGAGGTCTAAGGATTGACGATTGAGTATTGAAGATTGAGGATTGATGACTGAGGATTGACGACTGAGAATTGAGGATTGAGGATTGCTGATTGAAGATTGAGTATTGAGGATTGAATATTGCGGATTGAGGATTGAGGATTGAGGATTGAGGATTGAGGATTGAGGATTGAGTATTGAGGATTAAGGATTGAGGATTGAGGATTGAGGATTGAGAATTGAGGATTGAGGATTGAGGATTGAAGATTGAGTATTGATGATTGAATATTGAGGATTGAGGATTGAGGATTGAGGATTGAAGATTGAGTATTGAGGATTGAAGATTGAGGATTGAGTATTGCGGATTGAGGATTCAGGGTTGAAGATTGAGGATTGAGGATTGAGGATTGAGGATTGAGGATTGAGGATTGGGTGTTTAGTATTGAAGAATGAGGATTGAGGATTGAGGTTTGAGGATTGAGGATTGAAGATTGAGTATTGATGATTGAATATTGAGGGTTGAGGATTAAGGTTTGAGGATTGAGGATGAAGACTGAGGGTTGAGGATTGAGGTTTGAGGAACGAGGATCGAGGATTGAGGATTGAGGACTAAGGATTGACGATTGAGTATTGAAGATTGAGGATTGATGACTGAGGATTGACGACTGAGAATTGAGGATTGAGGATTGATGATTGAAGATTGAGTATTGAGGATTGAATATTGATGACTGGGGATTGAGGATTGAATATTGCGGATTGAGGATTGAGGATTGAGGATTGAGGATTGAGGATTGAGGATTGAAGATTGAGTATTGAGTATTGAATGTTGAGGATTGTGGATTGAGGATTAAGGATTGAGGATTGAATATTGTAGATTGAGTATTGATGCCTGAGGATTGAGGATTGAGGATTGAGGATTGAGTATTGAGGATTGAGGATGGAAGATTGAGTATTGAGGATTGAAGATTGAGGGTTGAAGATTGAGTATTGATGATTGAATATTGAGGATTGAGGATTGAGGATTGAGGATTGAGGATTGAGGATTGGGGATTGAAGATTGAGTATTGCTGATTGAATATTGAGGATTGGGGATTGAGGTTTGAGGATTGAGGACGAGGACTGACGGTAGAGGATTTAGGTTTGAGGATTGGGGATTGAGGACTGAGGATTGAGGATGCGTGCTAAGCGTCGGGGATTGAGATTCGACGACTGAGGACTGAGGATTGAGGATTGAGAGTTGAGGATTGATGTTTGAGGATTGAAGATTGAGGATTGGGTATTGAGGATTGAGGAATGAGGATTGAGGATTGAGGATTGAGGATCTAGGATTGGAGATTGATTATTGAGTATTGAAGGTTGAGGATTGTGGATTGAGGGATGAGGATTGAGGATGTGTGCTAAGGGTCGGGGATTGATGTTCGACGACTGAGGACTGAGGATTGAGGATTGAGAATTGAGGATAGATGTTTGAGGATTGAAGATTGAGGATTGAGGATTGAGGATTGAGGAATGAGGATTGAAGATTGAGTATTGAGGATTGAAGATTGAGGAAAGAGGATTGAGTACTGAGGATGGAGGATGAGGGCTGAGGGTTGAGGATTGAGGATTGAGAAATGAGGATTGAGGATTGAGGATTGAAATTGAGGATTGGGTATTGAGGATTGAAGAATGAGGATTGAGGAATTAGGATTGAGGATTGAGGATTGAGGATTGAAGATTGAGGATTGGGTATTGAGGAATGAAGAATGAGGATTGAGGATTGAGGATTGAGGATTGAGGATTGAAGATTGAGTGTTGAGGATTGAAAATTGAGGATTGAGGATTGACGATTGAGGATTGAGGATTGAAGATTGTGTATTGAGGATTGAAGATGGAGGATTGAGTATTGAGGATTGAGGATCCAGGGTTGAAGATTGAGGATTGAGGATTGAGGATTGAGGATTGAGGATTGAGGATTGAAGATTGAATATTTATGATTGAATATTGAGGACTGAGGATTGAGGGTTGTGGATTGAGGACGAGGACTGAGGGTTGAATATTGATGTTTGAGGTCTGAGGATTAAGGATTGAGGATTGAGAATTGAGGATTGAGGATTAAGGATTGAAGATTAAGGATTGGGTATTTAGGATTGAAGAGTGAGGATTGAGGATTGAGGTTTGAGGATTGGGGATTGAAGATTGAGTATTGATGATTGAATATTGAGGATTGAGGATTGAGGTTTGAGGATTGAGGATCAAGACTGAGGGTTGAGGATTGAGGTTTGAGGAACGAGGATTGACGATTGAGGATTGAGGACTATGGATTGACGATTGAGTATTGAAGATTGAGGATTGATGACTGAGGATTGACGACTGAGAATTGAGGATTGAGGATTGATGATCGAAGAGTGAGTATTGAGGATTGAATATTGCGGATTGAGGATTGAGGATTGAGGATTGAGGATTGAGGATTGAGGATTGAAGATTGAGTATTGAGTATTGAAGGTTGAGGATTGTGGATTGAGGATTAAGGATGGAGGATTGAATATTGTAGATTGAGTATTGATGCCTGAGGATTGAGGATTGAGGATTGAGGATTGAGGATTGAGGATGGAAGATTGAGTATTGAGGATTGAAGATTGAGGGTTGAAGATTGAGTATTGATGATTGAATATTGAGGATTGAGGATTGAGGATTGAGGATTGAGGATTGAGGATTGAGGATTGAAGATTGAGTATTGCTGATTGAATATTGAGGATTGGGGATTGAGGTTTGTGGATTGAGGACGAGGACTGAAGGCAGAGGATTTAGGTTTGAGGATTGAGGATTGAGGACTGAGGATTGAGGATGCGTGCTAAGCGTCGGGGATTGAGATTCGACGACTGAGGACTGAGGATTGAGGATTGAGAATTGAGGATTGATGTTTGAGGATTGAAGACTGAGGATTGGGTATTGAGGATTGAGGAATGAGGATTGAGGATTGAGGATTGAGGATCTAGGATTGGAGATTGATTATTGAGTATTGAAGGTTGAGGATTGTGGATTGAGGATTGAGGATTGAGGATTGAAGATTGAGGATTGAGGATTGAGGATTGAGGATTGAGGATTGAGGATTGAGGATTGAGGATTGAAGATTGAGTATTGATGATTGAATATTGAGGATTGAGGATTGAGGTTTGAGGATTGAGGATTGAGGATTGAAGATTAAGGATTGGGTATTTAGGATTGAAGAATGTGGATTGAGGATTGAGGTTTGAGTATTGTGGATTGAAGATAGAGTATTGATGATTGAATATTGAGGATTGAGGATTGAGGTTTGAGGATTGAGGATGAAGACTGAGGGTTGAGGATTGAGGTTTGAGGAACGATGATTCAGGATTGAGGATTGAGGACTAAGGATTGACGATTGAGTATTGAAGATTGAGGATTGATGACTGAGGATTGACGACTGAGAATTGAGGATTGAGGATTGATGATTGAAGATTGAGTATTGAGGATTGAATATTGCGGATTGAGGATTGAGGATTGAGGATTGAGGATTGAGGATTGAGGATTGAGGATTGAGGATTAAGGATTGAGGATTGAGGATTGAGGATTGAGAATTGAGGATTGAGGATTGAGGATTGAAGATTGAGTATTGATGATTGAATATTGAGGATTGAGGATTGAGGATTGAGGATTGAAGATTGAGTGTCGAGGATTGAAGATTGAGGATTGAGGATTGAGGATTGAGGATTGAGGATTGAAGATTGAGTATTGAGGATTGAAGATTGAGGATTGAGTATTGAGGATTGTGGATTCAGGGTTGAAGATGGAGGATTGAGGATTGAGGATTGAGGATTGAGGATTGCGGATTGAAGATTGAGGATTGGGTATTTAGGATTGAAGAATGAGGATTGAGGATTGAGGTTTGAGGATTGAGGATTGAAGATTGAGTATTGATGATTGAATATTGAGGGTTGAGGATTGAGGTTTGAGGATTGAGGATGAAGACTGAGGGTTGAGGATTGAGGTTTGAGGAACGAGGATTGAGGATTGAGGATTGAGGTCTAAGGATTGACGATTGAGTATTGAAGATTGAGGATTGATGACTGAGGATTGACGACTGAGAATTGAGGATTGAGGATTGCTGATTGAAGATTGAGTATTGAGGATTGAATATTGCGGATTGAGGATTGAGGATTGAGGATTGAGGATTGAGGATTGAGGATTGAGTATTGAGGATTAAGGATTGAGGATTGAGGATTGAGGATTGAGAATTGAGGATTGAGGATTGAGGATTGAAGATTGAGTATTGATGATTGAATATTGAGGATTGAGGATTGAGGATTGAGGATTGAAGATTGAGTATTGAGGATTGAAGATTGAGGATTGAGTATTGCGGATTGAGGATTCAGGGTTGAAGATTGAGGATTGAGGATTGAGGATCGAGGGTTGAGGATTGAGGATTGGGTGTTTAGTATTGAAGAATGAGGATTGAGGATTGAGGTTTGAGGATTGAGGATTGAAGATTGAGTATTGATGATTGAATATTGAGGGTTGAGGATTAAGGTTTGAGGATTGAGGATGAAGACTGAGGGTTGAGGATTGAGGTTTGAGGAACGAGGATCGAGGATTGAGGATTGAGGACTAAGGATTGACGATTGAGTATTGAAGATTGAGGATTGATGACTGAGGATTGACGACTGAGAATTGAGGATTGAGGATTGATGATTGAAGATTGAGTATTGAGGATTGAATATTGATGACTGGGGATTGAGGATTGAAGATTGAGGATTAACGATTGAAGGTTGGGGATTGAGGACCTAGGATCGGAGATTGATTATTGAGGATTGAAGATTGAGGATTGAGGATTGAGGATTGAGAATTGAGAATTGAGGATGAGGACTGAGGGTTGAGGATTGAGGTTTGAGGAATGAGGATTGATGGTTGAGGATTGAGGATAGAGGATTGAGGATTGAGGATTGAGTATTGAAGATTGAGTATTGATGCCTGAGGCTTGAGGATTGAGGATTGAGTATTGAGGATTGAGGATTGAAGATTGAGTATTGGGGATTGAAGATTGAGGATTGAGGATTGAGGATTGAGGTTGGAGAATGAGGACTGACGGTTGAGGATTGAGGTTTGAGGATTGAAGATTGAGGTCTGAGGACTGAGGATTGAGGATTGAGGATTGAGCATTGAGGATTGAAGATTGAGTACTGGGGATTGGGAATTGAAGATTGAGGATTAAGGATTGAAGATTGGAGATTGAGGACCTAGAATTGGAGATTGATTATTGAGGACTGAAGATTGAGGATTGAGAATTGAGGATTGAGAATTGAGAATTGAGTATGAGGACTGAGGGTTGAGGATTGAGGTTTGAGGAATGAGGATTGAGGGTTGAGGATTGAGGATTGAGGATTGCGGATTGAAGATTGAGTATTGATGATTGAATATTGAGGATTGTGGATTGAGGTTTGAGGATTGAGGATTGAGGAGTGAGGATTGAGGGTTGAGGATTGAAGATTGAGTATTGATGATTGAATATTGAGGATTGATGATTGAGGTTTGAGGATTGAGGACGAGGACTGACGGTTGAGGATTGAGGTTTGAGGATTAAGGATTGGGGATTGAGGACTGAGGATTGAGGATTGAGGATTGAGCATTGAGGATTGAAAATTGATGACTGGGGATTGAGGATTGAAGATTGAGGATTAACGATTGAAGGTTGGGGATTGAGGACCTAGGATCGGAGATTGATTATTGAGGATTGAAGATTGAGGATTGAGGATTGAGGATTGAGAATTGAGAATTGAGGATGAGGACTGAGGGTTGAGGATTGAGGTTTGAGGAATGAGGATTGATGGTTGAGGATTGAGGATAGAGGATTGAGGATTGAGGATTGAGTATTGAAGATTGAGTATTGATGCCTGAGGCTTGAGGATTGAGGATTGAGTATTGAGGATTGAGGATTGAAGATTGAGTATTGGGGATTGAAGATTGATGATTGAGGATTGAGGATTGAGGTTGGAGAATGAGGACTGACGGTTGAGGATTGAGGTTTGAGGATTGAAGATTGAGGTCTGAGGACTGAGGATTGAGGATTGAGGATTGAGCATTGAGGATTGAGGATTAAGGATTGAAGATTAAGGATTGGGTATTTAGGATTGAAGAGTGAGGATTGAGGATTGAGGTTTGAGGATTGGGGATTGAAGATTGAGTATTGATGATTGAATATTGAGGATTGAGGATTGAGGTTTGAGGATTGAGGATGAAGACTGAGGGTTGAGGATTGAGGTTTGAGGAACGAGGATTGACGATTGAGGATTGAGGACTATGGATTGACGATTGAGTATTGAAGATTGAGGATTGATGACTGAGGATTGACGACTGAGAATTGAGGATTGAGGATTGATGATCGAAGATTGAGTATTGAGGATTGAATATTGCGGATTGAGGATTGAGGATTGAGGATTGAGGATTGAGGATTGAGGATTGAAGATTGAGTATTGAGTATTGAAGGTTGAGGATTGTGGATTGAGGATTAAGGATGGAGGATTGAATATTGTAGATTGAGTATTGATGCCTGAGGATTGAGGATTGAGGATTGAGGATTGAGGATTGAGGATGGAAGATTGAGTATTGAGGATTGAAGATTGAGGGTTGAAGATTGAGTATTGATGATTGAATATTGAGGATTGAGGATTGAGGATTGAGGATTGAGGATTGAGGATTGAGGATTGAAGATTGAGTATTGCTGATTGAATATTGAGGATTGGGGATTGAGGTTTGAGGATTGAGGACGAGGACTGAAGGCAGAGGATTTAGGTTTGAGGATTGAGGATTGAGGACTGAGGATTGAGGATGCGTGCTAAGCGTCGGGGATTGAGATTCGACGACTGAGGACTGAGGATTGAGGATTGAGAATTGAGGATTGATGTTTGAGGATTGAAGACTGAGGATTGGGTATTGAGGATTGAGGAATGAGGATTGAGGATTGAGGATTGAGGATCTAGGATTGGAGATTGATTATTGAGTATTGAAGGTTGAGGATTGTGGATTGAGGATTGAGGATTGAGGATTGAAGATTGAGGATTGAGGATTGAGGATTGAGGATTGAGGATTGAGGATTGAGGATTGAGGATTGAAGATTGAGTATTGATGATTGAATATTGAGGATTGAGGATTGAGGTTTGAGGATTGAGGATTGAGGATTGAAGATTAAGGATTGGGTATTTAGGATTGAAGAATGTGGATTGAGGATTGAGGTTTGAGTATTGTGGATTGAAGATAGAGTATTGATGATTGAATATTGAGGATTGAGGATTGAGGTTTGAGGATTGAGGATGAAGACTGAGGGTTGAGGATTGAGGTTTGAGGAACGATGATTCAGGATTGAGGATTGAGGACTAAGGATTGACGATTGAGTATTGAAGATTGAGGATTGATGACTGAGGATTGACGACTGAGAATTGAGGATTGAGGATTGATGATTGAAGATTGAGTATTGAGGATTGAATATTGCGGATTGAGGATTGAGGATTGAGGATTGAGGATTGAGGATTGAGGATTGAGGATTAAGGATTGAGGATTGAGGATTGAGGATTGAGAATTGAGGATTGAGGATTGAGGATTGAAGATTGAGTATTGATGATTGAATATTGAGGATTGAGGATTGAGGATTGAGGATTGAAGATTGAGTGTTGAGGATTGAAGATTGAGGATTGAGGATTGAGGATTGAGGATTGAGGATTGAAGATTGAGTATTGAGGATTGAAGATTGAGGATTGAGTATTGAGGATTGTGGATTCAGGGTTGAAGATGGAGGATTGAGGATTGAGGATTGAGGATTGAGGATTGCGGATTGAAGATTGAGGATTGGGTATTTAGGATTGAAGAATGAGGATTGAGGATTGAGGTTTGAGGATTGAGGATTGAAGATTGAGTATTGATGATTGAATATTGAGGGTTGAGGATTGAGGTTTGAGGATTGAGGATGAAGACTGAGGGTTGAGGATTGAGGTTTGAGGAACGAGGATTGAGGATTGAGGATTGAGGTCTAAGGATTGACGATTGAGTATTGAAGATTGAGGATTGATGACTGAGGATTGACGACTGAGAATTGAGGATTGAGGATTGCTGATTGAAGATTGAGTATTGAGGATTGAATATTGCGGATTGAGGATTGAGGATTGAGGATTGAGGATTGAGGATTGAGGATTGAGGATTGAAGATTGAGTATTGAGGATTGAAGATTGAGGATTGAGTATTGCGGATTGAGGATTCAGGGTTGAAGATTGAGGATTGAGGATTGAGGATTGAGGATTGAGGATTGAGGATTGGGTGTTTAGTATTGAAGAATGAGGATTGAGGATTGAGGTTTGAGGATTGAGGATTGAAGATTGAGTATTGATGATTGAATATTGAGGGTTGAGGATTAAGGTTTGAGGATTGAGGATGAAGACTGAGGGTTGAGGATTGAGGTTTGAGGAACGAGGATCGAGGATTGAGGATTGAGGACTAAGGATTGACGATTGAGTATTGAAGATTGAGGATTGATGACTGAGGATTGACGACTGAGAATTGAGGATTGAGGATTGATGATTGAAGATTGAGTATTGAGGATTGAATATTGATGACTGGGGATTGAGGATTGAAGATTGAGGATTAACGATTGAAGGTTGGGGATTGAGGACCTAGGATCGGAGATTGATTATTGAGGATTGAAGATTGAGGATTGAGGATTGAGGATTGAGAATTGAGAATTGAGGATGAGGACTGAGGGTTGAGGATTGAGGTTTGAGGAATGAGGATTGATGGTTGAGGATTGAGGATAGAGGATTGAGGATTGAGGATTAAGTATTGAAGATTGAGTATTGATGCCTGAGGCTTGAGGATTGAGGATTGAGTATTGAGGATTGAGGATTGAAGATTGAGTATTGGGGATTGAAGATTGAGGATTGAGGATTGAGGATTGAGGTTGGAGAATGAGGACTGACGGTTGAGGATTGAGGTTTGAGGATTGAAGATTGAGGTCTGAGGACTGAGGATTGAGGATTGAGGATTGAGCATTGAGGATTGAAGATTGAGTACTGGGGATTGGGGATTGAAGATTGAGGATTAAGGATTGAAGATTGGGGATTGAGGACCTAGAATTGGAGATTGATTATTGAGGACTGAAGATTGAGGATTGAGAATTGAGGATTGAGAATTGAGAATTGAGTATGAGGACTGAGGGTTGAGGATTGAGGTTTGAGGAATGAGGATTGAGGGTTGAGGATTGAGGATTGAGGATTGCGGATTGAAGATTGAGTATTGATGATTGAACATTGAGGATTGAGGATTGAGGTTTGAGGATTGAGGATTGAGGAGTGAGGATTGAGGGTTGAGGATTGAAGATTGAGTATTGATGATTGAATATTGAGGATTGATGATTGAGGTTTGAGGATTGAGGACGAGGACTGACGGTTGAGAATTGAGGTTTGAGGATTAAGGATTGGGGATTGAGGACTGAGGATTGAGGATTGAGGATTGAGCATTGAGGATTGAAAATTGATGACTGGGGATTGAGGATTGAAGATTGAGGATTAACGATTGAAGGTTGGGGATTGAGGACCTAGGATCGGAGATTGATTATTGAGGATTGAAGATTGAGGATTGAGGATTGAGGATTGAGAATTGAGAATTGAGGATGAGGACTGAGGGTTGAGGATTGAGGTTTGAGGAATGAGGATTGATGGTTGAGGATTGAGGATAGAGGATTGAGGATTGAGGATTGAGTATTGAAGATTGAGTATTGATGCCTGAGGCTTGAGGATTGAGGATTGAGTATTGAGGATTGAGGATTGAAGATTGAGTATTGGGGATTGAAGATTGATGATTGAGGATTGAGGATTGAGGTTGGAGAATGAGGACTGACGGTTGAGGATTGAGGTTTGAGGATTGAAGATTGAGGTCTGAGGACTGAGGATTGAGGATTGAGGATTGAGCATTGAGGATTGAAGATTGAGTACTGGGGATTGGGGATTGAAGATTGAGGATTAAGGATTGAAGATTGGGGTTGAGGATCTAGAATTGGAGATTGATTACACTGTTCAACACGGGTCTGATTTTGTAAACGTGAATAAACATTTCTTATAGACTTCGTCGTGCTGATTACGAATCTGCAACCCGTTTTTTCCCAGAACGTACAGTTTTTGAAAAAATCAATTTTGAAGGAAATGACAAATTTTCAACTTTGGGATTTTTTTCTGCTTTTACCGTAGTAGTTATTTAGTTGCTCTTTGCACGAAATGATTCTGTGGACTCTCCCGAATAAAATAGTATAAATAGTTATTAGATTATAAACATCGAAATAGGTTTAAATAACAATTAAAGTGAAAAGGACACCCAAAACGCACCCATTTTTGCTGATAGTTTTCACTTTATTTCAAAAAGTAAGGGTCTAGGAGAAAATTTGACTATACCACGCGATAGAGCAAATCTTTCTACTAAGGAAAGCATCAAGCGAATGTCCAAAATTATTTTTTACTTCAATATAGAAATAAAATAGTTTGGCGAAATGCGCGGCGGAGACAGTGGTACTCAATGAAGTCAATGCGTATAGGCGCCGCTGAACGGCAGGCGGTAGGCGAAGCGTCCTCCGCGCGCGCCGTTGCCATTGAGTACCACTGCCGCCGCCGCGCGTTTCGCCAAACTATTTTATTTCTATATTGAAATAAAAAATAATTTTGGACATTCGCTTGATGCTTTCCTTAGTAGAAAGGTTTGCTCTATCGCGTGATATAGTCAAATTTTCTCCTAGACCCTTACTTTTTGAAATAAAGTGAAAAATATCAGCAAAAATGGGTGCGTTTTAGGTGTCCTTTTCACTTTAATTGTTATTTAAACCTATTTCGATGTTTATAATCTAATAACTATTTATATTATTTTATTCGGGAGAGTCCACAGAATCATTTCGTGCAAAGAGCAACTACATAACTACTATGTTAAAAGCAGAAAAAAATCCCAAAGTTAAAAATTTGTCATTTTTTTCAAAATTGATTTTTTCAAAAACTGTACGTTCTGGGGGAAAACGGTTTGCAGATTCGTAATCAGCACGTCGAAGTCTATAAGAAATGTTTATTCACGATTACAAAATCAAAGAAAAGTCAAAAGTTGTCGAACAGTGTTATTGAGGACTGAAGATTGAGGATTGAGAATTGAGGATTGAGAATTGAGAATTGAGTATGAGGACTGAGGGTTGAGGATTGAGGTTTGAGGAATGAGGATTGAGGGTTGAGGATTGAGGATTGAGGATTGCGGATTGAAGATTGAGTATTGATGATTGAATATTGAGGATTGAGGATTGAGGTTTGAGGATTGAGGATTGAGGACGAGGACTGACGGTAGAGGATTTAGGTTTGAGGATTGAGGATTGAGGGATGAGGATTGAGGATGAGTGCTAAGGGTCGGGGATTGATGTTCGACGACTGAGGACTGAGGATTGAGGATTGAGAATTGAGGATAGATGTTTGAGGATTGAAGATTGAGGATTGAGGATTGAGGATTGAGGAATGAGGATTGAAGATTGAGTATTGAGGATTGAAGATTGAGGATAGAGGATTGAGTACTGAGGATGGAGGATGAGGGCTGAGGGTTGAGGATTGAGGATTGAGAAATGAGGATTGAGGATTGAGGATTGAAATTGAGGATTGGGTATTGAGGATTGAAGAATGAGGATTGAGGAATTAGGATTGAGGATTGAGGATTGAGGATTGAAGATTGAGGATTGGGTATTGAGGATTGAAGAATGAGGATTGAGGATTGAGGATTGAGGATTGAGGATTGAAGATTGAGTGTTGAGGATTGAAAATTGAGGATTGAGGATTGACGATTGAGGATTGAGGATTGAGGATTGAGTATTGAGGATTGAAGATGGAGGATTGAGTATTGAGGATTGAGGATTCAGGGTTGAAGATTGAGGATTGAGGATTGAGGATTGAGGATTGAGGATTGAGGATTGAAGATTGAATATTTATGATTGAATATTGAGGACTGAGGATTGAGGGTTGTGGATTGAGGACGAGGACTGAGGGTTGAATATTGATGTTTGAGGTCTGAGGATTAAGGATTGAGGATTGAGAATTGAGAATTGAGGATTAAGGATTGAAGATTAAGGATTGGGTATTTAGGATTGAAGAATGAGGATTGAGGATTGAGGTTTGAGGATTGGGGATTGAAGAGTGAGTATTGATGATTGAATATTGAGGATTGAGGATTGAGGTTTGAGGATTGAGGATGAAGACTGAGGGTTGAGGATTGAGGTTTGAGGAACGAGGATTGAGGATTGAGGATTGAGGACTAAGGATTGACGATTGAGTATTGAAGATTGAGGATTGATGACTGAGGATTGACGACTGAGAATTGAGGATTGAGGATTGATGATTGAAGGTTGAGTATTGAGGATTGAATATTGCGGATTGAGGATTGAGGATTGAGGATTGAGGATTGAGGATTGAGGATTGAAGATTGAGTATTGAGTATTGAATGTTGAGGATTGTGGATTGAGGATTAAGGATTGAGGATTGAATATTGTAGATTGAGTATTGATGCCTGAGGATTGAGGATTGAGGATTGAGTATTGAGGATTGAGGATGGAAGATTGAGTATTGAGGATTGAAGATTGAGGGTTGAAGATTGAGTATTGATGATTGAATATTGAGGATTGAGGATTGAGGATTGAGGATTGAGGATTGAGTATTGAGGATTGAAGATTGAGTATTGCTGATTGAATATTGAGGATTGGGGATTGAGGTTTGAGGATTGAGGACGAGGACTGACGGTAGAGGATTTAGGTTTGAGGATTGAGGATTGAGGACTGAGGATTGAGGATGCGTGCTAAGCGTCGGGGATTGAGATTCGACGACTGAGGACTGAGGATTGAGGATTGAGAATTGAGGATTGATGTTTGAGGATTGAAGATTGAGGATTGGGTATTGAGGATTGAGGAATGAGGATTGAGGATTGAGGATTGAGGATCTAGGATTGGAGATTGATTATTGAGTATTGAAGGTTGAGGATTGTGGATTGAGGGATGAGGATTGAGGATGAGTGCTAAGGGTCGGGGATTGATGTTCGACGACTGAGGACTGAGGATTGAGGATTGAGAATTGAGGATAGATGTTTGAGGATTGAAGATTGAGGATTGAGGATTGAGGATTGAGGAATGAGGATTGCAGATTGAGTATTGAGGATTGAAGATTGAGGAAAGAGGATTGAGTACTGAGGATGGAGGATGAGGGCTGAGGGTTGAGGATTGAGGATTGAGAAATGAGGATTGAGGATTGAGGATTGAAATTGAGGATTGGGTATTGAGGATTGAAGAATGAGGATTGAGGAATTAGGATTGAGGATTGAGGATTGAGGATTGAAGATTGAGGATTGGGTATTGAGGAATGAAGAATGAGGATTGAGGATTGAGGATTGAGGATTGAGGATTGGAGATTGAGTGTTGAGGATTGAAAATTGAGGATTGAGGATTGACGATTGAGGATTGAGGATTGAAGATTGAGTATTGAGGATTGAAGATGGAGGATTGAGTATTGAGGATTGAGGATCCAGGGTTGAAGATTGAGGATTGAGGATTGAGGATTGAGGATTGAGGATTGAGGATTGAAGATTGAATATTTATGATTGAATATTGAGGACTGAGGATTGAGGGTTGTGGATTGAGGACGAGGACTGAGGGTTGAATATTGATGTTTGAGGTCTGAGGATTAAGGATTGAGGATTGAGAATTGAGGATTGAGGATTAAGGATTGAAGATTAAGGATTGGGTATTTAGGATTGAAGAGTGAGGATTGAGGATTGAGGTTTGAGGATTGGGGATTGAAGATTGAGTATTGATGATTGAATATTGAGGATTGAGGATTGAGGTTTGAGGATTGAGGATGAAGACTGAGGGTTGAGGATTGAGGTTTGAGGAACGAGGATTGACGATTGAGGATTGAGGACTATGGATTGACGATTGAGTATTGAAGATTGAGGATTGATGACTGAGGATTGACGACTGAGAATTGAGGATTGAGGATTGATGATCGAAGATTGAGTATTGAGGATTGAATATTGCGGATTGAGGATTGAGGATTGAGGATTGAGGATTGAGGATTGAGGATTGAAGATTGAGTATTGAGTATTGAAGGTTGAGGATTGTGGATTGAGGATTAAGGATGGAGGATTGAATATTGTAGATTGAGTATTGATGCCTGAGGATTGAGGATTGAGGATTGAGGATTGAGGATTGAGGATGGAAGATTGAGTATTGAGGATTGAAGATTGAGGGTTGAAGATTGAGTATTGATGATTGAATATTGAGGATTGAGGATTGAGGATTGAGGATTGAGGATTGAGGATTGAGGATTGAAGGTTGAGTATTGCTGATTGAATATTGAGGATTGGGGATTGAGGTTTGAGGATTGAGGACGAGGACTGAAGGCAGAGGATTTAGGTTTGAGGATTGAGGATTGAGGACTGAGGATTGAGGATGCGTGCTAAGCGTCGGGGATTGAGATTCGACGACTGAGGACTGAGGATTGAGGATTGAGAATTGAGGATTGATGTTTGAGGATTGAAGACTGAGGATTGGGTATTGAGGATTGAGGAATGAGGATTGAGGATTGAGGATTGAGGATCTAGGATTGGAGATTGATTATTGAGTATTGAAGGTTGAGGATTGTGGATTGAGGATTGAGGATTGAGGATTGAAGATTGAGGATTGAGGATTGAGGATTGAGGATTGAGGATTGAGGATTGAGGATTGAGGATTGAAGATTGAGTATTGATGATTGAATATTGAGGATTGAGGATTGAGGTTTGAGGATTGAGGATTGAGGATTGAGGATTGAGGATTGAGTATTGAAGATTGAGGATTGATGCCTGAGGATTGAGGATCGAGGATTGAGGATTGAGGATTGGAGATTGATTATTGAGGATTGAAGATTGAGGATTGAGGATTGAGAATTGAGAATTGAGAATTGAGTATGAGGACTGAGGGTTGAGGATTGAGGTTTGAAGAATGAGGATTGAGGGTTGGGGAATGAGGATTCAGGATTGAGGATTGAGGATTGAGGATTGAGGATTGAGGATTGAGGATTGAAGATTGAGTATTGATGATTGAATATTGAGGATAGAGGATTGAGGTTTGAGGATTGAGGACGAGGACTGACGGTAGAGGATTTAGGTTTGAGGATTGAGGATTGAGGACTGAGGATTGAGGATGAGTGCTAAGCGTCGGGGATTGAGGTTCGACGACTGACGACTGAGGATTGAGGATTGAGAATTGAGGATTGATGTTTGAGGATTGAAGATTGAGGATTGGGTATTGAGGATTGAAGAATGAGGATTGAGGATTGAGGATTGAGGATTGAGGATTGAGGATTAAGGATGTAGGATTGTAGATTGATTATTGAGTATTGAATGTTGACGATCGTGGATTGAGGATTAAGGATTGAGGATTGTATATTGTAGATTGAGTATTAATGCCTGAGGATTGAGGATTGAGGATTGAGGATAGAGGATTGAGAATTGAAGATTGAGTATTGAGGATTGAAGATTGAGGATTGAAGATTGAGTATTGATGATTCAATATTGAGGATTGAGGATTGAGAATTGAGGATTGAGGATTGGGTATTGAGGATTGAGGAATGAGGATTGAGGATTGAGGTTTGAGGATTGAGGTTTGCAGATTGAGTATTGAGGATTGAAGATTGAGGATTGAGGATTGACGATTGAGGAATGAGGATTGAAGATTGAGTATTGAGGATTGAAGATTGAGGATAGAGGATTGAGTACTGAGGATGGAGGATGAGGGCTGAGGGTTGAGGATTGAGGATTGAGAAATGAGGATTGAGGATTGAAATTGAGGATTGGGTATTTAGGATTGAAGAATGAGGATTGAGGAATTAGGATTGAGGATTGAGGATTGAGGATTGAAGATTGAGGATTGGGTATTGAGGATTGAAGAATGAGGATTGAGGATTGAGGATTGAGGATTGAGTATTGAGGATTGAGGATTCAGGGTTGAATATTGAAGATTGAGGATTGAGGATTGAGGATTGAGGATTGAGGATTGAAGATTGAATATTTATGATTGAATATTGAGGACTGAGGATTGAGTGTTGCGGATTGAGGACGAGGACTGAGGGTTGAATATTGATGTTTGAGGTCTGAGGATTAAGGATTGAGGATTGAGAATTGAGGATTGAGGATTGAGGATTGCAGATTAAGGATTGGGTATTTAGGATTGAAGAATGAGGATTGAGGATTGAGGTTTGAGGATTGGGGATTGAAGATTGAGTATTGATGATTGAATATTGAGGATTGAGTATTGAGGTTTGAGGATTGAGGATGAAGACTGAGGGTTGAGGATTGAGGTTTGAGGAACGAGGATTGAGGATTGAGGATTGAGGACTAAGGATTGACGATTGAGTATTGAAGATTGAGGATTGATGACTGAGGATTGACGACTGAGAATTGAGGATTGAGGATTGATGATTGAAGATTTAGTATTGAGGACTGAATATTGCGGATTGAGGATTGAGGATTGAGGATTGAGGTTTCAGGATTGAAGATTGAGTATTGAGTATTGAAGGTTGAGGATTGTGGATTGAGGATTAAGGATTGAGGATTGAATATTGTAGATTGAGTATTGATGCCTGAGGATTGAGGATTGAGGATTGAGGATTGAGGATTGAGGATTGAAGATTGAGTATTGAGGATTGAAGATTGAGGGTTGAAGATTGAGTATTGATGATTGAATATTGAGGATTGAGGATTGAGGATTGAGGATTGAGGATTGAGGATTGAGGATTGAGGATTGAAGATCGAGTATTGATGATTGAATATTGAGGATTGAGGATTGAGGTTTGAGGATTGAGGATGGAAGATTGAGTATTGAGGATTGAAGATTGAGGGTTGAAGATTGAGTATTGATGATTGAATATTGAGGATTGAGGATTGAGGATTGAGGATTGAGGATTGAGTATTGAGGATTGAAGATTGAGTATTGCTGATTGAATATTGAGGATTGGGGATTGAGGTTTGAGGATTGAGGACGAGGACTGACGGTAGAGGATTTAGGTTTGAGGATTGAGGATTGAGGACTGAGGATTGAGGATGCGTGCTAAGCGTCGGGGATTGAGATTCGACGACTGAGGACTGAGGATTGAGGATTGAGAATTGAGGATTGATGTTTGAGGATTGAAGATTGAGGATTGGGTATTGAGGATTGAGGAATGAGGATTGAGGATTGAGGATTGAGGATCTAGGATTGGAGATTGATTATTGAGTATTGAAGGTTGAGGATTGTGGATTGAGGGATGAGGATTGAGGATGAGTGCTAAGGGTCGGGGATTGATGTTCGACGACTGAGGACTGAGGATTGAGGATTGAGAATTGAGGATAGATGTTTGAGGATTGAAGATTGAGGATTGAGGATTGAGGATTGAGGAATGAGGATTGCAGATTGAGTATTGAGGATTGAAGATTGAGGAAAGAGGATTGAGTACTGAGGATGGAGGATGAGGGCTGAGGGTTGAGGATTGAGGATTGAGAAATGAGGATTGAGGATTGAGGATTGAAATTGAGGATTGGGTATTGAGGATTGAAGAATGAGGATTGAGGAATTAGGATTGAGGATTGAGGATTGAGGATTGAAGATTGAGGATTGGGTATTGAGGAATGAAGAATGAGGATTGAGGATTGAGGATTGAGGATTGAGGATTGGAGATTGAGTGTTGAGGATTGAAAATTGAGGATTGAGGATTGACGATTGAGGATTGAGGATTGAAGATTGAGTATTGAGGATTGAAGATGGAGGATTGAGTATTGAGGATTGAGGATCCAGGGTTGAAGATTGAGGATTGAGGATTGAGGATTGAGGATTGAGGATTGAGGATTGAAGATTGAATATTTATGATTGAATATTGAGGACTGAGGATTGAGGGTTGTGGATTGAGGACGAGGACTGAGGGTTGAATATTGATGTTTGAGGTCTGAGGATTAAGGATTGAGGATTGAGAATTGAGGATTGAGGATTAAGGATTGAAGATTAAGGATTGGGTATTTAGGATTGAAGAGTGAGGATTGAGGATTGAGGTTTGAGGATTGGGGATTGAAGATTGAGTATTGATGATTGAATATTGAGGATTGAGGATTGAGGTTTGAGGATTGAGGATGAAGACTGAGGGTTGAGGATTGAGGTTTGAGGAACGAGGATTGACGATTGAGGATTGAGGACTATGGATTGACGATTGAGTATTGAAGATTGAGGATTGATGACTGAGGATTGACGACTGAGAATTGAGGATTGAGGATTGATGATCGAAGATTGAGTATTGAGGATTGAATATTGCGGATTGAGGATTGAGGATTGAGGATTGAGGATTGAGGATTGAGGATTGAAGATTGAGTATTGAGTATTGAAGGTTGAGGATTGTGGATTGAGGATTAAGGATGGAGGATTGAATATTGTAGATTGAGTATTGATGCCTGAGGATTGAGGATTGAGGATTGAGGATTGAGGATTGAGGATGGAAGATTGAGTATTGAGGATTGAAGATTGAGGGTTGAAGATTGAGTATTGATGATTGAATATTGAGGATTGAGGATTGAGGATTGAGGATTGAGGATTGAGGATTGAGGATTGAAGGTTGAGTATTGCTGATTGAATATTGAGGATTGGGGATTGAGGTTTGAGGATTGAGGACGAGGACTGAAGGCAGAGGATTTAGGTTTGAGGATTGAGGATTGAGGACTGAGGATTGAGGATGCGTGCTAAGCGTCGGGGATTGAGATTCGACGACTGAGGACTGAGGATTGAGGATTGAGAATTGAGGATTGATGTTTGAGGATTGAAGACTGAGGATTGGGTATTGAGGATTGAGGAATGAGGATTGAGGATTGAGGATTGAGGATCTAGGATTGGAGATTGATTATTGAGTATTGAAGGTTGAGGATTGTGGATTGAGGATTGAGGATTGAGGATTGAAGATTGAGGATTGAGGATTGAGGATTGAGGATTGAGGATTGAGGATTGAGGATTGAGGATTGAAGATTGAGTATTGATGATTGAATATTGAGGATTGAGGATTGAGGTTTGAGGATTGAGGATTGAGGATTGAGGATTGAGGATTGAGTATTGAAGATTGAGGATTGATGCCTGAGGATTGAGGATCGAGGATTGAGGATTGAGGATTGGAGATTGATTATTGAGGATTGAAGATTGAGGATTGAGGATTGAGAATTGAGAATTGAGAATTGAGTATGAGGACTGAGGGTTGAGGATTGAGGTTTGAAGAATGAGGATTGAGGGTTGGGGAATGAGGATTCAGGATTGAGGATTGAGGATTGAGGATTGAGGATTGAGGATTGAGGATTGAAGATTGAGTATTGATGATTGAATATTGAGGATAGAGGATTGAGGTTTGAGGATTGAGGACGAGGACTGACGGTAGAGGATTTAGGTTTGAGGATTGAGGATTGAGGACTGAGGATTGAGGATGAGTGCTAAGCGTCGGGGATTGAGGTTCGACGACTGACGACTGAGGATTGAGGATTGAGAATTGAGGATTGATGTTTGAGGATTGAAGATTGAGGATTGGGTATTGAGGATTGAAGAATGAGGATTGAGGATTGAGGATTGAGGATTGAGGATTGAGGATTAAGGATGTAGGATTGTAGATTGATTATTGAGTATTGAATGTTGACGATCGTGGATTGAGGATTAAGGATTGAGGATTGTATATTGTAGATTGAGTATTAATGCCTGAGGATTGAGGATTGAGGATTGAGGATAGAGGATTGAGAATTGAAGATTGAGTATTGAGGATTGAAGATTGAGGATTGAAGATTGAGTATTGATGATTCAATATTGAGGATTGAGGATTGAGAATTGAGGATTGAGGATTGGGTATTGAGGATTGAGGAATGAGGATTGAGGATTGAGGTTTGAGGATTGAGGTTTGCAGATTGAGTATTGAGGATTGAAGATTGAGGATTGAGGATTGACGATTGAGGAATGAGGATTGAAGATTGAGTATTGAGGATTGAAGATTGAGGATAGAGGATTGAGTACTGAGGATGGAGGATGAGGGCTGAGGGTTGAGGATTGAGGATTGAGAAATGAGGATTGAGGATTGAAATTGAGGATTGGGTATTTAGGATTGAAGAATGAGGATTGAGGAATTAGGATTGAGGATTGAGGATTGAGGATTGAAGATTGAGGATTGGGTATTGAGGATTGAAGAATGAGGATTGAGGATTGAGGATTGAGGATTGAGTATTGAGGATTGAGGATTCAGGGTTGAATATTGAAGATTGAGGATTGAGGATTGAGGATTGAGGATTGAGGATTGAAGATTGAATATTTATGATTGAATATTGAGGACTGAGGATTGAGTGTTGCGGATTGAGGACGAGGACTGAGGGTTGAATATTGATGTTTGAGGTCTGAGGATTAAGGATTGAGGATTGAGAATTGAGGATTGAGGATTGAGGATTGCAGATTAAGGATTGGGTATTTAGGATTGAAGAATGAGGATTGAGGATTGAGGTTTGAGGATTGGGGATTGAAGATTGAGTATTGATGATTGAATATTGAGGATTGAGTATTGAGGTTTGAGGATTGAGGATGAAGACTGAGGGTTGAGGATTGAGGTTTGAGGAACGAGGATTGAGGATTGAGGATTGAGGACTAAGGATTGACGATTGAGTATTGAAGATTGAGGATTGATGACTGAGGATTGACGACTGAGAATTGAGGATTGAGGATTGATGATTGAAGATTTAGTATTGAGGACTGAATATTGCGGATTGAGGATTGAGGATTGAGGATTGAGGTTTCAGGATTGAAGATTGAGTATTGAGTATTGAAGGTTGAGGATTGTGGATTGAGGATTAAGGATTGAGGATTGAATATTGTAGATTGAGTATTGATGCCTGAGGATTGAGGATTGAGGATTGAGGATTGAGGATTGAGGATTGAAGATTGAGTATTGAGGATTGAAGATTGAGGGTTGAAGATTGAGTATTGATGATTGAATATTGAGGATTGAGGATTGAGGATTGAGGATTGAGGATTGAGGATTGAGGATTGAGGATTGAAGATCGAGTATTGATGATTGAATATTGAGGATTGAGGATTGAGGTTTGAGGATTGAGGACGAGGGCTGACGGCAGAGGATTTAGGTTTGAGGATTGAGGATTGAGGACTGAGGATTGAGGATGAGTGCTAAGCGTCGGGGATTGAGATTCGACGACTGAGGACTGAGGATTGAGGATTGAGAATTGAGGATTGGCGATTGAGGATTGAAGATTGAGTATTGATGATTGAATATTGAGGATTGAGGATTGAGGTCTGAGGATTGAGGATTGAGGATTGAGGATTGAGGATTGAGGATTGAGTATTGAAGATTGAGGATTGATGACTGAGGATTGACGACTGAGAATAGGGGATTGAGGATTGATGATTGAAGATTGAGTATTGAGGATTGAATATTGAGGATTGAGGATTGAAGATTGAGTATTGAGGATTGAAGATTGAGGGTTAAAGATTGAGTATTGATGATTGAATATTGAGGATTGAGGATTGAGGATTGAGGATTGAGGATTGAGGATTGAGGATTGAAGATTGAGAATTGATGATTGAATATTGAGGATTGAGGATTGAGGTTTGAGGATTGAGGACGAGGACTGACGGTAGAGGATTTAGGTTTGAGGATTGAGGATTGAGGGATGAGGATTGAGGATGAGTGCTAAGGGTCGGGGATTGATGTTCGACGACTGAGGACTGAGGATTGAGGATTGAGAATTGAGGATAGATGTTTGAGGATTGAAGATTGAGGATTGAGGATTGAGCATTGAGGAATGAGGATTGAAATTGAGTATTGAGGATTGAAGATTGAGGATAGAGGATTGAGTACTGAGGATGGAGGATGAGGGCTGAGGGTTGAGGATTGAGGATTGAGAAATGAGGATTGAGGATTGAGGATTGAAATTGAGGATTGGGTATTGAGGATTGAAGAATGAGGATTGAGGAATTAGGATTGAGGATTGAGGATTGAGGATTGAAGATTGAGGATTGGGTATTGAGGATTGAAGAATGAGGATTGAGGATTGAGGATTGAGGATTGAGGATTGAAGATTGAGTGTTGAGGATTGAAAATTGAGGATTGAGGATTGACGATTGAGGATTGAGGATTGAAGATTGAGTATTGAGGATTGAAGATGGAGGATTGAGTATTGAGGATTGAGGATTCAGGGTTGAAGATTGAGGATTGAGGATTGAGGATTGAGGATTGAGGATTGAGGATTGAAGATTGAATATTTATGATTGAATATTGAGGACTGAGGATTGAGGGTTGTGGATTGAGGACGAGGACTGAGGGTTGAATATTGATGTTTGAGGTCTGAGGATTAAGGATTGAGGATTGAGAATTGAGAATTGAGGATTAAGGATTGAAGATTAAGGATTGGGAATTTAGGATTGAAGAATCAGGATTGAGGATTGAGGTTTGAGGATTGGGGATTGAAGAGTGAGTATTGATGATTGAATATTGAGGATTGAGGATTGAGGTTTGAGGATTGAGGATGAAGACTGAGGGTTGAGGATTGAGGTTTGAGGAACGAGGATTGAGGATTGAGGATTGAGGACTAAGGATTGACGATTGAGTATTGAAGATTGAGGATTGATGACTGAGGATTGACGACTGAGAATTGAGGATTGAGGATTGATGATTGAAGGTTGAGTATTGAGGATTGAATATTGCGGATTGAGGATTGACGATTGAGGATTGAGGATTCAGGATTGAGGATTGAAGATTGAGTATTGAGTATTGAAGGTTGAGGATTGTGGATTGAGGATTAAGGATTGAGGATTGAATATTGTAGATTGAGTATTGATGCCTGAGGATTGAGGATTGAGGATTGAGTATTGAGGATTGAGGATGGAAGATTGAGTATTGAGGATTGAAGATTGAGGGTTGAAGATTGAGTATTGATGATTGAATATTGAGGATTGAGGATTGAGGATTGAGGATTGAGGATTGAGGATTGAGGATTGAAGATTGAGTATTGCTGATTGAATATTGAGGATTGGGGATTGAGGTTTGAGGATTGAGGACGAGGACTGACGGTAGAGGATTTAGGTTTGAGGATTGAGGATTGAGGACTGAGGATTGAGGATGCGTGCTAAGCGTCGGGGATTGAGATTCGACGACTGAGGATTGAGGATTGAAATTGAGGATTGGGTATTGAGGATTGAAGAATGAGGATTGAGGAATTAGGATTGAGGATTGAGAATTGGGGATTGAGGAATGAGGATTGAAGATTGAGTATTGATGATTGAATATTGAGGATTGAGGATTGAGGATTGAGGATTGAAGATTGAGTATTGAGGATTGAAGATTGAGGATTGAGTATTGAGGATTGAGGATTCAGGGTTGAAGATTGAGGATTGAGGATTGAGGATTGAGTACTGAGGATTGAGGATTGGGTATTGAGGATTGAGGAATGAGGATTGAGGATTGAGGTTTGAGGATTGATGGTTGCAGATTGAGTATTGAGGATTGAAGATTGAGGATTGAAGATTGAGGATTGAGGAATGAGGATTGAAGATTGGGTATTGAGGATTGAAGATTGAGGATAGAGGATTGAGTACTGAGGATGGAGGATGAGGGCAGAGGGTTGAGGATTGAGGATTGAGAAATGAGGATTGAGGATTGAGGATTGAAATTGAGGATTGGGTATTGAGGATTGAAGAATGAGGATTGAGGAATTGGGATTGAGGATTGAGGATTGAGGATTGAAGATTGAGGATTGGGTATTGAGGATTGAAGAATGAGGATTGAGGATTGAGGATTGAGGATTGAGGATTGAAGATTGAGTGTTGAGGATTGAAGATTGAGGATTGAGGATTGAGGATTGAGGATTGAGGATTGAAGATTGAGTATTGAGGATTGAAGATTGAGGGTTGAAGATTGAGTATTGATGATTGAATATTGAGGATTGAGGATTGAGGATTGAGGATTGAGGATTCAGGATTGAGGATTGAAGATTGAGTATTGATGATTGAATATTGAGGATTGAGGATTGAGGTTTGAGGATTGAGGACGAGGACTGACGGTAGAGGATTTAGGTTTGAGGATTGAGGATTGAGGACTGAGGATTGAGGATGAGTGCTAAGCGTCGGTGATTGAGATTCGACGACTGAGGACTGAGGATTGAGGATTGAGAAATGAGGATTGAGGATTGAGGATTAAGGATTGAGGATTGAGGATTGAGGATTGAGGATTGAGGATTGAGGATTGAGGATTGAGGATTGAAGATTGAGTATTGATGATTGAATATTGAGGATTGAGGATTGAGGTTTGAGGATTGAGGATTGAGGATTGAGGATTGAGGATTGAGTATTGAAGATTGGGTATTGATGCCTGAGGATTGAGGATCGAGGATAGAGTATTGAGGATTGGAGATTGATTATTGAGGATTGAAGAATGAGGATTGAGGATTGAGGATTGAGAATTGAGAATTGAGTATGAGGACTGAGGGTTGAGGATCGAGGATTGAGGATTGAAGATTGAGTATTGAGGATCGAAGATTGAGGATTGAGTATTGAGGATTGAGGATTCAGGGTTGAAGATTGAGGATTGAGGATTGAGGATTGAGGATTGAGGATTGAGGATTGAGGATTGAAGATTGAATATTGATGATTGAATATTGATGACTGCGGATTGAGGGTTGTGGATTGTGGACGAGGACTAAGGGTTGAATATTGATGTTTGAGGTCTGGGGACTAAGGATTGAGGATTGAGAATTGAGGATTGAGGATTGAGGATTGAAGATTGAGGATTGGGTATTTAGGATTGAAGAATGAGGATTGAGGATTGAGGTTTGAGGATTGAGGATTGAAGATTGAGTATTGATGGTTGAATATTGAGGATTGAGGATTGAGGTTTGAGGCTTGAGGATGAAGACTGAGGGTTGAGGATTGAGGTTTGAGGAACGAGGATTGAGGATTGAGGATTGAGGACTAAGGATTGACGATTGAGTATTGAAGATTGAGGATTGATGACTGAGGATTGACGACTGAGAATTGAGGATTGAGGATTCATGATTGAAGATTGAGCATTGAGGATTGAATATTGAGGATTGAGGATTGAGGATAGAGGATTGAGGATTGAGGATTGAGGATTGAAGATTGAATATTGAGTATTGAAGGTTGAGGATTGTGGATTGAGGATTAAGGATTGAGGATTGAACATTGTAGATTGAGTATTGATGCCTGAGGATAGAGGATTGAGGATTGAGGATTGAGGATTGAGGATTGAAGATTGAGTATTGAGGATTAAAGATTGAGGATTGAAGATTGAGTATTGATGATTGAATATTGAGGATTGAGGATTGAGGATTGAGGATTGAGGATTGGGTATTGAGGATTGAGGAATGAGGATTGAGGATTGAGGTTTGAGGATTGAGGATTGCAGATTGAGTATTGAGCATTGAAGATTGAGGATTGAGGATTGAGGATGGAGGATGAGGGCTGAGGGTTGAATATTGAGGATTGAGGATTGAGGTTTGAGGATTGAGGATGAAGACTGAGGGTTGAGGATTGAGGTTTAAGGAACGAGGATTGAGGATTGAGGATTGAGGGCTAAGGATTGACGATTGAGTATTGAAGATTGAGGATTGATGACTGAGGATTGACGACTGAGAATTGGGGATTGAGGATTGATGATTGAAGATTGAGTATTGAGGATAGAATATTGAGGATTGAGGATTGAGGATTGAAGATTGAGTATTGAGGATTGAATATTGAGGATTGAGGATTGAGGATTGAGGATTGAGGATTGAGGATTGAAGATTGAGTATTGAGGATTGAAGATTGAGGGTTGAAGATTGAGTATTGATGATTGAATATTGAGGATTGAGGATTGAGGATTGAGGACTGAGGATTGAGGATTGAGGATTGAATATTGAGTATTGATGATTGAATATTGAGGATTGAGGATTGAGGTTTGAGGATTGAGGACGAGGACTGACGGTAGAGGATTTAGGTTTGAGGATTGAGGATTGAGGAATGAGGATTGAGGATGAGTGCTAAGGGTCGGGGATTGAGGTTCGACGACTGAGGACTGAGGATTGAGGATTGAGAATTGAGGATTGATGTTTGAGGATTGAAGATTGAGGATTGAGGATTGAGGATTGGGGAATGAGGATTGAAGATTGAGTATTGAGGATTGAAGATTGAGGATAGAGGATTGAGTACTGAGGATGGAGGTTGAGGGCTGAGGGTTGAGGGTTGAGGATTGAGAAATGAGGATTGAGGATTGAGGATAGAAATTGAGGACTGGGTATTGAGGATTGAAGAATGAGGATTGAGGAATTAGGATTGAGGATTGAGGATTGACGATTGAGGATTGAGGATTGAAGATTGAGTATTGAGGATTGAAGATTGAGGATTGAGTATTGAGGATTCAGGGTTGAAGACTGAGGATTGAGGATTGAGGATTGAGGATTGAGGATTGAGGATTGAAGATTGAATATTTATGATTGAATATTGAGGACTGAGTATTGAGGGTTGTGGATTGAGGACGAGGACTGAGGGTTGAATATTCATGTTTGAGATCTGAGGATTAAGGATTGAGGATTGAGAATTGAGGATTGAGGATTGAGGATTGAAGATTAAGGATTGGGTATTTATGATTGAAGAATGTGGATTGAGGATTGAGGTTTGAGGATTGGGGATTGAAGATTGAGTATTGATGATAGAATATTGAGGATTGAGGATTGAGGTTTGAGGATTGAGGATGAAGACTGAGGGTTGAGGATTGAGGTTTGAGGAACGAGGATTGAGGATTGAGGATTGAGGACTAAGGATTGACGATTGAGTATTGAAGATTGAGGATTGATGACTGAGGATTGAGGATTGAGGATTGAGGATTGAGAATTGGGGATTGAGGAATGAGGATTGAAGATTGGGTATTGATGATTCAATATTGAGGATTGAGGATTGAGGATTGAGGATTGAAGATTGAGTATTGAGGATTGAAGATTGAGGATTGAGGATTGAGGGTTGAGGATTGAGTATTGAAGATTGAGTATTGATGCCTGAGGATTGAGGATCGAGGATTGAGGATTGAGGATTGGAGATTGATTATTGAGGATTGAAGATTGAGGATTGAGGATTGAGGATTGAGAATTGAGAATTGAGTATGAGGACTGAGGATTGAGGATTGAGGATTGAGGATTGAGAATTGGGGATTGAGGAATGAGGATTGAAGATTGGGTATTGATGATTGAATATTGAGGATTGAGGATTGAGGATTGAGGATTGAGGATTGAGGATTGAGGATTGAGTATTGAAGATTGAGTATTGATGCCTGAGGATTGAGGATCGAGGATTGAGGATTGAGGATTTGAGATTGATTATTGAGGATTGAAGATTGAGGATTGAGGATTGAGGATTGAGAATTGAGAATTGAGTATGAGGACTGAGGATTGAGGATTGAGGATTGAGGATTGAGAATTGGGGATTGAGGAATGAAGAATGAGGATTGAGGATTGAGGATTGAGGATTGAGGATTGAAGATTGAGTGTTGAGGATTGAAAATTGAGGATTGAGGATTGACGATTGAGGATTGAGGATTGAAGATTGCGTATTGAGGATTGAAGATGGAGGATTGAGTATTGAGGATTGAGGATCCAGGGTTGAAGATTGAGGATTGAGGATTGTGGATTGAGGATTGAGGATTGAGGATTGAAGATTGAATATTTATGATTGAATATTGAGGACTGAGGATTGAGGGTTGTGGATTGAGGACGAGGACTGAGGGTTGAATATTGATGTTTGAGGTCTGAGGATTAAGGATTGAGGATTGAGAATTGAGGGTTGAGGATTAAGGATTGAAGATTAAGGATTGGGTATTTAGGATTGAAGAGTGAGGATTGAGGATTGAGGTTTGAGGATTGGGGATTGAAGATTGAGTATTGATGATTGAATATTGAGGATTGAGGATTGAGGTTTGAGGATTGAGGATGAAGACTGAGGGTTGAGGATTGAGGTTTGAGGAACGAGGATTGAGGATTGAGGATTGAGGACTAAGGATTGACGATTGAGTATTGAAGATTGAGGATTGATGACTGAGGATTGAGGATTGAGGATTGACGATTGAGAATTGGGGATTGAGGAATGAGGATTGAAGATTGGGTATTGATGATTGAATATTGAGGATTGAGGATTGAGGATTGAGGATTGAGGATTGAAGATTGAGTATTGAGGATTGAAGATTGAGGATTGAGGATTGAGGATTGAGGATTGAGTATTGAAGATTGAGTATTGATGCCTGAGGATTGAGGATCGAGGATTGAGGATTGAGGATTGGAGATTGATTATTGAGGATTGAAGATTGAGGATTGAGGATTGAGGATTGAGAATTGAGAATTGAGTATGAGGACTGAGGATTGAGGATTGAGGATTGAGGATTGAGAATTGGGGATTGAGGAATGAGGATTGAAGATTGGGTATTGATGATTGAATATTGAGGATTGAGGATTGAGGATTGAGGATTGAAGATTGAGTATTGAGGATTGAAGATTGAGGATTGAGTATTGAGGATTGAGGATTCAGGGTTGAAGATTGAGGATTGAGGATTGAGGATTGAGTACTGAGGATTGAGGATTGGGTATTGAGGATTGAGGAATGAGAATTGAGGATTGAGGTTTGAGGATTGAGGGTTGCAGATTGAGTATTGAGGATTGAAGATTGAGGATTGATGATTGAGGATTGAGGAATGAGGATTGAAGATTGGGTATTGAGGACTGAAGATTGAGGATAGAGGATTGAGTACTGAGGATGGAGGATGAGGGCTGAGGGTTGAGGATTGAGGATTGAGAAATGAGGATTGAGGATTGAGGATTGAAATTGAGGATTGGGTATTGAGGATTGAAGAATGAGGATTGAGGGATTGGGATTGAGGATTGAGGATTGAGGATTGAAGATTGAGGATTGGGTATTGAGGATTGAAGAATGAGGATTGAGGATTGAGGATTGAGGATTGACCATTGAAGATTGAGTGTTGAGGATTGAAGATTGAGGATTGAGGATTGAGGATTGAGGATTGAGGATTGAAGACTGAGTATTGAGGATTGAAGATTGAGGGTTGAAGATTGAGTATTGATGATTGAATATTGAGGATTGAGGATTGAGGATTGAGGATTGAGGATTCAGGATTGAGGATTGAAGATTGAGTATTGATGATTGAATATTGAGGATTGAGGATTGAGGTTTGAGGATTGAGGACGAGGACTGACGGTAGAGGATTTAGGTTTGAGGATTGAGGATTGAGGACTGAGGATTGAGGATGAGTGCTAAGCGTCGGGGATTGAGATTCGACGACTGAGGACTGAGGATTGAGGATTGAGAAATGAGGATTGAGGATTGAGGATTGAGGATTGAGGATTGAGGATTGAGGATTGAGGATTGAGGATTGAGGATTGAGGATTGAGGATTGAGGATTGAGGATTGAGGATTGAAGATTGAGTATTGATGATTGAATATTGAGGATTGAGGATTGAGGTTTGAGGATTGAGGATTGAGGATTGAGGATTGAGGATTGAGTATTGAAGATTGAGTATTGATGCCTGAGGATTGAGGATCGAGGATAGAGTATTGAGGATTGGAGATTGATTATTGAGGATTGAAGATTGAGGATTGAGGATTGAGGATTGAGAATTGAGAATTGAGTATGAGGACTGAGGGTTGAGGATTGAGGATTGAGGACTGAAGATTGAGTATTGAGGATCGAAGATTGAGGATTGAGTATTGAGGATTCAGGGTTGAAGATTGAGGATTGAGGATTGAGGATTGAGGATTGAGGATTGAGGATTGAGGGTTGAAGATTGAATATTGATGATTGAATATTGATGACTGCGGATTGAGGGTTGTGGATTGTGGACGAGGACTAAGGGTTGAATATTGATGTTTGAGGTCTGGGGACTAAGGATTGAGGATTGAGAATTGAGGATTGAGGATTGAGGATTGAAGATTGAGGATTGGGTATTTAGGATTGAAGAATGAGGATTGAGGATTGAGGTTTGAGGATTGAGGATTGAAGATTGAGTATTGATGATTGAATATTGAGGATTGAGGATTGAGGTTTGAGGATTGAGGATGAAGACTGAGGGTTGAGGATTGAGGTTTGAGGAACGAGGATTGAGGATTGAGGATTGAGGACTAAGGATTGACGATTGAGTATTGAAGATTGAGGATTGATGACTGAGGATTGACGACTGAGAATTGAGGATTGAGGATTCATGATTGAAGATTGAGCATTGAGGATTGAATTTTGAGGATTGAGGATTGAGGATAGAGGATTGAGGATTGAGGATTGATGATTGAAGATTGAGTATTGAGTATTGAAGGTTGAGGATTGTGGATTGAGGATTAAGGACTGAGGATTGAATATTGTAGATTGAGTATTGATGCCTGAGGATTGAGGATTGAGGATTGAGGATTGAGGATTGAGGATTGAGGATTGAAGATTGAGTATTGAGGATTGAAGATTGAGGGTTGAAGATTGAGTATTGATGATTGAATATTGAGGATTGAGGATTGAGGATCGAGGATTGAAGATTGAGAATTGAGGATTGAAGATTGAGGATTGAGGATTGAGTATTGAGGATTGAGGATTGAGGATGGAGGATGAGTGCTGAGGGTTGAGGATTGAGGATTGAGAAATGAGGATTGAGGATGGAGAATTGAAATTGAGGATTGGGTATTGAGGATTGAAGAATGAGGATTGAGGTATTAGGATTGAGGATTGAGGATTGAGGATTGAAGATTGAGGATTGGGTATTGAGGATTGAAGAATGAGGATTGAGGATTGAGGATTGAGGATTGAGGATTGAAGATTAGTGTTGAGGATTGAAAATTGAGGATTGAGTATTGAGGATTGAGGATTGAGGATCGAAGATTGAGTGTTGAGGGTTGAAGATTGAGGATTGAGGATTGAGGATTGAGGATTGAGGATTGAAGATTGAGTATTGAGTATTGAAGATTGAGGATTGAGCATTGAGGATTGAGGATTCAGGGTTGAAGATTGAGGATTGAGGATTGAGGATTGAGGATTGAGGATTGAGGATTGAAGATTGAATATTGATGATTGAATATTGAGAACTGAGGATTGAGGGTTGTGGATTGAGGACGAGGACTGGGGGTTGAATATTGATGTTTGTGGTCTGAGGATTAAGGATTGAGGATTGAGAATTGAGTATTGAGGATTGAGGATTGAAGATTGAGGATTGGGTATCTAGGATTGAAGAATGAGGATTGAGGATTGAGGTTTGAGGATTGAGGATTGAAGATTGAGTATTGATGTTTGAATATTGAGGATTGAGGATTGAGGTTTGAGGATTGAGGATGAAGACTGAGGGTTGAGGATTGAGGTTTGAGGAACGAGGATTGAGGGTTGAGGATTGAGGACTAAGGATTGACGATTGAGTATTGAAGATTGAGGATTGATGACTGAGGATTGACGACTGAGAACTGAGGATTGAGGATTGATGATTGAAGATTGAGTATTGAGGATTGAATATTGAGGATTGAGGATTGAGGATTGAGGATTGAGGATTGAGGATTGAGGATTGAAGATTGAATATTGAGTATTGAAGGTTGAGGATTGTGGATTGAGGATTAAGGATTGAGGATTGAACATTCTAGATTGAGTATTGATGCCTGAGGATAGAGGATTGAGGATTGAGGATTGAGGATTGAGGATTGAAGATTGAGTATTGAGGATTAAAGATTGAGGATTGAAGATTGAGTATTGAATATTGAGGATTGTGGATTGAGGTTTGAGGATTGAGGATTGAGGAGTGAGGATTGAGGGTTGAGGATTGAAGATTGAGTATTGATGATTGAATATTGAGGATTGATGATTGAGGTTTGAGGATTGAGGACGAGGACTGACGGTTGAGGATTGAGGTTTGAGGATTAAGGATTGGGGATTGAGGACTGAGGATTGAGGATTGAGGATTGAGCATTGAGGATTGAAAATTGATGACTGGGGATTGAGGATTGAAGATTGAGGATTAACGATTGAAGGTTGGGGATTGAGGACCTAGGATCGGAGATTGATTATTGAGGATTGAAGATTGAGGATTGAGGATTGAGGATTGAGAATTGAGAATTGAGGATGAGGACTGAGGGTTGAGGATTGAGGTTTGAGGAATGAGGATTGATGGTTGAGGATTGAGGATAGAGGATTGAGGATTGAGGATTGAGTATTGAAGATTGAGTATTGATGCCTGAGGCTTGAGGATTGAGGATTGAGTATTGAGGATTGAGGATTGAAGATTGAGTATTGGGGATTGAAGATTGATGATTGAGGATTGAGGATTGAGGTTGGAGAATGAGGACTGACGGTTGAGGATTGAGGTTTGAGGATTGAAGATTGAGGTCTGAGGACTGAGGATTGAGGATTGAGGATTGAGCATTGAGGATTGAGGATTAAGGATTGAAGATTAAGGATTGGGTATTTAGGATTGAAGAGTGAGGATTGAGGATTGAGGTTTGAGGATTGGGGATTGAAGATTGAGTATTGATGATTGAATATTGAGGATTGAGGATTGAGGTTTGAGGATTGAGGATGAAGACTGAGGGTTGAGGATTGAGGTTTGAGGAACGAGGATTGACGATTGAGGATTGAGGACTATGGATTGACGATTGAGTATTGAAGATTGAGGATTGATGACTGAGGATTGACGACTGAGAGTTGAGGATTGAGGATTGATGATCGAAGATTGAGTATTGAGGATTGAATATTGCGGATTGAGGATTGAGGATTGAGGATTGAGGATTGAGGATTGAGGATTGAAGATTGAGTATTGAGTATTGAAGGTTGAGGATTGTGGATTGAGGATTAAGGATGGAGGATTGAATATTGTAGATTGAGTATTGATGCCTGAGGATTGAGGATTGAGGATTGAGGATTGAGGATTGAGGATGGAAGATTGAGTATTGAGGATTGAAGATTGAGGGTTGAAGATTGAGTATTGATGATTGAATATTGAGGATTGAGGATTGAGGATTGAGGATTGAGGATTGAGGATTGAGGATTGAAGATTGAGTATTGCTGATTGAATATTGAGGATTGGGGATTGAGGTTTGAGGATTGAGGACGAGGACTGAAGGCAGAGGATTTAGGTTTGAGGATTGAGGATTGAGGACTGAGGATTGAGGATGCGTGCTAAGCGTCGGGGATTGAGATTCGACGACTGAGGACTGAGGATTGAGGATTGAGAATTGAGGATTGATGTTTGAGGATTGAAGACTGAGGATTGGGTATTGAGGATTGAGGAATGAGGATTGAGGATTGAGGATTGAGGATCTAGGATTGGAGATTGATTATTGAGTATTGAAGGTTGAGGATTGTGGATTGAGGATTGAGGATTGAGGATTGAAGATTGAGGATTGAGGATTGAGGATTGAGGATTGAGGATTGAGGATTGAGGATTGAGGATTGAAGATTGAGTATTGATGATTGAATATTGAGGATTGAGGATTGAGGTTTGAGGATTGAGGATTGAGGATTGAAGATTAAGGATTGGGTATTTAGGATTGAAGAATGTGGATTGAGGATTGAGGTTTGAGTATTGTGGATTGAAGATAGAGTATTGATGATTGAATATTGAGGATTGAGGATTGAGGTTTGAGGATTGAGGATGAAGACTGAGGGTTGAGGATTGAGGTTTGAGGAACGATGATTCAGGATTGAGGATTGAGGACTAAGGATTGACGATTGAGTATTGAAGATTGAGGATTGATGACTGAGGATTGACGACTGAGAATTGAGGATTGAGGATTGATGATTGAAGATTGAGTATTGAGGATTGAATATTGCGGATTGAGGATTGAGGATTGAGGATTGAGGATTGAGGATTGAGGATTGAGGATTAAGGATTGAGGATTGAGGATTGAGGATTGAGGATTGAGGATTGAAGATTGAGTGTTGAGGATTGAAGATTGAGGATTGAGGATTGAGGATTGAGGATTGAGGATTGAAGATTGAGTATTGAGGATTGAAGATTGAGGATTGAGTATTGAGGATTGTGGATTCAGGGTTGAAGATGGAGGATTGAGGATTGAGGATTGAGGATTGAGGATTGCGGATTGAAGATTGAGGATTGGGTATTTAGGATTGAAGAATGAGGATTGAGGATTGAGGTTTGAGGATTGAGGATTGAAGATTGAGTATTGATGATTGAATATTGAGGGTTGAGGATTGAGGTTTGAGGATTGAGGATGAAGACTGAGGGTTGAGGATTGAGGTTTGAGGAACGAGGATTGAGGATTGAGGATTGAGGTCTAAGGATTGACGATTGAGTATTGAAGATTGAGGATTGATGACTGAGGATTGACGACTGAGAATTGAGGATTGAGGATTGCTGATTGAAGATTGAGTATTGAGGATTGAATATTGCGGATTGAGGATTGAGGATTGAGGATTGAGGATTGAGGATTGAGGATTGAGGATTGAAGATTGAGTATTGAGGATTGAAGATTGAGGATTGAGTATTGCGGATTGAGGATTCAGGGTTGAAGAATGAGGATTGAGGATTGAGGATTGAGGATTGAGGATTGAGGATTGGGTGTTTAGTATTGAAGAATGAGGATTGAGGATTGAGGTTTGAGGATTGAGGATTGAAGATTGAGTATTGATGATTGAATATTGAGGGTTGAGGATTAAGGTTTGAGGATTGAGGATGAAGACTGAGGGTTGAGGATTGAGGTTTGAGGAACGAGGATCGAGGATTGAGGATTGAGGACTAAGGATTGACGATTGAGTATTGAAGATTGAGGATTGATGACTGAGGATTGACGACTGAGAATTGAGGATTGAGGATTGATGATTGAAGATTGAGTATTGAGGATTGAATATTGATGACTGGGGATTGAGGATTGAAGATTGAGGATTAACGATTGAAGGTTGGGGATTGAGGACCTAGGATCGGAAATTGATTATTGAGGATTGAAGATTGAGGATTGAGGATTGAGGATTGAGAATTGAGAATTGAGGATGAGGACTGAGGGTTGAGGATTGAGGTTTGAGGAATGAGGATTGATGGTTGAGGATTGAGGATAGAGGATTGAGGATTGAGGATTGAGTATTGAAGATTGAGTATTGATGCCTGAGGCTTGAGGATTGAGGATTGAGTATTGAGGATTGAGGATTGAAGATTGAGTATTGGGGATTGAAGATTGAGGATTGAGGATTGAGGATTGAGGTTGGAGAATGAGGACTGACGGTTGAGGATTGAGGTTTGAGGATTGAAGATTGAGGTCTGAGGACTGAGGATTGAGGATTGAGGATTGAGCATTGAGGATTGAAGATTGAGTACTGGGGATTGGGGATTGAAGATTGAGGATTAAGGATTGAAGATTGGGGATTGAGGACCTAGAATTGGAGATTGATTATTGAGGACTGAAGATTGAGGATTGAGAATTGAGGATTGAGAATTGAGAATTGAGTATGAGGACTGAGGGTTGAGGATTGAGGTTTGAGGAATGAGGATTGAGGGTTGAGGATTGAGGATTGAGGATTGCGGATTGAAGATTGAGTATTGATGATTGAATATTGAGGATTGAGGATTGAGGTTTGAGGATTGAGGATTGAGGAGTGAGGATTGAGGGTTGAGGATTGAAGATTGAGTATTGATGATTGAATATTGAGGATTGATGATTGAGGTTTGAGGATTGAGGACGAGGACTGACGGTTGAGAATTGAGGTTTGAGGATTAAGGATTGGGGATTGAGGACTGAGGATTGAGGATTGAGGATTGAGCATTGAGGATTGAAAATTGATGACTGGGGATTGAGGATTGAAGATTGAGGATTAACGATTGAAGGTTGGGGATTGAGGACCTAGGATCGGAGATTGATTATTGAGGATTGAAGATTGAGGATTGAGGATTGAGGATTGAGAATTGAGAATTGAGGATGAGGACTGAGGGTTGAGGATTGAGGTTTGAGGAATGAGGATTGATGGTTGAGGATTGAGGATAGAGGATTGAGGATTGAGGATTGAGTATTGAAGATTGAGTATTGATGCCTGAGGCTTGAGGATTGAGGATTGAGTATTGAGGATTGAGGATTGAAGATTGAGTATTGGGGATTGAAGATTGATGATTGAGGATTGAGGATTGAGGTTGGAGAATGAGGACTGACGGTTGAGGATTGAGGTTTGAGGATTGAAGATTGAGGTCTGAGGACTGAGGATTGAGGATTGAGGATTGAGCATTGAGGATTGAAGATTGAGTACTGGGGATTGGGGATTGAAGATTGAGGATTAAGGATTGAAGATTGGGGTTGAGGATCTAGAATTGGAGATTGATTACACTGTTCAACACGGGTCTGATTTTGTAAACGTGAATAAACATTTCTTATAGACTTCGTCGTGCTGATTACGAATCTGCAACCCGTTTTTGCCCAGAACGTACAGTTTTTGAAAAAATCAATTTTGAAGGAAATGACAAATTTTCAACTTTGGGATTTTTTTCTGCTTTTACCGTAGTAGTTATTTAGTTGCTCTTTGCACGAAATGATTCTGTGGACTCTCCCGAATAAAATAGTATAAATAGTTATTAGATTATAAACATCGAAATAGGTTTAAATAACAATTAAAGTGAAAAGGACACCCAAAACGCACCCATTTTTGCTGATAGTTTTCACTTTATTTCAAAAAGTAAGGGTCTAGGAGAAAATTTGACTATACCACGCGATAGAGCAAATCTTTCTACTAAGGAAAGCATCAAGCGAATGTCCAAAATTATTTTTTACTTCAATATAGAAATAAAATAGTTTGGCGAAATGCGCGGCGGAGACAGTGGTACTCAATGACGTCAATGCGTATAGGCGCCGCTGAACGGCAGGCGGTAGGCGAAGCGTCCTCCGCGCGCGCCGTTGCCATTGAGTACCACTGCCGCCGCCGCGCGTTTCGCCAAACTATTTTATTTCTATATTGAAATAAAAAATAATTTTGGACATTCGCTTGATGCTTTCCTTAGTAGAAAGGTTTGCTCTATCGCGTGATATAGTCAAATTTTCTCCTAGACCCTTACTTTTTGAAATAAAGTGAAAAATATCAGCAAAAATGGGTGCGTTTTAGGTGTCCTTTTCACTTTAATTGTTATTTAAACCTATTTCGATGTTTATAATCTAATAACTATTTATATTATTTTATTCGGGAGAGTCCACAGAATCATTTCGTGCAAAGAGCAACTACATAACTACTATGTTAAAAGCAGAAAAAAATCCCAAAGTTAAAAATTTGTCATTTTTTTCAAAATTGATTTTTTCAAAAACTGTACGTTCTGGGGGAAAACGGTTTGCAGATTCGTAATCAGCACGTCGAAGTCTATAAGAAATGTTTATTCACGATTACAAAATCAAAGAAAAGTCAAAAGTTGTCGAACAGTGTTATTGAGGACTGAAGATTGAGGATTGAGAATTGAGGATTGAGAATTGAGAATTGAGTATGAGGACTGAGGGTTGAGGATTGAGGTTTGAGGAATGAGGATTGAGGGTTGAGGATTGAGGATTGAGGATTGCGGATTGAAGATTGAGTATTGATGATTGAATATTGAGGATTGAGGATTGAGGTTTGAGGATTGAGGATTGAGGACGAGGACTGACGGTAGAGGATTTAGGTTTGAGGATTGAGGATTGAGGGATGAGGATTGAGGATGAGTGCTAAGGGTCGGGGATTGATGTTCGACGACTGAGGACTGAGGATTGAGGATTGAGAATTGAGGATAGATGTTTGAGGATTGAAGATTGAGGATTGAGGATTGAGGATTGAGGAATGAGGATTGAAGATTGAGTATTGAGGATTGAAGATTGAGGATAGAGGATTGAGTACTGAGGATGGAGGATGAGGGCTGAGGGTTGAGGATTGAGGATTGAGAAATGAGGATTGAGGATTGAGGATTGAAATTGAGGATTGGGTATTGAGGATTGAAGAATGAGGATTGAGGAATTAGGATTGAGGATTGAGGATTGAGGATTGAAGATTGAGGATTGGGTATTGAGGATTGAAGAATGAGGATTGAGGATTGAGGATTGAGGATTGAGGATTGAAGATTGAGTGTTGAGGATTGAAAATTGAGGATTGAGGATTGACGATTGAGGATTGAGGATTGAGGATTGAGTATTGAGGATTGAAGATGGAGGATTGAGTATTGAGGATTGAGGATTCAGGGTTGAAGATTGAGGATTGAGGATTGAGGATTGAGGATTGAGGATTGAGGATTGAAGATTGAATATTTATGATTGAATATTGAGGACTGAGGATTGAGGGTTGTGGATTGAGGACGAGGACTGAGGGTTGAATATTGATGTTTGAGGTCTGAGGATTAAGGATTGAGGATTGAGAATTGAGAATTGAGGATTAAGGATTGAAGATTAAGGATTGGGTATTTAGGATTGAAGAATGAGGATTGAGGATTGAGGTTTGAGGATTGGGGATTGAAGAGTGAGTATTGATGATTGAATATTGAGGATTGAGGATTGAGGTTTGAGGATTGAGGATGAAGACTGAGGGTTGAGGATTGAGGTTTGAGGAACGAGGATTGAGGATTGAGGATTGAGGACTAAGGATTGACGATTGAGTATTGAAGATTGAGGATTGATGACTGAGGATTGACGACTGAGAATTGAGGATTGAGGATTGATGATTGAAGGTTGAGTATTGAGGATTGAATATTGCGGATTGAGGATTGAGGATTGAGGATTGAGGATTGAGGATTGAGGATTGAAGATTGAGTATTGAGTATTGAATGTTGAGGATTGTGGATTGAGGATTAAGGATTGAGGATTGAATATTGTAGATTGAGTATTGATGCCTGAGGATTGAGGATTGAGGATTGAGTATTGAGGATTGAGGATGGAAGATTGAGTATTGAGGATTGAAGATTGAGGGTTGAAGATTGAGTATTGATGATTGAATATTGAGGATTGAGGATTGAGTATTGAGGATTGAGGATTGAGTATTGAGGATTGAAGATTGAGTATTGCTGATTGAATATTGAGGATTGGGGATTGAGGTTTGAGGATTGAGGACGAGGACTGACGGTAGAGGATTTAGGTTTGAGGATTGAGGATTGAGGACTGAGGATTGAGGATGCGTGCTAAGCGTCGGGGATTGAGATTCGACGACTGAGGACTGAGGATTGAGGATTGAGAATTGAGGATTGATGTTTGAGGATTGAAGATTGAGGATTGGGTATTGAGGATTGAGGAATGAGGATTGAGGATTGAGGATTGAGGATCTAGGATTGGAGATTGATTATTGAGTATTGAAGGTTGAGGATTGTGGATTGAGGGATGAGGATTGAGGATGAGTGCTAAGGGTCGGGGATTGATGTTCGACGACTGAGGACTGAGGATTGAGGATTGAGAATTGAGGATAGATGTTTGAGGATTGAAGATTGAGGATTGAGGATTGAGGATTGAGGAATGAGGATTGCAGATTGAGTATTGAGGATTGAAGATTGAGGAAAGAGGATTGAGTACTGAGGATGGAGGATGAGGGCTGAGGGTTGAGGATTGAGGATTGAAATTGAGGATTGGGTATTGAGGATTGAAGAATGAGGATTGAGGAATTAGGATTGAGGATTGAGGATTGAGGATTGAAGATTGAGGATTGGGTATTGAGGAATGAAGAATGAGGATTGAGGATTGAGGATTGAGGATTGAGGATTGGAGATTGAGTGTTGAGGATTGAAAATTGAGGATTGAGGATTGACGATTGAGGATTGAGGATTGAAGATTGAGTATTGAGGATTGAAGATGGAGGATTGAGAATTGAGGATTGAGGATCCAGGGTTGAAGATTGAGGATTGAGGATTGAGGATTGAGGATTGAGGATTGAGGATTGAAGATTGAATATTTATGATTGAATATTGAGGACTGAGGATTGAGGGTTGTGGATTGAGGACGAGGACTGAGGGTTGAATATTGATGTTTGAGGTCTGAGGATTAAGGATTGAGGATTGAGAATTGAGGATTGAGGATTAAGGATTGAAGATTAAGGATTGGGTATTTAGGATTGAAGAGTGAGGATTGAGGATTGAGGTTTGAGGATTGGGGATTGAAGATTGAGTATTGATGATTGAATATTGAGGATTGAGGATTGAGGTTTGAGGATTGAGGATGAAGACTGAGGGTTGAGGATTGAGGTTTGAGGAACGAGGATTGACGATTGAGGATTGAGGACTATGGATTGACGATTGAGTATTGAAGATTGAGGATTGATGACTGAGGATTGACGACTGAGAATTGAGGATTGAGGATTGATGATCGAAGATTGAGTATTGAGGATTGAATATTGCGGATTGAGGATTGAGGATTGAGGATTGAGGATTGAGGATTGAGGATTGAAGATTGAGTATTGAGTATTGAAGGTTGAGGATTGTGGATTGAGGATTAAGGATGGAGGATTGAATATTGTAGATTGAGTATTGATGCCTGAGGATTGAGGATTGAGGATTGAGGATTGAGGATTGAGGATGGAAGATTGAGTATTGAGGATTGAAGATTGAGGGTTGAAGATTGAGTATTGATGATTGAATATTGAGGATTGAGGATTGAGGATTGAGGATTGAGGATTGAGGATTGAGGATTGAAGGTTGAGTATTGCTGATTGAATATTGAGGATTGGGGATTGAGGTTTGAGGATTGAGGACGAGGACTGAAGGCAGAGGATTTAGGTTTGAGGATTGAGGATTGAGGACTGAGGATTGAGGATGCGTGCTAAGCGTCGGGGATTGAGATTCGACGACTGAGGACTGAGGATTGAGGATTGAGAATTGAGGATTGATGTTTGAGGATTGAAGACTGAGGATTGGGTATTGAGGATTGAGGAATGAGGATTGAGGATTGAGGATTGAGGATCTAGGATTGGAGATTGATTATTGAGTATTGAAGGTTGAGGATTGTGGATTGAGGATTGAGGATTGAGGATTGAAGATTGAGGATTGAGGATTGAGGATTGAGGATTGAGGATTGAGGATTGAGGATTGAGGATTGAAGATTGAGTATTGATGATTGAATATTGAGGATTGAGGATTGAGGTTTGAGGATTGAGGATTGAGGATTGAGGATTGAGGATTGAGTATTGAAGATTGAGGATTGATGCCTGAGGATTGAGGATCGAGGATTGAGGATTGAGGATTGGAGATTGATTATTGAGGATTGAAGATTGAGGATTGAGGATTGAGAATTGAGAATTGAGAATTGAGTATGAGGACTGAGGGTTGAGGATTGAGGTTTGAAGAATGAGGATTGAGGGTTGGGGAATGAGGATTCAGGATTGAGGATTGAGGATTGAGGATTGAGGATTGAGGATTGAGGATTGAAGATTGAGTATTGATGATTGAATATTGAGGATAGAGGATTGAGGTTTGAGGATTGAGGACGAGGACTGACGGTAGAGGATTTAGGTTTGAGGATTGAGGATTGAGGACTGAGGATTGAGGATGAGTGCTAAGCGTCGGGGATTGAGGTTCGACGACTGACGACTGAGGATTGAGGATTGAGAATTGAGGATTGATGTTTGAGGATTGAAGATTGAGGATTGGGTATTGAGGATTGAAGAATGAGGATTGAGGATTGAGGATTGAGGATTGAGGATTGAGGATTAAGGATGTAGGATTGTAGATTGATTATTGAGTATTGAATGTTGACGATCGTGGATTGAGGATTAAGGATTGAGGATTGTATATTGTAGATTGAGTATTAATGCCTGAGGATTGAGGATTGAGGATTGAGGATAGAGGATTGAGAATTGAAGATTGAGTATTGAGGATTGAAGATTGAGGATTGAAGATTGAGTATTGATGATTCAATATTGAGGATTGAGGATTGAGAATTGAGGATTGAGGATTGGGTATTGAGGATTGAGGAATGAGGATTGAGGATTGAGGTTTGAGGATTGAGGTTTGCAGATTGAGTATTGAGGATTGAAGATTGAGGATTGAGGATTGACGATTGAGGAATGAGGATTGAAGATTGAGTATTGAGGATTGAAGATTGAGGATAGAGGATTGAGTACTGAGGATGGAGGATGAGGGCTGAGGGTTGAGGATTGAGGATTGAGAAATGAGGATTGAGGATTGAAATTGAGGATTGGGTATTTAGGATTGAAGAATGAGGATTGAGGAATTAGGATTGAGGATTGAGGATTGAGGATTGAAGATTGAGGATTGGGTATTGAGGATTGAAGAATGAGGATTGAGGATTGAGGATTGAGGATTGAGTATTGAGGATTGAGGATTCAGGGTTGAATATTGAAGATTGAGGATTGAGGATTGAGGATTGAGGATTGAGGATTGAAGATTGAATATTTATGATTGAATATTGAGGACTGAGGATTGAGTGTTGCGGATTGAGGACGAGGACTGAGGGTTGAATATTGATGTTTGAGGTCTGAGGATTAAGGATTGAGGATTGAGAATTGAGGATTGAGGATTGAGGATTGCAGATTAAGGATTGGGTATTTAGGATTGAAGAATGAGGATTGAGGATTGAGGTTTGAGGATTGGGGATTGAAGATTGAGTATTGATGATTGAATATTGAGGATTGAGTATTGAGGTTTGAGGATTGAGGATGAAGACTGAGGGTTGAGGATTGAGGTTTGAGGAACGAGGATTGAGGATTGAGGATTGAGGACTAAGGATTGACGATTGAGTATTGAAGATTGAGGATTGATGACTGAGGATTGACGACTGAGAATTGAGGACTGAGGATTGATTATTGAAGATTTAGTATTGAGGACTGAATATTGCGGATTGAGGATTGAGGATTGAGGATTGAGGTTTCAGGATTGAAGATTGAGTATTGAGTATTGAAGGTTGAGGATTGTGGATTGAGGATTAAGGATTGAGGATTGAATATTGTAGATTGAGTATTGATGCCTGAGGATTGAGGATTGAGGATTGAGGATTGAGGATTGAGGATTGAAGATTGAGTATTGAGGATTGAAGATTGAGGGTTGAAGATTGAGTATTGATGATTGAATATTGAGGATTGAGGATTGAGGATTGAGGATTGAGGATTGAGGATTGAGGATTGAGGATTGAAGATCGAGTATTGATGATTGAATATTGAGGATTGAGGATTGAGGTTTGAGGATTGAGGACGAGGGCTGACGGCAGAGGATTTAGGTTTGAGGATTGAGGATTGAGGACTGAGGATTGAGGATGAGTGCTAAGCGTCGGGGATTGAGATTCGACGACTGAGGACTGAGGATTGAGGATTGAGAATTGAGGATTGGCGATTGAGGATTGAAGATTGAGTATTGATGATTGAATATTGAGGATTGAGGATTGAGGTCTGAGGATTGAGGATTGAGGATTGAGGATTGAGGATTGAGGATTGAGTATTGAAGATTGAGGATTGATGACTGAGGATTGACGACTGAGAATAGGGGATTGAGGATTGATGATTGAAGATTGAGTATTGAGGATTGAATATTGAGGATTGAGGATTGAAGATTGAGTATTGAGGATTGAAGATTGAGGGTTAAAGATTGAGTATTGATGATTGAATATTGAGGATTGAGGATTGAGGATTGAGGATTGAGGATTGAGGATTGAGGATTGAAGATTGAGAATTGATGATTGAATATTGAGGATTGAGGATTGAGGTTTGAGGATTGAGGACGAGGACTGACGGTAGAGGATTTAGGTTTGAGGATTGAGGATTGAGGGATGAGGATTGAGGATGAGTGCTAAGGGTCGGGGATTGATGTTCGACGACTGAGGACTGAGGATTGAGGATTGAGAATTGAGGATAGATGTTTGAGGATTGAAGATTGAGGATTGAGGATTGAGCATTGAGGAATGAGGATTGAAGATTGAGTATTGAGGATTGAAGATTGAGGATAGAGGATTGAGTACTGAGGATGGAGGATGAGGGCTGAGGGTTGAGGATTGAGGATTGAGAAATGAGGATTGAGGATTGAGGATTGAAATTGAGGATTGGGTATTGAGGATTGAAGAATGAGGATTGAGGAATTAGGATTGAGGATTGAGGATTGAGGATTGAAGATTGAGGATTGGGTATTGAGGATTGAAGAATGAGGATTGAGGATTGAGGATTGAGGATTGAGGATTGAAGATTGAGTGTTGAGGATTGAAAATTGAGGATTGAGGATTGACGATTGAGGATTGAGGATTGAAGATTGAGTATTGAGGATTGAAGATGGAGGATTGAGTATTGAGGATTGAGGATTCAGGGTTGAAGATTGAGGATTGAGGATTGAGGATTGAGGATTGAGGATTGAGGATTGAAGATTGAATATTTATGATTGAATATTGAGGACTGAGGATTGAGGGTTGTGGATTGAGGACGAGGACTGAGGGTTGAATATTGATGTTTGAGGTCTGAGGATTAAGGATTGAGGATTGAGAATTGAGAATTGAGGATTAAGGATTGAAGATTAAGGATTGGGAATTTAGGATTGAAGAATCAGGATTGAGGATTGAGGTTTGAGGATTGGGGATTGAAGAGTGAGTATTGATGATTGAATATTGAGGATTGAGGATTGAGGTTTGAGGATTGAGGATGAAGACTGAGGGTTGAGGATTGAGGTTTGAGGAACGAGGATTGAGGATTGAGGATTGAGGACTAAGGATTGACGATTGAGTATTGAAGATTGAGGATTGATGACTGAGGATTGACGACTGAGAATTGAGGATTGAGGATTGATGATTGAAGGTTGAGTATTGAGGATTGAATATTGCGGATTGAGGATTGACGATTGAGGATTGAGGATTCAGGATTGAGGATTGAAGATTGAGTATTGAGTATTGAAGGTTGAGGATTGTGGATTGAGGATTAAGGATTGAGGATTGAATATTGTAGATTGAGTATTGATGCCTGAGGATTGAGGATTGAGGATTGAGTATTGAGGATTGAGGATGGAAGATTGAGTATTGAGGATTGAAGATTGAGGGTTGAAGATTGAGTATTGATGATTGAATATTGAGGATTGAGGATTGAGGATTGAGGATTGAGGATTGAGGATTGAGGATTGAAGATTGAGTATTGCTGATTGAATATTGAGGATTGGGGATTGAGGTTTGAGGATTGAGGACGAGGACTGACGGTAGAGGATTTAGGTTTGAGGATTGAGGATTGAGGACTGAGGATTGAGGATGCGTGCTAAGCGTCGGGGATTGAGATTCGACGACTGAGGATTGAGGATTGAAATTGAGGATTGGGTATTGAGGATTGAAGAATGAGGATTGAGGAATTAGGATTGAGGATTGAGAATTGGGGATTGAGGAATGAGGATTGAAGATTGAGTATTGATGATTGAATATTGAGGATTGAGGATTGAGGATTGAGGATTGAAGATTGAGTATTGAGGATTGAAGATTGAGGATTGAGTATTGAGGATTGAGGATTCAGGGTTGAAGATTGAGGATTGAGGATTGAGGATTGAGTACTGAGGATTGAGGATTGGGTATTGAGGATTGAGGAATGAGGATTGAGGATTGAGGTTTGAGGATTGATGGTTGCAGATTGAGTATTGAGGATTGAAGATTGAGGATTGAAGATTGAGGATTGAGGAATGAGGATTGAAGATTGGGTATTGAGGATTGAAGATTGAGGATAGAGGATTGAGTACTGAGGATGGAGGATGAGGGCTGAGGGTTGAGGATTGAGGATTGAGAAATGAGGATTGAGGATTGAGGATTGAAATTGAGGATTGGGTATTGAGGATTGAAGAATGAGGATTGAGGAATTGGGATTGAGGATTGAGGATTGAGGATTGAAGATTGAGGATTGGGTATTGAGGATTGAAGAATGAGGATTGAGGATTGAGGATTGAGGATTGAGGATTGAAGATTGAGTGTTGAGGATTGAAGATTGAGGATTGAGGATTGAGGATTGAGGATTGAGGATTGAAGATTGAGTATTGAGGATTGAAGATTGAGGGTTGAAGATTGAGTATTGATGATTGAATATTGAGGATTGAGGATTGAGGATTGAGGATTGAGGATTCAGGATTGAGGATTGAAGATTGAGTATTGATGATTGAATATTGAGGATTGAGGATTGAGGTTTGAGGATTGAGGACGAGGACTGACGGTAGAGGATTTAGGTTTGAGGATTGAGGATTGAGGACTGAGGATTGAGGATGAGTGCTAAGCGTCGGGGATTGAGATTCGACGACTGAGGACTGAGGATTGAGGATTGAGAAATGAGGATTGAGGATTGAGGATTAAGGATTGAGGGTTGAGGATTGAGGATTGAGGATTGAGGATTGAGGATTGAGGATTGAGGATTGAAGATTGAGTATTGATGATTGAATATTGAGGATTGAGGATTGAGGTTTGAGGATTGAGGATTGAGGATTGAGGATTGAGGATTGAGTATTGAAGATTGGGTATTGATGCCTGAGGATTGAGGATCGAGGATAGAGTATTGAGGATTGGAGATTGATTATTGAGGATTGAAGAATGAGGATTGAGGATTGAGGATTGAGAATTGAGAATTGAGTATGAGGACTGAGGGTTGAGGATCGAGGATTGAGGATTGAAGATTGAGTATTGAGGATCGAAGATTGAGGATTGAGTATTGAGGATTGAGGATTCAGGGTTGAAGATTGAGGATTGAGGATTGAGGATTGAGGATTGAGGATTGAGGATTGAGGATTGAAGATTGAATATTGATGATTGAATATTGATGACTGCGGATTGAGGGTTGTGGATTGTGGACGAGGACTAAGGGTTGAATATTGATGTTTGAGGTCTGGGGACTAAGGATTGAGGATTGAGAATTGAGGATTGAGGATTGAGGATTGAAGATTGAGGATTGGGTATTTAGGATTGAAGAATGAGGATTGAGGATTGAGGTTTGAGGATTGAGGATTGAAGATTGAGTATTGATGGTTGAATATTGAGGATTGAGGATTGAGGTTTGAGGCTTGAGGATGAAGACTGAGGGTTGAGGATTGAGGTTTGAGGAACGAGGATTGAGGATTGAGGATTGAGGACTAAGGATTGACGATTGAGTATTGAAGATTGAGGATTGATGACTGAGGATTGACGACTGAGAATTGAGGATTGAGGATTCATGATTGAAGATTGAGCATTGAGGATTGAATATTGAGGATTGAGGATTGAGGATAGAGGATTGAGGATTGAGGATTGAGGATTGAAGATTGAATATTGAGTATTGAAGGTTGAGGATTGTGGATTGAGGATTAAGGATTGAGGATTGAACATTGTAGATTGAGTATTGATGCCTGAGGATAGAGGATTGAGGATTGAGGATTGAGGATTGAGGATTGGGTATTGAGGATTGAGGAATGAGGATTGAGGATTGAGGTTTGAGGATTGAGGATTGCAGATTGAGTATTGAGCATTGAAGATTGAGGATTGAGGATTGAGGATGGAGGATGAGGGCTGAGGGTTGAATATTGAGGATTGAGGATTGAGGTTTGAGGATTGAGGATGAAGACTGAGGGTTGAGGATTGAGGTTTAAGGAACGAGGATTGAGGATTGAGGATTGAGGGCTAAGGATTGACGATTGAGTATTGAAGATTGAGGATTGATGACTGAGGATTGACGACTGAGAATTGGGGATTGAGGATTGATGATTGAAGATTGAGTATTGAGGATAGAATATTGAGGATTGAGGATTGAGGATTGAAGATTGAGTATTGAGGATTGAATATTGAGGATTGAGGATTGAGGATTGAGGATTGAGGATTGAGGATTGAAGATTGAGTATTGAGGATTGAAGATTGAGGGTTGAAGATTGAGTATTGATGATTGAATATTGAGGATTGAGGATTGAGGATTGAGGACTGAGGATTGAGGATTGAGGATTGAATATTGAGTATTGATGATTGAATATTGAGGATTGAGGATTGAGGTTTGAGGATTGAGGACGAGGACTGACGGTAGAGGATTTAGGTTTGAGGATTGAGGATTGAGGAATGAGGATTGAGGATGAGTGCTAAGGGTCGGGGATTGAGGTTCGACGACTGAGGACTGAGGATTGAGGATTGAGAATTGAGGATTGATGTTTGAGGATTGAAGATTGAGGATTGAGGATTGAGGATTGGGGAATGAGGATTGAAGATTGAGTATTGAGGATTGAAGATTGAGGATAGAGGATTGAGTACTGAGGATGGAGGTTGAGGGCTGAGGGTTGAGGGTTGAGGATTGAGAAATGAGGATTGAGGATTGAGGATAGAAATTGAGGACTGGGTATTGAGGATTGAAGAATGAGGATTGAGGAATTAGGATTGAGGATTGAGGATTGACGATTGAGGATTGAGGATTGAAGATTGAGTATTGAGGATTGAAGATTGAGGATTGAGTATTGAGGATTCAGGGTTGAAGACTGAGGATTGAGGATTGAGGATAGAGGATTGAGGATTGAGGATTGAAGATTGAATATTTATGATTGAATATTGAGGACTGAGTATTGAGGGTTGTGGATTGAGGACGAGGACTGAGGGTTGAATATTCATGTTTGAGATCTGAGGATTAAGGATTGAGGATTGAGAATTGAGGATTGAGGATTGAGGATTGAAGATTAAGGATTGGGTATTTATGATTGAAGAATGTGGATTGAGGATTGAGGTTTGAGGATTGGGGATTGAAGATTGAGTATTGATGATAGAATATTGAGGATTGAGGATTGAGGTTTGAGGATTGAGGATGAAGACTGAGGGTTGAGGATTGAGGTTTGAGGAACGATGATTGAGGATTGAGGATTGAGAACTAAGGATTGACGATTGAGTATTGAAGATTGAGGACTGATGACTGAGGATTGACGACTGAGAATTGAGGATTGAGGATTGATGATTGAAGATTGAGTATTGACGATTGAATATTGAGGATTGAGGATTGAGGATTGAGGATTGAGGATTGAGGATTGAGGATTGAAGATTGAGTATTGAGTATTGAAGGTTGAGGATTGTGGATTGAGGATTAAGGATTGTGGATTGAATATTGTAGATTGAGTATTGATGCCTGAGGATTGAGGATTGAGGATTGTGGATTGAATATTGTAGATTGAGTATTGATGCCTGAGGATTGAGGATTGAGGATTGAGGATTGAGGATTGAGGATTGAAGGTTGAGCATTGAGGATTGAAGATTGTGGATTCAAGATTGAGTATTGATGATTGAATATTGAGGATTGAGGATTGAGGATTGAGAATTGAGGATTGGGTATTGAGGATTGAGTAATGAGGATTGAGGATTGAGGTTTGAGTATTGGGGATTGCATATTGAGTATTGGCAATTGAAGATTGAGGATTGAGGATTGAGGATTGAGGAATGAGGATCGAAGATTGAGTATTGAGGATTGAAGATTGGGTATTGAGGATTGAAGAATGAGGATTGAGGAATTAGGATTGAGGATTGAGGATTGAGGATTGAAGGTTGAGGATTGGGTATTGAGGAATGAAGAATGAGGATTGAGGATTGAGGATTGAGGATTGAGGATTGAAGATTGAGTGTTGAGGATTGAAAATTGAGGATTGAGGATTGACGATTGAGGATTGAGGATTGAAGATTGCGTATTGAGGATTGAAGATGGAGGATTGAGTATTGAGGATTGAGGATCCAGGGTTGGAGATTGAGGATTGAGGATTGAGGATTGAGGATTGAGGATTGAGGATTGAAGATTGAATATTTATGATTGAATATTGAGGACTGAGGATTGAGGGTTGTGGATTGAGGACGAGGACTGAGGGTTGAATATTGATGTTTGAGGTCTGAGGATTAAGGATTGAGGATTGAGAATTGAGGCTTGAGGATTAAGGATTGAAGATTAAGGATTGGGTATTTAGGATTGAAGAGTGAGGATTGAGGATTGAGGTTTGAGGATTGGGGATTGAAGATTGAGTATTGATGATTGAATATTGAGGATTGGGGATTGAGGTTTGAGGATTGAGGATGAAGACTGAGGGTTGAGGATTGAGGTTTGAGGAACGAGGATTGAGGATTGAGGATTGAGGACTAAGGATTGACGATTGAGTATTGAAGATTGAGGATTGATGACTGAGGATTGAGGATTGAGGATTGAGGATTGAGAATTGGGGATTGAGGAATGAGGATTGAAGATTGGGTATTGATGATTGAATATTGAGGATTGAGGATTGAGGATTGAGGATTGAAGATTGAGTATTGAGGATTGAAGATTGAGGATTGAGGATTGAGGATTGAGGATTGAGTATTGAAGATTGAGTATTGATGCCTGAGGATTGAGGATCGAGGATTGAGGATTGAGGATTGGAGATTGATTATTGAGGATTGAAGATTGAGGATTGAGGATTGAGGATTGAGAATTGAGAATTGAGTATGAGGACTGAGGATTGAGGATTGAGGATTGAGGATTGAGAATTGGGGATTGAGGAATGAGGATTGAAGATTGGGTATTGATGATTGAATATTGAGGATTGAGGATTGAGGATTGAGGATTGAGGATTGAGGATTGAGGATTGAGTATTGAAGATTGAGTATTGATGCCTGAGGATTGAGGATCGAGGATTGAGGATTGAGGATTTGAGATTGATTATTGAGGATTGAAGATTGAGGATTGAGGATTGAGGATTGAGAATTGAGAATTGAGTATGAGGACTGAGGATTGAGGATTGAGGATTGAGGATTGAGAATTGGGGATTGAGGAATGAAGAATGAGGATTGAGGATTGAGGATTGAGGATTGAGGATTGAAGATTGAGTGTTGAGGATTGAAAATTGAGGATTGAGGATTGACGATTGAGGATTGAGGATTGAAGATTGCGTATTGAGGATTGAAGATGGAGGATTGAGTATTGAGGATTGAGGATCCAGGGTTGAAGATTGAGGATTGAGGATTGTGGATTGAGGATTGAGGATTGAGGATTGAAGATTGAATATTTATGATTGAATATTGAGGACTGAGGATTGAGGGTTGTGGATTGAGGACGAGGACTGAGGGTTGAATATTGATGTTTGAGGTCTGAGGATTAAGGATTGAGGATTGAGAATTGAGGGTTGAGGATTAAGGATTGAAGATTAAGGATTGGGTATTTAGGATTGAAGAGTGAGGATTGAGGATTGAGGTTTGAGGATTGGGGATTGAAGATTGAGTATTGATGATTGAATATTGAGGATTGAGGATTGAGGTTTGAGGATTGAGGATGAAGACTGAGGGTTGAGGATTGAGGTTTGAGGAACGAGGATTGAGGATTGAGGATTGAGGACTAAGGATTGACGATTGAGTATTGAAGATTGAGGATTGATGACTGAGGATTGAGGATTGAGGATTGAGGATTGAGAATTGGGGATTGAGGAATGAGGATTGAAGATTGGGTATTGATGATTGAATATTGAGGATTGAGGATTGAGGATTGAGGATTGAGGATTGAAGATTGAGTATTGAGGATTGAAGATTGAGGATTGAGGATTGAGGATTGAGGATTGAGTATTGAAGATTGAGTATTGATGCCTGAGGATTGAGGATCGAGGATTGAGGATTGAGGATTGGAGATTGATTATTGAGGATTGAAGATTGAGGATTGAGGATTGAGGATTGAGAATTGAGAATTGAGTATGAGGACTGAGGATTGAGGATTGAGGATTGAGGATTGAGAATTGGGGATTGAGGAATGAGGATTGAAGATTGGGTATTGATGATTGAATATTGAGGATTGAGGATTGAGGATTGAGGATTGAAGATTGAGTATTGAGGATTGAAGATTGAGGATTGAGTATTGAGGATTGAGGATTCAGGGTTGAAGATTGAGGATTGAGGATTGAGGATTGAGTACTGAGGATTGAGGATTGGGTATTGAGGATTGAGGAATGAGAATTGAGGATTGAGGTTTGAGGATTGAGGGTTGCAGATTGAGTATTGAGGATTGAAGATTGAGGATTGATGATTGAGGATTGAGGAATGAGGATTGAAGATTGGGTATTGAGGACTGAAGATTGAGGATAGAGGATTGAGTACTGAGGATGGAGGATGAGGGCTGAGGGTTGAGGATTGAGGATTGAGAAATGAGGATTGAGGATTGAGGATTGAAATTGAGGATTGGGTATTGAGGATTGAAGAATGAGGATTGAGGGATTGGGATTGAGGATTGAGGATTGAGGATTGAAGATTGAGGATTGGGTATTGAGGATTGAAGAATGAGGATTGAGGATTGAGGATTGAGGATTGACCATTGAAGATTGAGTGTTGAGGATTGAAGATTGAGGATTGAGGATTGAGGATTGAGGATTGAGGATTGAAGACTGAGTATTGAGGATTGAAGATTGAGGGTTGAAGATTGAGTATTGATGATTGAATATTGAGGATTGAGGATTGAGGATTGAGGATTGAGGATTCAGGATTGAGGATTGAAGATTGAGTATTGATGATTGAATATTGAGGATTGAGGATTGAGGTTTGAGGATTGAGGACGAGGACTGACGGTAGAGGATTTAGGTTTGAGGATTGAGGATTGAGGACTGAGGATTGAGGATGAGTGCTAAGCGTCGGGGATTGAGATTCGACGACTGAGGACTGAGGATTGAGGATTGAGAAATGAGGATTGAGGATTGAGGATTGAGGATTGAGGATTGAGGATTGAGGATTGAGGATTGAGGATTGAGGATTGAGGATTGAGGATTGAGGATTGAGGATTGAGGATTGAAGATTGAGTATTGATGATTGAATATTGAGGATTGAGGATTGAGGTTTGAGGATTGAGGATTGAGGATTGAGGATTGAGGATTGAGTATTGAAGATTGAGTATTGATGCCTGAGGATTGAGGATCGAGGATAGAGTATTGAGGATTGGAGATTGATTATTGAGGATTGAAGATTGAGGATTGAGGATTGAGGATTGAGAATTGAGAATTGAGTATGAGGACTGAGGGTTGAGGATTGAGGATTGAGGACTGAAGATTGAGTATTGAGGATCGAAGATTGAGGATTGAGTATTGAGGATTCAGGGTTGAAGATTGAGGATTGAGGATTGAGGATTGAGGATTGAGGACTGAGGATTGAGGGTTGAAGATTGAATATTGATGATTGAATATTGATGACTGCGGATTGAGGGTTGTGGATTGTGGACGAGGACTAAGGGTTGAATATTGATGTTTGAGGTCTGGGGACTAAGGATTGAGGATTGAGAATTGAGGATTGAGGATTGAGGATTGAAGATTGAGGATTGGGTATTTAGGATTGAAGAATGAGGATTGAGGATTGAGGTTTGAGGATTGAGGATTGAAGATTGAGTATTGATGATTGAATATTGAGGATTGAGGATTGAGGTTTGAGGATTGAGGATGAAGACTGAGGGTTGAGGATTGAGGTTTGAGGAACGAGGATTGAGGATTGAGGATTGAGGACTAAGGATTGACGATTGAGTATTGAAGATTGAGGATTGATGACTGAGGATTGACGACTGAGAATTGAGGATTGAGGATTCATGATTGAAGATTGAGCATTGAGGATTGAATATTGAGGATTGAGGATTGAGGATAGAGGATTGAGGATTGAGGATTGATGATTGAAGATTGAGTATTGAGTATTGAAGGTTGAGGATTGTGGATTGAGGATTAAGGACTGAGGATTGAATATTGTAGATTGAGTATTGATGCCTGAGGATTGAGGATTGAGGATTGAGGATTGAGGATTGAGGATTGAGGATTGAAGATTGAGTATTGAGGATTGAAGATTGAGGGTTGAAGATTGAGTATTGATGATTGAATATTGAGGATTGAGGATTGAGGATCGAGGATTGAAGATTGAGAATTGAGGATTGAAGATTGAGGATTGAGGATTGAGTATTGAGGATTGAGGATTGAGGATGGAGGATGAGTGCTGAGGGTTGAGGATTGAGGATTGAGAAATGAGGATTGAGGATGGAGAATTGAAATTGAGGATTGGGTATTGAGGATTGAAGAATGAGGATTGAGGTATTAGGATTGAGGATTGAGGATTGAGGATTGAAGATTGAGGATTGGGTATTGAGGATTGAAGAATGAGGATTGAGGATTGAGAATTGAGGATTGAGGATTGAAGATTAGTGTTGAGGATTGAAGATTGAGGATTGAGTATTGAGGATTGAGGATTGAGGATTGAAGATTGAGTGTTGAGGGTTGAAGATTGAGGATTGAGGATTGAGGATTGAGGATTGAGGATTGAAGATTGAGTATTGAGTATTGAAGATTGAGGATTGAGCATTGAGGATTGAGGATTCAGGGTTGAAGATTGAGGATTGAGGATTGAGGATTGAGGATTGAGGATTGAGGATTGAAGATTGAATATTGATGATTGAATATTGAGAACTGAGGATTGAGGGTTGTGGATTGAGGACGAGGACTGGGGGTTGAATATTGATGTTTGTGGTCTGAGGATTAAGGATTGAGGATTGAGAATTGAGTATTGAGGATTGAGGATTGAAGATTGAGGATTGGGTATCTAGGATTGAAGAATGAGGATTGAGGATTGAGGTTTGAGGATTGAGGATTGAAGATTGAGTATTGATGTTTGAATATTGAGGATTGAGGATTGAGGTTTGAGGATTGAGGATGAAGACTGAGGGTTGAGGATTGAGGTTTGAGGAACGAGGATTGAGGGTTGAGGATTGAGGACTAAGGATTGACGATTGAGTATTGAAGATTGAGGATTGATGACTGAGGATTGACGACTGAGAACTGAGGATTGAGGATTGATGATTGAAGATTGAGTATTGAGGATTGAATATTGAGGATTGAGGATTGAGGATTGAGGATTGAGGATTGAGGATTGAGGATTGAAGATTGAATATTGAGTATTGAAGGTTGAGGATTGTGGATTGAGGATTAAGGATTGAGGATTGAACATTGTAGATTGAGTATTGATGCCTGAGGATAGAGGATTGAGGATTGAGGATTGAGGATTGAGGATTGAAGATTGAGTATTGAGGATTAAAGATTGAGGATTGAAGATTGAGTATTGATGATTGAATATTGAGGATTGAGGATTGAGAATTGAGGATTGAGGATTGGGTATTGAGGATTGAGGAATGAGGATTGAGGATTGAGGTTTGAGGATTGAGGATTGCAGATTGAGTATTGAGCATTGAAGATTGAGGATTGAGGATTGAGGATTTGAGGAATGAGGATTGAGGATTGAGTATTGAGGATTGAAGATTGAGGATAGAGGATTGAGTACTGAGGATGGAGGATGAGGGCTAAGGGTTGAGGATTGAGGATTGAGAAATGAGGATTGAGGATTGAGCATTGAAATTGAGGATTGGGTATTGAGGACTGAAGAATCAGGATTGAGGAATTAGGATTGAGGATTGAGGAATTAGGATTGAGGATTGAGGATTGAGGATTGAACATTGAGGATTGGGTATTGAGGATTGAAGAATGAGGATTGAGGATTGAGGATTGAGGATTGAGGATTGAAGATTGAGTGTTGAGGATTGAAGAATGAGGATTGAGGATTGAGGTTTGAGGATTGAGGATTGAAGATTGAGTATTGATGATTGAATATTGAGGATTGAGGATTGAGGTTTGAGGATTGAGGATCGAGGATTGAAGATTGAGAATTGAGGATTGAAGGTTGGGGATTGAGGATTGAGGATTGAGGATGGAGGATGAGGTCTGAGGGTTGAATATTGAGGATTGAGGATTGAGGTTTGAGGATTGAGGATGAAGACTGAGGGTCGAGGATTGAGGTTTGAGGAACGAGGATTGAGAAATGAGGATTGAGGATTGAGGATAGAAATTGAGGATTGGGTATTGAGGATTGAAGAATGAGGATTGAGGAATTAGGATTGAGGATTGAGGATTGAGGACTGAAGATTGAGGATTGGGTATTGAGGATTGAAGAATGAGGATTGAGGATTGAGGATTGAGGATTGAGGATTGAAGATTGAGTGTTGAGGATTGAAAATTGAGGATTGAGGATTGAGGATTGACGATTGAGGACTGAGGATTGAAGATTGAGTATTGAGGATTGAAGATTGAGGATTGAGTATTGAGGATTCAGTGTTGAAGACTGAGGATTGAGGATTGAGGATTGAGGATTGAGGATTGAGGATTGAGGATTGAGGATTGAGGATTGAAGATTGAATATTTATGATTGAATATTGAGGACTGAGGATTGAGGGTTGTGGATTGAGGACGAGGACTGAGGGTTGAATATTGATGTTTGAGATCTGAGGATTAAGGATTGAGGATTGAGAATTGAGGATTGAGGATTGAGGATTGAGGATTGAGGATTGAAGATTGAATATTTATGATTGAATATTGAGGACTGAGGATTGAGGGTTGTGGATTGAGGACGAGGACTGAGGGTTGAATATTGATGTTTGAGATCTGAGGATTAAGGATTGAGGATTGAGAATTGAGGATTGAGGATTGAGGATTGAAGATTAAGGATTGGGTATTTAGGATTGAAGAATGAGGATTGAGGATTGAGGTTTGAGGATTGAGGATTGAAGATTGAGTATTGATGATTGAATATTGAGGGTTGAGGATTGAGGTTTGAGGATTGAGGATGAAGACTGAGGGTTGAGGATTGAGATTTGAGGAACGAGGATCGAGGATTGAGGATTGAGGACTAAGGATTGACGATTGAGTATTGAAGATTGAGGATTGATGACTGAGGATTGACGACTGAGAATTGAGGATTGAGGATTGATGATTGTAGATTGAGTATTGAGGATTGAATATTGAGGATTGAGGATAGAGGATTGAGGATTGAGGATTGATGATTGAAGATTGAGTATTGAGTATTGAAGGTTGAGGATTGTGGATTGAGGATTAAGGACTGAGGGTTGAATATTGTAGATTGAGTATTGATGCCTGAGGATTGAGGATTGAGGATTGAGGATTGAGGATTGAGGATTGAGGATTGAAGATTGAGTATTGAGGATTGAAGATTGAGGGTTGAAGATTGAGTATTGATGATTGAATATTGAGGATTGAGGATTGAGGATCGAGGATTGAAGATTGAGAATTGAGGATTGAAGATTGAGGATTGAGGATTGAGTATTGAGGATTGAGGATTGAGGATGGAGGATGAGTGCTGAGGGTTGAGGATTGAGGATTGAGAAATGAGGATTGAGGATGGAGAATTGAAATTGAGGATTGGGTATTGAGGATTGAAGAATGAGGATTGAGGTATTAGGATTGAGGATTGAGGATTGAGGATTGAAGATTGAGGATTGGGTATTGAGGATTGAAGAATGAGGATTGAGGATTGAGGATTGAGGATTGAGGATTGAAGATTAGTGTTGAGGATTGAAGATTGAGGATTGAGTATTGAGGATTGATGATTGAGGATTGAAGATTGAGTGTTGAGGGTTGAAGATTGAGGATTGAGGATTGAGGATTGAGGATTGAGGATTGAAGATTGAGTATTGAGTATTGAAGATTGAGGATTGAGCATTGAGGATTGAGGATTCAGGGTTGAAGATTGAGGATTGAGGATTGAGGATTGAGGATTGAGGATTGAGGATTGAAGATTGAATATTGATGATTGAATATTGAGAACTGAGGATTGAGGGTTGTGGATTGAGGACGAGGACTGGGGGTTGAATATTGATGTTTGTGGTCTGAGGATTAAGGATTGAGGATTGAGAATTGAGTATCGAGGATTGAGGATTGAAGATTGAGGATTGGGTATTTAGGATTGAAGAATGAGGATTGAGGATTGAGGTTTGAGGATTGAGGATTGAAGATTGAGTATTGATGTTTGAATATTGAGGATTGAGGATTGAGGTTTGAGGATTGAGGATGAAGACTGAGGGTTGAGGATTGAGGTTTGAGGAACGAGGATTGAGGGTTGAGGATTGAGGACTAAGGATTGACGATTGAGTATTGAAGATTGAGGATTGATGACTGAGGATTGACGACTGAGAATTGAGGATTGAGGATTGATGATTGAAGATTGAGTATTGAGGATTGAATATTGAGGATTGAGGATTGAGGATTGAGGATTGAGGATTGAGGATTGAGGATTGAAGATTGAATATTGAGTATTGAAGGTTGAGGATTGTGGATTGAGGATTAAGGATTGAGGATTGAACATTGTAGATTGAGTATTGATGCCTGAGGATAGAGGATTGAGGATTGAGGATTGAGGATTGAGGATTGAAGATTGAGTATTGAGGATTAAAGATTGAGGATTGAAGATTGAGTATTGATGATTGAATATTGAGGATTGAGGATTGAGAATTGAGGATTGAGGATTGGGTATTGAGGATTGAGGAATGAGGATTGAGGATTGAGGTTTGAGGATTGAGGATTGCAGATTGAGTATTGAGCATTGAAGATTGAGGATTGAGGATTGAGGATTGAGGATATGAGGAATGAGGATTGAGGATTGAGTATTGAGGATTGAAGATTGAGGATAGAGGATTGAGTACTGAGGATGGAGGATGAGGGCTAAGGGTTGAGGATTGAGGATTGAGAAATGAGGATTGAGGATTGAGCATTGAAATTGAGGATTGGGTATTGAGGACTGAAGAATCAGGATTGAGGAATTAGGATTGAGGATTGAGGAATTAGGATTGAGGATTGAGGATTGAGGATTGAACATTGAGGATTGGGTATTGAGGATTGAAGAATGAGGATTGAGGATTGAGGATTAAGGATTGAGGATTGAAGATTGAGTGTTGAGGATTGAAGAATGAGGATTGAGGATTGAGGTTTGAGGATTGAGGATTGAAGATTGAGTATTGATGATTGAATATTGAGGATTGAGGATTGAGGTTTGAGGATTGAGGATCGAGGATTGAAGATTGAGAATTGAGGATTGAAGGTTGGGGATTGAGGATTGAGGATTGAGGATGGAGGATGAGGTCTGAGGGTTGAATATTGAGGATTGAGGATTGAGGTTTGAGGATTGAGGATGAAGACTGAGGGTCGAGGATTGAGGTTTGAGGAACGAGGATTGAGAAATGAGGATTGAGGATTGAGGATAGAAATTGAGGATTGGGTATTGAGGATTGAAGAATGAGGATTGAGGAATTAGGATTGAGGATTGAGGATTGAGGACTGAAGATTGAGGATTGGGTATTGAGGATTGAAGAATGAGGATTGAGGATTGAGGATTGAGGATTGAGGATTGAAGATTGAGTGTTGAGGATTGAAAATTGAGGATTGAGGATTGACGATTGAGGACTGAGGATTGAAGATTGAGTATTGAGGATTGAAGATTGAGGATTGAGTATTGAGGATTCAGTGTTGAAGACTGAGGATTGAGGATTGAGGATTGAGGATTGAGGATTGAGGATTGAGGATTGAGGATTGAGGATTGAAGATTGAATATTTATGATTGAATATTGAGGACTGAGGATTGAGGGTTGTGGATTGAGGACGAGGACTGAGGGTTGAATATTGATGTTTGAGATCTGAGGATTAAGGATTGAGGATTGAGAATTGAGGATTGAGGATTGAGGATTGAGGATTGAGGATTGAAGATTGAATATTTATGATTGAATATTGAGGACTGAGGATTGAGGGTTGTGGATTGAGGACGAGGACTGAGGGTTGAATATTGATGTTTGAGACCTGAGGATTAAGGATTGAGGATTGAGAATTGAGGATTGAGGATTGAGGATTGAAGATTAAGGATTGGGTATTTAGGATTGAAGAATGAGGATTGAGGATTGAGGTTTGAGGATTGAGGATTGAAGATTGAGTATTGATGATTGAATATTGAGGGTTGAGGATTGAGGTTTGAGGATTGAGGATGAAGACTGAGGGTTGAGGATTGAGATTTGAGGAACGAGGATCGAGGATTGAGGATTGAGGACTAAGGATTGACGATTGAGTATTGAAGATTGAGGATTGATGACTGAGGATTGACGACTGAGAATTGAGGATTGAGGATTGATGATTGTAGATTGAGTATTGAGGATTGAATATTGAGGATTGAGGATTGAGGATTGAGGATTGAGGATTGAGGATTGAGGATTGAAGATTGAGTATTGAGTATTGAAGGTTGAGGATTGTGGATTGAGGATTAAGGATTGTGGATTGAATATTGTAGATTGAGTATTGATGCCTGAGGATTGAGGATTGAGGATTGTGGATTGAATATTGTAGATTGAGTATTGATGCCTGAGGATTGAGGATTGAGGATTGAGGATTGAGGATTGAGGATTGAAGGTTGAGTATTGAGGATTGAAGATTGAGTATTCAAGATTGAGTACTGATGATTGAATATTGAGGATTGAGGATTGAGGATTGAGGATTGGGGATTGGGTATTGAGGATTGAGTAATAAGGATTGAGGATTGAGGTTTGAGTATTGGGTATTGCAGATTGAGTATTGGCGATTGAAGATTGTGGATTGAGGATTGAGGATTGAGGAATGAGGATCGAAGATTGAGTATTGAGGATTGAAGATTGAGGATAGAGGATTGAGTACTGAGGATCGAAGGATGAGGGCTGAGGGTTGAAGATTGAGGATTGAGAAATGAGGATTGAGGATTGAGGATTGAAATTGAGGATTGGGTATTGAGGATTGAAGAATGAGGATTGATGAATTAGTATTGAGGATTGAGGATTGAGGGTTGACGATTGAGGATTGGGTATTGAGGATTGAAGAATGAGGATTGAGGAATTAGGATTGAGGATTGAGGATTGGGGATTGAAGATTGAGGATTGGGTATTGAGGATTGAAGAATGAGGATTGAGGATTGAGGATTGGGGATTGAGGATTGAAGATTAGTGTTGAGGATTGAAGACTGAGGATTGAGGATTGAGGATTGAGGATTGAGGATTGAAGATTGGGTATTGAGGATTGAAGATTGAGGATTGAGTATTGATGATTGAATATTGAGGATTGAGGATTGAGGTTTGAGGATAGAGGACGAGGACTGACGGTAGAGGATTTAGGTTTGAGGATTGAGGATTGAGGAACCAGGATTGAGGATGAGTGCTAAGGGTCGGGGATTGAGGTTCGACGACTGAGGACTGAGGATTGAGGATTGAGAATTGAGGATTGATGTTTGAGGATTGAAGATTGAGGATTGGGGATTGAGGATTGAGGAATGAGGATTGAAGATTGAGTATTGAGGATTGAAGATTGAGGATAGAGGATTGAGTACTGAGGATGGAGGATGAGGGCTGAGGGTTGAGGGTTGAGGATTGAGAAATGAGGATTGAGGATTGAGGATAGAAATTGAGGATTGGGTATTGAGGATTGAAGAATGAGGATTGAGGAATTAGGATTGAGGATTGAGGATTGAGGACTGAAGATTGAGGATTGGGTATTGAGGATTGAAGAATGAGGATTGAGGATTGAGGATTGAGGATTGAGGATTGAAGATTGAGTGTTGACGATTGAAAATTGAGGATTGAGGATTGACGATTGAGGATTGAGGATTGAAGATTGAGTATTGAGGATTGAAGATTGAGGATTGAAGATTGAGTATTGATGATTGAATATTGAGGATTGATGATTGAGGTTTGAGGATTGAGGACGAGGACTGACGGTTGAGGATTGAGGTTTGAGGATTAAGGATTGGGGATTGAGGACTGAGGATTGAGGATTGAGGATTGAGTATTGAGGATTGAGGATTGATGATTGAGTATTGTCGATTGAATATTGAGGATTGAGGATTGAGGTTTGAGGATTGAGGACGAGGACTGACGGTTGAGGATTGAGGTTAGAGGATTGAGGATTGGGGATTGAGGACTGAGGATTGAGGATTGAGGATTGAGGATTGAGCATTGAGGATTGAAGATTGATGACTGGGGATTGAGGATTGAATATTGAGGATTAACGATTGAAGATTGGGGATTGTGGATCTAGGATCGGAGATTGATTATTGAGGATTGAAGATTGAGGATTGACGATTGAGGATTGAGAATTGAGAATTGAGGATGAGGACTGAGGGTTGAGGATTGAGGTTTGAGGAATGAGGATTGATGGTTGAGGATTGAGGATTGAGGATTGAGGATTGAGGATTGAGGATTGAGTATTGAAGATTGAGTATTGATACCTGAGGATTGAGGATTGAGGATTGAGGGTTGAGGATTGAGGATTGAAGATTGAGTATTGGGGATTGAAGATTGAGGATTGAGGATTGAGGATTGAGGATGGAGAATGAGGACTGACGGTTGAGGATTGAGGTTTGAGGATTGAAGATTGAGGACTGAGGACTGAGGATTGAGGATTGAGGATTGAGGATTGAGGATTGGGTATTGAGGATTGAGTAATGAGGATTGAGGATTGAGGTTTGAGTATTGGGGATTGCAGATTGAGTATTGGCGATTGAAGATTGAGGATTGAGGATTGAGGATTGAGGATTGAGGATGGAGAATGAGGACTGACGGTTGAGGATTGAGGTTTGAGGATTGAAGATTGAGGACTGAGGACTGAGGATTGAGGATTGAGGATTGAGCATTGAGGATTGAAGATTGAGGATTGAGGATTGAGGATTGAGTATTGAGGATTGAGGATTGAGGATAGAGGATGAGTGCTGAGGGTTGAGGATTGAGGATTGAGAAATGAGGATTGAGGATTGAGAATTGAAATTGAGGAGTGGGTATTGAGGATTGAAGAATGAGGATTGAGGGATTAGGATTGAGGATTGAGGATTGAGGATTGAAGGTTGAGGATTGGGTATTGAGGATTGAAGAATGAGGATTGAGGATTGAGGATTGAGGATTGAGGATTGAAGATTAGTGTTGAGGATTGAAGATTGAGGATTGAGTATTGAGGATTGAGGATTGAGGATTGAAGATTGAGTGTTGAGGGTTGAAGATTGAGGATTGAGGATTGAGGATTGAGGATTGAATATTGATGATTGAATATTGAGAACTGAGGATTGAGGGTTGTGGATTGAGGACGAGGACTGGGGGTTGAATATTGATGTTTGTGGTCTGAGGATTAAGGATTGAGGATTGAGAATTGAGTATTGAGGATTGAGGATTGAAGATTGAGGATTGGGTATTTAGGATTGAAGAATGAGGATTGAGGATTGAGGTTTGAGGATTGAGGATTGAAGATTGAGTATTGATGTTTGAATATTGAGGATTGAGGATTGAGGTTTGAGGATTGAGGATGAAGACTGAGGGTTGAGGATTGAGGTTTGAGGAACGAGGATTGATGGTTGAGGATTGAGGACTAAGGATTGACGATTGAGTATTGAAGATTGAGGATTGATGACTGAGGATTGACGACTGAGAATTGAGGATTGAGGATTGATGATTGAAGATTGAGTATTGAGGATTGAATATTGAGGATTGAGGATTGAGGATTGAGGATTGAGGATTGAGGATTGAGGATTGAAGATTGAATATTGAGTATTGAAGGTTGAGGATTGTGGATTGAGGATTAAGGATTGAGGATTGAACATTGTAGATTGAGTATTGATGCCTGAGGATAGAGGATTGAGGATTGAGGATTGAGGATTGAGGATTGAAGATTGAGTATTGGCGATTGAAGATTGAGGATTGAGGATTGAGGATTGAGGAATGAGGATCGAAGATTGAGTATTGAGGATTGAAGATTGAGGATAGAGGATTGAGTACTGAGGATGGAGGATGAGGGCTGAGGGTTGAAGATTGAGGATTGAGAAATGAGGATTGAGGATTGAGGATTGAAATTGAGGATTGGGTATTGAGGATTGAAGAATGAGGATTGAGGAATTAGGATTGAGGATTGAGGATTGAGGGTTGACGATTGAGGACTGGGTATTGAGGATTGAAGAATGAGGTTTGAGGAATTAGGATTGAGGATTGAGGATTGGGGATTGAAGATTGAGGATTGGGTATTGAGGATTGAAGAATGAGGATTGAGGATTGAGGATTGGGGATTGAGGATTGAAGATTAGTGTTGCGGATTGAAGATTGAGGATTGAGGATTGAGGATTGAGGATTGAGGATTGAAGATTGGGTATTGAGGATTGAAGATTGAGGATTGAGTATTGATGATTGAATATTGAGGATTGAGGATTGAGGTTTGAGGATAGAGGACGAGGACTGACGGTAGAGGATTTAGGTTTGAGGATTGAGGATTGAGGAACGAGGATTGAGGATGAGTGCTAAGGGTCGGGGATTGAGGTTCGACGACTGAGGACTGAGGATTGAGGATTGAGAATTGAGGATTGATGTTTGAGGATTGAAGATTGAGGATTGAGGATTGAGGATTGAGGAATGAGGATTGAAGATTGAGTATTGAGGATTGAAGATTGAGGATAGAGGATTGAGTACTGAGGATGGAGGATGAGGGCTGAGGGTTGAGGGTTGAGGATTGAGAAATGAGGATTGAGGATTGAGGATAGAAATTGAGGATTGGGTATTGAGGATTGAAGAATGAGGATTGAGGAATTAGGATTGAGGATTGAGGATTGAGGACTGAAGATTGAGGATTGGGTATTGAGGATTGAAGAATGAGGATTGAGGATTGAGGATTGAAGATTGAGGATTGAAGATTGAGTGTTGAGGATTGAAAATTGAGGATTGAGGATTGACGATTGAGGATTGAGGATTGAAGATTGAGTATTGAGGATTGAAGATTGAGGATTGAAGATTGAGTATTGATGATTGAATATTGAGGATTGATGATTGAGGTTTGAGGATTGAGGACGAGGACTGACGGTTGAGGATTGAGGTTTGAGGATAAAGGATTGGGGATTGAGGACTGAGGATTGAGGATTGAGGATTGAGCATTGAGGATTGAAGATTGATGACTGGGGATTGAGGATTGAAGATTGAGGATTAACGATTGAAGGTTGGGGATTGAGGACCTAGGATCGGAGATTGATTATTGAGGATTGAAGATTGAGGATTGAGGATTGAGGATTGAGAATTGAGAATTGAGGATGAGGACTGAGGGTTGAGGATTGAGGTTTGAGGAATGAGGATTGATGGTTGAGGATTGAGGATTGAGGATTGAGGATTGAGGATTGAGTATTGAAGATTGAGTATTGTTGCCTGAGGCTTGAGGATTGAGGATTGAGTATTGAGGATTGAGGATTGATGATTGAGTATTGTCGATTGAATATTGAGGATTGAGGATTGAGGTTTGAGGATTGAGGACGAGGACTGACGGTTGAGGATTGAGGTTAGAGGATTGAGGATTGGGGATTGAGGACTGAGGATTGAGGATTGAGGATTGAGGATTGAGCATTGAGGATTGAAGATTGATGACTGGGGATTGAGGATTGAATATTGAGGATTAACGATTGAAGATTGGGGATTGTGGATCTAGGATCGGAGATTGATTATTGAGGATTGAAGATTGAGGATTGACGATTGAGGATTGAGAATTGAGAATTGAGGATGAGGACTGAGGGTTGAGGATTGAGGTTTGAGGAATGAGGATTGATGGTTGAGGATTGAGGATTGAGGATTGAGGATTGAGGATTGAGGATTGAGTATTGAAGATTGAGTATTGATACCTGAGGATTGAGGATTGAGGATTGAGGATTGAGGATTGAGGATTGAAGATTGAGTATTGGGGATTGAAGATTGAGGATTGAGGATTGAGGATTGAGGATGGAGAATGAGGACTGACGGTTGAGGATTGAGGTTTGAGGATTGAAGATTGAGGACTGAGGACTGAGGATTGAGGATTGAGGATTGAGGATTGAGGATTGGGTATTGAGGATTGAGTAATGAGGATTGAGGATTGAGGTTTGAGTATTGGGGATTGCAGATTGAGTATTGGAGATTGAAGATTGAGGATTGAGGATTGAGGATTGAGGAATGAGGATCGAAGATTGAGTATTGAGGATTGAAGATTGAGGATAGAGGATTGAGTACTGAGGATGGAGGATGAGGGCTGAGGGTTGAAGATTGAGGATTGAGAAATGAGGATTGAGGATTGAGGATTGATGATTGAGTATTGTCGATTGAATATTGAGGATTGAGGATTGAGGTTTGAGGATTGAGGACGAGGACTGACGGTTGAGGATTGAGGTTAGAGGATTGAGGATTGGGGATTGAGGACTGAGGATTGAGGATTGAGGATTGAGGATTGAGCATTGAGGATTGAAGATTGATGACTGGGGATTGAGGATTGAATATTGAGGATTAACGATTGAAGATTGGGGATTGAGGATCTAGGATCGGAGATTGATTATTGAGGATTGAAGATTGAGGATTGACGGTTGAGGATTGAGAATTGAGAATTGAGGATGAGGACTGAGGGCTGAGGATTGAGGTTTGAGGAATGAGGATTGATGGTTGAGGATTGAGGATTGAGGATTGAGGATTGAGGATTGAGGATTGAGTATTGAAGATTGAGTATTGATACCTGAGGATTGAGGGTTGAGGATTGAGGATTGAGGATTGAGCATTGAAGATTGAGTATTGGGGATTGAAGATTGAGGATTGAGGATTGAGGATTGAGGATGGAGAATGAGGACTGACGGTTGAAGATTGAGGTTTGAGGATTGAAGATTGAGGACTGAGGACTGAGGATTGAGGATTGAGGATTGAGCATTGAGGATTGAAGATTGAGTACTGGGGATTCGGGATTGCAGATTGAGGATTAAGGATTGAAGATTGAGTATTGAGGATTGAAGATAGAGGATTGAGTATTGAGGATTGAGGATTCAGGGTTGAAAATTGAGGATTGAGGATTGAGGATTGAGGATTGAGGATTGAGGATTGAAGATTGAATATTGATGATTGAATATTGAGGACTGAGGATTGAGGGTTGTGGATTGAGGACGACGACTGAGGGTTGAATATTGATGTTTGAGGTCTGAGGATTAAGGATTGAGGATTGAGAATTGAGGATTGAGGATTGAGGATTGGAAATTGAGGATTGGGTATTTAGAATTGAAGAATGAGGATTGAGGATTGAGGTTTGAGGATTGAGGACTGAAGATTGAGTATTGATGATTGAATATTGAGGATTGATGATTGAGGTTTGAGGATTGAGGACGAGGACTGACGGTTGAGGATTGAGGTTTGAGGATTAAGGATTGGGGATTGAGGACTGAGGATTGAGGATTGAGGATTGAGCATTGAGGATTGAAGATTGATGACTGGGGATTGAGGATTGAAGATTGAGGATTAACGATTGAAGGTTGGGGATTGAGGACCTAGGATCGGAGATTGATTATTGAGGATTGAAGATTGAGGATTGAGGATTGAGGATTGAGGATTGAGAATTGAGAATTGAGGATGAGGACTGACGGTTGAGGATTGAGGTTTGAGGAATGAGGATTGATGGTTGAGGATTGAGGATTGAGGATTGAGGATTGAGGATTGAGTATTGAAGATTGAGTATTGTTGCCTGAGGCTTGAGGATTGAGGATTGAGTATTGAGGATTGAGGATTGATGATTGAGTATTGTCGATTGAATATTGAGGATTGAGGATTGAGGTTTGAGGATTGAGGACGAGGACTGACGGTTGAGGATTGAGGTTAGAGGATTGAAGATTGGGGATTGAGGACTGAGGATTGAGGATTGAGGATTGAGGATTGAGCATTGAGGATTGAAGATTGATGACTGGGGATTGAGGATTGAATATTGAGGATTAACGATTGAAGATTGGGGATTGTGGATCTAGGATCGGAGATTGATTATTGAGGATTGAAGATTGAGGATTGACGATTGAGGATTGAGAATTGAGAATTGAGGATGAGGACTGAGGGTTGAGGATTGAGGTTTGAGGAATGAGGATTGATGGTTGAGGATTGAGGATTGAGGATTGAGGATTGAGGATTGAGGATTGAGTATTGAAGATTGAGTATTGATACCTGAGGATTGAGGATTGAGGATTGAGGATTGAGGATTGAGGATTGAAGATTGAGTATTGGGGATTGAAGATTGAGGATTGAGGATTGAGGATTGAGGATGGAGAATGAGGACTGACGGTTGAGGATTGAGGTTTGAGGATTGAAGATTGAGGACTGAGGACTGAGGATTGAGGATTGAGGATTGAGGATTGAGGATTGGGTATTGAGGATTGAGTAATGAGGATTGAGGATTGAGGTTTGAGTATTGGGGATTGCAGATTGAGTATTGGCGATTGAAGATTGAGGATTGAGGATTGAGGATTGAGGATTGAGGATGGAGAATGAGGACTGACGGTTGAGGATTGAGGTTTGAGGATTGAAGATTGAGGACTGAGGACTGAGGATTGAGGATTGAGGATTGAGCATTGAGGATTGAAGATTGAGGATTGAGGATTGAGGATTGAGTATTGAGGATTGAGGATTGAGGATAGAGGATGAGTGCTGAGGGTTGAGGATTGAGGATTGAGAAATGAGGATTGAGGATTGAGAATTGAAATTGAGGAGTGGGTATTGAGGATTGAAGAATGAGGATTGAGGGATTAGGATTGAGGATTGAGGATTGAGGATTGAAGGTTGAGGATTGGGTATTGAGGATTGAAGAATGAGGATTGAGGATTGAGGATTGAGGATTGAGGATTGAAGATTAGTGTTGAGGATTGAAGATTGAGGATTGAGTATTGAGGATTGAGGATTGAGGATTGAAGATTGAGTGTTGAGGGTTGAAGATTGAGGATTGAGGATTGAGGATTGAGGATTGAATATTGATGATTGAATATTGAGAACTGAGGATTGAGGGTTGTGGATTGAGGACGAGGACTGGGGGTTGAATATTGATGTTTGTGGTCTGAGGATTAAGGATTGAGGATTGAGAATTGAGTATTGAGGATTGAGGATTGAAGATTGAGGATTGGGTATTTAGGATTGAAGAATGAGGATTGAGGATTGAGGTTTGAGGATTGAGGATTGAAGATTGAGTATTGATGTTTGAATATTGAGGATTGAGGATTGAGGTTTGAGGATTGAGGATGAAGACTGAGGGTTGAGGATTGAGGTTTGAGGAACGAGGATTGATGGTTGAGGATTGAGGACTAAGGATTGACGATTGAGTATTGAAGATTGAGGATTGATGACTGAGGATTGACGACTGAGAATTGAGGATTGAGGATTGATGATTGAAGATTGAGTATTGAGGATTGAATATTGAGGATTGAGGATTGAGGATTGAGGATTGAGGATTGAGGATTGAGGATTGAAGATTGAATATTGAGTATTGAAGGTTGAGGATTGTGGATTGAGGATTAAGGATTGAGGATTGAACATTGTAGATTGAGTATTGATGCCTGAGGATAGAGGATTGAGGATTGAGGATTGAGGATTGAGGATTGAAGATTGAGTATTGGCGATTGAAGATTGAGGATTGAGGATTGAGGATTGAGGAATGAGGATCGAAGATTGAGTATTGAGGATTGAAGATTGAGGATAGAGGATTGAGTACTGAGGATGGAGGATGAGGGCTGAGGGTTGAAGATTGAGGATTGAGAAATGAGGATTGAGGATTGAGGATTGAAATTGAGGATTGGGTATTGAGGATTGAAGAATGAGGATTGAGGAATTAGGATTGAGGATTGAGGATTGAGGGTTGACGATTGAGGACTGGGTATTGAGGATTGAAGAATGAGGATTGAGGAATTAGGATTGAGGATTGAGGATTGGGGATTGAAGATTGAGGATTGGGTATTGAGGATTGAAGAATGAGGATTGAGGATTGAGGATTGGGGATTGAGGATTGAAGATTAGTGTTGCGGATTGAAGATTGAGGATTGAGGATTGAGGATTGAGGATTGAGGATTGAAGATTGGGTATTGAGGATTGAAGATTGAGGATTGAGTATTGATGATTGAATATTGAGGATTGAGGATTGAGGTTTGAGGATAGAGGACGAGGACTGACGGTAGAAGATTTAGGTTTGAGGATTGAGGATTGAGGAACGAGGATTGAGGATGAGTGCTAAGGGTCGGGGATTGAGGTTCGACGACTGAGGACTGAGGATTGAGGATTGAGAATTGAGGATTGATGTTTGAGGATTGAAGATTGAGGATTGAGGATTGAGGATTGAGGAATGAGGATTGAAGATTGAGTATTGAGGATTGAAGATTGAGGATAGAGGATTGAGTACTGAGGATGGAGGATGAGGGCTGAGGGTTGAGGGTTGAGGATTGAGAAATGAGGATTGAGGATTGAGGATAGAAATTGAGGATTGGGTATTGAGGATTGAAGAATGAGGATTGAGGAATTAGGATTGAGGATTGAGGATTGAGGACTGAAGATTGAGGATTGGGTATTGAGGATTGAAGAATGAGGATTGAGGATTGAGGATTGAAGATTGAGGATTGAAGATTGAGTGTTGAGGATTGAAAATTGAGGATTGAGGATTGACGATTGAGGATTGAGGATTGAAGATTGAGTATTGAGGATTGAAGATTGAGGATTGAAGATTGAGTATTGATGATTGAATATTGAGGATTGATGATTGAGGTTTGAGGATTGAGGACGAGGACTGACGGTTGAGGATTGAGGTTTGAGGATAAAGGATTGGGGATTGAGGACTGAGGATTGAGGATTGAGGATTGAGCATTGAGGATTGAAGATTGATGACTGGGGATTGAGGATTGAAGATTGAGGATTAACGATTGAAGGTTGGGGATTGAGGACCTAGGATCGGAGATTGATTATTGAGGATTGAAGATTGAGGATTGAGGATTGAGGATTGAGAATTGAGAATTGAGGATGAGGACTGAGGGTTGAGGATTGAGGTTTGAGGAATGAGGATTGATGGTTGAGGATTGAGGATTGAGGATTGAGGATTGAGGATTGAGTATTGAAGATTGAGTATTGTTGCCTGAGGCTTGAGGATTGAGGATTGAGTATTGAGGATTGAGGATTGATGATTGAGTATTGTCGATTGAATATTGAGGATTGAGGATTGAGGTTTGAGGATTGAGGACGAGGACTGACGGTTGAGGATTGAGGTTAGAGGATTGAGGATTGGGGATTGAGGACTGAGGATTGAGGATTGAGGATTGAGGATTGAGCATTGAGGATTGAAGATTGATGACTGGGGATTGAGGATTGAATATTGAGGATTAACGATTGAAGATTGGGGATTGTGGATCTAGGATCGGAGATTGATTATTGAGGATTGAAGATTGAGGATTGACGATTGAGGATTGAGAATTGAGAATTGAGGATGAGGACTGAGGGTTGAGGATTGAGGTTTGAGGAATGAGGATTGATGGTTGAGGATTGAGGATTGAGGATTGAGGATTGAGGATTGAGGATTGAGTATTGAAGATTGAGTATTGATACCTGAGGATTGAGGATTGAGGATTGAGGATTGAGGATTGAGGATTGAAGATTGAGTATTGGGGATTGAAGATTGAGGATTGAGGATTGAGGATTGAGGATGGAGAATGAGGACTGACGGTTGAGGATTGAGGTTTGAGGATTGAAGATTGAGGACTGAGGACTGAGGATTGAGGATTGAGGATTGAGGATTGAGGATTGGGTATTGAGGATTGAGTAATGAGGATTGAGGATTGAGGTTTGAGTATTGGGGATTGCAGATTGAGTATTGGAGATTGAAGATTGAGGATTGAGGATTGAGGATTGAGGAATGAGGATCGAAGATTGAGTATTGAGGATTGAAGATTGAGGATAGAGGATTGAGTACTGAGGATGGAGGATGAGGGCTGAGGGTTGAAGATTGAGGATTGAGAAATGAGGATTGAGGATTGAGGATTGATGATTGAGTATTGTCGATTGAATATTGAGGATTGAGGATTGAGGTTTGAGGATTGAGGACGAGGACTGACGGTTGAGGATTGAGGTTAGAGGATTGAGGATTGGGGATTGAGGACTGAGGATTGAGGATTGAGGATTGAGGATTGAGCATTGAGGATTGAAGATTGATGACTGGGGATTGAGGATTGAATATTGAGGATTAACGATTGAAGATTGGGGATTGAGGATCTAGGATCGGAGATTGATTATTGAGGATTGAAGATTGAGGATTGACGGTTGAGGATTGAGAATTGAGAATTGAGGATGAGGACTGAGGGCTGAGGATTGAGGTTTGAGGAATGAGGATTGATGGTTGAGGATTGAGGATTGAGGATTGAGGATTGAGGATTGAGGATTGAGTATTGAAGATTGAGTATTGATACCTGAGGATTGAGGGTTGAGGATTGAGGATTGAGGATTGAGCATTGAAGATTGAGTATTGGGGATTGAAGATTGAGGATTGAGGATTGAGGATTGAGGATGGAGAATGAGGACTGACGGTTGAAGATTGAGGTTTGAGGATTGAAGATTGAGGACTGAGGACTGAGGATTGAGGATTGAGGATTGAGCATTGAGGATTGAAGATTGAGTACTGGGGATTCGGGATTGCAGATTGAGGATTAAGGATTGAAGATTGAGTATTGAGGATTGAAGATAGAGGATTGAGTATTGAGGATTGAGGATTCAGGGTTGAAAATTGAGGATTGAGGATTGAGGATTGAGGATTGAGGATTGAGGATTGAAGATTGAATATTGATGATTGAATATTGAGGACTGAGGATTGAGGGTTGTGGATTGAGGACGACGACTGAGGGTTGAATATTGATGTTTGAGGTCTGAGGATTAAGGATTGAGGATTGAGAATTGAGGATTGAGGATTGAGGATTGGAAATTGAGGATTGGGTATTTAGAATTGAAGAATGAGGATTGAGGATTGAGGTTTGAGGATTGAGGACTGAAGATTGAGTATTGATGATTGAATATTGAGGATTGATGATTGAGGTTTGAGGATTGAGGACGAGGACTGACGGTTGAGGATTGAGGTTTGAGGATTAAGGATTGGGGATTGAGGACTGAGGATTGAGGATTGAGGATTGAGCATTGAGGATTGAAGATTGATGACTGGGGATTGAGGATTGAAGATTGAGGATTAACGATTGAAGGTTGGGGATTGAGGACCTAGGATCGGAGATTGATTATTGAGGATTGAAGATTGAGGATTGAGGATTGAGGATTGAGGATTGAGAATTGAGAATTGAGGATGAGGACTGACGGTTGAGGATTGAGGTTTGAGGAATGAGGATTGATGGTTGAGGATTGAGGATTGAGGATTGAGGATTGAGGATTGAGTATTGAAGATTGAGTATTGTTGCCTGAGGCTTGAGGATTGAGGATTGAGTATTGAGGATTGAGGATTGATGATTGAGTATTGTCGATTGAATATTGAGGATTGAGGATTGAGGTTTGAGGATTGAGGACGAGGACTGACGGTTGAGGATTGAGGTTAGAGGATTGAAGATTGGGGATTGAGGACTGAGGATTGAGGATTGAGGATTGAGGATTGAGCATTGAGGATTGAAGATTGATGACTGGGGATTGAGGATTGAATATTGAGGATTAACGATTGAAGATTGGGGATTGTGGATCTAGGATCGGAGATTGATTATTGAGGATTGAAGATTGAGGATTGACGATTGAGGATTGAGAATTGAGAATTGAGGATGAGGACTGAGGGTTGAGGATTGAGGTTTGAGGAATGAGGATTGATGGTTGAGGATTGAGGATTGAGGATTGAGGATTGAGGATTGAGGATTGAGTATTGAAGATTGAGTATTGATACCTGAGGATTGAGGATTGAGGATTGAGGATTGAGGATTGAGGATTGAAGATTGAGTATTGGGGATTGAAGATTGAGGATTGAGGATTGAGGATTGAGGATGGAGAATGAGGACTGACGGTTGAGGATTGAGGTTTGAGGATTGAAGATTGAGGACTGAGGACTGAGGATTGAGGATTGAGGATTGAGGATTGAGGATTGGGTATTGAGGATTGAGTAATGAGGATTGAGGATTGAGGTTTGAGTATTGGGGATTGCAGATTGAGTATTGGCGATTGAAGATTGAGGATTGAGGATTGAGGATTGAGGAATGAGGATCGAAGATTGAGTATTGAGGATTGAAGATTGAGGATAGAGGATTGAGTACTGAGGATGGAGGATGAGGGCTGAGGGTTGAAGATTGAGGATTGAGAAATGAGGATTGAGGATTGAGGATTGATGATTGAGTATTGTCGATTGAATATTGAGGATTGTGGATTGAGGTTTGAGGATTGAGGACGAGGACTGACGGTTGAGGATTATGGTTAGAGGATTGAGGGTTGGGGATTGAGGACTGAGGATTGAGGATTGAGGATTGAGGATTGAGCATTGAGGATTGAAGATTGATGACTGGGGATTGAGGATTGAATATTGAGGATTAACGATTGAAGATTGGGGATTGAGGATCTAGGATCGGAGATTGATTATTGAGGATTGAAGATTGAGGATTGACGATTGAGGATTGAGAATTGAGAACTGAGGATGAGGACTGAGGGTTGATGATTGAGGTTTCAGGAATGAGGATTGATGGTTGAGGATTGAGGATTGAGGATTGAGGATTGTGGATTGAAGATTGAGTATTGGGGATTGAAGATTCAGGATTGAGGATTGAGGATTGAGGATGGAGAATGAGGACTGACGGTTGAGGATTGAGGTTTGAGGATTGAAGATTGAGGACTGAGGACTGAGGATTGAGTATTGAGGATTGAGCATTGAGGATTGAAGATTGAGTACTGGGGATTCGGGATTGCAGATTGAGGATTAAGGATTGAAGATTGAGTATTGAGGATTGAAGATAGAGGATTGAGTATTGAGGATTGAGGATTCAGGGTTGAAAATTGAGGATTGAGGATTGAGGATTGAGGATTGAGGATTGAGGATTGAAGATTGAATATTGATGATTGAATATTGAGGACTGAGGATTGAGGGTTGTGGATTGAGGACGAGGACTAAGGGTTGAACATTGATGTTTGAGGTCTGAGGATTAAGGATTGAGGATTGAGAATTGAGGATTGAGGATTGAGGATTGGAAATTGAGGATTGGGTATTTAGGATTGAAGAATGAGGATTGAGGATTGAGGTTTGAGGATTGAGGATTGAAGATTGAGTATTGATGATTGAATATGGAGGATTGATGATTGAGGTTTGAGGATTGAGGACGAGGACTGACGGTTGAGGATTGAGGTTTGAGGATTAAGGATTGGGGATTGAGGACTGAGGATTGAGGATTGAGGATTGAGCATTGAGGATTGAAGATTGATGACTGGGGATTGAGGATTGAAGATTGAGGATTAACGATTGAAGGTTGGGGATTGAGGACCTAGGATCGGAGATTGATTATTGAGGATTGAAGATTGAGGATTGAGGATTGAGGATTGAGAATTGAGAATTGAGGATGAGGACTGAGGGTTGAGGATTGAGGTTTGAGGAATGAGGATTGATGGTTGAGGATTGAGGATTGAGGATTGAGGATTGAGGATTGAGTATTGAAGATTGAGTATTGTTGCCTGAGGCTTGAGGATTGAGGATTGAGTATTGAGGATTGAGGATTGAAGATTGAGTATTGGGGATTGAAGGTTGAGGATTGAGGATTGAGGATTGAGGTTGGAGAATGAGGACTGACGGTTGAGGATTGAGGTTTGAGGATTGAAGATTGAGGTCTGAGGACTGAGGATTGAGGATTGAGGATTGAGCATTGAGGATTGAAGATTGAGTACTGGGGATTGGGGATTGAAGATTGAGGATTAAGGATTGAAGATTGGGGATTGAGGATCAAGAATTGGAGATTGATTATTGAGGACTGAAGATTGAGGATTGAGAATTGAGGATTGAGAATTGAGAATTGAGTATGAGGACTGAGGGTTGAGGATTGAGGTTTGAGGAATGAGGATTGAGGGTTGAGGATTGAGGATTGAGGATTGCGGATTGAAGATTGAGTATTGATGATTGAATATTGAGGATTGAGGATTGAGGTTTGAGGATTGAGGATGAGGGCTGAGGGTTGAGGATTGAGGATTGAGAAATGAGGATTGAGGATTGAGGATTGAAATTGAGGATTGGGTATTGAGGATTGAAGAATGAGGATTGAGGAACTAGGATTGAGGATTGAGGATTGAGGATTGAAGATTGAGGATTGGGTATTGAGGATTGAAGAATGAGGATTGAGGATTGAGGATTGAGGATTGAGGATTGAAGATTAGTAATGAGGATTGAAGATTGAGTGTTGAGGATTGAGGATTGAGGATTGAGGATTGAGGATTGAGTGTTGAGGGTTGAAGATTGAGGATTGAGGATAGAGGATTGAGGATTGAGGATTGAAGATTGAGTATTGAGGATTGAAGATTGAGGATTGAGTATTGAGGATTGAGGATTCAGGGTTGAAGATTGAGGATTGAGGATTGAGGATTGAGGATCTAGGATTGGAGATTGATTATTGAGTATAGAAGGTTGAGGATTGTGGATTGAGGATTGAGGATTGAGGATTGAGGATTGAGGATTGAGGATTGAGAATTGAGGATTGAGGATTGAGGATTGAAGATTGAGTACTGATGATTGAATATTGAGGATTGAGGATTGAGGATTGAGGATTGAAGATTGAGTATTGAGGATTGAAGATTGAGGATTGAGTATTGAGGATTGAGGATTCAGGGTTGAAGATTGAGGATTGAGGATTGAGGATTGAGGATTGAGGATTGAGGATTGAAGATTGAATATTGATGATTGAACATTGAGGACTGAGGATTGAGGGTTGTGGATTGAGGACGAGGACTGAGGGTTGAATATTGACGTTTGAGGTCTGAGGATTAAGGATTGAGGATTGAGAATTGAGTATTGAGGATTGAGGATTGAAGATTGAGGATTGGGTATTTAGGATTGAAGAATGATGATTGAGGATTGAGGTTTTAGGATTGAGGATTGAAGATTGAGTATTGATGATTGAATATTGAGGATTGAGGATTGAGGTTTGAGGATTGAGGATGAAGTCTGAGGGTTGAGGATTGAGGTTTGAGGAACGAGGATTGAGGATTGAGGATTGAGGACTAATGATTGACGATTGAGTATTGAAGATTGAGGAATGATGACTGAGGATTGACGACTGAGAATTGAGGATTGAGGATTGATGATTGAAGGTTGAGTATTGAGGACTGAATATTGAGGATTGAGGATTGAGGATTGAGGATTGAGGATTGAGGATTGAGGATTGAAGATTGAGTATTGACTATTGAAGGTTGAGGATCGTGGATTGAGGATTAAGGATTGAGGATTGAATATTGTAGATTGAGTATTGATACCTGAGGATTGAGGATTGAGGATTGAGGATTGAAGATTGACTATTGAGGATTGAAGATTGAGGGTTGAAGATTGCGTATTGATGATTGAATATTGAGGATTGAAGAATGAGGATTGAGGATTGAGGTTTGAGGATTGAGGATTGAAGATTGAGTATTGATGATTGAATATTGAGGGTTGACGACTGAGTATTGAAGATTGAGGATTGATGACTGAGGATTGACGACTGAGAATTGAGGATTCAGGATTGATGATTGAAGATTGAGTATTGAGGATTGAATATTGAGGATTGAGGATTGAGGATTGAGGATTGAGGATTGAGGATTGAGGATTGAAGATTGAGTATTGAGTATTGAAGGTTGAGGATTGTGGATTGAGGATTAAGGATTGTGGATTGAGGATTGGGTATTGAGGATTGAGTAATGAGGATTGAGGATTGAGGTTTGAGGATTGAGGATTGAAGATTGAGTATTGATGATTGAATATTGAGGATTGAGGATTGAGGTTTGAGGATTGAGGATTGAGGATTGAGTATTGAAGGTTGAGTATTGAGGATTGAAGATTGAGGATTGAAGATTGAGTATTGATGATTGAATATTGAGGATTGAGGATTGAGGATTGAGGATTGAGGATTGGGTATTGAGGATTGAGGAATGAGGATTGAGGATTGAGGTTTGAGGATTGAGGATTGCAGATTGAGTATTGAGGATTGAAGATTGAGGATTGAGGATTGAGGATTGAGGAATGAGGATTGAAGATTGAGTATTGAGGATTGAAGATTGAGGATAGAGGATTGAGTACTGAGGATGGAGGATGAGGGCTGAGGGTTGAGGATTGAGGATTGAGAAATGAAGATTGAGGATTGAGGATTGAAATTGAGGATTGGGTATTGAGGATTGAAGAATGAGGATTGAGGAATTAGGATTGAGGATTGAGGGTTGAGGATTGAAGATTGAGGATTGGGTATTGAGGATTGAAGAATGAGGATTGAGGACTGAGGATTGAGGATTGAGGATTGAAGATTGAGTGTTGAGGATTGAAGATTGGGGATTGAGGATTGACGATTGAGGATTGAGGATTGAAGATTGAGTATTGAGGATTGAACGTTGAGGATTGAGTATTGAGGATTGAGTATTCAGGGTTGAAGATTGAGGATTGAGGATTGAGGAATGAGGATTGAGGATTAAGGATTGAAGATTGAATATTGATGATTGAATATTGAGGACTGAGGATTGAGGGTTGTGGATTGAGGACGAGGACTCAGGGTTGAATATTGATGTTTGAGGTCTGAGGATTAAGGATTGAGGATTGAGGATTGAAGATTAAGGATTGGGAATTTAGGATTGAAGAATGAGGATTGAGGATTGAGGTTTGAGGACTGAGGATTGAAGATTTAGTATTGATGATTGAATATTGAGGATTGAGGATTGAGGTTTGAGGATTGAGGATGAAGACTGGGGGTTGAGGATTGAGGTTTGAGGAACGAGGATTGAGGATTGAGGATTGAGGATTGAGTGTTGAGGGTTGAAGATTGAGGATTGAGGATAGAGGATTGAGGATTGAGGATTGAAGATTGAGTATTGAGGATTGAAGATTGAGGATTGAGTATTGAGGATTGAGGATTGAGGATTCAGGGTTGAAGATTGAGGATTGAGGATTGAGGATTGAGGATCTAGGATTGGAGATTGATTATTGAGTATAGAAGGTTGAGGATTGTGGATTGAGGATTGAGGATTGAGGATTGAGGATTGAGGATTGAGGATTGAGAATTGAGGATTGAGGATTGAGGATTGAAGATTGAGTACTGATGATTGAATATTGAGGATTGAGGATTGAGGATTGAGGATTGAAGATTGAGTATTGAGGATTGAAGATTGAGGATTGAGTATTGAGGATTGAGGATTCAGGGTTGAAGATTGAGGATTGAGGATTGAGGATTGAGGATTGAGGATTGAGGATTGAAGATTGAATATTGATGATTGAATATTGAGGACTGAGGATTGAGGGTTGTGGATTGAGGACGAGGACTGAGGGTTGAATATTGACGTTTGAGGTCTGAGGATTAAGGATTGAGGATTGAGAATTGAGTATTGAGGATTGAGGATTGAAGATTGAGGATTGGGTATTTAGGATTGAAGAATGAGGATTGAGGATTGAGGTTTTAGGATTGAGGATTGAAGATTGAGTATTGATGATTGAATATTGAGGATTGAGGATTGAGGTTTGAGGATTGAGGATGAAGTCTGAGGGTTGAGGATTGAGGTTTGAGGAACGAGGATTGAGGATTGAGGATTGAGGACTAAGGATTGACGATTGAGTATTGAAGATTGAGGAATGATGACTGAGGATTGACGACTGAGAATTGAGGATTGAGGATTGATGATTGAAGGTTGAGTATTGAGGACTGAATATTGAGGATTGAGGATTGAGGATTGAGGATTGAGGATTGAGGATTGAGGATTGAAGATTGAGTATTGAGTATTGAAGGTTGAGGATCGTGGATTGAGGATTAAGGATTGAGGATTGAATATTGTAGATTGAGTATTGATACCTGAGGATTGAGGATTGAGGATTGAGGATTGAAGATTGACTATTGAGGATTGAAGATTGAGGGTTGAAGATTGCGTATTGATGATTGAATATTGAGGATTGAAGAATGAGGATTGAGGATTGAGGTTTGAGGATTGAGGATTGAAGATTGAGTATTGATGATTGAATATTGAGGGTTGACGACTGAGTATTGAAGATTGAGGATTGATGACTGAGGATTGACGACTGAGAATTGAGGATTCAGGATTGATGATTGAAGATTGAGTATTGAGGATTGAATATTGAGGATTGAGGATTGAGGATTGAGGATTGAGGATTGAGGATTGAGGATTGAAGATTGAGTATTGAGTATTGAAGGTTGAGGATTGTGGATTGAGGATTAAGGATTGTGGATTGAGGATTGGGTATTGAGGATTGAGTAATGAGGATTGAGGATTGAGGTTTGAGGATTGAGGATTGAAGATTGAGTATTGATGATTGAATATTGAGGATTGAGGATTGAGGTTTGAGGATTGAGGATTGAGGATTGAGTATTGAAGGTTGAGTATTGAGGATTGAAGATTGAGGATTGAAGATTGAGTATTGATGATTGAATATTGAGGATTGAGGATTGAGGATTGAGGATTGAGGATTGGGTATTGAGGATTGAGGAATGAGGATTGAGGATTGAGGTTTGAGGATTGAGGATTGCAGATTGAGTATTGAGGATTGAAGATTGAGGATTGAGGATTGAGGATTGAGGAATGAGGATTGAAGATTGAGTATTGAGGATTGAAGATTGAGGATAGAGGATTGAGTACTGAGGATGGAGGATGAGGGCTGAGGGTTGAGGATTGAGGATTGAGAAATGAAGATTGAGGATTGAGGATTGAAATTGAGGATTGGGTATTGAGGATTGAAGAATGAGGATTGAGGAATTAGGATTGAGGATTGAGGGTTGAGGATTGAAGATTGAGGATTGGGTATTGAGGATTGAAGAATGAGGATTGAGGACTGAGGATTGAGGATTGAGGATTGAAGATTGAGTGTTGAGGATTGAAGATTGGGGATTGAGGATTGACGATTGAGGATTGAGGATTGAAGATTGAGTATTGAGGATTGAACGTTGAGGATTGAGTATTGAGGATTGAGGATTGAGGTTTGAGGATTGAGGATTGAAGATTGAGTATTGATGATTGAATATTGAGGATTGAGGATTGAGGTTTGAGGATTGAGGATTGAGGATTGAGTATTGAAGGTTGAGTATTGAGGATTGAAGATTGAGGATTGAAGATTGAGTATTGATGATTGAATATTGAGGATTGAGGATTGAGGATTGAGGATTGAGGATTGGGTATTGAGGATTGAGGAATGAGGATTGAGGATTGAGGTTTGAGGATTGAGGATTGCAGATTGAGTATTGAGGATTGAAGATTGAGGATTGAGGATTGAGGATTGAGGAATGAGGATTGAAGATTGAGTATTAAGGATTGAAGATTGAGGATAGAGGATTGAGTACTGAGGATGGAGGATGAGGGCTGAGGGTTGAGGATTGAGGATTGAGAAATGAAGATTGAGGATTGAGGATTGAAATTGAGGATTGGGTATTGAGGATTGAAGAATGAGGATTGAGGAATTAGGATTGAGGATTCAGGGTTGAGGATTGAAGATTGAGGATTGGGTATTGAGGATTGAAGAATGAGGATTGAGGACTGAGGATTGAGGATTGAGGATTGAAGATTGAGTGTTGAGGATTGAAGATTGGGGATTGAGGATTGACGATTGAGGATTGAGGATTGAAGATTGAGTATTGAGGATTGAACGTTGAGGATTGAGTATTGAGGATTGAGTATTCAGGGTTGAAGATTGAGGATTGAGGATTGAGGAATGAGGATTGAGGATTAAGTATTGAAGATTGAATATTGATGATTGAATATTGAGGACTGAGGATTGAGGGTTGTGGATTGAGGACGAGGACTCAGGGTTGAATATTGATGTTTGAGGTCTGAGGATTAAGGATTGAGGATTGAGAATTGAGGATTGAGGATTGAGGATTGAAGATTAAGGATTGGGTATTTAGGATTGAAGAATGAGGATTGAGGATTGAGGTTTGAGGATTGAGGATTGAAGATTTAGTATTGATGATTGAATATTGAGGATTGAGGATTGAGGTTTGAGGATTGAGGATGAAGACTGGGGGTTGAGGATTGAGGTTTGAGGAACGAGGATTGAGGATTGAGGATTGAGGACAAAGGATTGACGATTGAGTATTGAAGATTGAGGATTGATGACTGAGGATTGAAGACTGAGAATTGAGGATTGAGGATTGATGATTGAAGATTGAGTATTGAGGATTGAATATTGCGGATTGAGGATTGAGGATTGAGGATTGAGGATTGAGGATTGAGGATTGAAGATTGAGTATTGATGATTGAATATTGAGGGTTGACGATTGAGTATTGAAGATTGAGGATTGATGACTGAGGATTGACGACTGAGAATTGAGGATTCAGGATTGATGATTGAAGATTGAGTATTGAGGATTGAATATTGAGGATTGAGGATTGAGGATTGAGGATTGAGGATTGAGGATTGAGGATTGAAGATTGAGTATTGAGTATTGAAGGTTGAGGATTGTGGATTGAGGATTAAGGATTGTGGATTGAGGATTGGGTATTGAGGATTGAGTAATGAGGATTGAGGATTGAGGTTTGAGGATTGAGGATTGAAGATTGAGTATTGATGATTGAATATTGAGGATTGAGGATTGAGGTTTGAGGATTGAGGATTGATGATTGAGTATTGAAGGTTGAGTATTGAGGATTGAAGATTGAGGATTGAAGATTGAGTATTGATGATTGAATATTGAGGATTGAGGATTGAGGATTGAGGATTGAGGATTGGGTATTGAGGATTGAGGAATGAGGATTGAGGATTGAGGTTTGAGGATTGAGGATTGCAGATTGAGTATTGAGGATTGAAGATTGAGGATTGAGGATTGAGGATTGAGGAATGAGGATTGAAGATTGAGTATTGAGGATTGAAGATTGAGGATAGAGGATTGTGTACTGAGGATGGAGGATGAGGGCTGAGGGTTGAGGATTGAGGATTGAGAAATGAAGATTGAGGATTGAGGATTGAAATTGAGGATTGGGTATTGAGGATTGAAGAATGAGGATTGAGGAATTAGGATTGAGGATTGAGGGTTGAGGATTGAAGATTGAGGATTGGGTATTGAGGATTGAAGAATGAGGATTGAGGACTGAGGATTGAGGATTGAGGATTGAAGATTGAGTGTTGAGGATTGAAGATTGGGGATTGAGGATTGACGATTGAGGATTGAGGATTGAAGATTGAGTATTGAGGATTGAACGTTGAGGATTGAGTATTGAGGATTGGGTATTCAGGGTTGAAGATTGAGGATTGAGGATTGAGGAATGAGGATTGAGGATTAAGGATTGAAGATTGAATATTGATGATTGAATATTGAGGACTGAGGATTGAGGGTTGTGGATTGAGGACGAGGACTCAGGGTTGAATATTGATGTTTGAGGTCTGAGGATTAAGGATTGAGGATTGAGAATTGAGGATTGAGGATTGAGGATTGAAGATTAAGGATTGGGTATTTAGGATTGAAGAATGAGGATTGAGGATTGAGGTTTGAGGATTGAGGATTGAAGATTTAGTATTGATGATTGAATATTGAGGATTGAGGATTGAGGTTTGAGGATTGAGGATGAAGACTGGGGGTTGAGGATTGAGGTTTGAGGAACGAGGATTGAGGATTGAGGATTGAGGACAAAGGATTGACGATTGAGTATTGAAGATTGAGGATTGATGACTGAGGATTGAAGACTGAGAATTGAGGATTGAGGATTGATGATTGAAGATTGAGTATTGAGGATTGAATATTGCGGATTGAGGATTGAGGATTGAGGATTGAGGATTGAGGATTGAGGATTGAAGATTGAGTATTGAGTATTGAAGGCTGAGGATTGTGGATTGAGGATTAAGGATTGAGGATTGAATATTGTAGATTGAGTATTGATGCCTGAGGATTGAGGGTTGAGGATTGAGGATTGAGGATTGAGGATTGAAGATTGAGTATTGAGGATTGGAAATTGAGGTTTGAAGATTGAGTATTGATGATTGAATATTGAGGATTGAGGATTGAGGATTGAGGATTGAGGATTGAGGATTGAGGATCTAGGATTGGAGATTGATTATTGAGTATAGAAGCTTGAGGATTGTGGATTGAGGATTGAGGATTGAGGATTGAGGATTGAGGATTCAGGATTGAGAATTGAGGATTGAGGATTGAGGATTGAAGATTGAGTATTGATGATTGAATATTGAGGATTGAGGATTGGGGATTGAGGATTGAAGATTGAGTATTGAGGATTGAAGATTGCGGATTGAGTATTGAGGATTGAGGATTCAGGGTTGAAGATTGAGGATTGAGGATTGAGGATTGAGGCTTGAGGATTGAGGATTGAAGATTGAGTATTGATGATTGAATATTGAGGATTGAGGATTGAGGTTTGAGGATTGAGGATTGAGGATTGAGGATTGTGGATTGAAGATTGAGTATTGATGATGGAATATTGAGGATTGAAGAATGAGGATTGAGGATTGAGGATTGAGGATTGAGGATTGAGGATTGAGGATTGGGGATTGAGGATTGAGGATTGAGGATTGAGGATTGAGGATCGAAGATTGAGTATTGATGATTGAATATTGAGGATTGAGGATTGAGGTTTGAGGATTGAGGATTGAGGATTGAGGATTGAGGATTGAGGATTCAGTATTGAAGATTGAGTATTGATGCCTGAGGATTGAGGATCGAGGATTGAGGATTGAGGATTGGAGATTGACTATTGAGGATTGAAGATTGAGGATTGAGGTTTGAGGATTGAGAATTGAGAATTGAGTATGAGGACTGAGGGTTGAGGATTGAGGTTTGAGGAATGAGGACTGAGGGTTGGGGAATGAGGATTGAGGATTGAGCATTGAGGATTGAGCATTGAAGGTTGAGTATTGATGCCTGAGGATTGAGGATTGAGGATTGATGATTGAGGATCGAGGATTGAAGATTGAGAATTGAGGATTGAAGATTGAGGATTGAGGATCTAGGATTGGAGATTGAATATTGAGTATAGAAGCTTGAGGATTGTGGATTGAGGATTGAGGATTGAGGATTGAGGATTGAGGATTCAGGATTGAGAATTGAGGATTGAGGATTGAGGATTGAAGATTGAGTATTGATGATTGAATATTGAGGATTGAGGATTGAGGATTGAGGATTGAAGATTGAGTATTGAGGATTGAAGATTGAGGATTGAGTATTGAGGATTGAGGATTCAGGGTTGAAGATTGAGGATTGAGGATTGAGGATTGAGGATTGAGGGTTGTGGATTGAGGACGAGGACTGAGGGTTGAATATTGACGTTTGAGGTCTGAGGATTAAGGATTGAGGATTGAGAATTGAGAATTGAGGATTGAGGATTGAAGATTGAGGATTGGGTATTTAGGATTGAAGAATGAGGACTGAGGATTGAGGTTTTAGGATTGCGGATTGAAGATTGAGTATTGATGATTGAATATTGAGGATTGAGGATTCAGGTTTGAGGATTGAGGATGAAGTCTGAGGGTTGAGGATTGAGGTTTGAGGAACGAGGATTGAGGATTGAGGATTGAGGACTAAGGATTGACGATTGAGTATTGAAGATTGAGGAATGATGGCTGAGGATTGACGACTGAGAATTGAGGATTGAGGATTGGTGATTGAAGGTTGAGTATTGAGGATTGAATATTGAGGATTGAGGATTGAGGATTGAGGATTGAGGATTGAGGATTGAGGATTGAAGATTGAGTATTGAGTATTGAAGGTTGAGGATTGTGGATTGAGGATTAAGGATTGAGGATTGAATATTGTAGATTGAGTATTGATACCTGAGGATTGAGGATTGAGGATTGAGGATTGAGGATTGAGGATTGAGGATTGAAGATTGACTATTGAGGATTGAAGATTGAGGGTTGAAGATTGCGTATTGATGATTGAATATTGAGGATTGAGGATTGAGGATTGAGGATTGAGGATTGAGGATTGAGGATTGAAGATTGAGTATTGATGATTGAATATTGAGGATTCAAGAATGAGGATTGAGGATTGAGGATTGAGGATTGAGGATTGAGGATTGAGGATCTAGGATTGGAAATTGATTATTGAGTATTGAAGGCTGAGGATTGTGGATTGAGGATTGAGGATTGAGGATTGAGGATTGAGGATTGAGGATTGAGGATTGAGGATCGAGGATTGAGGATTGAGGATCGAAGATTGAGTATTGATGATTGAATATTGAGGATTGAGGATTGAGGTTTGAGGATTGAGGATTGAGGATTGAGGATTGAGGATTGAGTATTGAAGATTGAGTATTGATGCCTGAGGATTGAGGATCGAGGATTGAGGATTGAGGATTGAAGATTGAGGATAGAGGATTGAGGATTGAGAATTGAGAATTGAGTATGAGGACTGAGGGTTGAGGATTGAGGTTTGAGGAATGAGGACTGAGGGTTGGGGAATGAGGATTGAGGATTGAGGATTGAGGATTGAGCATTGAAGGTTGAGTATTGATGCCTGAGGATTGAGGATTGAGGATTGATGATTGAGGATCGAGGATTGAAGATTGAGAATTGAGGATTGAAGATCGAGGATTGTGGATTGAGGTTTGAGGATGGAGGATGAGGGCTGAGGGTTGAGGATTGAGGATTGAGGATTGAGGATTGAGGACTGAGGATTGAGGTTTGAGGATTGATCATTGAGGATTGAAGATTGAGTACTGGGGATTGGGGATTGAAGATTGAGGATTAAGGATTGAAGATTGGGGATTGAGGATCTAGAATTGGAGATTGATTATTGAGGACTGAAGATTGAGGATTGAGAATTGAGGATTGAGAATTGAGAATTGAGTATGAGGACTGAGGGTTGAGGATTGAGGTTTGAGGAATGAGGATTGAGGGTTGAGGATTGAGGATTGAGGATTGCGGATTGAAGATTGAGTATTGATGATTGAATATTGAGGATTGAGGATTGAGGATTGAGGATTGAGGATTGAGGATTGAGGATTGAGGGTTGAGTATTGAAGATTGAGTATTGATGCCTGAGGATTGAGGATCGAGAATTGAGGATTGAGGATTGGAGATTGATTATTGAGGATTGAAGATTGAGGATTATGGATTGAGGATTGAGAATTGAGAATTGAGTATGAGGACTGAGGGTTGAGGGTTGAGGTTTGAGGAATGAGGATTGAGGGTTGGCGATTGAGGATTGAAGATTGAGTATTGAAGATTGAATATTGCGGATTGAATGTTGCGGATTGTGGATTGAGGATTGAGGATTGATGATTGAGGATTGAGGGTTGAGGATTGAGGATTGAGGATTGAGGATTGAGGAATGAGGATTGAAGATTGAGTATTGAGGATTGAAGATTGAGGATAGAGGATTGAGTACTGAGGATGGAGGATGAGGCTGAGGGTTGAGGATTGAGGATTGAGAAATGAGGATTGAGGATTGAGGATTGAAATTGAGGATTGGGTATTGAGGATTGAAGAATGAGGATTGAGGAATTAGGATTGAGGATTGAGGATTGAGGATTGAAGATTGAGGATTGGGTATTGAGGATTGAAGAATGAGGATTGGGAATTGAGGATTGAGGATTGAGGATTGAAGATTGAGTGTTGAGGATTGAAAATTGAGGATTGAGGATTGACGATTGAGGATTGAGGATTGAAGATTGAGTATTGAGGATTGAAGATTGAAGATTGAGGATAGAGTATTGAGGATTCAGGGTTGAAGACTGAGGATTGAGGATTGAGGATTGAGGATTGAGGATTGAGGATTGAAGATTGAATATTTATGATTGAATATTGAGGACTGAGGATTGAGGGTTGTGGATTGAGGACGAGGACTGAGGGTTGAATATTGATGTTTGAGGTCTGAGAATTAAGGATTGAGGATTGAGAATTGAGGATTGAGGATTGAGGATTGAAGATTAAGGATTGGGTATTTAGGATTGAAGAATGTGGATTGAGGATTGAGGTTTGAGGATTGTGGATTGAAGATTGAGTATTGATGATTGAATATTGAGGATTGAGGATTGAGGTTTGAGGATTGAGGATGAAGACTGAGGGTTGAGGATTGAGGTTTGAGGAACTATGATTGAGGATTGAGGATTGAGGACTAAGGATTGACGATTGAGTATTGAAGATTGAGGATTGATGACTGAGGATTGACGACTGAGAATTGAGGATTGAGCATTGATGATTGAAGATTGAGTATTGAGGATTGAATATTGCGGATTGAGGATTGAGGATTGAGGATTGAGGATTGAGGATTGAGGATTGAGGATTGAGGATTGAGGATTAAGGATTGAGGATTGAGGATTGAGGATTGAGAATTGAAGATTGAGGATTGAGGATTGAAGATTGAGTATTGATGATTGAATATTGAGGATTGAGGATTGAGGATTGAGGATTGAAGATTGAGTATTGAGGATTGAAGATTGAGGATTGAGTATTGAGGATTGAGGATTCAGGGTTGAAGATTGAGGATTGAGGATTGAGGATTGAGGATTGAGGATTGAGGATTGGGTGTTTAGTATTGAAGAATGAGGATTGAGGATTGAGGTTTGAGGATTGAGGATTGAAGATTGAGTATTGATGATTGAATATTGAGGGTTGAGGATTGAGGTTTGAGGATTGAGGATGAAGACTGAGGGTTGAGGATTGAGGTTTGAGGAACGAGGATCGAGGATTGAGGATTGAGGACTAAGGATTGACGATTGAGTATTGAAGATTGAGGATTGATGACTGAGGATTGACGACTGAGATTTGAGGATTGAGGATCGATGATTGAAGATTGAGTATTGAGGATTGAATATTGAGGATTGAGGATTGAGGATTGAGGATTGAGGATTGAGGATTGAGGATTGAAGATTGAGTATTGAGTATTGAAGGTTGAGGATTGTGGATTGAGGATTAAGGATTGTGGATTGAATATTGTAGATTGAGTTTTGATGCCTGAGGATTGAGGATTGAGGATTGTGGATTGAATATTGTAGATTGAGTATTGATGCCTGAGGATTGAGGATTGAGGATTGAGGATTGAGGATTGAGGATTGAAGGTTGAGTATTGAGGATTGAAGATTGAGTATTCAAGATTGAGTATTGATGATTGAATATTGAGGATTGAGGATTGAGGATTGAGGATTGAGGATTGGGTATTGAGGATTGAGTAATGAGGATTGAGGATTGAGGTTTGAGTATTGGGGATTGCAGATTGAGTATTGGCGATTGAAGATTGAGGATTGAGGATTGAGGATTGAGGAATGAGGATCGAAGATTGAGTATTGAGGATTGAAGATTGAGGATAGAGGATTGAGTACTGAGGATGGAGGATGAGGGCTGAGGGTTGAAGATTGAGGATTGAGAAATGAGGATTGAGGATTGAGGATTGAAATTGAGGATTGGGTATTGAGGATTGAAGAATGAGGATTGAGGAATTAGGATTGAGGATTGAGGATTGAGGATTGAAGATTGAGGATTGGGTATTGAGGATTGAAGAATGAGGATTGAGGATTGAGGATTGGGGATTGAGGATTGAAGATTAGTGTTGAGGATTGAAGATTGAGGATTGAGGATTGAGGATTGAGGATTGAGGATTGAAGATTGGGTATTGAGGATTGAAGATTGAGGATTGAGTATTGAGGATTGAGGATTCAGGATTGAAAATTGAGGATTGAGGATCGAGGATTGAGGATTGAGGATTGAGGATTGAAATTGAGGATTGGGTATTGAGGATTGAAGAATGAGGATTGAGGAATTGGGATTGAGGATTGAGGATTGAGGACTGAAGATTGAGGATTGGGTATTGAGGATTGAAGAATGAGGATTGAGGATTGAGGATTGAGGATTGAGGATTGAAGATTGAGTGTTGAGGATTGAAAATTGAGGATTGAGGATTGACGATTGAGGATTGAGGATTCAAGATTGAGTATTGAGGATTCAAGATTGAGGATTGAGTATTGAGGATTCAGTGTTGAAGACTGAGGATTGAGGATTGAGGATTGAGGATTGAGGATTGAGGATTGAGGATTGAGGATTGAGGATTGAAGATTGAATATTTATGATTGAATATTGAGTACTGAGGATTGAGGGTTGTGGATTGAGGACGAGGACTGAGGGTTGAATATTGATGTTTGAGATCTGAGGATTAAGGATTGAGGATTGAGAATTGAGGATTGAGGATTGAGGATTGAAGATTAAGGATTGGGTATTTAGGATTGAAGAATGAGGATTGAGGATTGAGGTCTGAGGATTGAGGATTGAAGATTGAGTATTGATGATTGAATATTGAGGGTTGAGGATTGAGGATTGAGGATTGAGGATTGAGGATTGAGGATTGAGGATTGAGGATTGAGGATCGAAGATTGAGTATTGATGATTGAATATTGAGGATTGAGGATTGAGGTTTGAGGATTGAGGATTGAGGATTGAGGATTGAGGATTGAGGATTGAGTATTGAAGATTGAGTATTGATGCCTGAGGATTGAGGATCGAGGATTGAGGATTGAGGATTGGAGATTGACTATTGAGGATTGAAGATTGAGGATTGAGGATTGAGGATTGAGAATTGAGAATTGAGTATGAGGACTGAGGGTTGAGGATTGAGGTTTGAGGAATGAGGACTGAGGGTTGGGGAATGAGGATTGAGGATTGAGCATTGAGGATTGAGCATTGAAGGTTGAGTATTGATGCCTGAGGATTGAGGATTGAGGATTAATGATTGAGGATCGAGGATTGAAGATTGAGAATTGAGGATTGAAGATTGAGGATTGAGGATCTAGGATTGGAGATTGAATATTGAGTATAGAAACTTGAGGATTGTGGATTGAGGATTGAGGATTGAGGATTGAGGATTGAGGATTCAGGATTGAGAATTGAGGATTGAGGATTGAGGATTGAAGATTGAGTATTGATGATTGAATATTGAGGATTGAGGATTGAGGATTGAGGATTGAAGATTGAGTATTGAGGATTGAAGATTGAGGATTGAGTATTGAGGATTGAGGATTCAGGGTTGAAGATTGAGGATTGAGGATTGAGGATTGAGGGTTGTGGATTGAGGACGAGGACTGAGGGTTGAATATTGACGTTTGAGGTCTGAGGATTAAGGATTGAGGATTGAGAATTGAGAATTGAGGATTGAGGATTGAAGATTGAGGATTGGGTATTTAGGATTGAAGAATGAGGACTGAGGATTGAGGTTTTAGGATTGAGGATTGAAGATTGAGTATTGATGATTGAATATTGAGGATTGAGGATTGAGGTTTGAGGATTGTGGATGAAGTCTGAGGGTTGAGGATTGAGGTTTGAGGAACGAGGATTGAGGATTGAGGATTGAGGACTAAGGATTGACGATTGAGTATTGAAGATTGAGGAATGATGGCTGAGGATTGACGACTGAGAATTGAGGATTGAGGATTGATGATTGAAGGTTGAGTATTGAGGATTGAATATTGAGGATTGAGGATTGAGGATTGAGGATTGAGGATTGAGGATTGAGGATTGAGGATTGAAGATTGAGTATTGAGTATTGAAGGTTGAGGATTGTGGATTGAGGATTAAGGATTGAGGATTGAATATTGTAGATTGAGTATTGATACCTGAGAATTGAGGATTGAGGATTGAGGATTGAGGATTGAGGATTGAGGATTGAAGATTGACTATTGAGGATTGAAGATTGAGGGTTGAAGATTGCGTATTGATGATTGAATATTGAGGATTGAGGATCGAGGATTGAGGATTGAGGATTGAGGATTGAGGATTGAGGATTGAGTATTGAAGATTGAGTATTGATGCCTGAGGATTGAGGATCGAGGATTGAGGATTGAGGATTGGAGAATGACTATTGAGGATTGAAGATTGAGGATAGAGGATTGAGGATTGAGAATTGAGAATTGAGTATGAGGACTGAGGGTTGAGGATTGAGGTTTGAGGAATGAGGATTGAGGGTTGAGGATTGAGGATTGAGGATTGCGGATTGAAGATTGAGTATTGATGATTGAATATTGAGGATTGAGGATTGAGGATTGAGGATTGAGGATTGAGGATTGAGGATTGAGGGTTGAGTATTGAAGATTGAGTATTGATGCCTGAGGATTGAGGATCGAGAATTGAGGATTGAGGATTGGAGATTGATTATTGAGGATTGAAGATTGAGGATTATGGATTGAGGATTGAGAATTGAGAATTGAGTATGAGGACTGAGGGTTGAGGGTTGAGGTTTGAGGAATGAGGATTGAGGGTTGGCGATTGAGGATTGAAGATTGAGTATTGAAGATTGAATATTGCGGATTGAATGTTGCGGATTGTGGATTGAGGATTGAGGATTGATGATTGAGGATTGAGGGTTGAGGATTGAGGATTGAGGATTGAGGATTGAGGATTGAGGATTGAGGATTGAAGATTAAGGATTGGGTATTTAGGATTGACGAGTGAGGATTAAGGATTGAGGATTGAAGATTGAGGATTGAGGATTGAGGATTGAGGAATGACGATTGAAGATTGAGTATTGAGGATTGAAGATTGAAGATTGAGGATAGAGTATTGAGGATTCAGGGTTGAAGACTGAGGATTGAGGATTGAGGATTGAGGATTGAGGATTGAGGATTGAAGATTGAATATTTATGATTGAATATTGAGGACTGAGGATTGAGGGTTGTGGATTGAGGACCAGGACTGAGGGTTGAATATTGATGTTTGAGGTCTGAGAATTAAGGATTGAGGATTGAGAATTGAGGATTGAGGATTGAGGATTGAAGATTAAGGATTGGGTATTTAGGATTGAAGAATGTGGATTGAGGATTGAGGTTTGAGGATTGTGGATTGAAGATTGAGTATTGATGATTGAATATTGAGGATTGAGGATTGAGGTTTGAGGATTGAGGATGAAGACTGAGGGTTGAGGATTGAGGTTTGAGGAACTATGATTGAGGATTGAGGATTGAGGACTAAGGATTGACGATTGAGTATTGAAGATTGAGGATTGATGACTGAGGATTGACGACTGAGAATTGAGGATTGAGCATTGATGATTGAAGATTGAGTATTGAGGATTGAATATTGCGGATTGAGGATTGAGGATTGAGGATTGAGGATTGAGGATTGAGGATTGAGGATTGAGGATTAAGGATTGTGGATTGAGGATTGAGGATTGAGAATTGAAGATTGAGGATTGAGGATTGAAGATTGAGTATTGATGATTGAATATTGAGGATTGAGTATTGAGGATTGAAGATTGAGGATTGAGTATTGAGGATTGAGGATTCAGGGTTGAAGATTGAGGATTGAGGATTGAGGATTGAGGATTGAGGATTGAGGATTGGGTGTTTAGTATTGAAGAATGAGGATTGAGGATTGAGGTTTGAGGATTGAGGATTGAAGATTGAGTATTGATGATTGAATATTGAGGGTTGAGGATTGAGGTTTGAGGATTGAGGATGAAGACTGAGGGTTGAGGATTGAGGTTTGAGGAACGAGGATCGAGGATTGAGGATTGAGGACTAAGGATTGACGATTGAGTATTGAAGATTGAGGATTGATGACTGAGGATTGACGACTGAGATTTGAGGATTGAGGATCGATGATTGAAGATTGAGTATTGAGGATTGAATATTGAGGATTGAGGATTGAGGATTGAGGATTGAGGATTGAGGATTGAGGATTGAAGATTGAGTATTGAAGGTTGAGGATTGTGGATTGAGGATTAAGGATTGTGGATTGAATATTGTAGATTGAGTTTTGATGCCTGAGGATTGAGGATTGAGGATTGTGGATTGAATATTGTAGATTGAGTATTGATGCCTGAGGATTGAGGATTGAGGATTGAGGATTGAGGATTGAGGATTGAAGGTTGAGTATTGAGGATTGAAGATTGAGTATTCAAGATTGAGTATTGATGATTGAATATTGAGGATTGAGGATTGAGGATTGAGGATTGAGGATTGGGTATTGAGGATTGAGTAATGAGGATTGAGGATTGAGGTGTGAGTATTGGGGATTGCAGATTGAGTATTGGCGATTGAAGATTGAGGATTGAGGATTGAGGATTGAGGAATGAGGATCGAAGATTGAGTATTGAGGATTGAGGATTGAGGATAGAGGATTGAGTACTGAGGATGGAGGATGAGGGCTGAGGGTTGAAGATTGAGGATTGAGAAATGAGGATTGAGGATTGAGGATTGAAATTGAGGATTGGGTATTGAGGATTGAAGAATGAGGATTGAGGAATTAGGATTGAGGATTGAGGATTGAGGATTGAAGATTGAGGATTGGGTATTGAGGATTGAAGAATGAGGATTGAGGATTGAGGATTGGGGATTGAGGATTGAAGATTAGTGTTGAGGATTGAAGATTGAGGATTGAGGATTGAGGATTGAGGATTGAGGATTGAAGATTGGGTATTGAGGATTGAAGATTGAGGATTGAGTATTGAGGATTGAGGATTCAGGATTGAAAATTGAGGATTGAGGATCGAGGATTGAGGATTGAGGATTGAGGATTGAAATTGAGGATTGGGTATTGAGGATTGAAGAATGAGGATTGAGGAATTGGGATTGAGGATTGAGGATTGAGGACTGAAGATTGAGGATTGGGTATTGAGGATTGAAGAATGAGGATTGAGGATTGAGGATTGAGGATTGAGGATTGAAGATTGAGTGTTGAGGATTGAAAATTGAGGATTGAGGATTGACGATTGAGGATTGAGGATTGAAGATTGAGTATTGAGGATTGAAGATTGAGGATTGAGTATTGAGGATTCAGTGTTGAAGACTGAGGATTGAGGATTGAGGATTGAGGATTGAGGATTGAGGATTGAGGATTGAGGATTGAGGATTGAAGATTGAATATTTATGATTGAATATTGAGGACTGAGGATTGAGGGTTGTGGATTGAGGACGAGGACTGAGGGTTGAATATTGATGTTTGAGATCTGAGGATTAAGGATTGAGGATTGAGAATTGAGGATTGAGGATTGAGGATTGAAGATTAAGGATTGGGTATTTAGGATTGAAGAATGAGGATTGAGGATTGAGGTTTGAGGATTGAGGATTGAAGATTGAGTATTGATGATTGAATATTGAGGGTTGAGGATTGAGGTTTGAGGATTGAGGATGAAGACTGAGGGTTGAGGATTGAGGTTTGAGGAACGAGGATCGAGGATTGAGGATTGAGGACTAAGGATTGACGATTGAGTATTGAAGATTGAGGATTGATGACTGAGAATTGACGACTGAGAATTGAGGATTGAGGATTGATGATTGAAGATTGAGTATTGAGGATTGAATATTGAGGATTGAGGATTGAGGATTGAGGATTGAGGATTGAGGATTGAGGATTGAGGATTGAGTATTGAGTATTGAATGTTGAGGATTGTGGATTGAGGATTAAGGATTGTGGATTGAATATTGTAGATTGAGTATTGATGCCTGAGGATTGAGGATTGAGGATTGTGGATTGAATATTGTAGATTGAGTATTGATGCCTGAGGATTGAGGATTGAGGATTGAGGATTGAGGATTGAGGATTGAAGGTTGAGTATTGAGGATTGAAGATTGAGTATTCAAGATTGAGTATTGATGATTGAATATTGAGGATTGAGGATTGAGGATTGAGGATTGGGGATTGGGTATTGAGGATTGAGTAATGAGGATTGAGGATTGAGGTTTGAGTATTGGGTATTGCAGATTGAGTATTGGCGATTGAAGATTGAGTATTGAGGATTGAGGATTGAGGATAGAGGATTGAGTACTGAGGATGGAGGATGAGGGCTGAGGGTTGAAGATTGAGGATTGAGAAATGAGGATTGAGGATTGAGGATTGAAATTGAGGATTGGGTATTGAGGATTGAAGAATGAGGATTGAGGAATTAGGATTGAGGATTGAGGATTGAGGGTTGACGATTGAGGATTGGGTATTGAGGATTGAAGAATGAGGATTGAGGAATTAGGATTGAGGATTGAGGATTGGGGATTGAAGATTGAGGATTGGGTATTGAGGATTGAAGAATGTGGATTGAGGATTGAGGATTGGGGATTGAGGATTGAAGATTAGTGTTGAGGATTGAAGATTGAGGATTGAGGATTGAGGATTGAGGATTGAGGATTGAAGATTGGGTATTGAGGATTGAAGATTGAGGATTGAGTATTGATGATTGAATATTGAGGATTGAGGATTGAGGTTTGAGGATAGAGGACGAGGACTGACGGTAGAGGATTTAGGTTTGAGGATTGAGGATTGAGGAACGAGGATTGAGGGTGAGTGCTAAGGGTCGGGGATTGAGGTTCGACGACTGAGGACTGAGGATTGAGGATTGAGAATTGAGGATTGATGTTTGAGGATTGAAGATTGAGGATTGAGGATTGAGGATTGAGGAATGAGGTTTGAAGATTGAGTATTGAGGATTGAAGATTGAGGATAGAGGATTGAGTACTGAGGATGGAGGATGAGGGCTGAGGGTTGAGGGTTGAGGATTGAGAAATGAGGATTGAGGATTGAGGATAGAAATTGAGGATTGGGTATTGAGGATTGAAGAATGAGGATTGAGGAATTAGGATTGAGGATTGAGGATTGAGGACTGAAGATTGAGGATTGGGTATTGAGGATTGAAGAATGAGGATTGAGGATTGAGGATTGAGGATTGAGGATTGAAGATTGAGTGTTGAGGATTGAAAATTGAGGATTGAGGATTGACGATTGAGGATTGAGGATTGAAGATTGAGTATTGAGGATTGAAGATTGAGGATTGAAGATTGAGTATTGATGATTGAATATTGAGGATTGATGATTGAGGTTTGAGGATTGAGGACGAGGACTGACGGTTGAGGATTGAGGTTTGAGGATTAAGGATTGGGGATTCAGGACTGAGGATTGAGGTTTGAGGATTGAGGATTGAAGATTGAGTATTGATGTTTGAATATTGAGGATTGAGGATTGAGGTTTGAGGATTGAGGATGAAGACTGAGGGTTGAGGATTGAGGTTTGAGGAACGAGGATGGAGGGTTGAGGATTGAGGACTAAGGATTGACGATTGAGTATTGAAGATTGAGGATTGATGACTGAGGATTGACGACTGAGAATTGAGGATTGAGGATTGATGATTGAAGATTGAGTATTGGCGATTGAAGATTGAGTATTGAGGATTGAGGATTGAGGATAGAGGATTGAGTACTGAGGATGGAGGATGAGGGCTGAGGGTTGAAGATTGAGGATTGAGAAATGAGGATTGAGGATTGAGGATTGAAATTGAGGATTGGGTATTGAGGATTGAAGAATGAGGATTGAGGAATTAGGATTGAGGATTGAGGATTGAGGGTTGACGATTGAGGATTGGGTATTGAGGATTGAAGAATGAGGATTGAGGAATTAGGATTGAGGATTGAGGATTGAGGATTGGGGATTGAAGATTGAGGATTGGGTATTGAGGATTGAAGAATGAGGATTGAGGATTGAGGATTGGGGATTGAGGATTGAAGATTAGTGTTGAGGATTGAAGATTGAGGATTGAGGATTGAGGATTGAGGATTGAGGATTGAAGATTGGGTATCGAGGATTGAAGATTGAGGATTGAGTATTGATGATTGAATATTGAGGATTGAGGATTGAGGTTTGAGGATAGAGGACGAGGACTGACGGTAGAGGATTTAGGTTTGAGGATTGAGGATTGAGGAACGAGGATTGAGGATGAGTGCTAAGGGTCGGGGATTGAGGTTCGACGACTGAGGACTGAGGATTGAGGATTGAGAATTGAGGATTGATGTTTGAGGATTGAAGATTGAGGATTGAGGATTGAGGATTGAGGAATGAGGATTGAAGATTGAGTATTGAGGATTGAAGATTGAGGATAGAGGATTGAGTACTGAGGATGGAGGATGAGGGCTGAGGGTTGAGGGTTGAGGATTGAGAAATGAGGATTGAGGATTGAGGATAGAAATTGAGGATTGGGTATTGAGGATTGAAGAATGAGGATTGAGGAATTAGGATTGAGGATTGAGGATTGAGGACTGAAGATTGAGGATTGGGTATTGAGGATTGAAGAATGAGGATTGAGGATTGAGGATTGAGGATTGAGGATTGAAGATTGAGTGTTGAGGATTGAAAATTGAGGATTGAGGATTGACGATTGAGGATTGAGGATTGAAGATTGAGTATTGAGGATTGAAGATTGAGGATTGAAGATTGAGTATTGATGATTGAATATTGAGGATTGATGATTGAGGTTTGAGGATTGAGGACGAGGACTGACGGTTGAGGATTGAGGTTTGAGGATTAAGGATTGGGGATTGAGGACTGAGGATTGAGGATTGAGGATTGAGCATTGAGGATTGAAGATTGATGACTGGGGATTGAGGATTGAAGATTGAGGATTAACGATTGAAGGTTGGGGATTGAGGACCTAGGATCGGAGATTGATTATTGAGGATTGAAGATTGAGGATTGAGGATTGAGGATTGAGAATTGAGAATTGAGGATGAGGACTGAGGGTTGAGGATTGAGGTTTGAGGAATGAGGATTGATGGTTGAGGATTGAGGATTGAGGGTTGAGGATTGAGGATTGAGTATTGAAGATTGAGTATTGTTGCCTGAGGCTTGAGGATTGAGGATTGAGTATTGAGGATTGAGGATTGATGATTGAGTATTGTCGATTGAATATTGAGGATTGAGGATTGAGGTTTGAGGATTGCGGACGAGGACTGACGGTTGAGGATTGAGGTTAGAGGATTGAGGATTGGGGAATGAGGACTGAGGATTGAGGATTGAGGATTGAGGATTGAGCATTGAGGATTGAAGATTGATGACTGGGGATTGAGGATTGAATATTGAGGATTAACGATTGAAGATTGGGGATTGTGGATCTAGGATCGGAGATTGATTATTGAGGATTGAAGATTGAGGATTGACGATTGAGGATTGAGAATTGAGAATTGAGGATGAGGACTGAGGGTTGAGGATTGAGGTTTGAGGAATGAGGATTGATGGTTGAGGATTGAGGATTGAGGATTGAGGATTGAGGATTGAGGATTGAGGATTGAGTATTGAAGATTGAGTATTGATACCTGAGGATTGAGGATTGAGGATTGAGGATTGAGGATTGAGGATTGAAGATTGAGTATTGGGGATTGAAGATTGAGGATTGAGGATTGAGGATTGAGGATCGAGAATGAGGACTGACGGTTGAGGATTGAGGTTTGGGGATTGAAGATTGAGGACTGAGGACTGAGGATTGAGGATTGAGGATTGAGCATTGAGGATTGAAGATTGAGTACTGGGAATTCGGGATTGCAGATTGAGGATTAAGGATTGAAGATTGAGTATTGAGGATTGAAGATAGAGGATTGAGTATTGAGGATTGAGGATTCAGGGTTGAAAATTGAGGATTGAGGATTGAGGATTGAGGATTGAGGATTGAGGATTGAAGATTGAATATTGATGATTGAATATTGAGGACTGAGGATTGAGGGTTGTGGGTTGAGGACGAGGACTGAGGGTTGAATATTGATGTTTGAGGTCTGAGGATTAACGATTGAGGATTGAGAATTGAGGATTGAGGATTGAGGATTGGAAATTGAGGATTGGGTATTTAGAATTGAAGAATGAGGATTGAGGATTGAGGTTTGAGGATTGAGGATTGAAGATTGAGTATTGATGATTGAATATTCAGGATTGATGATTGAGGTTTGAGGATTGAGGACGAGGACTGACGGTTGAGAATTGAGGTTTGAGGATTAAGGATTGGGGATTGAGGACTGAGGATTGAGGATTGAGGATTGAGCATTGAGGATTGAAGATTGATGACTGGGGATTGAGGATTGAAGATTGAGGATTAACGATTGAAGGTTGGGGATTGAGGACCTAGGATCGGAGATTGATTATTGAGGATTGAAGATTGAGGATTGAGGATTGAGGATTGAGAATTGAGAATTGAGGATGAGGACTGAGGGTTGAGGATTGAGGTTTGAGGAATGAGGATTGATGGTTGAGGATTGAGGATTGAGGATTGAGGATTGAGGATTGAGTATTGAAGATTGAGTATTGTTGCCTGAGGCTTGAGGATTGAGGATTGAGTATTGAGGATTGAGGATTGATGATTGAGTATTGTCGATTGAATATTGAGGATTGAGGATTGAGGTTTGAGGATTGAGGACGAAGACTGACGGTTGAGGATTGAGGTTAGAGGATTGAGGATTGGGGATTGAGGACTGAGGATTGAGGATTGAGGATTGAGGATTGAGCATTGAGGATTGAAGATTGATGACTGGGGATTGAGGATTGAATATTGAGGATTAACGATTGAAGATTGGGGATTGAGGATCTAGGATCGGAGATTGATTATTGAGGATTGAAGATTGAGGATTGACGATTGAGGAATGAGAATTGAGAATTGTGGATGAGGACTGAGGGTTGAGGATTGAGGTTTGAGGAATGAGGATTGATGGTTGAGGATTGAGGATTGAGGATTGAGGATTGTGGATTGAAGATTGAGTATTGGGGATTGAAGATTGAGGATTGAGGATTGAGGATTGAGGATGGAGAATGAGGACTGACGGTTGAGGATTGAGGTTTGAGGATTGAAGATTGAGGACTGAGGACTGAGGATTGAGGATTGAGGATTGAGCATTGAGGATTGAAGATTGAGGATTGAGGATTGAGGATTGAGTATTGAGGATTGAGGATTGAGGATGGAGGATGAGTGCTGAGGGTTGAGGATTGAGGATTGAGAAATGAGGATTGAGGATTGAGAATTGAAATTGAGGATTGGGTATTGAGGATTGAAGAATGAGGATTGAGGGATTAGGATTGAGGATTGAGGATTGAGGATTGAAGATTGAGGATTGGGTATTGAGGATTGAAGAATGAGGATTGAGGATTGAGGATTGAGGATTGAGGATTGAAGATTAGTGTTGAGGATTGAAGATTGAGGATTGAGTATTGAGGATTGAGGATTGAGGATTGAAGATTGAGTGTTGAGGGTTGAAGATTGAGGATTGAGGATTGAGGATTGAGGATTGAGGATTGAAGATTGAGTATTGAGGATTGAAGATTGAGGATTGAGTATTGAGGATTGAGGATTCAGGGTTGAAGATTGAGGATTGAGGATTGAGGATTGAGGATTGAGGATTGAGGATTGAAGATTGAATATTGATGATTGAATATTGAGAACTGAGGATTGAGGGTTGTGGATTGAGGACGAGGACTGGGGGTTGAATATTGATGTTTGTGGTCTGAGGATTAAGGATTGAGGATTGAGAATTGAGTATTGAGGATTGAGGGTTGAAGATTGAGGATTGGGTATTTAGGATTGAAGAATGAGGATTGAGGATTGAGGTTTGAGGATTGAGGATTGAAGATTGAGTATTGATGTTTGAATATTGAGGATTGAGGATTGAGGTTTGAGGATTGAGGATGAAGACTGAGGGTTGAGGATTGAGGTTTGAGGAACGAGGATTGAGGGTTGAGGATTGAGGACTAAGGATTGACGATTGAGTATTGAAGATTGAGGATTGATGACTGAGGATTGACGACTGAGAATTGAGGATTGAGGATTGATGATTGAAGATTGAGTATTGAGGATTGAATATTGAGGATTGAGGATTGAGGATTGAGGATTGAGGATTGAGGATTGAGGATTGAAGATTGAATATTGAGTATTGAAGGTTGAGGATTGTGGATTGAGGATTAAGGATTGAGGATTGAACATTGTAGATTGAGTATTGATGCCTGAGGATAGAGGATTGAGGATTGAGGATTGAGGATTGAGGATTGAAGATTGAGTATTGAGGATTAAAGATTGAGGATTGAAGATTGAGTATTGATGATTGAATATTGAGGATTGAGGATTGAGTATTGAGGATTGAGGATTGGGTATTGAGGATTGAGGAATGAGGATTGAGGATTGAGGTTTGAGGATTGAGGATTGCAGATTGAGTATTGAGCATTGAAGATTGAGGATTGAGGATTGAGGATTTGAGGAATGAGGATTGAGGATAGAGTATTGAGGATTGAAGATTGAGGATAGAGGATTGAGTACTGAGGATGGAGGATGAGGGCTAAGGGTTGAGGATTGAGGATTGAGAAATGAGGATTGGGGATTGAGCATTGAAATTGAGGATTGGGTATTGAGGACTGAAGAATCAGGATTGAGGAATTAGGATTGAGGATTGAGGAATTAGGATTGAGGATTGAGGATTGAGGATTGAACATTGAGGAATGGGTATTGAGGATTGAAGAATGAGGATTGAGGATTGAGGATTGAGGATTGAGGATTGAAGATTGAGTGTTGAGGATTGAAGAATGAGGATTGAGGATTGAGGTTTGAGGATTGAGGATTGAAGATTGAGTATTGATGATTGAATATTGAGGATTGAGGATTGAGGTTTGAGGATTGAGGATGAAGACTGAGGGTTGAGGATTGAGGTGTGAGGAACGAGGATTGAGGATTGAGGATTGAGGACTAAGGATTGACGATTGAGTATTGAAGATTGAGGATTGATGACTGAGAATTGACGACTGAGAATTGAGGATTGAGGATTGATGATTGAAGATTGAGTATTGAGGATTGAATATTGAGGATTGAGGATTGAGGATTGAGGATTGAGGATTGAGTATCGAGGATTGAAGATTGAGAATTGAGGATTGAAGGTTGGGGATTGAGGATTGAGGATTGAGGATGGAGGATGAGGGCTGAGGGTTGAATATTGAGGATTGAGGATTGAGGTTTGAGGATTGAGGATGAAGACTGAGGGTCGAGGATTGAGGTTTGAGGAACGAGGATTGAGGATTGAGGATTGAGGGCTAAGGATTGACGATTGAGTATTGAAGATTGAGGATTGATGACTGAGGATTGACGACTGAGAATTGGGGATTGAGGATTGATGATTGAAGATTGAGTATTGAGGATTGAATATTGAGGATTGAGGATTGAGGATTGAAGATTGAGTATTGAGGATTGAATATTGAGGATTGAGGATTGAGGATTGAGGATTGAGGATTGAGGATTGAAGATTGAGTATTGAGGATTGAAGATTGAGGGTTGAAGATTGAGTATTGATGATTGAATATTGAGGATTGAGGATTGAGGATTGAGGACTGAGGATTGAGGATTGAGGATTGAGCATTGAGGATTGAAGATTGATGACTGGGGATTGAGGATTGAAGATTGAGGATTAACGATTGAAGGTTGGGGATTGAGGACCTAGGATCGGAGATTGATTATTGAGGATTGAAGATTGAGGATTGAGGATTGAGGATTGAGAATTGAGAATTGAGGATGAGGACTGAGGGTTGAGGATTGAGGTTTGAGGAATGAGGATTGATGGTTGAGGATTGAGGATTGAGGATTGAGGATTGAGGATTGAGTATTGAAGATTGAGTATTGTTGCCTGAGGCTTGAGGATTGAGGATTGAGTATTGAGGATTGAGGATTGATGATTGAGTATTGTCGATTGAATATTGAGGATTGAAGATTGAGGTTTGACGATTGAGGACGAGGACTGACGGTTGAGGATTGAGGTTAGAGGATTGAGGATTGGGGATTGAGGACTGAGGATTGAGGATTGAGGATTGAGGATTGAGCATTGAGGATTGAAGATTGATGACTGGGGATTGAGGATTGAATATTGAGGATTAACGATTGAAGATTGGGGATTGTGGATCTAGGATCGGAGATTGATTATTGAGGATTGAAGATTGAGGATTGACGATTGAGGATTGAGAATTGAGAATTGAGGATGAGGACTGAGGGTTGAGGATTGAGGTTTGAGGAATGAGGATTGATGGTTGAGGATTGAGGATTGAGGATTGAGGATTGAGGATTGAGGATTGAGTACTGAAGATTGAGTATTGATACCTGAGGATTGAGGATTGAGGATTGAGGATTGAGGATTGAGGATTGAAGATTGAGTATTGGGGATTGAAGATTGAGGATTGAGGATTGAGGATTGAGGATGGAGAATGAGGACTGACGGTTGAGGATTGAGGTTTGAGGATTGAAGATTGAGGACTGAGGACTGAGGATTGAGGATTGAGGATTGAGGATTGAGGATTGGGTATTGAGGATTGAGTAATGAGGATTGAGGATTGAGGTTTGAGTATTGGGGATTGCAGATTGAGTATTGGCGATTGAAGATTGAGGATTGAGGATTGAGGATTGAGGAATGAGGATCGAAGATTGAGTATTGAGGATTGAAGATTGAGGATAGAGGATTGAGTACTGAGGATGGAGGATGAGGGCTGAGGGTTGAAGATTGAGGATTGAGAAATGAGGGTTGAGGATTGAGGATTGAAATTGAGGATTGGGTATTGAGGATTGAAGAATGAGGATTGAGGAATTAGGATTGAGGATTGAGGATTGAGGGTTGACGATTGAGGATTGGGTATTGAGGATTGAAGAATGAGGATTGAGGAATTAGGATTGAGGATTGACGATTGAGTATTGAGGATTGAAGATTGGGTATTGAGGATTGAAGATTGAGGATTGAGTATTGATGATTGAATATTGAGGATTGAGGATTGAGGTTTGAGGATAGAGGACGAGGACTGACGGTAGAGGATTTAGGTTTGAGGATTGAGGATTGAGGAACGAGGATTGAGGATGAGTGCGAAGGGTCGGGGATTGAGGTTCGACGACTGAGGACTGAGGATTGAGGATTGAGAATTGAGGATTGATGTTTGAGGATTGAAGATTGAGGATTGAGGATTGAGGATTGAGGAATGAGGATTGAAGATTGAGTATTGAGGATTGAAGATTGAGGATAGAGGATTGAGTACTGAGGATGGAGGATGAGGGCTGAGGGTTGAGGGTTGAGGATTGAGAAATGAGGATTGAGGATTGAGGATAGAAATTGAGGATTGGGTATTGAGGATTGAAGAATGAGGATTGAGGATTGAGGATTGAGGATTGAGGATTGAAGATTGAGTGTTGAGGATTGAAAATTGAGGATTGAGGATTGACGATTGAGGATTGAGGATTGAAGATTGAGTATTGAGGATTGAAGATTGAGGATTGAAGAGGAATTAGGATTGAGGATTGAGGATGGAGGACTGAAGATTGAGGATTGGGTATTGAGGATTGAAGAATGAGGATTGAGGATTGAGGATTGAGGATTGAGGATTGAAGATTGAGTGTTGAGGATTGAAAATTGAGGATTGAGGATTGACGATTGAGGATTGAGGATTGAAGATTGAGTATTGAGGATTGAAGATTGAGGATTGAAGATTGAGTATTGATGATTGAATATTGAGGATTGATGATTGAGGTTTGAGGATTGAGGACGAGGACTGACGGTTGAGGATTGAGGTTTGAGGATTAAGGATTGGGGATTGAGGACTGAGGATTGAGGATTGAGGATTGAGCATTGAGGATTGAAGATTGATGACTGGGGATTGAGGATTGAAGATTGAGGATTAACGATTGAAGGTTGGGGATTGAGGACCTAGGATCGGAGATTGATTATTGAGGATTGAAGATTGAGGATTGAGGATTGAGGATTGAGAGTTGAGAATTGAGGATGAGGACTGAGGGTTGAGGATTGAGGTTTGAGGAATGAGGATTGATGGTTGAGGATTGAGGATTGAGGATTGAGGATTGAGGATTGAGTATTGAAGATTGAGTATTGTTGCCTGAGGCTTGAGGATTGAGGATTGAGTATTGAGGATTGAGGATTGATGATTGAGTATTGTCGATTGAATATTGAGGATTGAGGATTGAGGTTTGACGATTGAGGACGAGGACTGACGGTTGAGGATTGAGGTTAGAGGATTGAGGATTGGGGATTGAGGACTGAGGATTGAGGATTGAGGATTCAGGATTGAGCATTGAGGATTGAAGATTGATGACTGGGGATTGAGGATTGAATATTGAGGATTAACGATTGAAGATTGGGGCTTGTGGATCTAGGATCGGAGATTGATTATTGAGGATTGAAGATTGAGGATTGACGATTGAGGATTGAGAATTGAGAATTGAGGATGAGGACTGAGGGTTGAGGATTGAGGTTTGAGGAATGAGGATTGATGGTTGAGGATTGAGGATTGAGGATTGAGGATTGAGGATTGAGGATTGAGTATTGAAGATTGAGTATTGATACCTGAGGATTGAGGATTGAGGATTGAGGATTGAGGATTGAGGATTGAAGATTGAGTATTGGGGATTGAGGATTGAGGATTGAGGATTGAGGATTGAGGATGGAGAATGAGGACTGACGGTTGAGGATTGAGGTTTGAGGATTGAAGATTGAGGACTGAGGACTGAGGATTGAGGATTGAGGATTGAGGATTGAGGATTGGGTATTGAGGATTGAGTAATGAGGATTGAGGATTGAGGTTTGAGTATTGGGGATTGCAGATTGAGTATTGGCGATTGAAGATTGAGGATTGAGGATTGAGGATTGAGGAATGAGGATCGAAGATTGAGTATTGAGGATTGAAGATTGAGGATAGAGGATTGAGTACTGAGGATGGAGGATGAGGGCTGAGGGTTGAAGATTGAGGATTGAGAAATGAGGATTGAGGATTGAGGATTGATGATTGAGTATTGTCGATTGAATATTGAGGATTGTGGATTGAGGTTTGAGGATTGAGGACGAGGACTGACGGTTGAGGATTGAGGTTAGAGGATTGAGGATTGGGGATTGAGGACTGAGGATTGAGGATTGAGGATTGAGGATTGAGCATTGAGGATTGAAGATTGATGACTGGGGATTGAGGATTGAATATTGAGGATTAACGATTGAAGATTGGGGATTGAGGATCTAGGATCGGAGATTGATTATTGAGGATTGAAGATTGAGGATTGAGGATTGAGGATTGAGAATTGAGAATTGAGGATGAGGACTGAGGGTTGAGGATTGAGGTTTGAGGAATGAGGATTGATGGTTGAGGATTGAGGATTGAGGATTGAGGATTGAGGATTGAGTATTGAAGATTGAGTATTGTTGCCTGAGGCTTGAGGATTGAGGATTGAGTATTGAGGATTGAGGATTGAAGATTGAGTATTGGGGATTGAAGGTTGAGGATTGAGGATTGAGGATTGAGGTTGGAGAATGAGGACTGGCGGTTGAGGATTGAGGTTTGAGGATTGAAGATTGAGGTCTGAGGACTGAGGATTGAGGATTGAGGATTGAGCATTGAGGATTGAAGATTGAGTACTGGGGATTGGGGATTGAAGATTGAGGATTAAGGATTGAAGATTGGGGATTGAGGATCAAGAATTGGAGATTGATTATTGAGGACTGAAGATTGAGGATTGAGAATTGAGGATTGAGAATTGAGAATTGAGTATGAGGACTGAGGGTTGAGGATTGAGGGTTGAGGAATGAGGATTGAGGGTTGAGGATTGAGGATTGAGGATTGCGGATTGAAGATTGAGTATTGATGATTGAATATTGAGGATTGAGGATTGAGGTTTGAGGATTGAGGATGAGGGCTGAGGGTTGAGGATTGAGGATTGAGAAATGAGGATTGAGGATTGAGGATTGAAATTGAGGATTGGGTATTGAGGATTGAAGAATGAGGATTGAGGAACTAGGATTGAGGATCGAGGATTGAGGATTGAAGATTGAGGATTGGGTATTGAGGATTGAAGAATGAGGATTGAGGATTGAGGATTGAGGATTGAGGATTGAAGATTAGTAATGAGGATTGAAGATTGAGGGTTGAGGATTGAGGATTGAGGATTGAGGATTGAGGATTGAGTGTTGAGGGTTGAAGATTGAGGATTGAGGATAGAGGATTGAGGATTGAGGATTGAAGATTGAGTATTGAGGATTGAAGATTGAGGATTGAGTATTGAGGATTGAGGATTCAGGGTTGAAGATTGAGGATTGAGGATTGAGGATTGAGGATCTAGGATTGGAGATTGATTATTGAGTATAGAAGGTTGAGGATTGTGGATTGAGGATTGAGGATTGAGGATTGAGGATTGAGGATTGAGGATTGAGAATTGAGGATTGAGGATTGAGGATTGAAGATTGAGTACTGATGATTGAATATTGAGGATTGAGGATTGAGGATTGAGGATTGAAGATTGAGTATTGAGGATTGAAGATTGAGGATTGAGTATTGAGGATTGAGGATTCAGGGTTGAAGATTGAGTATTGAGGATTGAGGATTGAGGATTGAGGATTGAGGATTGAAGATTGAATATTGATGATTGAATATTGAGGACTGAGGATTGAGGGTTGTGGATTGAGGACGAGGACTGAGGGTTGAATATTGACGTTTGAGGTCTGAGGATTAAGGATTGAGGATTGAGAATTGAGTATTGAGGATTGAGGATTGAAGATTGAGGATTGGGTATTTAGGATTGAAGAATGAGGATTGAGGATTGAGGTTTTAGGATTGAGGATTGAAGATTGAGTATTGATGATTGAATATTGAGGATTGAGGATTGAGGTTTGAGGATTGAGGATGAAGTCTGAGGGTTGAGGATTGAGGTTTGAGGAACGAGGATTGAGGATTGAGGATTGAGGGCTAAGGATTGACGATTGAGTATTGAAGATTGAGGAATGATGACTGAGGATTGACGACTGAGAATTGAGGATTGAGGATTGATGATTGAAGGTTGAGTATTGAGTATTGAATATTGAGGATTGAGGATTGAGGATTGAGGATTGAGGATTGAGGATTGAGGATTGAAGATTGAGTATTGAGTATTGAAGGTTGAGGATTGTGGATTGAGGATTAAGGATTGAGGATTGAATATTGTAGATTGAGTATTGATACCTGAGGATTGAGGATTGAGGATTGAGGATTGAAGATTGACTATTGAGGATTGAAGATTGAGGGTTGAAGATTGCGTATTGATGATTGAATATTGATGATTGAATATTGAGGGTTGACGATTGAGTATTGAAGATTGAGGATTGATGACTGAGGATTGACGACTGAGAATTGAGGATTCAGGATTGATGATTGAAGATTGAGTATTGAGGATTGAATATTGAGGATTGAGGATTGAGGATTGAGGATTGAGGATTGAGGATTGAGGATTGAAGATTGAGTATTGAGTATTGAAGGTTGAGGATTGTGGATTGAGGATTAAGGATTGAGGATTGAATATTGTAGATTGAGTATTGATACCTGAGGATTGAGGATTGAGGATTGAGGATTGAAGATTGACTATTGAGGATTGAAGATTGAGGGTTGAAGATTGCGTATTGATGATTGAATATTGAGGATTGAAGAATGAGGATTGACGACTGAGAATTGAGGATTGAGGATTGATGATTGAAGGTTGAGTATTGAGGATTGAGGATTGAGGATTGAGAATTGAGAATTGAGTATGAGGACTGAGGGTTGAGGATTGAAGATTGAGTATTGAGTATTGAAGGCTGAGGATTGTGGATTGAGGATTAAGGATTGAGGATTGAATATTGTAGATTGAGTATTGATGCCTGAGGATTGAGGATTGAGGATTGAGGATTGAGGATTGAGGATTGAAGATTGAGTATTGAGGATTGAAGATTGAGGTTTGAAGATTGAGTATTGATGATTGAATATTGAGGATTGAGGATTGAGGATTGAGGATTGAGGATTGAGGATTGAGGATCTAGGATTGGAGATTGATTATTGAGTATAGAAGCTTGAGGATTGTGGATTGAGGATTGAGGATTGAGGATTGAGGATTGAGGATTCAGGATTGAGAATTGAGGATTGAGGATTGAGGATTGAAGATTGAGTATTGATGATTGAATATTGAGGATTGAGGATTGAGGATTGAGGATTGAAGATTGAGTATTGAGGATTGAAGATTGAGGATTGAGTATTGAGGATTGAGGATTCAGGGTTGAAGATTGAGGATTGAGGATTGAGGATTGAGGATTGAGGATTGAGGATTGAGGATTGAGGATCTAGGATTGGAAATTGATTATTGAGTATTGAAGGCTGAGGATTGTGGATTGAGGATTCAGGATTGAGGATTGAGGATTGAGGATTGAGGATTGAGGATTGAGGATTGAGGATTGAGGATTGAGGATCGAAGATTGAGTATTGATGATTGAATATTGAGGATTGAGGATTGAGGTTTGAGGATTGAGGATTGAGGATTGAGGATTGTGGATTGAAGATTGAGTATTGATGATGGAATATTGAGGATTGAAGAATGAGGATTGAGGATTGAGGATTGAGGATTGAGGATTGAGGATCTAGGATTGGAAATTGATTATTGAGTATTGAAGGCTGAGGATTGTGGATTGAGGATTGAGGATTGAGGATTGAGGATTGAGGATTGAGGATTGAGGATTGAGGATTGAGGATTGAGGATTGAGGATCGAAGATTGAGTATTGATGATTGAATATTGAGGATTGAGGATTGAGGTTTGAGGATTGAGGATTGAGGATTGAGGATTGAGGATTGAGGATTGAGTATTGAAGATTGAGTATTGATGCCTGAGGATTGAGGATCGAGGATTGAGGATTGAGGATTGGAGATTGACTATTGAGGATTGAAGATTGAGGATTGAGGATTGAGGATTGAGAATTGAGAATTGAGTATGAGGACTGAGGGTTGAGGATTGAGGTTTGAGGAATGAGGACTGAGGGTTGGGGAATGAGGATTGAGGATTGAGCATTGAGGATTGAGCATTGAAGGTTGAGTATTGATGCCTGAGGATTGAGGATTGAGGATTGAAGATTGAGGATTGAGTATTGAGGATTGAGGATTCAGGGTTGAAGATTGAGGATTGAGGATTGAGGATTGAGGATTGAGGATTGAGGATTGAAGATTGAATATTGATGATTGAATATTGATGACTGAGGATTGAGGGTTGTGGATTGAGGACGAGGACTGAGGGTTGAATATTGACGTTTGAGGTCTGAGGATTAAGGATTGAGGATTGAGAATTGAGTATTGAGGATTGAGGATTGGAGATTGAGGATTGGGAATTTAGGATTGAAGAATGAGGATTGAGGATTGAGGTTTTAGGATTGAGTATTGATGATTGAATATTGAGGATTGAAGAATGAGGATTGAGGATTGAGGATTGAGGATTGAGGATTGAGGATCTAGGATTGGAGATTGATTATTGAGTATAGAAGCTTGAGGATTGTGGATTGAGGATTGAGGATTGAGGATTGAGGATTGAGGATTCAGGATTGAGAATTGAGGATTGAGGATTGAGGATTGAAGATTGAGTATTGATGATTGAATATTGAGGATTGAGGATTGAGGATTGAGGATTGAAGATTGAGTATTGAGGATTGAAGATTGAGGATTGAGTATTGAGGATTGAGGATTCAGGGTTGAAGATTGAGGATTGAGGATTGAGGATTGAGGATTGAGGATTGAGGATTGAAGATTGAATATTGATGATTGAATATTGATGACTGAGGATTGAGGGTTGTGGATTGAGGACGAGGACTGAGGGTTGAATATTGACGTTTGAGGTCTGAGGATTAAGGATTGAGGATTGAGAATTGAGTATTGAGGATTGAGGATTGAAGATTGAGGATTGGGAATTTAGGATTGAAGAATGAGGATTGAGGATTGAGGTTTTAGGATTGAGTATTGATGATTGAATATTGAGGATTGAAGAATGAGGATTGAGGATTGAGGATTGAGGATTGAGGATTGAGGATCTAGGATTGGAAATTGATTATTGAGTATTGAAGGCTGAGGATTGTGGATTGAGGATAGAGGATTGAGGATTGAGGATTGAGGATTGAGGATTGAGGATTGAGGACTGAGGATTGAGGATTGAGGATTGAGGATCGAAGATTGAGTATTGATGATTGAATATTGAGGATTGAGGATTGAGGTTTGAGGATTGAGGATTGAGGATTGAGGATTGTGGATTGAAGATTGAGTATTGATGATGGAATATTGAGGATTGAAGAATGAGGATTGAGGATTGAGGATTGAGGATTGAGGATTGAGGATCTAGGATTGGAAATTGATTATTGAGTATTGAAGGCTGAGGATTGTGGATTGAGGATTGAGGATTGAGGATTGAGGATTGAGGATTGAGGATTGAGGATTGAGGATTGAGGATTGAGGATTGAGGATCGAAGATTGAGTATTGATGATTGAATATTGAGGATTGAGGATTGAGGTTTGAGGATTGAGGATTGAGGATTGAGGATTGAGGATTGAGGATTGAGTATTGAAGATTGAGTATTGATGCCTGAGGATTGAGGATCGAGGATTGAGGATTGAGGATTGGAGATTGACTATTGAGGATTGAAGATTGAGGATTGAGGATTGAGGATTGAGTATTGAGAATTGAGTATGAGGACTGAGGGTTGAGGATTGAGGTTTGAGGAATGAGGACTGAGGGTTGGGGAATGAGGATTGAGGATTGAGCATTGAGGATTGAGCATTGAAGGTTGAGTATTGATGCCTGAGGATTGAGGATTGAGGATTGATGATTGAGGATCGAGGATTGAAGATTGAGAATTGAGGATTGAAGATTGAGGATTGAGGATCTAGGATTGGAGATTGAATATTGAGTATAGAAGCTTGAGGATTGTGGATTGAGGATTGAGGATTGAGGATTGAGGATTGAGGATTCAGGATTGAGAATTGAGGATTGAGGATTGAGGATTGAAGATTGAGTATTGATGATTGAATATTGAGGATTGAGGATTGAGGATTGAGGATTGAAGATTGAGTATTGAGGATTGAAGATTGAGGATTGAGTATTGAGGATTGAGGATTCAGGGTTGAAGATTGAGGATTGAGGATTGAGGATTGAGGGTTGTGGATTGAGGACGAGGACTGAGGGTTGAATATTGACGTTTGAGGTCTGAGGATTAAGGATTGAGGATTGAGAATTGAGAATTGAGGATTGAGGATTGAAGATTGAGGATTGGGTATTTAGGATTGAAGAATGAGGACTGAGGATTGAGGTTTTAGGATTGAGGATTGAAGATTGAGTATTGATGATTGAATATTGAGGATTGAGGATTGAGGTTTGAGGATTGAGGATGAAGTCTGAGGGTTGAGGATTGAGGTTTGAGGAACGAGGATTGAGGATTGAGGATTGAGGACTAAGGATTGACGATTGAGTATTGAAGATTGAGGAATGATGGCTGAGGATTGACGACTGAGAATTGAGGATTGAGGATTGATGATTGAAGGTTGAGTATTGAGGATTGAACATTGAGGATTGAGGATTGAGGATTGAGGATTGAGGATTGAGGATTGAGGATTGAAGATTGAGTATTGAGTATTGAAGGTTGAGGATTGTGGATTGAGGATTAAGGATTGAGGATTGAATATTGTAGATTGAGTATTGATACCTGAGGATTGAGGATTGAGGATTGAGGATTGAGGATTGAGGATTGAGGATTGAAGATTGACTATTGAGGATTGAAGATTGAGGGTTGAAGATTGCGTATTGATGATTGAATATTGAGGATTGAGGATTGAGGATTGAGGATTGAGGATTGAGGATTGAGGATTGAGGATTGAAGATTGAGTATTGATGATTGAATATTGAGGATTCAAGAATGAGGATTGAGGATTGAGGATTGAGGATTGAGGATTGAGGATTGAGGATCTAGGATTGGAAATTGATTATTGAGTATTGAAGGCTGAGGATTGTGGATTGAGGATTGAGGATTGAGGATTGAGGATTGAGGATTGAGGATTGAGGATTGAGGATCGAGGATTGAGGATTGAGGATCGAAGATTGAGTATTGATGATTGAATATTGAGGATTGAGTATTGAGGATTGAGGATTGAGGATTGAGGATTGAGGATTGAGGATTGAGGATTGAGTATTGAGGATTGAGGATTGAGGATTGAGGATTGAGAATTGAGGATTGAGTATTGATGATTGAATATTGAGGATTGAGGATTGAGGATTGAGGATTGAAGATTGAGTATTGAGGATTGAAGATTGAGGATTGAGTATTGAGGATTGAGGATTCAGGGTTGAAGATTGAGGATTGAGGATTGAGGATTGGGTATTGAAGATTGAGTATTGATGATTGAATATTGAGGATTGAGGATTGAGGTTTGAGGATTGAGGATGAAGACTGAGTGTTGAGGATTGAGGTTTGAGGAACGAGGATTGAGGATTGAGGATTGAGGACTAAGGATTGACGATTGAGTATTGAAGATTGAGGATTGATGACTGAGGATTGACGACTGAGAATTGAGGATTGAGGATTGATGATTGAAGATTGAGTATTGAGGATTGAATATTGCGGATTGAGGATTGAGGATTGAGGATTGAGGATTGAGGATTGAGGATTGAGGATTGAGGATTGAGGATTGAGGATTGAGGATTGAGGATTGAGGATTGAGGATTGAAGATTGAGTATTGATGATTGAATATTGAGGATTGAGGATTGAGGTTTGAGGATTGAGGATTGAGGATTGAGGATTGAGGATTGAGTATTGAAGATTGAGTATTGATGCCTGAGGATTGAGGATCGAGGATTGAGGATTGAGGATTGGAGATTGATTATTGAGGAATGAAGATTGAGTATTGAGGATTGAGGATTGAGATTTAAGAATTGAGTATGAGGACTGAGGGTTGAGGATTGAGGTTTGAAGAATGAGGATTGAGGGTTGGGGAATGAGGATTCAGGATTGAGGATTGAGGATTGAGGATTGAGGATTGAGGATTGAGGATTGAAGATTGAGTATTGATGATTGAATATTGAGGATAGAGGATTGAGGTTTGAGGATTGAGGACGAGGACTGACGGTGGAGGATTTAGGTTTGAGGATTGAGGATTGAGGACTGAAGATTGAGGATGAGTGCTAAGCGTCGGGGATTGAGGTTCGACGACTGACGACTGAGGATTGAGGATTGAGAATTGAGGATTGATGTTTGAGGATTGAAGATTGAGGATTGGGTATTGAGGATTGAAGAATGAGGATTGAGGATTGAGGATTGAGGATTGAGGATTGAGGAATGAGGATGTAGGATTGGAGATTGATTATTGAGTATTCAAGGTTGAGGATTGTGGATTGAGGATTGAGGATTGAGGATTGAGGATTGAGGATTGAAGATTGAGTATTGATGATTGAATATTGAGGATTGAGGATTGAGGTTTGAGGATTGAGGACGAGGACTGACGGTAGAGGATTTAGGTTTGAGGATTGAGGATTGAGGACTGAGGATTTAGGATGAGTATTAAGGGTCGGGTATTGAGGTTCGACAACTGAGGACTGAGGATTGAGGGTTGAGAATTGAGGATTGATGTTTGAGGATTGAAGATTGAGGATTGGGTATTGAGGATTGAAGAATGAGGATTGTGGATTGAGGATTGACGACTGAGAATTGAGGATTGAGGATGATGATTGAAGAATGAGTATTGAGGATTGAATATTGAGGATTGAGGATTGAGGATTGAGGATTGAGGATTGAGGATTGAGGGTTGAAGATTGAGTATTGAGTATTGAAGGTTGAGGATCGTGGATTGAGGATTAAGGATTGAGGATTGAATATTGTAGATTGAGTATTGATGCCTGAGGATTGAGGATTGAGGATTGAGGATAGAGGATTGAGGATTGAAGATTGAGTATTGAGGATTGAAGATGGAGGATTGAAGATTGACTATTGATGATTCAATATTGAGGATTGAGGATTGAGAATTGAGGATTGAGGATGGGTATTGAGGATTGAGAAATGAGGATTGAGGATTGAGGTTTGAGGATTGAGGTTTGCAGATTGAGTATTGAGGATTGAAGATTGAGTATTGATGATTGAATATTGAGGATTGAGGATTGAGGTCTGAGGATTGAGGATTGAGGATTGAGGATTGAGGATTGAGTATTGAAGATTGAGTATTGATGCCTGAGGATTGAGGATCGAGGATTGAGGATTGAGGATTGGAGATTGATTATTGAGGATTGAAGATTGAGGATTGAGGATTGAGGATTGAGAATTGAGAATTGAGTATGAGGACTGAGGATTGAGGATTGAGGATTGAGGATTGAGAATTGGGGATTGAGGAATGAGGATTGAAGATTGAGTATTGATGATTGAATATTGAGGATTGAGGATTGAGGATTGAGGATGGAAGATTGAGTATTGAGGATTGAAGATTGAGGATTGAGTATTGAGGATTGAGGATTCAGGGTTGAAGATTGAGGATTGAGGATTGAGGATTGAGTACTGAGGATTGAGGATTGGGTATTGAGGATTGAGGAATGAGGATTGAGGATTGAGGTTTGAGGATTGAGGGTTGCAGAATGAGTATTGAGGATTGAAGATTGAGGATTGAGGATTGAGGATTGAGGAATGAGGATTGAAGATTGGGTATTGAGGATTGAAGATTGAGGATAGAGGATTGAGTACTGAGGATGGAGGATGAGGGCTGTGGGTTGAGGATTGAGGATTGAGAAATGAGGATTGAGGAATTGGGATTGAGGATTGAGGATTGAGGATTGAAGATTGAGGATTGGGTATTGAGGATTGAAGAATGAGGATTGAGGATTGAGGATTGAGGATGGAGGATGAGGGCTGAGGGTTGAGGATTGAGGATTGAGAAATGAGGATTGAGGGTTGAGGATTGAAATTGAGGATTGGGTATTGAGGTTTGAAGAATGAGGATTGAGGAATTAGGATTGAGGTTTGAGGATCGAGGACTGAAGATTGAGGATTGGGTATTGAGGATTGAAGAATGAGGATTGAGGATTGAGGATTGAGGATTGAGGATTGAGGATTGAAGATTAGTGATGAGGATTGAAGATTGAGGATTGAGGATTGAGGATTTAGGATTGAGGATTGAAGGTTGAGTGTTGAGGGTTGAAGATTGAGGACTGAGGATTGAGGATTGAGGATTGAGGATTGAAGATTGAGTATTGAGGATTGAAGATTGAGTATTGAGTATTGAGGATTGAGGATTCAGGGTTGAAGATTGAGGATTGAGGATTGAGGATTGACGATATAGGATTGGAGATTGATTATTGAGTATAGAAGGTTGAGTATTGTGGATTGAGGATTGAGGATTGAGGATTGAGGATTGAGGATTGAGGATTGAGGATTGAGAATTGAGGATTGAGGATTGAGGATTGAAGATTGAGTATTGAGGATCGAAGATTGAGGATTGAGTATTGAGGATTGAGGATTCAGGGTTGAAGATTGAGGATTGAGGATTGAGGATTGAGGATTGAGGATTGAGGATTGAGGATTGAGGATTGAAGATTGGGTATTGAGGATTGAAGATTGAGGATAGAGGATTGAGTACTGAGGATGGAGGATGAGGGCTGAGGGTTGAGGATTGAGGATTGAGAAATGAGGATTGAGGATTGAGGATTGAAATTGAGGATTGGGTATTGAGGATTGAAGAATGAGGATTGAGGAATTAGGATTGAGGATTGAGGATTGAGGATTGAAGATTGAGGATTGGGTATTGAGGATTGAAGAATGAGGATTGAGGATTGAGGATTGAGGATTGAGGATTGAAGATTGAGTATTGAGGATTGAAGATTGAGGATTCAAGATTGAGTATTGATGAATGAATATTGAGGATTGAGGATTGAGGATTGAGGATTGAGGATTGGGTATTGAGGATTGAGTAATGAGGATTGAGGATTGAGGTTTGAGTATTGTGGATTGCAGGTTGATTATTGGCGATTGAAGATTGAGGATTGAGGATTGAGGATTGAGGAATGAGGATCGAAGATTGAGTATTGAGGATTGAAGATTGAGGATAGAGGATTGAGTACTGAGGATGGAGGATGAGGGCTGAGGGTTGAAGATTGAGGATTGAGAAATGAGGATTGAGGATTGAGGATTGAAATTGAGGATTGGGTATTGAGGATTGAAGAATGAGGATTGAGGAATTAGGATTGAGGATTGAGGATTGAGGATTGAAGATTGAGGATTGGGTATTGAGGATTCAAGAATGAGGATTGAGGATTGAGGATTGGGGATTGAGGATTGAAGATTAGTGTTGAGGATTGAAGATTGAGGATTGAGGATTGAGGATTGAGGATTGAGGATTGAAGATTGGGTATTGAGGATTGAAGATTGAGGATTGAGTATTGATGATTGAATATTGAGGATTGAGGATTGAGGTTTGAGGATTGAGGACGAGGACTGACGGTAGAGGATTTAGGTTTGAGGATTGAGGATTGAGGAACGAGGATTGAGGATGAGTGCTAATGGTCGGGGATTGAGGTTCGACGACTGAGGACTGAGGATTGAGGATTGAGAATTGAGGATTGATGTTTGAGGATTGAAGATTGAGGATTGAGTATTGAGGATTGAGGAATGAGGATTGAAGATTGAGTATTGAGGATTGAAGATTGAGGATAGAGGATTGAGTACTGAGGATGGAGGATGAGGGCTGAGGGTTGAGGGTTTAGGATTGAGAAATGAGGATTGAGGATTGAGGATAGAAATTGAGGATTGGGTATTGAGGATTGAAGAATGAGGATTGAGGAATTAGGATTGAGGATTGAGGATTGAGGACTGAAGATTGAGGATTGGGTATTGAGGATTGAAGAATGAGGATTGAGGATTGAGGATTGAGGATTGAGGATTGAAGATTGAGTGTTGAGGATTGAAAACTGAGGATTGAGGATTGACGATTGAGGATTGAGGATTGAAGATTGAGTATTGAGGATTGAAGATTGAGGATTGAGTATTGAGGATTCAGGGTTGAAGACTGAGGATTGAGGATTGAGGATTGAGGATTGAGGATTGAGGATTGAAGATTGAATATTTATGATTGAATATTGAGGACTGAGGATTGAGGGTTGTGTATTGAGGACGAGGACTGAGGGTTGAATATTGATGTTTGAGGTCTGAGGATTAAGGATTGAGGATTGAGAATTGAGGATTGAGGATTGAGGATTGAAGATTAAGGATTGGGTATTTAGGATTGAAGAATGTGGATTGAGGATTGAGGTTTGAGGATTGGGGATTGAAGATTGAGTATTGAGGATTGAATATTGAGGATTGAGGATTGAGGTTTGAGGATTGAGGATTGAGGATTGAGGATTGAGGATTGAGTATTGAGGATTGAGGATTGAGGATTGAGGATTGAGAATTGAGGATTGAGGATTGAGGATTGAAGATTGAGTATTGATGATTGAATATTGAGGATTGAGGATTGAGGATTGAGGATTGAAGATTGAGTATTGAGGATTGAAGATTGAGGATTGAGTATTGAGGATTGAGGATTCAGGGTTGAAGATTGAGGATTGAGGATTGAGGATTGAGGATTGAAGATTGAGTATTGGTGATTGAATATTGAGGGTTGAGGATTGAGGTTTGAGGATTGAGGATGAAGACTGAGGGTTGAGGATTGAGGTTTGAGGAACGAGGATCGAGGATTGAGGATTCAGGACTAAGGATTGACGATTGAGTATTGAAGATTGAGGATTGATGACTGAGGATTGACGACTGAGAATTGAGGATTGAGGATTGATGATTGAAGATTGAGTATTGAGGATTGAATATTGAGGATTGAGGATTGAGGATTGAGGATTGAGGATTGAGGATTGAGGATTGAGGATCGAGGATTGAGGATTGAGGATCGAAGATTGAGTATTGATGATTGAATATTGAGGATTGAGTATTGAGGATTGAGGATTGAGGATTGAGGATTGAGGATTGAGGATTGAGGATTGAGTATTGAGGATTGAGGATTGAGGATTGAGGATTGAGAATTGAGGATTGAGTATTGATGATTGAATATTGAGGATTGAGGATTGAGGATTGAGGATTGAAGATTGAGTATTGAGGATTGAAGATTGAGGATTGAGTATTGAGGATTGAGGATTCAGGGTTGAAGATTGAGGATTGAGGATTGAGGATTGGGTATTGAAGATTGAGTATTGATGATTGAATATTGAGGATTGAGGATTGAGGTTTGAGGATTGAGGATGAAGACTGAGTGTTGAGGATTGAGGTTTGAGGAACGAGGATTGAGGATTGAGGATTGAGGACTAAGGATTGACGATTGAGTAATGAAGATTGAGGATTGATGACTGAGGATTGACGACTGAGAATTGAGGATTGAGGATTGATGATTGAAGATTGAGTATTGAGGATTGAATATTGCGGATTGAGGATTGAGGATTGAGGATTGAGGATTGAGGATTGAGGATTGAGGATTGAGGATTGAGGATTGAGGATTGAGGATTGAGGATTGAGGATTGAGGATTGAAGATTGAGTATTGATGATTGAATATTGAGGATTGAGGATTGAGGTTTGAGGATTGAGGATTGAGGATTGAGGATTGAGGATTGAGTATTGAAGATTGAGTATTGATGCCTGAGGATTGAGGATCGAGGATTGAGGATTGAGGATTGGAGATTGATTATTGAGGAATGAAGATTGAGTATTGAGGATTGAGGATTGAGATTTAAGAATTGAGTATGAGGACTGAGGGTTGAGGATTGAGGTTTGAAGAATGAGGATTGAGGGTTGGGGAATGAGGATTCAGGATTGAGGATTGAGGATTGAGGATTGAGGATTGAGGATTGAGGATTGAAGATTGAGTATTGATGATTGAATATTGAGGATAGAGGATTGAGGTTTGAGGATTGAGGACGAGGACTGACGGTGGAGGATTTAGGTTTGAGGATTGAGGATTGAGGACTGAAGATTGAGGATGAGTGCTAAGCGTCGGGGATTGAGGTTCGACGACTGACGACTGAGGATTGAGGATTGAGAATTGAGGATTGATGTTTGAGGATTGAAGATTGAGGATTGGGTATTGAGGATTGAAGAATGAGGATTGAGGATTGAGGATTGAGGATTGAGGATTGAGGAATGAGGATGTAGGATTGGAGATTGATTATTGAGTATTCAAGGTTGAGGATTGTGGATTGAGGATTGAGGATTGAGGATTGAGGATTGAGGATTGAAGATTGAGTATTGATGATTGAATATTGAGGATTGAGGATTGAGGTTTGAGGATTGAGGACGAGGACTGACGGTAGAGGATTTAGGTTTGAGGATTGAGGATTGAGGACTGAGGATTTAGGATGAGTATTAAGGGTCGGGTATTGAGGTTCGACAACTGAGGACTGAGGATTGAGGGTTGAGAATTGAGGATTGATGTTTGAGGATTGAAGATTGAGGATTGGGTATTGAGGATTGAAGAATGAGGATTGTGGATTGAGGATTGACGACTGAGAATTGAGGATTGAGGATGATGATTGAAGAATGAGTATTGAGGATTGAATATTGAGGATTGAGGATTGAGGATTGAGGATTGAGGATTGAGGATTGAGGATTGAGGGTTGAAGATTGAGTATTGAGTATTGAAGGTTGAGGATCGTGGATTGAGGATTAAGGATTGAGGATTGAATATTGTAGATTGAGTATTGATGCCTGAGGATTGAGGATTGAGGATTGAGGATAGAGGATTGAGGATTGAAGATTGAGTATTGAGGATTGAAGATGGAGGATTGAAGATTGACTATTGATGATTCAATATTGAGGATTGAGGATTGAGAATTGAGGATTGAGGATGGGTATTGAGGATTGAGAAATGAGGATTGAGGATTGAGGTTTGAGGATTGAGGTTTGCAGATTGAGTATTGAGGATTGAAGATTGAGTATTGATGATTGAATATTGAGGATTGAGGATTGAGGTCTGAGGATTGAGGATTGAGGATTGAGGATTGAGGATTGAGTATTGAAGATTGAGTATTGATGCCTGAGGATTGAGGATCGAGGATTGAGGATTGAGGATTGGAGATTGATTATTGAGGATTGAAGATTGAGGATTGAGGATTGAGGATTGAGAATTGAGAATTGAGTATGAGGACTGAGGATTGAGGATTGAGGATTGAGGATTGAGAATTGGGGATTGAGGAATGAGGATTGAAGATTGAGTATTGATGATTGAATATTGAGGATTGAGGATTGAGGATTGAGGATGGAAGATTGAGTATTGAGGATTGAAGATTGAGGATTGAGTATTGAGGATTGAGGATTCAGGGTTGAAGATTGAGGATTGAGGATTGAGGATTGAGTACTGAGGATTGAGGATTGGGTATTGAGGATTGAGGAATGAGGATTGAGGATTGAGGTTTGAGGATTGAGGGTTGCAGAATGAGTATTGAGGATTGAAGATTGAGGATTGAGGATTGAGGATTGAGGAATGAGGATTGAAGATTGGGTATTGAGGATTGAAGATTGAGGATAGAGGATTGAGTACTGAGGATGGAGGATGAGGGCTGTGGGTTGAGGATTGAGGATTGAGAAATGAGGATTGAGGAATTGGGATTGAGGATTGAGGATTGAGGATTGAAGATTGAGGATTGGGTATTGAGGATTGAAGAATGAGGATTGAGGATTGAGGATTGAGGATGGAGGATGAGGGCTGAGGGTTGAGGATTGAGGATTGAGAAATGAGGATTGAGGGTTGAGGATTGAAATTGAGGATTGGGTATTGAGGTTTGAAGAATGAGGATTGAGGAATTAGGATTGAGGTTTGAGGATCGAGGACTGAAGATTGAGGATTGGGTATTGAGGATTGAAGAATGAGGATTGAGGATTGAGGATTGAGGATTGAGGATTGAGGATTGAGGATTGAAGATTAGTGATGAGGATTGAAGATTGAGGATTGAGGATTGAGGATTTAGGATTGAGGATTGAAGGTTGAGTGTTGAGGGTTGAAGATTGAGGACTGAGGATTGAGGATTGAGGATTGAGGATTGAAGATTGAGTATTGAGGATTGAAGATTGAGTATTGAGTATTGAGGATTGAGGATTCAGGGTTGAAGATTGAGGATTGAGGATTGAGGATTGACGATATAGGATTGGAGATTGATTATTGAGTATAGAAGGTTGAGTATTGTGGATTGAGGATTGAGGATTGAGGATTGAGGATTGAGGATTGAGGATTGAGGATTGAGAATTGAGGATTGAGGATTGAGGATTGAAGATTGAGTATTGAGGATCGAAGATTGAGGATTGAGTATTGAGGATTGAGGATTCAGGGTTGAAGATTGAGGATTGAGGATTGAGGATTGAGGATTGAGGATTGAGGATTGAGGATTGAAGATTGAATATTGATGATTGAATATTGATGACTGCGGATTGAGGGTTGTGGATTGTGGACGAGGACTAAGGGTTGAATATTGATGTTTGAGGTCTGGGGAATAAGGATTGAGGATTGAGAATTGAGGATTGAGGATTGAGGATTGAAGATTGAGGATTGGGTATTTAGGATTGAAGAATGAGGTTTGAGGGTTGAGGTTTGAGGATTGAGGATTGAAGATTGAGTATTGATGATTGAATATTGAGGGTTGAGGATTGAGGTTTGAGGATTGAGGATGAAGACTGAGGGTTGAGGATTGAGGTTTGAGGAACGAGGATCGAGGATTGAGGATTGAGGACTAAGGATTGACGATTGAGTATTGAAGATTGAGGATTGATGACTGAGGATTGACGACTGAGAATTGAGGATTGAGGATTGATGATTGAAGATTGAGTATTGACGATTGAATATTGAGGATTGAGGATTGAGGATTGAGGATTGAGGATTGAGGATTGAAGATTGAGTATTGAGTATTGAAGGTTGAGGATTGTGGATTGAGGATTAAGGATTGTGGATTGAATATTGTAGATTGAGTATTGATGCCTGAGGATTGAGGATTGAGGATTGTGGATTGAATATTGTAGATTGAGTATTGATGCCTGAGGATTGAGGATTGAGGATTGAGGATTGAGGACTGAGGATTGAAGGTTGATTATTGAGGATTGAAGATTGAGGATTCAAGATTGAGTATTGATGAATGAATATTGAGGATTGAGGATTGAGGATTGAGGATTGAGGATTGGGTATTGAGGATTGAGTAATGAGGATAGAGGATTGAGGTTTGAGTATTGGGGATTGCAGATTGAGTATTGGCGATTGAAGATTGAGGATTGAGGATTGAGGATTGAGGAATGAGGATCGAAGATTGAGTATTGAGGATTGAAGATTGAGGATAGAGGATTGAGTACTGAGGATGGAGGATGAGGGCTGAGGGTTGAAGATTGAGGATTGAGAAATGAGGATTGAGGATTGAGGATTGAAATTGAGGATTGGGTATTGAGGATTGAAGAATGAGGATTGAGGAATTAGGATTGAGGATTGAGGATTGAGGGTTGAAGATTGAGGATTGGGTATTGAGGATTGAAGAATGAGGATTGAGGACTGAGGATTGGGGATTGAGGATTGAAGATTAGTGTTGAGGATTGAAGATTGAGGATTGAGGATTGAGGATTGAGGATTGAGGATTGAAGATTGGGTATTGAGGATTGAAGATTGAGGATTGAGTATTGAGGATTGAGGATTCAGGGTTGAAAATTGAGGATTGAGAATCGAGGATTGAGGATTGCGGATTGAGGATTGAAGATTGAACATTGATGATTGAATATTGAGGACTGAGGATTGAGGGTTGCGGATTGAGGACGAGGGCTGAGGGTTGAATATTGATGTTTGAGGTCTGAGTATTAAGGATTGAGGATTGAGAATTGAGGATTGAGGATTGAGGATTGAAGATTGAGGATTGGGTATTTAGGATTGGAGAATGAGGATTGAGGATTGAGGTTTGAGGATTGAGGATTGATGATTGAGTATTGTCGATTGAATATTGAGGATTGAGGTTTGAGGTTTGAGGATTGAGGACGAGGACTGACGGTTGAGGATTGAGGTTAGAGGATTGAGGATTGGGGATTGAGGACTGAGGATTGAGGATTGAGGATTGAGGATTGAGCATTGAGGATTGAAGATTGATGACTGGGGATTGAGGATTGAATATTGAGGATTAACGATTGAAGATTGGGGATTGAGGATCTAGGATCGGAGATTGATTATTGAGGATTGAAGATTGAGGATTGACGATTGAGGATTGAGAATTGAGAATTGAGGATGAGGACTGAGGGTTGAGGATTGAGGTTTGAGGAATGAGGATTGATGGTTGAGGATTGAGGGTTGAGGATTGAGGATTGAGGATTGAGGATTGAGTATTGAAGATTGAGTATTGATACCTGAGGATTGAGGATTGAGGATTGAGGATTGAGGATTGAGGATTGAAGATTGAGTATTGGGGATTGAAGATTGAGGATTGAGGATTGAGGATTGAGGATGGAGGATGAGGACTGACGGTTGAGGATTGAGGTTTGAGGATTGAAGATTGAGGACTGAGGACTGAGGATTGAGGATTGAGGATTGAGCATTGAGGATTGAAGATTGAGTACTGGGGATTCGGGATTGCAGATTGAGGATTAAGGATTGAAGATTGAGTATTGAGGATTGAAGATAGAGGATTGATTATTGAGGATTGCGGATTCAGGGTTGAAAATTGAGGATTGAGGATTGAGGATTGAGGATTGAGGATTGAGGATTGAAGATTGAATATTGATGATTGAATATTGAGGACTGAGGATTGAGGGTTGTCGATTGAGGACGAGGACTGAGGGTTGAATATTGATGTTTGAGGTCTGAGGATTAAGGATTGAGGATTGAGAATTGAGGATTGAGGATTGCGGATTGGAAATTGAGGATTGGGTATTTAGGATTGAAGAATGAGGATTGAGGATTGAGGTTTGAGCATTGAGGATTGAAGATTGAGGGTTAAAGATTGAGTATTGATGGTTCGAATATTGAGGATTGAGGATTGAGGATTGAGGATTGAGGATTGAGGATTGAGGATCGAAGATTGAGAATTGATGATTGAATATTGAGGATTGAGGATTGAGGTTTGAGGATTGAGGACGAGGACTGACGGTAGAGGATTTAGGTTTGAGGATTGAGGATTGAGGGATGAGGATTGAGGATGAGTGCTAAGGGTCGGGGATTGATGTTCGACGACTGAGGACTGAGGATTGAGGATTGAGAATTGAGGATAGATGTTTGAGGATTGAAGATTGAGGATTGAGGATTGAGGATTGAGGAATGAGGATTGAAGATTGAGTATTGAGGATTGAAGATTGAGGATAGAGGATTGAGTACTGAGGATGGAGGATGAGGGCTGAGGGTTGAGGATTGAGGATTGAGAAATGAGGATTGAGGATTGAGGATTGAAATTGAGGATTGGGTATTGAGGATTGAAGAATGAGGATTGAGGAATTAGGATTGAGGATTGAGGATTGAGGATTGAAGATTGAGGATTGGGTATTGAGGATTGAAGAATGAGGATTGAGGATTGAGGATTGAGGATTGAGGATTGAAGATTGAGTATTGAGGATTGAAGATTGAGGATTCAAGATTGAGTATTGATGAATGAATATTGAGGATTGAGGATTGAGGATTGAGGATTGAGGATTGGGTATTGAGGATTGAGTAATGAGGATTGAGGATTGAGGTTTGAGTATTGTGGATTGCAGGTTGATTATTGGCGATTGAAGATTGAGGATTGAGGATTGAGGATTGAGGAATGAGGATCGAAGATTGAGTATTGAGGATTGAAGATTGAGGATAGAGGATTGAGTACTGAGGATGGAGGATGAGGGCTGAGGGTTGAAGATTGAGGATTGAGAAATGAGGATTGAGGATTGAGGATTGAAATTGAGGATTGGGTATTGAGGATTGAAGAATGAGGATTGAGGAATTAGGATTGAGGATTGAGGATTGAGGATTGAAGATTGAGGATTGGGTATTGAGGATTCAAGAATGAGGATTGAGGATTGAGGATTGGGGATTGAGGATTGAAGATTAGTGTTGAGGATTGAAGATTGAGGATTGAGGATTGAGGATTGAGGATTGAGGATTGAAGATTGGGTATTGAGGATTGAAGATTGAGGATTGAGTATTGATGATTGAATATTGAGGATTGAGGATTGAGGTTTGAGGATTGAGGACGAGGACTGACGGTAGAGGATTTAGGTTTGAGGATTGAGGATTGAGGAACGAGGATTGAGGATGAGTGCTAATGGTCGGGGATTGAGGTTCGACGACTGAGGACTGAGGATTGAGGATTGAGAATTGAGGATTGATGTTTGAGGATTGAAGATTGAGGATTGAGTATTGAGGATTGAGGAATGAGGATTGAAGATTGAGTATTGAGGATTGAAGATTGAGGATAGAGGATTGAGTACTGAGGATGGAGGATGAGGGCTGAGGGTTGAGGGTTTAGGATTGAGAAATGAGGATTGAGGATTGAGGATAGAAATTGAGGATTGGGTATTGAGGATTGAAGAATGAGGATTGAGGAATTAGGATTGAGGATTGAGGATTGAGGACTGAAGATTGAGGATTGGGTATTGAGGATTGAAGAATGAGGATTGAGGATTGAGGATTGAGGATTGAGGATTGAAGATTGAGTGTTGAGGATTGAAAACTGAGGATTGAGGATTGACGATTGAGGATTGAGGATTGAAGATTGAGTATTGAGGATTGAAGATTGAGGATTGAGTATTGAGGATTCAGGGTTGAAGACTGAGGATTGAGGATTGAGGATTGAGGATTGAGGATTGAGGATTGAAGATTGAATATTTATGATTGAATATTGAGGACTGAGGATTGAGGGTTGTGTATTGAGGACGAGGACTGAGGGTTGAATATTGATGTTTGAGGTCTGAGGATTAAGGATTGAGGATTGAGAATTGAGGATTGAGGATTGAGGATTGAAGATTAAGGATTGGGTATTTAGGATTGAAGAATGTGGATTGAGGATTGAGGTTTGAGGATTGGGGATTGAAGATTGAGTATTGAGGATTGAATATTGAGGATTGAGGATTGAGGTTTGAGGATTGAGGATTGAGGATTGAGGATTGAGGATTGAGTATTGAGGATTGAGGATTGAGGATTGAGGATTGAGAATTGAGGATTGAGGATTGAGGATTGAAGATTGAGTATTGATGATTGAATATTGAGGATTGAGGATTGAGGATTGAGGATTGAAGATTGAGTATTGAGGATTGAAGATTGAGGATTGAGTATTGAGGATTGAGGATTCAGGGTTGAAGATTGAGGATTGAGGATTGAGGATTGAGGATTGAAGATTGAGTATTGGTGATTGAATATTGAGGGTTGAGGATTGAGGTTTGAGGATTGAGGATGAAGACTGAGGGTTGAGGATTGAGGTTTGAGGAACGAGGATCGAGGATTGAGGATTCAGGACTAAGGATTGACGATTGAGTATTGAAGATTGAGGATTGATGACTGAGGATTGACGACTGAGAATTGAGGATTGAGGATTGATGATTGAAGATTGAGTATTGAGGATTGAATATTGAGGATTGAGGATTGAGGATTGAGGATTGAGGATTGAGGATTGAGGATTGAAGATTGAGTATTGAGTATTGAGGGTTGAGGATTGTGGATTGAGGATTAAGGATTGTGGATTGAATATTGTAGATTGAGTATTGATGCCTGAGGATTGAGGATTGAGGATTGTGGATTGAATATTGTAGATTGATTATTGATGCCTGAGGATTGAGGATTGAGGATTGAAGGTTGAGGATTGAGGATTGAAGGTTGAGTATTGAGGATTGAAGATTGAGTATTCAAGATTGAGGATTGATGATTGAATATTGAGGATTGAGGATTGAGGATTGACGATTGAGGATTGGGTATTGAGGATTGAGTAATGAGGATTGAGGATTGAGGTTTGAGTATTGGGGATTGCAGATTGAGTATTGGTGATTGAAGATTGAGGATTGAGGATTGAGGATTGAGGAATGAGGATCGAAGATTGAGTATTGAGGATTGAAGATTGAGGATAGAGGATTGAGTACTGAGGATGGAGGATGAGGTCTAAGGGTTGAAGATTGAGGATTGAGAAATGAGGATTGAGGATTGAGGATTGAAATTGAGGATTGGGTATTGAGGATTGAAGATTGAGGATTGAGGAATTAGGATTGAGGATTGAGGATTGAGGGTTGAAGATTGAGGATTGGGTATTGAGGATTGAAGAATGAGGATTGAGGACTGAGGATTGGGGATTGAGGATTGAAGATTAGTGTTGAGGATTGAAGATTGAGGATTGAGGATTGAGGATTGAGGATTGAGGATTGAAGATTGGGTATTGAGGATTGAAGATTGAGGATTGAGTATTGAGGATTGAGGATTCAGGGTTGAAAATTGAGGATTGAGCATTGAGGATTGAAGATTGATGACTGGGGATTGAGGATTGAATATTGAGGATTAACGATTGAAGATTGGGGATTGAGGATCTAGGATCGGAGATTGATTATTGAGGATTGAAGATTGAGGATTGACGATTGAGGAATGAGAATTGAGAATTGTGGATGAGGACTGAGGGTTGAGGATTGAGGTTTGAGGAATGAGGATTGATGGTTGAGGATTGAGGATTGAGGATTGAGGATTGTGGATTGAAGATTGAGTATTGGGGATTGAAGATTGAGGATTGAGGATTGAGGATTGAGGATGGAGAATGAGGACTGACGGTTGAGGATTGAGGTTTGAGGATTGAAGATTGAGGACTGAGGACTGAGGATTGAGGATTGAGGATTGAGCATTGAGGATTGAAGATTGAGGATTGAGGATTGAGGATTGAGTATTGAGGATTGAGGATTGAGGATGGAGGATGAGTGCTGAGGGTTGAGGATTGAGGATTGAGAAATGAGGATTGAGGATTGAGAATTGAAATTGAGGATTGGGTATTGAGGATTGAAGAATGAGGATTGAGGGATTAGGATTGAGGATTGAGGATTGAGGATTGAAGATTGAGGATTGGGTATTGAGGATTGAAGAATGAGGATTGAGGATTGAGGATTGAGGATTGAGGATTGAAGATTAGTGTTGAGGATTGAAGATTGAGGATTGAGTATTGAGGATTGAGGATTGAGGATTGAAGATTGAGTGTTGAGGGTTGAAGATTGAGGATTGAGGATTGAGGATTGAGGATTGAGGATTGAAGATTGAGTATTGAGGATTGAAGATTGAGGATTGAGTATTGAGGATTGAGGATTCAGGGTTGAAGATTGAGGATTGAGGATTGAGGATTGAGGATTGAGGATTGAGGATTGAAGATTGAATATTGATGATTGAATATTGAGAACTGAGGATTGAGGGTTGTGGATTGAGGACGAGGACTGGGGGTTGAATATTGATGTTTGTGGTCTGAGGATTAAGGATTGAGGATTGAGAATTGAGTATTGAGGATTGAGGGTTGAAGATTGAGGATTGGGTATTTAGGATTGAAGAATGAGGATTGAGGATTGAGGTTTGAGGATTGAGGATTGAAGATTGAGTATTGATGTTTGAATATTGAGGATTGAGGATTGAGGTTTGAGGATTGAGGATGAAGACTGAGGGTTGAGGATTGAGGTTTGAGGAACGAGGATTGAGGGTTGAGGATTGAGGACTAAGGATTGACGATTGAGTATTGAAGATTGAGGATTGATGACTGAGGATTGACGACTGAGAATTGAGGATTGAGGATTGATGATTGAAGATTGAGTATTGAGGATTGAATATTGAGGATTGAGGATTGAGGATTGAGGATTGAGGATTGAGGATTGAGGATTGAAGATTGAATATTGAGTATTGAAGGTTGAGGATTGTGGATTGAGGATTAAGGATTGAGGATTGAACATTGTAGATTGAGTATTGATGCCTGAGGATAGAGGATTGAGGATTGAGGATTGAGGATTGAGGATTGAAGATTGAGTATTGAGGATTAAAGATTGAGGATTGAAGATTGAGTATTGATGATTGAATATTGAGGATTGAGGATTGAGTATTGAGGATTGAGGATTGGGTATTGAGGATTGAGGAATGAGGATTGAGGATTGAGGTTTGAGGATTGAGGATTGCAGATTGAGTATTGAGCATTGAAGATTGAGGATTGAGGATTGAGGATTTGAGGAATGAGGATTGAGGATAGAGTATTGAGGATTGAAGATTGAGGATAGAGGATTGAGTACTGAGGATGGAGGATGAGGGCTAAGGGTTGAGGATTGAGGATTGAGAAATGAGGATTGGGGATTGAGCATTGAAATTGAGGATTGGGTATTGAGGACTGAAGAATCAGGATTGAGGAATTAGGATTGAGGATTGAGGAATTAGGATTGAGGATTGAGGATTGAGGATTGAACATTGAGGATTGGGTATTGAGGATTGAAGAATGAGGATTGAGGATTGAGGATTGAGGATTGAGGATTGGGTATTGAGGATTGAGTAATGAGGATAGAGGATTGAGGTTTGAGTATTGGGGATTGCAGATTGAGTATTGGCGATTGAAGATTGAGGATTGAGGATTGAGGATTGAGGAATGAGGATCGAAGATTGAGTATTGAGGATTGAAGATTGAGGATAGAGGATTGAGTACTGAGGATGGAGGATGAGGGCTGAGGGTTGAAGATTGAGGATTGAGAAATGAGGATTGAGGATTGAGGATTGAAATTGAGGATTGGGTATTGAGGATTGAAGAATGAGGATTGAGGAATTAGGATTGAGGATTGAGGATTGAGGGTTGAAGATTGAGGATTGGGTATTGAGGATTGAAGAATGAGGATTGAGGACTGAGGATTGGGGATTGAGGATTGAAGATTAGTGTTGAGGATTGAAGATTGAGGATTGAGGATTGAGGATTGAGGATTGAGGATTGAAGATTGGGTATTGAGGATTGAAGATTGAGGATTGAGTATTGAGGATTGAGGATTCAGGGTTGAAAATTGAGGATTGAGAATCGAGGATTGAGGATTGCGGATTGAGGATTGAAGATTGAACATTGATGATTGAATATTGAGGACTGAGGATTGAGGGTTGCGGATTGAGGACGAGGGCTGAGGGTTGAATATTGATGTTTGAGGTCTGAGTATTAAGGATTGAGGATTGAGAATTGAGGATTGAGGATTGAGGATTGAAGATTGAGGATTGGGTATTTAGGATTGGAGAATGAGGATTGAGGATTGAGGTTTGAGGATTGAGGATTGATGATTGAGTATTGTCGATTGAATATTGAGGATTGAGGTTTGAGGTTTGAGGATTGAGGACGAGGACTGACGGTTGAGGATTGAGGTTAGAGGATTGAGGATTGGGGATTGAGGACTGAGGATTGAGGATTGAGGATTGAGGATTGAGCATTGAGGATTGAAGATTGATGACTGGGGATTGAGGATTGAATATTGAGGATTAACGATTGAAGATTGGGGATTGAGGATCTAGGATCGGAGATTGATTATTGAGGATTGAAGATTGAGGATTGACGATTGAGGATTGAGAATTGAGAATTGAGGATGAGGACTGAGGGTTGAGGATTGAGGTTTGAGGAATGAGGATTGATGGTTGAGGATTGAGGGTTGAGGATTGAGGATTGAGGATTGAGGATTGAGTATTGAAGATTGAGTATTGATACCTGAGGATTGAGGATTGAGGATTGAGGATTGAGGATTGAGGATTGAAGATTGAGTATTGGGGATTGAAGATTGAGGATTGAGGATTGAGGATTGAGGATGGAGGATGAGGACTGACGGTTGAGGATTGAGGTTTGAGGATTGAAGATTGAGGACTGAGGACTGAGGATTGAGGATTGAGGATTGAGCATTGAGGATTGAAGATTGAGTACTGGGGATTCGGGATTGCAGATTGAGGATTAAGGATTGAAGATTGAGTATTGAGGATTGAAGATAGAGGATTGATTATTGAGGATTGCGGATTCAGGGTTGAAAATTGAGGATTGAGGATTGAGGATTGAGGATTGAGGATTGAGGATTGAAGATTGAATATTGATGATTGAATATTGAGGACTGAGGATTGAGGGTTGTCGATTGAGGACGAGGACTGAGGGTTGAATATTGATGTTTGAGGTCTGAGGATTAAGGATTGAGGATTGAGAATTGAGGATTGAGGATTGAGGATTGGAAATTGAGGATTGGGTATTTAGGATTGAAGAATGAGGATTGAGGATTGAGGTTTGAGCATTGAGGATTGAAGATTGAGGGTTAAAGATTGAGTATTGATGGTTCGAATATTGAGGATTGAGGATTGAGGATTGAGGATTGAGGATTGAGGATTGAGGATCGAAGATTGAGAATTGATGATTGAATATTGAGGATTGAGGATTGAGGTTTGAGGATTGAGGACGAGGACTGACGGTAGAGGATTTAGGTTTGAGGATTGAGGATTGAGGGATGAGGATTGAGGATGAGTGCTAAGGGTCGGGGATTGATGTTCGACGACTGAGGACTGAGGATTGAGGATTGAGAATTGAGGATAGATGTTTGAGGATTGAAGATTGAGGATTGAGGATTGAGGATTGAGGAATGAGGATTGAAGATTGAGTATTGAGGATTGAAGATTGAGGATAGAGGATTGAGTACTGAGGATGGAGGATGAGGGCTGAGGGTTGAGGATTGAGGATTGAGAAATGAGGATTGAGGATTGAGGATTGAAATTGAGGATTGGGTATTGAGGATTGAAGAATGAGGATTGAGGAATTAGGATTGAGGATTGAGGATTGAGGATTGAAGATTGAGGATTGGGTATTGAGGATTGAAGAATGAGGATTGAGGATTGAGGATTGAGGATTGAGGATTGAAGATTGAGTATTGAGGATTGAAGATTGAGGATTCAAGATTGAGTATTGATGAATGAATATTGAGGATTGAGGATTGAGGATTGAGGATTGAGGATTGGGTATTGAGGATTGAGTAATGAGGATTGAGGATTGAGGTTTGAGTATTGTGGATTGCAGGTTGATTATTGGCGATTGAAGATTGAGGATTGAGGATTGAGGATTGAGGAATGAGGATCGAAGATTGAGTATTGAGGATTGAAGATTGAGGATAGAGGATTGAGTACTGAGGATGGAGGATGAGGGCTGAGGGTTGAAGATTGAGGATTGAGAAATGAGGATTGAGGATTGAGGATTGAAATTGAGGATTGGGTATTGAGGATTGAAGAATGAGGATTGAGGAATTAGGATTGAGGATTGAGGATTGAGGATTGAAGATTGAGGATTGGGTATTGAGGATTCAAGAATGAGGATTGAGGATTGAGGATTGGGGATTGAGGATTGAAGATTAGTGTTGAGGATTGAAGATTGAGGATTGAGGATTGAGGATTGAGGATTGAGGATTGAAGATTGGGTATTGAGGATTGAAGATTGAGGATTGAGTATTGATGATTGAATATTGAGGATTGAGGATTGAGGTTTGAGGATTGAGGACGAGGACTGACGGTAGAGGATTTAGGTTTGAGGATTGAGGATTGAGGAACGAGGATTGAGGATGAGTGCTAATGGTCGGGGATTGAGGTTCGACGACTGAGGACTGAGGATTGAGGATTGAGAATTGAGGATTGATGTTTGAGGATTGAAGATTGAGGATTGAGTATTGAGGATTGAGGAATGAGGATTGAAGATTGAGTATTGAGGATTGAAGATTGAGGATAGAGGATTGAGTACTGAGGATGGAGGATGAGGGCTGAGGGTTGAGGGTTTAGGATTGAGAAATGAGGATTGAGGATTGAGGATAGAAATTGAGGATTGGGTATTGAGGATTGAAGAATGAGGATTGAGGAATTAGGATTGAGGATTGAGGATTGAGGACTGAAGATTGAGGATTGGGTATTGAGGATTGAAGAATGAGGATTGAGGATTGAGGATTGAGGATTGAGGATTGAAGATTGAGTGTTGAGGATTGAAAACTGAGGATTGAGGATTGACGATTGAGGATTGAGGATTGAAGATTGAGTATTGAGGATTGAAGATTGAGGATTGAGTATTGAGGATTCAGGGTTGAAGACTGAGGATTGAGGATTGAGGATTGAGGATTGAGGATTGAGGATTGAAGATTGAATATTTATGATTGAATATTGAGGACTGAGGATTGAGGGTTGTGTATTGAGGACGAGGACTGAGGGTTGAATATTGATGTTTGAGGTCTGAGGATTAAGGATTGAGGATTGAGAATTGAGGATTGAGGATTGAGGATTGAAGATTAAGGATTGGGTATTTAGGATTGAAGAATGTGGATTGAGGATTGAGGTTTGAGGATTGGGGATTGAAGATTGAGTATTGAGGATTGAATATTGAGGATTGAGGATTGAGGTTTGAGGATTGAGGATTGAGGATTGAGGATTGAGGATTGAGTATTGAGGATTGAGGATTGAGGATTGAGGATTGAGAATTGAGGATTGAGGATTGAGGATTGAAGATTGAGTATTGATGATTGAATATTGAGGATTGAGGATTGAGGATTGAGGATTGAAGATTGAGTATTGAGGATTGAAGATTGAGGATTGAGTATTGAGGATTGAGGATTCAGGGTTGAAGATTGAGGATTGAGGATTGAGGATTGAGGATTGAAGATTGAGTATTGGTGATTGAATATTGAGGGTTGAGGATTGAGGTTTGAGGATTGAGGATGAAGACTGAGGGTTGAGGATTGAGGTTTGAGGAACGAGGATCGAGGATTGAGGATTCAGGACTAAGGATTGACGATTGAGTATTGAAGATTGAGGATTGATGACTGAGGATTGACGACTGAGAATTGAGGATTGAGGATTGATGATTGAAGATTGAGTATTGAGGATTGAATATTGAGGATTGAGGATTGAGGATTGAGGATTGAGGATTGAGGATTGAGGATTGAAGATTGAGTATTGAGTATTGAGGGTTGAGGATTGTGGATTGAGGATTAAGGATTGTGGATTGAATATTGTAGATTGAGTATTGATGCCTGAGGATTGAGGATTGAGGATTGTGGATTGAATATTGTAGATTGATTATTGATGCCTGAGGATTGAGGATTGAGGATTGAAGGTTGAGGATTGAGGATTGAAGGTTGAGTATTGAGGATTGAAGATTGAGTATTCAAGATTGAGGATTGATGATTGAATATTGAGGATTGAGGATTGAGGATTGACGATTGAGGATTGGGTATTGAGGATTGAGTAATGAGGATTGAGGATTGAGGTTTGAGTATTGGGGATTGCAGATTGAGTATTGGTGATTGAAGATTGAGGATTGAGGATTGAGGATTGAGGAATGAGGATCGAAGATTGAGTATTGAGGATTGAAGATTGAGGATAGAGGATTGAGTACTGAGGATGGAGGATGAGGTCTAAGGGTTGAAGATTGAGGATTGAGAAATGAGGATTGAGGATTGAGGATTGAAATTGAGGATTGGGTATTGAGGATTGAAGATTGAGGATTGAGGAATTAGGATTGAGGATTGAGGATTGAGGGTTGAAGATTGAGGATTGGGTATTGAGGATTGAAGAATGAGGATTGAGGACTGAGGATTGGGGATTGAGGATTGAAGATTAGTGTTGAGGATTGAAGATTGAGGATTGAGGATTGAGGATTGAGGATTGAGGATTGAAGATTGGGTATTGAGGATTGAAGATTGAGGATTGAGTATTGAGGATTGAGGATTCAGGGTTGAAAATTGAGGATTGAGCATTGAGGATTGAAGATTGATGACTGGGGATTGAGGATTGAATATTGAGGATTAACGATTGAAGATTGGGGATTGAGGATCTAGGATCGGAGATTGATTATTGAGGATTGAAGATTGAGGATTGACGATTGAGGAATGAGAATTGAGAATTGTGGATGAGGACTGAGGGTTGAGGATTGAGGTTTGAGGAATGAGGATTGATGGTTGAGGATTGAGGATTGAGGATTGAGGATTGTGGATTGAAGATTGAGTATTGGGGATTGAAGATTGAGGATTGAGGATTGAGGATTGAGGATGGAGAATGAGGACTGACGGTTGAGGATTGAGGTTTGAGGATTGAAGATTGAGGACTGAGGACTGAGGATTGAGGATTGAGGATTGAGCATTGAGGATTGAAGATTGAGGATTGAGGATTGAGGATTGAGTATTGAGGATTGAGGATTGAGGATGGAGGATGAGTGCTGAGGGTTGAGGATTGAGGATTGAGAAATGAGGATTGAGGATTGAGAATTGAAATTGAGGATTGGGTATTGAGGATTGAAGAATGAGGATTGAGGGATTAGGATTGAGGATTGAGGATTGAGGATTGAAGATTGAGGATTGGGTATTGAGGATTGAAGAATGAGGATTGAGGATTGAGGATTGAGGATTGAGGATTGAAGATTAGTGTTGAGGATTGAAGATTGAGGATTGAGTATTGAGGATTGAGGATTGAGGATTGAAGATTGAGTGTTGAGGGTTGAAGATTGAGGATTGAGGATTGAGGATTGAGGATTGAGGATTGAAGATTGAGTATTGAGGATTGAAGATTGAGGATTGAGTATTGAGGATTGAGGATTCAGGGTTGAAGATTGAGGATTGAGGATTGAGGATTGAGGATTGAGGATTGAGGATTGAAGATTGAATATTGATGATTGAATATTGAGAACTGAGGATTGAGGGTTGTGGATTGAGGACGAGGACTGGGGGTTGAATATTGATGTTTGTGGTCTGAGGATTAAGGATTGAGGATTGAGAATTGAGTATTGAGGATTGAGGGTTGAAGATTGAGGATTGGGTATTTAGGATTGAAGAATGAGGATTGAGGATTGAGGTTTGAGGATTGAGGATTGAAGATTGAGTATTGATGTTTGAATATTGAGGATTGAGGATTGAGGTTTGAGGATTGAGGATGAAGACTGAGGGTTGAGGATTGAGGTTTGAGGAACGAGGATTGAGGGTTGAGGATTGAGGACTAAGGATTGACGATTGAGTATTGAAGATTGAGGATTGATGACTGAGGATTGACGACTGAGAATTGAGGATTGAGGATTGATGATTGAAGATTGAGTATTGAGGATTGAATATTGAGGATTGAGGATTGAGGATTGAGGATTGAGGATTGAGGATTGAGGATTGAAGATTGAATATTGAGTATTGAAGGTTGAGGATTGTGGATTGAGGATTAAGGATTGAGGATTGAACATTGTAGATTGAGTATTGATGCCTGAGGATAGAGGATTGAGGATTGAGGATTGAGGATTGAGGATTGAAGATTGAGTATTGAGGATTAAAGATTGAGGATTGAAGATTGAGTATTGATGATTGAATATTGAGGATTGAGGATTGAGTATTGAGGATTGAGGATTGGGTATTGAGGATTGAGGAATGAGGATTGAGGATTGAGGTTTGAGGATTGAGGATTGCAGATTGAGTATTGAGCATTGAAGATTGAGGATTGAGGATTGAGGATTTGAGGAATGAGGATTGAGGATAGAGTATTGAGGATTGAAGATTGAGGATAGAGGATTGAGTACTGAGGATGGAGGATGAGGGCTAAGGGTTGAGGATTGAGGATTGAGAAATGAGGATTGGGGATTGAGCATTGAAATTGAGGATTGGGTATTGAGGACTGAAGAATCAGGATTGAGGAATTAGGATTGAGGATTGAGGAATTAGGATTGAGGATTGAGGATTGAGGATTGAACATTGAGGATTGGGTATTGAGGATTGAAGAATGAGGATTGAGGATTGAGGATTGAGGATTGAGGATTGAAGATTGAGTGTTGAGGATTGAAGAATGAGGATTGAGGATTGAGGTTTGAGGATTGAGGATTGAAGATTGAGTATTGATGATTGAATATTGAGGATTGAGGATTGAGGTTTGAGGATTGAGGATGAAGACTGAGGGTTGAGGATTGAGGTGTGAGGAACGAGGATTGAGGATTGAGGATTGAGGACTAAGGATTGACGATTGAGTATTGAAGATTGAGGATTGATGACTGAGAATTGACGACTGAGAATTGAGGATTGAGGATTGATGATTGAAGATTGAGTATTGAGGATTGAATATTGAGGATTGAGGATTGAGGATTGAGGATTGAGGATTGAGTATCGAGGATTGAAGATTGAGAATTGAGGATTGAAGGTTGGGGATTGAGGATTGAGGATTGAGGATGGAGGATGAGGGCTGAGGGTTGAATATTGAGGATTGAGGATTGAGGTTTGAGGATTGAGGATGAAGACTGAGGGTCGAGGATTGAGGTTTGAGGAACGAGGATTGAGGATTGAGGATTGAGGGCTAAGGATTGACGATTGAGTATTGAAGATTGAGGATTGATGACTGTGGATTGACGACTGAGAATTGGGGATTGAGGATTGATGATTGAAGATTGAGTATTGAGGATTGAATATTGAGGATTGAGGATTGAGGATTGAAGATTGAGTATTGAGGATTGAATATTGAGGATTGAGGATTGAGGATTGAGGATTGAGGATTGAGGATTGAAGATTGAGTATTGAGGATTGAAGATTGAGGGTTGAAGATTGAGTATTGATGATTGAATATTGAGGATTGAGGATTGAGGATTGAGGACTGAGGATTGAGGATTGAGGATTGAGCATTGAGGATTGAAGATTGATGACTGGGGATTGAGGATTGAAGATTGAGGATTAACGATTGAAGGTTGGGGATTGAGGACCTAGGATCGGAGATTGATTATTGAGGATTGAAGATTGAGGATTGAGGATTGAGGATTGATAATTGAGAATTGAGGATGAGGACTGAGGGTTGAGGATTGAGGTTTGAGGAATGAGGATTGATGGTTGAGGATTGAGGATTGAGGATTGAGGATTGAGGATTGAGTATTGAAGATTGAGTATTGTTGCCTGAGGCTTGAGGATTGAGGATTGAGTATTGAGGATTGAGGATTGATGATTGAGTATTGTCGATTGAATATTGAGGATTGAAGATTGAGGTTTGACGATTGAGGACGAGGACTGACGGTTGAGGATTGAGGTTAGAGGATTGAGGATTGGGGATTGAGGACTGAGGATTGAGGATTGAGGATTGAGGATTGAGCATTGAGGATTGAAGATTGATGACTGGGGATTGAGGATTGAATATTGAGGATTAACGATTGAAGATTGGGGATTGTGGATCTAGGATCGGAGATTGATTATTGAGGATTGAAGATTGAGGATTGACGATTGAGGATTGAGAATTGAGAATTGAGGATGAGGACTGAGGGTTGAGGATTGAGGTTTGAGGAATGAGGATTGATGGTTGAGGATTGAGGATTGAGGATTGAGGATTGAGGATTGAGGATTGAGTACTGAAGATTGAGTATTGATACCTGAGGATTGAGGATTGAGGATTGAGGATTGAGGATTGAGGATTGAAGATTGAGTATTGGGGATTGAAGATTGAGGATTGAGGATTGAGGATTGAGGATGGAGAATGAGGACTGACGGTTGAGGATTGAGGTTTGAGGATTGAAGATTGAGGACTGAGGACTGAGGATTGAGGATTGAGGATTGAGGATTGAGGATTGGGTATTGAGGATTGAGTAATGAGGATTGAGGATTGAGGTTTGAGTATTGGGGATTGCAGATTGAGTATTGGCGATTGAAGATTGAGGATTGAGGATTGAGGATTGAGGAATGAGGATCGAAGATTGAGTATTGAGGATTGAAGATTGAGGATAGAGGATTGAGTACTGAGGATGGAGGATGAGGGCTGAGGGTTGAAGATTGAGGATTGAGAAATGAGGGTTGAGGATTGAGGATTGAAATTGAGGATTGGGTATTGAGGATTGAAGAATGAGGATTGAGGAATTAGGATTGAGGATTGAGGATTGAGGGTTGACGATTGAGGATTGGGTATTGAGGATTGAAGAATGAGGATTGAGGAATTAGGATTGAGGATTGACGATTGAGTATTGAGGATTGAAGATTGGGTATTGAGGATTGAAGATTGAGGATTGAGTATTGATGATTGAATATTGAGGATTGAGGATTGAGGTTTGAGGATAGAGGACGAGGACTGACGGTAGAGGATTTAGGTTTGAGGATTGAGGATTGAGGAACGAGGATTGAGGATGAGTGCGAAGGGTCGGGGATTGAGGTTCGACGACTGAGGACTGAGGATTGAGGATTGAGAATTGAGGATTGATGTTTGAGGATTGAAGATTGAGGATTGAGGATTGAGGATTGAGGAATGAGGATTGAAGATTGAGTATTGAGGATTGAAGATTGAGGATAGAGGATTGAGTACTGAGGATGGAGGATGAGGGCTGAGGGTTGAGGGTTGAGGATTGAGAAATGAGGATTGAGGATTGAGGATAGAAATTGAGGATTGGGTATTGAGGATTGAAGAATGAGGATTGAGGATTGAGGATTGAGGATTGAGGATTGAAGATTGAGTGTTGAGGATTGAAAATTGAGGATTGAGGATTGACGATTGAGGATTGAGGATTGAAGATTGAGTATTGAGGATTGAAGATTGAGGATTGAAGAGGAATTAGGATTGAGGATTGAGGATGGAGGACTGAAGATTGAGGATTGGGTATTGAGGATTGAAGAATGAGGATTGAGGATTGAGGATTGAGGATTGAGGATTGAAGATTGAGTGTTGAGGATTGAAAATTGAGGATTGAGGATTGACGATTGAGGATTGAGGATTGAAGATTGAGTATTGAGGATTGAAGATTGAGGATTGAAGATTGAGTATTGATGATTGAATATTGAGGATTGATGATTGAGGTTTGAGGATTGAGGACGAGGACTGACGGTTGAGGATTGAGGTTTGAGGATTAAGGATTGGGGATTGAGGACTGAGGATTGAGGATTGAGGATTGAGCATTGAGGATTGAAGATTGATGACTGGGGATTGAGGATTGAAGATTGAGGATTAACGATTGAAGGTTGGGGATTGAGGACCTAGGATCGGAGATTGATTATTGAGGATTGAAGATTGAGGATTGAGGATTGAGGATTGAGAGTTGAGAATTGAGGATGAGGACTGAGGGTTGAGGATTGAGGTTTGAGGAATGAGGATTGATGGTTGAGGATTGAGGATTGAGGATTGAGGATTGAGGATTGAGTATTGAAGATTGAGTATTGTTGCCTGAGGCTTGAGGATTGAGGATTGAGTATTGAGGATTGAGGATTGATGATTGAGTATTGTCGATTGAATATTGAGGATTGAGGATTGAGGTTTGACGATTGAGGACGAGGACTGACGGTTGAGGATTGAGGTTAGAGGATTGAGGATTGGGGATTGAGGACTGAGGATTGAGGATTGAGGATTCAGGATTGAGCATTGAGGATTGAAGATTGATGACTGGGGATTGAGGATTGAATATTGAGGATTAACGATTGAAGATTGGGGATTGTGGATCTAGGATCGGAGATTGATTATTGAGGATTGAAGATTGAGGATTGACGATTGAGGATTGAGAATTGAGAATTGAGGATGAGGACTGAGGGTTGAGGATTGAGGTTTGAGGAATGAGGATTGATGGTTGAGGATTGAGGATTGAGGATTGAGGATTGAGGATTGAGGATTGAGTATTGAAGATTGAGTATTGATACCTGAGGATTGAGGATTGAGGATTGAGGATTGAGGATTGAGGATTGAAGATTGAGTATTGGGGATTGAGGATTGAGGATTGAGGATTGAGGATTGAGGATGGAGAATGAGGACTGACGGTTGAGGATTGAGGTTTGAGGATTGAAGATTGAGGACTGAGGACTGAGGATTGAGGATTGAGGATTGAGGATTGAGGATTGGGTATTGAGGATTGAGTAATGAGGATTGAGGATTGAGGTTTGAGTATTGGGGATTGCAGATTGAGTATTGGCGATTGAAGATTGAGGATTGAGGATTGAGGATTGAGGAATGAGGATCGAAGATTGAGTATTGAGGATTGAAGATTGAGGATAGAGGATTGAGTACTGAGGATGGAGGATGAGGGCTGAGGGTTGAAGATTGAGGATTGAGAAATGAGGATTGAGGATTGAGGATTGATGATTGAGTATTGTCGATTGAATATTGAGGATTGTGGATTGAGGTTTGAGGATTGAGGACGAGGACTGACGGTTGAGGATTGAGGTTAGAGGATTGAGGATTGGGGATTGAGGACTGAGGATTGAGGATTGAGGATTGAGGATTGAGCATTGAGGATTGAAGATTGATGACTGGGGATTGAGGATTGAATATTGAGGATTAACGATTGAAGATTGGGGATTGAGGATCTAGGATCGGAGATTGATTATTGAGGATTGAAGATTGAGGATTGAGGATTGAGGATTGAGAATTGAGAATTGAGGATGAGGACTGAGGGTTGAGGATTGAGGTTTGAGGAATGAGGATTGATGGTTGAGGATTGAGGATTGAGGATTGAGGATTGAGGATTGAGTATTGAAGATTGAGTATTGTTGCCTGAGGCTTGAGGATTGAGGATTGAGTATTGAGGATTGAGGATTGAAGATTGAGTATTGGGGATTGAAGGTTGAGGATTGAGGATTGAGGATTGAGGTTGGAGAATGAGGACTGGCGGTTGAGGATTGAGGTTTGAGGATTGAAGATTGAGGTCTGAGGACTGAGGATTGAGGATTGAGGATTGAGCATTGAGGATTGAAGATTGAGTACTGGGGATTGGGGATTGAAGATTGAGGATTAAGGATTGAAGATTGGGGATTGAGGATCAAGAATTGGAGATTGATTATTGAGGACTGAAGATTGAGGATTGAGAATTGAGGATTGAGAATTGAGAATTGAGTATGAGGACTGAGGGTTGAGGATTGAGGGTTGAGGAATGAGGATTGAGGGTTGAGGATTGAGGATTGAGGATTGCGGATTGAAGATTGAGTATTGATGATTGAATATTGAGGATTGAGGATTGAGGTTTGAGGATTGAGGATGAGGGCTGAGGGTTGAGGATTGAGGATTGAGAAATGAGGATTGAGGATTGAGGATTGAAATTGAGGATTGGGTATTGAGGATTGAAGAATGAGGATTGAGGAACTAGGATTGAGGATTGAGGATTGAGGATTGAAGATTGAGGATTGGGTATTGAGGATTGAAGAATGAGGATTGAGGATTGAGGATTGAGGATTGAGGATTGAAGATTAGTAATGAGGATTGAAGATTGAGGGTTGAGGATTGAGGATTGAGGATTGAGGATTGAGGATTGAGTGTTGAGGGTTGAAGATTGAGGATTGAGGATAGAGGATTGAGGATTGAGGATTGAAGATTGAGTATTGAGGATTGAAGATTGAGGATTGAGTATTGAGGATTGAGGATTCAGGGTTGAAGATTGAGGATTGAGGATTGAGGATTGAGGATCTAGGATTGGAGATTGATTATTGAGTATAGAAGGTTGAGGATTGTGGATTGAGGATTGAGGATTGAGGATTGAGGATTGAGGATTGAGGATTGAGAATTGAGGATTGAGGATTGAGGATTGAAGATTGAGTACTGATGATTGAATATTGAGGATTGAGGATTGAGGATTGAGGATTGAAGATTGAGTATTGAGGATTGAAGATTGAGGATTGAGTATTGAGGATTGAGGATTCAGGGTTGAAGATTGAGGATTGAGGATTGAGGATTGAGGATTGAGGATTGAGGATTGAAGATTGAATATTGATGATTGAATATTGAGGACTGAGGATTGAGGGTTGTGGATTGAGGACGAGGACTGAGGGTTGAATATTGACGTTTGAGGTCTGAGGATTAAGGATTGAGGATTGAGAATTGAGTATTGAGGATTGAGGATTGAAGATTGAGGATTGGGTATTTAGGATTGAAGAATGAGGATTGAGGATTGAGGTTTTAGGATTGAGGATTGAAGATTGAGTATTGATGATTGAATATTGATGATTGAATATTGAGGGTTGACGATTGAGTATTGAAGATTGAGGATTGATGACTGAGGATTGACGACTGAGAATTGAGGATTCAGGATTGATGATTGAAGATTGAGTATTGAGGATTGAATATTGAGGATTGAGGATTGAGGATTGAGGATTGAGGATTGAGGATTGAGGATTGAAGATTGAGTATTGAGTATTGAAGGTTGAGGATTGTGGATTGAGGATTAAGGATTGAGGATTGAATATTGTAGATTGAGTATTGATACCTGAGGATTGAGGATTGAGGATTGAGGATTGAAGATTGACTATTGAGGATTGAAGATTGAGGGTTGAAGATTGCGTATTGATGATTGAATATTGAGGATTGAAGAATGAGGATTGACGACTGAGAATTGAGGATTGAGGATTGATGATTGAAGGTTGAGTATTGAGGATTGAGGATTGAGGATTGAGAATTGAGAATTGAGTATGAGGACTGAGGGTTGAGGATTGAAGATTGAGTATTGAGTATTGAAGGCTGAGGATTGTGGATTGAGGATTAAGGATTGAGGATTGAATATTGTAGATTGAGTATTGATGCCTGACGATTGAGGATTGAGGATTGAGGATTGAGGATTGAGGATTGAAGATTGAGTATTGAGGATTGAAGATTGAGGTTTGAAGATTGAGTATTGATGATTGAATATTGAGGATTGAGGATTGAGGATTGAGGATTGAGGATTGAGGATTGAGGATCTAGGATTGGAGATTGATTATTGAGTATAGAAGCTTGAGGATTGTGGATTGAGGATTGAGGATTGAGGATTGAGGATTGAGGATTCAGGATTGAGAATTGAGGATTGAGGATTGAGGATTGAAGATTGAGTATTGATGATTGAATATTGAGGATTGAGGATTGAGGATTGAGGATTGAAGATTGAGTATTGAGGATTGAAGATTGAGGATTGAGTATTGAGGATTGAGGATTCAGGGTTGAAGATTGAGGATTGAGGATTGAGGATTGAGGATTGAGGATTGAGGATTGAGGATTGAGGATCTGGGATTGGAAATTGATTATTGAGTATTGAAGGCTGAGGATTGTGGATTGAGGATTCAGGATTGAGGATTGAGGATTGAGGATTGAGGATTGAGGATTGAGGATTGAGGATTGAGGATTGAGGATCGAAGATTGAGTATTGATGATTGAATATTGAGGATTGAGGATTGAGGTTTGAGGATTGAGGATTGAGGATTGAGGATTGTGGATTGAAAATTGAGTATTGATGATGGAATATTGAGGATTGAAGAATGAGGATTGAGGATTGAGGATTGAGGATTGAGGATTGAGGATCTAGGATTGGAAATTGATTATTGAGTATTGAAGGCTGAGGATTGTGGATTGAGGATTGAGGATTGAGGATTGAGGATTGAAGATTGAGTATTGAGTATTGAAGGTTGAGGATTGTGGATTGAGGATTAAGGATTGAGGATTGAATATTGTAGATTGAGTATTGATACCTGAGGATTGAGGATTGAGGATTGAGGATTGAGGATTGAGGATTGAGGATTGAAGATTGACTATTGAGGATTGAAGATTGAGGGTTGAAGATTGCGTATTGATGATTGAATATTGAGGATTGAGGATTGAGGATTGAGGATTGAGGATTGAGGATTGAGGATTGAGGATTGAGGATTGAAGATTGAGTATTGATGATTGAATATTGAGGATTCAAGAATGAGGATTGAGGATTGAGGATTGAGGATTGAGGATTGAGGATTGAGGATCTAGGATTGGAAATTGATTATTGAGTATTGAAGGCTGAGGATTGTGGATTGAGGATTGAGGATTGAGGATCGAGGATTGAGGATTGAGGATTGAGGATTGAGGATCGAGGATTGAGGATTGAGGATCGAAGATTGAGTATTGATGATTGAATATTGAGGATTGAGTATTGAGGTTTGAGGATTGAGGATTGAGGATTGAGGATTGAGGATTGAGTATTGAAGATTGAGTATTGATGCCTGAGGATTGAGGATCGAGGATTGAGGATTGAGGATTGGAGAATGACTATTGAGGATTGAAGATTGAGGATAGAGGATTGAGGATTGAGAATTGAGAATTGAGTATGAGGACTGAGGGTTGAGGATTGAGGTTTGAGGAATGAGGACTGAGGGTTGGGGAATGAGGATTGAGGATTGAGGATTTAGGATTGAGCATTGAAGGTTGAGTATTGATGCCTGAGGATTGAGGATTGAGGATTGATGATTGAGGATCGAGGATTGAAGATTGAGAATTGAGGATTGAAGATCGAGGATTGTGGATTGAGGTTTGAGGATGGAGGATGAGGGCTGAGGGTTGAGGATTGAGGATTGAGGATTGAGGATTGAGGACTGAGGATTGAGGTTTGAGGATTGAGCATTGAGGATTGAAGATTGAGTACTGGGGATTGGGGATTGAAGATTGAGGATTAAGGATTGAAGATTGGGGATTGAGGATCTAGAATTGGAGATTGATTATTGAGGACTGAAGATTGAGGATTGAGAATTGAGGATTGAGAATTGAGAATTGAGTATGAGGACTGAGGGTTGAGGATTGAGGTTTGAGGAATGAGGATTGAGGGTTGAGGATTGAGGATTGAGGATTGCGGATTGAAGATTGAGTATTGATGATTGAATATTGAGGATTGAGGATTGAGGATTGAGGATTGAAGGTTGAGTATTGAGGATTGAAGATTGAGTATTCAAGATTGAGTATTGATGATTGAATATTGAGGATTGAGGATTGAGGATTGAGGATTGAGGATTGGGTATTGAGGATTGAGTAATGAGGATTGAGGATTGTGGTTTGAGTATTGGGGATTGCAGATTGAGTATTGGCGATTGAAGATTGAGGATTGAGGATTGAGGATTGAGGAATGAGGATCGAAGATTGAGTATTGAGGATTGAAGATTGAGGATAGAGGATTGAGTACTGAGGATGGAGGATGAGGGCTGAGGGTTGAAGATTGAGGATTGAGAAATGAGGATTGAGGATTGAGGATTGAAATTGAGGATTGGGTATTGAGGATTGGAGAATGAGGATTGAGGAATTAGGATTGAGGATTGAGGATTGAGGATTGAAGATTGAGGATTGGGTATTGAGGATTGAAGTATGAGGATTGAGGATTGAGGATTGGGGATTGAGGATTGAAGATTAGTGTTGAGGATTGAAGATTGAGGATTGAGGATTGAGGATTGAGGATTGAGGATTGAAGATTGGGTATTGAGGATTGAAGATTGAGGATTGAGTATTGAGGATTGAGGATTCAGGATTGAAAATTGAGGATTGAGGATCGAGGATTGAGGATTGAGGATTGAGGATTGAAGATTGAATATTGATGATTGAATATTGAGGACTGAGGATTGAGGGTTGTGGATTGAGCACGAGGGCTGAGGGTTGAATATTGATGTTTGAGGTCTGAGTATTAAGGATTGAGGATTGAGAATTGAGGATTGAGGATTGAGGATTGAAGATTGAGGATTGGGTATTTAGGATTGAAGGATGAGGATTGAGGATTGAGGTTTGAGGATTGAGGATTGATGATTGAGTATTGTCGATTGAATATTGAGGATTGAGGATTGAGGTTTGAGGATTGAGGACGAGGACTGACGGTTGAGGATTGAGGTTAGAGGATTGAGGATTGGGGATTGAGGACAGAGGATTGAGGATTGAGGATTGAGGATTGAGCATTGAGGATTGAAGATTGATGACTGGGGATTGAGGATTGAATATTGAGGATTAACGATTGAAGATTGGGGATTGAGGATCTAGGATCGGAGATTGATTATTGAGGGTTAAAGGTTGAGGATTAACGATTGAGGATTGAGAATTGAGAATTGAGGATGAGGACTGAGGGTTGAGGATTGAGGTTTGAGGAATGAGGATTGATGGTTGAGGATTGAGGATTGAGGATTGAGGATTGAGGATTGAGGATTGAGTATTGAAGATTGAGTATTGATACCTGAGGATTGAGGATTGAGGATTGAGGATTGAGGATTGAGGATTGAAGGTTGAGTGTTGAGGGTTGAAGATTGAGGACTGAGGATTGAGGATTGAGGATTGAGGATTGAAGATTGAGTATTCAGGATTGAAGATTGAGTATTGAGTATTGAGGATTGAGGATTCAGGGTTGAAGATTGAGGATTGAGGATTGAGGATTGACGATCTAGGATTGGAGATTGATTATTGAGTATAGAAGGTTGAGGATTGTGGATTGAGGATTGAGGATTGAGGATTGAGGATTGAGGATTGAGGATTGAGGATTGAGAATTGAGGATTGAGGATTGAGGATTGAAGATTGAGTATTGAGGATCGAAGATTGAGGATTGAGTATTGAGGATTGAGGATTCAGGGTTGAAGATTGAGGATTGAGGATTGAGGATTGAGGATTGAGGATTGAGGATTGAGGATTGAAGATTGAATATTGATGATTGAATATTGATGACTGCGGATTGAGGGTTGTGGATTGTGGACGAGGACTAAGGGTTGAATATTGATGTTTGAGGTCTGGGGAATAAGGATTGAGGATTGAGAATTGAGGATTGAGGATTGAGGATTGAAGATTGAGGATTGGGTATTTAGGATTGAAGAATGAGGTTTGAGGGTTGAGGTTTGAGGATTGAGGATTGAAGATTGAGTATTGATGATTGAATATTGAGGGTTGAGGATTGAGGTTTGAGGATTGAGGATGAAGACTGAGGGTTGAGGATTGAGGTTTGAGGAACGAGGATCGAGGATTGAGGATTGAGGACTAAGGATTGACGATTGAGTATTGAAGATTGAGGATTGATGACTGAGGATTGACGACTGAGAATTGAGGATTGAGGATTGATGATTGAAGATTGAGTATTGACGATTGAATATTGAGGATTGAGGATTGAGGATTGAGGATTGAGGATTGAGGATTGAAGATTGAGTATTGATTATTGAAGGTTGAGGATTGTGGATTGAGGATTAAGGATTGTGGATTGAATATTGTAGATTGAGTATTGATGCCTGAGGATTGAGGATTGAGGATTGTGGATTGAATATTGTAGATTGAGTATTGATGCCTGAGGATTGAGGATTGAGGATTGAGGATTGAGGACTGAGGATTGAAGGTTGAGTATTGAGGATTGAAGATTGAGGATTCAAGATTGAGTATTGATGAATGAATATTGAGGATTGAGGATTGAGGATTGAGGATTGAGGATTGGGTATTGAGGATTGAGTAATGAGGATAGAGGATTGAGGTTTGAGTATTGGGGATTGCAGATTGAGTATTGGCGATTGAAGATTGAGGATTGAGGATTGAGGATTGAGGAATGAGGATCGAAGATTGAGTATTGAGGATTGAAGATTGAGGATAGAGGATTGAGTACTGAGGATGGAGGATGAGGGCTGAGGGTTGAAGATTGAGGATTGAGAAATGAGGATTGAGGATTGAGGATTGAAATTGAGGATTGGGTATTGAGGATTGAAGAATGAGGATTGAGGAATTAGGATTGAGGATTGAGGATTGAGGGTTGAAGATTGAGGATTGGGTATTGAGGATTGAAGAATGAGGATTGAGGACTGAGGATTGGGGATTGAGGATTGAAGATTAGTGTTGAGGATTGAAGATTGAGGATTGAGGATTGAGGATTGAGGATTGAGGATTGAAGATTGGGTATTGAGGATTGAAGATTGAGGATTGAGTATTGAGGATTGAGGATTCAGGGTTGAAAATTGAGGATTGAGAATCGAGGATTGAGGATTGCGGATTGAGGATTGAAGATTGAACATTGATGATTGAATATTGAGGACTGAGGATTGAGGGTTGCGGATTGAGGACGAGGGCTGAGGGTTGAATATTGATGTTTGAGGTCTGAGTATTAAGGATTGAGGATTGAGAATTGAGGATTGAGGATTGAGGATTGAAGATTGAGGATTGGGTATTTAGGATTGAAGAATGAGGATTGAGGATTGAGGTTTGAGGATTGAGGATTGATGATTGAGTATTGTCGATTGAATATTGAGGATTGAGGTTTGAGGTTTGAGGATTGAGGACGAGGACTGACGGTTGAGGATTGAGGTTAGAGGATTGAGGATTGGGGATTGAGGACTGAGGATTGAGGATTGAGGATTGAGGATTGAGCATTGAGGATTGAAGATTGATGACTGGGGATTGAGGATTGAATATTGAGGATTAACGATTGAAGATTGGGGATTGAGGATCTAGGATCGGAGATTGATTATTGAGGATTGAAGATTGAGGATTGACGATTGAGGATTGAGAATTGAGAATTGAGGATGAGGACTGAGGGTTGAGGATTGAGGTTTGAGGAATGAGGATTGATGGTTGAGGATTGAGGGTTGAGGATTGAGGATTGAGGATTGAGGATTGAGTATTGAAGATTGAGTATTGATACCTGAGGATTGAGGATTGAGGATTGAGGATTGAGGATTGAGGATTGAAGATTGAGTATTGGGGATTGAAGATTGAGGATTGAGGATTGAGGATTGAGGATGGAGGATGAGGACTGACGGTTGAGGATTGAGGTTTGAGGATTGAAGATTGAGGACTGAGGACTGAGGATTGAGGATTGAGGATTGAGCATTGAGGATTGAAGATTGAGTACTGGGGATTCGGGATTGCAGATTGAAGATTAAGGATTGAAGATTGAGTATTGAGGATTGAAGATAGAGGATTGATTATTGAGGATTGCGGATTCAGGGTTGAAAATTGAGGATTGAGGATTGAGGATTGAGGATTGAGGATTGAGGATTGAAGATTGAATATTGATGATTGAATATTGAGGACTGAGGATTGAGGGTTGTCGATTGAGGACGAGGACTGAGGGTTGAATATTGATGTTTGAGGTCTGAGGATTAAGGATTGAGGATTGAGAATTGAGGATTGAGGATTGAGGATTGGAAATTGAGGATTGGGTATTTAGGATTGAAGAATGAGGATTGAGGATTGAGGTTTGAGCATTGAGGATTGAAGATTGAGGGTTAAAGATTGAGTATTGATGGTTCGAATATTGAGGATTGAGGATTGAGGATTGAGGATTGAGGATTGAGGATTGAGGATCGAAGATTGAGAATTGATGATTGAATATTGAGTATTGAGGATTGAGGTTTGAGGATTGAGGACGAGGACTGACGGTAGAGGATTTAGGTTTGAGGATTGAGGATTGAGGGATGAGGATTGAGGATGAGTGCTAAGGGTCGGGGATTGATGTTCGACGACTGAGGACTGAGGATTGAGGATTGAGAATTGAGGATAGATGTTTGAGGATTGAAGATTGAGGATTGAGGATTGAGGATTGAGGAATGAGGATTGAAGATTGAGTATTGAGGATTGAAGATTGAGGATAGAGGATTGAGTACTGAGGATGGAGGATGAGGGCTGAGGGTTGAGGATTGAGGATTGAGAAATGAGGATTGAGGATTGAGGATTGAAATTGAGGATTGGGTATTGAGGATTGAAGAATGAGGATTGAGGAATTAGGATTGAGGATTGAGGATTGAGGATTGAAGATTGAGGATTGGGTATTGAGGATTGAAGAATGAGGATTGAGGATTGAGGATTGAGGATTGAGGATTGAAGATTGAGTGTTGAGGATTGAAGATTGAGGATTCAAGATTGAGTATTGATGAATGAATATTGAGGATTGAGGATTGAGGATTGAGGATTGAGGATTGGGTATTGAGGATTGAGTAATGAGGATTGAGGATTGAGGTTTGAGTATTGTGGATTGCAGGTTGATTATTGGCGATTGAAGATTGAGGATTGAGGATTGAGGATTGAGGAATGAGGATCGAAGATTGAGTATTGAGGATTGAAGATTGAGGATAGAGGATTGAGTACTGAGGATGGAGGATGAGGGCTGAGGGTTGAAGATTGAGGATTGAGAAATGAGGATTGAGGATTGAGGATTGAAATTGAGGATTGGGTATTGAGGATTGAAGAATGAGGATTGAGGAATTAGGATTGAGGATTGAGGATTGAGGATTGAAGATTGAGGATTGGGTATTGAGGATTCAAGAATGAGGATTGAGGATTGAGGATTGGGGATTGAGGATTGAAGATTAGTGTTGAGGATTGAAGATTGAGGATTGAGGATTGAGGATTGAGGATTGAGGATTGAAGATTGGGTATTGAGGATTGAAGATTGAGGATTGAGTATTGATGATTGAATATTGAGGATTGAGGATTGAGGTTTGAGGATTGAGGACGAGGACTGACGGTAGAGGATTTAGGTTTGAGGATTGAGGATTGAGGAACGAGGATTGAGGATGAGTGCTAATGGTCGGGGATTGAGGTTCGACGACTGAGGACTGAGGATTGAGGATTGAGAATTGAGGATTGATGTTTGAGGATTGAAGATTGAGGATTGAGTATTGAGGATTGAGGAATGAGGATTGAAGATTGAGTATTGAGGATTGAAGATTGAGGATAGAGGATTGAGTACTGAGGATGGAGGATGAGGGCTGAGGGTTGAGGGTTTAGGATTGAGAAATGAGGATTGAGGATTGAGGATAGAAATTGAGGATTGGGTATTGAGGATTGAAGAATGAGGATTGAGGAATTAGGATTGAGGATTGAGGATTGAGGACTGAAGATTGAGGATTGGGTATTGAGGATTGAAGAATGAGGATTGAGGATTGAGGATTGAGGATTGAGGATTGAAGATTGAGTGTTGAGGATTGAAAACTGAGGATTGAGGATTGACGATTGAGGATTGAGGATTGAAGATTGAGTATTGAGGATTGAAGATTGAGGATTGAGTATTGAGGATTCAGGGTTGAAGACTGAGGATTGAGGATTGAGGATTGAGGATTGAGGATTGAGGATTGAAGATTGAATATTTATGACTGAATATTGAGGACTGAGGATTGAGGGTTGTGTATTGAGGACGAGGACTGAGGGTTGAATATTGATGTTTGAGGTCTGAGGATTAAGGATTGAGGATTGAGAATTGAGGATTGAGGATTGAGGATTGAAGATTAAGGATTGGGTATTTAGGATTGAAGAATGTGGATTGAGGATTGAGGTTTGAGGATTGGGGATTGAAGATTGAGTATTGAGGATTGAATATTGAGGATTGAGGATTGAGGTTTGAGGATTGAGGATTGAGGATTGAGGATTGAGGATTGAGTATTGAGGATTGAGGATTGAGGATTGAGGATTGAGAATTGAGGATTGAGGATTGAGGATTGAAGATTGAGTATTGATGATTGAATATTGAGGATTGAGGATTGAGGATTGAGGATTGAAGATTGAGTATTGAGGATTGAAGATTGAGGATTGAGTATTGAGGATTGAGGATTCAGGGTTGAAGATTGAGGATTGAGGATTGAGGATTGAGGATTGAAGATTGAGTATTGGTGATTGAATATTGAGGGTTGAGGATTGAGGTTTGAGGATTGAGGATGAAGACTGAGGGTTGAGGATTGAGGTTTGAGGAACGAGGATCGAGGATTGAGGATTCAGGACTAAGGATTGACGATTGAGTATTGAAGATTGAGGATTGATGACTGAGGATTGACGACTGAGAATTGAGGATTGAGGATTGATGATTGAAGATTGAGTATTGAGGATTGAATATTGAGGATTGAGGATTGAGGATTGAGGATTGAGGATTGAGGATTGAGGATTGAAGATTGAGTATTGAGTATTGAGGGTTGAGGATTGTGGATTGAGGATTAAGGATTGTGGATTGAATATTGTAGATTGAGTATTGATGCCTGAGGATTGAGGATTGAGGATTGTGGATTGAATATTGTAGATTGATTATTGATGCCTGAGGATTGAGGATTGAGGATTGAAGGTTGAGGATTGAGGATTGAAGGTTGAGTATTGAGGATTGAAGATTGAGTATTCAAGATTGAGGATTGATGATTGAATATTGAGGATTGAGGATTGAGGATTGACGATTGAGGATTGGGTATTGAGGATTGAGTAATGAGGATTGAGGATTGAGGTTTGAGTATTGGGGATTGCAGATTGAGTATTGGTGATTGAAGATTGAGGATTGAGGATTGAGGATTGAGGAATGAGGATCGAAGATTGAGTATTGAGGATTGAAGATTGAGGATAGAGGATTGAGTACTGAGGATGGAGGATGAGGTCTAAGGGTTGAAGATTGAGGATTGAGATATGAGGGTTGAGGATTGAGGATTGAAATTGAGGATTGGGTATTGAGGATTGAAGATTGAGGATTGAGGAATTAGGATTGAGGATTGAGGATTGAGGGTTGAAGATTGAGGATTGGGTATTGAGGATTGAAGAATGAGGATTGAGGACTGAGGATTGGGGATTGAGGATTGAAGATTAGTGTTGAGGATTGAAGATTGAGGATTGAGGGTTGAGGATTGAGGATTGAGGATTGAAGATTGGGTATTGAGGATTGAAGATTGAGGATTGAGTATTGAGGATTGAGGATTCAGGGTTGAAAATTGAGGATTGAGAATCGAGGATTGAGGATTGCGGATTGAGGATTGAAGATTGAATATTGATGATTGAATATCGAGGACTGAGGATTGAGGGTTGCGGATTGAGGACGAGGGCTGAGGGTTGAATATTGATGTTTGAGGTCTGAGTATTAAGGATTGAGGATTGAGAATTGAGGATTGAGGATTGAGGATTGAAGATTGAGGATTGGGTATTTAGGATTGAAGAATGAGGATTGAGGATTGAGGTTTGAGGATTGAGGATTGATGATTGAGTATTGTCGATTGAATATTGAGGATTGAGGTTTGAGGTTTGAGGATTGAGGACGAGGACTGACGGTTGAGGATTGAGGTTAGAGGATTGTGGATTGGGGATTGAGGACTGAGGATTGAGGATTGAGGATTGAGGATTGAGCATTGAGGATTGAAGATTGATGACTGGGGATTGAGGATTGAATATTGAGGATTAACGATTGAAGATTGGGGATTGAGGATCTAGGATCGGAGATTGATTATTGAGGATTGAAGATTGAGGATTGACGATTGAGGATTGAGAATTGAGAATTGAGGATGAGGACTGAGGGTTGAGGATTGAGGTTTGAGGAATGAGGATTGATGGTTGAGGATTGAGGGTTGAGGATTGAGGATTGAGGATTGAGGATTGAGTATTGAAGATTGAGTATTGATACCTGAGGATTGAGGATTGAGGATTGAGGATTGAGGATTGAGGATTGAAGATTGAGTATTGGGGATTGAAGATTGAGGATTGAGGATTGAGGATTGAGGATGGAGGATGAGGACTGACGGTTGAGGATTGAGGTTTGAGGATTGAAGATTGAGGACTGAGGACTGAGGATTGAGGATTGAGGATTGAGCATTGAGGATTGAAGATTGAGTACTGGGGATTCGGGATTGCAGATTGAGGATTAAGGATTGAAGATTGAGTATTGAGGATTGAAGATAGAGGATTGATTATTGAGGATTGCGGATTCAGGGTTGAAAATTGAGGATTGAGGATTGAGGATTGAGGATTGAGGATTGAGGATTGAAGATTGAATATTGATGATTGAATATTGAGGACTGAGGATTGAGGGTTGTCGATTGAGGACGAGGACTGAGGGTTGAATATTGATGTTTGAGGTCTGAGGATTAAGGATTGAGGATTGAGAATTGAGGATTGAGGATTGAGGATTGGAAATTGAGGATTGGGTATTTAGGATTGAAGAATGAGGATTGAGGATTGAGGTTTGAGCATTGAGGATTGAAGATTGAGGGTTAAAGATTGAGTATTGATGGTTCGAATATTGAGGATTGAGGATTGAGGATTGAGGATTGAGGATTGAGGATTGAGGATTGAGGATTGAAGATTGAGAATTGATGATTGAATATTGAGGATTGAGGATTGAGGTTTGAGGATTGAGGACGAGGACTGACGGTAGAGGATTTAGGTTTGAGGATTGAGGATTGAGGGATGAGGATTGAGGATGAGTGCTAAGGGTCGGGGATTGATGTTCGACGACTGAGGACTGAGGATTGAGGATTGAGAATTGAGGATAGATGTTTGAGGATTGAAGATTGAGGATTGAGGATTGAGGATTGAGGAATGAGGATTGAAGATTGAGTATTGAGGATTGAAGATTGAGGATAGAGGATTGAGTACTGAGGATGGAGGATGAGGGCTGAGGGTTGAGGATTGAGGATTGAGAAATGAGGATTGAGGATTGAGGATTGAAATTGAGGATTGGGTATTGAGGATTGAAGAATGAGGATTGAGGAATTAGGATTGAGGATTGAGGACTGAGGATTGAAGATTGAGGATTGGGTATTGAGGATTGAAGAATGAGGATTGAGGATTGAGGATTGAGGATTGAGGATTGAAGATTGAGTATTGATGATTGAATATTGAGGATTGAGGATTGAGGTTTGAGGATTGAGGATTGAGGATTGAGGATTGAGGATTGAGTATTGAAGATTGAGTATTGATGCCTGAGGATTGAGGATCGAGGATTGAGGATTGAGGATTGGAGATTGATTATTGAGGAATGAAGATTGAGTATTGAGGATTGAGGATTGAGATTTAAGAATTGAGTATGAGGACTGAGGGTTGAGGATTGAGGTTTGAAGAATGTGGATTGAGGGTTGGGGAATGAGGATTCAGGATTGAGGATTGAGGATTGAGGATTGAGGATTGAGGATTGAGGATTGAAGATTGAGTATTGATGATTGAATATTGAGGATAGAGGATTGAGGTTTGAGGATTGAGGACGAGGACTGACGGTAGAGGATTTAGGTTTGAGGATTGAGGATTGAGGACTGAAGATTGAGGATGAGTGCTAAGCGTCGGGGATTGAGGTTCGACTACTGACGACTGAGGATTGAGGATTGAGAATTGAGGATTGATGTTTGAGGATTGAAGATTGAGGATTGGGTATTGAGGATTGAAGAATGAGGATTGAGGATTGAGGATTGAGGATTGAGGATTGAGGATTGAGGATGTAGGATTGGAGATTGATTATTGAGTATTCAAGGTTGAGGATTGTGGATTGAGGATTGAGGATTGAGGATTGAGGATTGAGGATTGAAGATTGAGTATTGATGATTGAATATTGAGGATTGAGGATTGAGGTTTGAGGATTGAGGACGAGGACTGACGGTAGAGGATTTAGGTTTGAGGATTGAGGATTGAGGACTGAGGGTTTAGGATGAGTGCTAAGGGTCGGGTATTGAGGTTCGACAACTGAGGACTGAGGATTGAGGGTTGAGAATTGAGGATTGATGTTTGAGGATTGAAGATTGAGGATTGGGTATTGAGGATTGAAGAATGAGGATTGTGGATTGAGGATTGACGACTGAGAATTGAGGATTGAGGATGATGATTGAAGAATGAGTATTGAGGATTGAATATTGAGGATTGAGGATTGAGGATTGAGGATTGAGGATTGAGGGTTGAAGATTGAGTATTGAGTATTGAAGGTTGAGGATCGTGGATTGAGGATTAAGGATTGAGGATTGAATATTGTAGATTGAGTATTGATGCCTGAGGATTGAGGATTGAGGATTGAGGATAGAGGATTGAGGATTGAAGATTGAGTATTGAGGATTGAAGATGGAGGATTGAAGATTGACTATTGATGATTCAATATTGAGGATTGAGGATTGAGAATTGAGGATTGAGGATGGGTATTGAGGATTGAGAAATGAGGATTGAGGACTGAGGATTGAGGGTTGAGAATTGAGGATTGATGTTTGAGGATTGAAGATTGAGGATTGGGTATTGAGGATTGAAGAATGAGGATTGTGGATTGAGGACTGAGGATTGAGGATTGAGGATTGAGGATTGAGAATTGGGGATTGAGGAATGAGGATTGAAGATTGAGAATTGAGAATTGAGTATGAGGACTGAGGATTGAGGATTGAGGATTGAGGATTGAGAATTGGGGATTGAGGAATGAGGATTGAAGATTGAGTATTGATGATTGAATATTGAGGATTGAGGATTGAGGATTGAGGATGGAAGATTGAGTATTGAGGATTGAAGATTGAGGATTGAGTATTGAGGATTGAGGATTCAGGGTTGAAGATTGAGGATTGAGGATTGAGGATTGAGTACTGAGGATTGAGGATTGGGTATTGAGGATTGAGGAATGAGGATTGAGGATTGAGGTTTGAGGATTGAGGGTTGCAGAATGAGTATTGAGGATTGAAGATTGAGGATTGAGGATTGAGGATTGAGGAATGAGGATTGAAGATTGGGTATTGAGGATTGAAGATTGAGGATAGAGGATTGAGTACTGAGGATGGAGGATGAGGGCTGTGGGTTGAGGATTGAGGATTGAGAAATGAGGATTGAGGAATTGGGATTGAGGATTGAGGATTGAGGATTGAAGATTGAGGATTGGGTATTGAGGATTGAAGAATGAGGATTGAGGATTGAGGATTGAGGATGGAGGATGAGGGCTGAGGGTTGAGGATTGAGGATTGAGAAATGAGGATTGAGGGTTGAGGATTGAAATTGAGGATTGGGTATTGAGGTTTGAAGAATGAGGATTGAGGAATTAGGATTGAGGTTTGAGGATCGAGGACTGAAGATTGAGGATTGGGTATTGAGGATTGAAGAATGAGGATTGAGGGTTGAGGATTGAGGATTGAGGATTGAGGATTGAAGATTAGTGATGAGGATTGAAGATTGAGGATTGAGGATTGAGGATTTAGGATTGAGGATTGAAGGTTGAGTGTTGAGGGTTGAAGATTGAGGACTGAGGATTGAGGATTGAGGATTGAGGATTGAAGATTGAGTATTGAGGATTGAAGATTGAGTATTGAGTATTGAGGATTGAGGATTCAGGGTTGAAGATTGAGGATTGAGGATTGAGGATTGACGATCTAGGATTGGAGATTGATTATTGAGTATAGAAGGTTGAGGATTGTGGATTGAGGATTGAGGATTGAGGATTGAGGATTGAGGATTGAGGATTGAGGATTGAGAATTGAGGATTGAGGATTGAGGATTGAAGATTGAGTATTGAGGATCGAAGATTGAGGATTGAGTATTGAGGATTGAGGATTCAGGGTTGAAGATTGAGGATTCAGGATTGAGGATTGAGGATTGAGGATTGAGGATTGAGGATTGAAGATTGAATATTGATGATTGAATATTGATGACTGCGGATTGAGGGTTGTGGATTGTGGACGAGGACTAAGGGTTGAATATTGATGCTTGAGGTCTGGGGAATAAGGATTGAGGATTGAGAATTGAGGATTGAGGATTGAGGATTGAAGATTGAGGATTGGGTATTTAGGATTGAAGAGTGAGGATTGAGGGTTGAGGTTTGAGGATTGAGGATTGAAGATTGAGTATTGATGATTGAATATTGAGGGTTGAGGATTGAGGTTTGAGGATTGAGGATGAAGACTGAGGGTTGAGGATTGAGGTTTGAGGAACGAGGATCGAGGATTGAGGATTGAGGACTAAGGATTGACGATTGAGTATTGAAGATTGAGGATTGATGACTGAGGATTGACGACTGAGAATTGAGGATTGAGGATTGATGATTGAAGATTGAGTATTGACGATTGAATATTGAGTATTGAGGATTGAGGATTCAAGAATGAGGATTGAGGATTGAGGATTGGGAATTGAGGATTGAAGATTAGTGTTGAGGATTGAAGATTGAGGATTGAGGATTGAGGATTGAGGATTGAGGATTGAAGATTGGGTATTGAGGATTGAAGATTGAGGATTGAGTATTGATGATTGAATATTGAGGATTGAGGATTGAGGTTTGAGGATTGAGGACGAGGACTGACGGTAGAGGATTTAGGTTTGAGGATTGAGGATTGAGGAACGAGGATTGAGGATGAGTGCTAAGGGTCGGGGATTGAGGTTCGACGACTGAGGACTGAGGATTGAGGATTGAGAATTGAGGATTGATGTTTGAGGATTGAAGATTGAGGATTGAGTATTGAGGATTGAGGAATGAGGATTGAAGATTGAGTATTGAGGATTGAAGATTGAGGATAGAGGATTGAGTACTGAGGATGGAGGATGAGGGCTGAGGGTTGAGGGTTGAGGATTGAGAAATGAGGATTGAGGATTGAGGATAGAAATTGAGGATTGGGTATTGAGGATTGAAGAATGAGGATTGAGGAATTAGGATTGAGGATTGAGGATTGAGGACTGAAGATTGAGGATTGGGTATTGAGGATTGAAGAATGAGGATTGAGGATTGAGGATTGAGGATTGAGGATTGAAGATTGAGTGTTGAGGATTGAAAATTGAGGATTGAGGATTGACGATTGAGGATTGAGGATTGAAGATTGAGTATTGAGGATTGAAGATTGAGGATTGAGTATTGAGGATTCAGGGTTGAAGACTGAGGATTGAGGATTGAGGATTGAGGATTGAGGATTGAGGATTGAAGATTGAATATTTATGATTGAATATTGAGGACTGAGGATTGAGGGTTGTGTATTGAGGACGAGGACTGAGGGTTGAATATTGATGTTTGAGGTCTGAGGATTAAGGATTGAGGATTGAGAATTGAGGATTGAGGATTGAGGATTGAAGATTAAGGATTGGGTATTTAGGATTGAAGAATGTGGATTGAGGATTGAGGTTTGAGGATTGGGGATTGAAGATTGAGTATTGATGATTGAATATTGAGGATTGAGGATTGAGGTTTGAGGATTGAGGATGAAGACTGAGGGTTGAGGATTGAGGTTTGAGGAACGATGATTGAGGATTGAGGATTGAGGACTAAGGATTGAGGATTGATGATTGAAGATTGAGTATTGAGGATTGAATATTGCGGATTGAGGATTGAGGATTGAGGATTGAGGATTGAGGATTGAGGATTGAGTATTGAGGATTGAGGATTGAGGATTGAGGATTGAGAATTGAGGATTGAGGATTGAGGATTGAAGATTGAGTATTGATGATTGAATATTGAGGATTGAGGATTGAGGATTGAGGATTGAAGATTGAGTATTGAGGATTGAAGATTGAGGATTGAGTATTGAGGATTGAGGATTCAGGGTTGAAGATTGAGGATTGAGGATTGAGGATTGGGTATTGAAGATTGAGTATTGATGATTGAATATTGAGGATTGAGGATTGAGGTTTGAGGATTGAGGATGAAGACTGAGTGTTGAGGATTGAGGTTTGAGGAACGAGGATTGAGGATTGAGGATTGAGGACTAAGGATTGACGATTGAGTATTGAAGATTGAGGATTGATGACTGAGGATTGACGACTGAGAATTGAGGATTGAGGATTGATGGTTGAAGATTGAGTATTGAGGATTGAATATTGCGGATTGAGGATTGAGGATTGAGGATTGAGGATTGAGGATTGGGGATTGAGGATTGAGGATTGAGGATTGAGGATTGAGGATTGAGGATTGAGGATTGAGGATTGAAGATTGAGTATTGATGATTGAATATTGAGGATTGAGGATTGAGGTTTGAGGATTGAGGATTGAGGATTGAGGATTGAGGATTGAGTATTGAAGATTGAGTATTGATGCCTGAGGATTGAGGATTGAGGATTGAGGATAGAGGATTGAGGATTGAAGATTGAGTATTGAGGATTGAAGATGGAGGATTGAAGATTGACTATTGATGATTCAATATTGAGGATTGAGGATTGAGAGTTGAGGATTGAGGATGGGTATTGAGGATTGAGAAATGAGGATTGAGGATTGAGGTTTGAGGATTGAGGTTTGCAGATTGAGTATTGAGGATTGAAGATTGAGTATTGATGATTGAATATTGAGGATTGAGGATTGAGGTCTGAGGATTGAGGATTGAGGATTGAGGATTGAGGATTGAGTATTGAAGATTGAGTATTGATGCCTGAGGATTGAGGATCGAGGATTGAGGATTGAGGATTGGAGATTGATTATTGAGGATTGAAGATTGAGGATTGAGGATTGAGGATTGAGGATTGAGAATTGAGTATGAGGACTGAGGATTGAGGATTGAGGATTGAGGATTGAGAATTGGGGATTGAGGAATGAGGATTGAAGATTGAGTATTGATGATTGAATATTGAGGATTGAGGATTGAGGATTGAGGATGGAAGATTGAGTATTGAGGATTGAAGATTGAGGATTGAGTATTGAGGATTGAGGATTCAGGGTTGAAGATTGAGGATTGAGGATTGAGGATTGAGTACTGAGGATTGAGGATTGGGTATTGAGGATTGAGGAATGAGGATTGAGGATTGAGGTTTGAGGATTGAGGGTTGCAGAATGAGTATTGAGGATTGAGGATTGAGGATTGAGGATTGAGGATTGAGGAATGAGGATTGAAGATTGGGTATTGAGGATTGAAGATTGAGGATAGAGGATTGAGTACTGAGGATGGAGGATGAGGGCTGTGGGTTGAGGATTGAGGATTGAGAAATGAGGATTGAGGAATTGGGATTGAGGATTGAGGATTGAGGATTGAAGATTGAGGATTGGGTATTGAGGATTGAAGAATGAGGATTGAGGATTGAGGATTGAGGATGGAGGATGAGGGCTGAGGGTTGAGGATTGAGGATTGAGAAATGAGGATTGAGGGTTGAGGATTGAAATTGAGGATTGGGTATTGAGGTTTGAAGAATGAGGATTGAGGAATTAGGATTGAGGTTTGAGGATCGAGGACTGAAGGTTGAGGATTGGGTATTGAGGATTGAAGAATGAGGATTGAGGATTGAGGATTGAGGATTGAGGATTGAGGATTGAAGATTAGTGATGACGATTGAAGATTGAGGATTGAGGATTGAGGATTTAGGATTGAGGATTGAAGGTTGAGTGTTGAGGGTTGAAGATTGAGGACTGAGGATTGAGGATTGAGGATTGAGGATTGAAGATTGAGTATTGAGGATTGAAGATTGAGTATTGAGTATTGAGGATTGAGGATTCAGGGTTGAAGATTGAGGATTGAGGATTGAGGATTGACGATATAGGATTGGAGATTGATTATTGAGTATAGAAGGTTGAGGATTGTGGATTGAGGATTGAGGATTGAGGATTGAGGATTGAGGATTGAGGATTGAGGATTGAGAATTGAGGATTGAGGATTGAGGATTGAAGATTGAGTATTGAGGATCGAAGATTGAGGATTGAGTATTGAGGATTGAGGATTCAGGGTTGAAGATTGAGGATTGAGGATTGAGGATTGAGGATTGAGGATTGAGGATTGAGGATTGAAGATTGAATATTGATGATTGAATATTGATGACTGCGGATTGAGGGTTGTGGATTGTGGACGAGGACTAAGGGTTGAATATTGATGTTTGAGGTCTGGGGAATAAGGATTGAGGATTGAGAATTGAGGATTGAGGATTGAGGATTGAAGATTGAGGATTGGGTATTTAGGATTGAAGAATGAGGTTTGAGGGTTGAGGTTTGAGGATTGAGGATTGAAGATTGAGTATTGATGATTGAATATTGAGGGTTGAGGATTGAGGTTTGAGGATTGAGGATGAAGACTGAGGGTTGAGGATTGAGGTTTGAGGAACGAGGATCGTGGATTGAGGATTGAGGACTAAGGATTGACGATTGAGTATTGAAGATTGAGGATTGATGACTGAGGATTGGCGACTGAGAATTGAGGATTGAGGATTGATGATTGAAGATTGAGTATTGACGATTGAATATTGAGGATTGAGGATTGAGGATTGAGGATTGAGGATTGAGGATTGAAGATTGAGTATTGAGTATTGAAGGTTGAGGATTGTGGATTGAGGATTAAGGATTGTGGATTGAATATTGTAGATTGAGTATTGATGCCTGAGGATTGAGGATTGAGGATTGTGGATTGAATATTGTAGATTGAGTATTGATGCCTGAGGATTGAGGATTGAGGATTGAGGATTGAGGACTGAGGATTGAAGGTTGAGTATTGAGGATTGAAGATTGAGGATTCAAGATTGAGTATTGATGAATGAATATTGAGGATTGAGGATTGAGGATTGAGGATTGAGGATTGGGTATTGAGGATTGAGTAATGAGGATTGAGGATTGAGGTTTGAGTATTGGGGATTGCAGATTGAGTATTGGCGATTGAAGATTGAGGATTGAGGATTGAGGATTGAGGAATGAGGATCGAAGATTGAGTATTGAGGATTGAAGATTGAGGATAGAGGATTGAGTACTGAGGATGGAGGATGAGGGCTGAGGGTTGAAGATTGAGGATTGAGAAATGAGGATTGAGGATTGAGGATTGAAATTGAGGATTGGGTATTGAGGATTGAAGAATGAGGATTGAGGAATTAGGATTGAGGATTGAGGATTGAGGATTGAAGATTGAGGATTGGGTATTGAGGATTCAAGAATGAGGATTGAGGATTGAGGATTGGGGATTGAGGATTGAAGATTAGTGTTGAGGATTGAAGATTGAGGATTGAGGATTGAGGATTGAGGATTGAGGATTGAAGATTGGGTATTGAGGATTGAAGATTGAGGATTGAGTATTGATGATTGAATATTGAGGATTGAGGATTGAGGTTTGAGGATTGAGGACGAGGACTGACGGTAGAGGATTTAGGTTTGAGGATTGAGGATTGAGGAACGAGGATTGAGGATGAGTGCTAAGGGTCGGGGATTGAGGTTCGACGACTGAGGACTGAGGATTGAGGATTGAGAATTGAGGATTGATGTTTGAGGATTGAAGATTGAGGATTGAGTATTGAGGATTGAGGAATGGGGATTGAAGATTGAGTATTGAGGATTGAAGATTGAGGATAGAGGATTGAGTACTGAGGATGGAGGATGAGGGCTGAGGGTTGAGGGTTTAGGATTGAGAAATGAGGATTGAGGATTGAGGATAGAAATTGAGGATTGGGTATTGAGGATTGAAGAATGAGGATTGAGGAATTAGGATTGAGGATTGAGGATTGCGGACTGAAGATTGAGGATTGGGTATTGAGGATTGAAGAATGAGGATTGAGGATTGAGGATTGAGGATTGAGGATTGAAGATTGAGTGTTGAGGATTGAAAATTGAGGATTGAGGATTGACGATTGAGGATTGAGGATTGAAGATTGAGTATTGAGGATTGAAGATTGAGGATTGAGTATTGAGGATTCAGGGTTGAAGACTGAGGATTGAGGATTGAGGATTGAGGATTGAGGATTGAGGATTGAAGATTGAATATTTATGATTGAATATTGAGGACTGAGGATTGAGGGTTGTGTATTGAGGACGAGGACTGAGGGTTGAATATTGATGTTTGAGGTCTGAGGATTAAGGATTGAGGATTGAGAATTGAGGACTGAGGATTGAGGATTGAAGATTAAGGAATGGGTATTTAGGATTGAAGAATGTGGATTGAGGATTGAGGTTTGAGGATTGGGGATTGAAGATTGAGTATTGATGATTGAATATTGAGGATTGAGGATTGAGGTTTGAGGATTGAGAATGAAGACTGAGGGTTGAGGATTGAGGTTTGAGGAACGATGATTGAGGATTGAGGATTGAGGACTAAGGATTGACGATTGAGTATTGAAGATTGAGGATTGATGACTGAGGATTGACGACTGAGAATTGAGGATTGAGGATTGATGATTGAAGATTGAGTATTGAGGATTGAATATTGCGGATTGAGGATTGAGGATTGAGGATTGAGGATTGAGGATTGAGGATTGAGGATTGAGTATTGAGGATTGAGGATTGAGGATTGAGGATTGAGAATTGAGGATTGAGGATTGAGGATTGAAGATTGAGTATTGATGATTGAATATTGAGGATTGAGGATTGAGGATTGAGGATTGAGGATTGAGTATTGAGGATTGAAGATTGAGGATTGAGTATTGAGGATTGAGGATTCAGGGTTGAAGATTGAGGATTGAGGATTGAGGATTGAGGATTGAAGATTGAGTATTGGTGATTGAATATTGAGGGTTGAGGATTGAGGTTTGAGGATTGAGGATGAAGACTGAGGGTTGAGGATTGAGGTTTGAGGAACGAGGATCGAGGATTGAGGATTCAGGACTAAGGATTGACGATTGAGTATTGAAGATTGAGGATTGATGACTGAGGATTGACGACTGAGAATTGAGGATTGAGGATTGATGATTGAAGATTGAGTATTGAGGATTGAATATTGAGGATTGAGGATTGAGGATTGAGGATTGAGGATTGAGGATTGAGGATTGAAGATTGAGTATTGAGTATTGAGGGTTGAGGATTGTGGATTGAGGATTAAGGATTGTGGATTGAATATTGTAGATTGAGTATTGATGCCTGAGGATTGAGGATTGAGGATTGTGGATTGAATATTGTAGATTGAGTATTGATGCCTGAGGATTGAGGATTGAGGATTGAGGGTTGAGGATTGAGGATTGAAGGTTGAGTATTGAGGATTGAAGATTGAGTATTCAAGATTGAGGATTGATGGTTGAATATTGAGGATTGAGGATTGAGGATTGAGGATTGAGGATTGGGTATTGAGGATTGAGTAATGAGGATTGAGGATTGAGGTTTGAGTATTGGGGATTGCAGATTGAGTATTGGCGATTGAAGATTGAGGATTGATGATTGAGGATTGAGGAATGAGGATCGAAGATTGAGTATTGAGGATTGAAGATTGAGGATAGAGGATTGAGTACTGAGGATGGAGGATGAGGTCTAAGGGTTGAAGATTGAGGATTGAGAAATGAGGATTGAGGATTGAGGATTGAAATTGAGGATTGGGTATTGAGGATTGAAGATTGAGGATTGAGTATTGAGGATTGAGGATTCAGGGTTGAAAATTGAGGATTGAGAATCGAGGATTGAGGATTGCGGATTGAGGATTGAAGATTGAATATTGATGATTGAATATTGAGGACTGAGGATTGAGGGTTGCGGATTGAGGACGAGGGCTGAGGGTTGAATATTGATGTTTGAGGTCTGAGTATTAAGGATTGAGGATTGAGAATTGAGGATTGAGGATTGAGGATTGAAGATTGAGGATTGGGTATTTAGGATTGAAGAATGAGGATTGAGGATTGAGGTTTGAGGATTGAGGATTGATGATTGAGTATTGTCGATTGAATATTGAGGATTGAGGTTTGAGGTTTGAGGATTGAGGACGAGGACTGACGGTTGAGGATTGAGGTTAGAGGATTGAGGTTTGGGGATTGAGGACTGAGGATTGAGGATTGAGGATTGAGGATTGAGCATTGAGGATTGAAGATTGATGACTGGGGATTGAGGATTGAATATTGAGGATTAACGATTGAAGATTGGGGATTTAGGATCTAGGATCGGAGATTGATTATTGAGGATTGAAGATTGAGGATTGACGATTGAGGATTGAGAATTGAGAATTGAGGATGAGGACTGAGGGTTGAGGATTGAGGTTTGAGGAATGAGGATTGATGGTTGAGGATTGAGGGTTGAGGATTGAGGATTGAGGATTGAGGATTGAGTATTGAAGATTGAGTATTGATACCTGAGGATTGAGGATTGAGGATTGAGGATTGAGGATTGAGGATTGAAGATTGAGTATTGGGGATTGAAGATTGAGGATTGAGGATTGAGGATTGAGGATGGAGGATGAGGACTGACGGTTGAGGATTGAGGTTTGAGGATTGAAGATTGAGGACTGAGGACTGAGGATTGAGGATTGAGGATTGAGCATTGAGGATTGAAGATTGAGTACTGGGGATTCGGGATTGCAGATTGAGGATTAAGGATTGAAGATTGAGTATTGAGGATTGAAGATAGAGGATTGATTATTGAGGATTGCGGATTCAGGGTTGAAAATTGAGGATTGAGGATTGAGGATTGAGGATTGAGGATTGAGGATTGAAGATTGAATATTGATGATTGAATATTGAGGACTGAGGATTGAGGGTTGTCGATTGAGGACGAGGACTGAGGGTTGAATATTGATGTTTGAGGTCTGAGGATTAAGGATTGAGGATTGAGAATTGAGGATTGAGGATTGAGGATTGGAAATTGAGGATTGGGTATTTAGGATTGAAGAATGAGGATTGAGGATTGAGGTTTGAGTATTGAGGATTGAAGATTGAGTATTGATGATTGAATATTGAGGATTGATGATTGAGGTTTGAGGATTGAGGACGAGGACTGACGGTTGAGGATTGAGGTTTGAGGATTAAGGATTGGGGATTGAGGACTGAGGATTGAGGATTGAGGATTGAGCATTGAGGATTGAAGATTGATGACTGGGGATTGAGGATTGAAGATTGAGGATTAACGATTGAAGGTTGGGGATTGAGGGCCTAGGATCGGAGATTGATTATTGAGGATTGAAGATTGAGGATTGAGGATTGAGGATTGAGAATTGAGAATTGAGGATGAGGACTGAGGGTTGAGGATTGAGGTTTGAGGAATGAGGATTGATGGTTGAGGATTGAGGATTGAGGATTGAGGATTGAGGATTGAGTATTGAATATTGAGTATTGTTGCCTGAGGCTTGAGGATTGAGGATTGAGTATTGAGGATTGAGGATTGAAGATTGAGTATTGGGGATTGAAGTTTGAGGATTGAGGATTGAGGATTGAGGTTGGAGAATGAGGACTGACGGTTGAGGATTGAGGTTAGAGGATTGAAGATTGAGGTCTGAGGACTGAGGATTGAGGATTGAGGATTGAGCATTGAGGATTGAAGATTGAGTACTGGGGATTGGGGATTGAAGGTTGAGGATTAAGGATTGAAGTTTGGGGATTGAGGATCAAGAATTGGAGATTGATTATTGAGGACTGAAGATTGAGGATTGAGAATTGAGGATTGAGAATTGAGAATTGAGTATTAGGACTGAGGGTTGAGGATTGAGGTTTGAGGATTGAGGATTGAGGGTTGAGGATTGAGGATTGAGGATTGCGGATTGAAGATTGAGTATTGATGATTGAATATTGAGGATTGAGGATTGAGGTTTGAGGATTGAGGATTGAGGAGTGAGGACTGGGGGTTGAGTATTGAAGATTGAGTATTGATGCCTGAGGATTGAGGATCGAGAATTGAGGATTGAGGATTGGAGATTGATTATTGAGGATTGAAGATTGAGGATTGAGGATTGAGGATTGAGAATTGAGAATTGAGTATGAGGACTGAGGGTTGAGGGTTGAGGTTTGAGGAATGAGGATTGAGGGTTGGGGAATGAGGATTGAGGATTGAGGATTGAGGATTGAGCATTGAAGATTGAGTATTGATGCCTGAGGATTGAGGATTGAGGATTGAGGATTGAGGACTGAGGATTGAGGATTGAAGATTGAGTATTGAGTATTGAAGGTTGAGGATTGTGGATTGATGATTAAGGACTGAGGATTGAATATTGTAGATTGAGTATTGATGCCTGAGGATTGAGGATTGGGTATTTAGGATTGAAGAATGAGGATTGAGGATTGAGGTTTGAGTATTGAGGATTGAAGATTGAGTATTGATGATTGAATATTGAGGATTGATGATTGAGGTTTGAGGATTGAGTATTGAGTATTGAAGGTTGAGGATTGTGGATTGAGGATTAAGGATTGAGGACTGAATATTGTAGATTGAGTATTGATGCCTGAGGATTGAGGATTGAGGATTGAGGATTGAGGATTGAGGATTGAGGATTGAGGATTGAGGATGGAAGATTGAGTATTGAGGATTGAAGATTGATGGTTGAAGATTGAGTATTGATGATTGAATATTGAGGATTGAGGATTGAGGATTGAGGATTGAGGATTGAGGATTGAGGATTGAAGATTGAGTATTGCTGATTGAATATTGAGGATTGGGGATTGTGGTTTGAGGGTTGAAGATTGAGAATTGATGATTGAAGATTGAGTATTGAGGATTGAATATTGAGGATTGAGGATTGAGGATTGAAGATTGAGTATTGAGGATTGAATATTGAGGATTGAGGATTGAGGATTGAGGATTGAGGATTGAGGATTGAAGATTGAGTATTGAGGATTGAATATTGAGGATTGAGGATTGAGGATTGAAGATTGAGGATTGAGGATTGAAGATTGAGTATTGAGGATTGAAGATTGAGGGTTAAAGATTGAGTATTGATGATTGAATATTGAGGATTGAGGATTGAATATTGAGGATTGAGGATTGAGGATCGAGGATTGAAGATTGAGAATTGAGGATTGAAGGTTGAGGATTGAGGATTGAGGATTGAGGAATGAGGATCGAAGATTGAGTATTGAGGATTGAAGATTGAGGATAGAGGATTGAGTACTGAGGATGGAGGATGAGGGCTGAGGGTTGAAGATTGAGGATTGAGAAATGAGGATTGAGGATTGAGGATTGAAATTGAGGATTGGGTATTGAGGATTGAAGAATGAGGATTGAGGAATTAGAATTGAGGATTGAGGATTGAGGATTGAAGATTGAGGATTGGGTATTGAGGATTCAAGAATGAGGATTGAGGATTGAGGATTGGGGATTGAGGATTGAAGATTAGTGTTGAGGATTGAAGATTGAGGATTGAGGATTGGGGATTGAGGATTGAAGATTAGTGTTGAGGATTGAAGATTGAGGATTGAGGATTGAGGATTGAGAATTGAGGATTGAGGATTGAGGATTGAAGATTAAGGATTGGGTATTTAGGATTGAAGAATGTGGATTGAGGATTGAGGTTTGAGGATTGGGGATTGAAGATTGAGTATTGATGATTGAATATTGAGGATTGAGGATTGAGGTTTGAGGATTGAGGATGAAGACTGAGGGTTGAGGATTGAGGTTTGAGGAACGATGATTGAGGATTGAGGATTGAGGACTAAGGATTGACGATTGAGTATTGAAGATTGAGGATTGATGACTGAGGATTGACGACTGAGAATTGAGGATTGAGGATTGATGATTGAAGATTGAGTATTGAGGATTGAATATTGCGGATTGAGGATTGAGGATTGAGGATTGAGGATTGAGGATTGAGTATTGAGGATTGAGGATTGAGGATTGAGGATTGAGAATTGAGGATTGAGGATTGAGGATTGAAGATTGAGTATTGATGATTGAATATTGAGGATTGAGGATTGAGGATTGAGGATTGAAGATTGAGTATTGAGGATTGAAGATTGAGGATTGAGTATTGAGGATTGAGGATTCAGGGTTGAAGATTGAGGATTGAGGATTGAGGATTGAGGATTGAAGATTGAGTATTGGTGATTGAATATTGAGGGTTGAGGATTGAGGTTTGAGGATTGAGGATGAAGACTGAGGGTTGAGGATTGAGGTTTGAGGAACGAGGATCGAGGATTGAGGATTCAGGTCTAAGGATTGACGATTGAGTATTGAAGATTGAGGATTGATGACTGAGGATTGACGACTGAGAATTGAGGATTGAGGATTGATGATTGAAGATTGAGTATTGAGGATTGAATATTGAGGATTGAGGATTGAGGATTGAGGATTGAGGATTGAGGATTGAGGATTGAAGATTGAGTATTGAGTATTGAAGGTTGAGGATTGTGGATTGAGGATTAAGGATTGTGGATTGAGGATTGGGTATTGAGGATTGAGTAATGAGGATTGAGGATTGAGGTTTGAGTATTGGGGATTGCAGATTGAGTATTGGCGATTGAAGATTGAGGATTGAGGATTGAGGATTGAGGAATGAGGATCGAAGATTGAGTATTGAGGATTGAAGATTGAGGATAGAGGATTGAGTACTGAGGATGGAGGATGAGGTCTGAGGGTTGAAGATTGAGGATTGAGAAATGAGGATTGAGGATTGAGGATTGAAATTGAGGATTGGGTATTGAGGATTGAAGAATGAGGATTGAGGAATTAGGATTGAGGATTGAGGATTGAGGGTTGAAGATTGAGGATTGGGTATTGAGGATTGAAGAATGAGGATTGAGGACTGAGGATTGGGGATTGAGGATTGAAGATTAGTGTTGAGGATTGAAGTTTGAGGATTGAGGATTGAGGATTGAGGATTGAGGGTTGAAGATTGGGTATTGAGGATTGAAGATTGAGGATTGAGTATTGAGGATTGAGGATTCAGGGTTGAAAATTGAGGATTGAGAATCGAGGATTGAGGATTGCGGATTGAGGATTGAAGATTGAATATTGATGATTGAATATTGAGGACTGAGGATTGAGGGTTGCGGATTGAGGACGAGGGCTGAGGGTTGAATATTGATGTTTGAGGTCTGAGTATTAAGGATTGAGGATTGAGAATTGAGGATTGAGGATTGAGGATTGAAGATTGAGGATTGGGTATTTAGGATTGAAGAATGAGGATTGAGGATTGAGGTTTGAGGATTGAGGATTGATGATTGAGTATTGTCGATTGAATATTGAGGATTGAGGTTTGAGGTTTGAGGATTGAGGACGAGGACTGACGGTTGAGGATTGAGGTTAGAGGATTGAGGATTGGGGATTGAGGACTGAGGATTGAGGATTGAGGATTGAGGATTGAGCATTGAGGATTGAAGATTGATGACTGGGGATTGAGGATTGAATATTGAGGATTAACGACTGAAGATTGGGGATTGAGGATCTAGGATCGGAGATTGATTATTGAGGATTGAAGATTGAGGATTGACGATTGAGGATTGAGAATTGAGAATTGAGGATGAGGACTGAGGGTTGAGGATTGAGGTTTGAGGAATGAGGATTGATGGTTGAGGATTGAGGGTTGAGGATTGAGGATTGAGGATTGAGGATTGAGTATTGAAGATTGAGTATTGATACCTGAGGATTGAGCATTGAGGATTGAAGATTGATGACTGGGGATTGAGGATTGAATATTGAGGATTAACGACTGAAGATTGGGGATTGAGGATCTAGGATCGGAGATTGATTATTGAGGATTGAAGATTGAGGATTGACGATTGAGGATTGAGAATTGAGAATTGAGGATGAGGACTGAGGGTTGAGGATTGAGGTTTGAGGAATGAGGATTGATGGTTGAGGATTGAGGGTTGAGGATTGAGGATTGAGGTTTGAGGATTGAGTATTGAAGATTGAGTATTGATACCTGAGGATTGAGGATTGAGGATTGAGGATTGAGGATTGAGGATTGAAGATTGAGTATTGGTGATTGAAGATTGAGGATTGAGGATTGAGGATTGAGGATGGAGGATGAGGACTGACGGTTGAGGATTGAGGTTTGAGGATTGAAGATTGAGGACTGAGGTCTGAGGATTGAGGATTGAGGATTGAGCATTGAGGATTGAAGATTGAGTACTGGGGATTCGGGATTGCAGATTGAGGATTAAGGATTGAAGATTGAGTATTGAGGATTGAAGATAGAGGATTGATTATTGAGGATTGCGGATTCAGGGTTGAAAATTGAGGATTGAGGATTGAGGATTGAGGATTGAGGATTGAGGATTGAAGATTGAATATTGATGATTGAATATTGAGGACTGAGGATTGAGGGTTGTCGATTGAGGACGAGGACTGAGGGTTGAATATTGATGTTTGAGGTCTGAGGATTAAGGATTGAGGATTGAGAATTGAGGATTGAGGATTGAGGATTGGAAATTGAGGATTGGGTATTTAGGATTGAAGAATGAGGATTGAGGATTGAGGTTTGAGTATTGAGGATTGAAGATTGAGTATTGATGATTGAATATTGAGGATTGATGATTGAGGTTTGAGGATTGAGGACGAGGACTGACGGTTGAGGATTGAGGTTTGAGGATTAAGGATTGGGGATTGAGGACTGAGGATTGAGGATTGAGGATTGAGCATTGAGGATTGAAGATTGATAACTGGGGATTGAGGATTGAAGATTGAGGATTAACGATTGAAGGTTGGGGATTGAGGGCCTAGGATCGGAGATTGATTATTGAGGATTGAAGATTGAGGATTGAGGATTGAGGATTGAGAATTGAGAATTGAGGATGAGGACTGAGGGTTGAGGATTGAGGTTTGAGGAATGAGTATTGATGGTTGAGGATTGAGGATTGAGGATTGAGGATTGAGGATTGAGTATTGAAGATTGAGTATTGTTGCCTGAGGCTTGAGGATTGAGGATTGAGTATTGAGGATTGAGGATTGAAGATTGAGTATTGGGGATTGAAGTTTGAGGATTGAGGATTGAGGATTGAGGTTGGAGAATGAGGACTGACGGTTGAGGGTTGAGGTTAGAGGATTGAAGATTGAGGTCTGAGGACTGAGGATTGAGGATTGAGGATTGAGCATTGAGGATTGAAGATTGAGTACTGGGGATTGGGGATTGAAGGTTGAGGATTAAGGATTGAAGATTGGGGATTGAGGATCAAGAATTGGAGATTGATTATTGAGGACTGAAGATTGAGGATTGAGAATTGAGGATTGAGAATTGAGAATTGAGTATGAGGACTGAGGGTTGAGGATTGAGGTTTGAGGAATGAGGATTGAGGGTTGAGGATTGAGGATTGAGGATTGCGGATTGAAGATTGAGTATTGATGATTGAATATTGAGGATTGAGGATTGAGGTTTGAGGATTGAGGATTGAGGAGTGAGGACTGGGGGTTGAGTATTGAAGATTGAGTATTGATGCCTGAGGATTGAGGATCGAGAATTGAGGATTGAGGATTGGAGATTGATTATTGAGGATTGAAGATTGAGGATTGAGGATTGAGGATTGAGAATTGAGAATTGAGTATGAGGACTGAGGGTTGAGGGTTGAGGTTTGAGGAATGAGGATTGAGGGTTGGGGAATGAGGATTGAGGATTGAGGATTGAGGATTGAGCATTGAAGATTGAGTATTGATGCCTGAGGATTGAGGATTGAGGATTGAGGATTGAGGACTGAGGATTGAGGATTGAAGATTGAGTATTGAGTATTGAAGGTTGAGGATTGTGGACTGATGATTAAGGACTGAGGATTGAATATTGTAGATTGAGTATTGATGCCTGAGGATTGAGGATTTTTGATTGAGGATTGAGGATTGAGGATTGAGGATTGAAGATTGAGTATTGAGGATTGAAGATTGAGGGTTGAAGATTGAGTATTGATGATTGAATATTGAGGATTGAGGATTGAGGATCGAGGATTGAAGATTGAGAATTGAGGATTGAAGATTGAGGATTGAGAATTGAGGATTGAGGATTGAGGATTGAGGATTGAAGATTCAGTATTGAGTATTGAATCTTGAGGATTGTGGATTGAGGGTTAAGGATTGAGGATTGAATATTGTAGATTGAGTATTGATGCCTGAGGATTGAGGATTGAGGATTGAGGATTGAGGATTCAGGATTGAAGATTGAGTATTGAGGATTGAAGATTGAGGGTTGAAGATTGAGTATTGATGATTGAATATTGAGGAATGAGGATTGAGGATTGAGGATTGAGGATTGAGTATTGAGGATTGAAGATTGAGTATGGATGATAGAATATTGAGGATTGAGGATTGAGGTTTGAGGAACGAGGATTGAGGATTGAGGATTGAGGAATAGGGATTGACGATTGAGTATTGAAGATTGAGGATTGATGACTGAGGATTGACGACTGAGAATTGGGGATTGAGGATTGATGATTGAAGATTGAGTATTGAGGATTGAATATTGAGGATTGAGGATCGAGGATGGAAGATTGAGAATTGAGGATTGAAGATTGGGGATTGAGGATTGAGTATTGAGGATGGAGGATGAGGGCTGAGGGTTGAATATTGAGGATTGAGGATTGAGTATTGAGGATTGAAGATTGAGGGTTGAAGATTGAGTATTGATGGTTGAAGATTGAGTATTGAGGATTGAATATTGAGGATTGAGGATTGAGGATTGAAGATTGAGTATTGAGGATTGAATATTGAGGATTGAGGATTGAGGATTGAGGATTGAGGATTGAGGATTGAAGATTGAGTATTGAGGATTGAAGATTGAGGGTTGATGACTGAGGATTGACGACTGAGAATTGAGGATTGAGGATTGATGATTGAAGATTGAGTATTGAGGATTGAATATTGAGGATTGAGGATTGAGGATTGAGGATTGAGGATTGAGAATTGAGGATTGAGGATTGAGGATTGGAAATTGAGGATTGGGTATTTAGGATTGAAGAATGAGGATTGAGGATTGAGGTTTGAGTATTGAGGATTGAAGATTGAGTATTGATGATTGAATATTGAGGATTGATGATTGAGGTTTGAGGATTGAGGACGAGGACTGACGGTTGAGGATTGAGGTTTGAGGATTAAGGATTGGGGATTGAGGACTGAGGATTGAGGATTGAGGATTGAGCATTGAGGATTGAAGATTGGTAACTGGGGATTGAGGATTGAAGATTGAGGATTAACGATTGAAGGTTGGGGATTGAGGGCCTAGGATCGGAGATTGATTATTGAGGATTGAAGATTGAGGATTGAGGATTGAGGATTGAGAATTGAGAATTGAGGATGAGGACTGAGGGTTGAGGATTGAGGTTTGAGGAATGAGTATTGATGGTTGAGGATTGAGGATTGAGGATTGAGGATTGAGGATTGAGTATTGAAGATTGAGTATTGTTGCCTGAGGCTTGAGTATTGAGGATTGAGTATTGAGGATTGAGGATTGAAGATTGAGTATTGGGGATTGAAGTTTGAGGATTGAGGATTGAGGATTGAGGTTGGAGAATGAGGACTGACGGTTGAGGGTTGAGGTTAGAGGATTGAAGATTGAGGTCTGAGGACTGAGGATTGAGGATTGAGGATTGAGCATTGAGGATTGAAGATTGAGTACTGGGGATTGGGGATTGAAGGTTGAGGATTAAGGATTGAAGATTGGGGATTGAGGATCAAGAATTGGAGATTGATTATTGAGGACTGAAGATTGAGGATTGAGAATTGAGGATTGAGAATTGAGAATTGAGTATGAGGACTGAGGGTTGAGGATTGAGGTTTGAGGAATGAGGATTGAGGGTTGAGGATTGAGGATTGAGGATTGCGGATTGAAGATTGAGTATTGATGATTGAATATTGAGGATTGAGGATTGAGGTTTGAGGATTGAGGATTGAGGAGTGAGGACTGGGGGTTGAGTATTGAAGATTGAGTATTGATGCCTGAGGATTGAGGATCGAGAATTGAGGATTGAGGATTGGAGATTGATTATTGAGGATTGAAGATTGAGGATTGAGGATTGAGGATTGAGGATTGAGAATTGAGTATGAGGACTGAGGGTTGAGGGTTGAGGTTTGAGGAATGAGGATTGAGGGTTGGGGAATGAGGATTGAGGATTGAGGATTGAGGATTGAGCATTGAAGATTGAGTATTGATGCCTCAGGATTGAGGATTGAGGATTGAGGATTGAGGACTGAGGATTGAGGATTGAAGATTGAGTATTGAGTATTGAAGGTTGAGGATTGTGGACTGATGATTAAGGACTGAGGATTGAATATTGTAGATTGAGTATTGATGCCTGAGGATTGAGGATTTTTGATTGAGGATTGAGGATTGAGGATTGAGGATTGAAGATTGAGTATTGAGGATTGAAGATTGAGGGTTGAAGATTGAGTATTGATGATTGAATATTGAGGATTGAGGATTGAGGATCGAGGATTGAAGATTGAGAATTGAGGATTGAAGATTGAGGATTGAGAATTGAGGATTGAGGATTGAGGATTGAGGATTGAAGATTCAGTATTGAGTATTGAAGCTTGAGGATTGTGGATTGAGGGTTAAGGATTGAGGATTGAATATTGTAGATTGAGTATTGATGCCTGAGGATTGAGGATTGAGGATTGAGGATTGAGGATTCAGGATTGAAGATTGAGTATTGAGGATTGAAGATTGAGGGTTGAAGATTGAGTATTGATGATTGAATATTGAGGAATGAGGATTGAGGATTGAGGATTGAGGATTGAGTATTGAGGATTGAAGATTGAGTATGGATGATAGAATATTGAGGATTGAGGATTGAGGTTTGAGGAACGAGGATTGAGGATTGAGGATTGAGGACTAGGGATTGACGATTGAGTATTGAAGATTGAGGATTGATGACTGAGGATTGACGACTGAGAATTGGGGATTGAGGATTGATGATTGAAGATTGAGTATTGAGGATTGAATATTGAGGATTGAGGATCGAGGATGGAAGATTGAGAATTGAGGATTGAAGATTGGGGATTGAGGATTGAGTATTGAGGATGGAGGATGAGGGCTGAGGGTTGAATATTGAGGATTGAGGATTGAGTATTGAGGATTGAAGATTGAGGGTTGAAGATTGAGTATTGATGGTTGAAGATTGAGTATTGAGGATTGAATATTGAGGATTGAGGATTGAGGATTGAAGATTGAGTATTGAGGATTGAATATTGAGGATTGAGGATTGAGGATTGAGGATTGAGGATTGAGGATTGAAGATTGAGTATTGAGGATTGAAGATTGAGGGTTAAAGATTGAGTATTGATGATTGAATATTGAGGATTGAGGATTGAGGATTGAGGATTGAGGATTGAGGACTGAGGATTGAGGATTGAGAATTGAGGATAGATGTTTGAGGATTGAAGATTGAGGATTGAGGATTGAGGATTGAGGAATGAGGATTGAAGATTGAGTATTGAGGATAGAATATTGAGGATAGAGGATTGAGTACTGAGGATGGAGGATGAGGGCTGAGGGTTGAGGATTGAGGATTGAGAAATGAGGATTGAGGATTGAAGATTGAGTATTGAGTATTGAGGATTGATGACTGAGGATTGACGACTGAGAATTGAGGACTGAGGATTGATGATTGAAGATTGAGTATTGAGGATTGAATATTGCGGATTGAGGATTGAGGATTGAGGATTGAGGATTGAGCATTGAGGATTGAGGATTGAGGATTGAAGATTGAGTATTGAGTATTGAAGGTTGAGGATTGTGGATTGAGGATTAAGGATTGAGGATTGAATATTGTAGATTGAGTATTGATGCCTGAGGATTGAGGATTGAGGATTGAGGATTGAGGATTGAGGATGGAAGATTGAGTATTGAGGATTGAAGATTGAGGGTTGAAGATTGAGTATTGATGATTGAATATTGAGGATTGAGGATTGAGGGTCGAGGATTGAGGATTGAGGATTGAGGATTGAAGATTGAGTATTGCTGATTGAATATTGAGGATTGGGGATTGTGGTTTGAGGATTGAGGACGAGGACTGACGGTAGAGGATTTAGGTTTGAGGATGCGTGCTAAGCGTCGGGGGTTGAGATTCGACGACTGAGGACTGAGGATTGAGGATTGAGAATTGAGGATTGATGTTTGAGGATTGAAGATTGAGGATTGGGTATTGAGGATTGAGGAATGAGGATTGAGGATTGAGGATTGAGGATCTAGGATTGGAGATTGATTATTGAGTATTGAAGGTTGAGGATTGTGGATTGTGGGATGAGGATTGAGGATGAGTGCTAAGGGTCGGGGATTGATGTTCGACGACTGAGGACTGAGGATTGAGGATTGAGAATTGAGGATAGATGTTTGAGGATTGAGGATTGAGGATTGAGGAATGAGGATTGAAGATTGAGTATTGAGGATTGAAGATTGAGGATAGAGGATTGAGTACTGAGGATGGAGGATGAGGGCTGAGGGTTGAGGATTGAGGATTGAGAAATGAGGATTGAGGATTGAGGATTGAAATTGAGGATTGGGTATTGAGGATTGAAGAATGAGGATTGAGGAATTAGGATTGAGGATTGAGGATTGAGGATTGAAGATTGAGGATTGGGTATTGAGGATTGAAGAATGAGGATTGAGGATTGAGGATTGAGGATTGAGGATTGAAGATTGAGTGTTGAGGATTGAAAATTGAGGTTTGAGGATAGACGATTGAGGATTGAGGATTGAAGATTGAGTATTGAGGATTGAAGATGGAGGATCGAGTATTGAGGATTGAGGATTGAGGATTGAGGATTGAAGATTGAGTATTGAGTATTGAAGGTTGAGGATTGTGGATTGAGGATTAAGGATTGAGGATTGAATATTGTAGATTGAGTATTGATGCCTGAGGATTGAGGATTGAGGATTGAGGATTGAGGATTGAGGATGGAAGATTGAGTATTGAGGATTGAAGATTGAGGGTTGAATATTGAGTATTGATGATTGAATATTGAGGATTGAGGATTGAGGATCGAGGATTGAGGATTGAGGATTGAGGATTGAAGATTGAGTATTGCTGATTGAATATTGAGGATTGGGGATTGTGGTTTGAGGATTGAGGACGAGGACTGACGGTAGAGGATTTAGGTTTGAGGATGCGTGCTAAGCGTCGGGGGTTGAGATTCGACGACTGAGGACTGAGGATTGAGGATTGAGAATTGAGGATTGATGTTTGAGGATTGAAGATTGAGGATTGGGTATTGAGGTTTGAGGATTGAGGATTGAGGATTGAGGAATGATGATTGAAGATTGAGTATTGAGGATTGAAGATTGAGGATAGAGGATTGAGTACTGAGGATGGAGGATGAGGGCTGAGGGTTGAGGATTGAGGATTGAGAAATGAGGATTGAGGATTGAGGATTGAAATTGAGGATTGGGTATTGAGGATTGAAGAATGAGGATTGAGGAATTAGGATTGAGGATTGAGGATTGAGGATTGAAGATTGAGGATTGGGTATTGAGGATTGAAGAATGAGGATTGAGGATTGAGGATTGAGGATTGAGGATTGAAGATTGAGTGTTGAGGATTGAAAATTGAGGTTTGAGGATAGACGATTGAGGATTGAGGATTGAAGATTGAGTATTGAGGATTGAAGATGGAGGATTGAGTATTGAGGATTGAGGATTCAGGGTTGAAGATTGAGGATTGAGGATTGAGGATTGAGGATTGAGGATTGAGGATTGAAGATTGAATATTTATGATTGAATATTGAGGACTGAGGATTGAGGGTTGTGGATTGAGGACGAGGACTGAGGGTTGAATATTGATGTTTGAGGACTGAGGATTAAGGATTGAGGATTGAGAATTGAGGATTGAGGATTAAGGATTGAAGATTAAGGATTGGGTATTTAGGATTGAAGAGTGAGGATTGATGCCTGAGGATTGAGGATTGAGGATTGAGGATTGAGGATTGAGGATGGAAGATTGAGTATTGAGGATTGAAGATTGAGGGTTGAAGATTGAGTATTGATGATTGAAGATTGAGTATTGAGGATTGAAGATGGAGGATTGAGTATTGAGGATTGAGGATTCAGGGTTGAAGATTGAGGATTGAGGATTGAGGATTGAGGATTGAGGATTGAGGATTGAGGATTGAAGATTGAATATTTATGATTGAATATTGAGGACTGAGGATTGAGGGTTGTGGATTGAGGACGAGGACTGAGGGTTGAATATTGATGTTTGAGGTCTGAGGATTAAGGATTGAGGATTGAGAATTGAGAATTGAGGATTAAGGATTGAAGATTAAGGATTGGGTATTTAGGATTGAAGAATGAGGATTGAGGATTGAGGTTTGAGGATTGGGCATTGAAGATTGAGTATTGATGATTGAATATTGAGGATTGAGGATTGAGGTTTGAGGATTGAGGATGAAGACTGAGGGTTGAGGATTGAGGTTTGAGGAACGGGGATTGAGGATTGAGGATTGAGGACTAAGGATTGACGATTGAGTATTGAAGATTGAGGATTGATGACTGAGGATTGACGACTGTGAATTGAGGACTGAGGATTGATGATTGAAGATTGAGTATTGAGGATTGAATATTGCGGATTGAGGATTGAGGATTGAGGATTGAGGATTGAGGATTGAGGATTGAGGATTGAAGATTGAGTATTGAGTATTGAAGGTTGAGGATTGTGGATTGAGGATTAAGGATTGAGGATTGAATATTGTAGATTGAGTATTGATGCCTGAGGATTGAGGTTTGAGGATTGAGGATTGAGGATTGAGGATGGAAGATTGAGTATTGAGGATTGAAGATTGAGGGTTGAAGATTGAGTATTGATGATTGAATATTGAGGATTGAGGATTGAGGATTGAGGATTGAGGATTGAGGATTGAGGATTGAAGATTGAGTATTGCTGATTGAATATTGAGTATTGGGGATTGAGGTTTGAGGATTGAGGACGAGGACTGACGGTAGAGGATTTAGGTTTGAGGATTGAGGATTGAGGACTGAGGATTGAGGATGCGTGCTAAGCGTCGGGGATTGAGATTCGACGATTGAGGACTGAGGATTGAGGATTGAGGATTGAGGATTGAGGATTGAGGATTGAAGATTGAGTATTGATGATTGAATATTGAGGATTGAGGATTGAGGTTTGAGGATTGAGAATTGAGGATTGAGGATTGAGGATTGAGTATTGAAGATTGAGTATTGATGCCTGAGGATTGAGGATCGAGGATTGAGGATTGAGGATTGGAGATTGATTATTGAGGATTGAAGATTGAGGATTGAGGATTGAGGATTGAGAATTGGGAATTGAGTATGAGGACTGAGGGTTGAGGATTGATGTTTGAGGAATGAGGATTGAGGGTTGGGGAATGAGGATTCAGGATTGAGGATTGAGGATTGAGCATTGAAGATTGAGTATTGATGCCTGAGGATTGAGGATTGAGGATTGAGGATTGAAGATTGAGTGTTGAGGGTTGAAGATTGAGGACTGAGGATTGAGGATTGAGGATTGAGGATTGAAGATTGAGTATTGAGGATTGAAGATTGAGGATTGAGTATTGATGATTGAGGATTCAGGGTTGAAGATTGAGGATTGAGGATTGAGGATTGACGATCTAGGATTGGAGATTGATTATTGAGTATAGAAGCTTGAGGATTGTGGATTGAGGATTGAGGATTGAGGATTGAGGATTGAGGATTGAGGATTGAGGATTGAGAATTGAGGATTGGAGATTGAGGATTGAGTATTGAGGATTGAGGATTCAGGGTTGAAGATTGAGGATTGAGGATTGAGGATTGAGGATTGAGGACTGAGGTTTGGGTATTGAGGATTGAGGAATGAGGATTGAGGATTGAGGTTTGAGGATTGAGGATTGTAGATTGAGTATTGAGGATTGAAGATTGAGGATTGAGGATTGAGGATTGAGGAATGAGGATTGAAGATTGAGTATTGAGGATTGAAGATTGAGGATAGAGGATTGAGTACTGAGGATGGAGGATGAGGGCTGAGGGTTGAGGATTGAGGATTGAGAAATGAGGATTGAGGATTGAGGATTGAAATTGAGGATTGGGTATTGAGGATTGAAGAATGAGGATTGAGGAATTAGGATTGAGGATTGAGGATTGAGGATTGAAGATTGAGGATTGGGTATTGAGGATTGAAGAATGAGGATTGAGGATTGAGGATTGAGGATTGAGTATTGAAGATTGAGTGTTGAGGATTGAAGATTGAGGATTGAGGATTGAGGATTGAGGATTGAGGATTGAAGATTGAGTGTTGAGGATTGAAAATTGAGGTTTGAGGATAGACGATTGAGGATTGAGGATTGAAGATTGAGTATTGAGGATTGAAGATGGAGGATTGAGTATTGAGGATTGAGGATTCAGGGTTGAAGATTGAGGATTGAGTATTGAGGATTGAGGATTGAGGATTGAGGATTGAAGATTGAATATTTATGATTGAATATTGAGGACTGAGGATTGAGGGTTGTGGATTGAGGACGAGGACTGAGGGTTGAATATTGATGTTTGAGGACTGAGGATTAAGGATTGAGGATTGAGAATTGAGGATTGAGGATTAAGGATTGAAGATTAAGGATTGGGTATTTAGGATTGAAGAGTGAGGATTGATGCCTGAGGATTGAGGATTGAGGATTGAGGATTGAGGATTGAGGATTGAGGATGGAAGATTGAGTATTGAGGATTGATGATTGAGGGTTGAAGATTGAGTATTGATGATTGAAGATTGAGTATTGAGGATTGAAGATGGAGGATTGAGTATTGAGGATTGAGGATTCAGGGTTGAAGATTGAGGATTGAGGATTGAGGATTGAGGATTGAGGATTGAGGATTGAGGATTGAAGATTGAATATTTATGATTGAATATTGAGGACTGAGGATCGAGGATTGAGGATTGAGGATTGGAGATTGATTATTGAGGATTGAAGATTGAGGATTGAGGATTGAGGATTGAGAATTGGGAATTGAGTATGAGGACTGAGGGTTGAGGATTGATGTTTGAGGAATGAGGATTGAGGGTTGGGGAATGAGGATTCAGGATTGAGGATTGAGGATTGAGCATTGAAGATTGAGTATTGATGCCTGAGGATTGAGGATTGAGGATTGAGGATTGAAGATTGAGTGTTGAGGGTTGAAGATTGAGGACTGAGGATTGAGGATTGAGGATTGAGGATTGAAGATTGAGTATTGAGGATTGAAGATTGAGGATTGAGTATTGATGATTGAGGATTCAGGGTTGAAGATTGAGGATTGAGGATTGAGGATTGACGATCTAGGATTGGAGATTGATTATTGAGTATAGAAGCTTGAGGATTGTGGATTGAGGATTGAGGATTGAGGATTGAGGATTGAGGATTGAGGATTGAGGATTGAGAATTGAGGATTGGAGATTGAGGATTGAGTATTGAGGATTGAGGATTCAGGGTTGAAGATTGAGGATTGAGGATTGAGGATTGAGGATTGAGGATTGAGGACTGAGGTTTGGGTATTGAGGATTGAGGAATGAGGATTGAGGATTGAGGTTTGAGGATTGAGGATTGTAGATTGAGTATTGAGGATTGAAGATTGAGGATTGAGGATTGAGGATTGAGGAATGAGGATTGAAGATTGAGTATTGAGGATTGAAGATTGAGGATAGAGGATTGAGTACTGAGGATGGAGGATGAGGGCTGAGGGTTGAGGATTGAGGATTGAGAAATGAGGATTGAGGATTGAGGATTGAAATTGAGGATTGGGTATTGAGGATTGAAGAATGAGGATTGAGGAATTAGGATTGAGGATTGAGGATTGAGGATTGAAGATTGAGGATTGGGTATTGAGGATTGAAGAATGAGGATTGAGGATTGAGGATTGAGGATTGAGTATTGAAGATTGAGTGTTGAGGATTGAAGATTGAGGATTGAGGATTGAGGATTGAGGATTGAGGATTGAAGATTGAGTATTGAGGATTGAATATTGAGGATTGAGGTTTGAGGTTTGAGGATTGAGGATTGAGGATTGAGGATTGAGGATTGAGTATTGAAGATTGAGTATTGATGCCTGAGGATTGAGGATCGAGGATTGAGGATTGAGGATTGGAGATTGATTATTGAGGATTGAAGATTGAGGATTGAGGATTGAGGATTGAGAATTGAGAATTGAGTATGAGGACTGAGGGTTGAGGATTGAGGTTTGAGGAATGAGGATTGAGGGTTGGGGAATGAGGATTGAGGATTGAGGATTGAGGATTGAGCATTGAAGATTGAGTATTGATGCCTGAGGATTGAGGATTGAGGATTGGTGATTGAGTATTGATGATTGAATATTGAGGATTGAGGATTGAGGATTGAGGATTGAGGATTGAGGATTGAGGATTGAAGATTGAGAATTGATGATTGAATATTGAGGATTGAGGATTGAGGTTTGAGGATTGAGGACGAGGACTGACGGTAGAGGATTTAGGTTTGAGGATTGAGGATTGAGGGATGAGGATTGAGGATGAGTGCTAAGAGTCGGGGATTGATGTTCGACGACTGAGGACTGAGGATTGAGGATTGAGAATTGAGGATAGATGTTTGAGGATTGAAGATTGAGGATTGAGGATTGAGGATTGAGGAATGAGGATTGAAGACTGAGTATTGAGGATAGAAGATTGAGGATAGAGGATTGAGTACTGAGGATGGAGGATAAGGGCTGAGGGTTGAGGATTGAGGATTGAGAAATGAGGATTGAGGATTGAGGATTGAAATTGAGGATTGGGTATTGAGGATTGAAGAATGAGGATTGAGGAATTAGGATTGAGGATTGAGGACTGAGGATTGAAGATTGAGGATTGGGTATTGAGGATTGAAGAATGAGGATTGAGGATTGAGGATTGAGGATTGAGGATTGAAGATTGAGTGTTGAGGATTGAGGATTGACGATTGAGGATTGAGGATTGAAGATTGAGTATTGAGGATTGAAGATGGAGGATTGAGTATTGAGGATTGATGATTCAGGGTTGAAGATTGAAGATTGAGGATTGAGGATTGAGGATTGAGGATTGAGGATTGAAGATTGAATATTTATGATAGAATATTGAGGACTGAGGATTGAGGGTTGTGGATTGAGGACGAGGACTGAGGGTTGAATATTGATGTTTGAGGTCTGAGGATTAAGGATTGAGGATTGAGAATTGAGAATTGAGGATTAAGGATTGAAGATTAAGGATTGGGTATTTAGGATTGAAGAATGAGGATTGAGGATTGAGGTTTGAGGATTGGGGATTGAGGATGAAGACTGAGGGTTGAGGATTGAGGTTTGAGGAACGAGGATTGAGGATTGAGGATTGAGGACTAAGGATTGACGATTGAGTATTGAAGATTGAGGATTGATGACTGAGGATTGACGACTGAGAATTGAGGACTGAGGATTGATGATTGAAGATTGAGTATTGAGGATTGAATATTGCGGATTGAGGATTGAGGATTGAGGATTGAGGATTGAGGATTTTAGGATTGAAGATTGAGTATTGAGTATTGAAGGTTGAGGATTGTGGATTGAGGATTAAGGATTGAGGATTGAATATTGTAGATTGAGTATTGATGCCTGAGGATTGAGGATTGAGGATTGAGGATTGAGGATTGAGGATGGAAGATTGAGTATTGAGGATTGAAGATTGAGGGTTGAAGATTGAGAATTGATGATTGAATATTGAGGATTGAGGATTGAGGATCGAGGATTGAGGATTGAGGATTGAGGATTGAAGATTGAGTATTGCTGATTGAATATTGAGGATTGGGGATTGAGGTTTGAGGATTGAGGACGAGGACTGACGGTAGAGGATTTAGGTTTGAGGATGCGTGCTAAGCGTCGGGGGTTGAGATTCGACGACTGAGGACTGAGGATTGAGGATTGAGAATTGAGGATTGATGTTTGAGGATTGAAGATTGAGGATTGGGTATTGAGGATTGAGGAATGAGGATTGAGGATTGAGGATTGAGGATCTAGGATTGGAGATTGATTATTGAGTATTGAAGGTTGAGGATTGTGGATTGAGGGATGAGGATTGAGGATGAGTGCTAAGGGTCGGGGATTGATGTTCGACGACTGAGGACTGAGGATTGAGGATTGAGAATTGAGGATAGATGTTTGAGGATTGAGGATTGAGGATTGAGGAATGAGGATTGAAGATTGAGTATTGAGGATTGAAGATTGAGGATAGAGGATTGAGTACTGAGGATGGAGGATGAGGGCTGAGGGTTGAGGATTGAGGATTGAGAAATGAGGATTGAGGATTGAGGATTGAAATTGAGGATTGGGTATTGAGGATTGAAGAATGAGGATTGAGGAATTAGGAATGAGGATTGAGGATTGAGGATTGAAGATTGAGGATTGGGTATTGAGGATTGAAGAATGAGGATTGAGGATTGAGGATTGAGGATTGAGGATTGAAGATTGAGTGTTGAGGATTGAAAATTGAGGATTGAGGATAGACGATTGAGGATTGAGGATTGAAGATTGAGGATTCAGGGTTGAAGATTGAAGATTGAGGATTGAGGATTGAGGATTGAGGATTGAGGATTGAAGATTGAATATTTATGATAGAATATTGAGGACTGAGGATTGAGGGTTGTGGATTGAGGACGAGGACTGAGGGTTGAATATTGATGTTTGAGGTCTGAGGATTAAGGATTGAGGATTGAGAATTGAGAATTGAGGATTAAGGATTGAAGATTAAGGATTGGGTATTTAGGATTGAAGAATGAGGATTGAGGATTGAGGTTTGAGGATTGGGGATTGAGGATGAAGACTGAGGGTTGAGGATTGAGGTTTGAGGAACGAGGATTGAAGATTGAGGATTGAGGACTAAGGATTGACGATTGAGTATTGTAGATTGAGTATTGATGCCTGAGGATTGAGGATTGAGGATTGAGGATTGAGGATTGAGGATGGAAGATTGAGTATTGAGGATTGAAGATTGAGGGTTGAAGATTGAGTATTGATGATTGAATATTGAGGATTGAGGATTGAGGATTGAGGATTGAGGATTGAGGATTGAGGATTGAAGATTGAGTATTGCTGATTGAATATTGAGTATTGGGGATTGAGGTTTGAGGATTGAGGACGAGGACTGACGGTAGAGGATTTAGGTTTGAGGATTGAGGATTGAGGACTGAGGATTGAGGATGCGTGCTAAGCGTCGGGGATTGAGATTCGACGATTGAGGACTGAGGATTGAGGATTGAGGATTGAGGATTGAGGATTGAGGATTGAAGATTGAGTATTGATGATTGAATATTGAGGATTGAGGATTGAGGTTTGAGGATTGAGAATTGAGGATTGAGGATTGAGGATTGAGTATTGAAGATTGAGTATTGATGCCTGAGGATTGAGGATCGAGGATTGAGGATTGAGGATTGGAGATTGATTATTGAGGATTGAAGATTGAGGATTGAGGATTGAGGATTGAGAATTGGGAATTGAGTATGAGGACTGAGGGTTGACGATTGATGTTTGAGGAATGAGGATTGAGGGTTGGGGAATGAGGATTCAGGATTGAGGATTGAGGATTGAGCATTGAAGATTGAGTATTGATGCCTGAGGATTGAGGATTGAGGATTGAGGATTGAAGATTGAGTGTTGAGGGTTGAAGATTGAGGACTGAGGATTGAGGATTGAGGATTGAGGATTGAAGATTGAGTATTGAGGATTGAAGATTGAGGATTGAGTATTGATGATTGAGGATTCAGGGTTGAAGATTGAGGATTGAGGATTGAGGATTGACGATCTAGGATTGGAGATTGATTATTGAGTATAGAAGCTTGAGGATTGTGGATTGAGGATTGAGGATTGAGGATTGAGGATTGAGGATTGAGGATTGAGGATTGAGAATTGAGGATTGGAGATTGAGGATTGAGTATTGAGGATTGAGGATTCAGGGTTGAAGATTGAGGATTGAGGATTGAGGATTGAGGATTGAGGATTGAGGACTGAGGTTTGGGTATTGAGGATTGAGGAATGAGGATTGAGGATTGAGGTTTGAGGATTGAGGATTGTAGATTGAGTATTGAGGATTGAAGATTGAGGATTGAGGATTGAGGATTGAGGAATGAGGATTGAAGATTGAGTATTGAGGATTGAAGATTGAGGATAGAGGATTGAGTACTGAGGATGGAGGATGAGGGCTGAGGGTTGAGGATTGAGGATTGAGAAATGAGGATTGAGGATTGAGGATTGAAATTGAGGATTGGGTATTGAGGATTGAAGAATGAGGATTGAGGAATTAGGATTGAGGATTGAGGATTGAGGATTGAAGATTGAGGATTGGGTATTGAGGATTGAAGAATGAGGATTGAGGATTGAGGATTGAGGATTGAGTATTGAAGATTGAGTGTTGAGGATTGAAGATTGAGGATTGAGGATTGAGGATTGAGGATTGAGGATTGAAGATTGAGTATTGAGGATTGAATATTGAGGATTGAGGTTTGAGGTTTGAGGATTGAGGATTGAGGATTGAGGATTGAGGATTGAGTATTGAAGATTGAGTATTGATGCCTGAGGATTGAGGATCGAGGATTGAGGATTGAGGATTGGAGATTGATTATTGAGGATTGAAGATTGAGGATTGAGGATTGAGGATTGAGAATTGAGAATTGAGTATGAGGACTGAGGGTTGAGGATTGAGGTTTGAGGAATGAGGATTGAGGGTTGGGGAATGAGGATTGAGGATTGAGGATTGAGGATTGAGCATTGAAGATTGAGTATTGATGCCTGAGGATTGAGGATTGAGGATTGGTGATTGAGTATTGATGATTGAATATTGAGGATTGAGGATTGAGGATTGAGGATTGAGGATTGAGGATTGAGGATTGAAGATTGAGAATTGATGATTGAATATTGAGGATTGAGGATTGAGGTTTGAGGATTGAGGACGAGGACTGACGGTAGAGGATTTAGGTTTGAGGATTGAGGATTGAGGGATGAGGATTGAGGATGAGTGCTAAGAGTCGGGGATTGATGTTCGACGACTGAGGACTGAGGATTGAGGATTGAGAATTGAGGATAGATGTTTGAGGATTGAAGATTGAGGATTGAGGATTGAGGATTGAGGAATGAGGATTGAAGACTGAGTATTGAGTATAGAAGATTGAGGATAGAGGATTGAGTACTGAGGATGGAGGATAAGGGCTGAGGGTTGAGGATTGAGGATTGAGAAATGAGGATTGAGGATTGAGGATTGAAATTGAGGATTGGGTATTGAGGATTGAAGAATGAGGATTGAGGAATTAGGATTGAGGATTGAGGACTGAGGATTGAAGATTGAGGATTGGGTATTGAGGATTGAAGAATGAGGATTGAGGATTGAGGATTGAGGATTGAGGATTGAAGATTGAGTGTTGAGGATTGAGGATTGACGATTGAGGATTGAGGATTGAAGATTGAGTATTGAGGATTGAAGATGGAGGATTGAGTATTGAGGATTGAGGATTCAGGGTTGAAGATTGAAGATTGAGGATTGAGGATTGAGGATTGAGGATTGAGGATTGAAGATTGAATATTTATGATAGAATATTGAGGACTGAGGATTGAGGGTTGTGGATTGAGGACGAGGACTGAGGGTTGAATATTGATGTTTGAGGTCTGAGGATTAAGGATTGAGGATTGAGAATTGAGAATTGAGGATTAAGGATTGAAGATTAAGGATTGGGTATTTAGGATTGAAGAATGAGGATTGAGGATTGAGGTTTGAGGATTGGGGATTGAGGATGAAGACTGAGGGTTGAGGATTGAGGTTTGAGGAACGAGGATTGAGGATTGAGGATTGAGGACTAAGGATTGACGATTGAGTATTGAAGATTGAGGATTGATGACTGAGGATTGACGACTGAGAATTGAGGACTGAGGATTGATGATTGAAGATTGAGTATTGAGGATTGAATATTGCGGATTGAGGATTGAGGATTGAGGATTGAGGATTGAGGATTGAGGATTGAAGATTGAGTATTGAGTATTGAAGGTTGAGGATTGTGGATTGAGGATTAAGGATTGAGGATTGAATATTGTAGATTGAGTATTGATGCCTGAGGATTGAGGATTGAGGATTGAGGATTGAGGATTGAGGATGGAAGATTGAGTATTGAGGATTGAAGATTGAGGGTTGAAGATTGAGAATTGATGATTGAATATTGAGGATTGAGGATTGAGGATCGAGGATTGAGGATTGAGGATTGAGGATTGAAGATTGAGTATTGCTGATTGAATATTGAGGATTGGGGATTGAGGTTTGAGGATTGAGGACGAGGACTGACGGTAGAGGATTTAGGTTTAAGGATGCGTGCTAAGCGTCGGGGGTTGAGATTCGACGACTGAGGACTGAGGATTGAGGATTGAGAATTGAGGATTGATGTTTGAGGATTGAAGATTGAGGATTGGGTATTGAGGATTGAGGAATGAGGATTGAGGATTGAGGATTGAGGATCTAGGATTGGAGATTGATTATTGAGTATTGAAGGTTGAGGATTGTGGATTGAGGGATGAGGATTGAGGATGAGTGCTAAGGGTCGGGGATTGATGTTCGACGACTGAGGACTGAGGATTGAGGATTGAGAATTGAGGATAGATGTTTGAGGATTGAGGATTGAGGATCGAGGAATGAGGATTGAAGATTGAGTATTGAGGATTGAAGATTGAGGATAGAGGATTGAGTACTGAGGATGGAGGATGAGGGCTGAGGGTTGAGGATTGAGGATTGAGAAATGAGGATTGAGGATTGAGGATTGAAATTGAGGATTGGGTATTGAGGATTGAAGAATGAGGATTGAGGAATTAGGAATGAGGATTGAGGATTGAGGATTGAAGATTGAGGATTGGGTATTGAGGATTGAAGAATGAGGATTGAGGATTGAGGATTGAGGATTGAGGATTGAAGATTGAGTGTTGAGGATTGAAAATTGAGGATTGAGGATAGACGATTGAGGATTGAGGATTGAAGATTGAGTATTGAGGATTGAAGATGGAGGATTGAGTATTGAGGATTGAGGATTCAGGGTTGAAGATTGAGGATTGAGGATTGAGGATTGAGGATTGAGGATTGAGGATTGAAGATTGAATATTTATGATTGAATATTGAGGACTGAGGATTGAGTGTTGTGGATTGAGGACGAGGACTGAGGGTTGAATATTGATGTTTGAGGACTGAGGATTAAGGATTGAGGATTGAGAATTGAGGATTGAGGATTAAGGATTGAAGATTAAGGATTGGGTATTTAGGATTGAAGAGTGAGGATTGATGCCTGAGGATTGAGGATTGAGGATTGAGGATTGAGGATTGAGGATGGAAGATCGAGTATTGAGGATTGAAGATTGAGGGTTGAAGATTGAGTATTGATGATTGAATATTGAGGATTGAGGATTGAGGATTGAGGATTGAGGATTGAGGATCTAGGATTGGAGATTAATTATTGAGTATAGAAGCTTGAGGATTGTGGATTGAGGATTGAGGATTGAGGATTGAGGATTGAGGATTCAGGATTGAGAATTGAGGATTGCAGTTTGAGGATTGAAGATTGAGTATTGATGATTGAATATTGAGGATTGAGGATTGAGGATTGAGGATTGAAGAATGAGTATTGAGGATTGAAGATTGAGGATTGAGTATTGAGGATTGAGGATTCAGGGTTGAAGATTGAGGATTGAGGATTGAGGATTGAGGATTGAGGATTGAGGATTGAAGATTGAATATTGATGATTGAATATTGAGGACTGAGGATTGAGGGTTGTGGATTGAGGACGAGGACTGAGGGTTGAATATTGACGTTTGAGGTCTGAGGATTAAGGATTGAGGATTGAGAATTGAGTATTGAGGATTGAGGATTGAAGATTGAGGATTGGGTATTTAGGATTGAAGAATGAGGATTGAGGATTGAGGTTTTAGGATTGAGGATTGAAGATTGAGTCTAGATGATTGAATATTGAGGATTGAGGATTCAGGTTTGAGGATTGAGGATGAAGTCTGAGGGTTGAGGATTGAGGTTTGAGGAACGAGGATTGAGGATTGAGGATTGAGGACTAAGGATTGACGATTGAGTATTGAAGATTGAGGAATGATGGCTGAGGATTGACGACTGAGAATTGAGGATTGAGGATTGATGATTGAAGGTTGAGTATTGAGGATTGAATATTGAGTATTGAGGATTGAGGATTGACGATTGAGGATTGAGGATTGAGTATTGAAGATTGAGTATTGAGTATTGAAGGTTGAGGATTGTGGATTGAGGATTGAGGATTCAGGATTGAGGATTGAGGATTGAGGATTGAGGATTGAGGATTGAAGATTGAATATTTATGATTGAATATTGAGGACTGAGGATTGAGGGTTGTGGATTGAGGACGAGGACTGAGGGTTGAATATTGATGTTTGAGGTCTGAGGATTAAGGATTGAGGATTGAGAATTGAGAATTGAGGATTAAGGATTGAAGATTAAGGATTGGGTATTTAGGATTGAAGAATGAGGATTGAGGATTGAGGTTTGAGGATTGGGCATTGAAGATTGAGTATTGATGATTGAATATTGAGGATTGAGGATTGAGGTTTGAGGATTGAGGATGAAGACTGAGGGTTGAGGATTGAGGTTTGAGGAACGAGGATTGAGGATTGAGGATTGAGGACTAAGGATTGACGATTGAGTATTGAATATTGAGGATTGATGACTGAGGATTGACGACTGTGAATTGAGGACTGAGGATTGATGATTGAAGATTGAGTATTGAGGATTGAATATTGCGGATTTAGGATTGAGGATTGAGGATTGAGGATTGAGGATTGAGGATTGAAGATTGAGTATTGAGTATTGAAGGTTGAGGATTGTGGATTGAGGATTAAGGATTGAGGATTGAATATTGTAGATTGAGTATTGATGCCTGAGGATTGAGGATTGAGGATTGAGGATTGAGGATCGAGGATGGAAGATTGAGTATTGAGGATTGAAGATTGAGGGTTGAAGATTGAGTATTGATGATTGAATATTGAGGATTGAGGATTGAGGATTGAGGATTGAGGATTGAGGATTGAGGATTGAAGATTGAGTATTGCTGATTGAATATTGAGTATTGGGGATTGAGGTTTGAGGATTGAGGACGAGGACTGACGGTAGAGGATTTAGGTTTGAGGATTGAGGATTGAGGACTGAGGATTGAGGATGCGTGCTAAGCGTCGGGGATTGAGATTCGACGATTGAGGACTGAGGATTGAGGATTGAGAATTGAGGATTGATGTTTGAGGATTGAAGATTGAGGATTGGGTATTGAGGATTGAGGAATGAGGATTGAGGATTGAGGATTGAGGATCTAGGATTGGAGATTGATTATTGAGTATTGAAGGTTGAGGAATGATGGCTGAGGATTGACGACTGAGAATTGAGGATTGAGGATTGATGATTGAAGGTTGAGTATTGAGGATTGAATATTGAGTATTGAGGATTGAGGATTGAGGATTGAGGGTTGAGGATTGAGGATTGAGGATTGAGGATTGAGGATTGGAGATTGACTATTGAGGATTGAAGATTGATGATTGAGGATTGAGGATTGAGAATTGAGAATTGAGTATGAGGACTGAGGGTTGAGGATTGTGGTTTGAGGAATGAGGACTGAGGGTTGGGGAATGAGGATTGAGGATTGAGGATTGAGGATTGAGCATTGAAGGTTGAGTATTGATGCCTGAGGATTGAGGATTGAGGATTGATGATTGAGGATCGAGGATTGAAGATTGAGAATTGAGGATTGAAGATTGAGGTTTGAAGATTGAGTATTGATGATTGAATATTGAGGATTGAGGATTGAGGATTGAGGATTGAGGATTGAGCATTGAGCATTGAAGGTTGAGTATTGATGCCTGAGGATTGAGGATTGAGGATTGATGATTGAGGATCGAGGATTGAAGATTGAGAATTGAGGATTGAAGATTGAGGTTTGAAGATTGAGTATTGATGACTGAATATTGAGGATTGAGGATCGAGGATTGAGGATTGAAGATTGAGTCTAGATGATTGAATATTGAGGATTGAGGATTCAGGTTTGAGGATTGAGGATGAAGTCTGAGGGTTGGGGATTGAGGTTTGAGGAACGAGGATTGAGGATTGAGGATTGAGGACTAAGGATTGACGATTGAGTATTGAAGATTGAGGAATGATGGCTGAGGATTGACGACTGAGAATTGAGGATTGAGGATTGATGATTGAAGGTTGAGTATTGAGGATTGAATATTGAGGATTGAGGATTGAGGATTGAGGATTGAGGATTGAGGATTGAGGATTGAAGATTGAGTATTGAGTATTGAAGGTTGAGGATTGTGGATTGAGGATTAAGGATTGAGGATTGAATATTGTAGATTGAGTATTGATACCTGAGGATTGAGGATTGAGGATTGAGGATTGAGGATTGAGGATTGAGGATTGAAGATTGACTATTGAGGATTGAAGATTGAGGGTTGAAGATTGCGTATTGATGATTGAATATTGAGGATTGAGGATTGAGGATTGAGGATTGAGGATTGAGGATTGAGGATTGAAGATTGAGTATTGATGATTGAAAATTGAGGATTGAAGAATGAGGATTGAGGATTGAGGATTGAGGATTGAGGTTTGAGGATCTAGGATTGGAAATTTATTATTGAGTATTGAAGGCTGAGGATTGTGGATTGAGGATTGAGGATTGAGGATTGAGGATTGAGGATTGAGGATTGAGGATTGAGAATTGAGGATTGGAGATTGAGGATTGAGTATTGAGGATTGAGGATTCAGGGTTGAAGATTGAGGATTGAGGATTGAGGATTGAGGATTGAGGATTGAGGACTGAGGTTTGGGTATTGAGGATTGAGGAATGAGGATTGAGGATTGAGGTTTGAGGATTGAGGATTGTAGATTGAGTATTGAGAATTGAAGATTGAGGATTGAGGATTGAGGATTGAGGAATGAGGATTGAAGATTGAGTATTGAGGATTGAAGATTGAGGATAGAGGATTGAGTACTGAGGATGGAGGATGAGGGCTGAGGGTTGAGGATTGAGGATTGAGAAATGAGGATTGAGGATTGAGGATTGAAATTGAGGATTGGGTATTGAGGATTGAAGAATGAGGATTGAGGAATTAGGATTGAGGATTGAGGATTGAGGATTGAAGATTGAGGATTGGGTATTGAGGATTGAAGAATGAGGATTGAGGATTGAGGATTGAGGATTGAGTATTGAAGATTGAGTGTTGAGGATTGAAGATTGAGGATTGAGGATTGAGGATTGAGGATTGAGGACGAGGACTGAGGGTTGAATATTGATGTTTGAGGACTGAGGATTAAGGATTGAGGATTGAGAATTGAGGATTGAGGATTAAGGATTGAAGATTAAGGATTGGGTATTTAGGATTGAAGAGTGAGGATTGATGCCTGAGGATTGAGGATTGAGGATTGAGGATTGAGGATCGAGGATGGAAGATTGAGTATTGAGGATTGAAGATTGAGGGTTGAAGATTGAGTATTGATAATTGAATATTGAGGATTGAGGATTGAGGATTGAGGATTGAGGATTGAGGATCTAGGATTGGAGATTAATTATTGAGTATAGAAGCTTGAGGATTGTGGATTGAGGATTGAGGATTGAGGATTGAGGATTGAGGATTCAGGATTGAGAATTGAGGATTGAGGATTGAGGATTGAAGATTGAGTATTGATGATTGAATATTGAGGATTGAGGATTGAGGATTGAGGATTGAAGAATGAGTATTGAGGATTGAAGATTGAGGATTGAGTATTGAGGATTGAGGATTCAGGGATGAAGATTGAGGATTGAGGATTGAGGATTGAGGATTGAGGATTGAGGATTGAAGATTGAATATTGATGATTGAATATTGAGGACTGAGGATTGAGGGTTGTGGATTGAGGACGAGGACTGAGGGTTGAATATTGACGTTTGAGGTCTGAGGATTAAGGATTGAGGATTGAGAATTGAGTATTGAGGATTGAGGATTGAAGATTGAGGATTGGGTATTTAGGATTGAAGAATGAGGATTGAGGATTGAGGTTTTAGGATTGAGGATTGAAGATTGAGTCTAGATGATTGAATATTGAGGATTGAGGATTCAGGTTTGAGGATTGAGGATGAAGTCTGAGGGTTGAGGATTGAGGTTTGAGGAACGAGGATTGAGGATTGAGGATTGAGGACTAAGGATTGACGATTGAGTATTGAAGATTGAGGAATGATGGCTGAGGATTGACGACTGAGAATTGAGGATTGAGGATTGATGATTGAAGGTTGAGTATTGAGGATTGAATATTGAGTATTGAGGATTGAGGATTGAGGATTGAGGATTGAGGATTGAGGATTGAGGATTGAGGATTGAGGATTGGAGATTGACTATTGAGGATTGAAGATTGATGATTGAGGATTGAGGATTGAGAATTGAGAATTGAGTATGAGGACTGAGGGTTGAGGATTGTGGTTTGAGGAATGAGGACTGAGGGTTGGGGAATGAGGATTGAGGATTGAGGATTGAGGATTGAGCATTGAAGGTTGAGTATTGATGCCTGAGGATTGAGGATTGAGGATTGATGATTGAGGATCGAGGATTGAAGATTGAGAATTGAGGATTGAAGATTGAGGTTTGAAGATTGAGTATTGATGATTGAATATTGAGGATTGAGGATTGAGGATTGAGGATTGAGGATTGAGCATTGAGCATTGAAGGTTGAGTATTGATGCCTGAGGATTGAGGATTGAGGATTGAAGAATGAGTATTGAGGATTGAAGATTGAGGATTGAGTATTGAGGATTGAGGATTCAGGGTTGAAGATTGAGGATTGAGGATTGAGGATTGAGGATTGAGGATTGAGGATTGAAGATTGAATATTGATGATTGAATATTGAGGACTGAGGATTGAGGGTTGTGGATTGAGGACGAGGACTGAGGGTTGAATATTGACGTTTGAGGTCTGAGGATTAAGGATTGAGGATTGAGAATTGAGTATTGAGGATTGAGGATTGAAGATTGAGGATTGGGTATTTAGGATTGAAGAATGAGGATTGAGGATTGAGGTTTTAGGATTGAGGATTGAAGATTGAGTCTAGATGATTGAATATTGAGGATTGAGGATTCAGGTTTGAGGATTGAGGATGAAGTCTGAGGGTTGAGGATTGAGGTTTGAGGAACGAGGATTGAGGATTGAGGATTGAGGACTAAGGATTGACGATTGAGTATTGAAGATTGAGGAATGATGGCTGAGGATTGACGACTGAGAATTGAGGATTGAGGATTGATGATTGAAGGTTGAGTATTGAGGATTGAATATTGAGTATTGAGGATTGAGGATTGACGATTGAGGATTGAGGATTGAGTATTGAAGATTGAGTATTGAGTATTGAAGGTTGAGGATTGTGGATTGAGGATTGAGGATTCAGGATTGAGGATTGAGGATTGAGGATTGAGGATTGAGGATTGAAGATTGAATATTTATGATTGAATATTGAGGACTGAGGATTGAGGGTTGTGGATTGAGGACGAGGACTGAGGGTTGAATATTGATGTTTGAGGTCTGAGGATTAAGGATTGAGGATTGAGAATTGAGAATTGAGGATTAAGGATTGAAGATTAAGGATTGGGTATTTAGGATTGAAGAATGAGGATTGAGGATTGAGGTTTGAGGATTGGGCATTGAAGATTGAGTATTGATGATTGAATATTGAGGATTGAGGATTGAGGTTTGAGGATTGAGGATGAAGACTGAGGGTTGAGGATTGAGGTTTGAGGAACGAGGATTGAGGATTGAGGATTGAGGACTAAGGATTGACGATTGAGTATTGAATATTGAGGATTGATGACTGAGGATTGACGACTGTGAATTGAGGACTGAGGATTGATGATTGAAGATTGAGTATTGAGGATTGAATATTGCGGATTTAGGATTGAGGATTGAGGATTGAGGATTGAGGATTGAGGATTGAAGATTGAGTATTGAGTATTGAAGGTTGAGGATTGTGGATTGAGGATTAAGGATTGAGGATTGAATATTGTAGATTGAGTATTGATGCCTGAGGATTGAGGATTGAGGATTGAGGATTGAGGATCGAGGATGGAAGATTGAGTATTGAGGATTGAAGATTGAGGGTTGAAGATTGAGTATTGATGATTGAATATTGAGGATTGAGGATTGAGGATTGAGGATTGAGGATTGAGGATTGAGGATTGAAGATTGAGTATTGCTGATTGAATATTGAGTATTGGGGATTGAGGTTTGAGGATTGAGGACGAGGACTGACGGTAGAGGATTTAGGTTTGAGGATTGAGGATTGAGGACTGAGGATTGAGGATGCGTGCTAAGCGTCGGGGATTGAGATTCGACGATTGAGGACTGAGGATTGAGGATTGAGAATTGAGGATTGATGTTTGAGGATTGAAGATTGAGGATTGGGTATTGAGGATTGAGGAATGAGGATTGAGGATTGAGGATTGAGGATCTAGGATTGGAGATTGATTATTGAGTATTGAAGGTTGAGGAATGATGGCTGAGGATTGACGACTGAGAATTGAGGATTGAGGATTGATGATTGAAGGTTGAGTATTGAGGATTGAATATTGAGTATTGAGGATTGAGGATTGAGGATTGAGGGTTGAGGATTGAGGATTGAGGATTGAGGATTGAGGATTGGAGATTGACTATTGAGGATTGAAGATTGATGATTGAGGATTGAGGATTGAGAATTGAGAATTGAGTATGAGGACTGAGGGTTGAGGATTGTGGTTTGAGGAATGAGGACTGAGGGTTGGGGAATGAGGATTGAGGATTGAGGATTGAGGATTGAGCATTGAAGGTTGAGTATTGATGCCTGAGGATTGAGGATTGAGGATTGATGATTGAGGATCGAGGATTGAAGATTGAGAATTGAGGATTGAAGATTGAGGTTTGAAGATTGAGTATTGATGATTGAATATTGAGGATTGAGGATTGAGGATTGAGGATTGAGGATTGAGCATTGAGCATTGAAGGTTGAGTATTGATGCCTGAGGATTGAGGATTGAGGATTGATGATTGAGGATCGAGGATTGAAGATTGAGAATTGAGGATTGAAGATTGAGGTTTGAAGATTGAGTATTGATGACTGAATATTGAGGATTGAGGATCGAGGATTGAGGATTGAAGATTGAGTCTAGATGATTGAATATTGAGGATTGAGGATTCAGGTTTGAGGATTGAGGATGAAGTCTGAGGGTTGGGGATTGAGGTTTGAGGAACGAGGATTGAGGATTGAGGATTGAGGACTAAGGATTGACGATTGAGTATTGAAGATTGAGGAATGATGGCTGAGGATTGACGACTGAGAATTGAGGATTGAGGATTGATGATTGAAGGTTGAGTATTGAGGATTGAATATTGAGGATTGAGGATTGAGGATTGAGGATTGAGGATTGAGGATTGAGGATTGAAGATTGAGTATTGAGTATTGAAGGTTGAGGATTGTGGATTGAGGATTAAGGATTGAGGATTGAATATTGTAGATTGAGTATTGATACCTGAGGATTGAGGATTGAGGATTGAGGATTGAGGATTGAGGATTGAGGATTGAAGATTGACTATTGAGGATTGAAGATTGAGGGTTGAAGATTGCGTATTGATGATTGAATATTGAGGATTGAGGATTGAGGATTGAGGATTGAGGATTGAGGATTGAGGATTGAAGATTGAGTATTGATGATTGAAAATTGAGGATTGAAGAATGAGGATTGAGGATTGAGGATTGAGGATTGAGGTTTGAGGATCTAGGATTGGAAATTTATTATTGAGTATTGAAGGCTGAGGATTGTGGATTGAGGATTGAGGATTGAGGATTGAGGATTGAGGATTGAGGATTGAGGATTGAGAATTGAGGATTGGAGATTGAGGATTGAGTATTGAGGATTGAGGATTCAGGGTTGAAGATTGAGGATTGAGGATTGAGGATTGAGGATTGAGGATTGAGGACTGAGGTTTGGGTATTGAGGATTGAGGAATGAGGATTGAGGATTGAGGTTTGAGGATTGAGGATTGTAGATTGAGTATTGAGAATTGAAGATTGAGGATTGAGGATTGAGGATTGAGGAATGAGGATTGAAGATTGAGTATTGAGGATTGAAGATTGAGGATAGAGGATTGAGTACTGAGGATGGAGGATGAGGGCTGAGGGTTGAGGATTGAGGATTGAGAAATGAGGATTGAGGATTGAGGATTGAAATTGAGGATTGGGTATTGAGGATTGAAGAATGAGGATTGAGGAATTAGGATTGAGGATTGAGGATTGAGGATTGAAGATTGAGGATTGGGTATTGAGGATTGAAGAATGAGGATTGAGGATTGAGGATTGAGGATTGAGTATTGAAGATTGAGTGTTGAGGATTGAAGATTGAGGATTGAGGATTGAGGATTGAGGATTGAGGACGAGGACTGAGGGTTGAATATTGATGTTTGAGGACTGAGGATTAAGGATTGAGGATTGAGAACTGAGGATTGAGGATTAAGGATTGAAGATTAAGGATTGGGTATTTAGGATTGAAGAGTGAGGATTGATGCCTGAGGATTGAGGATTGAGGATTGAGGATTGAGGATCGAGGATGGAAGATTGAGTATTGAGGATTGAAGATTGAGGGTTGAAGATTGAGTATTGATAATTGAATATTGAGGATTGAGGATTGAGGATTGAGGATTGAGGATTGAGGATCTAGGATTGGAGATTAATTATTGAGTATAGAAGCTTGAGGATTGTGGATTGAGGATTGAGGATTGAGGATTGAGGATTGAGGATTCAGGATTGAGAATTGAGGATTGAGGATTGAGGATTGAAGATTGAGTATTGATGATTGAATATTGAGGATTGAGGATTGAGGATTGAGGATTGAAGAATGAGTATTGAGGATTGAAGATTGAGGATTGAGTATTGAGGATTGAGGATTCAGGGATGAAGATTGAGGATTGAGGATTGAGGATTGAGGATTGAGGATTGAGGATTGAAGATTGAATATTGATGATTGAATATTGAGGACTGAGGATTGAGGGTTGTGGATTGAGGACGAGGACTGAGGGTTGAATATTGACGTTTGAGGTCTGAGGATTAAGGATTGAGGATTGAGAATTGAGTATTGAGGATTGAGGATTGAAGATTGAGGATTGGGTATTTAGGATTGAAGAATGAGGATTGAGGATTGAGGTTTTAGGATTGAGGATTGAAGATTGAGTCTAGATGATTGAATATTGAGGATTGAGGATTCAGGTTTGAGGATTGAGGATGAAGTCTGAGGGTTGAGGATTGAGGTTTGAGGAACGAGGATTGAGGATTGAGGATTGAGGACTAAGGATTGACGATTGAGTATTGAAGATTGAGGAATGATGGCTGAGGATTGACGACTGAGAATTGAGGATTGAGGATTGATGATTGAAGGTTGAGTATTGAGGATTGAATATTGAGTATTGAGGATTGAGGATTGAGGATTGAGGATTGAGGATTGAGGATTGAGGATTGAGGATTGAGGATTGGAGATTGACTATTGAGGATTGAAGATTGATGATTGAGGATTGAGGATTGAGAATTGAGAATTGAGTATGAGGACTGAGGGTTGAGGATTGTGGTTTGAGGAATGAGGACTGAGGGTTGGGGAATGAGGATTGAGGATTGAGGATTGAGGATTGAGCATTGAAGGTTGAGTATTGATGCCTGAGGATTGAGGATTGAGGATTGATGATTGAGGATCGAGGATTGAAGATTGAGAATTGAGGATTGAAGATTGAGGTTTGAAGATTGAGTATTGATGATTGAATATTGAGGATTGAGGATTGAGGATTGAGGATTGAGGATTGAGCATTGAGCATTGAAGGTTGAGTATTGATGCCTGAGGATTGAGGATTGAGGATTGATGATTGAGGATCGAGGATTGAAGATTGAGAATTGAGGATTGAAGATTGAGGTTTGAAGATTGAGTATTGATGACTGAATATTGAGGATTGAGGATCGAGGATTGAGGATTGAAGATTGAGTCTAGATGATTGAATATTGAGGATTGAGGATTCAGGTTTGAGGATTGAGGATGAAGTCTGAGGGTTGGGGATTGAGGTTTGAGGAACGAGGATTGAGGATTGAGGATTGAGGACTAAGGATTGACGATTGAGTATTGAAGATTGAGGAATGATGGCTGAGGATTGACGACTGAGAATTGAGGATTGAGGATTGATGATTGAAGGTTGAGTATTGAGGATTGAATATTGAGGATTGAGGATTGAGGATTGAGGATTGAGGATTGAGGATTGAGGATTGAAGATTGAGTATTGAGTATTGAAGGTTGAGGATTGTGGATTGAGGATTAAGGATTGAGGATTGAATATTGTAGATTGAGTATTGATACCTGAGGATTGAGGATTGAGGATTGAGGATTGAGGATTGAGGATTGAGGATTGAAGATTGACTATTGAGGATTGAAGATTGAGGGTTGAAGATTGCGTATTGATGATTGAATATTGAGGATTGAGGATTGAGGATTGAGGATTGAGGATTGAGGATTGAGGATTGAGGATTGAAGATTGAGTATTGATGATTGAAAATTGAGGATTGAAGAATGAGGATTGAGGATTGAGGATTGAGGATTGAGGTTTGAGGATCTAGGATTGGAAATTTATTATTGAGTATTGAAGGCTGAGGATTGTGGATTGAGGATTGAGGATTGAGGATTGAGGATTGAGGATTGAGGATTGAGGATTGAGGATTGAGGATTGAGGATCGAAGATTGAGTATTGATGATTGAATATTGAGGATTGAGGATTGAGGTTTGAGGATTGAGGATTGAGGATTGAGGATTGAGGATTGAAGATTGAGTATTGATGATTGAATATTGAGGATTGAAGAATGAGGATTGAGGATTGAGGATTGAGGATTGAGGATTGAGGATTGAGGATCTAGGATTGGAAATTGATTATTGAGTATTGAAGGCTGAGGATTGTGGATTGAGGATTGAGGATTGAGGATTGAGGATTGAGGATTGAGGATTGAGGATTGAGGATTGAGGATTGAGGATTGAGGATCGAAGATTGAGTATTGATGATTGAATATTGAGGATTGAGGATTGAGGTTTGAGGATTGAGGATTGAGGATTGAGGATTGAGGATTGAGTATTGAAGATTGAGTATTGATGCCTGAGGATTGAGGATCGAGGATTGAGGATTGAGGATTGGAGATTGACTATTGAGGATTGAAGATTGAGGATTGAGGATTGAGGATTGAGAATTGAGAATTGAGTATGAGGACTGAGGGTTGAGGATTGAGGTTTGAGGAATGAGGACTGAGGGTTGGGGAATAAGGATTGAGGATTGAGGATTGAGGATTGAGCATTGAAGGTTGAGTATTGATGCCTGAGGATTGAGGATTGAGGATTGATGATTGAGGATCAAGGATTGAAGATTGAGAATTGAGGATTGAAGATTGAGGTTTGAAGATTGAGTATTGATGATTGAATATTGAGGATTGAGGATTGAGGATTGAGGATTGAGGATTGAGGATTGAGGATCTAGGATTGGAGATTGATTATTGAGTATAGAAGCTTGAGGATTGTGGATTGAGGACTGAGGATTGAGGATTGAGGATTGAGGATTCAGGATTGAGAATTGAGGATTGAGGATTGAGGATTGAAGATTGAGTATTGATGATTGAATATTGAGGATTGAGGATTGAGGATTGAGGATTGAAGATTGAGTATTGAGGATTGAAGATTGAGGATTGAGTATTGAGGATTGAGGATTCAGGGTTGAAGATTGAGGATTGAGGATTGAGGATTGAGGATTGAGGATTGAGGATTGAAGATTGAATATTGATGATTGAATATTGAGGACTGAGGATTGAGGGTTGTGGATTGAGGACGAGGACTGAGGGTTGAATATTGACGTTTGAGGTCTGAGGATTAAGGATTGAGGATTGAGAATTGAGTATTGAGGATTGAGGATTGAAGATTGAGGATTGAGTATTGAGGATTGAGGATTCAGGGTTGAAGATTGAGGATTGAGGATTGAAGAATGAGGATTGAGGATTGAGGTTTTAGGATTGAGGATTGAAGATTGAGTCTAGATGATTGAATATTGAGGATTGAGGATTCAGGTTTGAGGATTGAGGATGAAGTCTGAGGGTTGAGGATTGAGGTTTGAGGAACGAGGATTGAGGATTGAGGATTGAGGACTAAGGATTGACGATTGAGTATTGAAGATTGAGGAATGATGGCTGAGGATTGACGACTGAGAATTGAGGATTGAGGATTGATGATTGAAGGTTGAGTATTGAGGATTGAATATTGAGGATTGAGGATTGAGGATTGAGGATTGAGGATTGAGGATTGAGGATTGAAGATTGAGTATTGAGTATTGAAGGTTGAGGATTGTGGATTGAGGATTAAGGATTGAGGATTGAATATTGTAGTTTGAGTATTGATACCTGAGGATTGTGGATTGAGGATTGAGGATTGAGGATTGAGAATTGAGGATTGAAGATTGACTATTGAGGATTGAAGATTGAGGGTTGAAGATTGCGTATTGATGATTGCATATTGAGGATTGAGGATTGAGGATTGAGGATTGAGGATTGAGGATTGAGGATTGAAGATTGAGTATTGATGATTGAAAATTGAGGATTGAAGAATGAGGATTGAGGATTGAGGATTGAGGATTGAGGATTGAGGATCTAGGATTGGAAATTTATTATTGAGTATTGAAGGCTGAGGATTGTGGATTGAGGATTGAGGATTGAGGATTGAGGATTGAGGATTGAGGATTGAGGATTGAGGATTGAGGATTGAGGATTGAGGATTGAGGATTGAGGATTGAGGATTGAGGATTGAGGATCGAAGATTGAGTATTGATGATTGAATATTGAGGATTGAGGATTGAGGTTTGAGGATTGAGGATCGAGGATTGAGGATTGAGGATTGGAGATTGACTATTGAGGATTGAAGATTGAGGATTGAGGATTGAGGATTGAGAATTGAGAATTGAGTATGAGGACTGAGGGTTGAGGATTGAGGTTTGAGGAATGAGGACTGAGGGTTGGGGAATGAGGATTGAGGATTGAGGATTAAGGATTGAGCATTGAAGGTTGAGTATTGATGCCTAAGGATTGAGGATTGAGGATTGATGATTGAGGATCGAGGATTGAAGATTGAGAATTGAGGATTGAAGATTGAGGTTTGAAGATTGAGTATTGATGATTGAATATTGAGGATTAAGGATTGAGGATTCAGGATTGAGAATTGAGGATTGAGGATTGAGGATTGAAGATTGAGTATTGATGATTGAATATTGAGGATTGAGGATTGAGGATTGAGGATTGAAGATTGAGTATTGAGGATTGAAGATTGAGGATTGAGTATTGAGGATTGAGGATTCAGGGTTGAAGATTGAGGATTGAGGATTGAGGATTGAGGATTGAGGATTGAGGATTGAAGATTGAATATTGATGATTGAATATTGAGGACTGAGGATTGAGGGTTGTGGATTGAGGACGAGGACTGAGGGTTGAATATTGACGTTTGAGGTCTGAGGATTAAGGATTGAGGATTGAGAATTGAGTATTGAGGATTGAGGATTGAAGATTGAGGATTGGGTATTTAGGATTGAAGAATGAGGACTGAGGATTGAGGTTTTAGGATTGAGGATTGAAGATTGAGTATTGATGATTGAATATTGAGGATTGAGGATTGAGGTTTGAGGATTGAGGATGAAGTCTGAGGGTTGAGGATTGAGGTTTGAGGAACGAGGATTGAGGATTGAGGATTGAGGACTAAGGATTGACGATTGAGTATTGAAGATTGAGGAATGATGGCTGAGGATTGACGACTGAGAATTGAGGATTGAGGATTGATGATTGAAGGTTGAGTATTGAGGATTGAATATTGAGGATTGAGGATTGAGGATTGAGGATTGAGGATTGAAGATTGAGTATTGAGTATTGAAGGTTGAGGATTGTGGATTGAGGATTAAGGATTGAGGATTGAATATTGTAGATTGAGTATTGATACCTGAGGATTGAGGATTGAGGATTGAGGATTGAGGATTGAGGATTGAAGATTGACTATTGAGGATTGAAGATTGAGGGTTGAAGATTGCGTATTGATGATTGAATATTGAGGATTGAGGATTGAGGATTGAGGATTGAGGGTTGAGGATTGAGTATTGAAGATTGAGTATTGATGCCTGAGGATTGAGGATCGAGGATTGAGGATTGAGGATTGGAGATTGATTATTGAGGATTGAAGATTGAGGATTGAGGATTGAGGATTGAGAATTGAGAATTGAGTATGAGGACTGAGGGTTGAGGATTGAGGTTTGAGGAATGAGGATTGATGGTTGGGGAATGAGGATTGAGGATTGAGGATTGAGGATTGAGGATTGAGGATTGAGAATTGAGGATTGGAGATTGAGGATTGAGTATTGAGGATTGAGGATTCAGGGTTGAAGATTGAGGATTGAGGATTGAGGATTGAGGATTGAGGATTGAGGATTGAGGATTGGGTATTGAGGATTGAAGAATGAGGATTGAGGATTGAGGATTGAGGATTGAGTATTGAAGATTGAGTGTTGAGGATTGAAGATTGAGGATTGAGGATTGAGGATTGAGGATTGAGGATTGAAGATTGAGTATTGAGGATTGAAGATTGAGGATTGAGTATTGAGGATTGAGGATTCAGGGTTGAAGATTGAGGATTGAGGATTGAGGATTGAGGATTGAGGGTTGAGGATTGAAGATTGAATATTGATGATTGAATATTGAGGACTGCGGATTGAGGGTTGTGGATTGTGGGCGAGGACTCAGGGCTGAATATTGATGTTTGAGGTCCGGGGATTAAGGATTGAGGATTGAGAATTGAGGATTGAGGATTGAGGATTGAAGATTGAGGATTGGGTATTTAGGATTGAAGAATGAGGATTGAGGATTGAGGTTTGAGGATTGAGGATTGAAGATTGAGTATTGATGATTGAATATTGAGGATTGAGGATTGAGGTTTGAGGATTGAGGATTGAGGATTGAGGATTGAAGATTGAGTATTGAGGATTGAAGATTGAGGATTGAAGATTGAGTATTGATGATTGAATATTGAGGATTGAGGATTGAGGATTGAGGATTGAGGATTGAGGATTGGGTATTGAGGATTGAGGAATGAGGATTGAGGATTGAGGTTTGAGGATTGAGGATTGCAGATTGAGTATTGAGGATTGAAGATTGAGGATTGAGGTTTGAGGATTGTGGAATGAGGATTGAAGATTGAGTATTGAGGATTGAAGATTGAGGATAGAGGATTGAGTACTGAGGATGGAGGATGAGGGCTGAGGGTTGAGGATTGAGGATTGAGAAATGAGGGTTGAGGATTGAGGATTGAAATTGAGGATTGTGTATTGAGGATTGAAGAATGAGGATTGAGGAATTAGGATTGAGGATTGACGATTGAGGATTGAGGATTGAAGATTGAGTATTGAGGATTGAAGATTGAGGATTGAGTATTGAGGATTGAGGATTCAGGGTTGAAGATTGAGGATTGAGGATTGAGGATTGAGGATCTAGGATTGGAGATTGGTTATTGAGTATAGAAGCTTGAGGATTGTGGATTGAGGATTGAGGATTGAGGATTGAGGATTGAGGATTGAGGATTGAGGATTGAGAATTGAGGATTGGAGATTGATGATTGAGTATTGAGGATTGAGGATTCAGGGTTGAAGATTGAGGAATGAGGATTGAGGATTGAGGTTTGAGGATTGAGGATTGCAGATTGAGTATTGAGGATTGCAGATTGAGGATTGAGGATTGAGGATTGAGGAATGAGGATTGAAGATTGAGTATTGAGGATTGAAGATTGAGGATAGAGGATTGAGTACTGAAGATGGAGGATGAGGGCTGAGGGTTGACGATTGAGGATTGAGAAATGAGGATTGAGGATTGAGGATTGAGGATTGAGGATTGAGGATTGAGGATTGAGGATTGAGGATTGAGGATCGAAGATTGAGTATTGATGATTGAATATTGAGGATTGAGGATTGAGGTTTGAGGATTGAGGATCGAGGATTGAGGATTGAGGATTGGAGATTGACTATTGAGGATTGAAGATTGAGGATTGAGGATTGAGGATTGAGAATTGAGAATTGAGTATGAGGACTGAGGGTTGAGGATTGAGGTTTGAGGAATGAGGACTGAGGGTTGGGGAATGAGGATTGAGGATTGAGGATTAAGGATTGAGCATTGAAGGTTGAGTATTGATGCCTAAGGATTGAGGATTGAGGATTGATGATTGAGGATCGAGGATTGAAGATTGAGAATTGAGGATTGAAGATTGAGGTTTGAAGATTGAGTATTGATGATTGAATATTGAGGATTGAGGATTGAGGATTGAGGATTGAGGATTGAGGATTGAGGATCTAGGATTGGAGATTGATTATTGAGTATAGAAGCTTGAGGATTGTGGATTGAGGATTGAGGATTGAGGATTGAGGATTGAGGATTCAGGATTGAGAATTGAGGATTGAGGATTGAGGATTGAAGATTGAGTATTGATGATTGAATATTGAGGATTGAGGATTGAGGATTGAGGATTGAAGATTGAGTATTGAGGATTGAAGATTGAGGATTGAGTATTGAGGATTGAGGATTCAGGGTTGAAGATTGAGGATTGAGGATTGAGGATTGAGGATTGAGGATTGAGGATTGAAGATTGAATATTGATGATTGAATATTGAGGACTGAGGATTGAGGGTTGTGGATTGAGGACGAGGACTGAGGGTTGAATATTGACGTTTGAGGTCTGAGGATTAAGGATTGAGGATTGAGAATTGAGTATTGAGGATTGAGGATTGAAGATTGAGGATTGGGTATTTAGGATTGAAGAATGAGGACTGAGGATTGAGGTTTTAGGATTGAGGATTGAAGATTGAGTATTGATGATTGAATATTGAGGATTGAGGATTGAGGTTTGAGGATTGAGGATGAAGTCTGAGGGTTGAGGATTGAGGTTTGAGGAACGAGGATTGAGGATTGAGGATTGAGGACTAAGGATTGACGATTGAGTATTGAAGATTGAGGAATGATGGCTGAGGATTGACGACTGAGAATTGAGGATTGAGGATTGATGATTGAAGGTTGAGTATTGAGGATTGAATATTGAGGATTGAGGATTGAGGATTGAGGATTGAGGATTGAGGATTGAGGATTGAAGATTGAGTATTGAGTATTGAAGGTTGAGGATTGTGGATTGAGGATTAAGGATTGAGGATTGAATATTGTAGATTGAGTATTGATACCTGAGGATTGAGGATTGAGGATTGAGGATTGAGGATTGAGGATTGAAGATTGACTATTGAGGATTGAAGATTGAGGGTTGAAGATTGCGTATTGATGATTGAATATTGAGGATTGAGGATTGAGGATTGAGGATTGAGGGTTGAGGATTGAGTATTGAAGATTGAGTATTGATGCCTGAGGATTGAGGATCGAGGATTGAGGATTGAGGATTGGAGATTGATTATTGAGGATTGAAGATTGAGGATTGAGGATTGAGGATTGAGAATTGAGAATTGAGTATGAGGACTGAGGGTTGAGGATTGAGGTTTGAGGAATGAGGATTGATGGTTGGGGAATGAGGATTGAGGATTGAGGATTGAGGATTGAGGATTGAGGATTGAGAATTGAGGATTGGAGATTGAGGATTGAGTATTGAGGATTGAGGATTCAGGGTTGAAGATTGAGGATTGAGGATTGAGGATTGAGGATTGAGGATTGAGGATTGAGGATTGGGTATTGAGGATTGAAGAATGAGGATTGAGGATTGAGGATTGAGGATTGAGTATTGAAGATTGAGTGTTGAGGATTGAAGATTGAGGATTGAGGATTGAGGATTGAGGATTGAGGATTGAAGATTGAGTATTGAGGATTGAAGATTGAGGATTGAGTATTGAGGATTGAGGATTCAGGGTTGAAGATTGAGGATTGAGGATTGAGGATTGAGGATTGAGGGTTGAGGATTGAAGATTGAATATTGATGATTGAATATTGAGGACTGCGGATTGAGGGTTGTGGATTGTGGGCGAGGACTCAGGGCTGAATATTGATGTTTGAGGTCCGGGGATTAAGGATTGAGGATTGAGAATTGAGGATTGAGGATTGAGGATTGAAGATTGAGGATTGGGTATTTAGGATTGAAGAATGAGGATTGAGGATTGAGGTTTGAGGATTGAGGATTGAAGATTGAGTATTGATGATTGAATATTGAGGATTGAGGATTGAGGTTTGAGGATTGAGGATTGAGGATTGAGGATTGAAGATTGAGTATTGAGGATTGAAGATTGAGGATTGAAGATTGAGTATTGATGATTGAATATTGAGGATTGAGGATTGAGGATTGAGGATTGAGGATTGAGGATTGGGTATTGAGGATTGAGGAATGAGGATTGAGGATTGAGGTTTGAGGATTGAGGATTGCAGATTGAGTATTGAGGATTGAAGATTGAGGATTGAGGTTTGAGGATTGTGGAATGAGGATTGAAGATTGAGTATTGAGGATTGAAGATTGAGGATAGAGGATTGAGTACTGAGGATGGAGGATGAGGGCTGAGGGTTGAGGATTGAGGATTGAGAAATGAGGGTTGAGGATTGAGGATTGAAATTGAGGATTGTGTATTGAGGATTGAAGAATGAGGATTGAGGAATTAGGATTGAGGATTGACGATTGAGGATTGAGGATTGAAGATTGAGTATTGAGGATTGAAGATTGAGGATTGAGTATTGAGGATTGAGGATTCAGGGTTGAAGATTGAGGATTGAGGATTGAGGATTGAGGATCTAGGATTGGAGATTGGTTATTGAGTATAGAAGCTTGAGGATTGTGGATTGAGGATTGAGGATTGAGGATTGAGGATTGAGGATTGAGGATTGAGGATTGAGAATTGAGGATTGGAGATTGATGATTGAGTATTGAGGATTGAGGATTCAGGGTTGAAGATTGAGGAATGAGGATTGAGGATTGAGGTTTGAGGATTGAGGATTGCAGATTGAGTATTGAGGATTGCAGATTGAGGATTGAGGATTGAGGATTGAGGAATGAGGATTGAAGATTGAGTATTGAGGATTGAAGATTGAGGATAGAGGATTGAGTACTGAAGATGGAGGATGAGGGCTGAGGGTTGACGATTGAGGATTGAGAAATGAGGATTGAGGATTGAGGATTGAAATTGAGGATTGGGTATTGAGGATTGAAGAATGAGGATTGAGGAATTAGGATTGAGGATTGAGGATTGAGGATTGAAGATTGAGGATTGGGTATTGAGGATTGAAGAATGAGGATTGAGGATTGAGGATTGAGGATTGAGGATTGAGGATTGAAGATTGAGGATTGGGTATTGAGGATTGAAGAATGAGGATTGAGGATTGAGGATTGAGGATTGAGTATTGAAGATTGAGTGTTGAGGATTGAAGATTGAGGATTGAGGATTGAGGATTGAGGATTGAGGATTGACGATTGACGATTGAGGATTGGGTATTTAGGATTGAAGAATGAGGACTGAGGATTGAGGTTTTAGGATTGAGGATTGAAGATTGAGTATTGATGATTGAATATTGAGGATTGAGGATTGAGGTTTGAGGATTGAGGAAGAAGTCTGAGGGTTGAGGATTGAGGATTGAGGACTGAAGATTGAGGATGCGTGCTAAGCGTCGGGGATTGAGATTCGACGACTGAGGACTGAGGATTGAGGATTGAGGATTGATGTTTGAGGATTGAAGATTGAGGATTGTGTATTGAGGATTGAGGAATGAGGATTGAGGATTGAGGATTGAGGATTGAGGATTGAGTATTGAGGATTGAGGATTGAGGATTGAGGATTGAGGATTGAGGATTGAGGATTGGAGATTGAGTATTGATGATTGAATATTGAGGATTGAGGATTGAGGTTTGAGGATTGAGGATTGAGGATTGAGGATTGAGGGTTGAGGATTGAGTATTGAAGATTGAGTATTGATGCCTGAGGATTGAGGATCGAGGATTGAGGATTGAGGATTGGAGATTGATTATTGAGGATTGAAGATTGAGGATTGAGGATTGAGGATTGAGAATTGAGAATTGAGCATGAGGACTGAGGGTTGAGGATTGAGGTTTGAGGAATGAGGATTGAGGGTTGGGGAATGAGGATTGAGGATTGAGGATTGAGGATTGAGCATTGAAGATTGAGTATTGATGCCTGAGGATTGAGGATTGAGGATTGAGGATTGAGGATTGAAGATTGAGTGTTGAGGGTTGAAGATTGAGGGCTGAGGATTGAGGATTGAGGATTGAGGATTGGAGATTGAGTATTGAGGATTGAAGATTGAGGATTGAGTATTGATGATTGAGGATTCAGGGTTGAAGATTGAGGATTGAGGATTGAGTATTGACGATCTAGGATTGGAGATTGATTATTGAGTATAGAAGCTTGAGGATTGTGGATTGAAGATTGAGGATTGAGGACTGAGGATTGAGGATTGAGGATTGAGGATTGAGAATTGAGGATTGGAGATTGAGGATTGAGTATTGAGGATTGAGGATTCAGGGTTGATTATTGAGTATAGAAGCTTGAGGATTGTGGATTGAGGACTGAGGATTGAGGATTGAGGATTGAGGATTCAGGATTGAGAATTGAGGATTGAGGATTGAGGATTGAAGATTGAGTATTGATGATTGAATATTGAGGATTGAGGATTGAGGATTGAGGATTGAAGATTGAGTATTGAGGATTGAAGATTGAGGATTGAGTATTGAGGATTGAGGATTCAGGGTTGAAGATTGAGGATTGAGGATTGAGGATTGAGGATTGAGGATTGAGGATTGAAGATTGAATATTGATGATTGAATATTGAGGACTGAGGATTGAGGGTTGTGGATTGAGGACGAGGACTGAGGGTTGAATATTGACGTTTGAGGTCTGAGGATTAAGGATTGAGGATTGAGAATTGAGTATTGAGGATTGAGGATTGAAGATTGAGGATTGAGTATTGAGGATTGAGGATTCAGGGTTGAAGATTGAGGATTGAGGATTGAAGAATGAGGATTGAGGATTGAGGTTTTAGGATTGAGGATTGAAGATTGAGTCTAGATGATTGAATATTGAGGATTGAGGATTCAGGTTTGAGGATTGAGGATGAAGTCTGAGGGTTGAGGATTGAGGTTTGAGGAACGAGGATTGAGGATTGAGGATTGAGGACTAAGGATTGACGATTGAGTATTGAAGATTGAGGAATGATGGCTGAGGATTGACGACTGAGAATTGAGGATTGAGGATTGATGATTGAAGGTTGAGTATTGAGGATTGAATATTGAGGATTGAGGATTGAGGATTGAGGATTGAGGATTGAGGATTGAGGATTGAAGATTGAGTATTGAGTATTGAAGGTTGAGGATTGTGGATTGAGGATTAAGGATTGAGGATTGAATATTGTAGTTTGAGTATTGATACCTGAGGATTGTGGATTGAGGATTGAGGATTGAGGATTGAGAATTGAGGATTGAAGATTGACTATTGAGGATTGAAGATTGAGGGTTGAAGATTGCGTATTGATGATTGCATATTGAGGATTGAGGATTGAGGATTGAGGATTGAGGATTGAGGATTGAGGATTGAAGATTGAGTATTGATGATTGAAAATTGAGGATTGAAGAATGAGGATTGAGGATGGAGGATTGAGGATTGAGGATTGAGGATCTAGGATTGGAAATTTATTATAGAGTATTGAAGGCTGAGGATTGTGGATTGAGGATTGAGGATTGAGGATTGAGGATTGAGGATTGAGGATTGAGGATTGAGGATTGAGGATTGAGGATTGAGGATTGAGGATTGAGGATTGAGGATTGAGGATTGAGGATTGAGGATTGAGGATTGAGGATCGAAGATTGAGTATTGATGATTGAATATTGAGGATTGAGGATTGAGGTTTGAGGATTGAGGATCGAGGATTGAGGATTGAGGATTGGAGATTGACTATTGAGGATTGAAGATTGAGGATTGAGGATTGAGGATTGAGAATTGAGAATTGAGTATGAGGACTGAGGGTTGAGGATTGAGGTTTGAGGAATGAGGACTGAGGGTTGGGGAATGAGGATTGAGGATTGAGGATTAAGGATTGAGCATTGAAGGTTGAGTATTGATGCCTAAGGATTGAGGATTGAGGATTGATGATTGAGGATCGAGGATTGAAGATTGAGAATTGAGGATTGAAGATTGAGGTTTGAAGATTGAGTATTGATGATTGAATATTGAGGATTGAGGATTGAGGATTGAGGATTGAGGATTGAGGATTGAGGATCTAGGATTGGAGATTGATTATTGAGTATAGAAGCTTGAGGATTGTGGATTGAGGATTGAGGATTGAGGATTGAGGATTGAGGATTCAGGATTGAGAATTGAGGATTGAGGATTGGAGATTGATGATTGAGTATTGAGGATTGGGGATTCAGGGTTGAAGATTGAGGAATGAGGATTGAGGATTGAGGTTTGAGGATTGAGGATTGCAGATTGAGTATTGAGGATTGCAGATTGAGGATTGAGGATTGAGGATTGAGGAATGAGGATTGAAGATTGAGTATTGAGGATTGAAGATTGAGGATAGAGGATTGAGTACTGAAGATGGAGGATGAGGGCTGAGGGTTGACGATTGAGGATTGAGAAATGAGGATTGAGGATTGAGGATTGAAATTGAGGATTGGGTATTGAGGATTGAAGAATGAGGATTGAGGAATTAGGATTGAGGATTGAGGATTGAGGATTGAAGATTGAGGATTGGGTATTGAGGATTGAAGAATGAGGATTGAGGATTGAGGATTGAGGATTGAGTATTGAAGATTGAGTGTTGAGGATTGAAGATTGAGGATTGAGGATTGAGGATTGAGGATTGAGGATTGTAGATTGAGTATTGAGGATTGAAGATTGAGGATTGAGTATTGAGGATTGAGGATTCAGGGTTGAAGATTGAGGATTGAGGTTTGAGGATTGAGGATTGAGGATTGAGGATTGAAGATTGAATATTGATGATTGAATATTGTGGACTGCGGATTGAGGGTTGTGGATTGTGGGCGAGGACTCAGGGCTGAATATTGATGTTTGAGGTCCGGGGATTAAGGATTGAGGATTGAGAATTGAGGATTGAGGATTGAGGATTGAAGATTGAGGATTGGGTATTGAGGATTGAAGATTGAGGATTGAGTATTGAGGATTGAGGATTCAGGGTTGAAGATTGAGGATAGAGGATTGAGGATTGAGGATTGAGGATTGAGGATTGAAGATTGAATATTGATGATTGAATATTGAGGACTGAGGATTGAGGGTTGTGGATTGAGGACGAGGACTGAGGGTTGAATATTGACGTTTGAGGTCTGAGGATTAAGGATTGAGGATTGAGAATTGAGTATTGAGGATTGACGATTGACGATTGAGGATTGGGTATTTAGGATTGAAGAATGAGGACTGAGGATTGAGGTTTTAGGATTGAGGATTGAAGATTGAGTATTGATGATTGAATATTGAGGATTGAGGATTGAGGTTTGAGGATTGAGGAAGAAGTCTGAGGGTTGAGGATTGAGGATTGAGGACTGAAGATTGAGGATGCGTGCTAAGCGTCGGGGATTGAGATTCGACGACTGAGGACTGAGGATTGAGGATTGAGGATTGATGTTTGAGGATTGAAGATTGAGGATTGTGTATTGAGGATTGAGGAATGAGGATTGAGGATTGAGGATTGAGGATTGAGGATTGAGTATTGAGGATTGAGGATTGAGGATTGAGGATTGAGGATTGAGGATTGAGGATTGGAGATTGAGTATTGATGATTGAATATTGAGGATTGAGGATTGAGGTTTGAGGATTGAGGATTGAGGATTGAGGATTGAGGGTTGAGGATTGAGTATTGAAGATTGAGTATTGATGCCTGAGGATTGAGGATCGAGGATTGAGGATTGAGGATTGGAGATTGATTATTGAGGATTGAAGATTGAGGATTGAGGATTGAGGATTGAGAATTGAGAATTGAGCATGAGGATTGAGGGTTGAGGATTGAGGTTTGAGGAATGAGGATTGAGGGTTGGGGAATGAGGATTGAGGATTGAGGATTGAGGATTGAGCATTGAAGATTGAGTATTGATGCCTGAGGATTGAGGATTGAGGATTGAGGATTGAGGATTGAAGATTGAGTGTTGAGGGTTGAAGATTGAGGACTGAGGATTGAGGATTGAGGATTGAGGATTGGAGATTGAGTATTGAGGATTGAAGATTGAGGATTGAGTATTGATGATTGAGGATTCAGGGTTGAAGATTGAGGATTGAGGATTGAGTATTGACGATCTAGGATTGGAGATTGATTATTGAGTATAGAAGCTTGAGGATTGTGGATTGAAGATTGAGGATTGAGAACTGCGGATTGAGGATTGAGGATTGAGGATTGAGGAATGAGGATTGAGGATTGAGGATTGAGGATTGAGGATTGAGTATTGAGGATTGAGGATTGAGGATTGAGGATTGAGGATTGAGGATTGAGGATTGGAGATTGAGTATTGATGATTGAATATTGAGGATTGAGGATTGAGGTTTGAGGATTGAGGATTGAGGATTGAGGATCGAGGATTGAGGATTGAGGATTGGAGATTGACTATTGAGGATTGAAGATTGAGGATTGAGGATTGAGGATTGAGAATTGAGAATTGAGTATGAGGACTGAGGGTTGAGGATTGAGGTTTGAGGAATGAGGACTGAGGGTTGGGGAATGAGGATTGAGGATTGAGGATTAAGGATTGAGCATTGAAGGTTGAGTATTGATGCCTAAGGATTGAGGATTGAGGATTGATGATTGAGGATCGAGGATTGAAGATTGAGAATTGAGGATTGAAGATTGAGGTTTGAAGATTGAGTATTGATGATTGAATATTGAGGATTGAGGATTGAGGATTGAGGATTGAGGATTGAGGATTGAGGATCTAGGATTGGAGATTGATTATTGAGTATAGAAGCTTGAGGATTGTGGATTGAGGATTGAGGATTGAGGATTGAGGATTGAGGATTCAGGATTGAGAATTGAGGATTGAGGATTGAGGATTGAAGATTGAGTATTGATGATTGAATATTGAGGATTGAGGATTGAGGATTGAGGATTGAAGATTGAGTATTGAGGATTGAAGATTGAGGATTGAGTATTGAGGATTGAGGATTCAGGGTTGAAGATTGAGGATTGAGGATTGAGGATTGAGGATTGAGGATTGAGGATTGAAGATTGAATATTGATGATTGAATATTGAGGACTGAGGATTGAGGGTTGTGGATTGAGGACGAGGACTGAGGGTTGAATATTGACGTTTGAGGTCTGAGGATTAAGGATTGAGGATTGAGAATTGAGTATTGAGGATTGAGGATTGAAGATTGAGGATTGGGTATTTAGGATTGAAGAATGAGGACTGAGGATTGAGGTTTTAGGATTGAGGATTGAAGATTGAGTATTGATGATTGAATATTGAGGATTGAGGATTGAGGTTTGAGGATTGAGGATGAAGTCTGAGGGTTGAGGATTGAGGTTTGAGGAACGAGGATTGAGGATTGAGGATTGAGGACTAAGGATTGACGATTGAGTATTGAAGATTGAGGAATGATGGCTGAGGATTGACGACTGAGAATTGAGGATTGAGGATTGATGATTGAAGGTTGAGTATTGAGGAATGAATATTGAGGATTGAGGATTGAGGATTGAGGATTGAGGATTGAGGATTGAGGATTGAAGATTGAGTATTGAGTATTGAAGGTTGAGGATTGTGGATTGAGGATTAAGGATTGAGGATTGAATATTGTAGATTGAGTATTGATACCTGAGGATTGAGGATTGAGGATTGAGGATTGAGGATTGAGGATTGAAGATTGACTATTGAGGATTGAAGATTGAGGGTTGAAGATTGCGTATTGATGATTGAATATTGAGGATTGAGGATTGAGGATTGAGGATTGAGGATTGAGGATTGAGGATTGAAGATTGAGGATTGAGGATTGGAGATTGAGTATTGATGATTGAATATTGAGGATTGAGGATTGAGGATTGAGGATTGAGGATTGAGGATTGAGGATTGGAGATTGAGTATTGATGATTGAATATTGAGGATTGAGGATTGAGGTATGAGGATTGAGGATTGAGGATTGAGGATTGAGGGTTGAGGATTGAGTATTGAAGATTGAGTATTGATGCCTGAGGATTGAGGATCGAGGATTGAGGATTGAGGATTGGAGATTGATTATTGAGGATTGAAGATTGAGGATTGAGGATTGAGGATTGAGAATTGAGAATTGAGTATGAGGACTGAGGGTTGAGGATTGAGGTTTGAGGAATGAGGATTGATGGTTGGGGAATGAGGATTGAGGATTGAGGATTGAGGATTGAGCATTGAAGATTGAGTATTGATGCCTGAGGATTGAGGATTGAGGATTGAGGATTGAGGATTGAAGATTGAGTGTTGAGGGTTGAAGATTGAGGACTGAGGATTGAGGATTGAGGATTGAGGATTGAAGATTGAGTATTGAGGATTGAAGATTGAGGATTGAGTATTGATGATTGAGGATTCAGGGTTGAAGATTGAGGATTGAGGATTGAGGATTGACGATCTAGGATTTGAGATTGATTATTGAGTATAGAAGCTTGAGGATTGTGGATTGAGGATTGAGAATTGAGGATTGAGGATTGAGGGTTGAGGATTGAGGTTTGAGGAATGAGGACTGAGGGTTGGGGAATGAGGATTGAGGATTGAGGATTAAGGATTGAGCATTGAAGGTTGAGTATTGATGCCTAAGGATTGAGGATTGAGGATTGATGATTGAGGATCGAGGATTGAAGATTGAGAATTGAGGATTGAAGATTGAGGTTTGAAGATTGAGTATTGATGATTGAATATTGAGGATTGAGGATTGAGGATTGAGGATTGAGGATTGAGGATTGAGGATCTAGGATTGGAGATTGATTATTGAGTATAGAAGCTTGAGGATTGTGGATTGAGGATTGAGGATTGAGGATTGAGGATTGAGGATTCAGGATTGAGAATTGAGGATTGAGGATTGAGGATTGAAGATTGAGTATTGATGATTGAATATTGAGGATTGAGGATTGAGGATTGAGGATTGAAGATTGAGTATTGAGGATTGAAGATTGAGGATTGAGTATTGAGGATTGAGGATTCAGGGTTGAAGATTGAGGATTGAGGATTGAGGATTGAGGATTGAGGATTGAGGATTGAAGATTGAATATTGATGATTGAATATTGAGGACTGAGGATTGAGGGTTGTGGATTGAGGACGAGGACTGAGGGTTGAATATTGACGTTTGAGGTCTGAGGATTAAGGATTGAGGATTGAGAATTGAGTATTGAGGATTGAGGATTGAAGATTGAGGATTGGGTATTTAGGATTGAAGAATGAGGACTGAGGATTGAGGTTTTAGGATTGAGGATTGAAGATTGAGTATTGATGATTGAATATTGAGGATTGAGGATTGAGGTTTGAGGATTGAGGATGAAGTCTGAGGGTTGAGGATTGAGGTTTGAGGAACGAGGATTGAGGATTGAGGATTGAGGACTAAGGATTGACGATTGAGTATTGAAGATTGAGGAATGATGGCTGAGGATTGACGACTGAGAATTGAGGATTGAGGATTGATGATTGAAGGTTGAGTATTGAGGATTGAATATTGAGGATTGAGGATTGAGGATTGAGGATTGAGGATTGAGGATTGAGGATTGAAGATTGAGTATTGAGTATTGAAGGTTGAGGATTGTGGATTGAGGATTAAGGATTGAGGATTGAATATTGTAGATTGAGTATTGATACCTGAGGATTGAGGATTGAGGATTGAGGATTGAGGATTGAGGATTGAAGATTGACTATTGAGGATTGAAGATTGAGGGTTGAAGATTGCGTATTGAGAATTGAATATTGAGGATTGAGGATTGAGGATTGAGGATTGAGGATTGAGGATTGAGGATTGAAGATTGAGGATTGAGGATTGGAGATTGAGTATTGATGATTGAATATTGAGGATTGAGGATTGAGGATTGAGGATTGAGGATTGAGGATTGAGGATTGGAGATTGAGTATTGATGATTGAATATTGAGGATTGAGGATTGAGGTATGAGGATTGAGGATTGAGGATTGAGGATTGAGGGTTGAGGATTGAGTATTGAAGATTGAGTATTGATGCCTGAGGATTGAGGATCGAGGATTGAGGATTGAGGATTGGAGATTGATTATTGAGGATTGAAGATTGAGGATTGAGGATTGAGGATTGAGAATTGAGAATTGAGTATGAGGACTGAGGGTTGAGGATTGAGGTTTGAGGAATGAGGATTGATGGTTGGGGAATGAGGATTGAGGATTGAGGATTGAGGATTGAGCATTGAAGATCGAGTATTGATGCCTGAGGATTGAGGATTGAGGATTGAGGATTGAGGATTGAAGATTGAGTGTTGAGGGTTGAAGATTGAGGACTGAGGATTGAGGATTGAGGATTGAGGATTGAAGATTGAGTATTGAGGATTGAAGATTGAGGATTGAGTATTGATGATTGAGGATTCAGGGTTGAAGATTGAGGATTGAGGATTGAGGATTGACGATCTAGGATTTGAGATTGATTATTGAGTATAGAAGCTTGAGGATTGTGGATTGAGGATTGAGAATTGAGGATTGAGGATTGAGGATTGAGGATTGAGGATTGAGGATTGAGAATTGAGGATTGGAGATTGAGGATTGAGTATTGAGGATTGAGGATTCAGGGTTGAAGATTGAGGATTGAGGATTGAGGATTGAGGATTGAGGATTGAGGACTGAGGATTGGGTATTGAGGATTGAGGAATGAGGATTGAGGATTGAGGTTTGAGGATTGAGGATTGCAGATTGAGTATTGAGGATTGAAGATTGAGTATTGAGGATTGAGGATTGAGGAATGAGGATTGAAGATTGAGTATTGAGGATTGAAGATTGAGGATAGAGGATTGAGTACTGAGGATGGAGGATGAGGGCTGAGGGTTGAGGATTGAGGATTGAGAAATGAGGATTGAGGATTGAGGATTGAAATTGAGGATTGGGTATTGAGGATTGAAGGATGAGGATTGAGGAATTAGGATTGAGGATTGAGGATTGAGGATTGAAGATTGAGGATTGGGTATTGAGGATTGAAGAATGAGGATTGAGGATTGAGGATTGAGGATTGAGTATTGAAGATTGAGTGTTGAGGATTGAAGATTGAGGATTGAGGATTGAGGATTGAGGATTGAGGATTGAAGATTGAGTATTGAGGATTGAAGATTGAGGATTGAGTATTGAGGATTGAGGATTCAGGGTTGAAGATTGAGGATTGAGGATTGAGGATTGAGGATTGAGGGTTGAGGATTGAAGATTGAATATTGATGATTGAATATTGAGGACTGCGAATTGAGGGTTGTGGATTGTGGGCGAGGACTCAGGGCTGAATATTGATGTTTGAGGTCCGGGGATTAAGGATTGAGGATTGAGAATTGAGGATTGAGGATTGAGGATTGAAGATTGAGGATTGGGTATTTAGGATTGAAGAATGAGGATTGAGGATTGAGGTTTGAGGATTGAGGATTGAAGATTGAGTATTGATGATTGAATATTGAGGATTGAGGATTGAGGTTTGAGGATTGAGGATTGAGGATTGAGGATTGAAGATTGAGTATTGAGGATTGAAGATTGAGGATTGAAGATTGAGTATTGATGATTGAATATTGAGGATTGAGGATTGAGGATTGAGGATTGAGGATTGAGGATTGGGTATTGAGGATTGAGGAATGAGGATTGAGGATTGAGGTTTGAGGATTGAGGATTGCAGATTGAGTATTGAGGATTGAAGATTGAGGATTGAGGTTTGAGGATTGTGGAATGAGGATTGAAGATTGAGTATTGAGGATTGAAGATTGAGGATAGAGGATTGAGTACTGAGGATGGAGGATGAGGGCTGAGGGTTGAGGATTGAGGATTGAGAAATGAGGGTTGAGGATTGAGGATTGAAATTGAGGATTGTGTATTGAGGATTGAAGAATGAGGATTGAGGAATTAGGATTGAGGATTGACGATTGAGGATTGAGGATTGAAGATTGAGTATTGAGGATTGAAGATTGAGGATTGAGTATTGAGGATTGAGGATTCAGGGTTGAAGATTGAGGATTGAGGATTGAGGATTGAGGATCTAGGATTGGAGATTGGTTATTGAGTATAGAAGCTTGAGGATTGTGGATTGAGGATTGAGGATTGAGGATTGAGGATTGAGGATTGAGGATTGAGGATTGAGAATTGAGGATTGGAGATTGATGATTGAGTATTGAGGATTGAGGATTCAGGGTTGAAGATTGAGGATTGAGGATTGAGGATTGAGGATTGAGGATTGAGGATTGAGGATTGGGTATTGAGGATTGAGGAATGAGGATTGAGGATTGAGGTTTGAGGATTGAGGATTGCAGATTGAGTATTGAGGATTGCAGATTGAGGATTGAGGATTGAGGATTGAGGAATGAGGATTGAAGATTGAGTATTGAGGATTGAAGATTGAGGATAGAGGATTGAGTACTGAAGATGGAGGATGAGGGCTGAGGGTTGACGATTGAGGATTGAGAAATGAGGATTGAGGATTGAGGATTGAAATTGAGGATTGGGTATTGAGGATTGAAGAATGAGGATTGAGGAATTAGGATTGAGGATTGAGGATTGAGGATTGAAGATTGAGGATTGGGTATTGAGGATTGAAGAATGAGGATTGAGGATTGAGGATTGAGGATTGAGTATTGAAGATTGAGTGTTGAGGATTGAAGATTGAGGATTGAGGATTGAGGATTGAGGATTGAGGATTGTAGATTGAGTATTGAGGATTGAAGATTGAGGATTGAGTATTGAGGATTGAGGATTCAGGGTTGAAGATTGAGGATTGAGGTTTGAGGATTGAGGATTGAGGATTGAGGATTGAAGATTGAATATTGATGATTGAATATTGTGGACTGCGGATTGAGGGTTGTGGATTGTGGGCGAGGACTCAGGGCTGAATATTGATGTTTGAGGTCCGGGGATTAAGGATTGAGGATTGAGAATTGAGGATTGAGGATTGAGGATTGAAGATTGAGGATTGGGTATTGAGGATTGAAGATTGAGGATTGAGTATTGAGGATTGAGGATTCAGGGTTGAAGATTGAGGATAGAGGATTGAGGATTGAGGATTGAGGATTGAGGATTGAAGATTGAATATTGATGATTGAATATTGAGGACTGAGGATTGAGGGTTGTGGATTGAGGACGAGGACTGAGGGTTGAATATTGACGTTTGAGGTCTGAGGATTAAGGATTGAGGATTGAGAATTGAGTATTGAGGATTGACGATTGAAGATTGAGGATTGGGTATTTAGGATTGAAGAATGAGGACTGAGGATTGAGGTTTTAGGATTGAGGATTGAAGATTGAGTATTGATGATTGAATATTGAGGATTGAGGATTGAGGTTTGAGGATTGAGGAAGAAGTCTGAGGGTTGAGGATTGAGGATTGAGGACTGAGGATTGAGGATGCGTGCTAAGCGTCGGGGATTGAGATTCGACGACTGAGGACTGAGGATTGAGGATTGAGGATTGATGTTTGAGGATTGAAGATTGAGGATTGTGTATTGAGGATTGAGGAATGAGGATTGAGGATTGAGGATTGAGGATTGAGGATTGAGTATTGAGGATTGAGGATTGAGGATTGAGGATTGAGGATTGAGGATTGAGGATTGGAGATTGAGTATTGATGATTGAATATTGAGGATTGAGGATTGAGGTTTGAGGATTGAGGATTGAGGATTGAGGATTGAGGGTTGAGGATTGAGTATTGAAGATTGAGTATTGATGCCTGAGGATTGAGGATCGAGGATTGAGGATTGAGGATTGGAGATTGATTATTGAGGATTGAAGATTGAGGATTGAGGATTGAGGATTGAGAATTGAGAATTGAGCATGAGGACTGAGGGTTGAGGATTGAGGTTTGAGGAATGAGGATTGAGGGTTGGGGAATGAGGATTGAGGATTGAGGATTGAGGATTGAGCATTGAAGATTGAGTATTGATGCCTGAGGATTGAGGATTGAGGATTGAGGATTGAGGATTGAAGATTGAGTGTTGAGGGTTGAAGATTGAGGACTGAGGATTGAGGATTGAGGATTGAGGATTGGAGATTGAGTATTGAGGATTGAAGATTGAGGATTGAGTATTGATGATTGAGGATTCAGGGTTGAAGATTGAGGATTGAGGATTGAGTATTGACGATCTAGGATTGGAGATTGATTATTGAGTATAGAAGCTTGAGGATTGTGGATTGAAGATTGAGGATTGAGGACTGAGGATTGAGGATTGAGGATTGAGGATTGAGAATTGAGGATTGGAGATTGAGGATTGAGTATTGAGGATTGAGGATTCAGGGTTGAAGATTGAGGATTGAGGATTGAGGATTGAGGATTGAGGATTGAGGATTGAGGATTGGGTATTGAGGATTGAGGAATGAGGATTGAGGATTGAGGTTTGAGGATTGAGGATTGCAGATTGAGTATTGAGGATTGAAGATTGAGGATTGAGGATTGAGGATTGAGGAATGAGGATTGAAGATAGAGTATTGAGGATTGAAGATTGAGGATAGAGGATTGAGTACTGAGGATGGAGGATGAGGGCTGAGGGTTGAGGATTGAGGATTGAGAAATGAGGATTGAGGATTGAGGATTGAAATTGAGGATTGGGTATTGAGGATTGAAGGATGAGGATTGAGGAATTAGGATTGAGGATTGAGGATTGAGGATTGAAGATTGAGGATTGGGTATTGAGGATTGAAGAATGAGGATTGAGGATTGAGGATTGAGGATTGAGTATTGAAGATTGAGTGTTGAGGATTGAAGATTGAGGATTGAGGATTGAGGATTGAGGATTGAGGATTGAGGATTGAGGGTTGAGGATTGAAGATTGAATATTGATGATTGAATATTGAGGACTGCGGATTGAGGGTTGTGGATTGTGGGCGAGGGCTCAGGGCTGAATATTGATGTTTGAGGTCCGGGGATTAAGGATTGAGGTTTGAGAATTGAGGATTGAGGATTGAGGATTGAAGATTGAGGATTGGGTATTTAGGATTGAAGAATGAGGATTGAGGATTGAGGATTGAGGATTGAGGATTGAAGATTGAGTATTGATGATTGAATATTGAGGATTGAGGATTGAGGTTTGAGGATTGAGGATTGAGGATTGAGGATTGAAGATTGAGTATTGAGGATTGAAGATTGAGGATTGAAGATTGAGTATTGATGATTGAATATTGAGGATTGAGGATTGAGGATTGAGGATTGAGGATTGGGTATTGAGGATTGAGGAATGAGGATTGAGGATTGAGGTTTGAGGATTGAGGATTGCAGATTGAGTATTGAGGATTGAAGATTGAGGATTGAGGTTTGAGGATTGTGGAATGAGGATTGAAGATTGAGTATTGAGGATTGAAGATTGAGGATAGAGGATTGAGTACTGAGGATGGAGGATGAGGGCTGAGGGTTGAGGATTGAGGATTGAGAAATGAGGATTGAGGACTGAGGATTGAAATTGAGGATTGGGTATTGAGGATTGAAGAATGAGGATTGAGGAATTAGGATTGAGGATTGAGGATTGAGGATTGAAGATTGAGGATTGGGTATTGAGGATTGAAGAATGAGGATTGAGGACTGAGGATTGAGGATTGAGAATTGAAGATTGAGTGTTGAGGATTGATGATTGAGGATTGAGGATTGACGATTGAGGATTGAGGATTGAAGATTGAGTATTGAGGATTGAAGATTGAGGATTGAGTATTGAGGATTGAGGATTCACGGTTGAAGATTGAGGATTGAGGATTGAGGATTGAGGATCTAGGATTGGAGATTGGTTATTGAGTATAGAAGCTTGAGGATTGTGGATTGAGGATTGAGGATTGAGGATTGAGGATTGAGGATTGAGGATTGAGGATTGAGAATTGAGGATTGGAGATTGAGGATTGAGTATTGAGGATTGAGGATTCAGGGTTGAAGATTGAGGATTGAGGATTGAGGATTGAGGATTGAGGATTGAGGATTGAGGATTGGGTATTGAGGATTGAGGAATGAGGATTGAGGATTGAGGTTTGAGGATTGAGGATTGCAGATTGAGTATTGAGGATTGAAGATTGAGGATTGAGGATTGAGGATTGAGGAATGAGGATTGAAGATTGAGTATTGAGGATTGAAGATTGAGGATAGAGGATTGAGTACTGAAGATGGAGGATGAGGGCTGAGGGTTGAGGATTGAGGATTGAGAAATGAGGATTGAGGATTGAGGATTGAAATTGAGGATTGGGTATTGAGGATTGAAGAATGAGGATTGAGGAATTAGGATTGAGGATTGAGGATTGAGGATTGAAGATTGAGGATTGGGTATTGAGGATTGAAGAATGAGGATTGAGGATTGAGGATTGAGGATTGAGTATTGAAGATTGAGTGTTGAGGATTGAAGATTGAGGATTGAGGATTGAGGATTGAGGATTGAGGATTGTAGATTGAGTATTGAGGATTGAAGATTGAGGATTGAGTACTGAGGATTGAGGATTCAGGGTTGAAGATTGAGGATTGAGGATTGAGGATTGAGGATTGAGGATTGAGGATTGAAGATTGAATATTGATGATTGAATATTGAGGACTGCGGATTGAGGGTTGTGGATTGTGGGCGAGGACTCAGGGCTGAATATTGATGTTTGAGGTCCGGGGATTAAGGATTGAGGATTGAGAATTGAGGATTGAGGATTGAGGATTGAAGATTGAGGATTGGGTATTTAGGATTGAAGAATGAGGATTGAGGATTGAGGTTTGAGGATTGAGGATTGCAGATTGAGTATTGAGGATTGAAGATTGAGGATTGAGGTTTGAGGATTGTGGAATGAGGATTGAAGATTGAGTATTGAGGATTGAAGATTGAGGATAGAGGATTGAGTACTGAGGATGGAGGATGAGGGCTGAGGGTTGAGGATTGAGGATTGAGAAATGAGGATTGAGGACTGAGGATTGAAATTGAGGATTGGGTATTGAGGATTGAAGAATGAGGATTGAGGAATTAGGATTGAGGATTGAGGATTGAAGATTGAGGATTGGGTATTGAGGATTGAAGAATGAGGATTGAGGACTGAGGATTGAGGATTGAGAATTGAAGATTGAGTGTTGAGGATTGATGATTGAGGATTGAGGATTGACGATTGAGGATTGAGGATTGAAGATTGAGTATTGAGGATTGAAGATTGAGGATTGAGTATTGAGGATTGAGGATTCAGGGTTGAAGATTGAGGATTGAGGATTGAGGATTGAGGATCTAGGATTGGAGATTGGTTATTGAGTATAGAAGCTTGAGGATTGTGGATTGAGGATTGAGGATTGAGGATTGAGGATTGAGGATTGAGGATTGAGGATTGAGAATTGAGGATTGGAGATTGAGGATTGAGTATTGAGGATTGAGGATTCAGGGTTGAAGATTGAGGATTGAGGATTGAGGATTGAGGATTGAGGATTGAGGATTGAGGATTGGGTATTGAGGATTGAGGAATGAGGATTGAGGATTGAGGTTTGAGGATTGAGGATTGCAGATTGAGTATTGAGGATTGAAGATTGAGGATTGAGGATTGAGGATTGAGGAATGAGGATTGAAGATTGAGTATTGAGGATTGAAGATTGAGGATAGAGGATTGAGTACTGAAGATGGAGGATGAGGGCTGAGGGTTGAGGATTGAGGATTGAGAAATGAGGATTGAGGATTGAGGATTGAAATTGAGGATTGGGAATTGAGGATTGAAGAATGAGGATTGAGGAATTAGGATTGAGGATTGAGGATTGAGGATTGAAGATTGAGGATTGGGTATTGAGGATTGAAGAATGAGGATTGAGGATTGAGGATTGAGGATTGAGTATTGAAGATTGAGTGTTGAGGATTGAAGATTGAGGATTGAGGATTGAGGATTGAGGATTGAGGATTGTAGATTGAGTATTGAGGATTGAAGATTGAGGATTGAGTATTGAGGATTGAGGATTCAGGGTTGAAGATTGAGGATTGAGGATTGAGGATTGAGGAGTGAGGATTGAGGATTGAAGATTGAATATTGATGATTGAATATTGAGGACTGCGGATTGAGGGTTGTGGATTGTGGGCGAGGACTCAGGGCTGAATATTGATGTTTGAGGTCCGGGGATTAAGGATTGAGGATTGAGAATTGAGGATTGAGGATTGAGGATTGAAGATTGAGGATTGGGTATTTAGGATTGAAGAATGAGGATTGAGGATTGAGGGTTGTGGATTGAGGACGAGGACTGAGGGTTGAATATTGACGTTTGAGGTCTGAGGATTAAGGATTGAGGATTGAGAATTGAGTATTGAGGATTGAGGATTGAAGATTGAGGATTGGGTATTTAGGATTGAAGAATGAGGATTGAGGATTGAGGTTTTAGGATTGAGGATTGAAGATTGAGTATTGATGATTGAATACTGAGGATTGAGGATTGAGGTTTGAGGATTGAGGATGAAGTCTGAGGGTTGAGGATTGAGGATTGAGGAACGAGGATTGAGGATTGAGGATTGAGGACTAAGGATTGACGATTGAGTATTGAAGATTGAGGAATGATGACTGAGGATTGACGACTGAGAATTAAGGATTGAGGATTGATGATTGAAGGTTGAGTATAGAGGATTGAATATTGAGGATTGAGGATTGAGGATTGAGGATTGAGGATTGAGGAATGAGGATTGAAGATTGAGTATTGAGTATTGAAGGTTGAGGATTGTGGATTGAGGATTAAGGATTGAGGATTGAATATTGTAGATTGAGTATTGATACCTGAGGATTGAGGATTGAGGATTGAGGATTGAGGATTGAGGATTGAGGATTGAAGATTGACTATTGAGGATTGAAGATTGAGGGTTGAAGATTGCTTATTGATGATTGAATATTGAGGATTGAGGATTGAGGATTGAGGATTGAGGATTGAGGATTGAGGATTGAAGATTGAGTGTTGATGATTGAATATTGAGGATTGAAGAATGAGGGTTGAGGATTGAGGATTGAGGATTGAGGATTGAGGATCTAGGATTGGAAATTGATTATTGAGTATTGAAGGCTGAGGATTGTGGATTGGGGATTGAGGATTGAGGATTGAGGATTGAGGATTGAGGATTGAGGATTGAGGATTGAGGATTGAGGATTGAGGATCGAAGATTGAGTATTGATGATTGAATATTGAGGATTGAGGATTGAGGTTTGAGGATTGAGGATTGAGGATTGAGGATTGAGGATTGAGTACTGAAGATTGAGTATTGATGCCTGAGGATTGAGGATCGAGGATTGAGGATTGAGGATTGGAGATTGACTATTGAGGATTGAAGATTGAGGATTGAGGATTGAGGATTGAGAATTGAGAATTGAGTATGAGGACTGAGGGTTGAGGATTGAGGTTTGAGGAACGAGGACTGAGGGTTGGGGAATGAGGATTGAGGATTGAGGATTGAGGATTGATCATTGAAGGTTGAGTATTGATGCCTGAGGATTGAGGATTGAGGATTGATGATTGAGGATCGAGGATTGAAGATTGAGAATTGAGGATTGAAGATCGAGGATTGTGGATAGAGGATTGAGGATGGAGGATGAGGGCTGAGGGTTGAGGATTGTGGATTGAGAAATGAGGATTGAGGATTGAGGATTGAAATTGAGGATTGGGTATTGAGGATTGAAGAATGAGGATTGAGGAATTAGGATTGAGGATTGAGGATTGAGGATTGAAGATTGAGGATTGGGTATTGAGGGTTGAAGAATGAGGATTGAGGATTGAGGATTGAGGATTGAGGATTGAAGATTGAGTGTTGAGGATTGAAGATTGAGGATTGAGGATTGAGGATTGAGGATTGAGGATTGAGGGTTGAAGATTGAGTATTGAGGATTGAAGATTGAGGATTGAGTATTGAGGATTGTGGATTCAGGGTTGAAGATTGAGGATTGAGGATTGAGGATTGAGGATTGAGGATTGCGGATTGAAGATTGAGGATTGGGTATTTAGGATTGAAGAATGAGGATTGAGGATTGAGGTCTGAGGATTGAGGATTGAAGATTAGTGTTGAGGATTGAAGATTGAGGATTGAGGATTGAGGATTGAGGATTGAGGATTGAAGACTGGGTATTGAGGATTGAAGATTGAGGATTGAGTATTGAGGATTGAGGATTCAGGATTGAAAATTGAGGATTGAGGATCGAGGATTGAGGATTGAGGATTGAGGATTGAAGATTGAATATTGATGATTGAATATTGAGGACTGAGGATTGAGGGTTGTCGATTGAGGACGAGGGCTGAGGGTTGAATATTGATGTTTGAGGTCTGAGTATTAAGGATTGAGGATTGAGAATTGAGGATTGAGGATTGAGGATTGAAGATTGAGGATTGGGTATTTAGGATTGAAGAATGAGGATTGAGGATTGAGGTTTGAGGATTGAGGATTGATGATTGAGTATTGTCGATTGAATATTGAGGATTGAGGATTGAGGTTTGAGGATTGAGGACGAGGACTGACGGTTGAGGATTGAGGTTAGAGGATTGAGGATTGGGGATTGAGGACTGAGGATTGAGGATTGAGGATTGAGGATTGAGCATTGAAGATTGAAGATTGATGACTGGGGATTGAGGATTGAATATTGAGGATTAACGATTGAAGATTGGGGATTGAGGATCTAGGATCGGAGATTGATTATTCAGGATTGAAGATTGAGGATTGACGATTGAGGATTGAGAATTGAGAATTGAGGATGAGGACTGAGGGTTGAGGATTGAGGTTTGAGGAATGAGGATTGATGGTTGAGGATTGAGGATTGAGGATTGAGGATTGAGGATTGAGGATTGAGGATTGAGTATTGAAGATTGAGTATTGATACCTGAGGATTGAGGATTGAGGATTGAGGATTGAGGATTGAGGATTGAAGATTGAGTATTGGGGATTGAAGATTGAGGATTGAGGATTGAGGATTGAGGATGGAGAATGAGGACTGACGGTTGAGGATTGAGGTTTGGGGATTGAAGGTTGAGGACTGAGGACTGAGGATTGAGGATTGAGGATTGAGCATTGAGGATTGAAGATTGAGTACTGGGGATTCGGGATTGCAGATTGAGGATTAAGGACTGAAGATTGAGTATTGAGGATTGAAGATAGAGGATTGAGTATTGAGGATTGAGGATTCAGGGTTGAAAATTGAGGATTGAGGATTGAGGATTGAGGATTGAGGATTGAGGATTGAAGATTGAATATTGATGATTGAATATTGAGGACTGAGGATTGAGGGTTGTGGATTGAGGACGAGGACTGAGGGTTGAATATTGATGTTTGAGGTCTGAGGATTAAGGATTGAGGATTGAGAATTGAGGATTGAGGATTGAGGATTGGAAATTGAGGATTGGGTATTTAGGATTGAAGAATGAGGATTGAGGATTGAGGTTTGAGGATTGAGGATTGAAGATTGAGTATTGATGATTGAATATTGAGGATTGATGATTGAGGTTTGAGAATTGAGGACGAGGACTGACGGTTGAGGATTGAGGTTTGAGGATTAAGGATTGGGGATTGAGGACTGAGGATTGAGGATTGAGGATTGAGCATTGAGGATTGAAGATTGATGACTGGGGATTGAGGATTGAAGATTGAGGATTAACGATTGAAGGTTGGGGATTGAGGACCTAGGATCGGAGATTGATTATTGAGGATTGAAGATTGAGGATTGAGGATTGAGGATTGAGAATTGAGAATTGAGGATGAGGACTGAGGGTTGAGGATTGAGGTTTGAGGAATGAGGGTTGATGGTTGAGGATTGAGGATTGAGGATTGAGGATTGAGGATTGAGTATTGTAGATTGAGTATTGATGCCTGAGGCTTGAGGATTGAGGATTGAGTATTGAGGATTGAGGATTGAAGATTGAGTATTGGGGATTGAAGATTGAGGATTGAGGATTGAGGATTGAGGTTGGAGAATGAGGACTGACGGTTGAGGATTGAGGTTTGAGGATTGAAGATTGAGGTCTGAGGACTGAGGATTGAGGATTGAGGATTGAGCATTGAGGATTGAAGATTGAGTACTGGGGTTTGGGGATTGAAGATTGAGGATTAAGGATTGAAGATTGGGGATTGAGGATCTAGAATTGGAGATTGATTATTGAGGACTGAAGATTGAGGATTGAGAATTGAGGATTGAGAATTGAGAATTGAGTATGAGGACTGAGGGTTGAGGATTGAGGTTTGAGGAATGAGGATTGAGGGTTGAGGATTGAGGATTGAGGATTGCGGATTGAAGATTGAGTATTGATGATTGAATATTGAGGATTGAGGATTGAGGTTTGAGGATTGAGGATTGAGGAATGAGGATTGAGGGTTGAGTATTGAAGATTGAGTATTGATGCCTGAGGATTGAGGATCGAGAATTGAGGATTGAGGATTGGAGATTGATTATTGAGGATTGAAGATTGAGGATTGAGGATTGAGGATTGAGAATTGAGAATTGAGTATGAGGACTGAGGGTTGAGGGTTGAGGTTTGAGGAATGAGGATTGAGGGTTGGGGAATGAGGATTGAGGATTGAGGATTGAGCATTGAAGATTGAGTATTGATGCCTGAGGATTGAGGATTGAGGATTGAGGATTGAGGATTGAGGATTGAGGATTGAAGATTGAGTATTGAGTATTGAAGGTTGAGGATTGTGGATTGAGGATTAAGGACTGAGGATTGAATATTGTAGATTGAGTATTGATGCCTCAGGATTGAGGATTGAGGATTGAGTATTGAGGATTGAGGATTGAGGATTGAAGATTGAGTATTGAGGATTGAAGATTGAGGGTTGAAGATTGAGTATTGATGATTGAATATTGAGGATTGAGGATTGAGGATCGAGGATTGAAGATTGAGAATTGAGGATTGAAGATTGAGGATTGAGGATTGAGGATTGAGGATTGAGTATTGAAGATTGAGGATTGATGACTGAGGATTGACGACTGAGAATTGGGGATTGAGGATTGATGATTGAAGATTGAGTATTGAGGATTGAATATTGAGGATTGAGGATCGAGGATCGAAGATTGAGAATTGAGGATTGAAGATTGGGTATTGAGGATTGAGTATTGAGGATGGAGGATGGGGGCTGAGGGTTGAATATTGAGGATTGAGGATTGAGTATTGAGGATTGAAGATTGAGGGTTGAAGATTGAGTATTGATGATTGAAGATTGAGTATTGAGGATTGAATATTGAGGATTGAGGATTGAGGATTGAAGATTGAGTATTGAGGATTGAATATTGAGGATTGAGGATTGAGGATTGAGGATTGAGGATTGAGGATTGAAGATTGAGTATTGAGGATTGAAGATTGAGGGTTAAAGATTGAGTATTGATGATTGAGGATTGAGGATTTAGGATTGAGGATTGAGGATTGAAGATTGAGAATTGATGATTGAATATTGAGGATTGAGGATTGAGGTTTGAGGATTGAGGACGAGGACTGACGGTAGAGGATTTAGGTTTGAGGATTGAGGATTGAGGGATGAGGATTGAGGATGAGTGCTAAGGGTCGGGGATTGATGTTCGACGACTGAGGACTGAGGATTGAGGATTGAGAATTGAGGATTGAGGATTGATGACTGAGGATTGACGACTGAGAATTGAGGATTGAGGACTGAGGATTGAAGATTGAGGATTGAGGATTGAGGATTGAGGAATGAGGATTGAAGATTGAGTATTGAGGATTGAAGATTGAGGATAGAGGATTGAGTACTGAGGATGGAGGATGAGGGCTGAGGGTTGAGGATTGAGGATTGGGAAATGAGGATTGAGGATTGAGGATTGAAATTGAGGATTGGGTATTGAGGATTGAAGAATGAGGATTGAGGAATTAGGATTGAGGGTTGAGGATTGAGAATTGAAGATTGAGGATTGGGTGTTGAGGATTGAAGAATGAGGATTGAGGATTGAGGATTGAGGATTGAGGATTGAAGATTGAGTGTTGAGGATTGAAAATTGAGGATTGAGGATTGAGGATTGAGGTTTGAGGATTGAGGATGAAGACTGAGGGTTGAGGATTGAGGTTTGAGGAACGAGGATTGAGGATTGAGGATTGAGGACTAAGGATTGACGATTGAGTATTGAAGATTGAGGATTGATGACTGAGGATTGACGACTGAGAATTGAGGATTGAGGATTGATGATTGAAGATTGAGTATTGAGGATTGAATATTGCGGATTGAGGATTGAGGATTGAGGATTGAGGATTGAGGATTGAGGATTGAAGATTGAGTATTGAGTATTGAAGGTTGAGGATTGTGGATTGAGGATTAAGGATTGAGGATTGAATATTGTAGATTGAGTATTGATGCCTGAGGATTGAGGATTGGGGATTGAGGATTGAGGATTGAGGATGGAAGATTGAGTATTGAGGATTGAAGATTGAGGGTTGAAGATTGAGTATTGATGATTGAATATTGAGGATTGAGGATTGAGGATTGAGGATTGAGGATTGAGGATTGAGGATTGAAGATTGAGTATTGCTGATTGAATATTGAGGATTGGGTATTGAGGTTTGAGGATTGAGGACGAGGACTGACGGTAGAGCATTTAGGTTTGAGGATTGAGGATTGAGGACTGAGGATTGAGGATGCGTGCTAAGCGTCGGGGATTGAGATTCGACGACTGAGGACTGAGGAGTGAGGATTGAGAATTGAGGATTGATGTTTGAGGATTGAAGATTGAGGATTGGGTATTGAGGATTGAGGAATAGGATTGAGGATTGAGGATTGAGGATCTAGGATTGGAGATTGATTATTGAGTATTGAAGGTTGAGGATTGTGGATCGAGGGATGAGGATTGAGGATGAGTGCTAAGGGTCGGGGATTGATGTTCGACGACTGAGGACTGAGGATTGAGGATTGTGAATTGAGGATAGATGTTTGAGGATTGAAGATTGAGGATTGAGGATTGAGGAATGAGGATTGAAGATTGAGTATTGAGGATTGAAGATTGAGGATAGAGGATTGAGTACTGAGGATGGAGGATGAGGGCTGAGGGTTGAGGATTGAGGATTGAGGATTGAGGATTGAAGATTGAGTATTGAGGATTGAAGATTGAGGGTTGAAGATTGAGTATTGATGATTGAATATTGAGGATTGAGGATTGAGGATTGAGGATTGAGGATTGAGGATTGAGGATTGAAGATCGAGTATTGATGATTGAATATTGAGGATTGAGGATTGAGGTTTGAGGATTGAGGACGAGGACTGACGGCAGAGGATTTAGGTTTGAGGATTGAGGATTGAGGACTGAGGATTGAGGATGAGTGCTAAGCGTCGGGGATTGAGATTCGACGACTGAGGACTGAGGATTGAGGATTGAGAATTGAGGATTGAGGATTGAGGACTGAGGATTGAGGATTGAGGATTGAGTATTGAAGATTGAGTATGGATGCCTGAGGATTGAGGATCGAGGATAGAGTATTGAGGATTGGAGATTGATTATTGAGGATTGAAGATTGAGGATTGAGGATTGAGGATTAAGAATTGAGAATTGAGTATGAGGACTGAGGGTTGAGGATTGAGCTTTGAGGAATGAGGATTGAGGGTTGGGGAATGAGGATTGAGGATTGAGGATTGAGGATTGAGCATTGAAGATTGAGTATTGCTGATTGAATATTGAGGATTGGGGATTGAGGTTTGAGGATTGAGGACGAGGACTGACGGTAGAGGATTTAGGTTTGAGGATTGAGGATTGAGGACTGAGGATTGAGGATGCGTGCTAAGCGTCGGGGATTGAGATTCGACGACTGAGGACTGAGGAGTGAGGATTGAGAATTGAGGATTGATGTTTGAGGATTGAAGATTGAGGATTGGGTATTGAGGATTGAGGAATGAGGATTGAGGATTGAGGATTGCGGATCTAGGATTGGAGATTGATTATTGAGTATTGAAGGTTGAGGATTGTTGATTGAGGGATGAGGATTGAGGATGAGTGCTAAGGGTCGGGGATTGATGTTCGACGACTGAGGACTGAGGATTGAGGATTGAGAATTGAGGATAGATGTTTGAGGATTGAAGATTGAGGATTGAGCATTGAGGATTGAGGATTGAGGATTGAGGATTGAGGATTGAAGATTGAGTGTTGTGGATTGAAAATTGAGGATTGAGGATCGGCGATTGAGGATTGAGGATTGAAGATTGAGTATTGAGGATTGAAGATTGAGGACTGAGGATTGAGGATTGAGGAATGAGGATTGAAGATTGGGTATTGAGGATTGAAGATTGAGGATAGAGGATTGAGTACTGAGGATGGAGGATGAGGGCTGAGGGTTGAGGATTAAGGATTGAGAAATGAGGATTGAGGATTGAGGATTGAAATTGAGGATTGGGTATTGAGGATTGAAGAATGAGGATTGAGGAATTGGGATTGAGGATTGAGGATTGAGGATTGAGGATTGAAGATTGAGGATTGGGTATTGAGGATTGAAGAATGAGGATTGAGGATTGAGGATTGAGGATTGAGGATTGAAGATTGAGTGTTGAGGATTGAAGATTGAGGATTGAGGATTGAGGATTGAGGATTGAGGATTGAAGATTGAAGATTGAGTATTGAGGACTGAAGATTGAGGGTTGAAGATTGAGTATTGATGATTGAATATTGAGGATTGAGGATTGAGGATTGAGGATTGAGGATTCAGGATTGAGGATTGAAGATTGAGTATTGATGATTGAATATTGAGGATTGAGGATTGAGGTTTGAGGATTGAGGACGAGGACTGACGGTAGAGGATTTAGGTTTGAGGATTGAGGATTGAGGACTGAGGATTGAGGATGAGTGCTAAGCGTCGGGGATTGAGATTCGACGACTGAGGACTGAGGATTGAGGATTGAGGATTGAGGATTGAGGATTGAGGATTGAGGACTGAGGATTGAGGATTGAGGATTGAGGATTGAGGATTGAGGATTGAGGATTGAGGATTGAGGATTGAGGATTGAAGATTGAGTATTGATGATTGAATATTGAGGATTGAGGATTGAGGTTTGAGGATTGAGGATTGAGGATTGAGGATTGAGGATTGAGTATTGAAGATTGAGTATGGATGCCTGAGGATTGAGGATCGAGGATAGAGTATTGAGGATTGGAGATTGATTATTGAGGATTGAAGATTGAGGATTGAGGATTGAGGATTAAGAATTGAGAATTGAGTATGAGGACTGAGGGTTGAGGATTGAGCTTTGAGGAATGAGGATTGAGGGTTGGGGAATGAGGATTGAGGATTGAGGATTGAGGATTGAGCATTGAAGATTGAGTATTGCTGATTGAATATTGAGGATTGGGGATTGAGGTTTGAGGATTGAGGACGAGGACTGACGGTAGAGGATTTAGGTTTGAGGATTGAGGATTGAGGACTGAGGATTGAGGACGAGTGCTAAGCGTCGGGGATTGAGATTCGACGACTGAGGACTGATGATTGAGGATTGAGAATTGAGGATTGAGGATTGAGGATTGAGGATTGAGGATTGAGGATTGAGGATTGAGGATTGAGGATTGAGGATTGAGGATTGAAGATCGAGTATTGATGATTGAATATTGAGGATTGAGGATTGAGGTTTGAGGATTGAGGACGAGGACTGACGGCAGAGGATTTAGGTTTGAGGATTGAGGATTGAGGACTGAGGATTGAGGACGAGTGCTAAGCGTCGGGGATTGAGATTCGACGACTGAGGACTGATGATTGAGGATTGAGAATTGAGGATTGAGGATTGAGGATTGAGGATTGAGGATTGAGGATTGAGGATTGAGGATTGAGGATTGAGGATTGAGGATTGAGGATTGAGGATTGAAGATTGAGGATTGAGGATTGAGGATTGAAGATTGAGTATTGAAGATTGAGTATTGATGCCTGAGGATTGAGGTTCGAGGATTGAGGATTGAGGATTGGAGATTGATTATTGAGGATTGAAGATTGAGGATTGAGGATTGAGGATTGAGAATTGAGAATTGAGTATGAGGACTGAGGATTGAGGATTGAGGATTGAGGATTGAGAATTGGGGATTGAGGAATGAGGATTGAAGATTGAGTATTGATGATTGAATATTGAGGATAGAGGATTGAGGATTGAGGATTGAAGATTGAGTATTGAGGATTGAAGATTGAGGATTGAGTATTGAGGATTGAGGATTCAGGGTTGAAGATTGAGGATTGAGGATTGAGGATTGAGTACTGAGGATTGAGGATTGGGTATTGAGGATTGAGGAATGAGGATTGAGGATTGAGGTTTGAGGATTGAGGGTTGCAGATTGAGTATTGAGGATTGAAGATTGAGGATTGAGGATTGATGATTGAGGAATGAGGATTGAAGATTGGGTATTGAGGATTGAAGATTGAGGATAGAGGATTGAGTACTGAGGATGGAGGATGAGGGCTGAGGGTTGAGGATTAAGGATTGAGAAATGAGGATTGAGGATTGAGGATTGAAATTGAGGATTGGGTATTGAGGATTGAAGAATGAGGATTGAGGAATTGGGATTGAGGATTGAGGATTGAGGATCGAAGATTGAGGATTGGGTATTGAGGATTGAAGAATGAGGATTGAGGGATTAGGATTGAGGATTGAGGATTGAGGATTGAAGATTGAGGATTGGGTATTGAGGATTGAAGGATGTGGATTGAGGATTGAGGATTGAGGATTGAGGATTGAAGATTAGTGTTGAGGATTGAAGATTGAGGATTGAGTATTGAGGATTGAGGATTAAGGATTGAAGATTGAGTGTTGAGGGTTGAAGATTGAGGATTGAGGATTGAGGATTGAGGATTGAGGATTGAAGATTGAGTATTGAGGATTGAAGATTGAGTATTGATGATTGAATATTGAGGATTGATGATTGAGGTTTGAGGATTGAGGATTGAGCATTGAGGATTGAAGATTGAGTACTGGGGATTGGGGATTGAAGATTGAGGATTAAGGATTGAAGATTGTGGATTGAGGATCTAGAATTGGAGATTGATTATTGAGGACTGAAGATTGAGGATTGAGAATTGAGGATTGAGAATTGAGAATTGAGTATGAGGACTGAGGGTTGAGGATTGAGGTTTGAGGAATGAGGATTGAGGGTTGAGGATTGAGGATTGAGGATTGAGGATGAAGACTGAGGGTTGAGGATTGAGGTTTGAGGAACGAGGATTGAGGATTGAAGATTGAGGACTAAGGATTGACGATTGAGTATTGAAGATTGAGGATTGATGACTGAGGATTGACGACTGAGAATTGAGGATTGAGGATTCATGATTGAAGATTGAGCATTGAGGATTGAATATTGAGGATTGAGGATTGAGGATAGAGGATTGAGGATTGAGGATCGAGGATTGAAGATTGAGTATTGAGTATTGAAGGTTGAGGATTGTGGATTGAGGATTAAGGACTGAGGATTGAATATTGTAGATTGAGTATTGATGCCTGAGGATTGAGGATTGAGGATTGAGGATTGAGGGTTGAGGATTGAGGATTGAAGATTGAGTATTGTGGATTGAAGATTGAGGGTTGAAGATTGAGTATTGATGATTGAATATTGAGGATTGAGGATTGAGGATCGAGGATTGAAGATTGAGAATTGAGGATTGAAGATTGAGGATTGAAGATTGAGTATTGAGGATTGAGGATTGAGGATGGAGGATGAGTGCTGAGGGTTGAGGATTGAGGTTTGAGAATTGAAATTGAGGATTGGGTATTGAGGATTGAAGAATGAGGATTGAGGCATTAGGATTGAGGATTGAGGATTGAGGATTGAAGATTGAGGATTGGGTATTGAGGATTGAAGAATGTGGATTGAGGATTGAGGATTGAGGATTGAGGATTGAAGATTAGTGTTGAGGATTGAAGATTGAGGATTGAGTATTGAGGATTGAGGATTCAGGATTGAAGATTGAGTGTTGAGGGTTGAAGATTGAGGATTGAGGATTGAGGATTGAGGATTGAGGATTGAAGATTGAGTATTGAGGATTGAAGATTGAGTATTGATGATTGAATATTGAGGATTGATGATTGAGGTTTGAGGATTGAGGACGAGGACTGACGGTTGAGGATTGAGGTTTGAGGATTAAGGATTGGGGATTGAGGACTGAGGATTGAGGATTGAGGATTGAGCATTGAGGATTGAGCATTGAGGATTGAAGATTGATGACTGGGGATTGAGGATTGAAGATTGAGGATTAACGATTGAAGGTTGGGGATTGAGGACCTAGGATCGGAGATTGATTATTGAGGATTGAAGATTGAGGATTGAGGATTGAGGATTGAGAATTGAGAATTGAGGATGAGGACTGAGGGTTGAGGATTGAGGTTTGAGGAATGAGGATTGATGGTTGAGGATTGAGGATTGAGGATTGAGGATTGAGGATTGAGTATTGAAGATTGAGTATTGATGCCTGAGGCTTGAGGATTGAGGATTGAGTATTGAGGATTGAGGATTGAAGATTGAGTATTGGGGATTGAAGATTGAGGATTGAGGATTGAGGATTGAGGTTGGAGAATGAGGACTGACGGTTGAGGATTGAGGTTTGAGGATTGAAGATTGACGTCTGAGGACTGAGGATTGAGGATTGAGGATTGAGCATTGAGGATTGAAGATTGAGTACTGGGGATTGGGGATTGAAGATTGAGGATTAAGGATTGAAGATTGTGGATTGAGGATCTAGAATTGGAGATTGATTATTGAGGACTGAAGATTGAGGATTGAGAATTGAGGATTGAGAATTGAGAATTGAGTATGAGGACTGAGGGTTGAGGATTGAGGTTTGAGGAATGAGGATTGAGGGTTGAGGATTGAGGATTGAGGATTGCGGATTGAAGATTGAGTATTGATGATTGAATATTGAGGATTGAGGATTGAGGTTTGAGGATTGAGGATTGAGGAATGAGGATTGAGGGTTGAGTATTGAAGATTGAGTATTGATACCTGAGGATTGAGGATCGAGAATTGAGGATTGAGGATTGGAGATTGATTATTGCGGATTGAAGATTGAGGATTGAGGATTGAGGATTGAGAATTGAGAATTGAGTATGAGGACTGAGGGTTGAGGGTTGAGGTTTGAGGAATGAGGATTGAGGGTTGGGGAATGAGGATTGAGGATTGAGGATTGAGCATTGAAGATTGAGTATTGATGCCTGAGGATTGAGGATTGAGGATTGAGGATTGAGGATTGAGGATTGAGGATTGAAGATTGAGTATTGAGTATTGAAGGTTGAGGATTGTGGATTGAGGATTAAGGACTGAGGATTGAATATTGTAGATTGAGTATTGATGCCTGAGGATTGAGGATTGAGGATTGAGGATTGAGGATTGAGGATTGAGGATTGAGGATTGAAGATTGAGTATTGAGGATTGAAGATTGAGGGTTGAAGATTGAGTATTGATGATTGAATATTGAGGATTGAGGATTGAGGATCGAGGATTGAAGATTGAGAATTGAGGATTGAAGATTGAGGATTGAGGATTGAGGATTGAGGATTGAGGATTGAGGATTGAAGATTCAGTATTGAGTATTGAAGCTTGAGGATTGTCGATTGAGGGTTAACGATTGAGGATTGAATATTGTAGATTGAGTATTGATGCCTGAGGATTGAGGATTGAGGATTGAGGATTGAGGATTCAGGATTGAAGATTGAGTATTGAGGATTGAAGATTGAGGGTTGAAGATTGAGTATTGATGATTGAATTTTGAGGAATGAGGATTGAGGATTGAGGATTGAGGATTGAGGATTGAGGATTGAAGATTGAGTATGGATGATTGAATATTGAGGATTGAGGATTGAGGTTTGAGGAACGAGGATTGAGGATTGAGGATTGAGGACTAAGGATTGACGATTGAGTATTGAAGATTGAGGATTGATGACTGAGGATTGACGACTGAGAATTGGGGATTGAGGATTGATGATTGAAGATTGAGTATTGAGGATTGAATATTGAGGATTGAGGATCGAGGATCGAAGATTGAGAATTGAGGATTGAAGATTGGGTATTGAGGATTGAGTATTGAGGATGGAGGATGGGGGCTGAGGGTTGAATATTGAGGATTGAGGATTGAGTATTGAGGATTGAAGATTGAGGGTTGAAGATTGAGTATTGATGATTGAAGATTGAGTATTGAGGATTGAATATTGAGGATTGAGGATTGAGGATTGAAGATTGAGTATTGAGGATTGAATATTGAGGATTGAGGATTGAGGATTGAGGATTGAGGATTGAGGATTGAAGATTGAGTATTGAGGATTGAAGATTGAGGGTTAAAGATTGAGTATTGATGATTGAGGATTGAGGATTGAGGATTGAGGATTGAGGATTGAAGATTGAGAATTGATGATTGAATATTGAGGATTGAGGATTGAGGTTTGAGGATTGAGGACGAGGACTGACGGTAGAGGATTTAGGTTTGAGGATTGAGGATTGAGGGATGAGGATTGAGGATGAGTGCTAAGGGTCGGGGATTGATGTTCGACGACTGAGGACTGAGGATTGAGGATTGAGAATTGAGGATAGATGTTTGAGGATTGAAGATTGAGGATTGAGGATTGAGGATTGAGGAATGAGGATGGAAGATTGAGTATTGAGGATTGAAGATTCAGGATAGAGGATTGAGTACTGAGGATGGAGGATGAGGGCTGAGGGTTGAGGATTGAGGATTGGGAAATGAGGATTGAGGTTTGAGGATTGAAATTCAGGATTGGGTATTGAGGATTGAAGAATGAGGATTGAGGAATTAGGATTGAGGGTTGAGGATTGAGGATTGAAGATTGAGGATTGGGTATTGAGGATTGAAGAATGAGGATTGAGGATTGAGGATTGAGGATAGAGGATTGAAGATTGAGTGTTGAGGATTGAAAATTGAGGATTGAGGATTGACGATTGAGGATTGAGGATTGAAGATTGAGTATTGAGGATTGAAGATGGAGGATTGAGTATTGAGGATTGAGGATTCAGGGTTGAAGATTGAGGATTGAGGATTGAGGATTGAGGTTTGAGTATTGAGGATGAAGACTGAGGGTTGAGGATTGAGGTTTGAGGAACGAGGATTGAGGATTGAGGATTGAGGACTAAGGATTGACGATTGAGTATTGAAGATTCAGGATTGGTGACTGAGGATTGACGACTGAGAATTGAGGATTGAGGATTGATGATTGAAGATTGAGTATTGAGGATTGAATATTGCGGATTGAGGATTGAGGATTGAGGATTGAGGATTGAGGATTGAGGATTGAAGATTGAGTATTGAGTATTGAAGGTTGAGGATTGTGGATTGAGGATTAAGGATTGAGGATTGAATATTGTAGATTGAGTATTGATGCCTGAGGATTGAGGATTGGGGATTGAGGATTGAGGATTGAGGATGGAAGATTGAGTATTGAGGATTGAAGATTGAGGGTTGAAGATTGAGTATTGATGATTGAATATTGAGGATTGATGATGGAGGATTGAGGATTGAGGATTGAGGATTGAGGATTGAGGATTGATGATTGAGTATTGCTGATTGAATATTGAGGATTGGGGATTGAGGTTTGAGGATTGAGGACGAGGACTGACGGTAGAGGATTTAGGCTTGAGGATTGAGGATTGAGGACTGAGGATTGAGGATGCGTGCTAAGCGTCGGGGATTGAGATTCGACGACTGAGGACTGAGGAGTGAGGATTGAGAATTGAGGATAGATGTTTGAGGATTGAAGATTGAGGATTGAGGATTGAGGAATGAGGATTGAAGATTGAGTATTGAGGATTGAAGATTGAGGATAGAGGATTGAGTACTGAGGATGGAGGATGAGGGCTGAGGGTTGAGGATTGAGGATTGAGAAATGAGGATTGAGGATTGAGGATTGAAATTGAGGATTGGGTATTTACGATTGAAAAATGCGGATTGAGGAATTAGGATTGAGGATTGAGGATTGAGGATTGAAGATTGAGGATTGGGTATTGACGATTGAAGAATGAGGATTGAGGATTGAGGATTGAGGATTGAGGATTGAAAATTGAGTGTTGAGGATTGAAAATTGAGGATTGAGGATTGGCGATTGAGGATTGAGGATTGAAGATTGAGTATTGAGCATTGAAGATTGAGGATTGAGTATTGAGGATTGAGGATTCAGGGTTGAATATTGAGGATTGAGGATTGAGGATTGAGGATTGAGGATTGAGGATTGAAGATTGAATATTTATGATTGAATATTGAGGACTGAGGATTGAGTGTTGTGGATTGAGGACGAGGACTGAGGTTTGAATATTGATGTTTGAGGTCTGAGGATTAAGGATTGAGGATTGAGAATTGAGGATTGAGGATTGAGGATTGCAGATTAAGGATTGGGTACTTAGGATTGAAGGATGAGGATTGAGGATTGAGGTTTGAGGATTGGGGATTGAAGATTGAGTATTGATGATTGAATATTGAGGATTGAGTATTGAGGTTTGAGGATTGAGGATGAAGACTGAGGGTTGAGGATTGAGGTTTGAGGAACGAGGATTGAGGATTGAGGATTGAGGACTAAGGATTGACGATTGAGTATCGAAGATTGAGGATTGATGACTGATGATTGACGACTGAGAATTGGGGATTGAGGATTGATGATTGAAGATTGAGTATTGAGGACTGAATATTGCGGATTGAGGATTGAGGATTGAGGATTGAGGATTCAGGATTGAAGATTGACTATTGAGTATTGAAGGTTGAGGATTGTGGATTGAGGATTAAGGATTGAGGATTGAATATTGTAGATTGAGTATTGATGCCTGAGGATTGAGGATTGAGGATTGAGGATTGAGGATTGAGGATTGAAAATTGAGTATTGAGGATTGAAGATTGAGGGTTGAAGATTGAGTATTGATGATTGAATATTGAGGATTGAGGATTGAGGATTGAGGATTCAGGATTGAGGATTGAGGATTGAGGATTGAAGATCGAGTATTGATGATTGAATATTGAGGATTGAGGATTGTGGTTTGAGGATTGAGGACGAGGTCTGACGGCAGAGGATTTAGGTTTGAGGATTGAGGATTGAGGACTGAGGATTGAGGATGAGTGCTAAATGTCGGGGATTGAGATTCGACGACTGAGGACTGAGGACTGAGGATTGAGGATTGAGAATTGAGGATTGAGGATTGAGGATTGAGGATTGAGGATTGAGGATTGAGGATTGAGGATTGAGGATTGAGGATTGAGGATTGAGGATTGAGTATTGAAGATTGAGTATTGATGCCTGAGGATTGAGGATCGAGGATTGAGGATTGAGGATTGGAGATTGATTATTGAGGATTGAAGATTGAGGATTGAGGATTGAGGATTGAGAATTGAGAATTGAGTATGAGGACTGAGGATTGAGGATTGGGTATTGAGGATTGAGGAATGAGGATTGAGGATTGAGGTTTGAGGATTGAGGGTTGCAGATTGAGTATTGAGGATTGAAGATTGAGGATTGAGGATTGAGGATTGAGGAATGAGGATTGAGTATTGATGATTGAATATTGAGGATTGAGGATTGAGGTTTGAGGATTGAGGACGAGGACTGACGGTAGAGGATTTAGGTTTGAGGATTGAGGATTGAGGACTGAGGATTGAGGATGAGTGCTAAGCGTCGGGGATTGAGATTCGACTACTGAGGACTGAGGATTGAGGATTGAGAATTGAGGATTGAGGATTGAGGATTGAGGATTGAGGATTGAGGATTGAGGATTGAGGATTGAGGATTGAGGATTGAGGATTGAGGATTGAGGATTGAGGATTGAAGATTGAGTATTGATGATTGAATATTGAGGATTGAGGATTGAGGTTTGAGGATTGAGGATTGAGGATTGAGGATTGAGGATTGAGTATTGAAGATTGAGTATGGATGCCTGAGGATTGAGGATCGAGGATAGAGTATTCAGGATTGGAGATTGATTATTGAGGATTGAAGATTGAGGATTGAGGATTGAGGATTAAGAATTGAGAATTGAGTATGAGGACTGAGGGTTGAGGATTGAGCTTTGAGGAATGACGATTGAGGGTTTGGGAATGAGGATTGAGGATTGAGGATTGAGGATTGAGCATTGAAGATTGAGTATTGATGCCTGAGGATTGAGGATTGAGGATTGATGATTGAGGATCGAGGATTGAAGTTTGAGAATTGAGGATTGAAGATTGAGGATTGAGGATTGAGGATTGAGGATTGAGGATTGAGGATTGAGGATTGAGGATTGAGGATTGAAGATTAGTGATGAGGATTGAAGATTGAGGATTGAGGATTGAGGATTGAGGATTGAGGATTGAGGATTGAAGGTTGAGTGTTGAGGGTTGAAGATTGAGGACTGAGGATTGAGGATTGAGGATTGAGGATTGAAGATTGAGTATTGAGGATTGAAGATTGAGTATTGAGTATTGAGGATTGAGGATTCAGGGTTGAAGATTGAGGATTGAGGATTGAGGATTGACGATCTAGGATTGGAGATTGATTATTGAGTATAGAAGGTTGAGGATTGTGGATTGAGGATTGAGGATTGAGGATTGAGGATAGAGGATTGAGGATTGAGGATTGAGAATTGAGGATTGAGGATTGAGGATTGAAGATTGAGTATTGATGATTGAATATTGAGGATTGAGGATTGAGGATTGAGGATTGAAGATTGAGTATTGAGGATTGAAGATTGAGGATTGAGTATTGAGGATTGAGGATTCAGGGTTGAAGATTGAGGATTGAGGATTGAGGATTGAGGATTGAGGATTGAGGATTGGGTATTGAGGATTGAGGAATGAGGATTGAGGATTGAGGTTTAAGGATTGAGGATTGCAGATTGAGTATTGAGGATTGAAGATTGAGGATTGAGGATTGAGGATTGAGGAATGAGGATTGAAGATTGAGGATAGAGGATTGAGTACTGAGGATGGAGTATGAGGGCTGAGGGTTGAGGATTGAGGATTGAGAAATGAGGATTGAGGATTGAGGATTGAAATTGAGGATTGGGTATTGAGGATTGAAGAATGAGGATTGAGGATTGAGGATTGAGGATTGAGGATTGAGGATTGAGGATTGAAGATTGAATATTGATGATTGAATATTGATGACTGCGGATTGAGGGTTGTGGATTGTGGACGAGTACTAAGGGTTGAATATTGATGTTTGAGGTCTGGGGACTAAGGATTGAGGATTGAGAATTGAGGATTGAGGATTGATGATTGAAGATTGAGGATTGGGTATTTAGGATTGAAGAATGAGGATTGAGGATTGAGGTTTGAGGATTGAGGATTGAAGATTGAGTATTGATGATTGAATATTGAGGATTGAGGATTGAGGTTTGAGGATTGAGGATGAAGACTGAGGGTTGAGGATTGAGGTTTGAGGAACGAGGATTGAGGATTGAGGATTGAGGACTAAGGATTGACGATTGAGTATTGAAGATTGAGGATTGATGACTGAGGATTGACGACTGAGAATTGAGGATTGAGGATTCATGATTGAAGACTGAGCATTGAGGATTGAATATTGAGGATTGAGGATTGAGGATAGAGGATTGAGGATTGAGGATTGAGGATTGAAGATTGAGTATTGAGTATTGAAGGTTGAGGATTGTGGATTGAGGATTAAGGACTGAGGATTGAATATTGTAGATTGAGTATTGATGCCTGAGGATTGAGGATTGAGGATTGAGGATTGAGGATTGAGGATTGAGGATTGAAGATTGAGTATTGTGGATTGAAGATTGAGGGTTGAAGATTGAGTATTGATGATTGAATATTGAGGATTGAGGATTGAGGATCGAGGATTGAAGATTGAGAATTGAGGATTGAAGATTGAGGATTGAGGATTGAGTATTGAGGATTGAGGATTGAGGATGGAGGATGAGTGCTGAGGGTTGAGGATTGAGGATTGAGAAATGAGGATTGAGGATTGAGAATTGAAATTGAGGATTGGGTATTGAGGATTGAAGAATGAGGATTGAGGGATTAGGATTGAGGATTGAGGATTGAGGATTGAAGATTGAGGATTGGGTATTGAGGATTGAAGAATGTGGATTGAGGATTGAGGATTGAGGATTGAGGATTGAAGATTAGTGTTGAGGATTGAAGATTGAGGATTGAGTATTGAGGATTGAGGATTCAGGATTGAAGATTGAGTGTTGAGGGTTGAAGATTGAGGATTGAGGATTGACGATTGAGGATTGAGGATTGAAGATTGAGTATTGAGGATTGAAGATTGAGTATTGATGATTGAATATTGAGGATTGATGATTGAGGTATGAGGATTGAGGACGAGGACTGACGGTTGAGGATTGAGGTTTGAGGATTAAGGATTGGGGATTGAGGACTGAGGATTGAGGATTGAGGATTGAGCATTGAGGATTGAGCATTGAGGATTGAAGATTGATGACTGGGGATTGAGGATTGAAGATTGAGGATTAACGATTGAAGGTTGGGGATTGAGGACCTATGATCGGAGATTGATTATTGAGGATTGAAGATTGAGGATTGAGGATTGAGGATTGAGAATTGAGAATTGAGGATGAGGACTGAGGGTTGAGGATTGAGGTTTGAGGAATGAGGATTGATGGTTGAGGATTGAGGATTGAGGATTGAGGATTGAGGATTGAGTATTGAAGATTGAGTATTGATGCCTGAGGCTTGAGGATTGAGGATTGAGTATTGAGGATTGAGGATTGAAGATTGAGTATTGGGGATTGAAGATTGAGGATTGAGGATTGAGGATTGATGTTGGAGAATGAGGACTGACGGTTGAGGATTGAGGTTTGAGGATTGAAGATTGAGGTCTGAGGACTGAGGATTGAGGATTGAGGATTGAGCATTGAGGATTGAAGATTGAGTACTGGGGATTGGGGATTGAAGATTGAGGATTAAGGATTGAAGATTGGGGATTGAGGATCTAGAATTGGAGATTGATTATTGAGGACTGAAGATTGAGGATTGAAAATTGAGGATTGAGAATTGAGAATTGAGTATGAGGACTGAGGGTTGAGGATTGAGGTTTGAGGAATGAGGATTGAGGGTTGAGGATTGAGGATTGAGGATTGCGGATTGAAGATTGAGTATTGATGATTGAATATTGAGGATTGAGGATTGAGGTTTGAGGATTGAGGATTGAGGAATGAGGATTGAGGGTTGAGTATTGAAGATTGAGTATTGATGCCTGAGGATTGAGGATCGAGAATTGAGGATTGAGGATTGGAGATTGATTATTGAGGATTGAAGGTTGAGGATTGAGGATTGAGGATTGAGAATTGAGAATTGAGTATGAGGACTGAGGGTTGAGGGTTGAGGTTTGAGGAATGAGGATTGAGGGTTGGGGAATGAGGATTGAGGATTGAGGATTGAGGATTGAGCATTGAAGATTGAGTATTGATGCCTGAGGATTGAGGATTGAGGATTGAGGATTGAGGATTGAGGATTGAGGATTGAAGATTGAGTATTGAGTATTGAAGGTTGAGGATTGTGGATTGAGGATTAAGGACTGAGGATTGAATATTGTAGATTGAGTATTGATGCCTGAGGATTGAGGATTGAGAATTGAGGATTGAGGATTGAGGATTGAGGATTGAAGATTGAGTATTGAGGATTGAAGATTGAGGGTTGAAGATTGAGTATTGATGATTGAATATTGAGGATTGAGGATTGAGGATCGAGGATTGAAGATTGAGAATTGAGGATTGAAGATTGAGGATTGAGGATTGAGGATTGAGGATTGAGGATTGAGGATTGAAGATTCAGTATTGAGTATTGAAGATTGAGGATTGATGACTGAGGATTGACGACTGAGAATTGGGGATTGAGGATTGATGACTGAAGATTGAGTATTGAGGATTGAATATTGAGGATTGAGGATCGAGGATCGAAGATTGAGAATTGAGGATTGAAGATTGGGGATTGAGGATTGAGTATTCAGGATGGAGGATGGGGGCTGAGGGTTGAATATTGAGGATTGAGGATTGAGTATTGAGGATTGAAGATTGAGGGTTGAAGATTGAGTATTGATGATTGAAGATTGAGTATTGAGGATTGAATATTGAGGATTGAGGATTGAGGATTGAAGATTGAGTATTGAGGATTGAATATTGAGGATTGAGGATTGAGGATTGAGGATTGAGGATTGAGGATTGAAGATTGAGTATTGAGGATTGAAGATTGAGGGTTAAAGGTTGAGTATTGATGATTGAATATTGAGGATTGAGGATTGAGGATTGAGGATTGAGGATTGAGGATTGAGGATTGAAGATTGAGAATTGATGATTGAATATTGAGGATTGAGGATTGAGGTTTGAGGATTGAGGACGAGGACTGACGGTAGAGGATTTAGGTTTGAGGATTGAGGATTGAGGGATGAGGATTGAGGATGAGTGCTAAGGGTCGGGGATTGATGTTCGACGACTGAGGACTGAGGATTGAGGATTGAGAATTGAGGATAGATGTTTGAGGATTGAAGATTGAGGATTGAGGATTGAGGATTGAGGAATGAGGATTGAAGATTGAGTATTGAGGATTGAAGATTGAGGATAGAGGATTGAGTACTGAGGATGGAGGATGAGGGCTGAGGGTTGAGGATTGAGGATTGAGAAATGAGGATTGAGGATTGAGGATTGAAATTGAGGATTGGGTATTGAGGATTGAAGAATGAGGATTGAGGAATTAGGATTGAGGGTTGAGGATTGAGGACTGAAGATTGAGGATTGGGAATTGAGGATTGAAGAATGGGGATTGAGGATTGAGGATTGAGGATTGAGGATTGAAGATTGAGTGTTGAGGATTGAAAATTGAGGATTGAGGATTGACGATTGAGGATTGAGGATTGAAGATTGAGTATTGAGGATTGAAGATGGAGGATTGAGTATTGAGGATTGAGGATTGAGGATTGAAGATTGGGTATTGCTGATTGAATATTGAGGATTGGGGATTGAGGTTTGAGGATTGAGGACGAGGACTGACGGTAGAGGATTTAGGTTTGAGGATTGAGGATTGAGGACTGAGGATTAAGGATGCGTGCTAAGCGTCGGGGATTGTGATTCGACGACTGAGGACTGAGGAGTGAGGATTGAGAATTGAGGATTGATGTTTGAGGATTGAAGATTGAGGATTGGGTATTGAGGATTGAGGAATGAGGATTGAGGATTGAGGATTGAGGATCTAGGATTGGAGATTGATTATTGAGTATTGAAGGTTGAGGATTGTGGATTGAGGGATGAGGATTGAGGATGAGTGCTAAGGGTCGGGGATTGATGTTCGACGACTGAGGACTGAGGATTGAGGATTGAGAATTGAGGATAGATGTTTGAGGATTGAAGATTGAGGATTGAGGATTGAGGAATGAGGATTGAAGATTGAGTATTGAGGATTGAAGATTGAGGATAGAGGATTGAGTACTGAGGATGGAGGATGAGGGCTGAGGGTTGAGGATTGAGGATTGAGAAATGAGGATTGAGGATTGAGGATTGAAATTGAGGATTGGGTATTTAGGATTGAAGAATGCGGATTGAGGAATTAGGATTGAGGATTGAGGATTGAGGATTGAAGATTGAGGATTGGGTATTGAGGATTGAAGAATCAGGATTGAGGATTGAGGATTGAGGATTGAGGATTGAAGATTGAGTGTTGAGGATTGAAAATTGAGGATTGAGGATTGGCGATTGAGGATTGAGGATTGAGGATTGGGTGTTTAGTATTGAAGAATGAGGATTGAGGATTGAGGTTTGAGGATTGAGGATTGAAGATTGAGTATTGATGATTGAATATTGAGGGTTGAGGATTGAGGTTTGAGGATTGAGGATGAAGACTGAGGGTTGAGGGTTGAGGTTTGACGAACGAGGATCGAGGATTGAGGATTGAGGACTAAGGATTGACGATTGAGTATTGAAGATTGAGGATTGATGACTGAGGATTGACGACTGAGAATTGAGGATTGAGGATTGATGATTGAAGATTGAGTATTGACGATTGAATATTGAGGATTGAGGATTGAGGATTGAGGATTGAGGATTAAGGATTGTGGATTGAATATTGTAGATTGAGTATTGATGCCTGAGGATTGAGGATTGAGGATTGTGGATTGAATATTGTAGATTGAGTATTGATGCCTGAGGATTGAGGATTGAGGATTGAGGATTGAGGATTGAGGATTGAAGGTTGAGTATTGAGGATTGAAGATTGAGGATTCAAGATTGAGTATTGATGATTGAATATTGAGGATTGAGGATTGAGGATTGAGGATTGAGGATTGGGTATTGAGGATTGAGTAATGAGGATTGAGGATTGAGGTTTGAGTATTGGGGATTGCAGATTGAGTATTGGCGATCGAAGATTGAGGATTGAGGATTGAGGATTGAGGAATGAGGATCGAAGATTGAGTATTGAGGATTGAAGATTGAGGATAGAGGATTGAGGATTGAGTACTGAGGATGGAGGATGAGGGCTGAGGGTTGAAGATTGAGGATTGAGAAATGAGGATTGAGGATTGAGGATTGAGATTGAGGATTGGGTATTGAGGATTGAAGAATGAGGATTGAGGATTGAGGATTGGGGATTGAGGATTGAAGATTAGTGTTGAGGATTGAAGATTGAGGATTGAGGATTGAGGATTGAGGATTGAGGATTGAAGATTGGGTATTGAGGATTGAAGATTGAGGATTGAGTATTGATGATTGAATATTGAGGATTGAGGATTGAGGTTTGAGGATTGAGGACGAGGACTGACGGTAGAGGATTTAGGTTTGAGGATTGAGGATTGAGGAACGAGGATTGAGGATGAGTGCTAAGGGTCGGGGATTGAGGTTCGACGACTGAGGACTGAGGATTGAGGATTGAGAATTGAGGATTGATGTTTGAGGATTGAATATTGAGGATAGAGGATTGAGTACTGAGGATGGAGGATGAGGGCTGAGGGTTGAAGATTGAGGATTGAGAAATGAGGATTGAGGATTGAGGATTGAAATTGAGGATTGGGTATTGAGGATTGAAGAATGAGGATTGAGGAATTAGGATTGAGGATTGAGGATTGAGGATTGAAGATTGAGGATTGGGTATTGAGGATTGAAGAATGAGGATTGAGGATTGAGGATTGGGGATTGAGGATTGAAGATTAGTGTTGAGGATTGAAGATTGAGGATTGAGGATTGAGGATTGAGGATTGAGGATTGAAGATTGGGTATTGAGGATTGAAGATTGAGGATTGAGTATTGAGGATTGAGGATTCAGGGTTGAAAATTGAGGATTGAGGATTGAGGATTGAGGATTGAGGATTGAGGAATGAGGATTGAGTATTGATGATTGAATATTGAGGATTGAGGATTGAGGTTTGAGGATTGAGGACGAGGACTGACGGTAGAGGATTTAGGTTTGAGGATTGAGGATTGAGGACTGAGGATTGAGGATGAGTGCTAAGCGTCGGGGATTGAGATTCGACTACTGAGGACTGAGGATTGAGGATTGAGAATTGAGGATTGAGGATTGAGGATTGAGGATTGAGGATTGAGGATTGAGGATTGAGGATTGAGGATTGAGGATTGAGGATTGAGGATTGAGGATTGAGGATTGAAGATTGAGTATTGATGATTGAATATTGAGGATTGAGGATTGAGGTTTGAGGATTGAGGATTGAGGATTGAGGATTGAGGATTGAGTATTGAAGATTGAGTATGGATGCCTGAGGATTGAGGATCGAGGATAGAGTATTCAGGATTGGAGATTGATTATTGAGGATTGAAGATTGAGGATTGAGGATTGAGGATTAAGAATTGAGAATTGAGTATGAGGACTGAGGGTTGAGGATTGAGCTTTGAGGAATGACGATTGAGGGTTTGGGAATGAGGATTGAGGATTGAGGATTGAGGATTGAGCATTGAAGATTGAGTATTGATGCCTGAGGATTGAGGATTGAGGATTGATGATTGAGGATCGAGGATTGAAGTTTGAGAATTGAGGATTGAAGATTGAGGATTGAGGATTGAGGATTGAGGATTGAGGATTGAGGATTGAGGATTGAGGATTGAGGATTGAAGATTAGTGATGAGGATTGAAGATTGAGGATTGAGGATTGAGGATTGAGGATTGAGGATTGAGGATTGAAGGTTGAGTGTTGAGGGTTGAAGATTGAGGACTGAGGATTGAGGATTGAGGATTGAGGATTGAAGATTGAGTATTGAGGATTGAAGATTGAGTATTGAGTATTGAGGATTGAGGATTCAGGGTTGAAGATTGAGGATTGAGGATTGAGGATTGACGATCTAGGATTGGAGATTGATTATTGAGTATAGAAGGTTGAGGATTGTGGATTGAGGATTGAGGATTGAGGATTGAGGATAGAGGATTGAGGATTGAGGATTGAGAATTGAGGATTGAGGATTGAGGATTGAAGATTGAGTATTGATGATTGAATATTGAGGATTGAGGATTGAGGATTGAGGATTGAAGATTGAGAATTGAGGATTGAAGATTGAGGATTGAGTATTGAGGATTGAGGATTCAGGGTTGAAGATTGAGGATTGAGGATTGAGGATTGAGGATTGAGGATTGAGGATTGGGTATTGAGGATTGAGGAATGAGGATTGAGGATTGAGGTTTAAGGATTGAGGATTGCAGATTGAGTATTGAGGATTTAAGATTGAGGATTGAGGATTGAGGCTTGAGGAATGAGGATTGAAGATTGAGGATAGAGGATTGAGTACTGAGGATGGAGTATGAGGGCTGAGGGTTGAGGATTGAGGATTGAGAAATGAGGATTGAGGATTGAGGATTGAAATTGAGGATTGGGTATTGAGGATTGAAGAATGAGGATTGAGGATTGAGGATTGAGGATTGAGGATTGAGGATTGAGGATTGAAGATTGAATATTGATGATTGAATATTGATGACTGCGGATTGAGGGTTGTGGATTGTGGACGAGTACTAAGGGTTGAATATTGATGTTTGAGGTCTGGGGACTAAGGATTGAGGATTGAGAATTGAGGATTGAGGATTGATGATTGAAGATTGAGGATTGGGTATTTAGGATTGAAGAATGAGGATTGAGGATTGAGGTTTGAGGATTGAGGATTGAAGATTGAGTATTGATGATTGAATATTGAGGATTGAGGATTGAGGTTTGAGGATTGAGGATGAAGACTGAGGGTTGAGGATTGAGGTTTGAGGAACGAGGATTGAGGATTGAGGATTGAGGACTAAGGATTGACGATTGAGTATTGAAGATTGAGGATTGATGACTGAGGATTGACGACTGAGAATTGAGGATTGAGGATTCATGATTGAAGACTGAGCATTGAGGATTGAATATTGAGGATTGAGGATTGAGGATAGAGGATTGAGGATTGAGGATTGAGGATTGAAGATTGAGTATTGAGTATTGAAGGTTGAGGATTGTGGATTGAGGATTAAGGACTGAGGATTGAATATTGTAGATTGAGTATTGATGCCTGAGGATTGAGGATTGAGGATTGAGGATTGAGGATTGAGGATTGAGGATTGAAGATTGAGTATTGTGGATTGAAGATTGAGGGTTGAAGATTGAGTATTGATGATTGAATATTGAGGATTGAGGATTGAGGATCGAGGATTGAAGATTGAGAATTGAGGATTGAAGATTGAGGATTGAGGATTGAGTATTGAGGATTGAGGATTGAGGATGGAGGATGAGTGCTGAGGGTTGAGGATTGAGGATTGAGAAATGAGGATTGAGGATTGAGAATTGAAATTGAGGATTGGGTATTGAGGATTGAAGAATGAGGATTGAGGGATTAGGATTGAGGATTGAGGATTGAGGATTGAAGATTGAGGATTGGGTATTGAGGATTGAAGAATGTGGATTGAGGATTGAGGATTGAGGATTGAGGATTGAAGATTAGTGTTGAGGATTGAAGATTGAGGATTGAGTATTGAGGATTGAGGATTCAGGATTGAAGATTGAGTGTTGAGGGTTGAAGATTGAGGATTGAGGATTGACGATTGAGGATTGAGGATTGAAGATTGAGTATTGAGGATTGAAGATTGAGTATTGATGATTGAATATTGAGGATTGATGATTGAGGTATGAGGATTGAGGACGAGGACTGACGGTTGAGGATTGAGGTTTGAGGATTAAGGATTGGGGATTGAGGACTGAGGATTGAGGATTGAGGATTGAGCATTGAGGATTGAGCATTGAGGATTGAAGATTGATGACTGGGGATTGAGGATTGAAGATTGAGGATTAACGATTGAAGGTTGGGGATTGAGGACCTATGATCGGAGATTGATTATTGAGGATTGAAGATTGAGGATTGAGGATTGAGGATTGAGAATTGAGAATTGAGGATGAGGACTGAGGGTTGAGGATTGAGGTTTCAGGAATGAGGATTGATGGTTGAGGATTGAGGATTGAGGATTGAGGATTGAGGATTGAGTATTGAAGATTGAGTATTGATGCCTGAGGCTTGAGGATTGAGGATTGAGTATTGAGGATTGAGGATTGAAGATTGAGTATTGGGGATTGAAGATTGAGGATTGAGGATTGAGGATTGATGTTGGAGAATGAGGACTGACGGTTGAGGATTGAGGTTTGAGGATTGAAGATTGAGGTCTGAGGACTGAGGATTGAGGATTGAGGATTGAGCATTGAGGATTGAAGATTGAGTACTGGGGATTGGGGATTGAAGATTGAGGATTAAGGATTGAAGATTGGGGATTGAGGATCTAGAATTGGAGATTGATTATTGAGGACTGAAGATTGAGGATTGAAAATTGAGGATTGAGAATTGAGAATTGAGTATGAGGACTGAGGGTTGAGGATTGAGGTTTGAGGAATGAGGATTGAGGGTTGAGGATTGAGGATTGAGGATTGCGGATTGAAGATTGAGTATTGATGATTGAATATTGAGGATTGAGGATTGAGGTTTGAGGATTGAGGATTGAGGAATGAGGATTGAGGGTTGAGTATTGAAGATTGAGTATTGATGCCTGAGGATTGAGGATCGAGAATTGAGGATTGAGGATTGGAGATTGATTATTGAGGATTGAAGGTTGAGGATTGAGGATTGAGGATTGAGAATTGAGAATTGAGTATGAGGACTGAGGGTTGAGGGTTGAGGTTTGAGGAATGAGGATTGAGGGTTGGGGAATGAGGATTGAGGATTGAGGATTGAGGATTGAGCATTGAAGATTGAGTATTGATGCCTGAGGATTGAGGATTGAGGATTGAGGATTGAGGATTGAGGATTGAGGATTGAAGATTGAGTATTGAGTATTGAAGGTTGAGGATTGTGGATTGAGGATTAAGGACTGAGGATTGAATATTGTAGATTGAGTATTGATGCCTGAGGATTGAGGATTGAGAATTGAGGATTGAGGATTGAGGATTGAGGATTGAAGATTGAGTATTGAGGATTGAAGATTGAGGGTTGAAGATTGAGTATTGATGATTGAATATTGAGGATTGAGGATTGAGGATCGAGGATTGAAGATTGAGAATTGAGGATTGAAGATTGAGGATTGAGGATTGAGGATTGAGGATTGAGGATTGAGGATTGAAGATTCAGTATTGAGTATTGAAGATTGAGGATTGATGACTGAGGATTGACGACTGAGAATTGGGGATTGAGGATTGATGACTGAAGATTGAGTATTGAGGATTGAATATTGAGGATTGAGGATCGAGGATCGAAGATTGAGAATTGAGGATTGAAGATTGGGGATTGAGGATTGAGTATTCAGGATGGAGGATGGGGGCTGAGGGTTGAATATTGAGGATTGAGGATTGAGTATTGAGGATTGAAGATTGAGGGTTGAAGATTGAGTATTGATGATTGAAGATTGAGTATTGAGGATTGAATATTGAGGATTGAGGATTGAGGATTGAAGATTGAGTATTGAGGATTGAATATTGAGGATTGAGGATTGAGGATTGAGGATTGAGGATTGAGGATTGAAGATTGAGTATTGAGGATTGAAGATTGAGGGTTAAAGGTTGAGTATTGATGATTGAATATTGAGGATTGAGGATTGAGGATTGAGGATTGAGGATTGAGGATTGAGGATTGAAGATTGAGAATTGATGATTGAATATTGAGGATTGAGGATTGAGGTTTGAGGATTGAGGACGAGGACTGACGGTAGAGGATTTAGGTTTGAGGATTGAGGATTGAGGGATGAGGATTGAGGATGAGTGCTAAGGGTCGGGGATTGATGTTCGACGACTGAGGACTGAGGATTGAGGATTGAGAATTGAGGATAGATGTTTGAGGATTGAAGATTGAGGATTGAGGATTGAGGATTGAGGAATGAGGATTGAAGATTGAGTATTGAGGATTGAAGATTGAGGATAGAGGATTGAGTACTGAGGATGGAGGATGAGGGCTGAGGGTTGAGGATTGAGGATTGAGAAATGAGGATTGAGGATTGAGGATTGAAATTGAGGATTGGGTATTGAGGATTGAAGAATGAGGATTGAGGAATTAGGATTGAGGGTTGAGGATTGAGGACTGAAGATTGAGGATTGGGAATTGAGGATTGAAGAATGGGGATTGAGGATTGAGGATTGAGGATTGAGGATTGAAGATTGAGTGTTGAGGATTGAAAATTGAGGATTGAGGATTGACGATTGAGGATTGAGGATTGAAGATTGAGTATTGAGGATTGAAGATGGAGGATTGAGTATTGAGGATTGAGGATTGAGGATTGAAGATTGGGTATTGCTGATTGAATATTGAGGATTGGGGATTGAGGTTTGAGGATTGAGGACGAGGACTGACGGTAGAGGATTTAGGTTTGAGGATTGAGGATTGAGGACTGAGGATTAAGGATGCGTGCTAAGCGTCGGGGATTGTGATTCGACGACTGAGGACTGAGGAGTGAGGATTGAGAATTGAGGATTGATGTTTGAGGATTGAAGATTGAGGATTGGGTATTGAGGATTGAGGAATGAGGATTGAGGATTGAGGATTGAGGATCTAGGATTGGAGATTGATTATTGAGTATTGAAGGTTGAGGATTGTGGATTGAGGGATGAGGATTGAGGATGAGTGCTAAGGGTCGGGGATTGATGTTCGACGACTGAGGACTGAGGATTGAGGATTGAGAATTGAGGATAGATGTTTGAGGATTGAAGATTGAGGATTGAGGATTGAGGAATGAGGATTGAAGATTGAGTATTGAGGATTGAAGATTGAGGATAGAGGATTGAGTACTGAGGATGGAGGATGAGGGCTGAGGGTTGAGGATTGAGGATTGAGAAATGAGGATTGAGGATTGAGGATTGAAATTGAGGATTGGGTATTTAGGATTGAAGAATGCGGATTGAGGAATTAGGATTGAGGATTGAGGATTGAGGATTGAAGATTGAGGATTGGGTATTGAGGATTGAAGAATCAGGATTGAGGATTGAGGATTGAGGATTGAGGATTGAAGATTGAGTGTTGAGGATTGAAAATTGAGGATTGAGGATTGGCGATTGAGGATTGAGGATTGAGGATTGGGTGTTTAGTATTGAAGAATGAGGATTGAGGATTGAGGTTTGAGGATTGAGGATTGAAGATTGAGTATTGCTGATTGAATATTGAGGGTTGAGGATTGAGGTTTGAGGATTGAGGATGAAGACTGAGGGTTGAGGGTTGAGGTTTGACGAACGAGGATCGAGGATTGAGGATTGAGGACTAAGGATTGACGATTGAGTATTGAAGATTGAGGATTGATGACTGAGGATTGACGACTGAGAATTGAGGATTGAGGATTGATGATTGAAGATTGAGTATTGACGATTGAATATTGAGGATTGAGGATTGAGGATTGAGGATTGAGGATTAAGGATTGTGGATTGAATATTGTAGATTGAGTATTGATGCCTGAGGATTGAGGATTGAGGATTGTGGATTGAATATTGTAGATTGAGTATTGATGCCTGAGGATTGAGGATTGAGGATTGAGGATTGAGGATTGAGGATTGAAGGTTGAGTATTGAGGATTGAAGATTGAGGATTCAAGATTGAGTATTGATGATTGAATATTGAGGATTGAGGATTGAGGATTGAGGATTGAGGATTGGGTATTGAGGATTGAGTAATGAGGATTGAGGATTGAGGTTTGAGTATTGGGGATTGCAGATTGAGTATTGGCGATCGAAGATTGAGGATTGAGGATTGAGGATTGAGGAATGAGGATCGAAGATTGAGTATTGAGGATTGAAGATTGAGGATAGAGGATTGAGGATTGAGTACTGAGGATGGAGGATGAGGGCTGAGGGTTGAAGATTGAGGATTGAGAAATGAGGATTGAGGATTGAGGATTGAGATTGAGGATTGGGTATTGAGGATTGAAGAATGAGGATTGAGGATTGAGGATTGGGGATTGAGGATTGAAGATTAGTGTTGAGGATTGAAGATTGAGGATTGAGGATTGAGGATTGAGGATTGAGGATTGAAGATTGGGTATTGAGGATTGAAGATTGAGGATTGAGTATTGATGATTGAATATTGAGGATTGAGGATTGAGGTTTGAGGATTGAGGACGAGGACTGACGGTAGAGGATTTAGGTTTGAGGATTGAGGATTGAGGAACGAGGATTGAGGATGAGTGCTAAGGGTCGGGGATTGAGGTTCGACGACTGAGGACTGAGGATTGAGGATTGAGAATTGAGGATTGATGTTTGAGGATTGAATATTGAGGATAGAGGATTGAGTACTGAGGATGGAGGATGAGGGCTGAGGGTTGAAGATTGAGGATTGAGAAATGAGGATTGAGGATTGAGGATTGAAATTGAGGATTGGGTATTGAGGATTGAAGAATGAGGATTGAGGAATTAGGATTGAGGATTGAGGATTGAGGATTGAAGATTGAGGATTGGGTATTGAGGATTGAAGAATGAGGATTGAGGATTGAGGATTGGGGATTGAGGATTGAAGATTAGTGTTGAGGATTGAAGATTGAGGATTGAGGATTGAGGATTGAGGATTGAGGATTGAAGATTGGGTATTGAGGATTGAAGATTGAGGATTGAGTATTGAGGATTGAGGATTCAGGGTTGAAAATTGAGGATTGAGGATCGAGGATTGAGGATTGAGGATTGAGGATTGAAGATTGAATATTGATGATTGAATATTGAGGACTGAGGATTGAGGGTTGTGGATTGAGGACGAGGGCTGAGGGTTGAATATTGATGTTTGAGGTCTGAGTACTAAGGATTGAGGATTGAGAATTGAGGATTGAGGATTGAGGATTGAAGATTGAGGATTGAGTATTGAGGATTGAGGATTCAGGGTTGAAGATTGAGGATTGAGGATTGAGGATTGAGGATTGAGGATTGAGGATTGAGGATTGAGGACGAGGACTGACGGTAGAGGATTTAGGTTTGAGGATTGAGGATTGAGGACTGAGGATTGAGGATGCGTGCTAAGCGTCGGGGATTGTGATTCGACGACTGAGGACTGAGGAGTGAGGATTGAGAATTGAGGATTGATGTTTGAGGATTGAAGATTGAGGATTGGGTATTGAGGATTGAGGAATGAGGATTGAGGATTGAGGATTGAGGATCTAGGATTGGAGATTGATTATTGAGTATTGAAGGTTGAGGATTGTGGATTGAGGTATGAGGATTGAGGATGAGTGCTAAGGGTCGGGGATTGATGTTCGACGACTGAGGACTGAGGATTGAGGATTGAGAATTGAGGATAGATGTTTGAGGATTGAAGATTGAGGATTGAGGATTGAGGAATGAGGATTGAAGATTGAGTATTGAGGATTGAAGATTGAGGATAGAGGATTGAGTACTGAGGATGGAGGATGAGGGCTGAGGGTTGAGGATTGAGGATTGAGAAATGAGGATTGAGGATTGAGGATTGAAATTGAGGATTGGGTATTTAGGATTGAAGAATGCGGATTGAGGAATTAGGATTGAGGATTGAGGATTGAGGATTGAAGATTGAGGATTGGGTATTGAGGATTGAAGAATCAGGATTGAGGATTGAGGATTGAGGTTTGAGGATTGAAGATTGAGTGTTGAGGATTGAAAATTGAGGATTGAGGATTGGCGATTGAGGATTGAGGATTGAGGATTGGGTGTTTAGTATTGAAGAATGAGGATTGAGGATTGAGGTTTGAGGATTGAGGATTGAAGATTGAGTATTGATGATTGAATATTGAGGGTTGAGGATTGAGGTTTGAGGATTGAGGATGAAGACTGAGGGTTGAGGGTTGAGGTTTGACGAACGAGGATCGAGGATTGAGGATTGAGGACTAAGGATTGACGATTGAGTATTGAAGATTGAGGATTGATGACTGAGGATTGACGACTGAGAATTGAGGATTGAGGATTGATGATTGAAGATTGAGTATTGACGATTGAATATTGAGGATTGAGGATTGAGGATTGAGGATTGAGGATTAAGGATTGTGGATTGAATATTGTAGATTGAGTATTGATGCCTGAGGATTGAGGATTGAGGATTGTGGATTGAATATTGTAGATTGAGTATTGATGCCTGAGGATTGAGGATTGAGGATTGAGGATTGAGGATTGAGGATTGAAGGTTGAGTATTGAGGATTGAAGATTGAGGATTCAAGATTGAGTATTGATGATTGAATATTGAGGATTGAGGATTGAGGATTGAGGATTGAGGATTGGGTATTGAGGATTGAGTAATGAGGATTGAGGATTGAGGTTTGAGTATTGGGGATTGCAGATTGAGTATTGGCGATCGAAGATTGAGGATTGAGGATTGAGGATTGAGGAATGAGGATCGAAGATTGAGTATTGAGGATTGAAGATTGAGGATAGAGGATTGAGTACTGAGGATGGAGGATGAGGGCTGAGGGTTGAAGATTGAGGATTGAGAAATGAGGATTGAGGATTGAGGATTGAGATTGAGGATTGGGTATTGAGGATTGAAGAATGAGGATTGAGGATTGAGGATTGGGGATTGAGGATTGAAGATTAGTGTTGAGGATTGAAGATTGAGGATTGAGGATTGAGGATTGAGGATTGAGGATTGAAGATTGGGTATTGAGGATTGAAGATTGAGGATTGAGTATTGATGATTGAATATTGAGGATTGAGGATTGAGGTTTGAGGATTGAGGACGAGGACTGACGGTAGAGGATTTAGGTTTGAGGATTGAGGATTGAGGAACGAGGATTGAGGATGAGTGCTAAGGGTCGGGGATTGAGGTTCGACGACTGAGGACTGAGGATTGAGGATTGAGAATTGAGGATTGATGTTTGAGGAGTGAATATTGAGGATAGAGGATTGAGTACTGAGGATGGAGGATGAGGGCTGAGGGTTGAAGATTGAGGATTGAGAAATGAGGATTGAGGATTGAGGATTGAAATTGAGGATTGGGTATTGAGGATTGAAGAATGAGGATTGAGGAATTAGGATTGAGGATTGAGGATTGAGGATTGAAGATTGAGGATTGGGTATTGAGGATTGAAGAATGAGGATTGAGGATTGAGGATTGGGGATTGAGGATTGAAGATTAGTGTTGAGGATTGAAGATTGAGGATTGAGGATTGAGGATTGAGGATTGAGGATTGAAGATTGGGTATTGAGGATTGAAGATTGAGGATTGAGTATTGAGGATTGAGGATTCAGGGTTGAAAATTGAGGATTGAGGATCGAGGATTGAGGATTGAGGATTGAGGATTGAAGATTGAATATTGATGATTGAATATTGAGGACTGAGGATTGAGGGTTGTGGATTGAGGACGAGGGCTGAGGGTTGAATATTGATGTTTGAGGTCTGAGTACTAAGGATTGAGGATTGAGAATTGAGGATTGAGGATTGAGGATTGAAGATTGAGGATTGAGTATTGAGGATTGAGGATTCAGGGTTGAAGATTGAGGATTGAGGATTGAGGATTGAGGATTGAGGATTGAGGATTGAGGATTGAGGATGAAGACTGAGGGTTGAGGATTGAGGTTTGAGGAACGAGGATCGAGGATTGAGGATTGAGGATTGAAGATTGAGTATTGAGGATTGAAGATTGAGGATTGAGTATTGAGGATTCAGGGTTGAAGACTGAGGATTGAGGATTGAGGATTGAGGATTGAGGATTGAGGATTGAAGATTGAATATTTATGATTGAATATTGAGGACTGAGGATTGAGGGTTGTGGATTGAGGACGAGGACTGAGGGTTGAATATTGATGTTTGAGGTCTGAGGATTAAGGATTGAGGATTGACAATTGAGGATTGAGGATTGAGGATTGAAGATTAAGGATTGGGTATTTAGGATTGAAGAATGTGGATTGAGGATTGAGGTTTGAGGATTGGGGATTGAAGATTGAGTATTGATGATTGAATATTGAGGATTGAGGATTGAGGTTTGAGGATTGAGGATGAAGACTGAGGGTTGAGGATTGAGGTTTGAGGAACGATGATTGAGGATTGAGGATTGAGGACTAAGGATTGACGATTGAGTATTGAAGATTGAGGATTGATGACTGAGGATTGACGACTGAGAATTGAGGATTGAGGATTGATGATTGAAGATTGAGTATTGAGGATTGAATATTGCGGATTGAGGATTGAGGATTGAGGATTGAGGATTGAGGATTGAGGATTGAGGATTGAAGATTGAGTATTGAGTATTGAAGGTTGAGGATTGTGGATTGAGGATTAAGGATTGTGGATTGAATATTGTAGATTGAGTATTGATGCCTGAGGATTGAGGATTGAGGATTGTGGATTGAATAATGTAGATTGAGTATTGATGCCTGAGGATTGAGGATTGAGGATTGAGGATCGAGGATTGAGGATTGAAGGTTGAGTATTGAGGATTGAAGATTGAGTATTCAAGATTGAGTATTGATGATTGAATATTGAGGATTGAGGATTGAGGATTGAGGATTGAGGATTGGGTATTGAGGATTGAGTAATGAGGATTGAGGATTGAGGTTTGAGTATTGGGGATTGAGGATTGAGGATTGAGGATTGAGTATTGAAGATTGAGTATTGATACCTGAGGATTGAGGATTGAGGATTGAGGATTGAGGATTGAGGATTGAGGATTGAAGATTGAGTATTGGGGATTGAAGATTGAGGATTGAGGATTGAGTATTGAGGATGGAGAATGAGGACTGACGGTTGAGGATTGAGGTTTGAGGATTGAAGGTTGAGGACTGAGGACTGAGGATTGAGGATTGAGGATTGAGCATTGAGGATTGAAGATTGAGTACTGGGGATTCGGGATTGCAGATTGAGGATTAAGGATTGAAGATTGAGTATTGAGGATTGAAGATAGAGGATTGAGTATTGAGGATAGAGGATTCAGGGTTGAAAATTGAGGATTGAGGATTGAGGATTGAAGATTGAATATTGATGATTGAATATTGAGGACTGAGGATTGAGGGTTGTGGATTGAGGACGAGGACTAAGGGTTGAATATTGATGTTTGAGGTCTGAGGATTAAGGATTGAGGATTGAGAATTGAGGATTGAGGATTGAGGATTGGAAATTGAGGATTGGGTATTTAGGATTGAAGAATGAGGATTGAGGATTGAGGTTTGAGGATTGAGGATTGAAGATTGAGTATTGATGATTGAATATTGAGGATTGATGATTGAGGTTTGAGGATTGAGGACGAGGACTGACGGTTGAGGATTGAGGTTAGAGTATTGAGGATTGGGGATTGAGGACTGAGGATTGAGGATTGAGGATTGAGGATTGAGCATTGAGGATTGAAGATTGATGACTGGGGATTGAGGATTGAATATTGAGGATTAACGATTGAAGATTGGGGATTGAGGATCTAGGATCGGAGATTGATTATTGAGGATTGAAGATTGAGGATTGACGATTGAGGATTGAGGATTGAGAATTGAGGATGAGGACTGAGGGTTGAGGATTGAGGTTTGAGGAATGAGGATTGATGGTTGAGGATTGAGGATTGAGGATTGAGGATTGAGGATTGAGGATTGAGTATTGAAGATTGAGTATTGATACCTGAGGATTGAGGATTGAGGATTGAGGATTGAGTATTGAGGATTGAAGATTGAGTATTGGGGATTGAAGATTGAGGATTGAGGATTGAGGATTGAGGATGGAGAATGAGGACTGACGGTTGAGGATTGAGGTTTGAGGATTGAAGATTGAGGACTGAGGACTGAGGATTGAGGATTGAGGATTGAGCATTGAGGATTGAAGATTGAGTACTGGGGATTCGGGATTGCAGATTGAGGATTAAGGATTGAAGATTGAGTATTGAGGATTGAAGATAGAGGATTGAGTATTGAGGATTGAGGATTCAGGGTTGAAAATTGAGGATTGAGGATTGGAGATTGATTATTGAGGATTGAAGGTTGAGGATTGAGGATTGAGGATTGAGAATTGAGAATTGAGTATGAGGACTGAGGGTTGAGGGTTGAGGTTTGAGGAATGAGGATTGAGGGTTGGGGAATGAGGATTGAGGATTGAGGATTGAGGATTGAGCATTGAAGATTGAGTATTGATGCCTGAGGATTGAGGATTGAGGATTGAGGATTGAGGATTGAGGATTGAGGATTGAAGATTGAGTATTGAGTATTGAAGGTTGAGGATTGTGGATTGAGGATTAAGGACTGAGGATTGAATATTGTAGATTGAGTATTGATGCCTGAGGATTGAGGATTGAGAATTGAGGATTGAGGATTGAGGATTGAGGATTGAAGATTGAGTATTGAGGATTGAAGATTGAGGGTTGAAGATTGAGTATTGATGATTGAATATTGAGGATTGAGGATTGAGGATCGAGGATTGAAGATTGAGAATTGAGGATTGAAGATTGAGTATTGAGGATTGAGGATTGAGGATTGAGGATTGAGGATTGAAGATTCAGTATTGAGTATTGAAGATTGAGGATTGATGACTGAGGATTGACGACTGAGAATTGGGGATTGAGGATTGATGACTGAAGATTGAGTATTGAGGATTGAATATTGAGGATTGAGGATCGAGGATCGAAGATTGAGAATTGAGGATTGAAGATTGGGGATTGAGGATTGAGTATTCAGGATGGAGGATGGGGGCTGAGGGTTGAATATTGAGGATTGAGGATTGAGTATTGAGGATTGAAGATTGAGTATTGAGGATTGAATATTGAGGATTGAGGATTGAGGATTGAAGATTGAGTATTGAGGATTGAATATTGAGGATTGAGGATTGAGGATTGAGGATTGAGGATTGAGGATTGAAGATTGAGTATTGAGGATTGAAGATTGAGGGTTAAAGGTTGAGTATTGATGATTGAATATTGAGGATTGAGGATTGAGGATTGAGGATTGAGGACTGAGGATTGAGGATTGAAGATTGAGAATTGATGATTGAATATTGAGGATTGAGGATTGAGGTTTGAGGATTGAGGACGAGGACTGACGGTAGAGGATTTAGGTTTGAGGATTGAGGATTGAGGGATGAGGATTGAGGATGAGTGCTAAGGGTCGGGGATTGATGTTCGACGACTGAGGACTGAGGATTGAGGATTGAGAATTGAGGATAGATGTTTGAGGATTGAAGATTGAGGATTGAGGATTGAGGATTGAGGAATGAGGATTGAAGATTGAGTATTGAGGATTGAAGATTGAGGATAGAGGATTGAGTACTGAGGATGGATGATGAGGGCTGAGGGTTGAGGATTGAGGATTGAGAAATGAGGATTGAGGATTGAGGATTGAAATTGAGGATTGGGTATTGAGGATTGAAGAATGAGGATTGAGGAATTAGGATTGAGGGTTGAGGATTGAGGACTGAAGATTGAGGATTGGGAATTGAGGATTGAAGAATGGGGATTGAGGATTGAGGATTGAGGATTGAGGATTGAAGATTGAGTGTTGAGGATTGAAAATTGAGGATTGAGGATTGACGATTGAGGATTGAGGATTGAAGATTGAGTATTGAGGATTGAAGATGGAGGATTGAGTATTGAGGATTGAGGATTGAGGATTGAAGATTGGGTATTGCTGATTGAATATTGAGGATTGGGGATTGAGGTTTGAGGATTGAGGACGAGGACTGACGGTAGAGGATTTAGGTTTGAGGATTGAGGATTGAGGACTGAGGATTGAGGATGCGTGCTAAGCGTCGGGGATTGTGATTCGACGACTGAGGACTGAGGAGTGAGGATTGAGAATTGAGGATTGATGTTTGAGGATTGAAGATTGAGGATTGGGTATTGAGGATTGAGGAATGAGGATTGAGGATTGAGGATTGAGGATCTAGGATTGGAGATTGATTATTGAGTATTGAAGGTTGAGGATTGTGGATTGAGGGATGAGGATTGAGGATGAGTGCTAAGGGTCGGGGATTGATGTTCGACGACTGAGGACTGAGGATTGAGGATTGAGAATTGAGGATAGATGTTTGAGGATTGAAGATTGAGGATTGAGGATTGAGGAATGAGGATTGAAGATTGAGTATTGAGGATTGAAGATTGAGGATAGAGGATTGAGTACTGAGGATGGAGGATGAGGGCTGAGGGTTGAGGATTGAGGATTGAGAAATGAGTATTGAGGATTGAGGATTGAAATTGAGGATTGGGTATTTAGGATTGAAGAATGCGGATTGAGGAATTAGGATTGAGGATTGAGGATTGAGGATTGAAGATTGAGGATTGGGTATTGAGGATTGAAGAATCAGGATTGAGGATTGAGGATTGAGGATTGAGGATTGAAGATTGAGTGTTGAGGATTGAAAATTGAGGATTGAGGATTGGCGATTGAGGATTGAGGATTGAGGATTGGGTGTTTAGTATTGAAGAATGAGGATTGAGGATTGAGGTTTGAGGATTGAGGATTGAAGATTGAGTATTGATGATTGAATATTGAGGGTTGAGGATTGAGGTTTGAGGATTGAGGATGAAGACTGAGGGTTGAGGGTTGAGGTTTGACGAACGAGGATCGAGGATTGAGGATTGAGGACTAAGGATTGACGATTGAGTATTGAAGATTGAGGATTGATGACTGAGGATTGACGACTGAGAATTGAGGATTGAGGATTGATGATTGAAGATTGAGTATTGACGATTGAATATTGAGGATTGAGGATTGAGGATTGAGGATTGAGGATTAAGGATTGTGGATTGAATATTGTAGATTGAGTATTGATGCCTGAGGATTGAGGATTGAGGATTGTGGATTGAATATTGTAGATTGAGTATTGATGCCTGAGGATTGAGGATTGAGGATTGAGGATTGAGGATTGAGGATTGAAGGTTGAGTATTGAGGATTGAAGATTGAGGATTCAAGATTGAGTATTGATGATTGAATATTGAGGATTGAGGATTGAGGATTGAGGATTGAGGATTGGGTATTGAGGATTGAGTAATGAGGATTGAGGATTGAGGTTTGAGTATTGGGGATTGCAGATTGAGTATTGGCGATCGAAGATTGAGGATTGAGGATTGAGGATTGAGGAATGAGGATCGAAGATTGAGTATTGAGGATTGAAGATTGAGGATAGAGGATTGAGTACTGAGGATGGAGGATGAGGGCTGAGGGTTGAAGATTGAGGATTGAGAAATGAGGATTGAGGATTGAGGATTGAGATTGAGGATTGGGTATTGAGGATTGAAGAATGAGGATTGAGGATTGAGGATTGGGGATTGAGGATTGAAGATTAGTGTTGAGGATTGAAGATTGAGGATTGAGGATTGAGGATTGAGGATTGAGGATTGAAGATTGGGTATTGAGGATTGAAGATTGAGGATTGAGTATTGATGATTGAATATTGAGGATTGAGGATTGAGGTTTGAGGATTGAGGACGAGGACTGACGGTAGAGGATTTAGGTTTGAGGATTGAGGATTGAGGAACGAGGATTGAGGATGAGTGCTAAGGGTCGGGGATTGAGGTTCGACGACTGAGGACTGAGGATTGAGGATTGAGAATTGAGGATTTATGTTTGAGGATTGAATATTGAGGATAGAGGATTGAGTACTGAGGATGGAGGATGAGGGCTGAGGGTTGAAGATTGAGGATTGAGAAATGAGGATTGAGGATTGAGGATTGAAATTGAGGATTGGGTATTGAGGATTGAAGAATGAGGATTGAGGAATTAGGATTGAGGATTGAGGATTGAGGATTGAAGATTGAGGATTGGGTATTGAGGATTGAAGAATGAGGATTGAGGATTGAGGATTGGGGATTGAGGATTGAAGATTAGTGTTGAGGATTGAAGATTGAGGATTGAGGATTGAGGATTGAGGATTGAGGATTGAAGATTGGGTATTGAGGATTGAAGATTGAGGATTGAGGATTCAGGGTTGAAAATTGAGGATTGAGGATCGAGGATTGAGGATTGAGGATTGAGGATTGAAGATTGAATATTGATGATTGAATATTGAGGACTGAGGATTGAGGGTTGTGGATTGAGGACGAGGGCTGAGGGTTGAATATTGATGTTTGAGGTCTGAGTACTAAGGATTGAGGATTGAGAATTGAGGATTGAGGATTGAGGATTGAAGATTGAGGATTGAGTATTGAGGATTGAGGATTCAGGGTTGAAGATTGAGGATTGAGGATTGAGGATTGAGGATTGAGGATTGAGGATTGAGGATTGAGGATGAAGACTGAGGGTTGAGGATTGAGGTTTGAGGAACGAGGATCGAGGATTGAGGATTGAGGATTGAAGATTGAGTATTGGGGATTGAAGATTGAGGATTGAGTATTGAGGATTCAGGGTTGAAGACTGAGGATTGAGGATTGAGGATTGAGGATTGAGGATTGAGGATTGAAGATTGAATATTTATGATTGAATATTGAGGACTGAGGATTGAGGGTTGTGGATTGAGGACGAGGACTGAGGATTGAATATTGATGTTTGAGGTCTGAGGATTAAGGATTGAGGATTGAGAATTGAGGATTGAGGATTGAGGATTGAAGATTAAGGATTGGGTATTTAGGATTGAAGAATTTGGATTGAGGATTGAGGTTTGAGGATTGGGGATTGAAGATTGAGTATTGATGATTGAATATTGAGGATTGAGGATTGAGGTTTGAGGATTGAGGATGAAGACTGAGGGTTGAGGATTGAGGTTTGAGGAACGATGATTGAGGATTGAGGATTGAGGACTAAGGATTGACGATTGAGTATTGAAGATTGAGGATTGATGACTGAGGATTGACGACTGAGAATTGAGGATTGAGGATTGATGATTGAAGATTGAGTATTGAGGATTGAATATTGCGGATTGAGGATTGAGGATTGAGGATTGAGGATTGAGGATTGAGGATTGAGGATTGAAGATTGAGTATTGAGTATTGAAGGTTGAGGATTGTGGATTGAGGATTAAGGATTGTGGATTGAATATTGTAGATTGAGTATTGATGCCTGAGGATTGAGGATTGAGGATTGTGGATTGAATATTGTAGATTGAGTATTGATGCCTGAGGATTGAGGATTGAGGATTGAGGATCGAGGATTGAGGATTGAAGGTTGAGTATTGAGGATTGAAGATTGAGTATTCAAGATTGAGTATTGATGATTGAATATTGAGGATTGAGGATTGAGGATTGAGGATTGAGGATTGGGTATTGAGGATTGAGTAATGAGGATTGAGGATTGAGGTTTGAGTATTGGGGATTGAGGATTGAGGATTGAGGATTGAGTATTGAAGATTGAGTATTGATACCTGAGGATTGAGGATTGAGGATTGAGGATTGAGGATTGAGGATTGAAGATTGAGTATTGGGGATTGAAGATTGAGGATTGAGGATTGAGTATTGAGGATGGAGAATGAGGACTGACGGTTGAGGATTGAGGTTTGAGGATTGAAGGTTGAGGACTGAGGACTGAGGATTGAGGATTGAGGATTGAGCATTGAGGATTGAAGATTGAGTACTGGGGATTCGGGATTGCAGATTGAGGATTAAGGATTGAAGATTGAGTATTGAGGATTGAAGATAGAGGATTGAGTATTGAGGATAGAGGATTCAGGGTTGAAAATTGAGGATTGAGGATTGAGGATTGAAGATTGAATATTGATGATTGAATATTGAGGACTGAGGATTGAGGGTTGTGGATTGAGGACGAGGACTAAGGGTTGAATATTGATGTTTGAGGTCTGAGGATTAAGGATTGAGGATTGAGAATTGAGGATTGAGGATTGAGGATTGGAAATTGAGGATTGGGTATTTAGGATTGAAGAATGAGGATTGAGGATTGAGGTTTGAGGATTGAGGATTGAAGATTGAGTATTGATGATTGAATATTGAGGATTGATGATTGAGGTTTGAGGATTGAGGACGAGGACTGACGGTTGAGGATTGAGGTTAGAGTATTGAGGATTGGGGATTGAGGACTGAGGATTGAGGATTGAGGATTGAGGATTGAGCATTGAGGATTGAAGATTGATGACTGGGGATTGAGGATTGAATATTGAGGATTAACGATTGAAGATTGGGGATTGAGGATCTAGGATCGGAGATTGATTATTGAGGATTGAAGGTTGAGGATTGACGATTGAGGATTGAGGATTGAGAATTGAGGATGAGGACTGAGGGTTGAGGATTGAGGTTTGAGGAATGAGGATTGATGGTTGAGGATTGAGGATTGAGGATTGAGGATTGAGGATTGAGGATTGAGTATTGAAGATTGAGTATTGATACCTGAGGATTGAGGATTGAGGATTGAGGATTGAGGATTGAGGATTGAAGATTGAGTATTGGGGATTGAAGATTGAGGATTGAGGATTGAGGATTGAGGATGGAGAATGAGGACTGACGGTTGAGGATTGAGGTTTGAGGATTGAAGATTGAGGACTGAGGACTGAGGATTGAGGATTGAGGATTGAGCATTGAGGATTGAAGATTGAGTACTGGGGATTCGGGATTGCAGATTGAGGATTAAGGATTGAAGATTGAGTATTGAGGATTGAAGATAGAGGATTGAGTATTGAGGATTGAGGATTGAGGATTGAGGATTGAGGATTGAAGATTGAATATTGATGATTGAATATTGAGGACTGAGGATTGAGGGTTGTGGATTGAGGACGAGGACTGAGGGTTGAATATTGATGTTTGAGGTCTGAGGATTAAGGATTGAGGATTGAGAATTGAGGATTGAGGATTGAGGATTGGAAATTGAGGATTGGGTATTTAGGATTGAAGAATGAGGATTGAGGATTGAGGTTTGAGGATTGAGGATTGAAGATTGAGTATTGATGATTGAATATTGAGGATTGATGATTGAGGTTTGAGGATTGAGGACGAGGACTGACGGTTGAGGATTGAGGTTTGAGGATTAAGGATTGGGGATTGAGGACTGAGGATTGAGGATTGAGGATTGAGCATTGAGGATTGAAGATTGATGACTGGGGATTGAGGATTGAAGATTGAGGATTAACGATTGAAGGTTGGGGATTGAGGACCTAGGATCTGAGATTGATTATTGAGGATTGAAGATTGAGGATTGAGGATTGAGGATTGAGAATTGAGAATTGAGGATGAGGACTCAGGGTTGAGGATTGAGGTTTGAGGAATGAGGATTGATGGTTGAGGATTGAGGATTGAGGATTGAGGATTGAGGATTGAGTATTGAAGATTGAGTATTGATGCCTGAGGCTTGAGGATTGAGGATTGAGTATTGAGGATTGAGGATTGAAGATTGAGTATTGGGGATTGAAGATTGAGGATTGAGGATTGAGGATTGAGGATGGAGAATGAGGACTGACGGTTGAGGATTGAGGTTTGAGGATTGAAGATTGAGGACTGAGGACTGAGGATTGAGGATTGAGGATTGAGCATTGAGGATTGAAGATTGAGTACTGGGGATTCGGGATTGCAGATTGAGGATTAAGGATTGAAGATTGAGTATTGAGGATTGAAGATAGAGGATTGAGTATTGAGGATTGAGGATTGAGGATTGAGGATTGAGGATTGAAGATTGAATATTGATGATTGAATATTGAGGACTGAGGATTGAGGGTTGTGGATTGAGGACGAGGACTGAGGGTTGAATATTGATGTTTGAGGTCTGAGGATTAAGGATTGAGGATTGAGAATTGAGGATTGAGGATTGAGGATTGGAAATTGAGGATTGGGTATTTAGGATTGAAGAATGAGGATTGAGGATTGAGGTTTGAGGATTGAGGATTGAAGATTGAGTATTGATGATTGAATATTGAGGATTGATGATTGAGGTTTGAGGATTGAGGACGAGGACTGACGGTTGAGGATTGAGGTTTGAGGATTAAGGATTGGGGATTGAGGACTGAGGATTGAGGATTGAGGATTGAGCATTGAGGATTGAAGATTGATGACTGGGGATTGAGGATTGAAGATTGAGGATTAACGATTGAAGGTTGGGGATTGAGGACCTAGGATCTGAGATTGATTATTGAGGATTGAAGATTGAGGATTGAGGATTGAGGATTGAGAATTGAGAATTGAGGATGAGGACTCAGGGTTGAGGATTGAGGTTTGAGGAATGAGGATTGATGGTTGAGGATTGAGGATTGAGGATTGAGGATTGAGGATTGAGTATTGAAGATTGAGTATTGATGCCTGAGGCTTGAGGATTGAGGATTGAGTATTGAGGATTGAGGATTGAAGATTGAGTATTGGGGATTGAAGATTGAGGATTGAGGATTGAGGATTGAGGTTTGAGAATGAGGACTGACGGTTGAGGATTGAGGTTTGAGGATTGAAGATTGAGGTCTGAGGACTGAGGATTGAGGATTGAGGATTGAGCATTGAGGATTGAAGATTGTGTACTGGGGATTGGGGATTGAAGAATGAGGATTATGGATTGAAGATTGGGGATTGAGGATCAAGAATTGGAGATTGATTATTGAGGACTGAAGATTGAGGATTGAGAATTGAGAATTGAGTATGAGGACTGAGGGTTGAGGATTGAGGTTTGAGGAATGAGGATTGAGGGTTGAGGATTGAGGATTGAGGATTGCGGATTGAAGATTGAGTATTGATGATTGAATATTGAGGATTGAGGATTGAGGTTTGAGGATTGAGGATTGAGGAGTGAGGATTGAAGATTGAGTATTGAGGATTGAAGATTGAGGGTTGAAGATTGAGTATTGATGATTGAATATTGAGGATTGAGGATTGAGGATCGAGGATTGAAGATTGAGAATTGAGGATTGAAGATTGAGGATTGAGGATTGAGGATTGAGGATTGAGGATTGAGGATTGAAGATTCAGTATTGAGTATTGAAGCTTGAGGATTGTGGATTGAGGGTTAAGGATTGAGGATTGAATATTGTAGATTGAGTATTGATGCCTGAGGATTGAGGATTGAGGATTGAGGATTGAGGATTCAGGATTGAAGATTGAGTATTGAGGATTGAAGATTGAGGGTTGAAGATTGAGTATTGATGATTGAATATTGAGGAATGAGGATTGAGGATTGAGGATTGAGGATTGAGGATTGAAGATTGAAGATTGAGTATGGATGATTGAATATTGAGGATTGAGGATTGAGGTTTGATGAACGAGGATTGAGGATTGAGGATTGAGGACTAAGGATTGACGATTGAGTATTGAAGATTGAGGATTGATGACTGAGGATTGACGACTGAGAATTGGGGATTGCAGATTGAGTATTGGCGATTGAAGATTGAGGATTGAGGATTGAGGATTGAGGAATGAGGATCGAAGATTGAGTATTGAGGATCGAGGATTGAGGGTAGAGGATTGAGTACTGAGGATGGAGGATGAGGGCTGAGGGTTGAAGATTGAGGATTGAGAAATGAGGATTGAGGATTGAGGATTGAAATTGAGGATTGGGTATTGAGGATTGAAGAATGAGGATTGAGGATTGAGGATTGGGGATTGAGGATTGAAGATTAGTGTTGAGGATTGAAGATTGAGGATTGAGGATTGAGGATTGAGGATTGAGGATTGAAGATTGGGTATTGAGGATTGAAGATTGAGGATTGAGTATTGAGGATTGAGGATTCAGGGTTGAAAATTGAGGATTGAGGATCGAGGATTGAGGAATGAGGATTGAGGATTGAAGATTGAATATTGATGATTGAATATTGAGGACTGAGGATTGAGGATTGAGCATTGAGGATTGAAGATTGATGACTGGGGATTGAGGATTGAATATTGAGGATTAACGATTGAAGATTGGGGATTGAGGATCTAGGATCGGAGATTGATTATTGAGGATTGAAGATTGATGATTGACGATTGAGGATTGAGGATTGAGAATTGAGGATGAGGACTGAGGGTTGAGGATTGAGGTTTGAGGAATGAGGATTGATGGTTGAGGATTGAGGATTGAGGATTGAGGATTGAGGATTGAGGATTGAGGATTGAGTATTGAAGATTGAGTATTGATACCTGAGGATTGAGGATTGAGGATTGAGGATTGAGGATTGAGGATTGAAGATTGAGTATTGGGGATTGAAGATTGAGGATTGAGGATTGAGGATTGAGGATGGAGAATGAGGACTGACGGTTGAGGATTGAGGTTTGAGGATTGAAGATTGAGGACTGAGGACTGAGGATTGAGGATTGAGGATTGAGCATTGAGGATTGAAGATTGAGTACTGGGGATTCGGGATTGCAGATTGAGGATTAAGGATTGAAGATTGAGTATTCAGGATTGAAGATAGAGGATTGAGTATTGAGGATTGAGGATTCAGGGTTTTAAATTGAGGATTGAGGATTGAGGATTGAAGATTGAATATTGATGATTGAATATTGAGGACTGAGGATTGAGGGTTGTGGATTGAGGACGAGGACTGAGGGTTGAATATTGATGTTTGAGGTCTGAGGATTAAGGATTGAGGATTGAGAATTGAGGATTGAGGATTGAGGATTGGAAATTGAGGATTGGGTATTTAGGATTGAAGAATGAGGATTGAGGATTGAGGTTTGAGGATTGAGGATTGAAGATTGAGTATTGATGATTGAATATTGAGGATTGATGATTGAGGTTTGAGGATTGAGGACGAGGACTGACGGTTGAGGATTGAGGTTAGAGTATTGAGGATTGGGGATTGAGGACTGAGGATTGAGGATTGAGGATTGAGGATTGAGCATTGAGGATTGAAGATTGATGACTGGGGATTGAGGATTGAATATTGAGGATTAACGATTGAAGATTGGGGATTGAGGATCTAGGATCGGAGATTGATTATTGAGGATTGAAGATTGAGGATTGACGATTGAGGATTGAGGATTGAGAATTGAGGATGAGGACTGAGGGTTGAGGATTGAGGTTTGAGGAATGAGGATTGATGGTTGAGGATTGAGGATTGAGGATTGAGGATTGAGGATTGAGGATTGAGTATTGAAGATTGAGTATTGATACCTGAGGATTGAGGATTGAGGATTGAGGATTGAGGATTGAGGATTGAAGATTGAGTATTGGGGATTGAAGATTGAGGATTGAGGATTGAGGATTGAGGATGGAGAATGATGACTGACGGTTGAGGATTGAGGTTTGAGGATTGAAGATTGAGGACTGAGGACTGAGGATTGAGGATTGAGGATTGAGGATTGAGGATTGAAGATTGAGTACTGGGGATTCGGGATTGCAGATTGAGGATTAAGGATTGAAGATTGAGTATTGAGGATTGAAGATAGAGGATTGAGTAATGAGGATTGAGGATTCAGGGTTGAAAATTGAGGATTGAGGATTGAGGATTGAGGATTGAGGATTGAGGATTGAAGATTGAATATTGATGATTGAATATTGAGGACTGAGGATTGAGGGTTGTGGATTGAGGACGAGGACTGAGGGTTGAATATTGATGTTTGAGGTCTGAGGATTAAGGATTGAGGATTGAGAGTTGAGGATTGAGGATTGAGGATTGGAAATTGAGGATTGGGTATTTAGGATTGAAGAATGAGGATTGAGGATTGAGGTTTGAGGATTGAGGATTGAAGATTGAGTATTGATGATTGAATATTGAGGATTGATGATTGAGGTTTGAGGATTGAGGACGAGGACTGACGGTTGAGGATTGAGGTTTGAGGATTAAGGATTGGGGATTGAGGACTGAGGATTGAGGATTGAGGATTGAGCATTGAGGATTGAAGATTGATGACTGGGGATTGAGGATTGAAGATTGAGGATTAACGATTGAAGGTTGGGGATGAGGACCTAGGATCGGAGATTGATTATTGAGGATTGAAGATTGAGGATTGAGGATTGAGGATTGAGAATTGAGAATTGAGGATGAGGACTCAGGGTTGAGGATTGAGGTTTGAGGAATGAGGATTGATGGTTGAGGATTGAGGATTGAGGATTGAGGATTGAGGATTGAGTACTGAAGATTGAGTATTGATGCCTGAGGCTTGAGGATTGAGGATTGAGTATTGAGGATTGAGGATTGAAGATTGAGTATTGGGGATTGAAGATTGAGGATTGAGGATTGAGGATTGAGGTTTGAGAATGAGGACTGACGGTTGAGGATTGAGGTTTGAGGATTGAAGATTGAGGTCTGAGGACTGAGGATTGAGGATTGAGGATTGAGCATTGAGGATTGAAGATTGAGTACTGGGGATTGGGGATTGAAGATTGAGGATTATGGATTGAAGATTGGGGATTGAGGATCAAGAATTGGTGATTGATTATTGAGGACTGAAGATTGAGGATTGAGAATTGAGAATTGAGTATGAGGACTGAGGGTTGAGTATTGAGGTTTGAGGAATGAGGATTGAGGGTTGAGGATTGAGGATTGAGGATTGCGCATTGAAGATTGAGTATTGATGATTGAATATTGAGGATTGAGGATTGAGGTTTGAGGATTGAGGATTGAGGATTGAGGATTGAGGATTGAGGATTGAAGATTGAGAATTGATGATTGAATATTGAGGATTGAGGATTGAGGTTTGAGGATTGAGGACGAGGACTGACGGTAGAGGATTTAGGTTTGAGGATTGAGGATTGAGGGATGAGGATTGAGGATGAGTGCTAAGGGTCGGGGATTGATGTTTGACGACTGAGGACTGAGGATTGAGGATTGAGAATTGAGGATAGATGCTTGAGGATTGAAGACTGAGGATTGAGGATTGAGGATTGAGGAATGAGGATTGAAGATTGAGTATTGAGGATTGAAGATTGAGGATAGAGGATTGAGTACTGAGGATGGAGGATGAGGGCTGAGGGTTGAGGATGGAGGATTGAGAAATGAGGATTGAGGATTGAGGATTGAAATTGAGGATTGGGTATTGAGGATTGAAGAATGAGGATTGAGGAATTAGGATTGAGGATTGAGGATTGAGGATTGAAGATTGAGGATTGGGTATTGAGGATTGAAGAATGAGGATTGAGGATTGGGGATTGAGGATTGAGGATTGAAGATTGAGTGTTGAGGATTGAAAATTGAGGATTGAGGATTGACGATTGAGGATTGAGGATTGAAGATTGAGTATTGAGGATTGAAGATGGAGGATTGAGTATTGAGGATTGAGGATTCAGGGTTGAAGATTGAGGATTGAGGATTGGGGATTGAGGATTGAGGATTGAGGATTGAAGATTGATTATTTATGATTGAATATTGAGGACTGAGGATTGAGGGTTGTGGATTGAGGACGAGGACTGAGGGTTGAATATTGATGTTTGAGGTCTGAGGATTAAGGCTTGAGGATTGAGAATTGAGAATTGAGGATTAAGGATTGAAGATTAAGGATTGGGTATTTAGGATTGAAGAATGAGGATTGAGGATTGAGGTTTGAGGATTGGGGATTGAAGATTGAGTATTGATGATTGAATATTGAGGATTGAGGATTGAGGATTGAGGATTGAGGATTGAAGATTGAGTATTGAGGATTGAAGACTGACGATCGAGGATTGAGGATTGAGGATTGAAGATTGAGTATTTAGGATTGAAGATTGAGGATTGAGGTTTGAGGACTGAGGATTGAGGATTGAGGATTGAGGATTGAGTATTGAGGATTGAGGATTGAAGATTGAGTATTGGGGATTCAAGATTGAGAATTGAGGATTGAAGATTGAGGATTGAGGATTGAGGATTGAGCATTGAGGATTGAAGATTGAGGATTGGGGACTGAGTGTTGAGGGTTGAGTGATGGGAATTGATGTTTGTGGATAGAGATTTGCAGATGGCAGATTGAGTATTGAGTATTGAAAACTGTGAATTAGTGATATTCTATTGAGGATTGAGGATTGACAACTGATTGTTGAGGTCTGAGGTCTGAAGATTGAGGATTCAGGATTGAGGATACAGGATTGAGGTTTGAGGACTGAGGATTGAGGATTGAGGATTGAGGATTGAGGATTGAGGATTGAGGATTGAAGACTGAGGACTGAGGATTGAGGATGAGGGCTGAGCGTTGAGGACTGAGGCTTGAGGACTGAGAACTGAGGATCGAGGATTGAGAATTGAGGATTGAGGATTGAGGATTGAGGATTGAAGATTGAGGATGAGGGCTGAGGGTTGAGGATTGAGGTTTGAGGACTGAGGGCTGAGGATTGAGGATTGAGAATTGAGGATTGAGGATTGAGGATTGAGGATTGTGAATGAGGTCTCAGGGTTGAGGATAGAGGTTTGAGTATAGAATCCTGAGAATTCAGGATATTCTATTGAGTATTGAGAATTGAGGATTGATGGTTGAGTATTGAGGATTGAGGATTGAGGATTGAGGATTGAGGATTGAAGGTTGAGTATTCAGGATTGAGGATTGAGGACTGAGGACTGAGGTTTGAGGATTAAGGATTGAGAATTGAAGATTGAGGATTGAGGATTGAGGATTGAGGATTGAGGATTGAGGATTGAGGATTGAGGCTTGAGGATTGAGGATTGAGGATTGAGGATTGAGGATTGAAGAAAGAGTATTGGGGATTGAAGATTGAGTATTGGGGATTGAGGATTGAGGATTGAGGATTGAAGATTGAGGATGAGGGCTGAGGGTTGATGATTGAGGATTGAAGATTGAGGGTTGACGATTGAGGATTGAGTATTGAGGATCGAAGATTGAGGATTGAGGATTGAGGATTGAGGATTGAAGATTGAGCATTCAGGATTGAGGATTGAGGATTGAGGATTGAGGATTGAGGATTGAGTATTGAGGATTGAAGATTGAGGATTGGGGACTGAGTGTTGAAGATTGAGGATTGAGGATTGAGTATTGAGGATTGAGGATTGAGGATTGAAGATTCAGTATTGAGGATTGAAGATTGAGAATTGAGGATTGAGGATTGAGCATTGAGGACTGAGTGTTTAGGGTTGAGTGATGAGGATTGATGATTCTGGATAGAGGTTTGAAGATTGCAGATTGAGTATTGAGTAATGAAAGCTCTGAATTGAGGCTATTCTATTGAGGATTGAGGATTGACAACTGATTGTTGATTACTGAGGGCTGAAGATTGAGGATTCAGGAAAGCGGATTCAGAATTGAGGTTCGAGGACTGAGGATTGAGGATTGAGGATTGAGTATTGAGGATTGAGGATTGAGGATTGAAGATTGAGGATTGGGTATTGAGGATTGAAGAATGAGGATTGAGGATTGAGGATTGAGGATTGAGGAATGAAGAAAGAGTATTGTGGATTGAAGATTGAGGATTGGGGTTTGAGGATTGAGGATTGAGGATTGAAGATTGAGGACGTGGGCTGAGGGTTGATGATTGAGGTTTGAGGACTGAGGGCTGAGGATTGAGAATTGAGAATTGAGGATTGAGGATTGAGGATTGAGGATTGTGAATGAGGGCTCAGGGCTGAGGATTGAGGTTTGAGTATAGAATCCTGAGAATTCAGGATATTCTATTGAGTATTGGGAATTGAGGATTGATGGTTGAGTATTGAGGATTGATGATTGAGGATTGAGGATTGAGGATTGAGGATTGAGGATTGAAGATTGAATATTGATGAGTGAAGATTGAGGATTGAGGATTGAGTATAGAATCCTGAGAATTCAGGATATTCTATTGAGTATTGAGAATTGAGGATTGATGGTTGAGTATTGAGGATTGAGGATTGAGGATTGAGGATTGAGTATTGAAGATTGAGGATTGATGGTTGAGGATTGAGGATTGAGGGTTGAGGATTGAGGATTGAGGATTGAAGATTGAGCATTCAGGATTGAGGATTGAGGATTGAGGATTGAGGATTGAGAATTGAGTATTGAGGATTGAAGGTTGAGGATTGGGGACTGAGTGTTGAAAATTGAGAATTGAGGATTGAGTATTGAGGATTGAGGATTGAGGATTGAAGATTCAGTATTGAGGATTGAAGATTGAGAATTGAGGATTGAGGATTGAGCATTGAGGACTGAGTGTTGAGGGTTGATCGATGAGAATTGATGATTGTGGATAGAGGTTTGAAGACTGCAGATTGGGTATTGAGTATTGAAAAATGTGAATTGAGGATATTCTATTGAGGATTGAGGATTGACAACTGATTGTTGATGACTGAGGGCTGAAGATTGAGGATTGAGGAATGAGGATTCAGAATTGAGGTTTCAGAATTGAGGTTTGAGTTCTGAGGATTGAGGATTGGAGATTGAGTATTGAAGATTGAATATTGAGGATTGAGGATTGAGGATTGAAGCTTGAGGATTGGGTGTTGAGGATTGAAGAAGGAGTATTGTGGATTGAGGATTGAGGATGGAGGATTGAGGATTGAAGATTGAGGATTGGGTATTGAGGATTGAAGAATGAGGATTGAGGATTGAGGATTGAGGATTGAGGATTGAGGATCGAAGATTGAGTATTGAGGATTGAAGATTGACGATTGAGGATTGAGGATTGAGGATTGAGGATTGGACATTGAGGACTGAGTATTGAGGGTTGAGTAATGGGAATTGTTGTTTGTGGATAGAGGTTTGAAGATTGCAGATTGAGTATTGAGTATTGAAAACTGTGAATTGAGGATATTCTATTGAGGATTGAGGATTGACAACTGATTGTTGATGACTGAGGTCTGAAGATTGAGGATTCAGGATTGAGGATTCTGAATTGAGGTTTGAGGACCAAGGATTGAGGATTGAAGGTTGAGTATTGCGGATTGAGGATTGAGGATTGAAGACTGAGGACTGAGGATTGAGGATGAGGGCTGAGAGTTGAGGATTGAGGTTTGAAGACTGAGGACTGAGGATCGAGGATTGAGAATTGAAGATTTAGGATTGAGGACTGAGGATTGGGGATTAAGGATTGAGTATTGAGGATTGATGATTGAGGATTGGGGACTGAGGATTGAAGACTGAGGATTGAGGATTGACGATGAGGGCTGAGGGTTGAGGATTGAGGTTTGAGGACTGAGGCCTGAGGATTGAGGATTGAGAATTGAGGACTCAGGATTGAGGATTGAAGATTGAGGATTGGGTATTGAGGATTGAAGAATGAGGATTGAGGATTGAGGATTGAGGATTGAGGATTGAGGATTGAAGATTGAGGATTGGGTACTGAGGATTGAAGAATGAGGATTGAGGATTGAGGATTGACGATTAAGGATTGAGTATTGAGGATTGAAGATTGTGGATTGGGGACTGAGTATTGAAGATTGAGGATTGAGGATTGACGATGAGGGCTGAGTGTTGAAGATTGAGGATTGAGGATTGAGTATTGAGGATTGAGGATTGAGGATTGAAGATTCAGTATTGAGGATTGAAGATTGAGAATTGAGGATTGAGGATTGAGCATTGATGACTGAGTGTTGAGTGTTGAGTGATGAGAATTGATGATTGTGGATAGAGGTTTGAAGATTGCAGATTGAGTATTGAGTATTGAAAACTGTGAATTGAGGATATTCTATTGAGGATTTAGTATTGACAACTGATTGTTGATGACTGAGGGCTGAAGATTGAGGATTCAGGAATGAGGATTCAGAATTGAGGATTCAGAATTGAGGTTTGAGGACTGAGGATTGAGGATTGAGTATTGAGGATTGAGGATTGAGGATTGAAGATTCAGTATTGAGGATTGAAGATTGGGAATTGAGGATTGAGGATTGAACAATGAGGACTGAGTGTTGAAGTTTGAGTGATGAGAATTGATGTTTGTGGATAGAGGTTTGAAGATTGCAGATTGAGTATTGAGTATTGAAAACTGTGAATTGAGGATATTCTATTGAGAATTGAGGATTGACAACTGATTGTTGAGGTCTGAGGGCCGAAGACTGAGGATTCAGGATTGAGGATTCAGAATTGAGGTTTGAGGACTGAGGATTGAGGATTGAAGATTGAGTATTGAAGATTGAATATTGAGGATTGCGGATTGAGGATTGAGGATTGAGGATGAGTGCTGAGGGTTGAGGATTGAGGTTTGAGGACGGGGGACTGAGGATTGAGGATTGAGAATTGAGGATTGAGGAATGAGGGTTGACGATTGAGGATTGGGTATTGAGGATTGAGGAATGAGGATTGAGGATTGAGGATTGAGGATTGAGGATTGAGGATTGAAGATTGAGTATTCAGGATTGAGGATCGAGTATTGAGGATTGAAGATTGAGGATTGAGTATTGAGGATTGAAGATTGAGGATTGGGGACTGAGGATTGAAGATTGAGGGTTGAGGATTGAGTATTGAGGATTGAGGATTGAGGATTGAAGATTCAGAATTGAGGATTGAAGATTGAGAATTGAGGATTGAGGATTGAGCACTGAAGACTGAGTGTTGAGGGTTGAGTGATGAGAATTGCTGATTGTGGATAGAGGTTTGAAGATTGCAGATTGAGTATTGAGTATTGAAAACTTTGAATTGAGGATATTCTATTGAGGATTGAGGATTGACAACTGATTGTTGATGACTGAGTGCTGAAGATTGAGGATTCAGGTTTGCGGATTCACAATTGAGGTTCGAGGTCTGAGGATTGAGGATTGAAGATTGAGTATTGAGGATTGAAGATTGAGGATTGAGGATTGAGAATTGAGGATTGAGGATGAGGTATGAGGGTTGAGGATTGAGGTTTGAGGATTGAGGACTGAGGATTGATGATTGAGAATTGAGGATTGAGGATTGAGGATTGAAGATTGAGGATTGGGTATTGAGGATTGAAGAATGAGGACTCAGGATTGAGGATTGAGGATTGAGGATTGAGGATTGAGGATTGAAGATTGAGTATTGGGGATTCAAGATTGAGAATTGAGGATTGAAGATTGAGGGTTGAGGATTGAGGATTGAGGATTGAGTATTGAAGATTGAGTATTGAGGATTGAAGACTGACTATTGAATATTGAGGATTGAGGATTGAGGATTGAGGATTGAGGATTGAAGATTGAGTATTGAGAATTGAAGGCTGAGGATTGAGGATTGAGGAATAAGGATTGAGGATTGAGGATTAAGGATTGAGGGTTGAGGATTGAGGATTGAAGAAAGAGTATTGAGTATTGAAGATTGAGTATTGGGGATTGAGGATTGAGGATTGAGGATTCAAGATTGACGATGAGGGCTGAGGGTTGAGGATTGAGGTTTGAGGACTGAGGGCTGAGGATTGAGGATTGAGAATTGAGGATTGAAGATTGAAGAATGAGGATTGAGGATTGAGGATTGAGGATTGAGGATTGAAGATTGAGTATTGAGGATTGAAGGTTGACGGTTGAGGATTGAGGAATGAGGATTGAGTATTGAACATTGAGGACTGAGTGTTGAGGGTTGAGTGATGAGAATTGATGTTTGTGGATAGAGGTTTGAAGATTGCAGATTGAGTACTGCGTAGTGAAAGCTGTGAATTGAGGAGATTCTATTGAGTATTGAGGATTGACAACTGATTGTTGAGGACTGAGGGCCGAGGATTGAGGGTTCAGGATTGAGGATTCAGAATTGAGGTTTGAGGACTGAGGTATGAGGATTGAAGATTGAGTATTGAAGATTGAAGATTGAGCATTGAGGATTGAGGACTGAGGATTGAGGATTGAGAATTGAGGATTGAGGATTGAGGATTGAGGACTGCAGATTGAGTATTGTGGATTAAAGATTGAGAACTGAGGATTGAGAATTGATGATTGAGGATTGAAGATTGAGGATTGGGGACTGAGTGTTGAGGGCTAAGTGATGAGAATTGATGTTTGTGGACAGAGATTTGAAGATTGCAGGTTGAATATTGAGTACTGAAAGGTGTGAATTGATGATATTCTATTGAGGATTGAGGATTGACAACTGATTGTTGAGGTCTGAGGTCTGAAGATTAAGGATTCAGGATTGAGGATTCAGGATTGAGGTTTGAGGACCGAGGATTGAGGATTGAGGATTGAGGATTGAGGATCGAGGACTGAGGATTGAAGATTGAGGATTGAGGATTGAGGATGAGGGCTGAGGGTTGAGGATTGAGGTTTGAGGATTGAGGATTGAGGATCGAAGATTGAGTATTGAGGATTGAAGATTGACGATTGAGGATTGAGGATTGAGGATTGAGGATTGGACATTGAGGACTGAGTGTTGAGGGTTGAGTAATGGGAATTGTTGTTTGTGGATAGAGGTTTGAAGATTGCAGATTGAGTATTGAGTATTGAAAACTGTGAATTGAGGATATTCTATTGAGGATTGAGGATTGACAACTGATTGTTGATGACAGAGGTCTGAAGATTGAGGATTCAGGATTGAGGATTCAGAATTGAGGTTTGAGGACCAAGGATTGAGGATTGAAGGTTGAGTATTGCGGATTGAGGATTGAGGATTGAAGACTGAGGACTGAGGATTGAGGATGAGGGCTGAGAGTTGAGGATTGAGGTTTGAGGACTGAGGACTGAGGATCGAGGATTGAGAATTGAAGATTTAGGATTGAGGACTGAGGATTGAGGATTAAGGATTGAGTATTGAGGATTGATGATTGAGGATTGGGGACTGAGGATTGAAGATTGAGGATTGAGGATTGACGATGAGGGCTGAGGGTTGAGGACTGAGGTTTGAGGACTGAGGCCTGAGGATTGAGGATTGAGAATTGAGGACTCAGGATTGAGGATTGAAGATTGAGGATTGGGTATTGAGGATTGAAGAATGAGGATTGACGATTGAGGATTGAGGATTGAGGATTGAGGATTGAAGATTGAGGATTGGGTACTGAGGATTGAAGAATGAGGATTGAGGATTGAGGATTGACGATTAAGGATTGAGTATTGAGGATTGAAGATTGTGGATTGGGGACTGAGTATTGAAGATTGAGGATTGAGGATTGACGATGAGGGCTGAGTGTTGAAGATTGAGGATTAAGGATTGAGTATTGAGGATTGAGGATTGAGGATTGAAGATTCAGTATTGAGGATTGAAGATTGAGAATTGAGGATTGAGGATTGAGCATTGAGGACTGAGTGTTGAGTGTTGAGTGATGAGAATTGATGATTGTGGATAGAGGTTTGAAGATTGCAGATTGAGTATTGAGTATTGAAAACTGTGAATTGATTATATTCTATTGAGGATTTAGGATTGACAACTGATTGTTGATGACTGAGGGCTGAAGATTGAGGATTGAGGATTGAGGATTGAAGATTCAGTATTGAGGATTGAAGATTGGGAATTGAGGATTGAGGATTGAACAATGAGGACTGAGTGTTGAAGTTTGAGTGATGAGAATTGATGTTTGTGGATAGAGGTTTGAAGTTTGCAGATTGAGTATTGAGTATTGAAAACTGTGAATTGAGGATATTCTATTGAGAATTGAGGATTGACAACTGATTGTTGAGGTCTGAGGGCCGAAGATTGAGGATTCAGGATTGAGGATTCAGAGTTGAGGTTTGAGGACTGAGGATTGAGGATTGAAGATTGAGTATTGAAGATTGAATATTGAGGATTGCTGATTGAGGATTGAGGATTGAGGATGAGTGCTGAGGGTTGAGGATTGAGGTTTGAGGACGGGGGACTGAGGATTGAGGATTGAGAATTGAGGATTGAGGAATGAGGATTGACGATTGAGGATTGGGTATTGAGGATTGAGGAATGAGGATTGAGGATTGAGGATTGAGGATTGAGGATTGAGGATTGAAGATTGAGTATTCAGGATTGAGGATCGCGGATTGAGGATTGAAGATTGAGGATTGAGTATTGAGGATTGAAGATTGAGGATTGGGGACTGAGGATTGAAGATTGAGGGTTGAGGATTGAGTATTGAGGATTGTGGATTGAGGATTTAAGATTCAGAATTGAGGATTGAAGATTGAGAATTGAGGATTGAGGATTGAGCATTGAGGACTGAGTGTTGAGCGTTGAGTGATTAGAATTGATGATTGTGGATAGAGGTTTGAAGATTGCAGATTGAGTATTGAGTATTGAAAACTGTGAATTGAGGATATTCTATTGAGGATTGAGGATTGACAACTGATTGTTGATGACTGAGTGCTGAAGATTGAGGATTCAGGATTGCGGATTCACAATTGAGGTTCGAGGTCTGAGGATTGAGGATTGAAGATTGAGTATTGAGGATTGAAGATTGAGGATTGAGGATTGAGGATTGAGGATTGAGGATGAGGTATGAGGGTTGAGGATTGAGGTTTGAGGACTGAGGACTGAGGATTGATGATTGAAGATTGAGTGTTGAGGATTGAAAATTGAGGATTGAGGATTGGCGATTGAGGATTGAGGATTGAGGATTGGGTGTTTAGTATTGAAGAATGAGGATTGAGGATTGAGGTTTGAGGATTGAGGATTGAAGATTGAGTATTGATGATTGAATATTGAGGGTTGAGGATTGAGGTTTGAGGATTGAGGATGAAGACTGAGGGTTGAGGGTTGAGGTTTGACGAACGAGGATCGAGGATTGAGGATTGAGGACTAAGGATTGACGATTGAGTATTGAAGATTGAGGATTGATGACTGAGGATTGACGACTGAGAATTGAGGATTGAGGATTGATGATTGAAGATTGAGTATTGACGATTGAATATTGAGGATTGAGGATTGAGGATTGAGGATTGAGGATTAAGGATTGTGGATTGAATATTGTAGATTGAGTATTGATGCCTGAGGATTGAGGATTGAGGATTGTGGATTGAATATTGTAGATTGAGTATTGATGCCTGAGGATTGAGGATTGAGGATTGAGGATTGAGGATTGAGGATTGAAGGTTGAGTATTGAGGATTGAAGATTGAGGATTCAAGATTGAGTATTGATGATTGAATATTGAGGATTGAGGATTGAGGATTGAGGATTGTGGATTGGGTATTGAGGATTGAGGATTGAAGATTGAGGATAGAGGATTGAGTACTGAGGATGGAGGATGAGGGCTGAGGGTTGAAGATTGAGGATTGAGAAATGAGGATTGAGGATTGAGGATTGAGATTGAGGATTGGGTATTGAGGATTGAAGAATGAGGATTGAGGATTGAGGATTGGGGATTGAGGATTGAAGATTAGTGTTGAGGATTGAAGATTGAGGATTGAGGATTGAGGATTGAGGATTGAGGATTGAAGATTGGGTATTGAGGATTGAAGATTGAGGATTGAGTATTGATGATTGAATATTGAGGATTGAGGATTGAGGTTTGAGGATTGAGGACGAGGACTGACGGTAGAGGATTTAGGTTTGAGGATTGAGGATTGAGGAACGAGGATTGAGGATGAGTGCTAAGGGTCGGGGATTGAGGTTCGACGACTGAGGACTGAGGATTGAGGATTGAGAATTGAGGATTGATGTTTGAGGATTGAATATTGAGGATAGAGGATTGAGTACTGAGGATGGAGGATGAGGGCTGAGGGTTGAAGATTGAGGATTGAGAAATGAGGATTGAGGATTGAGGATTGAAATTGAGGATTGGGTATTGAGGATTGAAGAATGAGGATTGAGGAATTAGGATTGAGGATTGAGGATTGAGGATTGAAGATTGAGGATTGGGTATTGAGGATTGAAGAATGAGGATTGAGGATTGAGGATTGGGGATTGAGGATTGAAGATTAGTGTTGAGGATTGAAGATTGAGGATTGAGGATTGAGGATTGAGGATTGAGGATTGAAGATTGGGTATTGAGGATTGAAGATTGAGGATTGAGGATTCAGGGTTGAAAATTGAGGATTGAGGATCGAGGATTGAGGATTGAGGATTGAGGATTGAAGATTGAATATTGATGATTGAATATTGAGGACTGAGGATTGAGGGTTGTGGATTGAGGACGAGGGCTGAGGGTTGAATATTGATGTTTGAGGTCTGAGTACTAAGGATTGAGGATTGAGAATTGAGGATTGAGGATTGAGGATTGAAGATTGAGGATTGAGTATTGAGGATTGAGGATTCAGGGTTGAAGATTGAGGATTGAGGATTGAGGATTGAGGATTGAGGATTGAGGATTGAGGATTGAGGATGAAGACTGAGGGCTGAGGATTGAGGTTTGAGGAACGAGGATCGAGGATTGAGGATTGAGGATTGAAGATTGAGTATTGGGGATTGAAGATTGAGGATTGAGTATTGAGGATTCAGGGTTGAAGACTGAGGATTGAGGATTGAGGATTGAGGATTGACGATTGAGGATTGAAGATTGAATATTTATGATTGAATATTGAGGACTGAGGATTGAGGGTTGTGGATTGAGGACGAGGACTGAGGGTTGAATATTGATGTTTGAGGTCTGAGGATTAAGGATTGAGGATTGAGAATTGAGGATTGAGGATTGAGGATTGAAGATTAAGGATTGGGTATTTAGGATTGAAGAATGTGGATTGAGGATTGAGGTTTGAGGATTGGGGATTGAAGATTGAGTATTGATGATTGAATATTGGGGATTGAGGATTGAGGTTTGAGGATTGAGGATGAAGACTGAGGGTTGAGGATTGAGGTTTGAGGAACGATGATTGAGGATTGAGGATTGAGGACTAAGGATTGACGATTGAGTATTGAAGATTGAGGATTGATGACTGAGGATTGACGACTGAGAATTGAGGATTGAGGATTGATGATTGAAGATTGAGTATTGAGGATTGAATATTGCGGATTGAGGATTGAGGATTGAGGATTGAGGATTGAGGATTGAGGATTGAGGATTGAAGATTGAGTATTGAGTATTGAAGGTTGAGGATTGTGGATTGAGGATTAAGGATTGTGGATTGAATATTGTAGATTGAGTATTGATGCCTGAGGATTGAGGATTGAGGATTGTGGATTGAATATTGTAGATTGAGTATTGATGCCTGAGGATTGAGGATTGAGGATTGAGGATCGAGGATTGAGGATTGAAGGTTGAGTATTGAGGATTGAAGATTGAGTATTCAAGATTGAGTATTGATGATTGAATATTGAGGATTGAGGATTGAGGATTGAGGATTGAGGATTGGGTATTGAGGATTGAGTAATGAGGATTGAGGATTGAGGTTTGAGTATTGGGGATTGAGGATTGAGGATTGAGGATTGAGTATTGAAGATTGAGTATTGATACCTGAGGATTGAGGATTGAGGATTGAGGATTGAGGATTGAGGATTGAAGATTGAGTATTGGGGATTGAAGATTGAGGATTGAGGATTGAGTATTGAGGATGGAGAATGAGGACTGACGGTTGAGGATTGAGGTTTGAGGATTGAAGGTTGAGGACTGAGGACTGAGGATTGAGGATTGAGGATTGAGCATTGAGGATTGAAGATTGAGTACTGGGGATTCGGGATTGCAGATTGAGGATTAAGGATTGAAGATTGAGTATTGAGGATTGAAGATAGAGGATTGAGTATTGAGGATAGAGGATTCAGGGTTGAAAATTGAGGATTGAGGATTGAGGATTGAAGATTGAATATTGATGATTGAATATTGAGGACTGAGGATTGAGGGTTGTGGATTGAGGACGAGGACTAAGGGTTGAATATTGATGTTTGAGGTCTGAGGATTAAGGATTGAGGATTGAGAATTGAGGATTGAGGATTGAGGATTGGAAATTGAGGATTGGGTATTTAGGATTGAAGAATGAGGATTGAGGATTGAGGTTTGAGGATTGAGGATTGAAGATTGAGTATTGATGATTGAATATTGAGGATTGATGATTGAGGTTTGAGGATTGAGGACGAGGACTGACGGTTGAGGATTGAGGTTAGAGTATTGAGGATTGGGGATTGAGGACTGAGGATTGAGGATTGAGGATTGAGGATTGAGCATTGAGGATTGAAGATTGATGACTGGGGATTGAGGATTGAATATTGAGGATTAACGATTGAAGATTGGGGATTGAGGATCTAGGATCGGAGATTGATTATTGAGGATTGAAGGTTGAGGATTGACGATTGAGGATTGAGGATTGAGAATTGAGTATGAGGACTGAGGGTTGAGGATTGAGGTTTGAGGAATGAGGATTGATGGTTGAGGATTGAGGATTGAGGATTGAGGATTGAGGATTGAGGATTGAGTATTGAAGATTGAGTATTGATACCTGAGGATTGAGGATTGAGGATTGAGGATTGAGGATTGAGGATTGAAGATTGAGTATTGGGGATTGAAGATTGAGGATTGAGGATTGAGGATTGAGGATGGAGAATGAGGACTGACGGTTGAGGATTGAGGTTTGAGGATTGAAGATTGAGGACTGAGGACTGAGGATTGAGGATTGAGGATTGAGCATTGAGGATTGAAGATTGAGTACTGGGGATTCGGGATTGCAGATTGAGGATTAAGGATTGAAGATTGAGTATTGAGGATTGAAGATAGAGGATTGAGTATTGAGGATTGAGGATTCAGGGTTGAAAATTGAGGATTGAGGATTGAGGATTGAGGATTGAGGATTGAGGATTGAAGATTGAATATTGATGATTGAATATTGAGGACTGAGGATTGAGGGTTGTGGATTGAGGACGAGGACTGAGGGTTGAATATTGATGTTTGAGGTCTGAGGATTAAGGATTGAGGATTGAGAATTGAGGATTGAGGATTGAGGATTGGAAATTGAGGATTGGGTATTTAGGATTGAAGAATGAGGATTGAGGATTGAGGTTTGAGGATTGAGGATTGAAGATTGAGTATTGATGATTGAATATTGAGGATTGATGATTGAGGTTTGAGGATTGAGGACGAGGACTGACGGTTGAGGATTGAGGTTTGAGGATTAAGGATTGGGGATTGAGGACTGAGGATTGAGGATTGAGGATTGAGCATTGAGGATTGAAGATTGATGACTGGGGATTGAGGATTGAAGATTGAGGATTAACGATTGAAGGTTGGGGATTGAGGACCTAGGATCTGAGATTGATTATTGAGGATTGAAGATTGAGGATTGAGGATTGAGGATTGAGAATTGAGAATTGAGGATGAGGACTCAGGGTTGAGGATTGAGGTTTGAGGAATGAGGATTGATGGTTGAGGATTGAGGATTGAGGATTGAGGATTGAGGATTGAGTATTGAAGATTGAGTATTGATGCCTGAGGCTTGAGGATTGAGGATTGAGTATTGAGGATTGAGGATTGAAGATTGAGTATTGGGGATTGAAGATTGAGGATTGAGGATTGAGGATTGAGGTTTGAGAATGAGGACTGACGGTTGAGGATTGAGGTTTGAGGATTGAAGATTGAGGTCTGAGGACTGAGGATTGAGGATTGAGGATTGAGCATTGAGGATTGAAGATTGTGTACTGGGGATTGGGGATTGAAGAATGAGGATTATGGATTGAAGATTGGGGATTGAGGATCAAGAATTGGAGATTGATTATTGAGGACTGAAGATTGAGGATTGAGAATTGAGAATTGAGTATGAGGACTGAGGGTTGAGGATTGAGGTTTGAGGAATGAGGATTGAGGGTTGAGGATTGAGGATTGAGGATTGCGGATTGAAGATTGAGTATTGATGATTGAATATTGAGGATTGAGGATTGAGGTTTGAGGATTGAGGATTGAGGAGTGAGGATTGAAGATTGAGTATTGAGGATTGAAGATTGAGGGTTGAAGATTGAGTATTGATGATTGAATATTGAGGATTGAGGATTGAGGATCGAGGATTGAAGATTGAGAATTGAGGATTGAAGATTGAGGATTGAGGATTGAGGATTGAGGATTGAGGATTGAGGATTGAAGATTCAGTATTGAGTATTGAAGCTTGAGGATTGTGGATTGAGGGTTAAGGATTGAGGATTGAATATTGTAGATTGAGTATTGATGCCTGAGGATTGAGGATTGAGGATTGAGGATTGAGGATTCAGGATTGAAGTTTGAGTATTGAGGATTGAAGATTGCGGGTTGAAGATTGAGTATTGATGATTGAATATTGAGGAATGAGGATTGAGGATTGAGGATTGAGGATTGAGGATTGAAGATTGAAGATTGAGTATGGATGATTGAATATTGAGGATTGAGGATTGAGGTTTGATGAACGAGGATTGAGGATTGAGGATTGAGGACTAAGGATTGACGATTGAGTATTGAAGATTGAGGATTGATGACTGAGGATTGACGACTGAGAATTGGGGATTGCAGATTGAGTATTGGCGATTGAAGATTGAGGATTGAGGATTGAGGATTGAGGAATGAGGATCGAAGATTGAGTATTGAGGATCGAGGATTGAGGGTAGAGGATTGAGTACTGAGGATGGAGGATGAGGGCTGAGGGTTGAAGATTGAGGATTGAGAAATGAGGATTGAGGATTGAGGATTGAAATTGAGGATTGGGTATTGAGGATTGAAGAATGAGGATTGAGGATTGAGGATTGGGGATTGAGGATTGAAGATTAGTGTTGAGGATTGAAGATTGAGGATTGAGGATTGAGGATTGAGGATTGAGGATTGAAGATTGGGTATTGAGGATTGAAGATTGAGGATTGAGTATTGAGGATTGAGGATTCAGGGTTGAAAATTGAGGATTGAGGATCGAGGATTGAGGAATGAGGATTGAGGATTGAAGATTGAATATTGATGATTGAATATTGAGGACTGAGGATTGAGGATTGAGCATTGAGGATTGAAGATTGATGACTGGGGATTGAGGATTGAATATTGAGGATTAACGATTGAAGATTGGGGATTGAGGATCTAGGATCGGAGATTGATTATTGAGGATTGAAGATTGATGATTGACGATTGAGGATTGAGGATTGAGAATTGAGGATGAGAACTGAGGGTTGAGGATTGAGGTTTGAGGAATGAGGATTGATGGTTGAGGATTGAGGATTGAGGATTGAGGATTGAGGATTGAGGATTGAGGATTGAGTATTGAAGATTGAGTATTGATACCTGAGGATTGAGGATTGAGGATTGAGGATTGAGGATTGAGGATTGAAGATTGAGTATTGGGGATTGAAGATTGAGGATTGAGGATTGAGGATTGAGGATGGAGAATGAGGACTGACGGTTGAGGATTGAGGTTTGAGGATTGAAGATTGAGGACTGAGGACTGAGGATTGAGGATTGAGGATTGAGCATTGAGGATTGAAGATTGAGTACTGGGGATTCGGGATTGCAGATTGAGGATTAAGGATTGAAGATTGAGTATTCAGGATTGAAGATAGAGGATTGAGTATTGAGGATTGAGGATTCAGGGTTGAAAATTGAGGATTGAGGATTGAGGATTGAAGATTGAATATTGATGATTGAATATTGAGGACTGAGGATTGAGGGTTGTGGATTGAGGACGAGGACTGAGGGTTGAATATTGATGTTTGAGGTCTGAGGATTAAGGATTGAGGATTGAGAATTGAGGATTGAGGATTGAGGATTGGAAATTGAGGATTGGGTATTTAGGATTGAAGAATGAGGATTGAGGATTGAGGTTTGAGGATTGAGGATTGAAGATTGAGTATTGATGATTGAATATTGAGGATTGATGATTGAGGTTTGAGGATTGAGGACGAGGACTGACGGTTGAGGATTGAGGTTAGAGTATTGAGGATTGGGGATTGAGGACTGAGGATTGAGGATTGAGGATTGAGGATTGAGCATTGAGGATTGAAGATTGATGACTGGGGATTGAGGATTGAATATTGAGGATTAACGATTGAAGATTGGGGATTGAGGATCTAGGATCGGAGATTGATTATTGAGGATTGAAGATTGAGGATTGACGATTGAGGATTGAGGATTGAGAATTGAGGATGAGGACTGAGGGTTGAGGATTGAGGTTTGAGGAATGAGGATTGATGGTTGAGGATTGAGGATTGAGGATTGAGGATTGAGGATTGAGGATTGAGTATTGAAGATTGAGTATTGATACCTGAGGATTGAGGATTGAGGATTGAGGATTGAGGATTGAGGATTGAAGATTGAGTATTGGGGATTGAAGATTGAGGATTGAGGATTGAGGATTGAGGATGGAGAATGATGACTGACGGTTGAGGATTGAGGTTTGAGGATTGAAGATTGAGGACTGAGGACTGAGGATTGAGGATTGAGGATTGAGGATTGAGGATTGAAGATTGAGTACTGGGGATTCGGGATTGCAGATTGAGGATTAAGGATTGAAGATTGAGTATTGAGGATTGAAGATAGAGGATTGAGTATTGAGGATTGAGGATTCAGGGTTGAAAATTGAGGATTGAGGATTGAGGATTGAGGATTGAGGATTGAGGATTGAAGATTGAATATTGATGATTGAATATTGAGGACTGAGGATTGAGGGTTGTGGATTGAGGACGAGGACTGAGGGTTGAATATTGATGTTTGAGGTCTGAGGATTAAGGATTGAGGATTGAGAGTTGAGGATTGAGGATTGAGGATTGGAAATTGAGGATTGGGTATTTAGGATTGAAGAATGAGGATTGAGGATTGAGGTTTGAGGATTGAGGATTGAAGATTGAGTATTGATGATTGAATATTGAGGATTGATGATTGAGGTTTGAGGATTGAGGACGAGGACTGACGGTTGAGGATTGAGGTTTGAGGATTAAGGATTGGGGATTGAGGACTGAGGATTGAGGATTGAGGATTGAGCATTGAGGATTGAAGATTGATGACTGGGGATTGAGGATTGAAGATTGAGGATTAACGATTGAAGGTTGGGGATGAGGACCTAGGATCGGAGATTGATTATTGAGGATTGAAGATTGAGGATTGAGGATTGAGGATTGAGAATTGAGAATTGAGGATGAGGACTCAGGGTTGAGGATTGAGGTTTGAGGAATGAGGATTGATGGTTGAGGATTGAGGATTGAGGATTGAGGATTGAGGATTGAGTACTGAAGATTGAGTATTGATGCCTGAGGCTTGAGGATTGAGGATTGAGTATTGAGGATTGAGGATTGAAGATTGAGTATTGGGGATTGAAGATTGAGGATTGAGGATTGAGGATTGAGGTTTGAGAATGAGGACTGACGGTTGAGGATTGAGGTTTGAGGATTGAAGATTGAGGTCTGAGGACTGAGGATTGAGGATTGAGGATTGAGCATTGAGGATTGAAGATTGAGTACTGGGGATTGGGGATTGAAGATTGAGGATTATGGATTGAAGATTGGGGATTGAGGATCAAGAATTGGTGATTGATTATTGAGGACTGAAGATTGAGGATTGAGAATTGAGAATTGAGTATGAGGACTGAGGGTTGAGTATTGAGGTTTGAGGAATGAGGATTGAGGGTTGAGGATTGAGGATTGAGGATTGCGCATTGAAGATTGAGTATTGATGATTGAATATTGAGGATTGAGGATTGAGGTTTGAGGATTGAGGATTGAGGATTGAGGATTGAGGATTGAGGATTGAAGATTGAGAATTGATGATTGAATATTGAGGATTGAGGATTGAGGTTTGAGGATTGAGGACGAGGACTGACGGTAGAGGATTTAGGTTTGAGGATTGAGGATTGAGGGATGAGGATTGAGGATGAGTGCTAAGGGTCGGGGATTGATGTTTGACGACTGAGGACTGAGGATTGAGGATTGAGAATTGAGGATAGATGCTTGAGGATTGAAGATTGAGGATTGAGGATTGAGGATTGAGGATTGAGGATTGAAGATTGAGGATTGGGTACTGAGGATTGAAGAATGAGGATTGAGGATTGAGGATTGAGGATTGAGGATTGAAGATTGAGTATTGAGGATTGAAGGTTGACGGTTGAGGATTGAAGACTGACGATTGAATATTGAGGATTGAGGATTGAGGATTGAAGATTGAGGATTGGGTATTGAGGATTGAAGAATGAGGATTGAGGATTGGGGATTGAGGATTGAGGATTGAAGATTGAGTGTTGAGGATTGAAAATTGAGGATTGAGGATTGACGATTGAGGATTGAGGATTGAAGATTGAGTATTGAGGATTGAAGATGGAGGATTGAGTATTGAGGATTGAGGATTCAGGGTTGAAGATTGAGGATTGAGGATTGGGGATTGAGGATTGAGGATTGAGGATTGAAGATTGATTATTTATGATTGAATATTGAGGACTGAGGATTGAGGGTTGTGGATTGAGGACGAGGACTGAGGGTTGAATATTGATGTTTGAGGTCTGAGGATTAAGGCTTGAGGATTGAGAATTGAGAATTGAGGATTAAGGATTGAAGATTAAGGATTGGGTATTTAGGATTGAAGAATGAGGATTGAGGATTGAGGTTTGAGGATTGGGGATTGAAGATTGAGTATTGATGATTGAATATTGAGGATTGAGGATTGAGGATTGAGGATTGAGGATTGAAGATTGAGTATTGAGGATTGAAGACTGACGATCGAGGATTGAGGATTGAGGATTGAAGATTGAGTATTTAGGATTGAAGATTGAGGATTGAGGTTTGAGGACTGAGGATTGAGGATTGAGGATTGAGGATTGAGTATTGAGGATTGAGGATTGAAGATTGAGTATTGGGGATTCAAGATTGAGAATTGAGGATTGAAGATTGAGGATTGAGGATTGAGGATTGAGCATTGAGGATTGAAGATTGAGGATTGGGGACTGAGTGTTGAGGGTTGAGTGATGAGAATTGATGTTTGTGGATAGAGATTTGCAGATGGCAGATTGAGTATTGAGTATTGAAAACTGTGAATTAGTGATATTCTATTGAGGATTGAGGATTGACAACTGATTGTTGAGGTCTGAGGTCTGAAGATTGAGGATTCAGGATTGAGGATACAGGATTGAGGTTTGAGGACTGAGGATTGAGGATTGAGGATTGAGGATTGAGGATTGAGGATTGAGGATTGAAGACTGAGGACTGAGGATTGAGGATGAGGGCTGAGCGTTGAGGACTGAGGCTTGAGGACTGAGAACTGAGGATCGAGGATTGAGAATTGAGGATTGAGGATTGAGGATTGAGGATTGAAGATTGAGGATGAGGGCTGAGGGTTGAGGATTGAGGTTTGAGGACTGAGGGCTGAGGATTGAGGATTGAGAATTGAGGATTGAGGATTGAGGATTGAGGATTGTGAATGAGGTCTCAGGGTTGAGGATAGAGGTTTGAGTATAGAATCCTGAGAATTCAGGATATTCTATTGAGTATTGAGAATTGAGGATTGATGGTTGAGTATTGAGGATTGAGGATTGAGGATTGAGGATTGAGGATTGAAGGTTGAGTATTCAGGATTGAGGATTGAGGACTGAGGACTGAGGTTTGAGGATTAAGGATTGAGAATTGAAGATTGAGGATTGAGGATTGAGGATTGAGGATTGAGGATTGAGGATTGAGGATTGAGGCTTGAGGATTGAGGATTGAGGATTGAGGATTGAGGATTGAAGAAAGAGTATTGGGGATTGAAGATTGAGTATTGGGGATTGAGGATTGAGGATTGAGGATTGAAGATTGAGGATGAGGGCTGAGGGTTGATGATTGAGGATTGAAGATTGAGGGTTGACGATTGAGGATTGAGTATTGAGGATCGAAGATTGAGGATTGAGGATTGAGGATTGAGGATTGAGGATTGAAGATTGAGCATTCAGGATTGAGGATTGAGGATTGAGGATTGAGGATTGAGGATTGAGTATTGAGGATTGAAGATTGAGGATTGGGGACTGAGTGTTGAAGATTGAGGATTGAGGATTGAGTATTGAGGATTGAGGATTGAGGATTGAAGATTCAGTATTGAGGATTGAAGATTGAGAATTGAGGATTGAGGATTGAGCATTGAGGACTGAGTGTTTAGGGTTGAGTGATGAGGATTGATGATTCTGGATAGAGGTTTGAAGATTGCAGATTGAGTATTGAGTAATGAAAGCTCTGAATTGAGGCTATTCTATTGAGGATTGAGGATTGACAACTGATTGTTGATTACTGAGGGCTGAAGATTGAGGATTCAGGAAAGCGGATTCAGAATTGAGGTTCGAGGACTGAGGATTGAGGATTGAGGATTGAGTATTGAGGATTGAGGATTGAGGATTGAAGATTGAGGATTGGGTATTGAGGATTGAAGAATGAGGATTGAGGATTGAGGATTGAGGATTGAGGAATGAAGAAAGAGTATTGTGGATTGAAGATTGAGGATTGGGGTTTGAGGATTGAGGATTGAGGATTGAAGATTGAGGACGTGGGCTGAGGGTTGATGATTGAGGTTTGAGGACTGAGGGCTGAGGATTGAGAATTGAGAATTGAGGATTGAGGATTGAGGATTGAGGATTGTGAATGAGGGCTCAGGGCTGAGGATTGAGGTTTGAGTATAGAATCCTGAGAATTCAGGATATTCTATTGAGTATTGGGAATTGAGGATTGATGGTTGAGTATTGAGGATTGATGATTGAGGATTGAGGATTGAGGATTGAGGATTGAGGATTGAAGATTGAATATTGATGAGTGAAGATTGAGGATTGAGGATTGAGTATAGAATCCTGAGAATTCAGGATATTCTATTGAGTATTGAGAATTGAGGATTGATGGTTGAGTATTGAGGATTGAGGATTGAGGATTGAGGATTGAGTATTGAAGATTGAGGATTGATGGTTGAGGATTGAGGATTGAGGGTTGAGGATTGAGGATTGAGGATTGAAGATTGAGCATTCAGGATTGAGGATTGAGGATTGAGGATTGAGGATTGAGAATTGAGTATTGAGGATTGAAGGTTGAGGATTGGGGACTGAGTGTTGAAAATTGAGAATTGAGGATTGAGTATTGAGGATTGAGGATTGAGGATTGAAGATTCAGTATTGAGGATTGAAGATTGAGAATTGAGGATTGAGGATTGAGCATTGAGGACTGAGTGTTGAGGGTTGATCGATGAGAATTGATGATTGTGGATACAGGTTTGAAGACTGCAGATTGGGTATTGAGTATTGAAAAATGTGAATTGAGGATATTCTATTGAGGATTGAGGATTGACAACTGATTGTTGATGACTGAGGTCTGAAGATTGAGGATTCAGGATTGAGGATTCAGAATTGAGGTTTGAGGACCAAGGATTGAGGATTGAAGGTTGAGTATTGCGGATTGAGGATTGAGGATTGAAGACTGAGGACTGAGGATTGAGGATGAGGGCTGAGAGTTGAGGATTGAGGTTTGAGGACTGAGGACTGAGGATCGAGGATTGAGAATTGAAGATTTAGGATTGAGGACTGAGGATTGAGGATTAAGGATTGAGTATTGAGGATTGATGATTGAGGATTGGGGACTGAGGATTGAAGATTGAGGATTGAGGATTGACGATGAGGGCTGAGGGTTGAGGACTGAGGTTTGAGGACTGAGGCCTGAGGATTGAGGATTGAGAATTGAGGACTCAGGATTGAGGATTGAAGATTGAGGATTGGGTATTGAGGATTGAAGAATGAGGATTGACGATTGAGGATTGAGGATTGAGGATTGAGGATTGAAGATTGAGGATTGGGTACTGAGGATTGAAGAATGAGGATTGAGGATTGAGGATTGACGATTAAGGATTGAGTATTGAGGATTGAAGATTGTGGATTGGGGACTGAGTATTGAAGATTGAGGATTGAGGATTGACGATGAGGGCTGAGTGTTGAAGATTGAGGATTAAGGATTGAGTATTGAGGATTGAGGATTGAGGATTGAAGATTCAGTATTGAGGATTGAAGATTGAGAATTGAGGATTGAGGATTGAGCATTGAGGACTGAGTGTTGAGTGTTGAGTGATGAGAATTGATGATTGTGGATAGAGGTTTGAAGATTGCAGATTGAGTATTGAGTATTGAAAACTGTGAATTGATTATATTCTATTGAGGATTTAGGATTGACAACTGATTGTTGATGACTGAGGGCTGAAGATTGAGGATTGAGGATTGAGGATTGAAGATTCAGTATTGAGGATTGAAGATTGGGAATTGAGGATTGAGGATTGAACAATGAGGACTGAGTGTTGAAGTTTGAGTGATGAGAATTGATGTTTGTGGATAGAGGTTTGAAGTTTGCAGATTGAGTATTGAGTATTGAAAACTGTGAATTGAGGATATTCTATTGAGAATTGAGGATTGACAACTGATTGTTGAGGTCTGAGGGCCGAAGATTGAGGATTCAGGATTGAGGATTCAGAGTTGAGGTTTGAGGACTGAGGATTGAGGATTGAAGATTGAGTATTGAAGATTGAATATTGAGGATTGCTGATTGAGGATTGAGGATTGAGGATGAGTGCTGAGGGTTGAGGATTGAGGTTTGAGGACGGGGGACTGAGGATTGAGGATTGAGAATTGAGGATTGAGGAATGAGGATTGACGATTGAGGATTGGGTATTGAGGATTGAGGAATGAGGATTGAGGATTGAGGATTGAGGATTGAGGATTGAGGATTGAAGATTGAGTATTCAGGATTGAGGATCGCGGATTGAGGATTGAAGATTGAGGATTGAGTATTGAGGATTGAAGATTGAGGATTGGGGACTGAGGATTGAAGATTGAGGGTTGAGGATTGAGTATTGAGGATTGAGGATTGAGGATTTAAGATTCAGAATTGAGGATTGAAGATTGAGAATTGAGGATTGAGGATTGAGCATTGAGGACTGAGTGTTGAGCGTTGAGTGATGAGAATTGATGATTGTGGATAGAGGTTTGAAGATTGCAGATTGAGTATTGAGTATTGAAAACTGTGAATTGATTATATTCTATTGAGGATTTAGGATTGACAACTGATTGTTGATGACTGAGGGCTGAAGATTGAGGATTGAGGATTGAGGATTGAAGATTCAGTATTGAGGATTGAAGATTGGGAATTGAGGATTGAGGATTGAACAATGAGGACTGAGTGTTGAAGTTTGAGTGATGAGAATTGATGTTTGTGGATAGAGGTTTGAAGTTTGCAGATTGAGTATTGAGTATTGAAAACTGTGAATTGAGGATATTCTATTGAGAATTGAGGATTGACAACTGATTGTTGAGGTCTGAGGGCCGAAGATTGAGGATTCAGGATTGAGGATTCAGAGTTGAGGTTTGAGGACTGAGGATTGAGGATTGAAGATTGAGTATTGAAGATTGAATATTGAGGATTGCTGATTGAGGATTGAGGATTGAGGATGAGTGCTGAGGGTTGAGGATTGAGGTTTGAGGACGGGGGACTGAGGATTGAGGATTGAGAATTGAGGATTGAGGAATGAGGATTGACGATTGAGGATTGGGTATTGAGGATTGAGGAATGAGGATTGAGGATTGAGGATTGAGGATTGAGGATTGAGGATTGAAGATTGAGTATTCAGGATTGAGGATCGCGGATTGAGGATTGAAGATTGAGGATTGAGTATTGAGGATTGAAGATTGAGGATTGGGGACTGAGGATTGAAGATTGAGGGTTGAGGATTGAGTATTGAGGATTGAGGATTGAGGATTTAAGATTCAGAATTGAGGATTGAAGATTGAGAATTGAGGATTGAGGATTGAGCATTGAGGACTGAGTGTTGAGCGTTGAGTGATTAGAATTGATGATTGTGGATAGAGGTTTGAAGATTGCAGATTGAGTATTGAGTATTGAAAACTGTGAATTGAGGATATTCTATTGAGGATTGAGGATTGACAACTGATTGTTGATGACTGAGTGCTGAAGATTGAGGATTCAGGATTGCGGATTCACAATTGAGGTTCGAGGTCTGAGGATTGAGGATTGAAGATTGAGTATTGAGGATTGAAGATTGAGGATTGAGGATTGAGGATTGAGGATTGAGGATGAGGTATGAGGGTTGAGGATTGAGGTTTGAGGACTGAGGACTGAGGATTGATGATTGAAGATTGAGTGTTGAGGATTGAAAATTGAGGATTGAGGATTGGCGATTGAGGATTGAGGATTGAGGATTGGGTGTTTAGTATTGAAGAATGAGGATTGAGGATTGAGGTTTGAGGATTGAGGATTGAAGATTGAGTATTGATGATTGAATATTGAGGGTTGAGGATTGAGGTTTGAGGATTGAGGATGAAGACTGAGGGTTGAGGGTTGAGGTTTGACGAACGAGGATCGAGGATTGAGGATTGAGGACTAAGGATTGACGATTGAGTATTGAAGATTGAGGATTGATGACTGAGGATTGACGACTGAGAATTGAGGATTGAGGATTGATGATTGAAGATTGAGTATTGACGATTGAATATTGAGGATTGAGGATTGAGGATTGAGGATTGAGGATTAAGGATTGTGGATTGAATATTGTAGATTGAGTATTGATGCCTGAGGATTGAGGATTGAGGATTGTGGATTGAATATTGTAGATTGAGTATTGATGCCTGAGGATTGAGGATTGAGGATTGAGGATTGAGGATTGAGGATTGAAGGTTGAGTATTGAGGATTGAAGATTGAGGATTCAAGATTGAGTATTGATGATTGAATATTGAGGATTGAGGATTGAGGATTGAGGATTGAGGATTGGGTATTGAGGATTGAGTAATGAGGATTGAGGATTGAGGTTTGAGTATTGGGGATTGCAGATTGAGTATTGGCGATCGAAGATTGAGGATTGAGGATTGAGGATTGAGGAATGAGGATCGAAGATTGAGTATTGAGGATTGAAGATTGAGGATAGAGGATTGAGTACTGAGGATGGAGGATGAGGGCTGAGGGTTGAAGATTGAGGATTGAGAAATGAGGATTGAGGATTGAGGATTGAGATTGAGGATTGGGTATTGAGGATTGAAGAATGAGGATTGAGGATTGAGGATTGGGGATTAGGGATTGAAGATTAGTGTTGAGGATTGAAGATTGAGGATTGAGGATTGAGGATTGAGGATTGAGGATTGAAGATTGGGTATTGAGGATTGAAGATTGAGGATTGAGTATTGATGATTGAATATTGAGGATTGAGGATTGAGGTTTGAGGATTGAGGACGAGGACTGACGGTAGAGGATTTAGGTTTGAGGATTGAGGATTGAGGAACGAGGATTGAGGATGAGTGCTAAGGGTCGGGGATTGAGGTTCGACGACTGAGGACTGAGGATTGAGGATTGAGAATTGAGGATTGATGTTTGAGGATTGAATATTGAGGATAGAGGATTGAGTACTGAGGATGGAGGATGAGGGCTGAGGGTTGAAGATTGAGGATTGAGAAATGAGGATTGAGGATTGAGGATTGAAATTGAGGATTGGGTATTGAGGATTGAAGAATGAGGATTTTGGAATTAGGATTGAGGATTGAGGATTGAGGATTGAAGATTGAGGATTGGGTATTGAGGATTGAAGAATGAGGATTGAGGATTGAGGATTGGGGATTGAGGATTGAAGATTAGTGTTGAGGATTGAAGATTGAGGATTGAGGATTGAGGATTGAGGATTGAGGATTGAAGATTGGGTATTGAGGATTGAAGATTGAGGATTGAGGATTCAGGGTTGAAAATTGAGGATTGAGGATCGAGGATTGAGGATTGAGGATTGAGGATTGAAGATTGAATATTGATGATTGAATATTGAGGACTGAGGATTGAGGGTTGTGGATTGAGGACGAGGGCTGAGGGTTGAATATTGATGTTTGAGGTCTGAGTACTAAGGATTGAGGATTGAGAATTGAGGATTGAGGATTGAGGATTGAAGATTGAGGATTGAGTATTGAGGATTGAGGATTCAGGGTTGAAGATTGAGGATTGAGGATTGAGGATTGAGGATTGAGGATTGAGGATTGAGGATTGAGGATGAAGACTGAGGGTTGAGGATTGAGGTTTGAGGAACGAGGATCGAGGATTGAGGATTGAGGATTGAAGATTGAGTATTGGGGATTGAAGATTGAGGATTGAGTATTGAGGATTCAGGGTTGAAGACTGAGGATTGAGGATTGAGGATTGAGGATTGAGGATTGAGGATTGAAGATTGAATATTTATGATTGAATATTGAGGACTGAGGATTGAGGGTTGTGGATTGAGGACGAGGACTGAGGGTTGAATATTGATGTTTGAGGTCTGAGGATTAAGGATTGAGGATTGAGAATTGAGGATTGAGGATTGAGGATTGAAGATTAAGGATTGGGTATTTAGGATTGAAGAATGTGGATTGAGGATTGAGGTTTGAGGATTGGGGATTGAAGATTGAGTATTGATGATTGAATATTGAGGATTGAGGATTGAGGTTTGAGGATTGAGGATGAAGACTGAGGGTTGAGGATTGAGGTTTGAGGAACGATGATTGAGGATTGAGGATTGAGGGCTAAGGATTGACGATTGAGTATTGAAGATTGAGGATTGATGACTGAGGATTGACGACTGAGAATTGAGGATTGAGGATTGATGATTGAAGATTGAGTATTGAGGATTGAATATTGCGGATTGAGGATTGAGGATTGAGGATTGAGGATTGAGGATTGAGGATTGAGGATTGAAGATTGAGTATTGAGTATTGAAGGTTGAGGATTGTGGATTGAGGATTAAGGATTGTGGATTGAATATTGTAGATTGAGTATTGATGCCTGAGGATTGAGGATTGAGGATTGTGGATTGAATATTGTAGATTGAGTATTGATGCCTGAGGATTGAGGATTGAGGATTGAGGATCGAGGATTGAGGATTGAAGGTTGAGTATTGAGGATTGAAGATTGAGTATTCAAGATTGAGTATTGATGATTGAATATTGAGGATTGAGGATTGAGGATTGAGGATTGAGGATTGGGTATTGAGGATTGAGTAATGAGGATTGAGGATTGAGGTTTGAGTATTGGGGATTGAGGATTGAGGATTGAGGATTGAGTATTGAAGATTGAGTATTGATACCTGAGGATTGAGGATTGAGGATTGAGGATTGAGGATTGAGGATTGAAGATTGAGTATTGGGGATTGAAGATTGAGGATTGAGGATTGAGTATTGAGGATGGAGAATGAGGACTGACGGTTGAGGATTGAGGTTTGAGGATTGAAGGTTGAGGACTGAGGACTGAGGATTGAGGATTGAGGATTGAGCATTGAGGATTGAAGATTGAGTACTGGGGATTCGGGATTGCAGATTGAGGATTAAGGATTGAAGATTGAGTATTGAGGATTGAAGATAGAGGATTGAGTATTGAGGATAGAGGATTCAGGGTTGAAAATTGAGGATTGAGGATTGAGGATTGAAGATTGAATATTGATGATTGAATATTGAGGACTGAGGATTGAGGGTTGTGGATTGAGGACGAGGACTAAGGGTTGAATATTGATGTTTGAGGTCTGAGGATTAAGGATTGAGGATTGAGAATTGAGGATTGAGGATTGAGGATTGGAAATTGAGGATTGGGTATTTAGGATTGAAGAATGAGGATTGAGGATTGTGGTTTGAGGATTGAGGATTGAAGATTGAGTATTGATGATTGAATATTGAGGATTGATGATTGAGGTTTGAGGATTGAGGACGAGGACTGACGGTTGAGGATTGAGGTTAGAGTATTGAGGATTGGGGATTGAGGACTGAGGATTGAGGATTGAGGATTGAGGATTGAGCATTGAGGATTGAAGATTGATGACTGGGGATTGAGGATTGAATATTGAGGATTAACGATTGAAGATTGGGGATTGAGGATCTAGGATCGGAGATTGATTATTGAGGATTGAATGTTGAGGATTGACGATTGAGGATTGAGGATTGAGAATTGAGGATGAGGACTGAGGGTTGAGGATTGAGGTTTGAGGAATGAGGATTGATGGTTGAGGATTGAGGATTGAGGATTGAGGATTGAGGATTGAGGATTGAGTATTGAAGATTGAGTATTGATACCTGAGGATTGAGGATTGAGGATTGAGGATTGAGGATTGAGGATTGAAGATTGAGTATTGGGGATTGAAGATTGAGGATTGAGGATTGAGGATTGAGGATGGAGAATGAGGACTGACGGTTGAGGATTGAGGTTTGAGGATTGAAGATTGAGGTCTGAGGACTGAGGATTGAGGATTGAGGATTGAGCATTGAGGATTGAAGATTGAGTACTGGGGATTCGGGATTGCAGATTGAGGATTAAGGATTGAAGATTGAGTATTGAGGATTGAAGATAGAGGATTGAGTATTGAGGATTGAGGATTCAGGGTTGAAAATTGAGGATTGAGGATTGAGGATTGAGGATTGAGGATTGAGGATTGAAGATTGAATATTGATGATTGAATATTGAGGACTGAGGATTGAGGGTTGTGGATTGAGGACGAGGACTGAGGGTTGAATATTGATGTTTGAGGTCTGAGGATTAAGGATTGAGGATTGAGAATTGAGGATTGAGGATTGAGGATTGGAAATTGAGGATTGGGTATTTAGGATTGAAGAATGAGGATTGAGGATTGAGGTTTGAGGATTGAGGATTGAAGATTGAGTATTGATGATTGAATATTGAGGATTGATGATTGAGGTTTGAGGATTGAGGACGAGGACTGACGGTTGAGGATTGAGGTTTGAGGATTAAGGATTGGGGATTGAGGACTGAGGATTGAGGATTGAGGATTGAGCATTGAGGATTGAAGATTGATGACTGGGGATTGAGGAATGAAGATTGAGGATTAACGATTGAAGGTTGGGGATTGAGGACCTAGGATCTGAGATTGATTATTGAGGATTGAAGATTGAGGATTGAGGATTGAGGATTGAGAATTGAGAATTGAGGATGAGGACTCAGGGTTGAGGATTGAGGTTTGAGGAATGAGGATTGATGGTTGAGGATTGAGGATTGAGGATTGAGGATTGAGGATTGAGTATTGAAGATTGAGTATTGATGCCTGAGGCTTGAGGATTGAGGATTGAGTATTGAGGATTGAGGATTGAAGATTGAGAATTGGGGATTGAAGATTGAGGATTGAGGATTGAGGATTGAGGTTTGAGAATGAGGACTGACGGTTGAGGATTGAGGTTTGAGGATTGAAGATTGAGGTCTGAGGACTGAGGATTGAGGATTGAGGATTGAGCATTGAGGATTGAAGATTGTGTACTGGGGATTGGGGATTGAAGAATGAGGATTATGGATTGAAGATTGGGGATTGAGGATCAAGAATTGGAGATTGATTATTGAGGACTGAAGATTGAGGATTGAGAATTGAGAATTGAGTATGAGGACTGAGGGTTGAGGATTGAGGTTTGAGGAATGAGGATTGAGGGTTGAGGATTGAGGATTGAGGATTGCGGATTGAAGATTGAGTATTGATGATTGAATATTGAGGATTGAGGATTGAGGTTTGAGGATTGATGATTGAGGAGTGAGGATTGAAGATTGAGTATTGAGGATTGAAGATTGAGGGTTGAAGATTGAGTATTGATGATTGAATATTGAGGATTGAGGATTGAGGATCGAGGATTGAAGATTGAGAATTGAGGATTGAAGATTGAGGATTGAGGATTGAGGATTGAGGATTGAGGATTGAGGATTGAAGATTCAGTATTGAGTATTGAAGCTTGAGGATTGTGGATTGAGGGTTAAGGATTGAGGATTGAATATTGTAGATTGAGTATTGATGCCTGAGGATTGAGGATTGAGGATTGAGGATTGAGGATTCAGGATTGAAGATTGAGTATTGAGGATTGAAGATTGAGGGTTGAAGATTGAGTATTGATGATTGAATATTGAGGAATGAGGATTGAGGATTGAGGATTGAGGATTGAGGATTGAAGATTGAAGATTGAGTATGGATGATTGAATATTGAGGATTGAGGATTGAGGTTTGATGAACGAGGATTGAGGATTGAGGATTGAGGACTAAGGATTGACGATTGAGTATTGAAGATTGAGGATTGATGACTGAGGATTGACGACTGAGAATTGGGGATTGCAGATTGAGTATTGGCGATTGAAGATTGAGGATTGAGGATTGAGGATTGAGGAATGAGGATCGAAGATTGAGTATTGAGGATCGAGGATTGAGGGTAGAGGATTGAGTACTGAGGATGGAGGATGAGGGCTGAGGGTTGAAGATTGAGGATTGAGAAATGAGGATTGAGGATTGAGGATTGAAATTGAGGATTGGGTATTGAGGATTGAAGAATGAGGATTGAGGATTGAGGATTGGGGATTGAGGATTGAAGATTAGTGTTGAGGATTGAAGATTGAGGATTGAGGATTGAGGATTGAGGATTGAGGATTGAAGATTGGGTATTGAGGATTGAAGATTGAGGATTGAGTATTGAGGATTGAGGATTCAGGGTTGAAAATTGAGGATTGAGGATCGAGGATTGAGGAATGAGGATTGAGGATTGAAGATTGAATATTGATGATTGAATATTGAGGACTGAGGATTGATGATTGAGCATTGAGGATTGAAGATTGATGACTGGGGATTGAGGATTGAATATTGAGGATTAACGATTGAAGATTGGGGATTGAGGATCTAGGATCGGAGATTGATTATTGAGGATTGAAGATTGATGATTGACGATTGAGGATTGAGGATTGAGAATTGAGGATGAGGACTGAGGGTTGAGGATTGAGGTTTGAGGAATGAGGATTGATGGTTGAGGATTGAGGATTGAGGATTGAGGATTGAGGATTGAGGATTGAGGATTGAGTATTGAAGATTGAGTATTGATACCTGAGGATTGAGGATTGAGGATTGAGGATTGAGGATTGAGGATTGAAGATTGAGTATTGGGGATTGAAGATTGAGGATTGAGGTTTGAGGACCAAGGATTGAGGATTGAAGGTTGAGTATTGCGGATTGAGGATTGAGGATTGAAGACTGAGGACTGAGGATTGAGGATGAGGGCTGAGAGTTGAGGATTGAGGTTTGAGGACTGAGGACTGAGGATCGAGGATTGAGAATTGAAGATTTAGGATTGAGGACTGAGGATTGAGGATTAAGGATTGAGTATTGAGGATTGATGATTGAGGATTGGGGACTGAGGATTGAAGATTGAGGATTGAGGATTGACGATGAGGGCTGAGGGTTGAGAATTGAGGTTTGAGGACTGAGGCCTGAGGATTGAGGATTGAGAATTGAGGACTCAGGATTGAGGATTGAAGATTGAGGATTGGGTTTTGAGGATTGAAGAATGAGGATTGAGGATTGAGGATTGAGGATTGAGGATTGAGGATTGAAGATTGAGGATTGGGTACTGAGGATTGAAGAATGAGGATTGAGGATTGAGGATTGACGATTAAGGACTGAGTATTGAGGATTGAAGATTGTGGATTGGGGACTGAGTATTGAAGATTGAGGATTGAGGATTGACGATGAGGGCTGAGTGTTGAAGATTCAGGATTGAGGATTGAGTATTGAGGATTGAGGATTGAGGATTGAAGATTCAGTATTGAGGATTGAAGATTGAGTATTGAGGATTGAGGATTGAGCATTGAGGACTGAGTGTTGAGTGTTGAGTGATGAGAATTGATGATTGTGGATAGAGGTTTGAAGATTGGAGATTGAGTATTGAGTATTGAAAACTGTGAATTGAGGATATTCTATTGAGGATTTAGGATTGACAACTGATTGTTGATGACTGAGGGCTGAAGATTGAGGATTCAGGAATGAGGATTCAGAATTGAGGATTCAGAATTGAGGTTTGAGGACTGAGGATTGAGGATTGAGGATTGAGTATTGAAGATTGAGGATTGATGATTGAGGATTGAGGATTGAGGATTGGGGATTGAGGATTGAGGATTGAGGTTTGAGGACTGAGGACTGAGGACTGAGGATTGAGGATTGAGGATTGAGGATTGAAGATTCAGTATTGAGGATTGAAGATTGGGAATTGAGGATTGAGGATTGAACAATGAGGACTGAGTGTTGAAGTTTGAGTGATGAGAATTGATGTTTGTGGACAGAGATTTGAAGATTGCAGGTTGAATATTGAGTATTGAAAGGTGTGAATTGATGATATTCTATTGAGGATTGAGGATTGAGAACTGATTGTTGAGGTCTCAGGTCTGAAGATTGAGGATTCAGGATAGAGGATTCAGGATTGAGGTTTGAGGACTGAGGATTGAGGATTGAGTATTGAGGATTGACGATCGAGGACTGAGGATTGAAGATTGAGGATTGAGGTTTGAGGATGAGAGCTGAGGGTTGAGGATTGAGGTTTGAGGACTGAGGACTGAGGATCGAGGTTTGAGAATTGCGGATTGAGGATTGAGGATTGAGGATTGAGGATTGAGGATTGAAGATTTAGGATTGGGGACTGAGTGTTGAGGGTTGAGTGATGAGAATTGATGTTTGTGGATAGAGATTTGGAGATTGCAGACTGAGTATTGCGTATGGATAACTCTGAACTGAGGATATTCTATTGAGGATTGAGGATTGACAACTCGTTGTTGAGGACTGAGTGCTGAAGATTGAGGACTCAGGATTGGGGATTCAGGATTGTGGTTTGAGGACTGAGGATTGAGGATTGAGGATTGTGGATTGAGGATTGATTATTGAGGATTGAAGATTGAGGATTGGGTATTGAGGATTGAACATTGAGGTTTGAGGATTGAGGATTGAGGATTGAGGATTGAGGATTGAGGATTGAAGAATGAATATTGATGATTGAAGATTGAGGATTGAGGATTGAGGGTTGTGGATTGAGGACGAGGACTGAGGGCTGAGTATTTATGTTTGAGGTCTGAGGATTGAGGATTGAGGATTGAGAATCGAGGATTGAGGATTGAGGATTGAAGATTGAGGATTGGGTATTGAGGATTGAAGAATGAGGAATGAGGATTGAGGATTGAGGATTGAGGATTGAAGAAAGAGTATTGAGGATTGAAGATTGAGGATTGGGGATTGAGGATTGAGGATTGAGGATTGAAGATTGTGGATGAGGGCTGAGGGTTGAGGATTGCGGTTTGAGGACTGAGGGCTGAGGACTGAGGATTGAGGATTGAGGATGAGGGCTGAGGGTTGAGGATTGAGGTCTGAGGACTGAGGACTGAGGATTGAGGATTGAGAATTGAGGATTGAGGATTGAGGATTGAGGATTGAAGATTGAGTATTGGGGATTAAAGATTGAGAATTTAGGATTGGGGATTGATGATTGAGGATTGAAGATTGAGGATTGAAGATTGAGGATTGGGGACTGAGTGTTGAGGGTTGAGTGATGAGAATTGATGTTTGTGGATAGAGATTTGAAGATTGCAGACTGAGTATTGCGTATTGAAAACTCTGAACTGAGGATATTCTATTGAGGATTGAGGATTGACAACTGATTGTTGAGGACTGAGTGCTGAAGATTGAGGATTCAGGATTGAGGATTCAGGATTGTGGTTTTAGGACTGAGGATTGAGGATTGAGGTTTGAGGACTGAGGGCTGAGGATTGAGGATTGAGAGTTGAGGATTGAGGATTGAGGATTGAGGATTGTGAATGAGGGCTCAGGGTTGAGGATTGAGGTTTGAGTATAGAATCCTGAGGATTAAGGTTTTCTATTGAGTATTGAGAATTGAGGATTGAGGATTGAGGATTGAGTATTGAAGATTGAGGATTGATGATTGAGGATTGAGGATTGAGGATTGAGGATTGAGGATTGAGGATTGAAGATTGAGTTTTCAGGATTGAGGTTTGAGGATTGAGGATTGAGGATTGAGGATTGAGTATTGAGGATTGAAGATTGAGGATTGGGGACTGAGTGTTGAAGATTGAGGATTGAGGACTGAGTATTGAGGATTGAGGATTGAGGATTGAAGATTCAGAATTGAGGATTGAAGATTGAGGATTGGGGATTGAGGATTGTGCATTGAGGACTGAGTGTTGAGGGTTGAGTGATGAGAATTGATGATTGTGGATAGAAGTTTGAAGATTGCAGATTGAGTATTGAGTATTGAAAACTGTGAATTGAGGATATTCTATTGAGGACTGAAGATTGACAACTGATTGTTGATGACTGAGGGCTGAAGATTGAGGATTCAGGAATGCGGATTCAGAATTCAGGTTCGAGGACTGAGGATTGAGGATTGAGGATTGAGGATTGAGGATTGAGGATTGAAGATTGAGTATTGGGGATTCAAGATTGAGAATTGAGGATTGAAGATTGAGGATTGAGGATTGAGGATTGAGGATTGAGGATTGAAGATTGAGGATTGGGGACTGAGTGTTGAGGGTTGAGTGATGAGAATTGATGTTTGTGGATAGAGATTTGCAGATTGCAGATTGAGTATTGAGTATTGAAAACTGTGAATTAGTGATATTCTATTGAGGATTGAGGATTGACAACTGATTGTTGAGGTCTGAGGTCTGAAGATTGGAGATTCAGTATTGAGGATTCAGGATTGAGGTTTGAGGACTGAGGATTTGGGATTGAGGATTGAGGACTGAGGACTGAGGATAGAGGATTGAGAATTGAGGATTGAGGATTGAGGATTGAGGATTGAGGATTGAGGATTGAGGATTGAGTATTGAAGATTGAGTATTGAGGATTGAAGACTGACGATTGACTATTGAGTATTGAGGATTGAGGATTGAGGATTGAGGATTGAAGATTGAGTATTGAGAATTGAAGACTGAGGATTGAGGATTGAGGAATGAGGATTGAGGATTGAGGATTGAGGATTGAGGATTGAGGATTGAGGATTGAAGAAAGAGTATTGAGGATTGAAGATTGAGTATTGGGGATTGAGGATTGAGGATTGAGGATTCAAGATTGACGATGAGGGCTGAGGGTTGAGGATTGAGGTTTGAGGACTGAGGGCTGAGGATTGAGGATTGAGAATTGAGCATTGAAGATTGAGGATTGAGGATTGTGAATGAGGGCTCAGGGTTAAGGATTGAGGATTGAGTATAGAATCCTGAGAATTCAGGATACTCTATTGAGTATTGAGAATTGAGGATTGATGGTTGAGTATTGAGGATTGAGGATTGAGGATTGAGGATTGAGGATTGAGGATTGAAGATTGCGGATTGGGTACTGAGGATTGAAGAATGAGGATTGAGGATTGAGGATTGAGGATTGAGGATTGAAGATTGAGTATTGAGGATTGAAGGTTGACGTTTGAGGATTGAGGAATGAGGATTGAGTATTGAACATTGAGGACTGAGTGTTGAGGGTTGAGTGATGAGAATTGATGTTTGTGGATAGAGCTTTGAAGATTGCAGATTGAGTACTGCGTAGTGAAAGCTGTGAATTGAGGAGATTCTATTGAGTATTGAGGATTGACAACTGATTGTTGAGGACTGAGGGCCGAGGATTGAGGGTTCAGGATTGAGGATTCAGAATTGAGGTTTGAGGACTGAGGTATGAGGATTGAAGATTGAGTATTGAAGATTGAAGATTGAGCATTGAGGATTGAGGATTGAGGATTGAGGTTCGAGGACTGAGGACTGAGAATTGAGGATTGAGAATTGAGGATTGAGGATTGTGGATTGAAGATTGAGTATTGGGTATTGAGGATTGAAGAATGAGGATTGAGGATTGAGGATTGAGGACTGAGGATTGAAGAAGGAGTATAGAGGATTGAAGATTGAGGATTGGAGATTGAGGATTGAGGATTGAGTATTGAAGATTGAGGACGAGGGCTGAGGGTTGAGGATTGAGGTTTGAGGACTGAGGGCTGAGGATTGAGGATTGAGAATTGAGGATTGAGGATTGAGGATTGAGGATTGTGAATGAGGGCTCAGGGCTGAGGATTGAGGTTTGAGTATAGAATCCTGACAATTCAGGATATTCTATTGAGTATTGAGAATTGAGGATTGATGGTTGAGTATTGAGGATTGAAGACTGACGATTGAGGATTGAGGATTGAGGATTGAGGATTGAGGATTTGGTATTGAGTGTTGAAAACTGTGAATTAGTGATATTCTATTGAGGATTGAGGATTGACAACTGATTGTTGAGGTCTCAGGTCTGAAGATTGAGGATTCAGGATAGAATGATTCAGGATTGATGTTTGAGGACTGATGATTGAGGATTGAGTATTGAGGATTGACGGTCGAGGACTGAGGATTGAAGATTGAGGATTGAGAATTGCGGATTGAGGATTGAGGATTGAGGATTGAGGATTGAGGATTGAAGATTTAGGATTGGGGACTGAGTGTTGAGGGTTGAGTGATGAGAATTGATGTTTGTGGATAGAGATTTGGAGATTGCAGACTGAGTATTGCGTATTGATAACTCTGAACTGAGGATATTCTATTGAGGATTGAGGATTGACAACTCATTGTTGAGGACTGAGTGCTGAAGATTGAGGACTCAGGATTGGGTATTCAGGATTGTGGTTTGAGGTCTGAGGATTGAGGATTGAGGATTGAGAATCGAGGATTGAGGATTGAGGATTGAAGATTGAGGATTGGGTATTGAGGATTGAAGAATGAGGAATGAGGATTGAGGATTGAGGATTGAGGATTGAAGAAAGAGTATTGAGGATTGAAGATTGAGGATTGGGGATTGAGGATTGAGGATTGAGGATTGAAGATTGAGGATGAGGGCTGAGGGTTGAGGATTGCGGTTTGAGGACTGAGGGCTGAGGATTGAGGATTGAGGATTGAGGATGAGGGCTGAGGGTTGAGGATTGAGGTCTGAGGACTGAGGACTGAGGATTGAGGATTGAGAATTGAGGATTGAGGATTGAGGATTGAGAATTGAGGATTGAGGATTGACGATTGAGGATTGTGAATGAGGGCTCAGGGTTGAGAATTGAGGTTTGAGTATAGAACCCTGAGAATTCAGGATATTCTATTGAGTATTGAGAATTGAGGATTGATGGTTGAGTATTGAGGATTGAGGATTGAGGATTGAGGATTCAGAATTGAGGTTTGAGGACCAAGGATTGAGGATTGAAGTATGAGTATTGCGGTTTGAGGATTGAGGATTGAAGACTGAGGACTGAGGATTGAGGATGAGGGCTGAGAGTTGAGGATTGAGGTTTGAGGACTGAGGACTGAGGATCGAGGATTGAGAATTGAAGATTTAGGATTGAGGACTGAGGATTGAGGATTAAGGATTGAGTCTTGAGGATTGATGATTGAGGATTGGGGACTGAGGATTGAAGATTGAGAATTGAGGATTGACGATGAGGGCTGAGGGTTGAGGATTGAGGTTTGAGGACTGAGGCCTGAGGATTGAGGATTGAGAATTGAGGACTCAGGATTGAGGATTGAAGATTGAGGATTGGGTATTGAGGATTGAAGAATGAGGATTGAGGATTGAGGATTGAGGATTGAGGATTGAGGATTGAAGATTGAGGATTGGGTACTGAGGATTGAAGAATGAGGATTGAGGATTGAGGATTGACGATTAAGGACTGAGTATTGAGGATTGAAGATTGTGGATTGGGGACTGAGTATTGAAGATTGAGGATTGAGGATTGACGATGAGGGCTGAGTGTTGAAGATTCAGGATTGAGGATTGAGTATTGAGGATTGAGGATTGAGGATTGAAGATTCAGTATTGAGGATTGAAGATTGAGTATTGAGGATTGAGGATTGAGCATTGAGGACTGAGTGTTGAGTGTTGAGTGATGAGAATTGATGATTGTGGATAGAGGTTTGAAGATTGGAGATTGAGTATTGAGTATTGAAAACTGTGAATTGAGGATATTCTATTGAGGATTTAGGATTGACAACTGATTGTTGATGACTGAGGGCTGAAGATTGAGGATTCAGGAATGAGGATTCAGAATTGAGGATTCAGAATTGAGGTTTGAGGACTGAGGATTGAGGATTGAGGATTGAGTATTGAAGATTGAGGATTGATGATTGAGGATTGTGGATTGAGGATTGGGGATTGAGGATTGAGGATTGAGGTTTGAGGACTGAGGACTGAGGACTGAGGATTGAGGATTGAGGATTGAGGATTGAAGATTCAGTATTGAGAATTGAAGATTGGGAGTTGAGGATTGAGGATTGAACAATGAGGACTGAGTGTTGAAGTTTGAGTGATGAGAATTGATGTTTGTGGATAGAGGTTTGAAGATTGCAGATTGAGTATTGATTATTGAAAACTGTGAATTCAGGATATTCTATTGAGAATTGAGGATTGACAACTGATTGTTGAGGTCTGAGGGCCGAAGATTGAGGATTCAGGATTGAGGATTCAGAATTGAGGTTTGAGGACTGAGGATTGAGGATTGAAGATTGAGTATTGAAGATTGAATATTGAGGATTGCGGATTGAGGATTGAGGATTGAGGATGAGTGCTGAGGGTTGAGGATTGAGGTTTGAGGACGGGGGACTGAGGATTGAGGATTGAGAATTGAGGATTGAGGAATGAGGATTGACGATTGAGGATTGGGTATTGAGGATTGAGGAATGAGGATTGAGGATTGAGGATTGAGGATTGAGGATTGAGGATTGAAGATTGAGTATTCAGGATTGAGGATCGAGGATTGAGGATTGAAGATTGAGGATTGAGTATTGAGGATTGAAGATTGAGGATTGGGGACTGAGGATTGAAGATTGAGGGTTGAGGATTGAGTATTGAGGACTGAGGATTGAGGATTGAAGGTTCAGAATTGAGGATTGAAGATTGAGGATTGGGTATTGAGGATTGAACGTTGAGGTTTGAGGATTGAGGATTGAGGATTGAGGATTGAGGATTGAGGATTGAAGAATGAATATTGATGATTGAAGGTTGAGGATTGAGGATTGAGGGTTGTGGATTGAGGACGAGGACTGAGGGCTGAGTATTGATGTTTGAGGTCTGAGGATTGAGGATTGAGGTTTGAGAACCGAGGATTGAGGATTGAGGATTGAAGATTGAGGATTGGGTATTGAGGATTGAAGAATGAGGAATGAGGACTGAGGATTGAGGATTGAGGATTGAAGAAAGAGTATTGAGGATTGAAGATTGAGGTTTGGGGATTGAGGATTGAGGATTGAGGATTGAAGATTGAGGATGAGGGCTGAGGGTTGAGGATTGCGGTTTGAGGACTGAGGGCTGAGGATTGAGGATTGAGGATTGAGGATGAGGGCTGAGGGTTGAGGATTGAGGTTTGAGGACTGAGGACTGAGGATTGAGGATTGAGAATTGAGGATTGAGGATTGAGGATTGAGGACTGCAGATTGAGTATTGTGGATTAAAGATTGAGAACTGAGGATTGAGAATTGATGATTGAGGATTGAAGATTGAGGATTGGGGACTGAGTGTTGAGGGCTGTGTGATGAGAATTGATGTTTGTGGACAGAGATTTGAAGATTGCAGGTTGAATATTGAGTACTGAAAGGTGTGAATTGATGATATTCTATTGAGGATTGAGGATTGACAACTGATTGTTGAGGTCTGAGGTCTGAAGATTGAGGATTCAGGATTGAGGATTCAGGATTGAGGTTTGAGGACTGAGGATTGAGGATTGAGGATTGAGGATTGAGGATCGAGGACTGAGGATTGCAGATTGAGGATTGAGGATTGAGGATGAGGGCTGAGGGTTGAGGATTGAGGTTTGAGGGCTGAGGACTGAGGATCGAGGATTGAGAATTGAGGATTGAGGATTGAGGATTGAGTATTGAAGATTGAGGATTGATGATTGAGGATTGAGGATTGAGGATTGAGGATTGAGGATTGAGGATTGAAGATTGAGCATTCAGGATTGAGGATTGAGGATTGAGGATTCAGGATTGAGGATTGAGTATTGAGGATTGAAGATTGAGGATTGGGGACTGAGTGTTGAAGATTGAGGATTGAGGATTGAGTATTGAGGATTGAGGATTGAGGATTGAAGATTCAGTATTGAGGATTGAAGATTCAGAATTGAGGTTCGAGGACTGAGGATTGAGGATTGAGGATTGAGAATTGAGGATTGAGGATTGAGGATTGAAGAAAGAGTATTGTGGATTGAAGATTGAGGATTGGGGATTGAGGATTGAGGATTGAGGATTGAAGATTGAGGACGTGGGCTGAGGGTTGATGATTGAGGTTTGAGGACTGAGGGCTGAGGATTGAGAATTGAGAATTGAGGATTGAGGATTGAGGATTGAGGATTGTGCATGAGGGCTCAGGGCTGAGGATTGAGGTTTGAGTATAGAATCCTGAGAATTCAGGATATTCTATTGAGTATTGGGAATTGAGGATTGATGGTTGAGTATTGAGGATTGAGGATTGGGGATTGAGGATTGAGTATTGAAGATTGAGGATTGATGATTGAGGATTGAGGATTGAGGATTGAGGATTGAGCATTGAGGACTGAGTGTTGAGGGTTGAGTGATGAGAATTGATGATTGTGGATAGAGGTTTGAAAACTGCAGATTGGGTATTGAGTATTGAAAAATGTGAATTGAGGATATTCTATTGAGGATTGAGGATTGACAACTGATTGTTGATGACTGAGGGCTGAAGATTGAGGATTCAGGAATGAGGATTCAGAATTGAGGTTTCAGAATTGAGGTTTGAGGTCTGAGGATTGAGGATTGGAGATTGAGTATTGAAGATTGAAGATTGAGGATTGAGGATTGAGGATTGAAGATTGAGGATTGGGTGTTGAGGATTGAAGAAGGAGTATTGTGGATTGAGGATTGAGGATTGAGGATTGAGGATTGAAGATTGAGGATTGGGTATTGAGGATTGAAGAATGAGGATTGAGGATTGAGGATTGAGGATTGAGGATTGAGGATCGAAGATTGAGTATTGAGGATTGAAGATTGACGATTGAGGATTGAGGATTGAGGATTGAGGATTGGACATTGAGGACTGAGTGTTGAGGGTTGAGTAATGGGAATTGTTGTTTGTGGATAGAGGTTTGAAGATTGCAGATTGAGTATTGAGTATTGAAAACTGTGAATTGAGGATATTCTATTGAGGATTGAGGATTGACAACTGATTGTTGATGACTGAGGTCTGTAAATTGAGGATTCAGGATTGAGGATTCAGAATTGAGGTTTGAGGACCAAGGATTGAGGATTGAAGGTTGAGTATTGCGGATTGAGGATTGAGGATTGAAGACTGAGGACTGAGGATTGAGGATGAGGGCTGAGAGTTGAGGATTGAGGTTTGAGGACTGAGGACTGAGGATCGAGGATTGAGAATTGAAGATTTAGGATTGAGGACTGAGGATTGAGGATTAAGGATTGAGTATTGAGGATTGATGATTGAGGATTGGGGACTGAGGATTGAAGATTGAGGATTGAGGATTGACGATGAGGGCTGAGGGTTGAGGATTGAGGTATGAAGACTGAGGCCTGAGGATTGAGGATTGAGAATTGAGGACTCAGGATTGAGGATTGAAGATTGAGGATTGGGTATTGAGGATTGAAGAATGAGGATTGAGGATTGAGGATTGAGGATTGAGGATTGAGGATTGAAGATTGAGGATTGGGTACTGAGGATTGAAGAATGAGGATTGAGGATTGAGGATTGAAGATTAAGGATTGAGTATTGAGGATTGAAGATTGTGGATTGGGGACTGAGTATTGAAGATTGAGGATTGAGGATTGACGATGAGGGCTGAGTGTTGAAGATTGAGGATTGAGGATTGAGTATTGAGGATTGAGGATTGAGGATTGAAGATTCAGTATTGAGGATTGAAGATTGAGAATTGAGGATTGAGGATTGAGCATTGGGGACTGAGTGTTGAGTGTTGAGTGATGAGAATTGATGATTGTGGATAGAGGTTTGAAGATTGGAGATTGAGTATTGAGTATTGAAAACTGTGAATTGAGGATATTCTATTGAGGATTTAGGATTGACAACTGATTGTTGATGACTGAGGGCTGAAGATTGAGGATTCAGGAATGAGGATACAGAATTGAGGATTCAGAATTGAGGTTTGAGGACTGAGGATTGAGGATTGAGGATTGAGTATTGAAGATTGAGGATTGATGATTGAGGATTGAGGATTGAGGATTGGGGATTGAGGATTGAGGTTTGAGGTTTGAGGACTGAGGACTGAGGACTGAGGATTGAGGATTGAGGATTGAGGATTGAAGATTCAGTATTGAGGATTGAAGATTGGGAATTGAGGATTGAGGATTGAACAATGAGGACTGAGTGTTGAAGTTTGAGTGATGAGAATTGATGTTTGTGGATAGAGGTTTGAAGATTGCAGATTGAGTATTGAGTATTGAAAACTGTGAATTGAGGATATTCTATTGAGAATTGAGGATTGACAACTGATTGTTGCGGTCTGAGGGCCGAAGATTGAGGATTCAGGATTGAGGATTCAGAATTGAGGTTTGAGGACTGAGGATTGAGGATTGAAGATTGAGTATTGAAGATTGAATATTGAGGATTGCGGATTGAGGATTGAGGATTGAGGATGAGTGCTGAGGGTTGAGGATTGAGGTTTGAGGACGGGGGACTGAGGATTGAGGATTGAGAATTGAGGATTGAGGAATGAGGATTGACGATTGAGTATTGGGTATTGAGGATTGAGGAATGAGGATTGAGGATTGAGGATTGAGGATTGAGGATTGAGGATTGAAGATTGAGTATTCAGGATTGAGGATCGAGGATTGAGGATTGAAGATTGAGGATTGAGTATTGAGGATTGAAGATTGAGGATTGGGGACTGAGGATTGAAGATTGAGGGTTGAGGATTGAGTATTGAGGATTGAGGATTGAGGATTGAAGATTCAGAATTGAGGATTGAAGATTGGGAATTGAGGATTGAGGATTGAGCATTGAGGACTGAGTGTTGAGCGTTGAGTGATGAGAATTGATGATTGTGGATAGAGGTTTGAAGATTGCAGATTGAGTATTGAGTATTGAAAACTGTGAATTGAGGATATTCTATTGAGGATTGAGGATTGACAACTGATTGTTGATGACTGAGTGCTGAAGATTGAGGATTCAGGATTGCGGATTCACAATTGAGGTTCGAGGTCTGAGGATTGAGGATTGAAGATTGAGGATTGAGGATTGAAGATTGAGGATTGAGGATTGAGTGTTGTGGATTGAGGACGAGGACTGAGGGCTGAGTATTGATGTTTGAGGTCTGAGGATTGAGGATTGAGGATTCAGAATTGAGGATTGAGGATTGAGGATTGAAGACTGAGGATTGGGTATTGAGGATTGAAGAATGAGAATTGAGGATTGAGGATTGAGGATTGAGGATTGAAGAAAGAGTATTGAGGATTGAAGATTGAGGATTGGGGATTGAGGATTGAGGATTGAGAATTGAAGATTGAGGATGAGGGCTGAGGGTTGAGGATTGAGGTTTGAGGACTGAGGGCTGAGGATTGAGGATTGAGAATTGAGGATTGAGGATTGAGGATTGAGGATTGTGAATGAGGGCTCAGGGTTGAGGATTGAGGTTTGAGTATAGAACCCTGAGAATTCAGGATATTCTATTGAGTATTGAGAATTGAGGATTGATGGTTGAGTATTGAGGATTGAGGATTGAGGATTGAGGATTGAGTATTGAAGATTGAGGATTGATGATTGAGGATTGAGGATTGAGGATTGAGGATTGAGGATTGAGGATTGAAGATTGAGTATTCAGGATTGAGGGTTGAGGATTGAGGATTGAGGATTGAGGATTGAGTATTCAGGATTGATGATTGAGGATTGGGGACTGAGGATTGAAGATTGAGGATTGGGTATTGAGGATTGAAGAATGAGGATTGAGGATTGAGGATTGAGAATTGAGGATTGAGGATTGAGGATAGAGGATTGAAGATTGAGGATTGGGTATTGAGGATTGAAGAATGAGGATTGAGGATTGAAGATTAGAAGGATTGAGGATCGAAGATTGAGTATAGAGGATTGAAGATTGACGATTGAGTATTGAGGATTGAGGATTGAACATTGAGGACTGAGTGTTAAGGGATGAGTAATGGGAATTGTTGTCTGTGGATAGAGGTTTGAAGATTGCAGATTGAGTATCATGTATTGAAAACTGTGAATTGAGGATATTCTATTGAGGATTGAGGATTGACAACTGATTGTTGAGGACTGAGGGCCGAAGATTGAGGATTCAGGATTGAGGCTTCAGAATTGAGGTTTGAGGACTGAGGATCGAGGATTGAAGGTTGAGTACTGAGGATTGAAGGTTGAGGATTGACGATTGAGGATTGAGGATTGAGGATGAGGGCTGAGGGTTGAGGATTGAGGTTTGAGGACTGAGGACTGAGGATTGAGGATTGAGAATTGGGGATTGAGGATTGAGGATTGAAGATTGAGGATTGGGGATTGAGGATTTAAGAATGAGGATTGAGGATTGAGGATTGAGGATTGTGGATTGAGGATTGTTGATTGAGGACTGAAGATTGAGTATTGTGGATTAAAGATTGAGAACTGAGGATTGAGAATTGATGATTGAGGATTGAAGATTGAGGATTGGGGACTGAGTGTTGAGGGCTGAGTGATGAGAATTGATGTTTGTGGACAGAGATTTGAAGATTGCAGGTTGAATATTGAGTATTGAAAGGTGTGAATTGATGATATTCTATTGAGGATTGAGGATTGACAACTGATTGTTGAGGTCTCAGGTCTGAAGAATGAGGATTCAGGATAGAGGATTCAGGATTGAGGTTTGAGGACTGAGGATTGAGGATTGAGTATTGAGGATTGACGATCGAGGACTGAGGATTGAAGATTGAGGATTGAGGATTGAGGATGAGAGCTGAGGGTTGAGGATTGAGGTTTGAGGACTGAGGACTGAGGATCGAGGATTGAGAATTGCGGATTGAGGATTGAGGATTGAGGATTGAGGATTGAGGATTGAAGATTGAGGATGAGGGCTGAGGGTTGAGGATTGCGGTTTGAGGACTGAGGGCTGAGGATTGAGGATTGAGGATTGAGGATGAGGGCTGAGGGTTGAGGATTGAGGTCTGAGGACTGAGGACTGAGGATTGAGGATTGAGAATTGAGGATTGAGGATTGAGGATTGAGAATTGAGGATTGAGGATTGAGGATTGAGGATTGTGAATGAGGGCTCAGGGTTGAGGATTGAGGTTTGAGTACAGAACCCTGAGAATTCAGGATATTCTATTGAGTATTGAGAATTGAGGATTGATGGTTGAGTATTGAGGATTGAGGATTGAGGATTGAGGATTCAGAATTGAGGTTTGAGGACCAAGGATTGAGGATTGAAGGTTGAGTATTGCGGATTGAGGATTGAGGATTGAAGACTGAGGACTGAGGATTGAGGATGAGGGCTGAGAGTTGAGGATTGAGGTTTGAGGACTGAGGACTGAGGATCGAGGATTGAGAATTGAAGATTTAGGATTGAGGACTGAGGATTGAGGATTAAGGATTGAGTCTTGAGGATTGATGATTGAGGATTGGGGACTGAGGATTGAAGATTGAGAATTGAGGATTGACGATGAGGGCTGAGGGTTGAGGATTGAGGTTTGAGGACTGAGGCCTGAGGATTGAGGATTGAGAATTGAGGACTCAGGATTGAGGATTGAAGATTGAGGATTGGGTATTGAGGATTGAAGAATGAGGATTGAGGATTGAGGATTGAGGATTGAGGATTGAGGATTGAAGATTGAGGATTGGGTACTGAGGATTGAAGAATGAGGATTGAGGATTGAGGATTGACGATTAAGGACTGAGTATTGAGGATTGAAGATTGTGGATTGGGGACTGAGTATTGAAGATTGAGGATTGAGGATTGACGATGAGGGCTGAGTGTTGAAGATTCAGGATTGAGGATTGAGGATTGAGGATTGAGGATTGAGGATTGAAGATTGAGTATTCAGGATTGAGGATCGAGGATTGAGGATTGAAGATTGAGGATTGAGTATTGAGGATTGAAGATTGAGGATTGGGGACTGAGGATTGAAGATTGAGGGTTGAGGATTGAGTATTGAGGATTGAGGATTGAGGATTGAAGGTTCAGAATTGAGGATTGAAGATTGAGAATTGAGGATTGAGGATTGAGCATTGAGGACTGAGTGTTGAGCGTTGAGTGATGAGAATTGATGATTGTGGATAGAGGTTTGAAGATTGCAGATTGAGTATTGAGTATTGAAAACTGTGAATTGAGGATATTCTATTGAGGATTGAGGATTGACAACTGATTGTTGATGACTGAGTGCTGAAGATTGAGGATTCAGGATTGCGGATTCACAATTGAGGTTCGAGGTCTGAGGATTGAGGATTGAAGATTGAGTATTGAGGATTGAAGATTGAGGATTGAGGATTGAGGATTCAGGATTGAGGATGAGGTATGAGGGTTGAGGATTGAGGTTTGAGGACTGAGGACTGAGGATTGATGATTGAGAATTGAGGATTGAGGATTGAGGATTGAAGATTGAGGATTGGGTATTGAGGATTGAAGAATGAGGACTGAGGATTGAGGATTGAGGATTGAGGATTGAGGATTGAGGATTGAGGATTGAAGATTGAGTATTGGGGATTCAAGATTGAGAATTGAGGATTGAAGATTGAGGATTGAGGATTGAGGATTGAGGATTGAGGATTGAAGATTGAGGATTGGGGACTGAGTGTTGAGGGTTGAGTGATGAGAATTGATGTTTGTGGATAGAGATTTGCAGATTGCAGATTGAGTATTGAGTATTGAAAACTGTGAATTAGTGATATTCTATTGAGGATTGAGGATTGACAACTGATTGTTGAGGTCTGAGGTCTGAAGATTGAAGATTCAGGATTGAGGATTCAGGATTGAGGTTTGAGGACTGAGGATTGAGGATTGAGGATTGAGTACTGAGGACTGAGGATCGAGGATTGAGAATTGAGGATTGAGGATTGAGGATTGAGGATTGAGGATTGAGGATTGAGGATTGAGTATTGAAGATTGAGTATTGAGGATTGAAGACTGACGATTGAATATTGAGTATTGAGGATTGAGGATTGAGGATTGAGGATTGAAGATTGAGTATTGAGAATTGAAGACTGAGGATTGAGGATTGAGGAATGAGGATTGAGGATTGAGGATTGAGGATTGAGGATTGAGGATTGAGGATTGAGGATTGAAGAAAGAGTATTGAGGATTGAAGATTGAGTATTGGGGATTGAGGATTGAGGATTGAGGATTCAAGATTGACGATGAGGGCTGAGGGTTGAGGATTGAGGTTTGAGGACTGAGGGCTGAGGATTGAGGATTGAGAATTGAGGATTGAAGATTGAGGATTGAGGATTGTGAATGAGGGCTCAGGGTTAAGGATTGAGGATTGAGTATAGAATCCTGAGAATTCAGGATACTCTATTGAGTATTGAGAATTGAGGATTGATGGTTGAGTATTGATAATTGAGGATTGAGGATTGAGGATTGAGGATTGAGGATTGAAGATTGAGGATTGGGTACTGAGGATTGAAGAATGAGGATTGAGGATTGAGGATTGAGGATTGAGGATTGAAGATTGAGTATTGAGGATTGAAGGTTGACGGTTGAGGATTGAGGAATGAGGATTGAGTATTGAACATTGAGGACTGAGTGTTGAGGGTTGAGTGATGAGAATTGATGTTTGTGGATAGAGGTTTGAAGATTGCAGATTGAGTACTGCGTAGTGAAAGCTGTGAATTGAGGAGATTCTATTGAGTATTGAGGATAGACAACTGATTGTTGAGGACTGAGGGCCGAGGATTGAGGGTTCAGGATTGAGGATTCAGAATTGAGGTTTGAGGACTGAGGATTGAGGATTGAGGATTGTGGATTGAGGATTGATTATTGAGGATTGAAGATTGAGGATTGGGTATTGAGGATTGAACATTGAGGTTTGAGGATTGAGGATTGAGGATTGAGGATTGAGGATTGAGGATTGAAGAATGAATATTGATGATTGAAGATTGAGGATTGAGGATTGAGGGTTGTGGATTGAGGACGAGGACTGAGGGCTGAGTATTGATGTTTGAGGTCTGAGGATTGAGGATTGAGGTTTGAGAATCGAGGATTGAGGATTGAGGATTGAAGATTGAGGATTGGGTATTGAGGATTGAAGAATGAGGAATGAGGACTGAGGATTGAGGATTGAGGATTGAAGAAAGAGTATTGAGGATTGAAGATTGAGGATTGGGGATTGAGGATTGAGGACTGCAGATTGAGTATTGTGGATTAAAGATTGAGAACTGAGGATTGAGAATTGATGATTGAGGATTGAAGATTGAGGATTGGGGACTGAGTGTTGAGGGCTGAGTGATGAGAATTGATGTTTGTGGACAGAGATTTGAAGATTGCAGGTTGAATATTGAGTACTGAAAGGTGTGAATTGATGATATTCTATTGAGGATTGAGGGTTGACAACTGATTGTTGAGGTCTGAGGTCTGAAGATTGAGGATTCAGGATTGAGGATTCAGGATTGAGGTTTGAGGACTGAGGATTGAGGATTGAGGATTGAGGATTGAGGATTGAGGATCGAGGACTGAGGATTGAAGATTGAGGATTGAGGATTGAGGATGAGGGCTGAGGGTTGAGGATTGAGGTTTGAGGACTGAGGACTGAGGATCGAGGATTGAGAATTGAGGATTGAGGATTGAGGATTGAGTATTGAAGATTGAGGATTGGTGATTGAGGATTGAGGATTGAGGATTGAGGATTGAGGATTGAGGATTGAAGATTGAGCATTCAGGATTGAGGATTGAGGATTGAGGATTGAGGATTGAGGATTGAGTATTGAGGATTGAAGATTGAGGATTGGGGACTGAGTGTTGAAGATTGAGGATTGAGGATTGAGTATTGAGGATTGAGGATTGAGGATTGAAGATTCAGTATTGAGGATTGAAGATTCAGAATTGAGGTTCGAGGACTGAGGATTGAGGATTGAGGATTGAGGATTGAGAATTGAGGATTGAGGATTGAGGATTGAAGAAAGAGTATTGTGGATTGAAGATTGAGGATTGGGGATTGAGGATTGAGGATTGAGGATTGAAGATTGAGGACGTGGGCTGAGGGTTGATGATTGAGGTTTGAGGACTGAGGGCTGAGGATTGAGAATTGAGAATTGAGGATTGAGGATTGAGGATTGAGGATTGTGCATGAGGGCTCAGGGCTGAGGATTGAGGTTTGAGTATAGAATCCTGAGAATTCAGGATATTCTATTGAGTATTGGGAATTGAGGATTGATGGTTGAGTATTGAGGATTGAGGATTGGGGATTGAGGATTGAGTATTGAAGATTGAGGATTGATGATTGAGGATTGAGGATTGAGGATTGAGCATTGAGGACTGAGTGTTGAGGGTTGAGTGATGAGAATTGATGATTGTGGATAGAGGTTTGAAGACTGCAGATTGGGCATTGAGTATTGAAAAATGTGAATTGAGGATATTCTATTGAGGATTGAGGATTGACAACTGATTGTTGATGACTGAGGGCTGAAGATTGAGGATTCAGGAATGAGGATTCAGAATTGAGGTTTCAGAATTGAGGCTTGAGGTCTGAGGATTGAGGACTGGAGATTGAGTATTGAAGATTGAAGATTGAGGATTGAGGATTGAGGATTGAAGATTGAGGATTGGGTGTTGAGGATTGAAGAAGGAGTATTGTGGATTGAGGATTGAGGATTGAGGATTGAGGATTGAAGATTGAGGATTGGGTATTGAGGATTGAAGAATGAGGATTGAGGATTGAGGATTGAGGATTGAGGATTGAGGATCGAAGATTGAGTATTGAGGATTGAAGATTGACGATTGAGGATTGAGGATTGAGGATTGAGGATTGGACATTGAGGACTGAGTGTTGAGGGTTGAGTAATGGGAATTGTTGTTTGTGGATAGAGGTTTGAAGATTGCAGATTGAGTATTGAGTATTGAAAACTGTGAATTGAGGATATTCTATTGAGGATTGAGGATTGACAACTGATTGTTGATGACTGAGGTCTGAAGATTGAGGATTCAGGATTGAGGATTCAGAATTGAGGTTTGAGGACCAAGGATTGAGGATTGAAGGTTGAGTATTGCGGATTGAGGATTGAGGATTGAAGACTGAGGACTGAGGATTGAGGATGAGGGCTGAGAGTTGAGGATTGAGGTTTGAGGACTGAGGACTGAGGATCGAGGATTGAGAATTGAAGATTTAGGATTGAGGACTGAGGATTGAGAATTAAGGATTGAGTATTGAGGATTGATGATTGAGGATTGGGGACTGAGGATTGAAGATTGAGGATTGAGGATTGACGATGAGGGCTGAGGGTTGAGGATTGAGGTATGAGGACTGAGGCCTGAGGATTGAGGATTGAGAATTGAGGACTCAGGATTGAGGATTGAAGATTGAGGATTGGGTATTGAGGATTGAAGAATGAGGATTGAGGATTGAGGATTGAGGATTGAGGATTGAGGATTGAAGATTGAGGATTGGGTACTGAGGATTGAAGAATGAGGATTGAGGATTGAGGATTGAAGATTAAGGATTGAGTATTGAGGATTGAAGATTGTGGATTGGGGACTGAGTATTGAAGATTGAGGATTGAGGATTGACGATGAGGGCTGAGTGTTGAAGATTGAGGATTGAGGATTGAGTATTGAGGATTGAGGATTGAGGATTGAAGATTCAGTATTGAGGATTGAAGATTGAGAATTGAGGATTGAGGATTGAGCATTGGGGACTGAGTGTTGAGTGTTGAGTGATGAGAATTGATGATTGTGGATAGAGGTTTGAAGATTGGAGATTGAGTATTGAGTATTGAAAACTGTGAATTGAGGATATTCTATTGAGGATTTAGGATTGACAACTGATTGTTGATGACTGAGGGCTGAAGATTGAGGATTCAGGAATGAGGATACAGAATTGAGGATTCAGAATTGAGGTTTGAGGACTGAGGATTGAGGATTGAGGATTGAGTATTGAAGATTGAGGATTGATGATTGAGGATTGAGGATTGAGGATTGGGGATTGAGGATTGAGGTTTGAGGTTTGAGGACTGAGGACTGAGGACTGAGGATTGAGGATTGAGGATTGAGGATTGAAGATTCAGTATTGAGGATTGAAGATTGGGAATTGAGGATTGAGGATTGAACAATGAGGACTGAGTGTTGAAGTTTGAGTGATGAGAATTGATGTTTGTGGATAGAGGTTTGAAGATTGCAGATTGAGTATTGAGTATTGAAAACTGTGAATTGAGGATATTCTATTGAGAATTGAGGATTGACAACTGATTGTTGCGGTCTGAGGGCCGAAGATTGAGGATTCAGGATTGAGGGTTGTGGATTGAGGACGAGGACTGAGGGCTGAGTATTGATGTTTGAGGTCTGAGGATTGAGGATTGAGGATTGAGAATCGAGGATGGAGGATTGAGGATTGAAGATTGAGGATTGGGTATTGAGGATTGAAGAATGAGGAATGGGGATTGAGGATTGAGGATTGAAGATTGAGGATTGGGTATTGAGGATTGAAGAATGAGGATTGAGGATTGAGGATTGAGGATTGAGGATTGAGGATTGAGGATAGAGGATTGAAGATTGAGGATTGGGTATTGAGGATTGAAGAATGAGGATTGAGGATTGAGGATTGAGGATTGAGGATCGAAGATTGAGTATAGAGGATTGAAGATTGACGATTGAGTATTGAGGATTGAGGATTGAACATTGAGGACTGAGTGTTAAGGGATGAGTAATGGGAATTGTAGTCTGTGGATAGAGGTTTGAAGATTGCAGATTGAGTATTATGTATTGAAAACTGTGAATTGAGGATATTCTATTGAGGATTGAGGATTGACAACTGATTGTTGAGGACTGAGGGCCGAAGATTGAGGATTCAGGATTGAGGCTTCAGAATTGAGGTTTGAGGACTGAGGATCGAGGATTGAAGGTTGAGTACTGAGGATTGAAGGTTGAGGATTGACGATTGAGGATTGAGGATTGAGGATGAGGGCTGAGGGTTGAGGATTGAGGTTTGAGCACTGAGGACTGAGGATTGAGGATTGAGAATTGAGGATTGAGGATTGAGGATTGAAGATTGAGTATTGGGGATTGAGGATTGAGGAATGAGGATTGAGGATTGAGGATTGAGGATTGTGGATTGAGGACTGTTGATTGAGGACTGAAGATTGAGTATTGTGGATTAAAGATTGAGAACTGAGGATTGAGAATTGATGATTGAGGATTGAAGATTGAGGATTGGGGACTGAGTGTTGAGGGCTGAGTGATGAGAATTGATGTTTGTGGACAGAGATTTGAAGATTGCAGGTTGAATATTGAGTATTGAGAGGTGTGAATTGATGATATTCTATTGAGGATTGAGGATTGACAACTGATTGTTGAGGTCTCAGGTCTGAAGATTGAGGATTCAGGATAGAGGATTCAGGATTGAGGTTTAAGGACTGAGGATTGAGGATTGAGTATTGAGGATTGACGATCGAGGACTGAGGATTGAAGATTGAGGATTGAGGATTGAGGATGAGAGCTGAGGGTTGAGGATTGAGGTTTGAGGACTGAGGACTGAGGATCGAGGATTGAGAATTGCGGATTGAGGATTGAAGATTGAGGATTGAAGAAAGAGTATTGAGGATTGAAGATTGAGTATTGGGGATTGAGGATTGAGGATTGAGGATTCAAGATTGACGATGAGGGCTGAGGGTTGAGGATTGATGTTTGAGGACTCAGGGCAGAGGATTGAGGATTGAGAATTGAGGATTGAAGATTGAGGATTGAGGATTGTGAATGAGGGCTCAGGGTTAAGGATTGAGGATTGAGTATAGAATCCTGAGAATTCAGGATACTCTATTGAGTATTGAGAATTGAGGATTGATGGTTGAGTATTGAGGATTGAGGATTGAGGATTGAGGATTGAGGATTGAGGATTGAAGATTGAGGATTGGGTACTGAGGATTGAAGAATGAGGATTGAGGATTGAGGATTGAGGATTGAGGATTGAAGATTGAGTATTGAGGATTGAAGGTTGACGGATGAGGATTGAGGAATGAGGATTGAGTATTGAACATTGAGGACTGAGTGTTGAGGGTTGAGTGATGAGAATTGATGTTTGTGGATAGAGGTTTGAAGATTGCAGATTGAGTACTGCGTAGTGAAAGCTGTGAATTGAGGAGATTCTATTGAGTATTGAGGATTGACAACTGATTGTTGAGGACTGAGGGCCGAGGATTGAGGGTTCAGGATTGAGGATTCAGAATTGAGGTTTGAGGACTGAGGTATGAGGATTGAAGATTGAGTATTGAAGATTGAAGATTGAGCATTGAGGATTGAGGATTGAGGATTGAGGTTCGAGGACTGAGGATTGAGAATTGAGGATTGAGAATTGAGGATTGAGGATTGTGGATTGAAGATTGAGTATTGGGTATTGAGGATTGAAGAATGAGGATTGAGGATTGAGGATTGAGGATTGAGGATTGAAGAAGGAGTATAGATGATTGAAGATTGAGGATTGGGGATTGAGGATTGAGGATTGAGGATTGAAGATTGAGGACGAGGGCTGTGGGTTGAGGATTGAGGTTTGAGGACTGAGGGCTGAGGATTGAGGATTGAGAATTGAGGATTGAGGATTGAGGATTGAGGATTGTGAATGAGGGCTCAGGGCTGAGGATTGAGGTTTGAGTATAGAATCCTGAGAATTCAGGATATTCTATTGAGTATTGAGAATTGAGGATTGATGGTTGAGTATTGAGGATTGAAGACTGACGATTGAGGATTGCGGATTGAGGGTTGAGGATTGAGGATTGGGTATTGAGTGTTGAAAACTGTGAATTAGTGATATTCTATTGAGGATTGAGGATTGACAACTGATTGTTGAGGTCTGAGGTCTGAAGGTTGAGGATTCAGGATTGAGGATTCAGGATTGAGGCGTGAGGACTGAGGATTGAGGATTGTGGATTGAGGACTGAGGACTGAGGATCGAGGATTGAGGATTGAGGATTGAGGATTGAGGAATGGAGATTGAGGATTGAGGATTGAGGATTGAGGATTGAAGATTGACGATGAGGGCTGAGGGTTGAGGATTGAGGTTTGAGGACTGAGGGCTGAGGATTGAGGATTGAGAATTGAGGATTGAAGATTGAGGATTGAGGATTGTGAATGAGGGCTCAGGGTTAAGGATTGAGGATTGAGTATAGAATCCTGAGAATTCAGGATACTCTATTGAGTATTGAGAATTGAGGATTGATGGTTGAGTATTGATAATTGAGGATTGAGGATTGAGGATTGAGGATTGAGGATTGAAGATTGAGGATTGGGTACTGAGGATTGAAGAATGAGGATTGAGGATTGAGGATTGAGGATTGAGGATTGAAGATTGAGTATTGAGGATTGAAGACTGAGGATTGAGGATTGAGGAATGAGGATTGAGGATTGAGGATTGAGGATTGAGGATTGAGGATTGAGGATTGAGGATTGAAGAAAGAGTATTGAGGATTGAAGATTGAGTATTGGGGATTGAGGATTGAGGATTGAGGATTCAAGATTGACGATGAGGGCTGAGGGTTGAGGATTGAGGTTTGAGGACTGAGGGCTGAGGATTGAGGATTGAGAATTGAGGATTGAAGATTGAGGATTGAGGATTGTGAATGAGGGCTCAGGGTTAAGGATTGAGGATTGAGTATAGAATCCTGAGAATTCAGGATACTCTATTGAGTATTGAGAATTGAGGATTGATGGTTGAGTATTGATAATTGAGGATTGAGGATTGAGGATTGAGGATTGAGGATTGAAGATTGAGGATTGGGTACTGAGGATTGAAGAATGAGGATTGAGGATTGAGGATTGAGGATTGAGGATTGAAGATTGAGTATTGAGGATTGAAGGTTGACGGTTGAGGATTGAGGAATGAGGATTGAGTATTGAACATTGAGGACTGAGTGTTGAGGGTTGAGTGATGAGAATTGATGTTTGTGGATAGAGGTTTGAAGATTGCAGATTGAGTACTGCGTAGTGAAAGCTGTGAATTGAGGAGATTCTATTGAGTATTGAGGATAGACAACTGATTGTTGAGGACTGAGGGCCGAGGATTGAGGGTTCAGGATTGAGGATTCAGAATTGAGGTTTGAGGACTGAGGATTGAGGATTGAGGATTGTGGATTGAGGATTGATTATTGAGGATTGAAGATTGAGGATTGGGTATTGAGGATTGAACATTGAGGTTTGAGGATTGAGGATTGAGGATTGAGGATTGAGGATTGAGGATTGAAGAATGAATATTGATGATTGAAGATTGAGGATTGAGGATTGAGGGTTGTGGATTGAGGACGAGGACTGAGGGCTGAGTATTGATGTTTGAGGTCTGAGGATTGAGGATTGAGGTTTGAGAATCGAGGATTGAGGATTGAGGATTGAAGATTGAGGATTGGGTATTGAGGATTGAAGAATGAGGAATGAGGACTGAGGATTGAGGATTGAGGATTGAAGAAAGAGTATTGAGGATTGAAGATTGAGGATTGGGGATTGAGGATTGAGGACTGCAGATTGAGTATTGTGGATTAAAGATTGAGAACTGAGGATTGAGAATTGATGATTGAGGATTGAAGATTGAGGATTGGGGACTGAGTGTTGAGGGCTGAGTGATGAGAATTGATGTTTGTGGACAGAGATTTGAAGATTGCAGGTTGAATATTGAGTACTGAAAGGTGTGAATTGATGATATTCTATTGAGGATTGAGGGTTGACAACTGATTGTTGAGGTCTGAGGTCTGAAGATTGAGGATTCAGGATTGAGGATTCAGGATTGAGGTTTGAGGACTGAGGATTGAGGATTGAGGATTGAGGATTGAGGATTGAGGATCGAGGACTGAGGATTGAAGATTGAGGATTGAGGATTGAGGATGAGGGCTGAGGGTTGAGGATTGAGGTTTGAGGACTGAGGACTGAGGATCGAGGATTGAGAATTGAGGATTGAGGATTGAGGATTGAGTATTGAAGATTGAGGATTGGTGATTGAGGATTGAGGATTGAGGATTGAGGATTGAGGATTGAGGATTGAAGATTGAGCATTCAGGATTGAGGATTGAGGATTGAGGATTGAGGATTGAGGATTGAGTATTGAGGATTGAAGATTGAGGATTGGGGACTGAGTGTTGAAGATTGAGGATTGAGGATTGAGTATTGAGGATTGAGGATTGAGGATTGAAGATTCAGTATTGAGGATTGAAGATTCAGAATTGAGGTTCGAGGACTGAGGATTGAGGATTGAGGATTGAGGATTGAGAATTGAGGATTGAGGATTGAGGATTGAAGAAAGAGTATTGTGGATTGAAGATTGAGGATTGGGGATTGAGGATTGAGGATTGAGGATTGAAGATTGAGGACGTGGGCTGAGGGTTGATGATTGAGGTTTGAGGACTGAGGGCTGAGGATTGAGAATTGAGAGTTGAGGATTGAGGATTGAGGATTGAGGATTGTGCATGAGGGCTCAGGGCTGAGGATTGAGGTTTGAGTATAGAATCCTGAGAATTCAGGATATTCTATTGAGTATTGGGAATTGAGGATTGATGGTTGAGTATTGAGGATTGAGGATTGGGGATTGAGGATTGAGTATTGAAGATTGAGGATTGATGATTGAGGATTGAGGATTGAGGATTGAGCATTGAGGACTGAGTGTTGAGGGTTGAGTGATGAGAATTGATGATTGTGGATAGAGGTTTGAAGACTGCAGATTGGGCATTGAGTATTGAAAAATGTGAATTGAGGATATTCTATTGAGGATTGAGGATTGACAACTGATTGTTGATGACTGAGGGCTGAAGATTGAGGATTCAGGAATGAGGATTCAGAATTGAGGTTTCAGAATTGAGGTTTGAGGTCTGAGGATTGAGGACTGGAGATTGAGTATTGAAGATTGAAGATTGAGGATTGAGGATTGAGGATTGAAGATTGAGGATTGGGTGTTGAGGATTGAAGAAGGAGTATTGTGGATTGAGGATTGAGGATTGAGGATTGAGGATTGAAGATTGAGGATTGGGTATTGAGGATTGAAGAATGAGGATTGAGGATTGAGGATTGAGGATTGAGGATTGAGGATCGAAGATTGAGTATTGAGGATTGAAGATTGACGATTGAGGATTGAGGATTGAGGATTGAGGATTGGACATTGAGGACTGAGTGTTGAGGGTTGAGTAATGGGAATTGTTGTTTGTGGATAGAGGTTTGAAGATTGCAGATTGAGTATTGAGTATTGAAAACTGTGAATTGAGGATATTCTATTGAGGATTGAGGATTGACAACTGATTGTTGATGACTGAGGTCTGAAGATTGAGGATTCAGGATTGAGGATTCAGAATTGAGGTTTGAGGACCAAGGATTGAGGATTGAAGGTTGAGTATTGCGGATTGAGGATTGAGGATTGAAGACTGAGGACTGAGGATTGAGGATGAGGGCTGAGAGTTGAGGATTGAGGTTTGAGGACTGAGGACTGAGGATCGAGGATTGAGAATTGAAGATTTAGGATTGAGGACTGAGGATTGAGGATTAAGGATTGAGTATTGAGGATTGATGATTGAGGATTGGGGACTGAGGATTGAAGATTGAGGATTGAGGATTGACGATGAGGGCTGAGGGTTGAGGATTGAGGTATGAGGACTGAGGCCTGAGGATTGAGGATTGAGAATTGAGGACTCAGGATTGAGGATTGAAGATTGAGGATTGGGTATTGAGGATTGAAGAATAAGGATTGAGGATTGAGGATTGAGGATTGAGGATTGAGGATTGAAGATTGAGGATTGGGTACTGAGGATTGAAGAATGAGGATTGAGGATTGAGGATTGAAGATTAAGGATTGAGTATTGAGGATTGAAGATTGTGGATTGGGGACTGAGTATTGAAGATTGAGGATTGAGGATTGACGATGAGGGCTGAGTGTTGAAGATTGAGGATTGAGGATTGAGTATTGAGGATTGAGGATTGAGGATTGAAGATTCAGTATTGAGGATTGAAGATTGAGAATTGAGGATTGAGGATTGAGCATTGGGGACTGAGTGTTGAGTGTTGAGTGATGAGAATTGATGATTGTGGATAGAGGTTTGAAGATTGGAGATTGAGTATTGAGTATTGAAAACTGTGAATTGAGGATATTCTATTGAGGATTTAGGATTGACAACTGATTGTTGATGACTGAGGGCTGAAGATTGAGGATTCAGGAATGAGGATACAGAATTGAGGATTCAGAATTGAGGTTTGAGGACTGAGGATTGAGGATTGAGGATTGAGTATTGAAGATTGAGGATTGATGATTGAGGATTGAGGATTGAGGATTGGGGATTGAGGATTGAGGTTTGAGGTTTGAGGACTGAGGACTGAGGACTGAGGATTGAGGATTGAGGATTGAGGATTGAAGATTCAGTATTGAGGATTGAAGATTGGGAATTGAGGATTGAGGATTGAACAATGAGGACTGAGTGTTGAAGTTTGAGTGATGAGAATTGATGTTTGTGGATAGAGGTTTGAAGATTGCAGATTGAGTATTGAGTATTGAAAACTGTGAATTGAGGATATTCTATTGAGAATTGAGGATTGACAACTGATTGTTGCGGTCTGAGGGCCGAAGATTGAGGATTCAGGATTGAGGGTTGTGGATTGAGGACGAGGACTGAGGGCTGAGTATTGATGTTTGAGGTCTGAGGATTGAGGATTGAGGATTGAGAATCGAGGATGGAGGATTGAGGATTGAAGATTGAGGATTGGGTATTGAGGATTGAAGAATGAGGAATGGGGATTGAGGATTGAGGATTGAAGATTGAGGATTGGGTATTGAGGATTGAAGAATGAGGATTGAGGATTGAGGATTGAGGATTGAGGATTGAGGATTGAGGATAGAGGATTGAAGATTGAGGATTGGGTATTGAGGATTGAAGAATGAGGATTGAGGATTGAGGATTGAGGATTGAGGATCGAAGATTGAGTATAGAGGATTGAAGATTGACGATTGAGTATTGAGGATTGAGGATTGAACATTGAGGACTGAGTGTTAAGGGATGAGTAATGGGAATTGTAGTCTGTGGATAGAGGTTTGAAGATTGCAGATTGAGTATTATGTATTGAAAACTGTGAATTGAGGATATTCTATTGAGGATTGAGGATTGACAACTGATTGTTGAGGACTGAGGGCCGAAGATTGAGGATTCAGGATTGAGGCTTCAGAATTGAGGTTTGAGGACTGAGGATCGAGGATTGAAGGTTGAGTACTGAGGATTGAAGGTTGAGGATTGACGATTGAGGATTGAGGATTGAGGATGAGGGCTGAGGGTTGAGGATTGAGGTTTGAGCACTGAGGACTGAGGATTGAGGATTGAGAATTGAGGATTGAGGATTGAGGATTGAAGATTGAGTATTGGGGATTGAGGATTGAGGAATGAGGATTGAGGATTGAGGATTGAGGATTGTGGATTGAGGACTGTTGATTGAGGACTGAAGATTGAGTATTGTGGATTAAAGATTGAGAACTGAGGATTGAGAATTGATGATTGAGGATTGAAGATTGAGGATTGGGGACTGAGTGTTGAGGGCTGAGTGATGAGAATTGATGTTTGTGGACAGAGATTTGAAGATTGCAGGTTGAATATTGAGTATTGAGAGGTGTGAATTGATGATATTCTATTGAGGATTGAGGATTGACAACTGATTGTTGAGGTCTCAGGTCTGAAGATTGAGGATTCAGGATAGAGGATTCAGGATTGAGGTTTAAGGACTGAGGATTGAGGATTGAGTATTGAGGATTGACGATCGAGGACTGAGGATTGAAGATTGAGGATTGAGGATTGAGGATGAGAGCTGAGGGTTGAGGATTGAGGTTTGAGGACTGAGGACTGAGGATCGAGGATTGAGAATTGCGGATTGAGGATTGAAGATTGAGGATTGAAGAAAGAGTATTGAGGATTGAAGATTGAGTATTGGGGATTGAGGATTGAGGATTGAGGATTCAAGATTGACGATGAGGGCTGAGGGTTGAGGATTGATGTTTGAGGACTCAGGGCAGAGGATTGAGGATTGAGAATTGAGGATTGAAGATTGAGGATTGAGGATTGTGAATGAGGGCTCAGGGTTAAGGATTGAGGATTGAGTATAGAATCCTGAGAATTCAGGATACTCTATTGAGTATTGAGAATTGAGGATTGATGGTTGAGTATTGAGGATTGAGGATTGAGGATTGAGGATTGAGGATTGAGGATTGAAGATTGAGGATTGGGTACTGAGGATTGAAGAATGAGGATTGAGGATTGAGGATTGAGGATTGAGGATTGAAGATTGAGTATTGAGGATTGAAGGTTGACGGATGAGGATTGAGGAATGAGGATTGAGTATTGAACATTGAGGACTGAGTGTTGAGGGTTGAGTGATGAGAATTGATGTTTGTGGATAGAGGTTTGAAGATTGCAGATTGAGTACTGCGTAGTGAAAGCTGTGAATTGAGGAGATTCTATTGAGTATTGAGGATTGACAACTGATTGTTGAGGACTGAGGGCCGAGGATTGAGGGTTCAGGATTGAGGATTCAGAATTGAGGTTTGAGGACTGAGGTATGAGGATTGAAGATTGAGTATTGAAGATTGAAGATTGAGCATTGAGGATTGAGGATTGAGGATTGAGGTTCGAGGACTGAGGATTGAGAATTGAGGATTGAGAATTGAGGATTGAGGATTGTGGATTGAAGATTGAGTATTGGGTATTGAGGATTGAAGAATGAGGATTGAGGATTGAGGATTGAGGATTGAGGATTGAAGAAGGAGTATAGATGATTGAAGATTGAGGATTGGGGATTGAGGATTGAGGATTGAGGATTGAAGATTGAGGACGAGGGCTGTGGGTTGAGGATTGAGGTTTGAGGACTGAGGGCTGAGGATTGAGGATTGAGAATTGAGGATTGAGGATTGAGGATTGAGGATTGTGAATGAGGGCTCAGGGCTGAGGATTGAGGTTTGAGTATAGAATCCTGAGAATTCAGGATATTCTATTGAGTATTGAGAATTGAGGATTGATGGTTGAGTATTGAGGATTGAAGACTGACGATTGAGGATTGCGGATTGAGGGTTGAGGATTGAGGATTGGGTATTGAGTGTTGAAAACTGTGAATTAGTGATATTCTATTGAGGATTGAGGATTGACAACTGATTGTTGAGGTCTGAGGTCTGAAGGTTGAGGATTCAGGATTGAGGATTCAGGATTGAGGCGTGAGGACTGAGGATTGAGGATTGTGGATTGAGGACTGAGGACTGAGGATCGAGGATTGAGGATTGAGGATTGAGGATTGAGGAATGGAGATTGAGGATTGAGGATTGAGGATTGAGGATTGAAGATAGAGTATTGAGGATTGAAGATTGAGTATTGGGGATTGAGGATTGAGGATTGAGGATTGAAGATTGAGGATGAGTGTTGAGGGTTGAGTGATGAGAATTGATGTTTGTGGATAGAGATTTGCAGATTGCAGATTGAGTATTGAGTATTGAAAACTGTGAATTAGTGATATTCTATTGAGGATTGAGGATTGACAACTGATTGTTGAGGTCTGAGGTCTGAAGATTGAGGATTCAGGATTGAGGATTCAGGATTGATGGGTGAGGACTGAGGATTGAGGATTGAGGATTGAGGATTGAGGATTGAGGATTGAGGATTGAAGACTGAGGACTGAGGATTGTGGATGAGGGCTGAGCGTTGACGATTGAGGTTTGAGGACTGAGGACTGAGGATCGAGGATTGAGAATTGAGGATTGAGGATTGAGGACTGAGGATTGAGGATTAAGGATTGAGTATTGAGGATTGAGGATTGAGGATTGTGAATGAGGGCTCAGGGTTAAGGATTGAGGTTTGAGTATAGAATCCTGAGAATTCAGGATATTCTATTGAGTATTGAGAATTGAGAACTGATGGTTGAGTATTGAGGATTGAGGATTGAGGATTGAGTGTTGAGGATTGAAGATTGAGGATTGAGGATTGAGGATAGAGGATTGAAGATTGAGGATTGGGTATTGAGGATTGAAGAATGAGGATTGAGGATTGAGGATTGAGGATTGAGGATCGAAGATTGAGTATAGAGGATTGAAGATTGACGATTGAGTATTCACGATTGAGGATTGAGGATTGAGGATGAGGGCTGAGGGTTGAGGATTGAGGTTTGAGCACTGAGGACTGAGGATTGAGGATTGAGAATTGAGGATTGAGGATTGAGGATTGAAGATTGAGTATTGGGGATTGAGGATTGAGGAATGAGGATTGAGGATTGAGGATTGAGGATTGTGGATTGAGGACTGTTGATTGAGGACTGAAGATTGAGTATTGTGGATTAAAGATTGAGAACTGAGGATTGAGAATTGATGATTGAGGATTGAAGATTGAGGATTGGGGACTGAGTGTTGAGGGCTGAGTGATGAGAATTGATGTTTGTGGACAGAGATTTGAAGATTGCAGGTTGAATATTGAGTATTGAGAGGTGTGAATTGATGATATTCTATTGAGGATTGAGGATTGACAACTGATTGTTGAGGTCTCAGGTCTGAAGATTGAGGATTCAGGATAGAGGATTCAGGATTGAGGTTTGAGGACTGAGGATTGAGGATTGAGTATTGAGGATTGACGATCGAGGACTGAGGATTGAAGATTGAGGATTGAGGATTGAGGATGAGAGCTGAGGGTTGAGGATTGAGGTTTGAGGACTGAGGACTGAGGATCGAGGATTGAGAATTGCGGATTGAGGATTGAAGATTGAGGATTGAAGAAAGAGTATTGAGGATTGAAGATTGAGTATTGGGGATTGAGGATTGAGGATTGAGGATTCAAGATTGACGATGAGGGCTGAGGGTTGAGGATTGATGTTTGAGGACTCAGGGCAGAGGATTGAGGATTGAGAATTGAGGATTGAAGATTGAGGATTGAGGATTGTGAATGAGGGCTCAGGGTTAAGGATTGAGGATTGAGTATAGAATCCTGAGAATTCAGGATACTCTATTGAGTATTGAGAATTGAGGATTGATGGTTGAGTATTGAGGATTGAGGATTGAGGATTGAGGATTGAGGATTGAGGATTGAAGATTGAGGATTGGGTACTGAGGATTGAAGAATGAGGATTGAGGATTGAGGATTGAGGATTGAGGATTGAAGATTGAGTATTGAGGATTGAAGGTTGACGGATGAGGATTGAGGAATGAGGATTGAGTATTGAACATTGAGGACTGAGTGTTGAGGGTTGAGTGATGAGAATTGATGTTTGTGGATAGAGGTTTGAAGATTGCAGATTGAGTACTGCGTAGTGAAAGCTGTGAATTGAGGAGATTCTATTGAGTATTGAGGATTGACAACTGATTGTTGAGGACTGAGGGCCGAGGATTGAGGGTTCAGGATTGAGGATTCAGAATTGAGGTTTGAGGACTGAGGTATGAGGATTGAAGATTGAGTATTGAAGATTGAAGATTGAGCATTGAGGATTGAGGATTGAGGATTGAGGTTCGAGGACTGAGGATTGAGAATTGAGGATTGAGAATTGAGGATTGAGGATTGTGGATTGAAGATTGAGTATTGGGTATTGAGGATTGAAGAATGAGGATTGAGGATTGAGGATTGAGGATTGAGGATTGAAGAAGGAGTATAGATGATTGAAGATTGAGGATTGGGGATTGAGGATTGAGGATTGAGGATTGAAGATTGAGGACGAGGGCTGAGGGTTGAGGATTGAGGTTTGAGGACTGAGGGCTGAGGATTGAGGATTGAGAATTGAGGATTGAGGATTGAGGATTGAGGATTGTGAATGAGGGCTCAGGGCTGAGGATTGAGGTTTGAGTATAGAATCCTGAGAATTCAGGATATTCTATTGAGTATTGAGAATTGAGGATTGATGGTTGAGTATTGAGGATTGAAGACTGACGATTGAGGATTGCGGATTGAGGGTTGAGGATTGAGGATTGGGTATTGAGTGTTGAAAACTGTGAATTAGTGATATTCTATTGAGGATTGAGGATTGACAACTGATTGTTGAGGTCTGAGGTCTGAAGGTTGAGGATTCAGGATTGAGGATTCAGGATTGAGGCGTGAGGACTGAGGATTGAGGATTGTGGATTGAGGACTGAGGACTGAGGATCGAGGATTGAGGATTGAGGATTGAGGATTGAGGAATGAAGATTGAGGATTGAGGATTGAGGATTGAGGATTGAAGATAGAGTATTGAGGATTGAAGATTGAGTATTGGGGATTGAGGATTGAGGATTGAGGATTGAAGATTGAGGATGAGTGTTGAGGGTTGAGTGATGAGAATTGATGTTTGTGGATAGAGATTTGCAGATTGCAGATTGAGTATTGAGTATTGAAAACTGTGAATTAGTGATATTCTATTGAGGATTGAGGATTGACAACTGATTGTTGAGGTCTGAGGTCTGAAGATTGAGGATTCAGGATTGAGGATTCAGGATTGATGGGTGAGGACTGAGGATTGAGGATTGAGGATTGAGGATTGAGGATTGAGGATTGAGGATTGAAGACTGAGGACTGAGGATTGTGGATGAGGGCTGAGCGTTGACGATTGAGGTTTGAGGACTGAGGACTGAGGATCGAGGATTGAGAATTGAGGATTGAGGATTGAGGACTGAGGATTGAGGATTGAGGTTTGAGGATTGAGGATTGAGGATTGTGGATTAAAGAAAGAGTATTGAGGATTGAAGATTGAGTATTGGGGATTGAGGATTGAGGATTGAGGATTGAAGATTGAGGATGAGGGCTGAGGGTTGAGGATTGAGGTTTGAGGACTGAGGGCTGAGGATTGAGGATTGAGAGTTGAGGATTGAGGATTGAGGATTGAGGATTGTGAATGAGGGCTCAGGGTTGAGGATTGAGGTTTGAGTATAGAATCCTGAGAATTAAGGTTTTCTATTGAGTATTGAGAATTGAGGATTGATGGTTGAGTATTGGGGATTGAGGATTGGGGATTCAGGATTGAGAATTGAGGATTGAGGATTGAGGATTGAGGATTGTGAATGAGGGCTCAGGGCTGAGGATTGAGGTTTGAGTATAGAATCCTGAGAATTCAGGATATTCTATTGAGTATTGAGAATTGAGGGTTGATGGTTGAGTATTGAGGATTGAGGATTGAGGATTGAGGATTGAGTATTGAAGATTGAGGATTGATGATTGAGGATTGAGGATTGAGGATTGAGGATTGAGGATTGAGGATTGAAGATTCAGTCTTCAGGATTGAGGATTGAGGATTGAGGATTGAGGATTGAGGATTGAGTATTGAGGATTGAAGATTGAGGATTGGGGACTGAGTGTTGAAGATTGAGGATTGAGGATTGAGTATTGAGGATTGAGGATTGAGGATTGAAGATTCTGAATTGAGGATTGAAGATTGAGGATTGGGGATTGAGGATTGTGCATTGAGGACTGAGTGTTGAGGGTTGAGTGATGAGAATTGATGATTGTGGATAGAAGTTTGAAGATTGCAGATTGAGTATTGAGTATTGAAAACTGTGAATTGAGGATATTCTATTGAGGATTGAGGATTGACAACTGATTGTTGATGACTGAGGGTTGAAGATTGAGGATTCAGGAATGCGGATTCAGAATTCAGGTTCGAGGACTGAGGATTGAGGATTGAGGATTGAGAACTGAGGATTGAGGATTGAGGATTGAAGATTGAGGATTGGGTATTGAGGATTGAAGAATGAGGATTGAGGATTGAGGATTGAGGATTGAGGATTGAAGATTGAGGATTGAGGATTGAGTGTTGTGGATTGAGGACGAGGACTGAGGGCTGAGTATTGATGTTTGAGGTCTGAGGATTGAGGATTGAGGATTCAGAATTGAGGATTGAGGATTGAGGATTGAAGATTGAGGATTGGGTATTGAGGATTGAAGAATGAGAATTGAGGATTGAGGATTGAGGATTGTGGATTGAAGAAAGAGTATTGAGGATTGAAGGATGAGGATTGGGGATTGAGGATTGAGGATTGAGAATTGAAGATTGAGGATGAGGGCTGAGGGTTGAGGATTGAGGTTTGAGGACTGAGGGCTGAGGATTGAGGATTGAGAATTGAGGATTGAGGATTGAGGATTGAGGATTGTGAATGAGGGCTCAGGGTTGAGGATTGAGGTTTGAGTATAGAACCCTGAGAATTCAGGATATTCTATTGAGTATTGAGAATTGAGGATTGATGGTTGAGTATTGAGGATTGAGGATTGAGGATTGAGGATTGAGTATTGAAGATTGAGGATTGATGATTGAGGATTGAGGATTGAGGATTGAGGATTGAGGATTGAGGATTGAGGATTGAAGATTGTGTATTCAGGATTGAGGGTTGAGGATTGAGGATTGAGGATTGAGGATTGAGTATTCAGGATTGAAGATTGAGGATTGGGGACTGAGGATTGAAGATTGAGGATTGGGTATCGAGGACTGAAGAATGAGGATTGAGGATTGAGGATTGAGGATTGAGGATTGAGGATTGAGGATAGAGGATTGAAGATTGAGGATTGGGTATTGAGGATTGAAGAATGAGGATTGAGGATTGAGGATTGAGGATTGAGGATCGAAGATTGAGTATAGAGGATTGAAGATTGAGGATTGAAGATTGAGGATTGAAGATTGAGGATTGGGGACTGAGTGTTGAGGGTTGAGTGATGAGAATTGATGTTTGTGGATAGAGATTTGAAGATTGCAGACTGAGTATTGCGTATTGAAAACTCTGAACTGAGGATATTCTATTGAGGATTGAGGATTGACAACTGATTGTTGAGGACTGAGCGCTGAAGATTGAGGATTCAGGATTGAGGATTCAGGATTGTGGTTTTAGGACTGAAGATTGAGATTTGAGGTCTGAGGATTGAGGATTGAGGATTGAGAATTGAGGATTGAGGATTGAGGATTGAAGATTGAGGATTGGGTATTGAGGATTGAAGAATGAGGATTGAGGATTGAGGATTGAGGATTGAGCATTGAAGAAAGAGTATTGAGGATTGAAGATTGAGGATTGGGGATTGAGGATTGAGGATTGAGGATTGAAGATTGAAGATTGAGGATGAGGGCTGAGGGTTGAGGATTTAGGTTTGAGGACTGAGGGCTGAGGATTGAGGATTGAGAGTTGAGGATTGAGGATTGAGGATTGAGGATTGTGAATGAGGGCTCAGGGTTGAGGATTGAGGTTTGAGTATAGAATCCTGAGAATTAAGGTTTTCTATTGAGTATTGAGAATTGAGGATTGATCGTTGAGTATTGAGGATTGAGGATTGGGGATTGAGGATTGCGAATTGAGGATTGAGGATTGAGGATTGGGGATTGTGAATGAGGGCTCAGGGCTGAGGATTGAGGTTTGAGTATAGAATCCTGAGAATTCAGGATATTCTATTGAGTATTGAGAATTGAGGGTTGATGGTTGAGTATTGAGGATTGAGGATTGAGGATTGAGGATTGAGTATTGAAGATTGAGGAGTGATGATTGAGGATTGAGGATTGAGGATTGAGGATTGAGGATTGAGGATTGAAGATTGAGTTTTCAGGATTGAGGATTGAGGATTGACGATTGAGGATTGAGGATTGAGTATTGAGGATCGAAGATTGAGGAGTGGGGACTGAGTGTTGAAGATTGAGGATTGAGGATTGAGTATTGAGGATTGAGGATTGAGGATTGAAGATTCAGAATTGAGGATTGAAGATTGAGGATTGGGGATTGAGGATTGTGCATTGAGGACTGAGTGATGAGGGCTGAGTGATGAGAATTGATGATTGTGGATAGAAGTTTGAAGATTGCAGATTGAGTATTGAGTATTGAAAACTGTGAATTGAGGATATTCTATTGAGGATTGAGGATTGACAACTGATTGTTGATGACTGAGGGCTGAAGATTGAGGATTCAGGAATGCGGATTCAGAATTGAGGTTCGACGACTGAGGATTGAGGATTGAGGATTGAGAACTGAGGATTGAGGATTGAGGATTGAAGGTTGAGGATTGGGTATTGAGGATTGAAGAATGAGGATTGAGGATTGAGGATTGAGGATTGAGGATTGAAGATTGAGGATTGAGGATTGAGTGATGTGGATTGAGGACGAGGACTGAGGGCTGAGTATTGATGTTTGAGGTCTGAGGATTGAGGATTGAGGATTCAGAATTGAGGATTGAGGATTGAGGATTGAAGATTGAGGATTGGGTATTGAGGATTGAAGAATGAGAATTGAGGATTGAGGATTGAGGATTGAGGATTGAAGAAAGAGTATTGAGGATTGAAGATTGAGGATTGGGGATTGAGGATTGAGGATTGAGAATTCAAGATTGAGGATGAGGGCTGAGGGTTGAGGATTGAGGTTTGAGGACTGAGGGCTGAGGATTGAGGATTGAGAATTGAGGATTGAGGATTGAGGATTGAGGATTGTGAATGAGGGCTCAGGATTGAGGATTGAGGTTTGAGTATAGAACCCTGAGAATTCAGGATATTCTATTGAGTATTGAGAACTGAGGATTGATGGTTGAGTATTGAGGATTGAGGATTGAGGATTGAGGATTGAGTATTGAAGATTGAGGATTGATGATTGAGGATTGAGGATTGAGGATTGAGGATTGAGGATTGAGGATTGAGGATTGAGGATTGAAGATTGAGTATTCAGGATTGAGGGTTGAGGATTGAGGATTGAGGATTGAGGATTGAGTATTCAGGATTGAAGATTGAGGATTGGGGACTGAGGATTGAAGATTGAGGATTGGGTATTGAGGATTGAAGAATGAGGATTGAGGATTGAGGATTGAGGATTGAGGATTGAGGATTGAGGATAGAGGATTGAAGATTGAGGATTGGGTATTGAGGATTGAAGAATGAGGATTGAGGATTGAGGATTGAGGATTGAGGATCGAAGATTGAGTATAGAGGATTGAAGATTGACGATTGAGTATTGAGGATTGAGGATTGAACATTGAGGACTGAGTGTTAAGGGATGAGTAATGGGAATTGTTGTCTGTGGATAGAGGTTTGAAGATTGCAGATTGAGTATTACGTATTGAAAACTGTGAATTGAGGATATTCTATTGAGGATTGAGGATTGACAACTTATTGTTGAGGACTGAGGGCCGAAGATTGAGGATTCAGGATTGAGGCTTCAGAATTGAGGTTTGAGGACTGAGGATCGAGGATTGAAGGTTGAGTACTGAGGATTGAAGGTTGAGGATTGACGATTGAGGATTGAGGATTGAGGATGAGGGCTGAGGGTTGAGGATTGAGGTTCGAGGACTGAGGACTGAGGATTGAGGATTGAGAATAGAGGATTGAGGATTGAGGATTGAAGATTGAGTATTGGGGATTGAGGATTGAAGAATGAGGATTGAGGATTGAGGATTGAGGATTGTGGATTGAGGACTGCTGATTGAGGACTGAAGATTGAGTATTGTGGATTAAAGATTGAGAACTGAGGATTGAGAATTGATGATTGAGGATTGAAGATTGAGGATTGGGGACTGAGTGTTGAGGGCTGAGTGATGAGAATTGATGTTTGTGGACAGAGATTTGAAGATTGCAGGTTGAATATTGAGTATTGAAATGTGTGAATTGATGATATTCTATTGAGGATTGAGGATTGACAACTGATTGTTGAGGTCTCAGGTCTGAAGATTGAGGATTCAGGATAGAGGATTCAGGATTGAGGTTTGCGGACTGAGGATTGAGGATTGAGTGTTGAGGATTGACGATCGAGGACTGAGGATTGAAGATTGAGGATTGAGGATTGAGGATGAGAGCTGAGGGTTGAGGATTGAGGTTTGAGGACTGAGGACTGAGGATCGAGGATTGAGAATTGCGGATTGAGGATTGAGGATTGAGGATTGAGGATTGAGAATTGAAGATTGAGGATTGGGGACTGAGTGTTGAAGGTTGAGTGATGAGAATTGATGTTTGTGGATAGAGATTTGGAGATTGCAGACTGAGTATTGCGTATTGATAACTCTGAACTGAGGATATTCTATTGAGGATTGTGGATTGACAACTCATTGTTGAGGACTGAGTGCTGAAGATTGAGGACTCAGGATTGGCGATTCAGGATTGTGGTTTGAGGACTGAGGATTGAGGATTGAGGATTGAGGATTGTGAATGAGGGCTCAGGATTGAGGATTGAGGTTTGAGTATAGAACCCTGAGAATTCAGGATATTCTATTGAGTATTGAGAATTGAGGATTGATGGTTGAGTATTGAGGATTGAGGATTGAGGATTGAGGATTGAGTATTGAAGATTGAGGATTGATGATTGAGGATTGAGGATTGAGGATTGAGGATTGAGGATTGAGGATTGAGGATTGAAGATTGAGTATTCAGGATTGAGGGTTGAGGATTGAGGATTGAGGATTGAGGATTGAGTATTCAGGATTGAAGATTGAGGATTGGGGACTGAGGATTGAAGATTGAGGATTGGGTATTGAGGATTGAAGAATGAGGATTGAGGATTGAGGATTGAGGATTGAGGATTGAGGATTGAGGATAGAGGATTGAAGATTGAGGATTGGGTATTGAGGATTGAAGAATGAGGATTGAGGATTGAGGATTGAGGATTGAGGATCGAAGATTGAGTATAGAGGATTGAAGATTGACGATTGAGTATTGAGGATTGAGGATTGAACATTGAGGACTGAGTGTTAAGGGATGAGTAATGGGAATTGTTGTCTGTGGATAGAGGTTTGAAGATTGCAGATTGAGTATTACGTATTGAAAACTGTGAACTGAGGATATTCTATTGAGGATTGTGGATTGACAACTCATTGTTGAGGACTGAGTGCTGAAGATTGAGGACTCAGGATTGGGGATTCAGGATTGTGGTTTGAGGACTGAGGATTGAGGATTGAGGATTGTGGATTGAGGATTAATTATTGAGGATTGAAGGTTGAGGACTGGGTATTGAGGATTGAACATTGAGGTTTGAGGATTGAGGATTGAGGATTGAGGATTGAGGATTGAGGATTGAAGAATGAATATTGATAATTGAAGATTGAGGATTGAGGATTGAGGGTTGTGGATTGAGGACGAGGACTGAGGGCTGAGTATTGATGTTTGAGGTCTGAGGATTGAGGATTGAGGATTGAGAATCGAGGATTGAGGATTGAGGATTGAAGATTGAGGTTTGGGTATTGAGGATTGAAGAATGAGGAATGAGGATTGAGGATTGAGGATTGAGGATTGAAGAAAGAGTATTGAGGATTGAAGATTGAGGATTGGGGATTGGGGATTGAGGATTGAGGATTGAGGATTGAAGATTGAGGATGAGGGCTGAGGGTTGAGGATTGCGGTTTGAGGACTGAGGGCTGAGGATTGAAGATTGAGGATGAGGGCTGAGGGTTGAGGATTGAGGTTTGAGTATAGAATCCTGAGAATTAAGGTTTTCTATTGAGTGTTGAGAATTGAGGATTGATGGTTGAGTATTGAGGATTGAGGATTGGGGATTGAGGATTGAGAATTGAGGATTGAGGATTGAGGATTGAGGATTGTGAATGAGGGCTCAGGGCTGAGGATTGAGGTTTGAGTATAGAATCCTGAGAATTCAGGATTTTCTATTGAGTATTGGGAATTGAGGGTTGATGGTTGAGTATTGAGGATTGAGGATTGAGGATTGAGGATTGAGTATTGAAGATTGAGGATTGATGATTGAGGATTGAGGATTGAGGATTGAGGATTGAGGATTGAGGATTGAAGATTGAGTTTTCAGGATTGAGGATTGAGGATTGAGGATTGAGGATTGAGGATTGAGTATTGAGGATTGAAGATTGAGGATTGGGGACTGAGTGTTGAAGATTGAGGATTGAGGATTGGGTATTGAGGATTGAGGATTGAGGATTGAAGATTCAGAATTGAGGATTGAAGATTGAGGATTGGGGATTGAGGATTGTGCATTGAGGACTGAGTGTTGAGGGTTGAGTGATGAGAATTGATGAATGTGGATAGAAGTTTGAAGATTGCAGATTGAGTATTGAGTATTGAAAACTGTGAATTGAGGATATTCTATTGAGGATTGAGGATTGACAACTGATTGTTGATGACTGAGTGCTGAAGATTGAGGATTCAGGAATGCGGATTCAGAATTGAGGTTCGAGGACTGAGGATTGAGGATTGAGGATTGAGAACTGAGGATTGAGGATTGAGGATTGAAGATTGAGGATTGGGTATTGAGGATTGAAGAATGAGGATTGAGGATTGAGGATTGATGATTGAGGATTGAAGATTGAGGATTGAGGATTGAGTGTTGTGGATTGAGGACGAGGACTGAGGGCTGAGTATTGATGTTTGAGGTCTGAGGATTGAGGATTGAGGATTCAGAATTGAGGATTGAGGATTGAGGATTGAAGATTGAGGATTGGGTATTGAGGATTGAAGAATGAGAATTGAGGATTGAGGATTGAGGATTGAGGATTGAAGAAAGAGTATTGAGGATTGAAGATTGAGGATTGGGGATTGAGGATTGAGGATTGAGAATTGAAGATTGAGGATGAGGGCTGAGAGTTGAGGATTGAGGATTGAGGATTGAGGATTGTGAATGAGGGCTCAGGGTTGAGGATTTAGGTTTGAGTATAGAATCCTGAGAATTCAGGATATTATATTGAGTATTGAGAATTGAGGATTGATGTTTGAGTATTGAGGATTGAGGATTGAGGATTGAGGATTGAGTATTGAAGATTGAGGATTGATGATTGAGGATTGAGGATTGAGGATTGAGTATTGAGGATTGAGGATTGAAGATTGAGTATTCAGGATTGAGGATTGAGAATTGAGGATTGAGGATTGAGGATTGAAGATAGAGGATTGGGTATTGAGGATTGAAGAATGAGGATTGAGGATTGAGGATTGAGGATTGAGGATTGAAGAAAGAGTATTGAGGATTGAAGATTGAGGATTGGGGATTGAGGATTGAGGATTGAGGATTGATGATTGAGGATGAGGGCTGAGGGTTGACGATTGAGGTTTGAGGACTGAGGGCTGAGGATTGAGGATTGAGAGTTGAGGATTGAGGATTGAGGATTGAGGATTGTGAATGAGGGCTCAGGGATGAGGATTGAGGTTTGAGTATAGAATCCTGAGAATTAAGGATATTCTATTGAGTATTGAGAATTGAGGATTGATGGTTGAGTATTGAGGATTGAGGATTGAGGACTGAGGATTGTGAATGAGGGCTCAGGGCTGAGGATTGAGGTTTGAGTATAGAATCCTGAGAATTCAGGATATTCTATAGAGTATTGAGAATTGAGGATTGATGGTTGAGTATTGAGGATTGAGGATTGAGGATTGAGGATTGAGTATTGAAGATTGAGGATTGATGGTTGAGGATTGAGGTTTGAGGATTGAGGATTGAGGATTGAGGATTGAAGATTGAGTATTCAGGATTGAGGTTTGAGGATTGAGGATTGAGGATTGAGGATTGAGTATTGAGGGTTGAAGATTGAGGATTGGGGACTGAGTGTTGAAGATTGAGTATTGAGGATTGAGTATTGAGGATTGAGGATTGAGGATTGAAGATTCAGTATTGAGGATTGAAGATTGAGGATTGAGGATTGAGTATTGAGCATTGAGGACTGAGTGTTGAGGGTTGAGTGATGAGAATTGATGATTGTGGATAGAAGTTTGAAGATTGCAGATTGAGTATTGAGTATTGAAATCTGTGAATTAAGGATATTCTATTGAGGATTGAGGATTGACAACTGATTGTTGATGACTGAGGGCTGAAGATTGAGGATTCAGGAATGCGGATTCAGAATTGAGGTTCGAGGACTGAGGATTGAGGATTGAGGATTGAGAATTGACGTTTGAGGATTGAGGATTGAGGATTGAAGATTGAGTATTCAGGATTGAGGATTGAGGATTGAGGATTGAGGGTTGAGGATTGAGGATTGAGGATTGAAGATTGAGTATTGAGGATTGAAGATTGAGGATTGGGGATTGAGGATTGAGGATTGGGTATTGAGGATTGAAGAATGAGGATTGAGGATTGAGGATTGAGGATTGAGGATTGAAGAAAGAGTATTGAGGATTTAAGATTGAGGATTGGGGATTGAGGATTGAGGATTGAGGATTGAAGATTGAGGATGAGGGCTGAGGGTTGAGGATTGAGGTTTGAGGACTGAGGGCTGAGGATTGAGGATTGAGAGTTGAGGATTGAGGATTGAGGATTGTGAATGAGGGCTCAGGGTTGAGGATTGAGGTTTGAGTATAGAATCCTGAGAATTAAGGTTTTCTATTGAGTATTGAGAATTGAGGATTGATGGTTGAGTATTGAGGATTGAGGATTGGGGAATTGAGGATTGAGCATTGAGGATTGAGAATCGAGGATTGAGGATTGAGGATTGTGAATCAGGGCTCAGGGCCGAGGATTGAGGTTTGAGTATAGAATCCTGAGAATTAAGGTTTTCTATTGAGTATTGAGAATTGAGGATTGATGGTTGAGTATTGAGGATTGAGGATTGGGGACTGAGGATTGAAGATTGAGGATTGAGGATTGAGTATTGAGGATTGAGGATTGTGGATTGAAGATTCAGTATTGAGGATTGAAAATTGGGGATTGAGGATTGAGGATTGAGCATTGAGGACTGAGTGTTGAGGTTTGAGTGATGAGAATTGATGATTGTGGATAGTGGTTTGAAGATTGCAGATTGAGTATTGAGTATTGAAAACTGCGAACTGAGGGTATTCAATTGAGGATTGAGGATTGACAACTGATTGTTGATGACTGAGGGCTGAAGATTGAGGATTCAGGAATGCGGATTCAGAATTGAGGTTCGAGGTCTGAGGATTGAGGATTGAGGATTGAGAATTGAGGATTGAGGATTGAGGACTGAAGATTGAGGATTGGGTGTTGAGGAATGAATAATGAGGATTGAGGCTTGCGGATTGAGGATTGAGGATTGAAGAAAGAGTATTGAGGATTGAAGGTTGAGGATTGAGGATTGAGGATTGAGGATTGAAGATTGAGGATGTGGGCTGAAGGTTGAGGATTGAGGTTTGAGGACTGAGGGCTGAGGATTGAGGATTGAGAATTGAGGATTGAGGATTGAGGATTGAGGATTGTGAATGAGGGCTCAGGGTTGAGGGTTGAGGTTTGAGTATAGATCCCTGAGAATTCAGGATATTCTATTGAGTATTGAGAATTGAGGATTGATGGTTGAGTATTGAGGGTTGAGGATTGAGGATTGAGGATTGAGTATTGAAGATTGGGGATTGATGATTGAGGATTGAGGGTTGAGGATTGTGAATGAGGGCTCAGGGTTGAGGATTGAGGATTGATTATAGATCCCTGAGAATTCAGGATATTCTATTGAGTATTGAGAATTGAGGATTGATGGTTGAGTATTGAGGATTGAGGGTTGAGGATTTAGGATTGAAGATTGAGTATTCAGGATTGAGGATTGAGGATTGAGGATTGAGGATTGAGGATTGAGGATTGAGTATTGAAGATTGAGGATTGATGGTTGAGGATTGAGGTTTGAGGATTGAGGATTGAGGATTGAGGATTGAATATTGAGTATTCAGGATTGAGGTTTGAGGATTGAGGATTGTGAATGAGGGCTCAGGGATGAGGATTGAGGTTTGAGTATAGAATCCTGAGAATTCAGGATATTCTATTGAGTATTGAGAATTGAGGATTGATGTTTGAGCATTGAGGATTGAGGACTGAGGATTGGGTATTGAGGATTGAAGAATGAGGATTGAGGATTGAGGATTGAGGATTGAGGATCGAAGATTGTGTATTGAGGATTGAAGATTGACGATTGAGGATTGAGGATTGAGGATTGAGGATTGAACATTGAGGACTGAGTGTTGAGGGTTGAGTAATGGGAATTGTTGTTTGTGGACAGAGGTTTGAAGATTGCAGATTGAGTATAGAGTATTGAAAACTATGAATTGAGGATATTCTATGGAGGATTGAGGATTGACAACTGATTGTTGATGACTGAGGTCTGAAGATTGAGGACTCAGGATTGAGGATTCAGCATTGAGGTTTGAGGACTGAGGATTGAGGATTGAGGATTGAGGAATGAGGATTGAAGATTGAGGAATGTGGATTGAGGATTGTGGATTGAGGACGAGGACTGAGGTTTGAGTATTGATGTTTGAGGTCTGAGGATAGAGGATTGAGGATTGAGAATTGAGGATTGAGGATTCAGGATTGAAGATTGAGGAATGGGTATTGATTATTGAAGAATGAGGATTGAGGATTGAGGATTGTGGATTGAGGATTGAGGGTTGAGTATTGAAGATTGAGAATTGAGCATTGAGGATTGAAGATTGAGTATTGAGGATTGAAGATTGAGGATTGAGGATTGAGGATTGAAGATTGATGACTGAGTGTTGAGGGTTGAGTGATGAGAATTGATGATTGTGGATAGAAGTTTGAAGATTGCAGATTGAGTATTGAGTATTGAAAACTGTGAATTGAGGATATTCTATTGAGGATTGAGGATTGACAACTGATTGTTGATGACTGAGGGATGAAGATTGAGGATTCAGGAATGCGGATTCAGAATTGAGGTTCGAGGACTGGGGATTGAGGGTTGAGGATTGAGAATTGAGGTTTGAGGATTGAGGATTGAGGATTGAAGATTGGGTATTCAGGATTGTGGTTTGAGGACTGAGGATTGAGGATTGAGGATTGTGTATTGAGGATTGATTATTGAGGATTGAAGATTGAGGATTGGGTATTGAGGATTGAACATTGAGGTTTGAGGATTGAGGATTGAGGATTGAGGATTGAGGATTGAGGATTGAGGATTGAAGAATGAATATTGATGATTGAAGATTGAGGATTGAGGATTGAGGGTTGTGGATTCAGGACGAGGACTGAGGGCTGAGTATTGATGTTTGAGGTCTGAGGATTGAGGATTGAGGATTGAGAATCGAGGATTGAGGATTGAAGATTGAGGATTGGGTATTAAGGATTGAAGAATGAGGAATGAGGATTGAGGATTGAGGATTGAGGATTGAAGAAAGAGTGTTGAGGATTGAAGATTGAGGATTGGGGATTGAGGATTGATGATTGAGGATTGAAGATTGAGGATGAGGGCTGAGGGTTGAGGATTGCAGTTTGAGGACTGAGGGCTGAGGATTGAGGATTAAGGATTGAGGATGAGGGCTGAGGGTTGAAGATTGAGGTCTGAGGACTGAGGACTGAGGGTTGAGGATTGAGAATTGAGGATTGAGGATTGAGGATTGAAGATTGAGGATTGGGTATTGAGGATTGAAGAATGAGGATTGTGGATTGAGGATTGAGGATTGAGGATTGAGGATTGAAGATTGAGTATTGGGGATTAAAGGTTGAGAATTTAGGATTGGGGATTGATGATTGAGGATTGAAGATTGAGGATTGAAGATTGAGGACTGGGGACTGAGTGTTGAGGGTTGAGTGATGAGAATTGATGTTTGTGGATAGAGATTTGAAGATTGCAGACTGAGTATTGCGTATTGAAAACTCTGAACTGAGGATATTCTATTGAGGATTGAGGATTGACAACTGATTGTTGAGGACTGAGTGCTGAAGATTGAGGATTCAGGATTGAGGATTCAGGATTGTGGTTTGAGGACTGAGGATTGAGGATTGAGGTCTGAGGATTGAGGATTGAGGATTGAGAATTGAAGATTGAGGATTGAGGATTGAAGATTGAGGATTGGGTATTGAGGATTGAAGAATGAGGATTGAGGATTGAGGATTGAGGATTGAGGATTGAAGAAAGAGTATTGAGGATTGAAGATTGAGGATTGGGGATTGAGGATTGAGGATTGAGGATTGAAGATTGAGGATGAGGGCTGAGGCTTGAGGATTGAGGTTTGAGGACTGAGGGCTGAGGATTGAGGATTGAGAGTTGAGGATTGAGGATTGAGGATTGAGGATTGTGAATGAGGGCTCAGGGTTGAGGATTGAGGTTTGAGTATAGAATCCTGAGAATTAAGGTTTTCTATTGAGTATTGAGAATTGAGGATTGATGGTTGAGTATTGAGGATTGAGGATTGGGGATTGAGGATTGAGAATTGAGGATTGAGGATTGAGGATTGAGGATTGTGAATGAGGGCTCAGGGTTGAGGATTGAGGTTTGAGTATAGAATCCTGAGAATTCAGGATATTATGTTGAGTATTGAGAATTGAGTATTGATGTTTGAGTATTGACGATTGAGGATTGAGGATTGAGGATTGAGTATTGAAGATTGGTTATTGATGATTGAGGATTGAGGATTGAGGATTGAGGATTGAGTATTGAGGATTGAAGATTGAGGATTGTGGACTGAGGATTGAAGATTGAGGATTGAGGATTGAGTATTGAGGATTGAGGATTGAGGATTGAAGATTCAGTATTGAGGATTGAAGATTGAGGATTGAGGATTGAGTATTGAGCATTGAGGACTGAGTGTTGAGGGTTGAGTGATGAGAATTGATGATTGTGGATAGAAGTTTGAAGATTGCAGATTGAGTATTGAGTATTGAAATCTGTGAATTAAGGATATTCTATTGAGGATTGAGGATTGACAACTGATTGTTGATGACTGAGGGCTGAAGATTGAGGATTCAGGAATGCGGATTCAGAATTGAGGTTCGAGGACTGAGGATTGAGGATTGAGGATTGAGAATTGACGTTTGAGGATTGAGGATTGAGGATTGAAGATTGAGTATTCAGGATTGAGGATTGAGGATTGAGGATTGAGGGTTGAGGATTGAGGATTGAGGATTGAAGATTGAGTATTGAGGATTGAAGATTGAGGATTGGGGATTGAGGATTGAGGATTGGGTATTGAGGATTGAAGAATGAGGATTGAGGATTGAGGATTGAGGATTGAGGATTGAAGAAAGAGTATTGAGGATTTAAGATTGAGGATTGGGGATTGAGGATTGAGGATTGAGGATTGAAGATTGAGGATGAGGGCTGAGGGTTGAGGATTGAGGTTTGAGGACTGAGGGCTGAGGATTGAGGATTGAGAGTTGAGGATTGAGGATTGAGGATTGTGAATGAGGGCTCAGGGTTGAGGATTGAGGTTTGAGTATAGAATCCTGAGAATTAAGGTTTTCTATTGAGTATTGAGAATTGAGGATTGATGGTTGAGTATTGAGGATTGAGGATTGGGGAATTGAGGATTGAGCATTGAGGATTGAGAATCGAGGATTGAGGATTGAGGATTGTGAATCAGGGCTCAGGGCCGAGGATTGAGGTTTGAGTATAGAATCCTGAGAATTAAGGTTTTCTATTGAGTATTGAGAATTGAGGATTGATGTTTGAGTATTGAGGATTGAGGATTGGGGACTGAGGATTGAAGATTGAGGATTGAGGATTGAGTATTGAGGATTGAGGATTGTGGATTGAAGATTCAGTATTGAGGATTGAAAATTGAGGATTGAGGATTGAGGATTGAGCATTGAGGACTGAGTGTTGAGGTTTGAGTGATGAGAATTGATGATTGTGGATAGTGGTTTGAAGATTGCAGATTGAGTATTGAGTATTGAAAACTGCGAACTGAGGGTATTCTATTGAGGATTGAGGATTGACAACTGATTGTTGATGACTGAGGGCTGAAGATTGAGGATTCAGGAATGCGGATTCAGAATTGAGGTTCGAGGTCTGAGGATTGAGGATTGAGGATTGAGAATTGAGGATTGAGGATTGAGGACTGAAGATTGAGGATTGGGTGTTGAGGAATGAATAATGAGGATTGAGGCTTGCGGATTGAGGATTGAGGATTGAAGAAAGAGTATTGAGGATTGAAGGTTGAGGATTGAGGATTGAGGATTGAGGATTGAAGATTGAGGATGTGGGCTGAAGGTTGAGGATTGAGGTTTGAGGACTGAGGACTGAGGATTGAGGATTGAGAATTGAGGATTGAGGATTGAGGATTGAGGATTGTGAATGAGGGCTCAGGGTTGAGGGTTGAGGTTTGAGTATAGATCCCTGAGAATTCAGGATATTCTATTGAGTATTGAGAATTGACGATTGATGGTTGAGTATTGAGGGTTGAGGATTGAGGATTGAGGATTGAGTATTGAAGATTGGGGATTGATGATTGAGGATTGAGGGTTGAGGATTGTGAATGAGGGCTCAGGGTTGAGGATTGAGGTTTGAGTATAGATCCCTGAGAATTCAGGATATTCTATTGAGTATTGAGAATTGAGGATTGATGGTTGAGTATTGAGGATTGAGGGTTGAGGATTTAGGATTGAAGATTGAGTATTCAGGATTGAGGATTGAGGATTGAGGATTGAGGATTGAGGATTGAGGATTGAGTATTGAAGATTGAGGATTGATGGTTGAGGATTGAGGTTTGAGGATTGAGGATTGAGGATTGAGGATTGAATATTGAGTATTCAGGATTGAGGTTTGAGGATTGAGGATTGTGAATGAGGGCTCAGGGATGAGGATTGAGGTTTGAGTATAGAATCCTGAGAATTCAGGATATTCTATTGAGTATTGAGAATTGAGGATTGATGTTTGAGCATTGAGGATTGAGGACTGAGGATTGGGTATTGAGGATTGAAGAATGAGGATTGAGGATTGAGGATTGAGGATTGAGGATCGAAGATTGTGTATTGAGGATTGAAGATTGACGATTGAGGATTGAGGATTGAGGATTGAGGATTGAACATTGAGGACTGAGTGTTGAGGGTTGAGTAATGGGAATTGTTGTTTGTGGACAGAGGTTTGAAGATTGCAGATTGAGTATAGAGTATTGAAAACTATGAATTGAGGATATTCTATGGAGGATTGAGGATTGACAACTGATTGTTGATGACTGAGGTCTGAAGATGGAGGATTCAGGATTGAGGATTCAGCATTGAGGTTTGAGGACTGAGGATTGAGGTTTGAGGATTGAGGAATGAGGATTGAAGATTGAGGAATGTGGATTGAGGATTGTGGATTGAGGACGAGGACTGAGGTTTGAGTATTGATGTTTGAGGTCTGAGGATAGAGGATTGAGGATTGAGAATTGAGGATTGAGGATTCAGGATTGAAGATTGAGGAATGGGTATTGATTATTGAAGAATGAGGATTGAGGATTGAGGATTGTGGATTGAGGATTGAGGGTTGAGTATTGAAGATTGAGAATTGAGCATTGAGGATTGAAGATTGAGTATTGAGGATTGAAGATTGAGGATTGAGGATTGAGGATTGAAGATTGATGACTGAGTGTTGAGGGTTGAGTGATGAGAATTGATGATTGTGGATAGAAGTTTGAAGATTGCAGATTGAGTATTGAGTATTGAAAACTGCGAACTGAGGGTATTCTATTGAGGATTGAGGATTGACAACTGATTGTTGATGACTGAGGGCTGAAGATTGAGGATTCAGGAATGCGGATTCAGAATTGAGGTTCGAGGTCTGAGGATTGAGGATTGAGGATTGAGAATTGAGGATTGAGGATTGAGGACTGAAGATTGAGGATTGGGTGTTGAGGAATGAATAATGAGGATTGAGGCTTGCGGATTGAGGATTGAGGATTGAAGAAAGAGTATTGAGGATTGAAGGTTGAGGATTGAGGATTGAGGATTGAGGATTGAAGATTGAGGATGTGGGCTGAAGGTTGAGGATTGAGGTTTGAGGACTGAGGGCTGAGGATTGAGGATTGAGAATTGAGGATTGAGGATTGAGGATTGAGGATTGTGAATGAGGGCTCAGGGTTGAGGGTTGAGGTTTGAGTATAGATCCCTGAGAATTCAGGATATTCTATTGAGTATTGAGAATTGAGGATTGATGGTTGAGTATTGAGGGTTGAGGATTGAGGATTGAGGATTGAGTATTGAAGATTGGGGATTGATGATTGAGGATTGAGGGTTGAGGATTGTGAATGAGGGCTCAGGGTTGAGGATTGAGGTTTGAGTATAGATCCCTGAGAATTCAGGATATTCTATTGAGTATTGAGAATTGAGGATTGATGGTTGAGTATTGAGGATTGAGGGTTGAGGATTTAGGATTGAAGATTGAGTATTCAGGATTGAGGATTGAGGATTGAGGATTGAGGATTGAGGATTGAGGATTGAGTATTGAAGATTGAGGATTGATGGTTGAGGATTGAGGTTTGAGGATTGAGGATTGAGGATTGAGGATTGAATATTGAGTATTCAGGATTGAGGTTTGAGGATTGAGGATTGTGAATGAGGGCTCAGGGATGAGGATTGAGGTTTGAGTATAGAATCCTGAGAATTCAGGATATTCTATTGAGTATTGAGAATTGAGGATTGATGTTTGAGCATTGAGGATTGAGGACTGAGGATTGGGTATTGAGGATTGAAGAATGAGGATTGAGGATTGAGGATTGAGGATTGAGGATCGAAGATTGTGTATTGAGGATTGAAGATTGACGATTGAGGATTGAGGATTGAGGATTGAGGATTGAACATTGAGGACTGAGTGTTGAGGGTTGAGTAATGGGAATTGTTGTTTGTGGACAGAGGTTTGAAGATTGCAGATTGAGTATAGAGTATTGAAAACTATGAATTGAGGATATTCTATGGAGGATTGAGGATTGACAACTGATTGTTGATGACTGAGGTCTGAAGATTGAGGATTCAGGATTGAGGATTCAGCATTGAGGTTTGAGGACTGAGGATTGAGGTTTGAGGATTGAGGAATGAGGATTGAAGATTGAGGAATGTGGATTGAGGATTGTGGATTGAGGACGAGGACTGAGGTTTGAGTATTGATGTTTGAGGTCTGAGGATAGAGGATTGAGGATTGAGAATTGAGGATTGAGGATTCAGGATTGAAGATTGAGGAATGGGTATTGATTATTGAAGAATGAGGATTGAGGATTGAGGATTGTGGATTGAGGATTGAGGGTTGAGTATTGAAGATTGAGAATTGAGCATTGAGGATTGAAGATTGAGTATTGAGGATTGAAGATTGAGGATTGAGGATTGAGGATTGAAGATTGATGACTGAGTGTTGAGGGTTGAGTGATGAGAATTGATGATTGTGGATAGAAGTTTGAAGATTGCAGATTGAGTATTGAGTATTGAAAACTGTGAATTGAGGATATTCTATTGAGGATTGAGGATTGACAACTGATTGTTGATGACTGAGGGATGAAGATTGAGGATTCAGGAATGCGGATTCAGAATTGAGGTTCGAGGACTGGGGATTGAGGGTTGAGGATTGAGAATTGAGGTTTGAGGATTGAGGATTGAGGATTGAAGATTGGGTATTCAGGATTGTGGTTTGAGGACTGAGGATTGAGGATTGAGGATTGTGTATTGAGGATTGATTATTGAGGATTGAAGATTGAGGATTGGGTATTGAGGATTGAACATTGAGGTTTGAGGATTGAGGATTGAGGATTGAGGATTGAGGATTGAGGATTGAGGATTGAAGAATGAATATTGATGATTGAAGATTGAGGATTGAGGATTGAGGGTTGTGGATTCAGGACGAGGACTGAGGGCTGAGTATTGATGTTTGAGGTCTGAGGATTGAGGATTGAGGATTGAGAATCGAGGATTGAGGATTGAGGATTGAAGATTGAGGATTGGGTATTAAGGACTGAAGAATGAGGAATGAGGATTGAGGATTGAGGATTGAGGATTGAAGATTGAGTATTGGGGATTAAAGGTTGAGAATTTAGGATTGGGGATTGATGATTGAGGATTGAAGATTGAGGATTGAAGATTGAGGACTGGGGACTGAGTGTTGAGGGTTGAGTGATGAGAATTGATGTTTGTGGATAGAGATTTGAAGATTGCAGACTGAGTATTGCGTATTGAAAACTCTGAACTGAGGATATTCTATTGAGGATTGAGGATTGACAACTGATTGTTGAGGACTGAGTGCTGAAGATTGAGGATTCAGGATTGAGGATTCAGGATTGTGGTTTGAGGACTGAGGATTGAGGATTGAGGTCTGAGGATTGAGGATTGAGGATTGAGAATTGAAGATTGAGGATTGAGGATTGAAGATTGAGGATTGGGTATTGAGGATTGAAGAATGAGGATTGAGGATTGAGGATTGAGGATTGAGGATTGAAGAAAGAGTATTGAGGATTGAAGATTGAGGATTGGGGATTGAGGATTGAGGATTGAGGATTGAAGATTGAGGATGAGGGCTGAGGCTTGAGGATTGAGGTTTGAGGACTGAGGGCTGAGGATTGAGGATTGAGAGTTGAGGATTGAGGATTGAGGATTGAGGATTGTGAATGAGGGCTCAGGGTTGAGGATTGAGGTTTGAGTATAGAATCCTGAGAATTAAGGTTTTCTATTGAGTATTGAGAATTGAGGATTGATGGTTGAGTATTGAGGATTGAGGATTGAGGACTGAGGATTGTGAATGAGGGCTCAGGGCTGAGGATTGAGGTTTCAGTATAGAATCCTGAGAATTCAGGATATTCTATTGAGTATTGAGAATTGAGGATTGATGGTTGAGTATTGAGGATTGAGGATTGAGGATTGAGTATTGAAGATTGAGGATTGATGGTTGAGGATTGAGGTTTGAGGATTGAGGATTGAGGATTGAGGATTGAAGATTGAGTATTCAGGATTGAGGTTTGAGGATTGAGGATTGAGGATTGAGGATTGAGTATTGAGGATTGAAGATTGAGGATTGGGGACTGAGTGTTGAAGATTGAGTATTGAGGATTGAGTATTGAGGATTGAGGATTGAGTATTGAAGATTCAGTATTGAGGATTGAAGATTGAGGTTTGAGGATTGAGGATTGAGCATTGAGGACTGAGTGTTGAGGGTTGAGTGATGAGAATTGATGATTGTGGATAGAAGTTTGAAGATTGCAGATTGAGCATTGAGTATTGAAATCTGTGAATTAAGGATATTCTATTGAGGATTGAGGATTGACAACTGATTGTTGATGACTGAGGGCTGAAGATTGAGGATTCAGGAATGCGGATTCAGAATTGAGGTTCGAGGACTGAGGATTGAGGATTGAGGATTGAGAATTGAGGTTTGAGGATTGAGGATTGAGGATTGAAGATTGAGTATTCAGGATTGAGGATTGAGGATTGAGGATTGAGGATTGAGGGTTGAGGATTGAGGATTGAGGATTGAAGATTGAGTATTGAGGATTGAAGATTGAGGATTGGGGATTGAGGATTGAGGATTGGGTATTGAGGATTGAAGAATGAGGATTGAGGATTGAGGATTGAGGATTGATGATTGAAGAAAGAGCATTGAGGATTTAAGATTGAGGATTGGGGATTGAGGATTGAGGATTGAGGATTGAAGATTGAGGATGAGGGCTGAGGGTTGAGGATTGAGGTTTGAGGACTGAGGGCTGAGGTTTGAGGATTGAGAGTTGAGGATTGAGGATTGAGGATTGAGGATTGTGAATGAGGGCTCAGGGTTGAGGATTGAGGTTTGAGTATAGAATCCTGAGAATTAAGGTTTTCTATTGAGTATTGAGAATTGAGGATTGATGGTTGAGTATTGAGGATTGAGTATTGGGGAATTGAGGATTGAGCATTGAGGATTGAGGATTGAGGATTGAGGATTGAGGATTGTGAATCAGGGCTCAGGGCTGAGGATTGAGGTTTGAGTATAGAATCCTGAGAATTCAGGATATTCTATTGAGTATTGAGAATTGAGGATTGATGGTTGAGTATTGAGGATTGAGGATTGAGGATTGAGGATTGAGTATTGAAGATTGAGGATTGATGATTGAGGATTGAGGATTGAGGATTGAGGATTGAGGATTGAGGATTGAAGATTGAGTATTCAGGATTGAGGATTGAGGATTGAGGATTGAGGATTGAGGATTGAGTATTGAGGATTGAAGATTGAGGATTGGAGACTGAGTGTTGAAGATTGAGGATTGAGGATTGAGTATTGAGGATTGAGGATTGAAAATTGAGGATTGGGTATTGAGGATTGAAGAATGAGGATTGTGGATTGAGGATTGAGGATTGTGAATGAGGGCTCAGGGTTGAGGATTGAGGTTTGAGTATAGAATCCTGAGAATTCAGGATATTATATTGAGTATTGAGAATTGAGGATTGATGTTTGAGTATTGACGATTGAGGATTGAGGATTGAGGATTGAGTATTGAAGATTGGTTATTGATGATTGAGGATTGAGGATTGAGGATTGAGGATTGGGGACTGAGGATTGAAGATTGAGGATTGAGGATTGAGTATTGAGGATTGAGGATTGTGGATTGAAGATTCAGTATTGAGGATTGAAAATTGAGAATTGAGGATTGAGGATTGAGCATTGAGGACTGAGTGTTGAGGTTTGAGTGATGAGAATTGATGATTGTGGATAGTGGTTTGAAGATTGCAGATTGAGTATTGAGTATTGAAAGCTGCGAACTGAGGATATTCTATTGAGGATTGAGGATTGACAACTGATTGTTGATGACTGAGGGCTGAAGATTGAGGATTCAGGAATGCGGATTCAGAATTGAGGTTCGAGGACTGAGGATTGAGGATTGAGGATTGAGAACTGAGGATTGAGGATTGAGGACTGAAGATTGAGGATTGGGTGTTGAGGATTGAATAATGAGGATTGAGGCTTGCGGATTGAGGATTGAGGATTGAAGAAAGAGTATTGAGGATTGAAGGTTGAGGATTGAGGATTGAGGATTGAGTATTGAGGATTGAAGATTGAGGATTGGGGATTGAGGATTGAGGATTGAGGATTGAAGATTGAGGATGTGGGCTGAGGGTTGAGGATTGAGGTTTGAGGACTGAGGGCTGAGGATTGAGGATTGAGAATTGAGGATTGAGGATTGAGGATTGAGGATTGTGAATGAGGGCTCAGGGCTGAGGGTTGAGGTTTGAGTATAGATCCCTGAGAATTCAGGATATTCTATTGAGTATTGAGAATTGAGGATTCATGGTTGAGTATTGAGGGTTGAGGATTGAGGATTGAGGATTGAGTATTGAAGATTGAGGATTGATGATTGAGGATTGAGGGTTGAGGATTGTGAATGAGGGCTCAGGGTTGAGGATTGAGGTTTGAGTATAGATCCCTGAGAATTCAGGATATTCTATTGAGTATTGAGAATTGAGGATTGATGGTTGAGTATTGAGGATTGAGGATTGAGGATTTAGGATTGAAGATTGAGTATTCAGGATTGAGGATTGAGGATTGAGGATTGAGGATTGAGGATTGAGGATTGAGTATTGAAGATTGAGGATTGATGGTTGAGGATTGAGGTTTGAGGATTGAGGATTGAGGATTGAGGATTGAAGATTGAGTATTCAGGATTGAGGTTTGAGGATTGAGGATTGTGAATGAGGGCTCAGGGATGAGGATTGAGGTTTGAGTATAGAATCCTGAGAATTCAGGATATTCTATTGAGTATTGAGAATTGAGGATTGATGTTTGAGCATTGAGGATTGAGGACTGAGGATTGGGTATTGAGGATTGAAGAATGAGGATTGAGGATTGAGGATTGAGGATTGAGGATCGAAGATTGTGTATTGAGGATTGAAGATTGACGATTGAGGATTGAGGATTGAGGATTGAGGATTGAACATTGAGGACTGAGTGTTGAGGGTTGAGTAATGGGAATTGTTGTTTGTGGACAGAGGTTTGAAGATTGCAGATTGAGTATAGAGTATTGAAAACTATGAATTGAGGATATTCTATGGAGGATTGAGGATTGACAACTGATTGTTGATGACTGAGGTCTGAAGATTGAGGATTCAGGATTGAGGATTCAGCATTGAGGTTTGAGGACTGAGGATTGAGGATTGAGGATTGAGGAATGAGGATTGAAGATTGAGGAATGTGGATTGAGGGTTGTGGATTGAGGACGAGGACTGAGGTTTGAGTATTGATGTTTGAGGTCTGAGGATAGAGGATTGAGGATTGAGAATTGAGGATTGAGGATTCAGAATTGAAGATTGAGGATTGGGTATTGATTATTGAAGAATGAGGGTTGAGGATTGAGGATTGTGGATTGAGGATTGAGGGTTGAGTATTGAAGATTGAGAATTGAGGATTGAGGATTGAAGATTGAGTATTGAGGATTGAAGATTGAGGATTGAGGATTGAGGATTGAAGATTGATGACTGAGTGTTGAGGGTTGAGTGATGAGAATTGATGTTTGTGGATTGAGATTTGAAGATTGAAAAATGGGGATTGGGTATTGAAAACTGTGATTTGAGGATATTCTATTGAGGATTGAGAATTGACAATTGATTGTTGTGGACCGACGGCTGAAGATTGAGGATTCAGGATTGAGGATTCCGGATTGAGGTTTGAGGACTGAGGATTGAGGGTTGAGGATTGAGAATTGAGGATTGACGTTTGACGATTGAGGATTGAGGATGGAGGATTGAAGACAGAGGACTGAGTATTGAGGATTGAGTGTTGAGAATTGATGTTTGAGGACTGAGATTTGATTATTGAATTTTGTGGATTGAGTATTGCACCATGAGAATTCAGGATATTCTATTGAGTATTGAGAACTGTGGATTGATGGTTGAGTATTGAGGATTGATGGTTGAGTGTTGTGTGTTGAATATTGCGGATTGAGCATTGAGGATTGAGGATTGAGGATTGAAGATTGAGGATTGGGGATTAAGGTTTGGCGATTGAGGATTGAGTACTGAGGATTGTGAATTGTGGATTGAGTATTGAGGATTGAGTATTGAGGATTGAATATTGAGGATTGAGGAATGAGGATTGAAGATTGAGGACTGAGTGTTGATGGTTGAGTGACGAGAACTGATGTTTGTGGATTGAGATTTGAAGATTGAAGAATGGGGATTGAGTATTGAAATCTGTGAATTGATGATATTCTATTGAGGATTAAGGATTGACAATTGATTTTTGAGGACTGAGAGCTGAAGATTAAGGATTCAGGATCGAGGATTTGGGATTGAGGTTTGAGGAATGAGGATTGAGGGTTGAAGATTGAGTATTGAGGATTGAAAATTGAGGATTGAGGATTGAGAACTAAGGATTGGGGATGAGGGCTGAGTGTTGAGGATTGACGTTAGAGGACTGAGGACTGAGGGTTGAGGATTGAGAATTGAGGATTGAGGATTGCGGATTGAAGATTGAGGATTGGGTATTGAGGATTGAAGAATGAGGATTGAGGATTGAGGATTGAGGATTGAGGATTGAGGATTGAGGATTGAGGACTGAAGATTGAGTATTGAGTATTGAAGATTGATGATTGGGGATTGAGGATTGAGGATTGAGGATTGAAGATTGAGGATTGAAGATTGAGTATTGAGGATTGAAGATTGAGGATTGAGGATTGAAGATTGAGGATTGGGTATTGAGGACTGAAGAATGAGGATTGAGGATTGAGGATTGAGGATTGAGGATTGAAGATTGAGTATTGAGGATTGAAGGTTGACGGTTGAGTATTGAGGATTGGGGATTGAGGATTGAGGATTGAGGATAGAGGATTGAAGATTGAGTATTGAGGATTGAAGATTGATGATTGAGGATTGAGGATTGAGGATTGAGGATTGAGTATTGAGGGTTGAAGATTGAGGATTGGGGACTGATTGTTGAAGATTGAGGATTGAGGATTGAGTATTGAGGATTCAGGATTGAAGATTCAGTATTGAGGATTGAAGATTGAGGATTGAGGATTGAGTATTGAGCATTGAGGACTGAGTGTTGAGGGTTGAGTGATGAGAATTGATGATTGTGGATAGAAGTTTGAAGATTGCAGATTGAGTATTGAGTATTGAAAACTGTGAATTGAGGATATTCTATTGAGGATTGAGGATTGACAACTGATTGTTGATGACTGAGGGATGAAGATTGAGGATTCAGGAATGCGGATTCAGAATTGAGGTTCGAGGACTGGGGATTGAGGGTTGAGGATTGAGAATTGAGGTTTGAGGATTGAGGATTGAGGATTGAAGATTGGGTATTCAGGATTGAGGATTGAGGATTGAGGATTGAGGATTGAAGATTGAGGATTGAGGATTGAGTGTTGTGGATTGAGGACGAGGACTGAGGGCTGAGTATTGATGTTTGAGGTCTGAGGATTGAGGATTGAGGATTGAGGTTTGAGGACTGAGGATTGAGGATTGAGGATTGAGGAATGAGGATTGAAGATTGAGGAATGTGGATTGAGGGTTGTAGATTGAGGACGAGGACTGAGGTTTGAGTATTGATGTTTGAGGTCTGAGGATAGAGGATTGAGGATTGAGAATTGAGGATTGGGGATTCAGGATTGAAGATTGAGGATTGGGTATTGATTATTGAAGAATGAGGATTGAGGATTGAGGATTGTGGATTGAGGATTGAGGGTTGAGTATTGAAGATTGAGAATTGAGGATTGAGGATTGAAGATTGAGTATTGAGGATTGAAGATTGAGGATTGAGAATTGAGGATTGAAGATTGATGACTGAGTGTTGAGGGTTGAGTGATGAGAATTGATGTTTGTGGATTGAGATTTGAAGATTGAAGAATGGGGATTGGGTATTGAAAACTGTGATTTGAGGATATTCTATTGAGGATTGAGAATTGACAATTGATTGTTGTGGACCGACGGCTGAAGATTGAGGATTCAGGATTGAGGATTCCGGATTGAGGTTTGAGGACTGAGGATTGAGGGTTGAGGATTGAGAATTGAGGATTGACGCTTGACGATTGAGGATTGAGGATGGAGGATTGAAGACAGAGGACTGAGTATTGAGGATTGAGTGTTGAGAATTGATGTTTGAGGACTGAGATTTGATTATTGAATTTTGTGGATTGGGTATTGCACCATGAGAATTCAGGATATTCTATTGAGTATTGAGAACTGTGGATTGATGGTTGAGTATTGAGGATTGATGGTTGAGGGTTGTGTGTTGAATATTGCGGATTGAGCATTGAGGATTGAGGATTGAGGATTGAAGATTGAGGATTGGGGATTAAGGATTGGCGATTGTGGATTGAGTACTGAGGATTGTGAATTGTGGATTGAGTATTGAGGATTGAGTATTGAGGATTGAATATTGAGGATTGAGGAATGAGGATTGAAGAATGAGGATTGAGGATTGAGGATTGAGGATTGAGGATTGAAGATTGAGTATTGAGGATTGAAGGTTGACGGTTGAGTATTGAGGATTGGGGATTGAGGATTGAGGAATGAGGATTGAAGATTGAGGAATGTGGATTGAGGGTTGTAGATTGAGGACAAGGACTGAGGGTTGAGGATTGAGGTTTGAGGACTGAGGGCTGAGGATTGAGGATTGAGAATTGAGGATTGAGGATTGAGGATTGAGGATTGTGAATGAGGGCTCAGGGTTGAGGATTGAGGTTTGAGTATAGAATCCTGAGAATTCAGGATATTCTATTGAGTATTGAGAATTGAGGATTGATGTTTGAGCATTGAGGATTGAGGACTGAGGATTGAGGATTGAATATTGAAGATTGAGGATTGATGATTGAGGATTGAGGATTGAAGATTGAGGATTGAGGATTGAGGATTGAAGATTGAGTATTCAGGATTGAGGGTTGAGGATTGAGGATTGAGGATTGAGGATTGAGTATTGAGGATTGAAGATGGAGGATTGGGGACTGAGGATTGAAGATTGAGGATTGAGGATTGAGTATTGAGGATTGAGGATTGTGGATTGAGGATTCAGTATTGAGGATTGAAGATTGAGAATTGAGGATTGAGGATTGAGCATTGAGGACTGAGTGTTGAGGTTTGAGTGATGAGAATTGGTGATTGTGGATAGTGGTTTGAAGATTGCAGATTGAGTATTGAGTATTGAAAACTGCGAACTGAGGATATTCTATTGGGGATTGAGGATTGACAACTGATTGTTGATGACTGAGGGCTGAAGATTGAGGATTCAGGAATGCGGATTCAGAATTGAGGTTCGAGGACTGAGGATTGAGGATTGAGAATTGAGAATTGAGGATTGAGGATTGAGGATTGAAGATTGAGGATTGGGTATTGAGGATTGAAGAATCAGGATTGAGGATTGAGGATTGAGGATTGAGGATTGAAGATTGAGGATTGAGGATTGAGTGTTGTGGATTGAGGACGAGTACTGAGGGCTGAGTATTGATGTTTGAGGTCTGAGGATTGAGGATTGAGGATTGAGAATTGAGAATTGAGGATTGAGGATTGAAGATTGAGGATTGGGTATTGAGGATTGAAGAATGAGGATTGAGGATTGAGGATTGAGGATTGAGGATTGAAGAAAGAGTATTGAGGATTGAAGATTGAGGATTGGGGATTGAGAATTGAGGATTGAGGATTGAAGATTGAGGATGTGGGCTGAGGGTTGAGGATTGAGGTTTGAGGACTGACGGCTGAGGATTGAGGATTGAGAATTGAGGATTGAGGATTGAGGATTGAGGATTGTGAATGAGGGCTCAGGGTTGAGGATTGAGGTTTGAGTATAGATCCCTGAGAATTCAGGATATTCTATTGAGTATTGAGAATTGAGGATTGATGGTTGAGTATTGAGGATTGAGGATTGAGGCTTGAGGATTGAGTATTGAAGATTGAGTATTGATGATTGAGGATTGAGGATTGAGGATTGAGGATTGAGGATTTAGGATTGAAGATTGAGTATTCAGGATTGAGGGTTGAGGATTGAGGATTGAGGATTGAGGATTGAGTATTGAGGATTGAAGATTGAGGATTGGGGACTGAGGATTGAAGATTGAGGATTGAGGATTGAGTATTGAGGATTGAGGATTGTGGATTGAAGATTCAGTATTGAGGATTGAAGATTGAGAATTGAGGATTGAGGATTGAGGATTGAGGACTGAGTGTTGAGGGTTGAGTGATGAGAATTGATGATTGTGGATAGAGGTTTGAAGATTGCAGATTGAGTATTGAGTATTGAAAACTGTGAATTGAGGATATTCTATTGAGGATTTAGGATTGACAACTGATTGTTGATGACTGAGAGCTGAAGATTGAGGATTCAGGAATGAGGATTCAGAATTGAGTATTCAGAATTGAGGTTTGAGGACCGAGGATTGACGGTTGAGGATTGAGTATTGAAGATTGAAGATTGAGGATTGAGGATTGAGGATTGAGGATTGAAGATTGAGGATTGGGTATTGAGGATTGATGAATGAGGATTGAGGATTGAGCATTGATGACTGAGTGTTGAGGTTTGAGTGATGAGAATTGGTGATTGTGGATAGTGGTTTGAAGATTGCAGATTGAGTATTGAGTATTGAAAACTGCGAACTGAGGATATTCTATTGGGGATTGAGGATTGACAACTGATTGTTGATGACTGAGGGCTGAAGATTGAGGATTCAGGAATGCGGATTCAGAATTGAGGTTCGAGGACTGAGGATTGAGGATTGAGGATTGAGAATTGAGGATTGAGGATTGAGGATTGAAGATTGAGGATTGGGTATTGAGGATTGAAGAATCAGGATTGAGGATTGAGGATTGAGGATTGAGGATTGAAGATTGAGGATTGAGGATTGAGTGTTGTGGATTGAGGACGAGGACTGAGGGCTGAGTATTGATGTTTGAGGTCTGAGGATTGAGGATTGAGGATTGAGAATTGAGAATTGAGGATTGAGGATTGAAGATTGAGGATTGGGTATTGAGGATTGAAGAATGAGGATTGAGGATTGAGGATTGAGGATTGAGGATTGAAGAAAGAGTATTGAGGATTGAAGATTGAGGATTGGGGATTGAGAATTGAGGATTGAGGATTGAAGATTGAGGATGTGGGCTGAGGGTTGAGGATTGAGGTTTGAGGACTGACGGCTGAGGATTGAGGATTGAGAATTGAGGATTGAGGATTGAGGATTGAGGATTGTGAATGAGGGCTCAGGGTTGAGGATTGAGGTTTGAGTATAGATCCCTGAGAATTCAGGATATTCTATTGAGTATTGAGAATTGAGGATTGATGGTTGAGTATTGAGGATTGAGGATTGAGGCTTGAGGATTGAGTATTGAAGATTGAGGATTGATGATTGAGGATTGAGGATTGAGGATTGAGGATTGAGGATTGAGGATTTAGGATTGAAGATTGAGTATTCAGGATTGAGGGTTGAGGATTGAGGATTGAGGATTTAGGATTGAGTATTGAGGATTGAAGATTGAGGATTGGGGACTGAGGATTGAAGATTGAGGATTGAGGATTGAGTATTGAGGATTGAGGATTGTGGATTGAAGATTCAGTATTGAGGATTGAAGATTGAGAATTGAGGATTGAGGATTGAGGATTGAGGACTGAGTGTTGAGGGTTGAGTGATGAGAATTGATGATTGTGGATAGAGGTTTGAAGATTGCAGATTGAGTATTGAGTATTGAAAACTGTGAATTGAGGATATTCTATTGAGGATTTAGGATTGACAACTGATTGTTGATGACTGAGAGCTGAAGATTGAGGATTCAGGAATGAGGATTCAGAATTGAGTATTCAGAATTGAGGTTTGAGGACCGAGGATTGACGGTTGAGGATTGAGTATTGAAGATTGAAGATTGAGGATTGAGGATTGAGGATTGAGGATTGAAGATTGAGGATTGGGTATTGAGGATTGATGAATGAGGATTGAGGATTGATGATTTAGGATTGAGGATTGAGGATTGAAGATTGAGGATTGGGTATTGAGGATTGAAGAATGAGGATTGAGGATTGAGGATTGAGGATTGAGGATCGAAGATTGTGTATTGAGGATTGAAGATTGACGATTGAGGATTGAGGATTGAGGATTGAGGATTGAACATTGAGGACTGAGTGTTGAGGGTTGAGTAATGGGAATTGTTGTTTGTGGACAGAGGTTTGAAGATTGCAGATTGAGTATAGAGTATTGAAAACTATGAATTGAGGATATTCTATGGAGGATTGAGGATTGACAACTGATTGTTGATGACTGAGGTCTGAAGATTGAGGATTCAGGATTGAGGATTCAGCATTGAGGTTTGAGGACTGAGGATTGAGGATTGAGGATTGAGGAATGAGGATTGAAGATTGAGGAATGTGGATTGAGGGTTGTAGATTGAGGACGAGGACTGAGGTTTGAGTATTGATGTTTGAGGTCTGAGGATAGAGGATTGAGGATTGAGAATTGAGGATTGAGGATTCAGGAGTGAAGATTGAGGATTGGGTATTGATTATTGAAGAATGAGGATTGAGGATTCAGGATTGTGGATTGAGGTTTGAGGGTTGAGTATTGAAGATTGAGAATTGAGGATTGAGGATTGAAGATTGAGTATTGAGGATTGAAGATTGAGGATTGAGAATTGAGGATTGAAGATTGATGACTGAGTGTTGAGGGTTGAGTGATGAGAATTGATGTTTGTGGATTGAGATTTGAAGATTGAAGAATGGGGATTGGGTATTGAAAACTGTGATTTGAGGATATTCTATTGAGGATTGAGAATTGACAATTGATTGTTGTGGACCGACGGCTGAAGATTGAGGATTCAGGATTGAGGATTCCGGATTGAGGTTTGAGGACTGAGGATTGAGGGTTGAGGATTGAGAATTGAGGATTGACGCTTGACGATTGAGGATTGAGGATGGAGGATTGAAGACAGAGGACTGAGTGTTGATGGTTGAGTGACGAGAACTGATGTTTGTAGATTGAGATTTGAAGATTGAAGAATGGGGATTGAGTATTGAAATCTGTGAATTGAGGATATTCTATTGAGGATTAAGGATTGACAATTGATTTTTGAGGACTGAGAGCTGAAGATTGAGGATTCAGGATCGAGGATTTGGGATTGAGGTTTGAGGAATGAGGATTGAGGGTTGAAGATTGAGTATTGAGGATTGAAAATTGAGGATTGAGGATTGAGAACTAAGGATTGGGGATGAGGGCTGAGTGTTGAGGATAGACGTTAGAGGACTGAGGACTGAGGGTTGAGGATTGAGAATTGAGGATTGAGGATTGAGGATTGAAGATTGAGGATTGGGTATTGAGGATTGAAGAATGAGGATTGAGGATTGAGGATTGAGGATTGAGGATTGAGGATTGAGGATTGAGGACTGAAGATTGAGTATTGAGGATTGAAGATTGATGATTGGGGATTGAGGATTGAGGATTGAGGATTGAAGATTGAGGATTGAAGATTGAGTATTGAGGATTGAAGATTGAGGATTGAGGATTGAAGATTGAGGATTGGGTATTGAGGATTGAAGAATGAGGATTGAGGATTGAGGATTGAGGATTGAGGATTGAAGATTGAGTATTGAGGATTGAAGGTTGACGGTTGAGTATTGAGGATTGGGGATTGAGGATTGAGGAATGTGGATTGAAGATTGAGGAATGTGGATTGAGGGTTGTAGATTGAGGACAAGGACTGAGGGTTGAGGATTGAGGTTTGAGGACTGAGGGCTGAGGATTGAGGATTGAGAATTGAGGATTGAGGATTGAGGATTGAGGATTGTGAATGAGGGCTCAGGGTTGAGGATTGAGGTTTGAGTATAGAATCCTGAGAATTCAGGATATTCTATTGAGTATTGAGAATTGAGGATTGATGTTTGAGCATTGAGGATTGAGGACTGAGGATTGAGGATTGAGTATTGAAGATTGAGGATTGATGATTGAGGATTGAGGATTGAAGATTGAGGATTGAGGTTTGAGGATTGAAGATTGAGTATTCAGGATTGAGGGTTGAGGATTGAGGATTGAGGATTGAGGATTGAGTATTGAGGATTGAAGATTGAGGATTGGGGACTGAGGATTGAAGATTGAGGATTGAGGATTGAGTATTGAGGATTGAGGATTGTGGATCGAGGATTCAGTATTGAGGATTGAAGATTGAGAATTGAGGATTGAGGATTGAGCATTGAGGACTGAGTGTTGAGGTTTCAGTGATGAGAATTGGTGATTGTGGGTAGTGGTTTGAAGATTGCAGATTGAGTATTGAGTATTGAAAACTGTGAATTGAGGATATTCTATTGAGGATTTAGGATTGACAACTGATTGTTGATGACTGAGAGCTGAAGATTGAGGATTCAGGAATGAGGATTCAGAATTGAGTATTCAGAATTGAGGTTTGAGGACCGAGGATTGACGGTTGAGGATTGAGTATTGAAGATTGAAGATTGAGGATTGAGGATTGAGGATTAGGATTGAAGATTGAGGATTGGGTATTGAGGATTGATGAATGAGGATTGAGGATTGATGATTTAGGATTAAGGATTGAGGATTGAAGATTGAGGATTGGGTATTGAGGATTGAAGAATGAGGATTGAGGATTGAGGATTGAGGATTGAGGATCGAAGATTGTTTATTGAGGATTGAAGATTGACGATTGAGGATTGAGGATTGAGGATTGAGGATTGAACATTGAGGACTGAGTGTTGAGGGTTGAGTAATGGGAATTGTTGTTTGTGGACAGAGGTTTGAAGATTGCAGATTGAGTATAGAGTATTGAAAACTATGAATTGAGGATATTCTATGGAGGATTGAGGATTGACAACTGATTGTTGATGACTGAGGTCTGAAGATTGAGGATTCAGGATTGAGGATTCAGCATTGAGGTTTGAGGACTGAGGATTGAGGATTGAGGATTGAGGAATGAGGATTGAAGATTGAGGAATGTGGATTGAGGGTTGTAGATTGAGGACGAGGACTGAGGTTTGAGTATTGAATTTTGTGGATTGGGTATTGCACCATGAGAATTCAGGATATTCTATTGAGTATTGAGAACTGTGGATTGATGGTTGAGTATTGAGGATTGATGGTTGAGGGTTGTGTGTTGAATATTGCGGATTGAGCATTGAGGATTGAGGATTGAGGATTGAAGATTGAGGATTGGGGATTAAGGATTGGCGATTGTGGATTGAGTACTGAGGATTGTGAATTGTGGATTGAGTATTGAGGATTGAGTATTGAGGATTGAATATTGAGGATTGAGGAATGAGGATTGAAGAATGAGGATTGAGGATTGAGGATTGAGGATTGAGGATTGAAGATTGAGTATTGAGGATTGAAGGTTGACGGTTGAGTATTGAGGATTGGGGATTGAGGATTGAGGAATGAGGATTGAAGATTGAGGAATGTGGATTGAGGGTTGTAGATTGAGGACAAGGACTGAGGGTTGAGGATTGAGGTTTGAGGACTGAGGGCTGAGGATTGAGGATTGAGAATTGAGGATTGAGGATTGAGGATTGAGGATTGTGAATGTGGGCTCAGGGTTGAGGATTGAGGTTTGAGTATAGAATCCTGAGAATTCAGGATATTCTATTGAGTATTGAGAATTGAGGATTGATGTTTGAGCATTGAGGATTGAGGACTGAGGATTGAGGATTGAATATTGAAGATTGAGGATTGATGATTGAGGATTGAGGATTGAAGATTGAGGATTGAGGATTGAGGATTGAAGATTGAGTATTCAGGATTGAGGGTTGAGGATTGAGGATTGAGGATTGAGGATTGAGTATTGAGGATTGAAGATTGAGGATTGGGGACTGAGGATTGAAGATTGAGGATTGAGGATTGAGTATTGAGGATTGAGGATTGTGGATTGAGGATTCAGTATTGAGGATTGAAGATTGAGAATTGAGGATTGAGGATTGAGCATTGAGGACTGAGTGTTGAGGTTTGAGTGATGAGAATTGGTGATTGTGGATAGTGGTTTGAAGATTGCAGATTGAGTATTGAGTATTGAAAACTGCGAACTGAGGATATTCTATTGGGGATTGAGGATTGACAACTGATTGTTGATGACTGAGGGCTGAAGATTGAGGATTCAGGAATGCGGATTCAGAATTGAGGTTCGAGGACTGAGGATTGAGGATTGAGAATTGAGAATTGAGGATTGAGGATTGAGGATTGAAGATTGAGGATTGGGTATTGAGGATTGAAGAATCAGGATTGAGGATTGAGGATTGAGGATTGAGGATTGAAGATTGAGGATTGAGGATTGAGTGTTGTGGATTGAGGACGAGTACTGAGGGCTGAGTATTGATGTTTGAGGTCTGAGGATTGAGGATTGAGGATTGAGAATTGAGAATTGAGGATTGAGGATTGAAGATTGAGGATTGGGTATTGAGGATTGAAGAATGAGGATTGAGGATTGAGGATTGAGGATTGAGGATTGAAGAAAGAGTATTGAGGATTGAAGATTGAGGATTGGGGATTGAGAATTGAGGATTGAGGATTGAAGATTGAGGATGTGGGCTGAGGGTTGAGGATTGAGGTTTGAGGACTGACGGCTGAGGATTGAGGATTGAGAATTGAGGATTGAGGATTGAGGATTGAGGATTGTGAATGAGGGCTCAGGGTTGAGGATTGAGGTTTGAGTATAGATCCCTGAGAATTCAGGATATTCTATTGAGTATTGAGAATTGAGGATTGATGGTTGAGTATTGAGGATTGAGGATTGAGGCTTGAGGATTGAGTATTGAAGATTGAGTATTGATGATTGAGGATTGAGGATTGAGGATTGAGGATTGAGGATTTAGGATTGAAGATTGAGTATTCAGGATTGAGGGTTGAGGATTGAGGATTGAGGATTGAGGATTGAGTATTGAGGATTGAAGATTGAGGATTGGGGACTGAGGATTGAAGATTGAGGATTGAGGATTGAGTATTGAGGATTGAGGATTGTGGATTGAAGATTCAGTATTGAGGATTGAAGATTGAGAATTGAGGATTGAGGATTGAGGATTGAGGACTGAGTGTTGAGGGTTGAGTGATGAGAATTGATGATTGTGGATAGAGGTTTGAAGATTGCAGATTGAGTATTGAGTATTGAAAACTGTGAATTGAGGATATTCTATTGAGGATTTAGGATTGACAACTGATTGTTGATGACTGAGAGCTGAAGATTGAGGATTCAGGAATGAGGATTCAGAATTGAGTATTCAGAATTGAGGTTTGAGGACCGAGGATTGACGGTTGAGGATTGAGTATTGAAGATTGAAGATTGAGGATTGAGGATTGAGGATTGAGGATTGAAGATTGAGGATTGGGTATTGAGGATTGATGAATGAGGATTGAGGATTGAGCATTGATGACTGAGTGTTGAGGTTTGAGTGATGAGAATTGGTGATTGTGGATAGTGGTTTGAAGATTGCAGATTGAGTATTGAGTATTGAAAACTGCGAACTGAGGATATTCTATTGGGGATTGAGGATTGACAACTGATTGTTGATGACTGAGGGCTGAAGATTGAGGATTCAGGAATGCGGATTCAGAATTGAGGTTCGAGGACTGAGGATTGAGGATTGAGGATTGAGAATTGAGGATTGAGGATTGAGGATTGAAGATTGAGGATTGGGTATTGAGGATTGAAGAATCAGGATTGAGGATTGAGGATTGAGGATTGAGGATTGAAGATTGAGGATTGAGGATTGAGTGTTGTGGATTGAGGACGAGGACTGAGGGCTGAGTATTGATGTTTGAGGTCTGAGGATTGAGGATTGAGGATTGAGAATTGAGAATTGAGGATTGAGGATTGAAGATTGAGGATTGGGTATTGAGGATTGAAGAATGAGGATTGAGGATTGAGGATTGAGGATTGAGGATTGAAGAAAGAGTATTGAGGATTGAAGATTGAGGATTGGGGATTGAGAATTGAGGATTGAGGATTGAAGATTGAGGATGTGGGCTGAGGGTTGAGGATTGAGGTTTGAGGACTGACGGCTGAGGATTGAGGATTGAGAATTGAGGATTGAGGATTGAGGATTGAGGATTGTGAATGAGGGCTCAGGGTTGAGGATTGAGGTTTGAGTATAGATCCCTGAGAATTCAGGATATTCTATTGAGTATTGAGAATTGAGGATTGATGGTTGAGTATTGAGGATTGAGGATTGAGGCTTGAGGATTGAGTATTGAAGATTGAGGATTGATGATTGAGGATTGAGGATTGAGGATTGAGGATTGAGGATTGAGGATTTAGGATTGAAGATTGAGTATTCAGGATTGAGGGTTGAGGATTGAGGATTGAGGATTTAGGATTGAGTATTGAGGATTGAAGATTGAGGATTGGGGACTGAGGATTGAAGATTGAGGATTGAGGATTGAGTATTGAGGATTGAGGATTGTGGATTGAAGATTCAGTATTGAGGATTGAAGATTGAGAATTGAGGATTGAGGATTGAGGATTGAGGACTGAGTGTTGAGGGTTGAGTGATGAGAATTGATGATTGTGGATAGAGGTTTGAAGATTGCAGATTGAGTATTGAGTATTGAAAACTGTGAATTGAGGATATTCTATTGAGGATTTAGGATTGACAACTGATTGTTGATGACTGAGAGCTGAAGATTGAGGATTCAGGAATGAGGATTCAGAATTGAGTATTCAGAATTGAGGTTTGAGGACCGAGGATTGACGGTTGAGGATTGAGTATTGAAGATTGAAGATTGAGGATTGAGGATTGAGGATTGAGGATTGAAGATTGAGGATTGGGTATTGAGGATTGATGAATGAGGATTGAGGATTGATGATTTAGGATTGAGGATTGAGGATTGAAGATTGAGGATTGGGTATTGAGGATTGAAGAATGAGGATTGAGGATTGAGGATTGAGGATTGAGGATCGAAGATTGTGTATTGAGGATTGAAGATTGACGATTGAGGATTGAGGATTGAGGATTGAGGATTGAACATTGAGGACTGAGTGTTGAGGGTTGAGTAATGGGAATTGTTGTTTGTGGACAGAGGTTTGAAGATTGCAGATTGAGTATAGAGTATTGAAAACTATGAATTGAGGATATTCTATGGAGGATTGAGGATTGACAACTGATTGTTGATGACTGAGGTCTGAAGATTGAGGATTCAGGATTGAGGATTCAGCATTGAGGTTTGAGGACTGAGGATTGAGGATTGAGGATTGAGGAATGAGGATTGAAGATTGAGGAATGTGGATTGAGGGTTGTAGATTGAGGACGAGGACTGAGGTTTGAGTATTGATGTTTGAGGTCTGAGGATAGAGGATTGAGGATTGAGAATTGAGGATTGAGGATTCAGGAGTGAAGATTGAGGATTGGGTATTGATTATTGAAGAATGAGGATTGAGGATTCAGGATTGTGGATTGAGGTTTGAGGGTTGAGTATTGAAGATTGAGAATTGAGGATTGAGGATTGAAGATTGAGTATTGAGGATTGGAGATTGAGGATTGAGAATTGAGGATTGAAGATTGATGACTGAGTGTTGAGGGTTGAGTGATGAGAATTGATGTTTGTGGATTGAGATTTGAAGATTGAAGAATGGGGATTGGGTATTGAAAACTGTGATTTGAGGATATTCTATTGAGGATTGAGAATTGACAATTGATTGTTGTGGACCGACGGCTGAAGATTGAGGATTCAGGATTGAGGATTCCGGATTGAGGTTTGAGGACTGAGGATTGAGGGTTGAGGATTGAGAATTGAGGATTGACGCTTGACGATTGAGGATTGAGGATGGAGGATTGAAGACAGAGGACTGAGTGTTGATGGTTGAGTGACGAGAACTGATGTTTGTAGATTGAGATTTGAAGATTGAAGAATGGGGATTGAGTATTGAAATCTGTGAATTGAGGATATTCTATTGAGGATTAAGGATTGACAATTGATTTTTGAGGACTGAGAGCTGAAGATTGAGGATTCAGGATCGAGGATTTGGGATTGAGGTTTGAGGAATGAGGATTGAGGGTTGAAGATTGAGTATTGAGGATTGAAAATTGAGGATTGAGGATTGAGAACTAAGGATTGGGGATGAGGGCTGAGTGTTGAGGATAGACGTTAGAGGACTGAGGACTGAGGGTTGAGGATTGAGAATTGAGGATTGAGGATTGAGGATTGAAGATTGAGGATTGGGTATTGAGGATTGAAGAATGAGGATTGAGGATTGAGGATTGAGGATTGAGGATTGAGGATTGAGGATTGAGGACTGAAGATTGAGTATTGAGGATTGAAGATTGATGATTGGGGATTGAGGATTGAGGATTGAGGATTGAAGATTGAGGATTGAAGATTGAGTATTGAGGATTGAAGATTGAGGATTGAGGATTGAAGATTGAGGATTGGGTATTGAGGATTGAAGAATGAGGATTGAGGATTGAGGATTGAGGATTGAGGATTGAAGATTGAGTATTGAGGATTGAAGGTTGACGGTTGAGTATTGAGGATTGGGGATTGAGGATTGAGGAATGTGGATTGAAGATTGAGGAATGTGGATTGAGGGTTGTAGATTGAGGACAAGGACTGAGGGTTGAGGATTGAGGTTTGAGGACTGAGGGCTGAGGATTGAGGATTGAGAATTGAGGATTGAGGATTGAGGATTGAGGATTGTGAATGAGGGCTCAGGGTTGAGGATTGAGGTTTGAGTATAGAATCCTGAGAATTCAGGATATTCTATTGAGTATTGAGAATTGAGGATTGATGTTTGAGCATTGAGGATTGAGGACTGAGGATTGAGGATTGAGTATTGAAGATTGAGGATTGATGATTGAGGATTGAGGATTGAAGATTGAGGATTGAGGTTTGAGGATTGAAGATTGAGTATTCAGGATTGAGGGTTGAGGATTGAGGATTGAGGATTGAGGATTGAGTATTGAGGATTGAAGATTGAGGATTGGGGACTGAGGATTGAAGATTGAGGATTGAGGATTGAGTATTGAGGATTGAGGATTGTGGATCGAGGATTCAGTATTGAGGATTGAAGATTGAGAATTGAGGATTGAGGATTGAGCATTGAGGACTGAGTGTTGAGGTTTCAGTGATGAGAATTGGTGATTGTGGGTAGTGGTTTGAAGATTGCAGATTGAGTATTGAGTATTGAAAACTGTGAATTGAGGATATTCTATTGAGGATTTAGGATTGACAACTGATTGTTGATGACTGAGAGCTGAAGATTGAGGATTCAGGAATGAGGATTCAGAATTGAGTATTCAGAATTGAGGTTTGAGGACCGAGGATTGACGGTTGAGGATTGAGTATTGAAGATTGAAGATTGAGGATTGAGGATTGAGGATTAGGATTGAAGATTGAGGATTGGGTATTGAGGATTGATGAATGAGGATTGAGGATTGATGATTTAGGATTAAGGATTGAGGATTGAAGATTGAGGATTGGGTATTGAGGATTGAAGAATGAGGATTGAGGATTGAGGATTGAGGATTGAGGATCGAAGATTGTTTATTGAGGATTGAAGATTGACGATTGAGGATTGAGGATTGAGGATTGAGGATTGAACATTGAGGACTGAGTGTTGAGGGTTGAGTAATGGGAATTGTTGTTTGTGGACAGAGGTTTGAAGATTGCAGATTGAGTATAGAGTATTGAAAACTATGAATTGAGGATATTCTATGGAGGATTGAGGATTGACAACTGATTGTTGATGACTGAGGTCTGAAGATTGAGGATTCAGGATTGAGGATTCAGCATTGAGGTTTGAGGACTGAGGATTGAGGATTGAGGATTGAGGAATGAGGATTGAAGATTGAGGAATGTGGATTGAGGGTTGTAGATTGAGGACGAGGACTGAGGTTTGAGTATTGATGTTTGAGGTCTGAGGATAGAGGATTGAGGATTGAGAAATGAGGATTGAGGATTCAGGAGTGAAGATTGAGGATTGGGTATTGATTATTGAAGAATGAGGATTGAGGATTGAGGATTGTGGATTGAGGTTTGAGGGTTGAGTATTGAAGATTGAGAATTGAGGATTGAGGATTGAAGATTGAGTATTGAGGATTGAAGATTGAGGATTGAGAATTGAGGATTGAAGATTGATGACTGAGTGTTGAGGGTTGAGTGATGAGAATTGATGTTTGTGGATTGAGATTTGAAGATTGAAGAATGGGGATTGGGTATTGAAAACTGTGATTTGAGGATATTCTATTGAGGATTGAGAATTGACAATTGATTGTTGTGGACCGACGGCTGAAGATTGAGGATTCAGGATTGAGGATTCCGGATTGAGGTTTGAGGACTGAGGATTGAGGGTTGAGGATTGAGAATTGAGGATTGACGCTTGACGATTGAGGATTGAGGATGGAGGATTGAAGACAGAGGACTGAGTGTTGATGGTTGAGTGACGAGAACTGATGTTTGTAGATTGAGATTTGAAGATTGAAGAATGGGGACTGAGTATTGAAATCTGTGAATTGAGGATATTCTATTGAGGATTAAGGATTGACAATTGATTTTTGAGGACTGAGAGCTGAAGATTGAGGATTCAGGATCGAGGATTTGGGATTGAGGTTTGAGGAATGAGGATTGAGGGTTGAAGATTGAGTATTGAGGATTGAAAATTGAGGATTGAGGATTGAGAACTAAGGATTGGGGATGAGGGCTGAGTGTTGAGGATAGACGTTAGAGGACTGAGGACTGAGGGTTGAGGATTGAGAATTGAGGATTGAGGATTGAGGATTGAAGATTGAGGATTGGGTATTGAGGATTGAAGAATGAGGATTGAGGATTGAGGATTGAGGATTGAGGATTGAGGATTCAGGATTGAGGACTGAAGATTGAGTATTGAGGATTGAAGATTGATGATTGGGGATTGAGGATTGAGGATTGAGGATTGAAGATTGAGGATTGAAGATTGAGTATTGAGGATTGAAGATTGAGGATTGAGGATTGAAGATTGAGGATTGGGTATTGAGGATTGAAGAATGAGGATTGAGGATTGAGGATTGAGGATTGAGGATTGAAGATTGAGTATTGAGGATTGAAGGTTGACGGTTGAGTATTGAGGATTGGGGATTGAGGATTGAGGAATGTGGATTGAAGATTGAGGAATGTGGATTGAGGGTTGTAGATTGAGGACAAGGACTGAGGGTTGAGGATTGAGGTTTGAGGCCTGAGGGCTGAGGATTGAGGATTGAGAATTGAGGATTGAGGATTGAGGATTGAGGATTGTGAATGAGGGCTCAGGGTTGAGGATTGAGGTTTGAGTATAGAATCCTGAGAATTCAGGATATTCTATTGAGTATTGAGAATTGAGGATTGATGTTTGAGCATTGAGGATTGAGGATTGAGGATTGTGGATTGAGGATTGAGGGTTGAGTATTGAAGATTGAGAATTGAGGATTGAGGATTGAAGATTGAGTATTGAGGATTGAAGATTGAGGATTGAGAATTGAGGATTGAAGATTGATGACTGAGTGTTGAGGGTTGAGTGATGAGAATTGATGTTTGTGGATTGAGATTTGAAGATTGAAGAATGGGGATTGGGTATTGAAAACTGCGATTTGAGGATATTCTATTGAGGATTGAGAATTGACAATTGATTGTTGTGGACCGACGGCTGAAGATTGAGGATTCAGGATTGAGGATTCCGGATTGAGGTTTGAGGACTGAGGATTGAGGGTTGAGGATTGAGAATTGAGGATTGACGCTTGAGGATTGAGGATTGAGGATGGAGGATTGAAGACAGAGGACTGAGTATTGAGGATTGAGTGTTGAGAATTGATGTTTGAGGACTGAGATTTGATTATTGAATTTTGTGGATTGGGTATTGCACCATGAGAATTCAGGATATTCTATTGAGTATTGAGAACTGTGGATTGATGGTTGAGTATTGAGGATTGATGGTTGAGGGTTGTGTGTTGAATATTGCGGATTGAGCATTGAGGATTGAGGATTGAGGATTGAAGATTGAGGATTGGGGATTAAGGATTGGCGATTGTGGATTGAGTACTGAGGATTGTGAATTGTGGATTGAGTATTGAGGATTGAGTATTGAGGATTGAATATTGAGGATTGAGGAATGAGGATTGAAGATTGAGGACTGAGTGTTGATGGTTGAGTGACGAGAACTGATGTTTGTAGATTGAGATTTGAAGATTGAAGAATGGGGATTGAGTATTGAAATCTGTGAATTGAGGATATTCTATTGAGGATTAAGGATTGACAATTGATTTTTGAGGACTGAGAGCTGAAGATTGAGGATTCAGGATCGAGGATTTGGGATTGAGGTTTGAGGAATGAGGATTGAGGGTTGAAGATTGAGTATTGAGGATTGAAAATTGAGGATTGAGGATTGAGAACTAAGGATTGGGGATGAGGGCTGAGTGTTGAGGATTGACGTTAGAGGACTGAGGACTGAGGGTTGAGGATTGAGAATTGAGGATTGAGGATTGAGGATTGAAGATTGAGGATTGGGTATTGAGGATTGAAGGATGAGGATTGAGGATTGAGGATTGAGGATTGAGGATTGAGGATTGAGGATTGAGGACTGAAGATTGAGTATTGAGGATTGAAGACTGATGATTGGGGATTGAGGATTGAGGATTGAGGATTGAAGATTGAGGATTGAAGATTGAGTATTGAGGATTGAAGATTGAGGATTGAGGATTGAAGATTGAGGATTGGGTATTGAGGATTGAAGAATGAGGATTGAGGATTGAGGATTGAGGATTGAGGATTGAAGATTGAGTATTGAGGATTGAAGGTTGACGGTTGAGTATTGAGGATTGGGGATTGAGGATTGAGGAATGAGGATTGAAGATTGAGGAATGTGGATTGAGGGTTGTAGATTGAGGACAAGGACTGAGGGTTGAGGATTGAGGTTTGAGGACTGAGGGCTGAGGATTGAGGATTGAGAATTGAGGATTGAGGATTGAGGATTGAGGATTGTGAATGAGGGCTCAGGGTTGAGGATTGAGGTTTGAGTATAGAATCCTGAGAATTCAGGATATTCTATTGAGTATTGAGAATTGAGGATTGATGTTTGAGCATTGAGGATTGAGGACTGAGGATTGAGGATTGAGTATTGAAGATTGAGGATTGATGATTGAGGATTGAGGATTGAAGATTGAGGATTGAGGATTGAGGATTGAAGATTGAGTATTCAGGATTGAGGGTTGAGGATTGAGGATTGAGGATTGAGGATTGAGTATTGAGGATTGAAGATTGAGGATTGGGGACTGAGGATTGAAGATTGAGGATTGAGGATTGAGTATTGAGGATTGAGGATTGTGGATTGAGGATTCAGTATTGAGGATTGAAGATTGAGAATTGAGGATTGAGGATTGAGCATTGAGGACTGAGTGTTGAGGTTTGAGTGATGAGAATTGGTGATTGTGGATAGTGGTTTGAAGATTGCAGATTGAGTATTGAGTATTGAAAACTGCGAACTGAGGATATTCTATTGGGGATTGAGGATTGACAACTGATTGTTGATGACTGAGGGCTGAAGATTGAGGATTCAGGAATGCGGATTCAGAATTGAGGTTCGAGGACTGAGGATTGAGGATTGAGGATTGAGAATTGAGGATTGAGGATTGAGGATTGAAGATTGAGGATTGGGTATTGAGGATTGAAGAATCAGGATTGAGGATTGAGGATTGAGGATTGAGGATTGAAGATTGAGGATTGAGGATTGAGTGTTGTGGATTGAGGACGAGGACTGAGGGCTGAGTATTGATGTTTGAGGTCTGAGGATTGAGGATTTAGGATTGAGAATTGAGAATTGAGGATTGAGGATTGAAGATTGAGGATTGGGTATTGAGGGTTGAAGAATGAGGATTGAGGATTGAGGATTGAGGATTGAGGATTGAAGAAAGAGTATTGAGGATTGAAGATTGAGGATTGGGGATTGAGAATTGAGGATTGAGGATTGAAGATTGAGGATGTGGGCTGAGGGTTGAGGATTGAGGTTTGAGGACTGACGGCTGAGGATTGAGGATTGAGAATTGAGGATTGAGGATTGAGGATTGAGGATTGTGAATGAGGGCTCAGGGTTGAGGATTGAGGTTTGAGTATAGATCCCTGAGAATTCAGGATATTCTATTGAGTATTGAGAATTGAGGATTGATGGTTGAGTATTGAGGATTGAGGATTGAGGCTTGAGGATTGAGTATTGAAGATTGAGGATTGATGATTGAGGATTGAGGATTGAGGATTGAGGATTGAGGATTTAGGATTGAAGATTGAGTATTCAGGATTGAGGGTTGAGGATTGAGGATTGAGGATTGAGGATTGAGTATTGAGGATTGAAGACTGAGGATTGGGGACTGAGGATTGAAGATTGAGGATTGAGGATTGAGTATTGAGGATTGAGGATTGTGGATTGAAGATTCAGTATTGAGGATTGAAGATTGAGAATTGAGGATTGAGGATTGAGGATTGAGGACTGAGTGTTGAGGGTTGAGTGATGAGAATTGATGATTGTGGATAGAGGTTTGAAGATTGCAGATTGAGTATTGAGTATTGAAAACTGTGAATTGAGGATATTCTATTGAGGATTTAGGATTGACAACTGATTGTTGATGTCTGAGAGCTGAAGATTGAGGATTCAGGAATGAGGATTCAGAATTGAGTATTCAGAATTGAGGTTTGAGGACCGAGGATTGACGGTTGAGGATTGAGTATTGAAGATTGAAGATTGAGGATTGAGGATTGAGGATTGAAGATTGAGGATTGGGTATTGAGGATTGATGAATGAGGATTGAGGATTGATGATTTAGGATTGAGGATTGAGAATTGAAGATTGAGGATTGGGTATTGAGGATTGAAGAATGAGGATTGAGGATTGACGATTGAGGATTGAGGATCGAAGATTGTGTATTGAGGATTGAAGATTGACGATTGAGGATTGAGGATTGAGGATTGAGGATTGAACATTGAGGACTGAGTGTTGAGGGTTGAGTAATGGGAATTGTTGTTTGTGGACAGAGGTTTGAAGATTGCAGATTGAGTATAGAGTATTGAAAACTATGAATTGAGGATATTCTATGGAGGATTGAGGATTGACAACTGATTGTTGATGACTGAGGTCTGAAGATTGAGGATTCAGTCTTGAGGATTCAGCATTGAGGTTGGAGGACTGAGGATTGAGGATTGAGGATTGAGGAATGAGGATTGAAGATTGAGGAATGTGGATTGAGGGTTGTAGATTGAGGACGAGGACTGAGGTTTGAGTATTGATGTTTGAGGTCTGAGGATAGAGGATTGAGGATTGAGAACTGAGGATTGAGGATTCAGGATTGAAGATTGAGGATTGGGTATTGATTATTGAAGAATGAGGATTGAGGATCGAGGATTGTGGATTGAGGATTGAGGGTTGAGTATTGAAGATTGAGAATTGAGGATTGAGGATTGAAGATTGAGTATTGAGGATTGAAGATTGAGGATTGAGAATTGAGGATTGAAGATTGATGACAGAGTGTTGAGGGTTGAGTGATGAGAATTGATGTTTGTGGATTGAGATTTGAAGATTCAAGAATGGGGATTGGGTATGGAAAACTGTGATTTGAGGATATTCTATTGAGGATTGAGAATTGACAATTGATTGTTGTGGACCGACGGCTGAAGATTGAGGATTCAGGATTGAGGATTCCGGATTGAGGTTTGAGGACTGAGGATTGAGGGTTGAGGATTGAGAATTGAGGATTGACGCTTGACGATTGAGGATTGAGGATGGAGGATTGAAGACAGAGGACTGAGTATTGAGGATTGAGTGTTGAGAATTGATGTTTGAGGACTGTGATTTGATTATTGAATTTTGTGGATTGGGTATTGCACCATGAGAATTCAGGATATTCTATTGAGTATTGAGAACTGTGGAATGATGGTTGAGTATTGAGGATTGATGGTTGAGGGTTGTGTGTTGAATATTGCGGATTGAGCATTGAGGATTGAGGATTGAGGATTGAAGATTGAGGATTGGGGATTAAGGATTGGCGATTGTGGATTGAGTACTGAGGATTGTGAATTGTGGATTGAGTATTGAGGATTGAGTATTGAGGATTGAATATTGAGGATTGAGGAATGAGGTTTGAAGATTGAGGACTGAGTGTTGATGGTTGAGTGACGAGAACTGATGTTTGTGGATTGAGATTTGAAGATTGAAGAATGGGGATTGAGTATTGAAATCTGTGAATTGAGGATATTCTATTGAGGATTAAGGATTGACAATTGATTTTTGAGGACTGAGAGCTGAAGATTGAGGATTCAGGATCGAGGATTTGGGATTGAGGTTTGAGGAATGAGGATTGAGGGTTGAAGATTGAGTATTGAGGATTGAGTATTGAGGATTGAGGATTGTGGATTGAAGATTCAGTATTGAGGATTGAAGATTGAGAATTGAGGATTGAGGATTGAGGATTGAGGACTGAGTGTTGAGGGTTGAGTGATGAGGATTGATGATTGTGGATAGAGGTTTGAAGATTGCAGATTGAGTATTGAGTATTGAAAACTGTGAATTGAGGATATTCTATTGAGGATTTAGGATTGACAACTGATTGTTGATGACTGAGAGCTGAAGATTGAGGATTCAGGAATGAGGATTCAGAATTGAGTATTCAGAATTGAGGTTTGAGGACCGAGGATTGACGGTTGAGGATTGAGTATTGAAGATTGAAGATTGAGGATTGAGGATTGAGGATTGAAGATTGAGGATTGGGTATTGAGGATTGATGAATGAGGATTGAGGATTGATGATTTAGGATTGAGGATTGAGGATTGAAGATTGAGGATTGGGGACTGAGGATTGAAGATTGAGGATTGAGGATTGAGGATTGAGGATTGAGGATTGTGGATTGAAGATTCAGTATTGAGGATTGAAGATTGAGAATTGAGGATTGAGGATTGAGGATTGAGGACTGAGTGTTGAGGGTTGAGTGATGAGAATTGATGATTGTGGATAGAGGTTTGAAGATTGCAGATTGAGTATTGAGTATTGAAAACTGTGAATTGAGGATATTCTATTGAGGATTTAGGATTGACAACTGATTGTTGATGACTGAGAGCTGAAGATTGAGGATTCAGGAATGAGGATTCAGAATTGAGTATTCAGAATTGAGGTTTGAGGACCGAGGATTGACGGTTGAGGATTGAGTATTGAAGATTGAAGATTGAGGATTGAGGATTGAGGATTGAAGATTGAGGATTGGGTATTCAGGATTGAAGAATGACGATTGAGGATTGAGGATTGAGGATTGAGGATCGAAGATTGTGTATTGAGGATTGAAGATTGACGATTGAGGATTGAGGATTGAGGATTGAGGATTGAACATTGAGGACTGAGTGTTGAGGGTTGAGTAATGGGAATTGTTGTTTGTGGACAGAGGTTTGAAGATTGCAGATTGAGTATAGAGTATTGAAAACTATGAATTGAGGATATTCTATGGAGGATTGAGGATTGACAACTGATTGTTGATGACTGAGGTCTGAAGATTGAGGATTCAGGATTGAGGATTCAGCATTGAGGTTTGAGGACTGAGGATTGAGGATTGAGGATTGAGGAATGAGGATTGAAGATTGAGGAATGTGGATTGAGGGTTGTAGATTGAGGACGAGGACTGAGGTTTGAGTATTGATGTTTGAGGTCTGAGGATAGAGGATTGAGGATTGAGAATTGAGGATTGAGGATTCAGGATTGAAGATTGAGGATTGGGTATTGATTATTGAAGAATGAGGATTGAAGATTGAGAATTGAGGATTGAGGATTGAGGGTTGAGTATTGAGGATTGAAGATTGAGGATTGAGAATTGAGGATTGAAGATTGGTGACAGAGTGTTGAGGGTTGAGTGATGAGAATTGATGTTTGTGGATTGAGATTTGAAGATTGAAGAATGGGGATTGGGTATTGAAAACTGTGATTTGAGGATATTCTATTGAGGATTGAGAATTGACAATTGATTGTTGTGGACCGACGGCTGAAGATTGAGGATTCAGGATTGAGGATTCCGGATTGAGGTTTGAGGACTGAGGATTGAGGGTTGAGGATTGAGAATTGAGGATTGACGCTTGACGATTGAGGATTGAGGATGGAGGATTGAAGACAGAGGACTGAGTATTGAGGATTGAGTGTTGAGAATTGATGTTTGAGGACTGAGATTTGATTATTGAATTTTGTGGATTGGGTATTGCACCATGAGAATTCAGGATATTCTATTGAGTATTGAGAACTGTGGAATGATGGTTGAGTATTGAGGATTGATGGTTGAGGGTTGTGTGTTGAATATTGCGGATTGAGCATTGAGGATTGAGGATTGAGGATTGAAGATTGAGGATTGGGGATTAAGGATTGGCGATTGTGGATTGAGTACTGAGGATTGTGAATTGTGGATTGAGTATTGAGGATTGAGTATTGAGGATTGAATATTGAGGATTGAGGAATGAGGATTGAAGATTGAGGACTGAGTGTTGATGGTTGAGTGACGAGAACTGATGTTTGTGGATTGAGATTTGAAGATTGAAGAATGGGGATTGAGTATTGAAATCTGTGAATTGAGGATATTCTATTGAGGATTAAGGATTGACAATTGATTTTTGAGGACTGAGAGCTGAAGATTGAGGATTCAGGATCGAGGATTTGGGATTGAGGTTTGAGGAATGAGGATTGAGGGTTGAAGATTGAGTATTGAGGATTGAGGATTGAGCATTGAGGACTGAGTGTTGAGGGTTGAGTGATGAGAATTGATGATTGTGGATAGAGGTTTGAAGACTGCAGATTGGGTATTGAGTATTGAAAAATGTGAATTGAGGATATTCTATTGAGGATTGAGGATTGACAACTGATTGTTGATGACTGAGGGCTGAAGATTGAGGATTCAGGAATGAGGATTCAGAATTGAGGTTTCAGAATTGAGGTTTGAGGTCTGAGGATTGAGGATTGGAGATTGAGTATTGAAGATTGAAGATTGAGGATTGAGGATTGAGGATTGAAGATTGAGGATTGGGTGTTGAGGATTGAAGAAGGAGTATTGTGGATTGAGGATTGAGGATTGAGGATTGAGGATTGAAGATTGAGGATTGGGTATTGGGGATTGAAGAATGAGGATTGAGGATTGAGGATTGAGGATTGAGGATTGAGGATCGAAGATTGAGTATTGAGGATTGAAGATTGACGATTGAGGATTGAGGATTGAGGATTGAGGATTGGACATTGAGGACTGAGTGTTGAGGGTTGAGTAATGGGAATTGTTGTTTGTGGATAGAGGTTTGAAGATTGCAGATTGAGTATTGAGTATTGAAAACTGTGAATTGAGGATATTCTATTGAGGATTGAGGATTGACAACTGATTGTTGATGACTGAGGTCTGAAGATTGAGGATTCAGGATTGAGGATTCAGAATTGAGGTTTGAGGACCAAGGATTGAGGATTGAAGGTTTAGTATTGCGGATTGAGGATTGAGGATTGAAGACTGAGGACTGAGGATTGAGGATGAGGGCTGAGAGTTGAGGATTGAGGTTTGAGGACTGAGGACTGAGGATCGAGGATTGAGAATTGAAGATTTAGGATTGCGGACTGAGGATTGAGGATTAAGGATTGAGTATTGAGGATTGATGATTGAGGATTGGGGACTGAGGATTGAAGATTGAGGATTGAGGATTGACGATGAGGGCTGAGGGTTGAGGATTGAGGTTTGAGGACTGAGGCCTGAGGATTGAGGATTGAGAATTGAGGACTCAGGATTGAGGATTGAACATTGAGGATTGGGTATTGAGGATTGAAGAATGAGGATTGACGATTGAGGATTGAGGATTGAGGATTGAGGATTGAAGATTGAGGATTGGGTACTGAGGATTGAAGAATGAGGATTGAGGATTGAGGATTGACGAGTAAGGATTGAGTATTGAGGATTGAAGATTGTGGATTGGGGACTGAGTATTGAAGATTGAGGATTGAGGATTGACGATGAGGGCTGAGTGTTGAAGATTGAGGATTGAGGATTGAGTATTGAGGATTGAGGATTGAGGATTGAAGATTCAGTATTGAGGATTGAAGATTGAGAATTGAGGATTGAGGATTGAGCATTGAGGACTGAGTGTTGAGTGTTGAGTGATGAGAATTGATGATTGTGGATAGAGGTTTGAAGATTGCAGATTGAGTATTGAGTATTGAAAACTGTGAATTGAGGATATTCTATTGAGGATTTAGGATTGACAACTGATTGTTGATGACTGAGGGCTGAAGATTGAGGATTCAGGAATGAGGATTCAGAATTGAGGATTCAGAATTGAGGTTTGAGGACTGAGGATTGAGGATTGAGGATTGAGTATTGAAGATTGAGGATTGATGATTGAGGATTGAGGATTGAGGATTGGGGATTGAGGATTGAGGATTGAGGTTTGAGGACTGAGGACTGAGGATTGAGGATTGAGGATTGAGGATTGAAGATTCAGTATTGAGGATTGAAGATTGAGGATTGTGAATGAGGGCTCAGGGTTGAGGATTGAGGTTTGAGTATAGAATCCTGAGAATTCAGGATATTCTATTGAGTATTGAGAATTGAGGATTGATGTTTGAGCATTGAGGATTGAGGACTGAGGATTGAGGATTGAGTATTGAAGATTGAGGATTGATGATTGAGGATTGAGGATTGAAGATTGAGGATTGAGGATTGAGGATTGAAGATTGAGTATTCAGGATTGAGGGTTGAGGATTGAGGATTGAGGATTGAGGATTGAGTATTGAGGATTGAAGATTGAGGATTGGGGACTGAGGATTGAAGATTGAGGATTGAGGATTGAGTATTGAGGATTGAGGATTGTGGATTGAGGATTCAGTATTGAGGATTGAAGATTGAGAATTGAGGATTGAGGATTGAGCATTGAGGACTGAGTGTTGAGGTTTGAGTGATGAGAATTGGTGATTGTGGATAGTGGTTTGAAGATTGCAGATTGAGTATTGAGTATTGAAAACTGCGAACTGAGGATATTCTATTGGGGATTGAGGATTGACAACTGATTGTTGATGACTGAGGGCTGAAGATTGAGGATTCAGGAATGCGGATTCAGAATTGAGGTTCGAGGACTGAGGATTGAGGATTGAGGATTGAGAATTGAGGATTGAGGATTGAGGATTGAAGATTGAGGATTGGGTATTGAGGATTGAAGAATCAGGATTGAGGATTGAGGATTGAGGATTGAGGATTGAAGATTGAGGATTGAGGATTGAGTGTTGTGGATTGAGGACGAGGACTGAGGGCTGAGTATTGATGTTTGAGGTCTGAGGATTGAGGATTTAGGATTGAGAATTGAGAATTGAGGATTGAGGATTGAAGATTGAGGATTGGGTATTGAGGGTTGAAGAATGAGGATTGAGGATTGAGGATTGAGGATTGAGGATTGAAGAAAGAGTATTGAGGATTGAAGATTGAGGATTGGGGATTGAGAATTGAGGATTGAGGATTGAAGATTGAGGATGTGGGCTGAGGGTTGAGGATTGAGGTTTGAGGACTGACGGCTGAGGATTGAGGATTGAGAATTGAGGATTGAGGATTGAGGATTGAGGATTGTGAATGAGGGCTCAGGGTTGAGGATTGAGGTTTGAGTATAGATCCCTGAGAATTCAGGATATTCTATTGAGTATTGAGAATTGAGGATTGATGGTTGAGTATTGAGGATTGAGGATTGAGGCTTGAGGATTGAGTATTGAAGATTGAGGATTGATGATTGAGGATTGAGGATTGAGGATTGAGGATTGAGGATTTAGGATTGAAGATTGAGTATTCAGGATTGAGGGTTGAGGATTGAGGATTGAGGATTGAGGATTGAGTATTGAGGATTGAAGACTGAGGATTGGGGACTGAGGATTGAAGATTGAGGATTGAGGATTGAGTATTGAGGATTGAGGATTGTGGATTGAAGATTCAGTATTGAGGATTGAAGATTGAGAATTGAGGATTGAGGATTGAGGATTGAGGACTGAGTGTTGAGGGTTGAGTGATGAGAATTGATGATTGTGGATAGAGGTTTGAAGATTGCAGATTGAGTATTGAGTATTGAAAACTGTGAATTGAGGATATTCTATTGAGGATTTAGGATTGACAACTGATTGTTGATGTCTGAGAGCTGAAGATTGAGGATTCAGGAATGAGGATTCAGAATTGAGTATTCAGAATTGAGGTTTGAGGACCGAGGATTGACGGTTGAGGATTGAGTATTGAAGATTGAAGATTGAGGATTGAGGATTGAGGATTGAAGATTGAGGATTGGGTATTGAGGATTGATGAATGAGGATTGAGGATTGATGATTTAGGATTGAGGATTGAGAATTGAAGATTGAGGATTGGGTATTGAGGATTGAAGAATGAGGATTGAGGATTGACGATTGAGGATTGAGGATCGAAGATTGTGTATTGAGGATTGAAGATTGACGATTGAGGATTGAGGATTGAGGATTGAGGATTGAACATTGAGGACTGAGTGTTGAGGGTTGAGTAATGGGAATTGTTGTTTGTGGACAGAGGTTTGAAGATTGCAGATTGAGTATAGAGTATTGAAAACTATGAATTGAGGATATTCTATGGAGGATTGAGGATTGACAACTGATTGTTGATGACTGAGGTCTGAAGATTGAGGATTCAGTCTTGAGGATTCAGCATTGAGGTTGGAGGACTGAGGATTGAGGATTGAGGATTGAGGAATGAGGATTGAAGATTGAGGAATGTGGATTGAGGGTTGTAGATTGAGGACGAGGACTGAGGTTTGAGTATTGATGTTTGAGGTCTGAGGATAGAGGATTGAGGATTGAGAACTGAGGATTGAGGATTCAGGATTGAAGATTGAGGATTGGGTATTGATTATTGAAGAATGAGGATTGAGGATCGAGGATTGTGGATTGAGGATTGAGGGTTGAGTATTGAAGATTGAGAATTGAGGATTGAGGATTGAAGATTGAGTATTGAGGATTGAAGATTGAGGATTGAGAATTGAGGATTGAAGATTGATGACAGAGTGTTGAGGGTTGAGTGATGAGAATTGATGTTTGTGGATTGAGATTTGAAGATTCAAGAATGGGGATTGGGTATGGAAAACTGTGATTTGAGGATATTCTATTGAGGATTGAGAATTGACAATTGATTGTTGTGGACCGACGGCTGAAGATTGAGGATTCAGGATTGAGGATTCCGGATTGAGGTTTGAGGACTGAGGATTGAGGGTTGAGGATTGAGAATTGAGGATTGACGCTTGACGATTGAGGATTGAGGATGGAGGATTGAAGACAGAGGACTGAGTATTGAGGATTGAGTGTTGAGAATTGATGTTTGAGGACTGTGATTTGATTATTGAATTTTGTGGATTGGGTATTGCACCATGAGAATTCAGGATATTCTATTGAGTATTGAGAACTGTGGAATGATGGTTGAGTATTGAGGATTGATGGTTGAGGGTTGTGTGTTGAATATTGCGGATTGAGCATTGAGGATTGAGGATTGAGGATTGAAGATTGAGGATTGGGGATTAAGGATTGGCGATTGTGGATTGAGTACTGAGGATTGTGAATTGTGGATTGAGTATTGAGGATTGAGTATTGAGGATTGAATATTGAGGATTGAGGAATGAGGTTTGAAGATTGAGGACTGAGTGTTGATGGTTGAGTGACGAGAACTGATGTTTGTGGATTGAGATTTGAAGATTGAAGAATGGGGATTGAGTATTGAAATCTGTGAATTGAGGATATTCTATTGAGGATTAAGGATTGACAATTGATTTTTGAGGACTGAGAGCTGAAGATTGAGGATTCAGGATCGAGGATTTGGGATTGAGGTTTGAGGAATGAGGATTGAGGGTTGAAGATTGAGTATTGAGGATTGAGTATTGAGGATTGAGGATTGTGGATTGAAGATTCAGTATTGAGGATTGAAGATTGAGAATTGAGGATTGAGGATTGAGGATTGAGGACTGAGTGTTGAGGGTTGAGTGATGAGGATTGATGATTGTGGATAGAGGTTTGAAGATTGCAGATTGAGTATTGAGTATTGAAAACTGTGAATTGAGGATATTCTATTGAGGATTTAGGATTGACAACTGATTGTTGATGACTGAGAGCTGAAGATTGAGGATTCAGGAATGAGGATTCAGAATTGAGTATTCAGAATTGAGGTTTGAGGACCGAGGATTGACGGTTGAGGATTGAGTATTGAAGATTGAAGATTGAGGATTGAGGATTGAGGATTGAAGATTGAGGATTGGGTATTGAGGATTGATGAATGAGGATTGAGGATTGATGATTTAGGATTGAGGATTGAGGATTGAAGATTGAGGATTGGGGACTGAGGATTGAAGATTGAGGATTGAGGATTGAGGATTGAGGATTGAGGATTGTGGATTGAAGATTCAGTATTGAGGATTGAAGATTGAGAATTGAGGATTGAGGATTGAGGATTGAGGACTGAGTGTTGAGGGTTGAGTGATGAGAATTGATGATTGTGGATAGAGGTTTGAAGATTGCAGATTGAGTATTGAGTATTGAAAACTGTGAATTGAGGATATTCTATTGAGGATTTAGGATTGACAACTGATTGTTGATGACTGAGAGCTGAAGATTGAGGATTCAGGAATGAGGATTCAGAATTGAGTATTCAGAATTGAGGTTTGAGGACCGAGGATTGACGGTTGAGGATTGAGTATTGAAGATTGAAGATTGAGGATTGAGGATTGAGGATTGAAGATTGAGGATTGGGTATTCAGGATTGAAGAATGACGATTGAGGATTGAGGATTGAGGATTGAGGATCGAAGATTGTGTATTGAGGATTGAAGATTGACGATTGAGGATTGAGGATTGAGGATTGAGGATTGAACATTGAGGACTGAGTGTTGAGGGTTGAGTAATGGGAATTGTTGTTTGTGGACAGAGGTTTGAAGATTGCAGATTGAGTATAGAGTATTGAAAACTATGAATTGAGGATATTCTATGGAGGATTGAGGATTGACAACTGATTGTTGATGACTGAGGTCTGAAGATTGAGGATTCAGGATTGAGGATTCAGCATTGAGGTTTGAGGACTGAGGATTGAGGATTGAGGATTGAGGAATGAGGATTGAAGATTGAGGAATGTGGATTGAGGGTTGTAGATTGAGGACGAGGACTGAGGTTTGAGTATTGATGTTTGAGGTCTGAGGATAGAGGATTGAGGATTGAGAATTGAGGATTGAGGATTCAGGATTGAAGATTGAGGATTGGGTATTGATTATTGAAGAATGAGGATTGAAGATTGAGAATTGAGGATTGAGGATTGAGGGTTGAGTATTGAGGATTGAAGATTGAGGATTGAGAATTGAGGATTGAAGATTGGTGACAGAGTGTTGAGGGTTGAGTGATGAGAATTGATGTTTGTGGATTGAGATTTGAAGATTGAAGAATGGGGATTGGGTATTGAAAACTGTGATTTGAGGATATTCTATTGAGGATTGAGAATTGACAATTGATTGTTGTGGACCGACGGCTGAAGATTGAGGATTCAGGATTGAGGATTCCGGATTGAGGTTTGAGGACTGAGGATTGAGGGTTGAGGATTGAGAATTGAGGATTGACGCTTGACGATTGAGGATTGAGGATGGAGGATTGAAGACAGAGGACTGAGTATTGAGGATTGAGTGTTGAGAATTGATGTTTGAGGACTGAGATTTGATTATTGAATTTTGTGGATTGGGTATTGCACCATGAGAATTCAGGATATTCTATTGAGTATTGAGAACTGTGGAATGATGGTTGAGTATTGAGGATTGATGGTTGAGGGTTGTGTGTTGAATATTGCGGATTGAGCATTGAGGATTGAGGATTGAGGATTGAAGATTGAGGATTGGGGATTAAGGATTGGCGATTGTGGATTGAGTACTGAGGATTGTGAATTGTGGATTGAGTATTGAGGATTGAGTATTGAGGATTGAATATTGAGGATTGAGGAATGAGGATTGAAGATTGAGGACTGAGTGTTGATGGTTGAGTGACGAGAACTGATGTTTGTGGATTGAGATTTGAAGATTGAAGAATGGGGATTGAGTATTGAAATCTGTGAATTGAGGATATTCTATTGAGGATTAAGGATTGACAATTGATTTTTGAGGACTGAGAGCTGAAGATTGAGGATTCAGGATCGAGGATTTGGGATTGAGGTTTGAGGAATGAGGATTGAGGGTTGAAGATTGAGTATTGAGGATTGAGGATTGAGCATTGAGGACTGAGTGTTGAGGGTTGAGTGATGAGAATTGATGATTGTGGATAGAGGTTTGAAGACTGCAGATTGGGTATTGAGTATTGAAAAATGTGAATTGAGGATATTCTATTGAGGATTGAGGATTGACAACTGATTGTTGATGACTGAGGGCTGAAGATTGAGGATTCAGGAATGAGGATTCAGAATTGAGGTTTCAGAATTGAGGTTTGAGGTCTGAGGATTGAGGATTGGAGATTGAGTATTGAAGATTGAAGATTGAGGATTGAGGATTGAGGATTGAAGATTGAGGATTGGGTGTTGAGGATTGAAGAAGGAGTATTGTGGATTGAGGATTGAGGATTGAGGATTGAGGATTGAAGATTGAGGATTGGGTATTGGGGATTGAAGAATGAGGATTGAGGATTGAGGATTGAGGATTGAGGATTGAGGATCGAAGATTGAGTATTGAGGATTGAAGATTGACGATTGAGGATTGAGGATTGAGGATTGAGGATTGGACATTGAGGACTGAGTGTTGAGGGTTGAGTAATGGGAATTGTTGTTTGTGGATAGAGGTTTGAAGATTGCAGATTGAGTATTGAGTATTGAAAACTGTGAATTGAGGATATTCTATTGAGGATTGAGGATTGACAACTGATTGTTGATGACTGAGGTCTGAAGATTGAGGATTCAGGATTGAGGATTCAGAATTGAGGTTTGAGGACCAAGGATTGAGGATTGAAGGTTTAGTATTGCGGATTGAGGATTGAGGATTGAAGACTGAGGACTGAGGATTGAGGATGAGGGCTGAGAGTTGAGGATTGAGGTTTGAGGACTGAGGACTGAGGATCGAGGATTGAGAATTGAAGATTTAGGATTGCGGACTGAGGATTGAGGATTAAGGATTGAGTATTGAGGATTGATGATTGAGGATTGGGGACTGAGGATTGAAGATTGAGGATTGAGGATTGACGATGAGGGCTGAGGGTTGAGGATTGAGGTTTGAGGACTGAGGCCTGAGGATTGAGGATTGAGAATTGAGGACTCAGGATTGAGGATTGAACATTGAGGATTGGGTATTGAGGATTGAAGAATGAGGATTGACGATTGAGGATTGAGGATTGAGGATTGAGGATTGAAGATTGAGGATTGGGTACTGAGGATTGAAGAATGAGGATTGAGGATTGAGGATTGACGAGTAAGGATTGAGTATTGAGGATTGAAGATTGTGGATTGGGGACTGAGTATTGAAGATTGAGGATTGAGGATTGACGATGAGGGCTGAGTGTTGAAGATTGAGGATTGAGGATTGAGTATTGAGGATTGAGGATTGAGGATTGAAGATTCAGTATTGAGGATTGAAGATTGAGAATTGAGGATTGAGGATTGAGCATTGAGGACTGAGTGTTGAGTGTTGAGTGATGAGAATTGATGATTGTGGATAGAGGTTTGAAGATTGCAGATTGAGTATTGAGTATTGAAAACTGTGAATTGAGGATATTCTATTGAGGATTTAGGATTGACAACTGATTGTTGATGACTGAGGGCTGAAGATTGAGGATTCAGGAATGAGGATTCAGAATTGAGGATTCAGAATTGAGGTTTGAGGACTGAGGATTGAGGATTGAGGATTGAGTATTGAAGATTGAGGATTGATGATTGAGGATTGAGGATTGAGGATTGGGGATTGAGGATTGAGGATTGAGGTTTGAGGACTGAGGACTGAGGATTGAGGATTGAGGATTGAGGATTGAAGATTCAGTATTGAGGATTGAAGATTGGGAATTGAGGATTGAGGATTGAACAATGAGGACTGAGTGTTGAAGTTTGAGTGATGAGAATTGATGTTTGTGGATAGAGGTTTGAAGATTGCAGATTGAGTATTGAGTATTGAAAACTGTGAATTGAGGATATTCTATTGAGAATTGAGGACTGACAACTGATTGTTGAGGTCTGAGGGCCGAAGATTGAGGTTTCAGGATTGAGGATTCAGAATTGAGGTTTGAGGACTGAGGATTGAGGATTGAAAATTGAGTATTGAAGATTGAATATTGAGGGTTGCGGATTGAGGATTGAGGATTGAGGATGAGTGCTGAGGGTTGAGGATTGAGGTTTGAGGACGGGGGACTGAGGATTGAGGATTGAGAATTGAGGATTGAGGAATGAGGATTGACGATTGAGGATTGGGTATTGAGGATTGAGGAATGAGGATTGAGGATTGGGTATTGAGGATTGAAGAATGAGGACTGAGGATTGAGGATTGAGGATTGAGGATTGAGGATTGAGGATTGAGGATTGAAGATTGAGTATTGGGTATTCAAGATTGAGAATTGAGGATTGAAGATTGAGGATTGAGGATTGAGTATTGAGGATTGAGGATTGAGGATGGAGGATTGAAGACAGAGGACTGAGTATTGAGGATTGAGTGTTGAGAATTGATGTTTGAGGACTGAGATTTGATTATTGAATTTTGTGGATTGGGTATTGCACCATGAGAATTCAGGATATTCTATTGAGTATTGAGAACTGTGGATTGATGGTTGAGTATTGAGGATTGATGGTTGAGGGTTGTGTGTTGAATATTGCGGATTGAGCATTGAGGATTGAGGATTGAGGATTGAAGATTGAGGATTGGGGATTAAGGATTGGCGATTGTGGATTGAGTACTGAGGATTGTGAATTGTGGATTGAGTATTGAGGATTGAGTATTGAGGATTGAATATTGAGGATTGAGGAATGAGGATTGAAGAATGAGGATTGAGGATTGAGGATTGAGGATTGAGGATTGAAGATTGAGTATTGAGGATTGAAGGTTGACGGTTGAGTATTGAGGATTGGGGATTGAGGATTGAGGAATGAGGATTGAAGATTGAGGAATGTGGATTGAGGGTTGTAGATTGAGGACAAGGACTGAGGGTTGAGGATTGAGGTTTGAGGACTGAGGGCTGAGGATTGAGGCTTGAGAATTGAGGATTGAGGATTGAGGATTGAGGATTGTGAATGAGGGCTCAGGGTTGAGGATTGAGGTTTGAGTATAGAATCCTGAGAATTCAGGATATTCTATTGAGTATTGAGAATTGAGGATTGATGTTTGAGCATTGAGGATTGAGGACTGAAGATTGAGGATTGAGTATTGAAGATTGAGGATTGATGATTGAGGATTGAGGATTGAAGATTGAGGATTGAGGATTGAGGATTGAAGATTGAGTATTCAGGATTGAGGGTTGAGGATTGAGGATTGAGGATTGAGGATTGAGTATTGAGGATTGAAGATTGAGGATTGGGGACTGAGGATTGAAGATTGAGGATTGAGGATTGAGTATTGAGGATTGAGGATTGTGGATTGAGGATTCAGTATTGAGGATTGAAGATTGAGAATTGAGGATTGAGGATTGAGCATTGAGGACTGAGTGTTGAGGTTTGAGTGATGAGAATTGGTGATTGTGGATAGTGGTTTGAAGATTGCAGATTGAGTATTGAGTATTGAAAACTGCGAACTGAGGATATTCTATTGGGGATTGAGGATTGACAACTGATTGTTGATGACTGAGGGCTGAAGATTGAGGATTCAGGAATGCGGATTCAGAATTGAGGTTCGAGGACTGAGGATTGAGGATTGAGGATTGAGAATTGAGGATTGAGGATTGAGGATTGAAGATTGAGGATTGGGTATTGAGGATTGAAGAATCAGGATTGAGGATTGAGGATTGAGGATTGAGGATTGAAGATTGAGGATTGGGTATTGAGGATTGAAGAATGAGGATTGAGGATTGAGGATTGAGGATTGAGGATTGAAGAAAGAGTATTGAGGATTGAAGATTGAGGATTGGGGATTGAGAATTGAGGATTGAGGATTGAAGATTGAGGATGTGGGCTGAGGGTTGAGGATTGAGGTTTGAGGACTGACGGCTGAGGATTGAGGATTGAGAATTGAGGATTGAGGATTGAGGATTGAGGATTGTGAATGAGGGCTCAGGGTTGAGGATTGAGGTTTGAGTATAGATCCCTGAGAATTCAGGATATTCTATTGAGTATTGAGAATTGAGGATTGATGGTTGAGTATTGAGGATTGAGGATTGAGGCTTGAGGATTGAGTATTGAAGATTGAGTATTGATGATTGAGGATTGAGGATTGAGGATTGAGGATTGAGGATTTAGGATTGAAGATTGAGTATTCAGGATTGAGGGTTGAGGATTGAGGATTGAGGATTGAGGATTGAGTATTGAGGATTGAAGATTGAGGATTGGGGACTGAGGATTGAAGATTGAGGATTGAGGATTGAGGATTGAGGATTGAGGATTGAGGATTGAGGATTGAGGATTGAAGATTGAGTATTGGGTATTCAAGATTGAGAATTGAGGATTGAAGATTGAGGATTGAGGATTGAGTATTGAGGATTGAGGATTGAGGATGGAGGATTGAAGACAGAGGACTGAGTATTGAGGATTGAGTGTTGAGAATTGATGTTTGAGGACTGAGATTTGATTATTGAATTTTGTGGATTGGGTATTGCACCATGAGAATTCAGGATATTCTATTGAGTATTGAGAACTGTGGATTGATGGTTGAGTATTGAGGATTGATGGTTGAGGGTTGTGTGTTGAATATTGCGGATTGAGCATTGAGGATTGAGGATTGAGGATTGAAGATTGAGGATTGGGGATTAAGGATTGGCGATTGTGGATTGAGTACTGAGGATTGTGAATTGTGGATTGAGTATTGAGGATTGAGTATTGAGGATTGAATATTGAGGATTGAGGAATGAGGATTGAAGAATGAGGATTGAGGATTGAGGATTGAGGATTGAGGATTGAAGATTGAGTATTGAGGATTGAAGGTTGACGGTTGAGTATTGAGGATTGGGGATTGAGGATTGAGGAATGAGGATTGAAGATTGAGGAATGTGGATTGAGGGTTGTAGATTGAGGACAAGGACTGAGGGTTGAGGATTGAGGTTTGAGGACTGAGGGCTGAGGATTGAGGCTTGAGAATTGAGGATTGAGGATTGAGGATTGAGGATTGTGAATGAGGGCTCAGGGTTGAGGATTGAGGTTTGAGTATAGAATCCTGAGAATTCAGGATATTCTATTGAGTATTGAGAATTGAGGATTGATGTTTGAGCATTGAGGATTGAGGACTGAAGATTGAGGATTGAGTATTGAAGATTGAGGATTGATGATTGAGGATTGAGGATTGAAGATTGAGGATTGAGGATTGAGGATTGAAGATTGAGTATTCAGGATTGAGGGTTGAGGATTGAGGATTGAGGATTGAGGATTGAGTATTGAGGATTGAAGATTGAGGATTGGGGACTGAGGATTGAAGATTGAGGATTGAGGATTGAGTATTGAGGATTGAGGATTGTGGATTGAGGATTCAGTATTGAGGATTGAAGATTGAGAATTGAGGATTGAGGATTGAGCATTGAGGACTGAGTGTTGAGGTTTGAGTGATGAGAATTGGTGATTGTGGATAGTGGTTTGAAGATTGCAGATTGAGTATTGAGTATTGAAAACTGCGAACTGAGGATATTCTATTGGGGATTGAGGATTGACAACTGATTGTTGATGACTGAGGGCTGAAGATTGAGGATTCAGGAATGCGGATTCAGAATTGAGGTTCGAGGACTGAGGATTGAGGATTGAGGATTGAGAATTGAGGATTGAGGATTGAGGATTGAAGATTGAGGATTGGGTATTGAGGATTGAAGAATCAGGATTGAGGATTGAGGATTGAGGATTGAGGATTGAAGATTGAGGATTGGGTATTGAGGATTGAAGAATGAGGATTGAGGATTGAGGATTGAGGATTGAGGATTGAAGAAAGAGTATTGAGGATTGAAGATTGAGGATTGGGGATTGAGAATTGAGGATTGAGGATTGAAGATTGAGGATGTGGGCTGAGGGTTGAGGATTGAGGTTTGAGGACTGACGGCTGAGGATTGAGGATTGAGAATTGAGGATTGAGGATTGAGGATTGAGGATTGTGAATGAGGGCTCAGGGTTGAGGATTGAGGTTTGAGTATAGATCCCTGAGAATTCAGGATATTCTATTGAGTATTGAGAATTGAGGATTGATGGTTGAGTATTGAGGATTGAGGATTGAGGCTTGAGGATTGAGTATTGAACATTGAGTATTGATGATTGAGGATTGAGGATTGAGGATTGAGGATTGAGGATTTAGGATTGAAGATTGAGTATTCAGGATTGAGGGTTGAGGATTGAGGATTGAGGATTGAGGATTGAGTATTGAGGATTGAAGATTGAGGATTGGGGACTGAGGATTGAAGATTGAGGATTGAGGATTGAGTATTGAGGATTGAGGATTGTGGATTGAAGATTCAGTATTGAGGATTGAAGATTGAGAATTGAGGATTGAGGATTGAGGATTGAGGACTGAGTGTTGAGGGTTGAGTGATGAGAATTGATGATTGTGGATAGAGGTTTGAAGATTGCAGATTGAGTATTGAGTATTGAAAACTGTGAATTGAGGATATTCTATTGAGGATTTAGGATTGACAACTGATTGTTGATGACTGAGAGCTGAAGATTGAGGATTCAGGAATGAGGATTCAGAATTGAGTATTCAGAATTGAGGTTTGAGGACCGAGGATTGACGGTTGAGGATTGAGTATTGAAGATTGAAGATTGAGGATTGAGGATTGAGGATTGAGGATTGAAGATTGAGGATTGGGTATTGAGGATTGATGAATGAGGATTGAGGATTGAGCATTGAGGACTGAGTGTTGAGGTTTGAGTGATGAGAATTGGTGATTGTGGATAGTGGTTTGAAGATTGCAGATTGAGTATTGAGTATTGAAAACTGCGAACTGAGGATATTCTATTGGGGATTGAGGATTGACAACTGATTGTTGATGACTGAGGGCTGAAGATTGAGGATTCAGGAATGCGGATTCAGAATTGAGGTTCGAGGACTGAGGATTGAGGATTGAGGATTGAGAATTGAGGATTGAGGATTGAGGATTGAAGATTGAGGATTGGGTATTGAGGATTGAAGAATCAGGATTGAGGATTGAGGATTGAGGATTGAGGATTGAAGATTGAGGATTGAGGATTGAGTGTTGTGGATTGAGGACGAGGACTGAGGGCTGAGTATTGATGTTTGAGGTCTGAGGATTGAGGATTGAGGATTGAGAATTGAGAATTGAGGATTGAGGATTGAAGATTGAGGATTGGGTATTGAGGATTGAAGAATGAGGATTGAGGATTGAGGATTGAGGATTGAGGATTGATGAAAGAGTATTGAGGATTGAAGATTGAGGATTGGGGATTGAGAATTGAGGATTGAGGATTGAAGATTGAGGAGGTGGGCTGAGGGTTGAGGATTGAGGTTTGAGGTCTGACGGCTGAGGATTGAGGATTGAGAATTGAGGATTGAGGATTGAGGATTGAGGATTGTGAATGAGGGCTCAGGGTTGAGGATTGAGGTTTGAGTATAGATCCCTGAGAATTCAGGATATTCTATTGAGTATTGAGAATTGAGGATTGATGGTTGAGTATTGAGGATTGAGGATTGAGGCTTGAGGATTGAGTATTGAAGATTGAGGATTGATGATTGAGGATTGAGGATTGAGGATTGAGGATTGAGGATTTAGGATTGAAGATTGAGTATTCAGGATTGGGTTGAGGATTGAGGATTGAGGATTTAGGATTGAGTATTGAGGATTGAAGATTGAGGATTGGGGACTGAGGATTGAAGATTGAGGATTGAGGATTGAGTATTGAGGATTGAGGATTGTGGATCGAGGATTCAGTATTGAGGATTGAAGATTGAGAATTGAGGATTGAGGATTGAGCATTGAGGACTGAGTGTTGAGGTTTGAGTGATGAGAATTGGTGATTGTGGGTAGTGGTTTGAAGATTGCAGATTGAGTATTGAGTATTGAAAACTGTGAATTGAGGATATTCTATTGAGGATATAGGATTGACAACTGATTGTTGATGACTGAGAGCTGAAGATTGAGGATTCAGGAATGAGGATTCAGAATTGAGTATTCAGAATTGAGGTTTGAGGACCGAGGATTGACGGTTGAGGATTGAGTATTGAAGATTGAAGATTGAGGATTGAGGATTGAGGATTAGGATTGAAGATTGAGGATTGGGTATTGAGGATTGATGAATGAGGATTGAGGATTGATGATTTAGGATTAAGGATTGAGGATTGAAGATTGAGGATTGGGTATTGAGGATTGAAGAATGAGGATTGAGGATTGAGGATTGAGGATTGAGGATCGAAGATTGTGTATTGAGGATTGAAGATTGACGATTGAGGATTGAGGATTGAGGATTGAGGATTGAACATTGAGGACTGAGTGTTGAGGGTTGAGTAATGGGAATTGTTGTTTGTGGACAGAGGTTTGAAGATTGCAGATTGAGTATAGAGTATTGAAAACTATGAATTGAGGATATTCTATGGAGGATTGAGGATTGACAACTGATTGTTGATGACTGAGGTCTGAAGATTGAGGATTCAGGATTGAGGATTCAGCATTGAGGTTTGAGGACTGAGGATTGAGGATTGAGGCTTGAGGAATGAGGATTGAAGATTGAGGAATGTGGATTGAGGGTTGTAGATTGAGGACGAGGACTGAGGTTTGAGTATTGATGTTTGAGGTCTGAGGATAGAGGATTGAGGATTGAGAATTGAGGATTGAGGATTCAGGAGTGAAGATTGAGGATTGGGTATTGATTATTGAAGAATGAGGATTGAGGATTGAGGATTGTGGATTGAGGATTGAGGGTTGAGTATTGAAGATTGAGAATTGAGGATTGAGGATTGAAGATTGAGTATTGAGGATTGAAGATTCAGGATTGAGAATTGAGGATTGAAGATTGATGACTGAGTGTTGAGGGTTGAGTGATGAGAATTGATGTTTGTGGATTGAGATTTGAAGATTGAAGAATGGGGATTGGGTATTGAAAACTGCGATTTGAGGATATTCTATTGAGGATTGAGAATTGACAATTGATTGTTGTGGACCGACGGCTGAAGATTGAGGATTCAGGATTGAGGATTCCGGATTGAGGTTTGAGGACTGAGGATTGAGGGTTGAGGATTGAGAATTGAGGATTGACGCTTGACGATTGAGGATTGAGGATGGAGGATTGAAGACAGAGGACTGAGTATTGAGGATTGAGTGTTGAGAATTGATGTTTGAGGACTGAGATTTGATTATTGAATTTTGTGGATTGGGTATTGCACCATGATAATTCAGGATATTCTATTGAGTATTGAGAACTGTGGATTGATGGTTGAGTATTGAGGATTGATGGTTGAGGGTTGTGTGTTGAATATTGCGGATTGAGCATTGAGGATTGAGGATTGAGGATTGAAGATTGAGGATTGGGGATTAAGGATTGGCGATTGTGGATTGAGTACTGAGGATTGTGAATTGTGGATTGAGTATTGAGGATTGAGTATTGAGGATTGAATATTGAGGATTGAGGAATGAGGATTGAAGATTGAGGACTGAGTGTTGATGGTTGAGTGACGAGAACTGATGTTTGTAGATTGAGATTTGAAGATTGAAGAATGGGGATTGAGTATTGAAATCTGTGAATTGAGGATATTCTATTGAGGATTAAGGATTGACAATTGATTTTTGAGGACTGAGAGCTGAAGATTGAGGATTCAGGATCGAGGATTTGGGATTGAGGTTTGAGGAATGAGGATTGAGGGTTGAAGATTGAGTATTGAGGATTGAAAATTGAGGATTGAGGATTGAGAACTAAGGATTGGGGATGAGGGCTGAGTGTTGAGGATTGACGTTAGAGGACTGAGGACTGAGGGTTGAGGATTGAGAATTGAGGATTGAGGATTGAGGATTGAAGATTGAGGATTGGGTATTGAGGATTGAAGAATGAGGATTGAGGATTGAGGATTGAGGATTGAGGATTGAGGATTGAGGATTGAGGACTGAAGATTGAGTATTGAGGATTGAAGACTGATGATTGGGGATTGAGGATTGAGGATTGAGGATTGAAGATTGAGGATTGAAGATTGAGTATTGAGGATTGAAGATTGAGGATTGAGGATTGAAGATTGAGGATTGGGTATTGAGGATTGAAGAATGAGGATTGAGGATTGAGGATTGAGGATTGAGGATTGAAGATTGAGTATTGAGGATTGAAGGTTGACGGTTGAGTATTGAGGATTGGGGATTGAGGATTGAGGAATGAGGATTGAAGATTGAGGAATGTGGATTGAGGGTTGTAGATTGAGGACAAGGACTGAGGGTTGAGGATTGAGGTTTGAGGACTGAGGGCTGAGGATTGAGGATTGAGAATTGAGGATTGAGGATTGAGGATTGAGGATTGTGAATGAGGGCTCAGGGTTGAGGATTGAGGTTTGAGTATAGAATCCTGAGAATTCAGGATATTCTATTGAGTATTGAGAATTGAGGATTGATGTTTGAGCATTGAGGATTGAGGACTGAGGATTGAGGATTGAGTATTGAAGATTGAGGATTGATGATTGAGGATTGAGGATTGAAGATTGAGGATTGAGGATTGAGGATTGAAGATTGAGTATTCAGGATTGAGGGTTGAGGATTGAGGATTGAGGATTGAGGATTGAGTATTGAGGATTGAAGATTGAGGATTGGGGACTGAGGATTGAAGATTGAGGATTGAGGATTGAGTATTGAGGATTGAGGATTGTGGATTGAGGATTCAGTATTGAGGATTGAAGATTGAGAATTGAGGATTGAGGATTGAGCATTGAGGACTGAGTGTTGAGGTTTGAGTGATGAGAATTGGTGATTGTGGATAGTGGTTTGAAGATTGCAGATTGAGTATTGAGTATTGAAAACTGCGAACTGAGGATATTCTATTGGGGATTGAGGATTGACAACTGATTGTTGATGACTGAGGGCTGAAGATTGAGGATTCAGGAATGCGGATTCAGAATTGAGGTTCGAGGACTGAGGATTGAGGATTGAGGATTGAGAATTGAGGATTGAGGATTGAGGATTGAAGATTGAGGATTGGGTATTGAGGATTGAAGAATCAGGATTGAGGATTGAGGATTGAGGATTGAGGATTGAAGATTGAGGATTGAGGATTGAGTGTTGTGGATTGAGGACGAGGACTGAGGGCTGAGTATTGATGTTTGAGGTCAGAGGATTGAGGATTTAGGATTGAGAATTGAGAATTGAGGATTGAGGATTGAAGATTGAGGATTGGGTATTGAGGGTTGAAGAATGAGGATTGAGGATTGAGGATTGAGGATTGAGGATTGAAGAAAGAGTATTGAGGATTGAAGATTGAGGATTGGGGATTGAGAATTGAGGATTGAGGATTGAAGATTGAGGATGTGGGCTGAGGGTTGAGGATTGAGGTTTGAGGACTGACGGCTGAGGATTGAGGATTGAGAATTGAGGATTGAGGATTGAGGATTGAGGATTGTGAATGAGGGCTCAGGGTTGAGGATTGAGGTTTGAGTATAGATCCCTGAGAATTCAGGATATTCTATTGAGTATTGAGAATTGAGGATTGATGGTTGAGTATTGAGGATTGAGGATTGAGGCTTGAGGATTGAGTATTGAAGATTGAGGATTGATGATTGAGGATTGAGGATTGAGGATTGAGGATTGAGGATTTAGGATTGAAGATTGAGTATTCAGGATTGAGGGTTGAGGATTGAGGATTGAGGATTGAGGATTGAGTATTGAGGATTGAAGACTGAGGATTGGGGACTGAGGATTGAAGATTGAGGATTGAGGATTGAGTATTGAGGATTGAGGATTGTGGATTGAAGATTCAGTATTGAGGATTGAAGATTGAGAATTGAGGATTGAGGATTGAGGATTGAGGACTGAGTGTTGAGGGTTGAGTGATGAGAATTGATGATTGTGGATAGAGGTTTGAAGATTGCAGATTGAGTATTGAGTATTGAAAACTGTGAATTGAGGATATTCTATTGAGGATTTAGGATTGACAACTGATTGTTGATGTCTGAGAGCTGAAGATTGAGGATTCAGGAATGAGGATTCAGAATTGAGTATTCAGAATTGAGGTTTGAGGACCGAGGATTGACGGTTGAGGATTGAGTATTGAAGATTGAAGATTGAGGATTGAGGATTGAGGATTGAAGATTGAGGATTGGGTATTGAGGATTGATGAATGAGGATTGAGGATTGATGATTTAGGATTGAGGATTGAGGATTGAAGATTGAGGATTGGGTATTGAGGATTGAAGAATGAGGATTGAGGATTGAGGATTGAGGATTGAGGATCGAAGATTGTGTATTGAGGATTGAAGATTGACGATTGAGGATTGAGGATTGAGGATTGAGGATTGAACATTGAGGACTGAGTGTTGAGGGTTGAGTAATGGGAATTGTTGTCTGTGGACAGAGGTTTGAAGATTGCAGATTGAGTATAGAGTATTGAAAACTATGAATTGAGGATATTCTATGGAGGATTGAGGATTGACAACTGATTGTTGATGACTGAGGTCTGAAGATTGAGGATTCAGTCTTGAGGATTCAGCATTGAGGTTTGAGGACTGAGGATTGAGGATTGAGGATTGAGGAATGAGGATTGAAGATTGAGGAATGTGGATTGAGGGTTGTAGATTGAGGACGAGGACTGAGGTTTGAGTATTGATGTTTGAGGTCTGAGGATAGAGGATTGAGGATTGAGAACTGAGGATTGAGGATTCAGGATTGAAGATTGAGGATTGGGTATTGATTATTGAAGAATGAGGATCGAGGATCGAGGATTGTGGATTGCGGATTGAGGGTTGAGTATTGAAGATTGAGAATTGAGGATTGAGGATTGAAGATTGAGTATTGAGGATTGAAGATTGAGGATTGAGAATTGAGGATTGAAGATTGATGACAGAGTGTTGAGGGTTGAGTGATGAGAATTGATGTTTGTGGATTGAGATTTGAAGATTGAAGAATGGGGATTGGGTATGGAAAACTGTGATTTGAGGATATTCTATTGAGGATTGAGAATTGACAATTGATTGTTGTGGACCGACGGCTGAAGATTGAGGATTCAGGATTGAGGATTCCGGATTGAGGTTTGAGGACTGAGGATTGAGGGTTGAGGATTGAGAATTGAGGATTGACGCTTGACGATTGAGGATTGAGGATGGAGGATTGAAGACAGAGGACTGAGTATTGAGGATTGAGTGTTGAGAATTGATGTTTGAGGACTGTGATTTGATTATTGAATTTTGTGGATTGGGTATTGCACCATGAGAATTCAGGATATTCTATTGAGTATTGAGAACTGTGGAATGATGGTTGAGTATTGAGGATTGATGGTTGAGGGTTGTGTGTTGAATATTGCGGATTGAGCATTGAGGATTGAGGATTGAGGATTGAAGATTGAGGATTGGGGATTAAGGATTGGCGATTGTGGATTGAGTACTGAGGATTGTGAATTGTGGATTGAGTATTGAGGATTGAGTATTGAGGATTGAATATTGAGGATTGAGGAATGAGGATTGAAGATTGAGGACTGAGTGTTGATGGTTGAGTGACGAGAACTGATGTTTGTGGATTGAGATTTGAAGATTGAAGAATGGGGATTGAGTATTGAAATCTGTGAATTGAGGATATTCTATTGAGGATTAAGGATTGACAATTGATTTTTGAGGACTGAGATCTGAAGATTGAGGATTCAGGATCGACGATTTGGGATTGAGGTTTGAGGAATGAGGATTGAGGGTTGAAGATTGAGTATTGAGGATTGAGTATTGAGGATTGAGGATTGTGGATTGAAGATTCAGTATTGAGGATTGAAGATTGAGAATTGAGGATTGAGGATTGAGGATTGAGGACTGAGTGTTGAGGGTTGAGTGATGAGGATTGATGATTGTGGATAGAGGTTTGAAGATTGCAGATTGAGTATTGAGTATTGAAAACTGTGAATTGAGGATATTCTATTGAGGATTTAGGATTGACAACTGATTGTTGATGACTGAGAGCTGAAGATTGAGGATTCAGGAATGAGGATTCAGAATTGAGTATTCAGAATTGAGGTTTGAGGACCGAGGATTGAGGGTTGAGGATTGAGTATTGAAGATTGAAGATTGAGGATTGAGGATTGAGGATTGAAGATTGAGGATTGGGTATTGAGGATTGATGAATGAGGATTGAGGATTGATGATTTAGGATTGAGGATTGAGGATTGAAGATTGAGGATTGGGGACTGAGGATTGAAGATTGAGGATTGAGGATTGAGTATTGAGGATTGAGGATTGTGGATTGAAGATTCAGTATTGAGGATTGAAGATTGAGAATTGATGATTGAGGATTGAGCATTCAGGACTGAGTGTTGAGCGTTGAGTGATGAGAATTGATGATTGTGGATAGAGGTTTGAAGATTGCAGATTGAGTATTGAGTATTGAAAACTGTGAATTGAGGATATCCTATTGAGGATTGAGGATTGACAACTGATTGTTGATGACTGAGTGCTGAAGATTGAGGATTCAGGATTGCGGATTCACAATTGAGGTTCGAGGTCTGAGGATTGAGGATTGAAGATTGAGTATTGAGGATTGAAGATTGAGGATTGAGGATTGAGGATTGAGGATTGAGGATGAGGTATGAGGGTTGAGGATTGAGGTTTGAGGACTGAGGACTGAGGATAGATGATTGAGAATTGAAGTTTGAGGATTGAGGATTGAAGATTGAGGATTGGGTATTGAGGATTGAAGAATGAGGACTGAGGATTGAGGATTGAGGATTGAGGATTGAGGATTGAGGATTGAGGATTGAAGATTGAGTATTAGGGATTCAAGATTGAGAATTGAGGATTGAAGATTGAGGATTGAGGATTGAGGATTGAGGATTGAGGATTGAAGATTGAGGATTGGGGACTGAGTGTTGAGGGTTGAGTGATGAGAATTGATGTTTGTGTATAGAGATTTGCGGATTGCAGATTGAGTATTGAGTATTGAAAACTGTGAATTAGTGATATTCTATTGAGGATTGAGGATTGACAACTGATTGTTGAGGTCTGAGGTCTGAAGATTGAAGATTCAGGATTGAGGATTCAGGATTGAGGTTTGAGGACTGAGGATTGAGGATTGAGGATTGAGGACTGAGGACTGAGGATCGAGGATTGAGAATTGAGGATTGAGGATTGAGGATTGAGGATTGAGGATTGAGGATTGAGTATTGAAGATTGAGTATTGAGGATTGAAGACTGACGATTGAGTATTGAGGATTGAGGATTGAGGATTGAGGATTGAGGATTGAAGATTGAGTATTGAGAATTGAAGACTGAGGATTGAGTATTGAGGATTGATGATTGAGGATTGGGGACTGAGTATTGAAGATTGAGGATTGAGGATTGACGATGAGGGCTGAGGGTTGAGGATTGAGGTTTGAGGACTGAGGCCTGAGGATTGAGGATTGAGAATTGAGGACTCAGGATTGAGGATTGAAGATTGAGGATTGGGTATTGAGGATTGAAGAATGAGGATTGACGATTGAGGATTGAGGATTGAGGATTGAGGATTGAAGATTGAGGATTGGGTACTGAGGATTGAAGAATGAGGATTGAGGATTGAGGATTGACGATTAAGGATTGAGTATTGAGGATTGAAGATTGTGGATTGGGGACTGAGTATTGAAGATTGAGGATTGAGGTTTGACGATGAGGGCTGAGTGTTGAAGATTGAGGATTGAGGATTGAGTATTGAGGATTGAGGATTGAGGATTGAAGATTCAGTATTGAGGATTGAAGATTGAGAATTGAGGATTGAGGATTGAGCATTGAGGACTGAAGTGTTGAGTGTTGAGTGATGAGAATTGATGATTGTGGATAGAGGTTTGAAGAATGCAGATTGAGTATTGATTATAGAAAACTGTGAATTGAGGATATTCTATTGAGGATTTAGGATTGACAACTGATTGTTGATGACTGAGGGCTGAAGATTGAGGATTCAGGAATGAGGATTCAGGATTGAGGTTTGAGGACTGAGGATTGAGGATTGAGGATTGAGGACTGAGGACTGAGGATCGAGGATTGAGAATTGAGGATTGAGGATTGAGGATTGAGGATTGAGGATTGAGGATTGAGTATTGAAGACTGAGTATTGAGGATTGAAGACTGACGATTGAATATTGAGGATTGAGGATTGAGGATTGAGGATTGAGGATTGAAGATTGAGTATTGAGAATTGAAGACTGAGGATTGAGGATTGAGGAATCAGGATTGAGGATTGAGGATTGAGGATTGAGGATTGAGGATTGAGGATTGAAGAAAGAGTATTGAGGATTGAAGATTGAGTATTGGGGATTGAGGATTGAGGATTGAGGATTCAAGATTGACGATGAGGGCTGAGGGTTGAGGATTGAGGTTTGAGGACTGAGGGCTGAGGATTGAGGATTGAGAATTGAGGATTGAAGATTGAGGATTGAGGATTGTGAATGAGGGCTCAGGGTTAAGGATTGAGGATTGAGTATAGAATCCTGAGAATTCAGGATACTCTATTGAGTATTGAGAATTGAGGATTGATGGTTGAGTATTGAGGATTGAGGATTGAGGATTGAGGATTGAGGATTGAGGATTGAAGATTGAGGATTGGGTACTGAGGATTGAAGAATGAGGATTGAGGATTGAGGATTGAGGATTGAGGATTGAAGATTGAGTATTGAGGATTGAAGGTTGACGGTTGAGGATTGAGGAATGAGGATTGAGTATTGAACATTGAGGACTGAGTGTTGAGGGTTGAGTGATGAGAATTGATGTTTGTGGATAGAGGTTTGAAGATTGCAGATTGAGTACTGCGTAGTGAAAGCTGTGAATTGAGGAGATTCTATTGAGTATTGAGGACTGACAACTGATTGTTGAGGACTGAGGGCCGAGGATTGATGGTTCAGGATTGACGATTCAGAATTGAGGTTTGAGGACTGAGGTATGAGGATTGAAGATTGAGTATTGAAGATTGAAGATTGAGCATTGAGGATTGAGGACTGAGGATTGAGGATTGAGAATTGAGGATTGAGGATTGAGGATTGAGGACTGCAGATTGAGTATTGTGGATTAAAGATTGAGAACTGAGGATTGAGAATTGATGATTGAGGATTGAAGATTGAGGATTGGGGACTGAGTGTTGAGGGCTGAGTGATGAGAATTGATGTTTGTGGACAGAGATTTGAAGATTGCAGGTTGAATATTGAGTACTGAAAGGTGTGAATTGATGATATTCTATTGAGGATTGAGGATTGACAACTGATTGTTGAGGTCTGAGGTCTGAAGATTGAGGATTCAGGATTGAGGATTCAGGATTGAGGTTTGAGGACTGAAGATTGAGCATTCAGGATTGAGGATTGAGGACTGAGGACTGAGGATCGAGGATTGGGAATTGAGGATTGAGGATTGAAGATTGAGGATTGGGTATTGAGGATTGAACATTGAGGTTTGAGGATTGAGGATTGAGGATTGAGGATTGAGGATTGAGGATTGAAGAATGAATATTGATGATTGAAGATTGAGTATTGAGGATTGAGGATTGAGTATTGAAGATTGAGGATTGATGATTGAGGATTGAGGATTGAGGATTGAGGATTGAGGATTGAGGATTGAGGATTGAGAATTGAGGATTGAGGATTGAAGAATGAGGATTGAGGATTGAGGATTGAGGATTGAGGATTGAAGAAAGGGTATTGTGGATTGAAGATTGAGGATTGGGGATTGAGGATTGAGGATTGAGGATTGAAGATTGAGGACGTGGGCTGAGGGTTGATGATTGAGGTTTGAGGACTGAGGGCTGGGGATTGAGAATTGAGAATTGAGGATTGAGGATTGAGGATTGAGGATTGTGAATGAGGGCTCAGGGCTGAGGATTGAGGTTTGAGTATAGAATCCTGAGATTTCAGGATATTCTATTGAGTATTGGGAATTGAGGATTGATGGTTGAGTATTGAGGATTGAGGATTGGGGTTTGAGGATTGAGTATTGAAGATTGAGGATTGATGATTGAGGATTGAGGATTGAGGATTGAGGATTGAAGATTGAGTATTGAGGATTGAAGGTTGACGGTTGAGTATTGAGGATTGGGGATTGAGGATTGAGGATTGAGGATGGAGGATTGAAGATTGAGTATTGAGGATTGAAGATTGATGATTGAGGATTGAGGATTGAGGATTGAGGATTGAAGATTGAGGATTGAAGATTGAGTATTGAGGATTGAAGATTGAGGATTGCGGATTGCGGATTGAGGATTGAGGATTGAAGATTGAGGATTGGGGACTGAGTGTTGAGGGTTGAGTGATGAGAATTGATGTTTGTGAATAGAGATTTGAAGATTGCAGGTTGAGTATTGAGCATTGAGACCTGTGAATTGAGGATATTCTATTGAGGATTGAGGATTGACAACTGATTGTTGAGGACTGCGAGCTGAAGGTTGAGGATTCAGGATTGAGGATTCAGGATTGAGGTTTGAGGACTGAGGATTGAGGATTGAGGACTGAGGATTGAGGATTGAGGATTGAGGATTACAGATTGAGGATTGGGTATTCAGGATTGAACATTGAGGATTGAGGATTGAGTATTGAGGATTGAGGATTGAGGATTGAATATTGAATATTGATGATTGAAGATTGAAGATCGAGGATAGAGGGTTGTGGATTGAGGACGAGGACTGAGGGTTGAGTATTGATGTTTGAGGTCTGAAGATTGAGGATTGAAGAGTGAGGATTGAGGATTGAGGATTGAGTATTGAGGATTGAAGATTGAGGATTGGGGACTGAGTGTTGAAGATTGAGGATTGAGGATTGACGATGAGGGCTGAGGGTTGAGGATTGAGGTTTGAGGACTGAGGCCTGAGGATTGAGGATTGAGAATTGAGGACTCAGGATTGAGGATTGAACATTGAGGATTGGGTATTGAGGATTGAAGAATGAGGATTGACGATTGAGGATTGCGGATTGAGGATTGAGGATTGAAGATTGAAGATTGGGGACTGAGTGTTGAGGGTTGAGTGATGAGAATTGATGTTTGTGGATAGAGATTTGAAGATTGCAGACTGAGTATTGCGTATTGATAGCTCTGAGCTGAGGATATTCTATTGACGATTGAGGATTGACAACTCATTGTTTAGGACTGAGTGCTGAAGATTGAGGACTCAGGATTGGGGATTCAGGATTGTGGTTTAAGGACTGAGGATTGAGGATTGAGGATTGTGGATTGAGGATTGAGAATTGAGGATTGAGGATTGAGGATTGAAGATTGAGGATTGGGTATTGAGGATTGAAGAATGAGGATTGAGGATTGAGGATTGAGGATTGAGGATTGAAGAAAGAGTATTGTGGATTGAAGATTGAGGATTGGGGATTGAAGATTGAGGATTGGGTATTGAGGACTGAACATTGAGGTTTGAGGATTGAGGATTGAGGATTGAGGATTGAGGATTGAGGATTGAGGATTGAAGAATGAATATTGATGATTGAAGATTGAGTATTGAGGATTGAGGATTGAGTATTGAGGATTGAGGTTTGAGGATTGAAGATTCAGTATTGAGGATTGAAGATTGAGAATTGAGGATTGAGGATTGAGCATTGAGGACTGAGTGTTGAGGGTTGAGTGATGAGGATTGATGATTGTGGATAGAGGTTTGAAGATTGCAGATTGAGTATTGAGTATTGAAAACTCTGAATTGAGGCTATTCTATTGAGGATTGAGGATTGACAACTGATTGTTGATTACTGAGGGCTGAAGATTGAGGATTCAGGAAAGCGGATTCACAATTGAGGTTCGAGGACTGAGGATTGAGGATTGAGGATTGAGAATTGAGGATTGAGGATTGAGGATTGAAGATTGAGGATTGGGTATTGAGGATTGAAGAATGAGGATTGAGGATTGAGGATTGAGGATTGAGGATTGAAGAAAGAGTATTGTGGATTGAAGATTGAGGATTGGGGATTGAAGATTGAGGATTGGGTATTGAGGACTGAACATTGAGGTTTGAGGATTGAGGATTGAGGATTGAGGATTGAGGATTGAGGATTGAGGATTGAAGAATGAATATTGATGATTGAAGATTGAGTATTGAGGATTGAGGATTGAGTATTGAAGATTGAGGATTGATGATTGAGGATTGAGGATTGAGGATTGAGGATTGAGGATTGAGGATTGAGGATTGAGGATTGAAGAATGAATATTGATGATTGAAGATTGAGTATTGAGGATTGAGGATTGAGTATTGAAGATTGAGGATTGATGATTGAGGATTGAGGATTGAGGATTGAGGATTGAGGATTCAGGATTGAAGATTGAGCATTCAGGATTGAGGATTGAGGATTGAGGATTGAGGATTGAGGATTGAGTATTGAGGATTGAAGATTGAGGATTGGGGACTGAGTGTTGAAGATTGAGGATTGAGGATTGAGTATTGAGGATTGAGGATTGAGGATTGAAGATTCAGTATTGAGGATTGAAGATTGAGAAGTGAGGATTGAGGATTGAGCATTGAGGACTGAGTGTTGAGGGTTGAGTGATGAGGATTGATGATTGTGGATAGAGGTTTGAAGATTGCAGATTGAGTATTGAGTATTGAAAACTCTGAATTGAGGCTATTCTATTGAGGATTGAGGATTGACAACTGATTGTTGATTACTGAGGGCTGAAGATTGAGGATTCAGGAAAGCGGATTCACAATTGAGGTTCGAGGACTGAGGATTGAGGATTGAGGATTGAGAATTGAGGATTGAGGATTGAGGATTGAAGATTGAAGATTGGGTATTGAGGATTGAAGAATGAGGATTGAGGATTGAGGATTGAGGATTGAGGATTGAAGAAAGAGTATTGTGGATTGAAGATTGAGGATTGGGGATTGAGGATTGAGGATTGAGGATTGAAGATTGAGGACGTGGGCTGAGGGTTGATGATTGAGGTTTGAGGACTGAGGGCTGAGGATTGAGAATTGAGAATTGAGGATTGAGGATTGAGGATTGAGGATTGTGAATGAGGGCTCAGGGCTGAGGATTGAGGTTTGAGTATAGAATCCTGAGATTTCAGGATATTCTATTGAGTATTGGGAATTGAGGATTGATGGTTGAGTATTGAGGATTGAGGATTGGGGATTGAGGATTGAGTATTGAAGACTGAGGATTGATGATTGAGGAATGAGGATTGAGGATTGAGGATTGAAGATTGAGTATTGAGGATTGAAGTTTGACGGTTGAGTATTGAGGATTGGGGATTGAGGATTGAGGATTGAGGATAGAGGATTGAAGATTGAGTATTGAGGATTGAAGATTGATGATTGAGGATTGAGGATTGAGGATTGAGGATTGAAGATTGAGGATTGAAGATTGAGTATTGAGGATTGAAGATTGAGGATTGCGGATTGCGGATTGAGGATTGAGGATTGAAGATTGAGGATTGGGGACTGAGTGTTGAGGGTTGAGTGATGAGAATTGATGTTTGTGAATAGAGATTTGAAGATTGCAGGTTGAGTATTGAGCATTGAGACCTGTGAATTGAGGATATTCTATTGAGGATTGAGGATTGACAAATGATTGTTGAGGACTGCGAGCTGAAGGTTGAGGATTCAGGATTGAGGATTCAGGATTGAGGTTTGAGGACTGAGGATTGAGGATTGAGGACTGAGGATTGAGGATTGAGGATTGAGGATTACAGATTGAGGATTGGGTATTCAGGATTGAACATTGAGGATTGAGGATTGAGTATTGAGGATTGAGGATTGAGGATTGAATATTGAATATTGATGATTGAAGATTGAAGATCGAGGATAGAGGGTTGTGGATTGAGGACGAGGACTGAGGGTTGAGTATTGATGTTTGAGGTCTGAAGATTGAGGATTGAAGAGTGAGGATTGAGGATTGAGGATTGAGTATTGAGGATTGAAGATTGAGGATTGGGGACTGAGTGTTGAAGATTGAGGATTGAGGATTGAGTATTGAGGATTGAGGATTGAGGATTGAAGATTCAGTATTGAGGATTGAAGATTGAGAATTGAGGATTGAGAATTGAGCATTGAGGACTGAGTGTTGAGGGTTGAGTGATGAGGATTGATGATTGTGGATAGAGGTTTGAAGATTGCAGATTGAGTATTGAGTATTGAAAACTCTGAATTGAGGCTATTCTATTGAGGATTGAGGATTGACAACTGATTGTTGATTACTGAGGGCTGAAGATTGAGGATTCAGGAAAGCGGATTCAGAATTGAGGTTCGAGGACTGAGGATTGAGGATTGAGGATTGAGAATTGAGGATTGAGGATTGAGGATTGAAGATTGAGGATTGGGTATTGAGGATTGAAGAATGAGGATTGAGGATTGAGGATTGAGGATTGAGGATTGAAGAAAGAGTATTGTGGATTGAAGATTGAGGATTGGGGATTGAGGATTGAGGATTGAGGATTGAAGATTGAGGACGTGGGCTGAGGGTTGATGATTGAGGTTTGAGGACTGAGGGCTGAGGATTGAGAATTGAGAATTGAGGATTGAGGATTGAGGATTGAGGATTGTGAATGAGGGCTCAGGGCTGAGGATTGAGGTTTGAGTATAGAATCCTGAGAATTCAGGATATTCTATTGAGTATTGGGAATTGAGGATTGATGGTTGAGTATTGAGGATTGAGGATTGGGGATTGAGGATTGAGTATTGAAGATTGAGGATTGATGATTGGGGATTGAGGATTGAGGATTGAGGATTGAGGATTGAAGATTGAATATTGATGATTGAAGATTGAGGATTGAGGATTGAGTATAGAATCCTGAGAATTCAGGATATTCTATTGAGTATTGAGAATTGAGGATTGATGGTTGAGTATTGAGGATTGAGGATTGAGGATTGAGGATTGAGTATTGAAGATTGAGGATTGATGGTTGAGGATTGAGGATTGAGGATTCAGGATTGAGGATTGAGGATTGAAGATTGAGCATTCAGGATTGAGGATTGAGGATTGAGGATTGAGGATTGAGGATTGAGTATTGAGGATTGAAGATTGAGGATTGGGCACTGAGTGTTGAAGATTGAGAATTGAGGATTGAGTATTGAGGATTGAGGATTGAGGATTGAAGATTCAGTATTGAGGATTGAAGATTGATAATTGAGGATTGAGGATTGAGCATTGAGGACTGAGTGTTGAGGGTTGAGTGATGAGAATTGATGATTGTGGATAGAGGTTTGAAGACTGCAGATTGGGTATTGAGTATTGAAAAATGTGAATTGAGGATATTCTATTGAGGATTGAGGATTGACAACTGATTGTTGATGACTGAGGGCTGAAGATTGAGGATTCAGGAATGAGGATTCAGAATTGAGGTTTCAGAATTGAGGTTTGAGGTCTGAGGATTGAGGATTGGAGATTGAGTATTGAAGATTGGAGATTGAGGATTGAGGATTGAGGATTGAAGATTGAGAATTGAGAATTGAGGATTGAGGATTGGGGATTGAGGATTGAGGATTGAAGATTGAGTATTAGGGATTCAAGATTGAGAATTGAGGATTGAAGATTGAGGATTGAGGATTGAGGATTGAGGATTGAGGATTGAAGATTGAGGATTGGGGACTGAGTGTTGAGGGTTGAGTGATGACAATTGATGTTTGTGGATAGAGATTTGCGGATTGCAGATTGAGTATTGAGTATTGAAAACTGTGAATTAGTGATATTCTATTGATGATTGAGGATTGACAACTGATTGTTGAGGTCTGAGGTCTGAAGATTGAAGATTCAGGATTGAGGATTCAGGATTGAGGTTTGAGGACTGAGGATTGAGGATTGAGGATTGAGGACTGAGGACTGAGGATCGAGGATTGAGAATTGAGGATTGAGGATTGAGGATTGAGGATTGAGGATTGAGGATTGAGTATTGAAGATTGAGTATTGAGGATTGAAGACTGACGATTGAATATTGAGGATTGAGGATTGAGGATTGAGGATTGAGGATTGAAGATTGAATATTGAGAATTGAAGACTGAGGATTGAGGATTGAGGAATGAGGATTGAGGATTGAGGATTGAGGATTGAGGATTGAGGATTGAGGATTGAAGAAAGATTATTGAGGATTGAAGATTGAGTATTGGGGATTGAGGATTGAGGATTGAGGATTCAAGATTGACGATGAGGGCTGAGGGTTGAGGATTGAGGTTTGAGGACTGAGGGCTGAGGATTGAGGATTGAGAATTGAGGATTGAAGATTGAGGATTGAGGATTGTGAATGAGGGCTCAGGGTTAAGGATTGAGGATTGAGTATAGAATCCTGAGAATTCAGGATACTCTATTGAGTATTGAGAATTGAGGATTGATGGTTGAGTATTGAGGATTGAGGATTGAGGGTTGAGGATTGAGGATTGAGGATTGAAGATTGAGGATTGGGTACTGAGGATTGAAGAATGAGGATTGAGGATTGAGGACTGAGGATTGAGGATTGAAGATTGAGTATTGAGGATTGAAGGTTGACGGTTGAGGATTGAGGAATGAGGGTTGAGTATTGAACATTGAGGACTGAGTGTTGAGGGTTGAGTGATGAGAATTGATGTTTGTGGATAGAGGTTTGAAGATTGCAGATTGAGTACTGCGTAGTGAAAGCTGTGAATTGAGGAGATTCTATTGAGTATTGAGGATTGACAACTGATTGTTGAGGACTGAGGGCCGAGGATTGAGGGTTCAGGATTGAGGATTCAGAATTGAGGTTTGAGGACTGAGGTATGAGGATTGAAGATTGAGTATTGAAGATTGAAGATTGAGCATTGAGGATTGAGGACTGAGGATTGAGGATTGAGAATTGAGGATTGAGGATTGAGGATTGAGGACTGCAGATTGAGTATTGTGGATTAAAGATTGAGAACTGAGGATTGAGAATTGATGATTGAGGATTGAAGATTGAGGATTGGGGACTGAGTGTTGAGGGCTGAGTGATGAGAATTGATGTTTGTGGACAGAGATTTGAAGATTGCAGGTTGAATATTGAGTACTGAAAGGTGTGAATTGATGATATTCTATTGAGGATTGAGGATTGACAACTGATTGTTGAGGTCTGAGGTCTGAAGATTGAGGATTCAGGATTGAGGATTCAGGATTGAGGTTTGAGGACTGAGGATTGAGGATTGAGGATTGAGGATTGAGGATCGAGGACTGAGGATTGAAGATTGAGGATTGAGGATTGAGGATGAGGGCTGAGGGTTGAGGATTGAGGTTTGAGGACTGAGGACTGTGGGTCGAGGATTGGGAATTGAGGATTGAGGATAGAGGATTGAGGATTGAGGATTGAGGATTGAAGATTGAAGATTGGGGACTGAGTGTTGAGGGTTGAGTGATGAGAATTGATGTTTGTGGATAGAGATTTGAAGATTGCAGACTGAGTATTGCGTATTGATAGCTCTGAGCTGAGGATATTCTATTGACGATTGAGGATTGACAACTCATTGTTTACGACTGAGTGCTGAAGATTGAGGACTCAGGATTGGGGATTCAGGATTGTGGTTTAAGGACTGAGGATTGAGGATTGAGGATTGTGGATTGAGGATTGATTATTGAGGATTGAAGATTGAGGATTGAGGATTGAGTATTGAGGATTGAGGATTGAGGATTGAAGATTCAGTATTGAGGATTGAAGATTGAGAATTGAGGATTGAGGATTGAGCATTGAGGACTGAGTGTTGAGGGTTGAGTGATGTGGATTGATGATTGTGGATAGAGGTTTGAAGATTGCAGATTGAGTATTGAGTATTGAAAACTCTGAATTGAGGCTATTCTATTGAGGATTGAGGATTGACAACTGATTGTTGATTACTGAGGGCTGAAGATTGAGGATTCAGGAAAGCGGATTCAGAATTGAGGTTCGAGGACTGAGGATTGAGGATTGAGGATTGAGAATTGAGGATTGAGGATTGAGGATTGAAGATTGAGGATTGGGTATTGAGGATTGAAGAATGAGGATTGAGGATTGAGGATTGAGGATTGAGGATTGAAGAAAGAGTATTGTGGATTGAAGATTGAGGATTGGGGATTGAGGATTGAGGATTGAGGATTGAAGATTGAGGACGTGGGCTGAGGGTTGATGATTGAGGTTTGAGGACTGAGGGCTGAGGATTGAGAATTGAGGACTGAGGATTGAGGATGAGGGCTGAGAGTTGAGGATTGAGGTTTGAGGACTGAGGCCTGAGGATTGAGGATTGAGAATTGAGGACTCAGGATTGAGGATTGAAGATTGAGGATTGGGTATTGAGGATTGAAGAATGAGGATTGACGATTGAGGATTGAGGATTGAGGATTGAGGATTGAAGATTGAGGATTGGGTACTGAGGATTGAAGAATGAGGATTGAGGATTGAGGATTGACGAGTAAGGATTGAGTATTGAGGATTGAAGATTGTGGATTGGGGACTGAGTATTGAAGATTGAGGATTGAGGATTGACGATGAGGGCTGAGTGTTGAAGATTGAGGATTGAGGATTGAGTATTGAGGATTGAGGATTGAGGATTGAAGATTCAGTATTGAGGATTGAAGATTGAGAATTGAGGATTGAGGATTGAGCATTGAGGACTGAGTGTTGAGTGTTGAGTGATGAGAATTGATGATTGTGGATAGAGGTTTGAAGATTGCAGATTGAGTATTGAGTATTGAAAACTGTGAATTGAGGATATTCTATTGAGGATTTAGGATTGACAACTGATTGTTGATGACTGAGGGCTGAAGATTGAGGATTCAGGAATGAGGATTCAGAATTGAGTATTCAGAATTGAGGTTTGAGGACTGAGGATTGAGGATTGAGGATTGAGTATTGAAGATTGAGGATTGATGATTGAGGATTGAGGATTGAGGATTGGGGATTGAGGATTGAGGATTGAGGTTTGAGGACTGAGGACTGAGGATTGAGGATTGAGGATTGAGGACTGAAGATTCAGTATTGAGGATTGAAGATTGGGAATTGAGGATTGAGGATTGAACAATGAGGACTGAGTGTTGAAGTTTGAGTGATGAGAATTGATGTTTGTGGATAGAGGTTTGAAGATTGCAGATTGAGTATTGAGTATTGAAAACTGTGAATTGAGGATATTCTATTGAGAATTGAGGACTGACAACTGATTGTTGAGGTCTGAGGGCCGAAGATTGAGGATTCAGGATTGAGGATTCAGAATTGAGGTTTGAGGACTGAGGATTGAGGATTGAAGATTGAGTATTGAAGATTGAATATTGAGGATTGCGGATTGAGGATTGAGGATTGAGGATGAGTGCTGAGGGTTGAGGATTGAGGTTTGAGGACGGGGGACTGAGGATTGAGGATTGAGAATTGAGGATTGAGGAATGAGGATTGACGATTGAGGATTGGGTATTGAGGACTGAGGAATGAGGATTGAGGATTGGGTATTGAGGATTGAAGAATGAGGACTGAGGTTTGAGGATTGAGGATTGAGGATTGAGGATTGAGGACTGAGGATTGAGGATTGAGGACTGAGGATTGAAGATTGAGTATTGGGGATTCAAGATTGAGAATTGAGGATTGAAGATTGAGGATTGAGGATTGAGGATTGAGGATTGAGGATTGAAGATTGAGAATTGATGATTGAGGATTGAGCATTCAGGACTGAGTGTTGAGCGTTGAGTGATGAGAATTGATGATTGTGGATAGAGGTTTGAAGATTGCAGATTGAGTATTGAGTATTGAAAACTGTGAATTGAGGATATCCTATTGAGGATTGAGGATTGACAACTGATTGTTGATGACTGAGTGCTGAAGATTGAGGATTCAGGATTGCGGATTCACAATTGAGGTTCGAGGTCTGAGGATTGAGGATTGAAGATTGAGTATTGAGGATTGAAGATTGTGGATTGAGGATTGAGGATTGAGGATTGAGGATGAGGTATGAGGGTTGAGGATTGAGGTTTGAGGACTGAGGACTGAGGATTGATGATTGAGAATTGAGGATTGAGGATTGAGGATTGAAGATTGAGGATTGGGTATTGAGGATTGAAGAATGAGGACTGAGGATTGAGGATTGAGGATTGAGGATTGAGGATTGAGGATTGAGGATTGAAGATTGAGTATTAGGGATTCAAGATTGAGAATTGAGGATTGAAGATTGAGGATTGAGGATTGAGGATTGAGGATTGAGGATTGAAGATTGAGGATTGGGGACTGAGTGTTGAGGGTTGAGTGATGAGAATTGATGTTTGTGGATAGAGATTTGCGGATTGCAGATTGAGTATTGAGTATTGAAAACTGTGAATTAGTGATATTCTATTGAGGATTGAGGATTGACAACTGATTGTTGAGGTCTGAGGTCTGAAGATTGAAGATTCAGGATTGAGGATTCAGGATTGAGGTTTGAGGACTGAGGATTGAGGATTGAGGATTGAGGACTGAGGACTGAGGATCGAGGATTGAGAATTGAGGATTGAGGATTGAGGATTGAGGATTGAGGATTGAGGATTGAGTATTGAAGATTGAGTATTGAGGATTGAAGACTGACGATTGAATATTGAGGATTGAGGATTGAGGATTGAGGATTGAGGATTGAAGATTGAATATTGAGAATTGAAGACTGAGGATTGAGGATTGAGGAATGAGGATTGAGGATTGAGGATTGAGGATTGAGGATTGAGGATTGAGGATTGAAGAAAGATTATTGAGGATTGAAGATTGAGTATTGGGGATTGAGGATTGAGGATTGAGGATTCAGGATTGAGGTTTGAGGACTGAGGATTGAGGATTGAGGATTGAGGATTGAGGATCGAGGACTGAGGATTGAAGATTGAGGATTGAGGATTGAGGATGAGGGCTGAGGGTTGAGGATTGAGGTTTGAGGACTGAGGACTGTGGGTCGAGGATTGGGAATTGAGGATTGAGGATAGAGGATTGAGGATTGAGGATTGAGGATTGAAGATTGGAAATTGGGGACTGAGTGTTGAGGGTTGAGTGATGAGAATTGATGTTTGTGGATAGAGATTTGAAGATTGCAGACTGAGTATTGCGTATTGATAGCTCTGAGCTGAGGATATTCTATTGACGATTGAGGATTGACAACTCATTGTTTACGACTGAGTGCTGAAGATTGAGGACTCAGGATTGGGGATTCAGGATTGTGGTTTAAGGACTGAGGATTGAGGATTGAGGATTGTGGATTGAGGATTGATTATTGAGGATTGAAGATTGAGGATTGAGGATTGAGTATTGAGGATTGAGGATTGAGGATTGAAGATTCAGTATTGAGGATTGAAGATTGAGAATTGAGGATTGAGGATTGAGCATTGAGGACTGAGTGTTGAGGGTTGAGTGATGAGGATTGATGATTGTGGATAGAGGTTTGAAGATTGCAGATTGAGTATTGAGTATTGAAAACTCTGAATTGAGGCTATTCTATTGAGGATTGAGGGTTGACAACTGATTGTTGATTACTGAGGGCTGAAGATTGAGGATTCAGGAAAGCGGATTCAGAATTGAGGTTCGAGGACTGAGGATTGAGGATTGAGGATTGAGAATTGAGGATTGAGGATTGAGGATTGAAGATTGGGGATTGGGTATTGAGGATTGAAGAATGAGGATTGAGGATTGAGGATTGAGGATTGAGGATTGAAGAAAGAGTATTGTGGATTGAAGATTGAGGATTGGGGATTGAGGATTGAGGATTGAGGATTGAAGATTGAGGACGTGGGCTGAGGGTTGATGATTGAGGTTTGAGGACTGAGGGCTGAGGATTGAGAATTGAGAATTGAGGATTGAGGATTGAGGATTGAGGATTGTGAATGAGGGCTCAGGGCTGAGGATTGAGGTTTGAGTATAGAATCCTGAGATTTCAGGATATTCTATTGAGTATTGGGAATTGAGGATTGATGGTTGAGTATTGAGGATTGAGGATTGGGGATTGAGGATTGAGTATTGAAGATTGAGGATTGATGATTGAGGATTGAGGATTGAGGATTGAGGATTGAGGATTGAAGATTGAATATTGATGATTGAAGATCGAGGATTGAGGATTGAGTATAGAATCCTGAGAATTCAGGATATTCTATTGAGTATTGAGAATTGAGGATTGATGGTTGAGTATTGAGGATTGAGGATTGAGGATTGAGGATTGAGTATTGAAGATTGAGGATTGATGGTTGAGGATTGAGGATTGAGGATTGAGGATTGAGGATTGAGGATTGAAGATTGAGCATTCAGGATTGAGGATTGAGGATTGAGGATTGAGGATTGAGGATTGAGTATTGAGGATTGAAGATTGAGGATTGGGGACTGAGTGTTGAAGATTGAGAATTGAGGATTGAGTATTGAGGATTGAGGATTGAGGATTGAAGATTCAGTATTGAGGATTGAAGATTGAGAATTGAGGATTGAGGATTGAGCATTGAGGACTGAGTGTTGAGGGTTGAGTGATGAGAATTGATGATTGTGGATAGAGGTTTGAAGACTGCAGATTGGGTATTGAGTATTGAAAAATGTGAATTGAGGATATTCTATTGAGGATTGAGGATTGACAACTGATTGTTGATGACTGATGGCTGAAGATTGAGGATTCAGGAATGAGGATTCAGAATTGAGGTTTCAGAATTGAGGTTTGAGGTCTGAGGATTGAGGATTGGAGATTGAGTATTGAAGATTGAAGATTGAGGATTGAGGATTGAGGATTGAAGATTGAGGATTGGGTGTTGACGATTGAAGAAGGAGTATTGTGGATTGAGGATTGAGGATTGAGGATTGAGGATTGAAGATTGACGATTGGGTATTGAGGATTGAAGAATGAGGATTGAGGATTGAGGATTGAGGATTGAGGATTGAGGATCGAAGATTGAGTATTGAGGATTGAAGATTGACGATTGAGGATTGAGGATTGAGGATTGAGGATTGGACATTGAGGACTGAGTGTTGAGGGTTGAGTAATGGGAATTGTTGTTTGTGGATAGAGGTTTGAAGATTGCAGATTGAGTATTGAGTATTGAAAACTGTGAATTGAGGATATTCTATTGAGGATCGAGGACTGACAACTGATTGTTGATGACAGAGGTCTGAAGATTGAGGATTCAGGATTGAGGATTCAGAATTGAGGTTTGAGGACCAAGGATTGAGGATTGAAGGTTGAGTATTGCGGATTGAGGATTGAGGTTTGAAGACTGAGGACTGAGGATTGAGGATGAGGGCTGAGAGTTGAGGATTGAGGTTTGAGGACTGAGGACTGAGGATCGAGGATTGAGAATTGAAGATTTAGGATTGAGGACTGAGGATTGAGGATTAAGGATTGAGTATTGAGGATTGATGATTGAGGATTGGGGACTGAGGATTGAAGATTGAGGATTGAGGATTGACGATGAGGGCTGAGGGTTGAGGATTGAGGTTTGAGGACTGAGGCCTGAGGATTGAGGACTGAGAATTGAGGACTCAGGATTGAGGATTGAAGATTGAGGATTGGGTATTGAGGATTGAAGAATGAGGATTGACGATTGAGGATTGAGGATTGAGGATTGAGGATTGAAGATTGAGGATTGGGTACTGAGGATTGAAGAATGAGGATTGAGGATTGAGGATTGACGATTAAGGATTGAGTATTGAGGATTGAAGATTTTGGATTGGGGACTGAGTATTGAAGATTGAGGATTGAGGATTGACGATGAGGGCTGAGTGTTGAAGATTGAGGATTGAGGATTGAGTATTGAGGATTGAGGATTGAGGATTGAAGATTCAGTATTGAGGATTGAAGATTGAGAATTGAGGATTGAGGATTGAGCATTGAGGACTGAGTGTTGAGTGTTGAGTGATGAGAATTGATGATTGTGGATAGAGGTTTGAAGATTGCAGATTGAGTATTGAGTATTGAAAACTGTGAATTGAGGATATTCTATTGAGGATTTAGGATTGACAACTGATTGTTGATGACTGAGGGCTGAAGATTGAGGATTCAGGATTGAGGTTTGAGGACTGAGGATTGAGGATTGAGGATTGAGGACTGAGGACTGAGGATCGAGGATTGAGAATTGAGGATTGAGGATTGAGGATTGAGGATTGAGGATTGAGGATTGAGTATTGAAGATTGAGTATTGAGGATTGAAGACTGACGATTGAATATTGAGGATTGAGGATTGAGGATGAGGATTGAGGATTGAAGATTGAGTATTGAGAATTGAAGACTGAGGATTGAGGATTGAGGAATGAGGATTGAGGATTGAGGATTGAGGATTGAGGATTGAGGATTGAGGATTGAAGAAAGAGTATTGAGGATTGAAGGTTGAGTATTGGGGATTGAGGATTGAGGATTGAGGATTCAAGATTGACGATGAGGGCTGAGGGTTGAGGATTGAGGTTTGAGGACTGAGGGCTGAGGATTGAGGATTGAGAATTGAGAATTGAAGATTGAGGATTGAGGATTGTGAATGAGGGCTCAGGGTTAAGGATTGAGGATTGAGTATAGAATCCTGAGAATTCAGGATACTCTATTGAGTATTGAGAATTGAGGATTGATGGTTGAGTATTGAGGATTGAGGATTGAGGATTGAGGATTGAGGATTGAGGATTGAAGATTGAGGATTGGGTACTGAGGATTGAAGAATGAGGATTGAGGATTGAGGATTGAGGATTGAGGATTGAAGATTGAGTATTGAGGATTGAAGGTTGACGGTTGAGGATTGAAGACTGACGATTGAATATTGAGGATTGAGGATTGAGGATTGAGGATTGAGGATTGAAGATTGAGTATTGAGAATTGAAGACTGAGGATTGAGGATTGAGGAATGAGGATTGAGGATTGAGGATTGAGGATTGAGGATTGAGGATTGAGGATTGAAGAAAGAGTATTGGGGATTGAAGATTGAGTATTGGGGATTGAGGATTGAGGATTGAGGATTCAAGATTGACGATGAGGGCTGAGGGTTGAGGATTGAGGTTTGAGGACTGAGGGCTGAGGATTGAGGATTGAGAATTGAGGATTGAAGATTGAGGATTGAGGATTGTGAATGAGGGCTCAGGGTTAAGGATTGAGGATTGAGTATAGAATCCTGAGAATTCAGGATACTCTATTGAGTATTGAGAATTGAGGATTGATGGTTGAGTATTGAGGATTGAGGATTGAGGATTGAGGATTGAGGATTGAGGATTGAAGATTGAGTATTGAGGATTGAAGGTTGACGGTTGAGGATTGAGGAATGAGGATTGAGTATTGAACATTGAGGACTGAGTGTTGAGGGTTGAGTGATGAGAATTGATGTTTGTGGATAGAGGTTTGAAGATTGCAGATTGAGTACTGCGTAGTGAAAGCTGTGAATTGAGGAGATTCTATTGAGTATTGAGGATTGACAACTGATTGTTGAGGACTGAGGGCCGAGGATTGAGGGTTCAGGATTGAGGATTCAGAATTGAGGTTTGAGGACTGAGGTATGAGGATTGAAGATTGAGTATTGAAGATTGAAGATTGAGCATTGAGGATTGAGGACTGATGATTGAGGATTGAGAATTGAGGATTGAGGATTGAGGATTGAGGACTGCAGATTGAGTATTGTGGATTAAAGATTGAGAACTGAGGATTGAGAATTGATGATTGAGGATTGAAGAATGAGGATTGGGGACTGAGTGTTGAGGGCTGAGTGATGAGAATTGATGTTTGTGGACAGAGATTTGAAGATTGCAGGTTGAATATTGAGTACTGAAAGGTGTGAATTGATGATATTCTATTGAGGATTGAGGATTGACAACTGATTGTTGAGGTCTGAGGTCTGAAGGTTGAGGATTCAGGATTGAGGATTCAGGATTGAGGTTTGAGGACTGAGGATTGAGGATTGAGGATTGAGGATTGAGGATCGAGGACTGAGGATTGAAGATTGAGGATTGAGGATTGAGGATGAGGGCTGAGGGTTGAGGATTGAGGTTTGAGGACTGAGGACTGAGGATCGAGGATTGGGAATTGAGGATTGAGGATTGAGGATTGAGGATTGAGGATTGAGGATTGAAGATTGAAGATTGGGGACTGAGTGTTGAGGGTTGAGTGATGAGAATTGATGTTTGTGGATAGAGATTTGAAGATTGCAGACTGAGTATTGCGTATTGATAGCTCTGAGCTGAGGATATTCTATTGACGATTGAGGATTGACAACTCATTGTTTAGGACTGAGTGCTGAAGATTGAGGACTCAGGATTGGGGATTCAGGATTGTGGTTTAAGGACTGAGGATTGAGGATTGAGGATTGTGGATTGAGGATTGATTATTGAGGATTGAAGATTGAGGATTGGGTATTGAGGATTGAACATTGAGGTTTGAGGATTGAGGATTGAGGATTGAGGATTGAGGATTGAGGATTGAAGAATGAATATTGATGATTGAAGATTGAGTATTGAGGATTGAGGATTGAGTATTGAAGATTGAGGATTGATGATTGAGGATTGAGGATTGAGGATTGAGGATTGAGGATTGAGGATTGAAGATTGAGCATTCAGGATTGAGGATTGAGGATTGAGGATTGAGGATTGAGGATTGAGGATTGAGTATTGAGGATTGAAGATTGAGGATTGGGGACTGAGTGTTGAAGATTGAGGATTGAGGATTGAGTATTGAGGATTGAGGATTGAGGATTGAAGATTCAGTATTGAGGATTGAAGATTGAGAATTGAGGATTGAGGATTGAGCATTGAGGACTGAGTGTTGAGGGTTGAGGTCTGAGGATTGAGGATTGGAGATTGAGTATTGAAGATTGAAGATTGAGGATTGAGGATTGAGGATTGAAGATTGAGGATTGGGTGTTGACGATTGAAGAAGGAGTATTGTGGATTGAGGATTGAGGATTGAGGATTGAGGATTGAAGATTGACGATTGGGTATTGAGGATTGAAGAATGAGGATTGAGGATTGAGGATTGAGGATTGAGGATTGAGGATCGAAGATTGAGTTTTGAGGATTGAAGATTGACGATTGAGGATTGAGGATTGAGGATTGAGGATTGGACATTGAGGACTGAGTGTTGAGGGTTGAGTAATGGGAATTGTTGTTTGTGGATAGAGGTTTGAAGATTGCAGATTGAGTATTGAGTATTGAAAACTGTGAATTGAGGATATTCTATTGAGGATCGAGGACTGACAACTGATTGTTGATGACAGAGGTCTGAAGATTGAGGATTCAGGATTGAGGATTCAGAATTGAGGTTTGAGGACCAAGGATTGAGGATTGAAGGTTGAGTATTGCGGATTGAGGATTGAGGTTTGAAGACTGAGGACTGAGGATTGAGGATGAGGGCTGAGAGTTGAGGATTGAGGTTTGAGGACTGAGGACTGAGGATCGAGGATTGAGAATTGAAGATTTAGGATTGAGGACTGAGGATTGAGGATTAAGGATTGAGTATTGAGGATTGATGATTGAGGATTGGGGACTGAGGATTGAAGATTGAGTATTGAGGATTGACGATGAGGGCTGAGGGTTGAGGATTGAGGTTTGAGGACTGAGGCCTGAGGATTGAGGACTGAGAATTGAGGACTCAGGATTGAGGATTGAAGATTGAGGATTGGGTATTGAGGATTGAAGAATGAGGATTGACGATTGAGGATTGAGGATTGAGGATTGAGGATTGAAGATTGAGGATTGGGTACTGAGGATTGAAGAATGAGGATTGAGGATTGAGGATTGACGATTAAGGATTGAGTATTGAGGATTGAAGATTTTGGATTGGGGACTGAGTATTGAAGATTGAGGATTGAGGATTGACGATGAGGGCTGAGTGTTGAAGATTGAGGATTGAGGATTGAGTATTGAGGATTGAGGATTGAGGATTGAAGATTCAGTATTGAGGATTGAAGATTGAGAATTGAGGATTGAGGATTGAGCATTGAGGACTGAGTGTTGAGTGTTGAGTGATGAGAATTGATGATTGTGGATAGAGGTTTGAAGATTGCAGATTGAGTATTGAGTATTGAAAACTGTGAATTGAGGATATTCTATTGAGGATTTAGGATTGACAACTGATTGTTGATGACTGAGGGCTGAAGATTGAGGATTCAGGATTGAGGTTTGAGGACTGAGGATTGAGGATTGAGGATTGAGGACTGAGGACTGAGGATCGAGGATTGAGAATTGAGGATTGAGGATTGAGGATTGAGGATTGAGGATTGAGGATTGAGTATTGAAGATTGAGTATTGAGGATTGAAGACTGACGATTGAATATTGAGGATTGAGGATTGAGGATGAGGATTGAGGATTGAAGATTGAGTATTGAGAATTGAAGACTGAGGATTGAGGATTGAGGAATGAGGATTGAGGATTGAGGATTGAGGATTGAGGATTGAGGATTGAGGATTGAAGAAAGAGTATTGAGGATTGAAGATTGAGTATTGGGGATTGAGGATTGAGGATTGAGGATTCAAGATTGACGATGAGGGCTGAGGGTTGAGGATTGAGGTTTGAGGACTGAGGGCTGAGGATTGAGGATTGAGAATTGAGAATTGAAGATTGAGGATTGAGGATTGTGAATGAGGGCTCAGGGTTAAGGATTGAGGATTGAGTATAGAATCCTGAGAATTCAGGATACTCTATTGAGTATTGAGAATTGAGGATTGATGGTTGAGTATTGAGGATTGAGGATTGAGGATTGAGGATTGAGGATTGAGGATTGAAGATTGAGTATTGAGGATTGAAGGTTGACGGTTGAGGATTGAGGAATGAGGATTGAGTATTGAACATTGAGGACTGAGTGTTGAGGGTTGAGTGATGAGAATTGATGTTTGTGGATAGAGGTTTGAAGATTGCAGATTGAGTACTGCGTAGTGAAAGCTGTGAATTGAGGAGATTCTATTGAGTATTGAGGATTGACAACTGATTGTTGAGGACTGAGGGCCGAGGATTGAGGGTTCAGGATTGAGGATTCAGAATTGAGGTTTGAGGACTGAGGTATGAGGATTGAAGATTGAGTATTGAAGATTGAAGATTGAGCATTGAGGATTGAGGACTGAGGATTGAGGATTGAGAATTGAGGATTGAGGATTGAGGATTGAGGACTGCAGATTGAGTATTGTGGATTAAAGATTGAGAACTGAGGATTGAGAATTGATGATTGAGGATTGAAGAATGAGGATTGGGGACTGAGTGTTGAGGGCTGAGTGATGAGAATTGATGTTTGTGGACAGAGATTTGAAGATTGCAGGTTGAATATTGAGTACTGAAAGGTGTGAATTGATGATATTCTATTGAGGATTGAGGATTGACAACTGATTGTTGAGGTCTGAGGTCTGAAGATTGAGGATTCAGGATTGAGGATTCAGGATTGAGGTTTGAGGACTGAGGATTGAGGATTGAGGATTGAGGATTGAGGATCGAGGACTGAGGATTGAAGATTGAGGATTGAGGATTGAGGATGAGGGCTGAGGGTTGAGGATTGAGGTTTGAGGACTGAGGACTGAGGATCGAGGATTGGGAATTGAGGATTGAGGATTGAGGATTGAGGATTGAGGATTGAGGATTGAAGATTGAAGATTGGGGACTGAGTGTTGAGGGTTGAGTGATGAGAATTGATGTTTGTGGATAGAGATTTGAAGATTGCAGACTGAGTATTGCGTATTGATAGCTCTGAGCTGAGGATATTCTATTGACGATTGAGGATTGACAACTCATTGTTTAGGACTGAGTGCTGAAGATTGAGGACTCAGGATTGGGGATTCAGGATTGTGGTTTAAGGACTGAGGATTGAGGATTGAGGATTGTGGATTGAGGATTGATTATTGAGGATTGAAGATTGAGGATTGGGTATTGAGGATTGAACATTGAGGTTTGAGGATTGAGGATTGAGGATTGAGGATTGAGGATTGAGGATTGAAGAATGAATATTGATGATTGAAGATTGAGTATTGAGGATTGAGGATTGAGTATTGAAGATTGAGGATTGATGATTGAGGATTGAGGATTGAGGATTGAGGATTGAGGATTGAGGATTGAGGATTGAAGATTGAGCATTCAGGATTGAGGATTGAGGATTGAGGATTGAGGATTGAGGATTGAGTATTGAGGATTGAAGATTGAGGATTGGGGACTGAGTGTTGAAGATTGAGGATTGAGGATTGAGTATTGAGGATTGAGGATTGAGGATTGAAGATTCAGTATTGAGGATTGAAGATTGAGAATTGAGGATTGAGGATTGAGCATTGAGGACTGAGTGTTGAGGGTTGAGTGATGAGGATTGATGATTGTGGATAGAGGTTTGAAGATTGCAGATTGAGTATTGAGTATTGAAAACTCTGAATTGAGGCTATTCTATTGAGGATTGAGGGTTGACAACTGATTGTTGATTACTGAGGGCTGAAGATTGAGGATTCAGGAAAGCGGATTCAGAATTGAGGTTCGAGGACTGAGGATTGAGGATTGAGGATTGAGAATTGAGGATTGAGGATTGAGGATTGAAGATTGAGGATTGGGTATTGAGGATTGAAGAATGAGGATTGAGGATTGAGGATTGAGGATTGAGGATTGAAGAAAGAGGATTGTGGATTGAAGATTGAGGATTGGGGATTGAGGATTGAGGATTGAGGATTGAAGATTGAGGACGTGGGCTGAGGGTTGATGATTGAGGTTTGAGGACTGAGGGCTGAGGATTGAGAATTGAGAATTGAGGATTGAGGATTGAGGATTGAGGATTGTGAATGAGGGCTCAGGGCTGAGGATTGAGGTTTGAGTATAGAATCCTGAGATTTCAGGATATTCTATTGAGTATTGGGAATTAAGGATTGATGGTTGAGTATTGAGGATTGAGGATTGGGGATTGAGGTTTGAGTATTGAAGATTGAGGATTGATGGTTGAGGATTGAGGATTGAGGATTGAGGATTGAGGATTGAGGATTGAGGATTGAGGATTGAAGATTGAATATTGATGATTGAAGATCGAGGATTGAGGATTGAGTATAGAATCCTGAGAATTCAGGATATTCTATTGAGTATTGAGAATTGAGGATTGATGGTTGAGTATTGAGGATTGAGGATTGAGGATTGAGGATTGAGTATTGAAGATTGAGGATTGATGGTTGAGGATTGAGGATTGAGGATTGAGGATTGAGGATTGAGGATTGAAGATTGAGCATTCAGGATTGAGGATTGAGGATTGAGGATTGAGGATTGAGGATTGAGTATTGAGGATTGAAGATTGAGGATTGGGGACTGAGTGTTGAAGATTGAGAATTGAGGATTGAGTATTGAGGATTGAGGATTGAGGATTGAAGATTCAGTATTGAGGATTGAAGATTGAGAATTGAGGATTGAGGATTGAGCATTGAGGACTGAGTGTTGAGGGTTGAGTGATGAGAATTGATAATTGTGGATAGAGGTTTGAAGACTGCAGATTGGGTATTGAGTATTGAAAAATGTGAATTGAGGATATTCTATTGAGGATTGAGGATTGACAACTGATTGTTGATGACTGAGGGCTGAAGATTGAGGATTCAGGAATGAGGATTCAGAATTGAGGTTTCAGAATTGAGGTTTGAGGTCTGAGGATTGAGGATTGGAGATTGAGTATTAAAGATTGAAGATTGAGGATTGAGGATTGAGGATTGAAGATTGAGGATTGGGTGTTGAGGATTGAAGAAGGAGTATTGTGGATTGAGGATTGAGGATTGAGGATTGAGGATTGAAGATTGAGGATTGGGTATTGAGGATTGAAGAATGAGGATTGAGGATTGAGGATTGAGGATTGAGGATTGAGGATCGAATATTGAGTATTGAGGATTGAGGCTTGACGATTGAGGATTGAGGATTGAGGATTGAGGATTGGACATTGAGGACTGAGTGTTGAGGGTTGAGTAATGGGAATTGTTGTTTGTGGATAGAGGTTTGAAGATTGCAGATTGAGTATTGAGTATTGAAAACTGTGAATTGAGGATATTCTATTGAGGATCGAGGACTAACAACTGATTGTTGATGACTGAGGTCTGAAGATTGAGGATTCAGGATTGAGGATACAGAATTGAGGTTTGAGGACCAAGGATTGACGATTGAAGGTTGAGTATTGCGGATTGAGAATTGAGGATTGAAGACTGAGGACTGAGGATTGAGGATGAGGGCTGAGAGTTGAGGATTGAGGTTTGAGGACTGAGGACTGAGGATCGAGGATTGAGAATTGAAGATTTAGGATTGAGGACTGAGGATTGAGGATTAAGGATTGAGTATTGGGGATTGATGATTGAGGATTGGGGACTGAGGATTGAAGATTGAGAATTGAGGATTGACGATGAGGGCTGAGGGTTGAGGATTGAGGTTTGAGGACTGAGGCCTGAGGATTGAGGATTGAGAATTGAGGACTCAGGGTTGAGGATTGAAGATTGAGGATTGGGTATTGAGGATTGAAGAATGAGGATTGACGATTGAGGATTGAGGATTGAGGATTGAAGACTGACGATTGAATATTGAGGATTGAGGATTGAGGATTGAGGATTGAGGATTGAAGATTGAGTATTGAGAATTGAAGACTGAGGATTGAGGATTGAGGAATGAGGATTGAGGATTGAGGATTGAGGATTGAGGATTGAGGATTGAGGATTGAAGAAAGAGTATTGAGGATTGAAGATTGAGTATTGGGGATTGAGGATTGAGGATTGAGGATTCAAGATTGACGATGAGGGCTGAGGGTTGAGGATTGAGGTTTGAGGACTGAGGGCTGAGGATTGAGGATTGAGAATTGAGGATTGAAGATTGAGGATTGAGGATTGTGAATGAGGGCTCAGGGTTAAGGATTGAGGATTGAGTATAGAATCCTGAGAATTCAGGATACTCTATTGAGTATTGAGAATTGAGGATTGATGGTTGAGTATTGAGGATTGAGGATTGAGGATTGAGGATTGAGGATTGAGGATTGAAGATTGAGGATTGGGTACTGAGGATTGAAGAATGAGGATCGAGGATTGAGGATTGAGGATTGAGGATTGAAGATTGAGTATTGAGAATTGAAGACTGAGGATTGAGGATTGAGGAATGAGGATTGAGGATTGAGGATTGAGGATTGAGGATTGAGGATTGAGGATTGAAGAAAGAGTATTGAGGATTGAAGATTGAGTATTGGGGATTGAGGATTGAGGATTGAGGATTCAAGATTGACGATGAGGGCTGAGGGTTGAGGATTGAGGTTTGAGGACTGAGGGCTGAGGATTGAGGATTGAGAATTGAGGATTGAAGATTGAGGATTGAGGATTGTGAATGAGGGCTCAGGGTTAAGGATTGAGGATTGAGTATAGAATCCTGAGAATTCAGGATACTCTATTGAGTATTGAGAATTGAGGATTGATGGTTGAGTATTGAGGATTGAGGATTGAGGATTGAGGATTGAGGATTGAGGATTGAAGATTGAGGATTGGGTACTGAGGATTGAAGAATGAGGATTGAGGATTGAGGATTGAGGATTGAGGATTGAAGATTGAGTATTGAGGATTGAAGGTTGACGGTTGAGGATTGAAGACTGACGATTGAATATTGAGGATTGAGGATTGAGGATTGAGGATTGAGGATTGAAGATTGAGTATTGAGAATTGAAGACTGAGGATTGAGGATTGAGGAATGAGGATTGAGGATTGAGGATTGAGGATTGAGGATTGAGGATTGAGGATTGAAGAAAGAGTATTGGGGATTGAAGATTGAGTATTGGGGATTGAGGATTGAGGATTGAGGATTCAAGATTGACGATGAGGGCTGAGGGTTGAGGATTGAGGTTTGAGGACTGAGGGCTGAGGATTGAGGATTGAGAATTGAGGATTGAAGATTGAGGATTGAGGATTGTGAATGAGGGCTCGGGGTTAAGGATTGAGGATTGAGTATAGAATCCTGAGAATTCAGGATACTCTATTGAGTATTGAGAATTGAGGATTGATGGTTGAGTATTGAGGATTGAGGATTGAGGATTGAGGATTGAGGATTGAGGATTGAAGATTGAGGATTGGGTACTGAGGATTGAAGAATGAGGATCGAGGATTGAGGATTGAGGATTGAGGATTGAAGATTGAGTATTGAGGATTGAAGGTTGACGGTTGAGGATTGAGGAATGAGGATTGAGTATTGAACATTGAGGACTGAGTGTTGAGGGTTGAGTGATGAGAATTGATGTTTGTGGATAGAGGTTTGAAGATTGCAGATTGAGTACTGCGTAGTGAAAGCTGTGAATTGAGGAGATTCTATTGAGTATTGAGGATTGACAACTGATTGTTGAGGGCTGAGGGCCGAGGATTGAGGGTTCAGGATTGAGGATTCAGAATTGAGGTTTGAGGACTGAGGTATGAGGATTGAAGATTGAGTATTGAAGATTGAAGATTGAGCATTGAGGATTGAGGACTGAGGATTGAGGATTGAGAATTGAGGATTGAGGATTGAGGATTGAGGACTGCAGATTGAGTATTGTGGATTAAAGATTGAGAACTGAGGATTGAGAATTGATGATTGAGGATTGAAGATTGAGGATTGGGGACTGAGTGTTGAGGGCTGAGTGATGAGAATTGATGTTTGTGGACAGAGATTTGAAGATTGCAGGTTGAATATTGAGTACTGAAAGGTGTGAATTGATGATATTCTATTGAGGATTGAGGATTGACAACTGATTGTTGAGGTCTGAGGTCTGAAGATTGAGGATTCAGGATTGAGGATTCAGGATTGAGGTTTGAGGACTGAGGATTGAGGATTGAGGATTGAGGATTGAGGATCGAGGACTGAGGATTGAAGATTGAGGATTGAGGATTGAGGATGAGGGCTGAGGGTTGAGGATTGAGGTTTGAGGACTGAGGACTGAGGATCGAGGATTGGGAATTGAGGATTGAGGATTGAGGATTGAGGATTGAGGATTGAGGATTGAAGATTGAAGATTGGGGACTGAGTGTTGAGGGTTGAGTGATGAGAATTGATGTTTGTGGATAGAGATTTGAAGATTGCAGACTGAGTATTGCGTATTGATAGCTCTGAGCTGAGGATATTCTATTGACGATTGAGGATTGACAAGTCATTGTTTAGGACTGAGTGCTGAAGATTGAGGACTCAGGATTGGGGATTCAGGATTGTGGTTTAAGGACTGAGGATTGAGGATTGAGGATTGTGGATTGAGGATTGATTATTGAGGATTGAAGATTGAGGATTGGGTATTGAGGATTGAACATTGAGGTTTGAGGATTGAGGATTGAGGATTGAGGATTGAGGATTGAGGATTGAAGAATGAATATTGATGATTGAAGATTGAGTATTGAGGATTGAGGATTGAGTATTGAAGATTGAGGATTGATGATTGAGGATTGAGGATTGAGGATTGAGGATTGAGGATTGAGGATTGAGGATTGAGCATTCAGGATTGAGGATTGAGGATTGAGGATTGAGGATTGAGGATTGAGTATTGAGGATTGAAGATTGAGGATTGGGTACTGAGGATTGAAGAATGAGGATTGAGGATTGAGGATTGAGGATTGAGGATTGAAGATTGAGTATTGAGGATTGAAGGTTGACGGTTGAGGATTGAAGACTGACGATTGAATATTGAGGATTGAGGATTGAGGATTGAGGATTGAGGATTGAAGATTGAGTATTGAGAATTGAAGACTGAGGATTGAGGATTGAGGAATGAGGATTGAGGATTGAGGATTGAGGATTGAGGATTGAGGATTGAGGATTGAAGAAAGAGTATTGGGGATTGAAGATTGAGTATTGGGGATTGAGGATTGAGGATTGAGGATTCAAGATTGACGATGAGGGCTGAGGGTTGAGGATTGAGGTTTGAGGACTGAGGGCTGAGGATTGAGGATTGAGAATTGAGGATTGAAGATTGAGGATTGAGGATTGTGAATGAGGGCTCGGGGTTAAGGATTGAGGATTGAGTATAGAATCCTGAGAATTCAGGATACTCTATTGAGTATTGAGAATTGAGGATTGATGGTTGAGTATTGAGGATTGAGGATTGAGGATTGAGGATTGAGGATTGAGGATTGAAGATTGAGGATTGGGTACTGAGGATTGAAGAATGAGGATCGAGGATTGAGGATTGAGGATTGAGGATTGAAGATTGAGTATTGAGGATTGAAGGTTGACGGTTGAGGATTGAGGAATGAGGATTGAGTATTGAACATTGAGGACTGAGTGTTGAGGGTTGAGTGATGAGAATTGATGTTTGTGGATAGAGGTTTGAAGATTGCAGATTGAGTACTGCGTAGTGAAAGCTGTGAATTGAGGAGATTCTATTGAGTATTGAGGATTGACAACTGATTGTTGAGGACTGAGGGCCGAGGATTGAGGGTTCAGGATTGAGGATTCAGAATTGAGGTTTGAGGACTGAGGTATGAGGATTGAAGATTGAGTATTGAAGGTTGAAGATTGAGCATTGAGGATTGAGGACTGAGGATTGAGGATTGAGAATTGAGGATTGAGGATTGAGGATTGAGGACTGCAGATTGAGTATTGTGGATTAAAGATTGAGAACTGAGGATCGAGAATTGTTGATTGAGGATTGAAGATTGAGGATTGGGGACTGAGTGTTGAGGGCTGAGTGATGAGAATTGATGTTTGTGGACAGATATTTGAAGATTGCAGGTTGAATATTGAGTACTGAAAGGTGTGAATTGATGATATTCTATTGAGGATTGAGGATTGACAACTGATTGTTGAGGTCTGAGGTCTGAAGATTGAGGATTCAGGATTGAGGATTCAGGATTGAGGTTTGAGGACTGAGGATTGAGGATTGAGGATTGAGGATTGAGGATCGAGGACTGAGGATTGAAGATTGAGGATTGAGGATTGAGGATGAGGGCTGAGGGTTGAGGATTGAGGTTTGAGGACTGAGGACTGAGGATCGAGGATTGGGAATTGAGGATTGAGGATTGAGGATTGAGGATTGAGGATTGAGGATTGAAGATTGAAGATTGGGGACTGAGTGTTGAGGGTTGAGTGATGAGAATTGATGTTTGTGGATAGAGATTTGAAGATTGCAGACTGAGTATTGCGTATTGATAGCTCTGAGCTGAGGATATTCTATTGACGATTGAGGATTGACAAGTCATTGTTTAGGACTGAGTGCTGAAGATTGAGGACTCAGGATTGGGGATTCAGGATTGTGGTTTAAGGACTGAGGATTGAGGATTGAGGATTGTGGATTGAGGATTGATTATTGAGGATTGAAGATTGAGGATTGGGTATTGAGGATTGAACATTGAGGTTTGAGGATTGAGGATTGAGGATTGAGGATTGAGGATTGAGGATTGAAGAATGAATATTGATGATTGAAGATTGAGTATTGAGGATTGAGGATTGAGTATTGAAGATTGAGGATTGATGATTGAGGATTGAGGATTGAGGATTGAGGATTGAGGATTGAGGATTGAGGATTGAAGATTGAGCATTCAGGATTGAGGATTGAGAATTGAGGATTGAGGATTGAGGATTGAGTATTGAGGGTTGAAGATTGAGGATTGGGGACTGAGTGTTGAAGATTGAGGATTGAGTATTGAGTATTGAGGATTGAGGTTTGAGGTTTGAAGGTTCAGTATTGAGGATTGAAGATTGAGAATTGAGGATTGAGGATTGAGCATTGAGGACTGAGTGTTGAGGGTTGAGTGATGAGGATTGCTGATTGTGGATAGAGGTTTGAAGATTGCAGATTGAGTATTGAGTATTGAAAACTCTGAATTGAGGCTATTCTATTGAGGATTGAGGATTGACAACTGATTGTTGATTACTGAGGGCTGAAGATTGAGGATTCAGGAAAGCGGATTCAGAATTGAGGTTCGAGGACTGAGGATTGAGGATTGAGGATTGAGAATTGAGGATTGAGGATTGAGGATTGAAGATTGAGGATTGGGTATTGAGGATTGAAGAATGACGATTGAGGGTTGAGGATTGAGGATTGAGGATTGAAGAAAGAGTATTGTGGATTGAAGATTGAGGATTGGGGATTGAGGATTGAGGATTGAGGATTGAAGATTGAGGACGTGGGCTGAGGGTTGATGATTGAGGTTTGAGGACTGAGGGCTGAGGATTGAGAATTGAGAATTGAGGATTGAGGATTGAGAATTGAGGATTGTGAATGAGGGCTCAGGGCTGAGGATTGAGGTTTGAGTATAGAATCCTGAGATTTCAGGATATTCTATTGAGTATTGGGAATTGAGGATTGATGGTTGAGTATTGAGGATTGAGGATTGGGGATTGAGGATTGAGTATTGAAGATTGAGGATTGATGATTGAGGATTGAGGATTGAGGATTGAGGATTGAGGATTGAAGATTGAATATTGATGATTGAAGATCGAGGATTGAGGATTGAGTATAGAATCCTGAGAATTCAGGATATTCTATTGAGTATTGAGAATTGAGGATTGATGGTTGAGTATTGAGGATTGAGGATTGAGGATTGAGGATTGAGTATTGAAGATTGAGGATTGATGGTTAGGATTGAGGATTGAGGATTGAGGATTGAGGATTGAGGATTGAAGATTGAGCATTCAGGATTGAGGATTGAGGATTGAGGATTGAGGATTGAGGATTGAGTATTGAGGATTGAAGATTGAGGATTGGGGACTGAGTGTTGAAGACTGAGAATTGAGGATTGAGTATTGAGGATTGAGGATTGAGGATTGAAGATTCAGTATTGAGGAGTGAAGATTGAGAATTGAGGATTGAGGATTGAGCATTCAGGACTGAGTGTTGAGCGTTGAGTGATGAGAATTGATGATTGTGGATAGAGGTTTGAAGATTGCAGATTGAGTATTGAGTATTGAAAACTGTGAATTGATGATATCCTATTGAGGATTGAGGATTGACAACTGATTGTTGATGACTGAGTGCCGAAGATTGAGGATTCAGGATTGCGGATTCACAATTGAGGTTCGAGGTCTGAGGATTGAGGATTGAAGATTGAGTATTGAGGATTGAAGATTGAGGATTGACGATTGAGGATTGAGGATTGAGGATGAGGTATGAGGGTTGAGGATTGAGGTTTGAGGACTGAGGACTGAGGATTGATGATTGAGAATTGAGGATTGAAGAATGAGGACTGAGGATTGAGGATTGAGGATTGAGGATTGAGGATTGAGGATTGAGGATTGAGGATTGAAGATTCAGTATTGAGGATTGAAGATTGAGAATTGAGGATTGAGGATTGAGCATTGAGGACTGAAGTGTTGAGTGTTGAGTGATGAGAATTGATGATTGTGGATAGAGGTTTGAAGAATGCAGATTGAGTATTGATTATTGAAAACTGTGAATTGAGGATATTCTATTGAGGATTTAGGATTGACAACTGATTGTTGATGACTGAGGGCTGAAGATTGAGGATTCAGGAATGAGGATTCAGGATTGAGGTTTGAGGACTGAGGATTGAGGATTGAGGATTGAGGACTGAGGACTGAGGATCGAGGATTGAGAATTGAGGATTGAGGATTGAGGATTGAGGATTGAGGATTGAGGATTGAGTATTGAAGATTGAGTATTGAGGATTGAAGACTGACGATTGAATATTGAGGATTGAGGATTGAGGATTGAGGATTGAGGATTGAAGATTGAGTATTGAGAATTGAGGACTGAGGATTGAGGATTGAGGAATGAGGATTGAGGATTGAGGATTGAGGATTGAGGATTGAGGATTGAGGATTGAAGAAAGAGTATTGAGGATTGAAGATTGAGTATTGGGGATTGAGGATTGAGGATTGAGGATTCAAGATTGACGATGAGGGCTGAGGGTTGAGGATTGAGGTTTGAGGACTGAGGGCTGAGGATTGAGGATTGAGAATTGAGGATTGAAGATTGAGGATTGAGGATTGTGAATGAGGGCTCAGGGTTAAGGATTGAGGATTGAGTATAGAATCCTGAGAATTCAGGATACTCTATTGAGTATTGAGAATTGAGGATTGATGTTTGAGTATTGAGGATTGAGGATTGAGGATTGAGGATTGAGGATTGAGGATTGAAGATTGAGGATTGGGTACTGAGGATTGAAGAATGAGGATTGAGGATTAAGGATTGAGGATTGAGGATTGAAGATTGAGTATTGAGGATTGAAGATTGAGCATTGAGGATTGAGGACTGAGGATTGAGGATTGAGAATTGAGGATTGAGGATTGAGGATTGAGGACTGCAGATTGAGTATTGTGGATTAAAGATTGAGAACTGAGGATTGAGAATTGATGATTGAGGATTGAATATTGAGGATTGGGGACTGAGTGTTGAGGGCTGAGTGATGAGAATTGATGTTTGTGGACAGAGATTTGAAGATTGCAGGTTGAATATTGAGTACTGAAAGGTGTGAATTGATGATATTCTATTGAGGATTGAGGATTGACAACTGATTGTTGAGGTCTGAGGTCTGAAGATTGAGGATTCAGGATTGAGGATTCAGAATTGAGGTTTGAGGACTGAGGATTGAGGATTGAGGATTGAGGATTGAGGATCGAGGACTGAGGATTGAAGATTGAGGATTGAGGATTGAGGATGAGGGCTGAGGGTTGAGGATTGAGGTTTGAGGACTGAGGACTGAGGATCGAGGATTGGGAATTGAGGATTGAGGATTGAGGATTGAGGATTGAGGATTGAGGATTGAAGATTGAAGATTGGGGACTGAGTGTTGAGGGTTGAGTGATGAGAATTGATGTTTGTGGATAGAGATTTGAAGATTGCAGACTGAGTATTGCGTATTGATAGCTCTGAGCTGAGGATATTCTATTGACGATTGAGGATTGACAACTCATTGTTTAGGACTGAGTGCTGAAGATTGAGGACTCAGGATTGGGGATTCAGGATTGTGGTTTAAGGACTGAGGATTGAGGATTGAGGATTGTGGATTGAGGATTGATTATTGAGGATTGAAGATTGAGGATTGGGTATTGAGGATTGAACATTGAGGTTTGAGGATTGAGGATTGAGGATTGAGGATTGAAGAATGAATATTGATGATTGAAGATTGAGTATTGAGGATTGAGGATTGAGTATTGAAGATTGAGGATTGATGATTGAGGACTGAGGATTGAGGATTGAGGATTGAGGATTGAGGATTGAGGATTGAAGATTGAGCATTCAGGATTGAGGATTGAGGATTGAGGATTGAGGATTGAGGATTGAGTATTGAGGATTGAAGATTGAGGATTGGGGACTGAGTGTTGAAGATTGAGGATTGAGGATTGAGTATTGAGGATTGAGGATTGAGGTTTGAAGATTCAGTATTGAGAATTGAAGATTGAGAATTGAGGATTGAGGATTGAGCATTGAGGACTGAGTGTTGAGGGTTGAGTGATGAGGATTGATGATTGTGGATAGAGGTTTGAAGATTGCAGATTGAGTATTGAGTATTGAAAACTCTGAATTGAGGCTATTCTATTGAGGATTGAGGATTGACAACTGATTGTTGATTACTGAGGGCTGAAGATTGAGGATTCAGGAAAGCGGATTCAGAATTGTGGTTCGAGGACTGAGGATTGAGGATTGAGGATTGAGAATTGAGGATTGAGGATTGAGGATTGAAGATTGAGGATTGGGTATTGAGGATTGAAGAATGAGGATTGAGGATTGAGGATTGAGGATTGAGGATTGAAGAAAGAGTATTGTGGATTGAAGATTGAGGATTGGGGATTGAGGATTGAGGATTGAGGATTGAAGATTGAGGACGTGGGCTGAGGGTTGATGATTGAGGTTTGAGGACTGAGGGCTGAGGATTGAGAATTGAGAATTGAGGATTGAGGATTGAGAATTGAGGATTGTGAATGAGGGCTCAGGGCTGAGGATTGAGGTTTGAGTATAGAATCCTGAGATTTCAGGATATTCTATTGAGTATTGGGAATTGAGGATTGATGGTTGAGTATTGAGGATTGAGGACTGGGAATTGAGGATTGAGTATTGAAGATTGAGGATTGATCATTGAGGATTGAGGATTGAGGATTGAGGATTGAGGATTGAAGATTGAATATTGATGATTGAAGATCGAGGATTGAGGATTGAGTATAGAATCCTGAGAATTCAGGATATTCTATTGAGTATTGAGAATTGAGGAATGATGGTTGAGTATTGAGGATTGAGGATTGAAGACTGAGGACTGAGGATTGAGGATGAGGGCTGAGAGTTGAGGATTGAGGTTTGAGGACTGAGGACTGAGGATCGAGGATTGAGAATTGAAGATTTAGGATTGAGGACTGAGGATTGAGGATTAAGGATTGCGTATTGAGGATTGATGATTTAGGATTGGGGACTGAGGATTGAAGATTGAGGATTGAGGATTGACGATGAGGGCTGAGGGTTGAGGATTGAGGTTTGAGGACTGAGGCCTGAGGATTGAGGATTGAGAATTGAGGACTCAGGATTGAGGATTGAAGATTGAGGATTGGGTACTGAGGATTGAAGAATGAGGATTGAGGATTGAGGATTGACGATTAAGGATTGAGTATTGAGGATTGAAGATTGTGGATTGGGGACTGAGTATTGAAGATTGAGGATTGAGGATTGACGATGAGGGCTGAGTGTTGAAGATTGAGGATTGAGGATTGAGTATTGAGGATTGAGGATTGAGGATTGAAGATTCAGTATTGAGGATTGAAGATTGAGAATTGAGGATTGAGGATTGAGCATTGAGGACTGAGTGTTGAGTGTTGAGTGATGAGAATTGATGATTGTGGATAGAGGTTTGAAGATTGCAGATTGAGTATTGAGTATTGAAAACTGTGAATTGAGGATATTCTATTGAGGATTTAGGATTGACAACTGATTGTTGATGACTGAGGGCTGAAGATTGCGGATTCAGGAATGAGGATTCAGAATTGAGGATTCAGAATTGAGGTTTGAGGACTGAGGATTGAGGATTGAGGATTGAGTATTGAAGATTGAGGTTTGATGATTGAGGATTGAGGATTGAGGATTGGGGATTGAGGATTGAGGATTGAGGTTTGAGGACTGAGGACTGAGGATTGAGGATTGAGGATTGAGGATTGAAGATTCAGTATTGAGCATTGAAGATTGGGAATTGAGGATTGAGGATTGAACAATGAGGACTGAGTGTTGAAGTTTGAGTGATGAGAATTGATGTTTGTGGATAGAGGTTTGAAGATTGCAGATTGAGTATTGAGTATTGAAAACTGTGAATTGAGGATATTCTATTGAGAATTGAGGATTGACAACTGATTGTTGAGGTCTGAGGGCCGAAGATTGAGGATTCAGGATTGAGGATTCAGAATTGAGGTTTGAAGATTGAGGATTGAGTATTGAGGATTGAAGATTGAGGATTGGGGACTGAGGATTGAAGATTGAGGGTTGAGGATTGAGTATTGAGGATTGAGGATTGAGGATTGAAGATTCAGAATTGAGGATTGAAGATTGAGAATTGAGGATTGAGGATTGAGCATTGAGGACTGAGTGTTGAGCGTTGAGTGATGAGAATTGATGATTGTGGATAGAGGTTTGAAGATTGCAGATTGAGTATTGAGTATTGAAAACTGTGAATTGAGGATATTCTATTGAGGATTGAGGATTGACAACTGATTGTTGATGACTGAGTGCTGAAGATTGAGGATTCAGGATTGCGGATTCACAATTGAGGTTCGAGGTCTGAGGATTGAGGATTGAAGATTGAGTATTGAGGATTGAAGATTGAGGATTGAGGATTGAGGATTGAGGATTGAGGATGAGGTATGAGGGTTGAGGATTGAGGTTTGAGGACTGAGGACTGAGGATTGATGATTGAGAATTGAGGATTGAGGATTGAGGATTGAAGATTGAGGATTGGGTATTGAGGATTGAAGAATGAGGACTGAGGATTGAGGATTGAGGATTGAGGATTGAGGATTGAGGATTGAGGATTGAGGATTGAAGATTGAGTATTGGGGATTCAAGATTGAGAATTGAGGATTGAAGATTGAGGATTGAGGACTGAAGATTGAGGACGAGGGCTGAGGGTTGAGGATTGAGGTTTGAGGACTGAGGGCTGAGGATTGAGGATTGAGAATTGAGGATTGAGGATTGAGGATTGAGGATTGTGAATGTGGGCTCAGGGCTGAGGATTGAGGTTTGAGTATAGAATCCTGAGAATTCAGGATATTCTATTGAGTATTGAGAATTGAGGATTGATGGTTGAGTATTGAGGATTGAAGACTGACGATTGAGGATTGAGGATTGAGGATTGAGGATTGAGGATTTAGTATTGAGTATTGAAAACTGTGAATTAGTGATATTCTATTGAGGATTGAGGATTGACAACTGATTGTTGAGGTCTGAGGTCTGAAGATTGATGATTCAGGATTGAGGATTCAGGATTGAGGGGTGAGGACTGAGGATTGAGGATTGTGGATTGAGGACTGAGGACTGAGGATCGAGGATTGAGAATTGAGGATTGAGGACTGAGGATTGAGGATTGAGTATTGAAGATTGAGTATTGAGGATTGAAGACTGACGATTGAATATTGAGGATTGAGGATTGAGGATTGAGGATTGAGGAATGAAGATTGAGGATTGAGGACTGAGGATTGAGGATTGAGGATTGAGGATTGAGGATTGAGGATTGAGGATTGAAGACTGAGTACTGAGGATTGAGGATGAGGACTGAGGATCGAGGATTGAGAATTGAGGATTGAGGATTGAGGACTGAGGATTGAGGATTAAGGATTGAGTATTGGGGATTGAAGATTGAGGATTGGGGACCGAGGATTGAAGATTGAGGATTGAGGATTGACGATGAGGGCTGTGGGTTGAGGATTGAGGTTTGAGGACTGAGGCCTGAGGATTGAGGATTGAGAATTGAGGTTTCAGGATTGAGGATTGAAGATTGAGGATTGGGTATTGAGGATTGAAAAATGAGGATTGAGGATTGAGGATTGAGGAATGAGGATTGAGGATTGAAGATTGAGGATTTGGTACTGAGGATTGAAGAATGAGGATTGAGGATTGAGGATTGAGGATTGAGGATTGAGGATTGAGTATTGAAGATTGAGGATTGGGGACTGAGTGTTGAGGGTTGAGTGATGAGTATTGATGTTTGTGGATAGAGATTTGCAGAGTGCAGATTGAGTATTGAGTATTGAAAACTGTGAATTAGTGATATTCTATTGAGGATTGATGATTGACAACTGATTGTTGAGGTCTGAGGTCTGAAGATTGAGGATTCAGGATTGAGAATTCAGGAGTGAGGGGTGAGGACTGAGGATTGTGGATTGAGGATTGAGGTCTGAGGACTGAGGATCGAGGATTGAGAGTTGAGGATTGAGGATTGAGGATTGAGGATTGAGTATTGAAGATTGAGTATTGAGGATTGAAGACTGACGATTGAATATTGAGGATTGAGGATTGAGGATTGAGGATTGAGGAATGAAGATTGAGTATTGAGAATTGAAGATTGAGGATTGGGTATTGAGGATTGAAGAATGAGGATTGAGGATTGAGGATTGAGGATTGAGCATTGAAGAAAGAGTATTGAGGATTGAAGATTGAGGATTGGGGATTGAGGATTGAGGATTGAGGATTGAAGATTGAGGATGAGGGCTGAGGGTTGAGGATTGAGGTTTGAGGACTGAGGGCTGAGGATTGAGGATTGAGAGTTGAGGATTGAGGATTGAGGATTGAGGATTGTGAATGAGGGCTCAGGGTTGAGGATTGAGGTTTGAGTATAGAATCCTGAGAATTAAGGTTTTCTATTGAGTATTGAGAATTGAGGATTGATGGTTGAGTATTGAGGATTGAGGATTGGGGATTGAGGATTGAGAATTGAGGATTGAGGATTGAGGATTGAGGATTGAGGATTGTGAATGAGGGCTCAGGGCTGAGGATTGAGGTTTGAGTATAGAATCCTGAGAATTCAGGATATTCTATTGAGTATTGAGAATTGAGGGTTGATGGTTGAGTATTGAGGATTGAGGATTGAGGATTGAGGATTGAGTATTGAAGATTGAGGATTGATGATTGAGGATTGAGGATTGAGGATTGAGGATTGAGGATTGAGGATTGAAGATTGAGTTTTCAGGATTGAGGATTGAGGATTGAGGATTGAAGATTCAGTATTGAGGATTGAAGATTGAGAATTGAGGATTGAGGATTGAGCATTGAGGACTGAGTGTTGAGTGTTGAGTGATGAGAATTGATGATTGTGGATAGAGGTTTGAAGATTGCAGATTGAGTATTGAGTATTGAAAACTGTGAATTGAGGATATTCTATTGAGGATTTAGTATTGACAACTGATTGTTGATGACTGAGGGCTGAAGATTGAGGATTCAGGAATGAGGATTCAGAATTGAGGATTCAGAATTGAGGTTTGAGGACTGAGGATTGAGGATTGAGGATTGAGTATTGAAGATTGAGGTTTGATGATTGAGGATTGAGGATTGAGGATTGGGGATTGAGGATTGAGGATTGAGGTTTGAGGACTGAGGACTGAGGATTGAGGATTGAGGATTGAGGATTGAAGATTCAGTATTGAGCATTGAAGATTGGGAATTGAGGATTGAGGATTGAACAATGAGGACTGAGTGTTGAAGTTTGAGTGATGAGAATTGATGTTTGTGGATAGAGGTTTGAAGATTGCAGATTGAGTATTGAGTATTGAAAACTGTGAATTGAGGATATTCTATTGAGAATTGAGGATTGACAACTGATTGTTGAGGTCTGAGGGCCGAAGATTGAGGATTCAGGATTGAGGATTCAGAATTGAGGTTTGAAGATTGAGGATTGAGTATTGAGGATTGAAGATTGAGGATTGGGGACTGAGGATTGAAGATTGAGGGTTGAGGATTGAGTATTGAGGATTGAGGATTGAGGATTGAAGATTCAGAATTGAGGATTGAAGATTGAGAATTGAGGATTGAGGATTGAGCATTGAGGACTGAGTGTTGAGCGTTGAGTGATGAGAATTGATGATTGTGGATAGAGGTTTGAAGATTGCAGATTGAGTATTGAGTATTGAAAACTGTGAATTGAGGATATTCTATTGAGGATTGAGGATTGACAACTGATTGTTGATGACTGAGTGCTGAAGATTGAGGATTCAGGATTGCGGATTCACAATTGAGGTTCGAGGTCTGAGGATTGAGGATTGAAGATTGAGTATTGAGGATTGAAGATTGAGGATTGAGGATTGAGGATTGAGGATTGAGGATGAGGTATGAGGGTTGAGGATTGAGGTTTGAGGACTGAGGACTGAGGATTGATGATTGAGAATTGAGGATTGAGGATTGAGGATTGAAGATTGAGGAGTGGGTATTGAGGATTGAAGAATGAGGACTGAGGATTGAGGATTGAGGATTGAGGATTGAGGATTGAGGATTGAGGATTGAGGATTGAAGATTGAGTATTGGGGATTCAAGATTGAGAATTGAGGATTGAAGATTGAGGATTGAGGATTGAAGATTGAGGACGAGGGCTGAGGGTTGAGGATTGAGGTTTGAGGACTGAGGGCTGAGGATTGAGGATTGAGAATTGAGGATTGAGGATTGAGGATTGAGGATTGTGAATGAGGGCTCAGGGCTGAGGATTGAGGTTTGAGTATAGAATCCTGAGAATTCAGGATATTCTATTGAGTATTGAGAATTGAGGATTGATGGTTGAGTATTGAGGATTGAAGACTGACGATTGAGGATTGAGGATTGAGGATTGAGGATTGAGGATTTAGTATTGAGTATTGAAAACTGTGAATTAGTGATATTCTATTGAGGATTGAGGATTGACAACTGATTGTTGAGGTCTGAGGTCTGAAGATTGATGATTCAGGATTGAGGATTCAGGATTGAGGGGTGAGGACTGAGGATTGAGGATTGTGGATTGAGGACTGAGGACTGACGATCGAGGATTGAGAATTGAGGATTGAGGATTGAGGATTGAGGATTGAGTATTGAAGATTGAGTATTGAGGATTGAAGACTGACGATTGAATATTGAGGATTGAGGATTGAGGATTGAGGATTGAGGAATGAAGATTGAGGATTGAGGACTGAGGATTGAGGATTGAGGATTGAGGATTGAGGATTGAGGATTGAGGATTGAAGACTGAGTACTGAGGATTGAGGATGAGGACTGAGGATCGAGGATTGAGAATTGAGGATTGAGGATTGAGGACTGAGGATTGAGGATTAAGGATTGAGTATTGGGGATTGAAGATTGAGGATTGGGGACCGAGGATTGAAGATTGAGGATTGAGGATTGACGATGAGGGCTGTGGGTTGAGGATTGAGGTTTGAGGACTGAGGCCTGAGGATTGAGGATTGAGAATTGAGGTTTCAGGATTGAGGATTGAAGATTGAGGATTGGGTATTGAGGATTGAAAAATGAGGATTGAGGATTGAGGATTGAGGATTGAGGATTGAGGATTGAAGATTGAGGATTTGGTACTGAGGATTGAAGAATGAGGATTGAGGATTGAGGATTGAGGATTGAGGATTGAGTATTGAAGATTGAGGATTGGGGACTGAGTGTTGAGGGTTGAGTGATGAGTATTGATGTTTGTGGATAGAGGTTTGAAGACTGCAGATTGGGTATTGAGTATTGAAAAATGTGAATTGAGGATATTCTATTGAGGATTGAGGATTGACAACTGATTGTTGATGACTGAGGGCTGAAGATTGAGGATGCAGGAATGAGGATTCAGAATTGAGGTTTCAGAATTGAGGTTTGAGGTCTGAGGATTGAGGATTGGAGATTGAGTATTGAAGATTGAAGATTGAGGATTGAGGTTTGAGGATTGAAGATTGAGGATTGGGTGTTGAGGATTGAAGAAGGAGTATTGTGGATTGAGGATTGAGGATTGAGGATTGAGGATTGAGTATTGAAGATTGAGGATTGGGGACTGAGTGTTGAGGGTTGAGTGATGAGTATTGATGTTTGTGGATAGAGGTTTGAAGACTGCAGATTGGGTATTGAGTATTGAAAAATGTGAATTGAGGATATTCTATTGAGGATTGACGATTGACAACTGATTGTTGAGGACTGAGGGCCGAGGATTGTGGGTTCAGGATTGAGGATTCAGAATTGAGGTTTGAGGACTGAGGTATGAGGATTGAAGATTGAGTATTGAAGATTGAAGATTGAGCATTGAGGGTTGAGGATTGAGGATTGAGGTTCGAGGACTGAGGATTGAGAATTGAGGATTGAGAATTGAGGATTGAGGATTGTGGATTGAAGATTGAGTATTGGGTATTGAGGATTGAAGAATGAGGATTGAGGATTGAGGATTGAGGATTGAGGATTGAAGAAGGAGTATAGAGGATTGAAGATTGAGGATTGGGGATTGAGGATTGAGGATTGAAGATTGAGGACGAGGGCTGAGGGTTGAGGATTGAGGTTTGAGGACTGAGGGCTGAGGATTGAGGATTGAGAATTGAGGATTGAGGATTGAGGATTGAGGATTGTGAATGAGTGCTCAGGGCTGAGGATTGAGGTTTGAGTATAGAATCCTGAGAATTCAGGATATTCTATTGAGTATTGAGAATTGAGGATTGATGGTTGAGTATTGAGGATTGAAGACTGACGACTGAGGATTGAGGATTGAGGATTGAGGATTGAGGATTGGGTATTGAGTGTTGAAAACTGTGAATTAGTGATATTCTATTGAGGATTGAGGATTGACAACTGATTGTTGAGGTCTGAGGTCTGAAGATTGAGGATTCAGGATTGAGGATTCAGGATTGAGGGGTGAGGACTGAGGATTGAGGATTGTGGATTGAGGACTGAGGACTGAGGATCGAGGATTGAGAATTGAGGATTGAGGATTGAGGATTGAGGATTGAGTATTGAAGATTGAGTATTGAGGATTGAAGACTGACGATTGAATATTGAGGATTGAGGATTGAGGATTGAGGATTGAGGAATGAAGATTGAGGATTGAGGATTGAGGATTGAGGATTGAAGAAAGAGTATTGAGGATTGAAGATTGAGTATTGGGGATTGACGATTGAGGATTGAGGATTGAAGATTGAGGATGAGTGTTGAGGGTTGAGTGATGAGAATTGATGTTTGTGGATAGAGATTTGCAGATTGCAGATTGAGTATTGAGTATTGAAAACTGTGAATTAGTGATATTCTATTGAGGATTGAGGATTGACAACTGATTGTTGAGGTCTGAGGTCTGAAGATTGAGGATTCAGGATTGAGGATTCAGGATTGATGGGTGAGGACTGAGGATTGAGGATTGAGGATTGAGGATTGAGGATTGAGGATTGAGGATTGAGGATTGAAGACTGAGGACTGAGGATTGAGGATGAGGGCTGAGCGTTGACGATTGAGGTTTGAGGACTGAGGACTGAGGATCGAGGATTGAGAATTGAGGATTGAGGATTGAGGACTGAGGATTGAGGATTAAGGATTGAGTATGGAGGATTGAGGATTGAGGATTGTGAATGAGGGCTCAGGGTTAAGGATTGAGGTTTGAGTATAGAATCCTGAGAATTCAGGATATTCTATTGAGTATTGAGAATTGAGGACTGATGGTTGAGTATTGAGGATTGAGGATTGAGGATTGAGGGTTGAGTATTGAAGATTGAGGATTGATGATTGAGGATTGACGATTGAAGATTGAGGATTGGGTATTGAGGATTGTAGAATGAGCATTGAGGAATGAGGATTGAGGATTGAGTGTTGAGGATTGAAGATTGTGTATTGAGGGTTGAAGGCTGACGATTGAGGATTGAGGATTGAGGATTGAGGATTGAGGATTGAGGATTGAAGATTGAGTATTGAGGATTGAAGATTGAGGATTGAGGATTGAGGATCGAGGATTGAAGATTGACGATTGGGGACTGAGTGTCGAGGGTTGAGTTGTGAGAATTGATGTTTGTGGATATAGATTTGAAGATTGCAGATTGAGTATTGAGTATTGAAAGCTGTGAATTGACGATATTCTATTGAGGATTGAGGATTGACAGCTGATTGTTGAGGTCTGAGGTCTGAAGATTGAGGATTCAGGATTGAGGATACAGGATTGAGGTTTGAGGACTGAGGATTGAGGATTGAGGATTGAGGATTGAGGATTGAGGATTGAGGATTGAAGACTGAGGACTGAGGATTGAGGATGAGGGCTGAGCGTTGAGGATTGAGGTTTGAGGACTGAGGACTGAGGATCGAGGATTGAGAATTGAGGATTGAGGATTGAGGACTGAGGATTGAGGATTAAGGATTGAGTATTGGGGATTGAAGATTGAGGATTGGGGACTGAGGATTGAAGATTGAGGATTGAGGATTGACGATGAGGGCTGTGGGTTGAGGATTGAGGTTTGAGGACTGAGGCCTGAGGATTGAGGATTGAGAATTGAGGTTTCAGGATTGAGGATTGAAGATTGAGGATTGGGTATTGAGGATTGAAAAATGAGGATTGAGGATTGAGGATTGAGGATTGAGGATTGAGGATTGAAGATTGAGGATTTGGTACTGAGGATTGAAGAATGAGGATTGAGGATTGAGGATTGAGGATTGAGGATTGAGTATTGAAGATTGAGGATTGGGGACTGAGTGTTGAGGGTTGAGTGATGAGTATTGATGTTTGTGGATAGAGATTTGCAGAGTGCAGATTGAGTATTGAGTATTGAAAACTGTGAATTAGTGATATTCTATTGAGGATTGATGATTGACAACTGATTGTTGAGGTCTGAGGTCTGAAGATTGAGGATTCAAGATTGAGAATTCAGGAGTGAGGGGTGACGACTGAGGATTGTGGATTGAGGATTGAGGACTGAGGACTGAGGATCGAGGATTGAGAGTTGAGGATTGAGGATTGAGGATTGAGGATTGAGTATTGAAGATTGAGTATTGAGGATTGAAGACTGACGATTGAATATTGAGGATTGCGGATTGAGGATTGAGGATTGAGGAATGAAGATTGAGTATTGAGAATTGAAGATTGAGGATTGAGGATTGAGGAATGAGGATTGAGGATTGAGGTTTGAGGATTGAGGATTGAGGATTGTGGATTAAAGAAAGAGTATTGAGGATTGAAGATTGAGTATTGGGGATTGAGGATTGAGGATTGAGGATTGAAGATTGAGGATGAGGGCTGAGGGTTGAGGATTGAGGTTTGAGGACTGAGGGCTGAGGATTGAGGATTGAGAGTTGAGGATTGAGGATTGAGGATTGAGGATTGTGAATGAGGGCTCAGGGTTGAGGATTGAGGTTTGAGTATAGAATCCTGAGAATTAAGGTTTTCTATTGAGTATTGAGAATTGAGGATTGATGGTTGAGTATTGAGGATTGAGGATTGAAGATTGAGGATTGAGGATTGAGGAATGAGGATTGAGGATTGAGGTTTGAGGATTGAGGATTGAGGATTGTGGATTAAAGAAAGAGTATTGAGGATTGAAGATTGAGTATTGGGGATTGAGGATTGAGGATTGAGGATTGAAGATTGAGGATGAGGGCTGAGGGTTGAGGATTGAGGTTTGAGGACTGAGGGCTGAGGATTGAGGATTGAGAGTTGAGGATTGAAGATTGAGGATTGAGGATTGAGGATTGAGGACTGAGGATTGAGGATTAAGGATTGAGTATTGAGGATTGAGGATTGAGGATTGTGAATGAGGGCTCAGGGTTAAGGATTGAGGTTTGAGTATAGAATCCTGAGAATTCAGGATATTCTATTGAGTATTGAGAATTGAGGACTGATGGTTGAGTATTGAGGATTGAGGATTGAGGATTGAGGGTTGAGTATTGAAGATTGAGGATTGAGGATTGAGGATTGAGGATTGAGGATTGAGGATTGAAGATTGAGGATTTGGTACTGAGGATTGAAGAATGAGGATTGAGGATTGAGGATTGAGGATTGAGTATTGAAGATTGAGGATTGGGGACTGAGTGTTGAGGGTTGAGTGATGAGTATTGATGTTTGTGAATAGAGATTTGCAGAGTGCAGATTGAGTATTGAGTATTGAAAACTGTGAATTAGTGATATTCTATTGAGGATTGATGATGGACAACTGATTGTTGAGGTCTGAGGTCTGAAGATTGAGGATTCAGGATTGAGAATTCAGGAGTGAGGGGTGACGACTGAGGATTGTGGATTGAGGATTGAGGACTGAGGACTGAGGATCGAGGATTGAGGATTGAGGATTGAGAACTGAGGATTGAGGATTGAGGATTGAAGATTGAGGATTGGGTATTGAGGATTGAAGAATGAGGATTGAGGATTGAGGATTGAGGATTGAGGATTGAGGATTGAAGATTGAGGATTGAGGATTGAGTGTTGTGGATTGAGGACGAGGACTGAGGGCTGAGTATTGATGTTTGAGGTCTGAGGATTGAGGATTGAGGATTCAGAATTGAGGATTGAGGATTGAGGATTGAAGATTGAGGATTGGGTATTGAGGATTGAAGAATGAGAATTGAGGATTGAGGATTGAGGATTGAGGATTGAAGAAAGAGTATTGAGGATTGAAGATTGAGGATTGGGGATTGAGGATTGAGGATTGAGAATTGAAGATTGAGGATGAGGGCTGAGGGTTGAGGATTGAGGTTTGAAGACTGAGGGCTGAGGATTGAGGATTGAGAATTGAGGATTGAGGATTGAGGATTGAGGATTGTGAATGAGGGCTCAGGGTTGAGGATTGAGGTTTGAGTATAGAACCCTGAGAATTCAGGATATTCTATTGAGTATTGAGAATTGAGGATTGATGGTTGAGTATTGAGGATTGAGGATTGAGGATTGAGGATTGAGTATTGAAGATTGAGGATTGATGATTGAGGATTGAGGATTGAGGATTGAGGATTGAGGATTGAGGATTGAAGATTGAGTATTCAGGATTGAGGGTTGAGGATTGAGGATTGAGGATTGAGGATTGAGTATTCAGGAGTAAAGATTGAGGATTGGGGACTGAGGATTGAAGATTGAGGATTGGGTATTGAGGATTGAAGAATGAGGATTGAGGATTGAGGATTGAGGATTGAGGATTGAGGATTGAGGATAGAGGATTGAAGATTGAGGATTGGGTATTGAGGATTGAAGAATGAGGATTGAGGATTGAGGATTGAGGATTGAGGATCGAAGATTGAGTATAGAGGATTGAAGATTGACGATTGAGTATTGAGGATTGAGGATTGAACATTGAGGACTGAGTGTTAAGGGATGAGTAATGGGATTTGTTGTCTGTGGATAGAGGTTTGAAGATTGCAGATTGAGTATTATGTATTGAAAACTGTGAATTGAGGATATTCTATTGAGGATTGAGGATTGACAACTGATTGTTGAGGACTGAGGGCCGAAGATTGAGGATTCAGGATTGAGGCTTCAGAATTGAGGTTTGAGGACTGAGGATCGAGGATTGAAGGTTGAGTACTGAGGATTGAAGGTTGAGGATTGAGGATTGAGGATGAGGGCTGAGGGTTGAGGATTGAGGCTTGAGGACTGAGGACTGAGGATTGAGGATTGAGAATTGAGGATTGAGGATTGAGGATTGAAGATTGAGGATTGGGGATTGAGGATTGAAGAATGAGGATTGAGGATTGAGGATTGAGGATTGTGGATTGAGGATTGTTGATTGAGGACTGAAGATTGAGTATTGTGGATTAAAGGTTGAGACCTGAGGATTGAGAATTGATGATTGAGGATTGAAGATTGAGGATTGGGGACTGAGTGTTGAGGGCTGAGTGATGAGAATTGATGTTTGTGGACAGAGATGTGAAGATTGCAGGTTGAATATTGAGTATTGAAAGGTGTGAATTGATGATATTCTATTGAGGATTGAGGATTGACAACTGATTGTTGAGGTCTCAGGTCTGAAGATTGAGGATTCAGGATAGAGGATTCAGGATTGAGGTTTGAGGACTGAGGATTGAGGATTGAGTATTGAGGATTGACGATCGAGGACTGAGGATTGAAGATTGAGGATTGAGGATTGAGGATGAGAGCTGAGGGTTGAGGATTGAGGTTTGAGGACTGAGGACTGAGGATCGAGGATTGAGAATTGCGGATTGAGGATTGAGGATTGAGGATTGAGGATTGAGGATTGAAGATTGAGGATTGGGGACTGAGTGTTGAAGGTTGAGTGATGAGAATTGATGTTTGTGGATAGAGATTTGGAGATTGCAGACTGAGTATTGCGTATTGATAACTCTGAACTGATGATATTCTATTGAGGATTGAGGATTGACAACTCATTGTTGAGGACTGAGTGCTGAAGATTGAGGACTCAGGATTGGGGATTCAGGATTGTGGTTTGAGGACTGAGGATTGAGGATTGAGGATTGTGGATTGAGGATTGATTATTGAGGATTGAAGATTGAGGATTGGGTATTGAGGATTGATCATTGAGGTTTGAGGATTGAGGATTGAGGATTGAGGATTGAGGATTGAGGATTGAAGAATGAATATTGATGATTGAAGATTGAGGATTGAGGATTGAGGGTTGTGGATTGAGGACGAGGACTGAGGGCTGAGTATTGATGTTTGAGGTCTGAGGATTGAGGATTGAGGATTGAGAATCGAGGATGGAGGATTGAGGATTGAAGATTGAGGATTGGGTATTGAGGATTGAAGAATGAGGAATGAGGATTGAGGATTGAGGATTGAAGATTGAGGATTGGGTATTGAGGATTGAAGAATGAGGATTGAGGATTGAAGATTGAGGATTGAGGATTGAGGATTGAGGATAGAGGATTGAAGATTGAGGATTGGGTATTGAGGATTGAAGAATGAGGATTGAGGATTGAGGATTGAGGAATGAGGATCGAAGATTGAGTATAGAGGATTGAAGATTGACGATTGAGTATTGAGGATTGAGGATTGAACATTGAGGACTGAGTGTTAAGGGATGAGTAATGGGAATTGTTGTCTGTGGATAGAGGTTTGAAGATTGCAGATTGAGTATTATGTATTGAAAACTGTGAGTTGAGGATATTCTATTGAGGATTGAGGATTGACAACTGATTGTTGAGGACTGAGGGCCGAAGATTGAGGATTCAGGATTGAGGGTTGTGGATTGAGGACGAGGACTGAGGGCTGAGTATTGATGTTTGAGGTCTGAGGATTGAGGATTGAGGATTGAGAATCGAGGATTGAGGATTGAGGATGAGGGCTGAGGGTTGAGGATTGAGGTCTGAGGACTGAGGACTGAGGATTGAGGATTGAGAATTGAGGATTGAGGATTGAGGATTGAGAATTGAAGATTGAGTATTGGGGATTAAAGATTGAGAATTTAGGATTGGGGATTGATGATTGAGGATTGAAGATTGAGGATTGAAGATTGAGGATTGAAGATTGAGGATTGGGGACTGAGTGTTGAGGGTGAGTGATGAGAATTGATGTTTGTGGATAGAGATTTGAAGATTGCAGACTGAGTATTGCGTATTGAAAACTCTGAACTGAGGATATTCTATTGAGGATTGAGGATTGACAACTGATTGTTGAGGACTGAGTGCTGAAGATTGAGGATTCAGGATTGAGGATTCAGGATTGTGGTTTTAGGACTGAGGATTGGGGGTTGAGGTCTGAGGATTGAGGATTGAGGATTGAGAATTGAGGATTGAGGATTGAGGATTGAAGATTGAGGATTGGGTATTGAGGATTGAAGAATGAGGATTGAGGATTGAGGATTGAGGATTGAGCATTGAAGAAAGAGTATTGAGGATTGAAGGTTGAGGATTGGGGATTGAGGATTGAGGATTGAGGATTGAAGATTGAAGATTGAGGATGAGGGCTGAGGGTTGAGGATTGAGGTTTGAGGACTGAGGGCTGAGGATTGAGGATTGAGAGTTGAGGATTGAGGATTGAGGATTGAGGATTGTGAATGAGGGCTCAGGGTTGAGGATTGGGGTTTGAGTATAGAATCCTGAGAATTAAGGTTTTCTATTGTGTATTGAGAATTGAGGATTGATGGTTGAGTATTGAGGATTGGGGATTGGGGATTGAGGATTGAGAATTGAGGATTGAGGATTGAGGATTGAGGATTGTGAATGAGGGCTCAGGGCTGAGGATTGAGGTTTGAGTATAGAATCCTGAGAATTCAGGATATTCTATTGAGTATTGAGAATTGAGGGTTGATGGTTGAGTATTGAGGATTGAGGATTGAGGATTGAGGATTGAGTATTGAAGATTGAGGATTGATGATTGAGGATTGAGGATTGAGGATTGAGGATTGAGGATTGAGGATTGAAGATTGAGTTTTCAGGATTGAGGATTGAGGATTGAGTATTGAGGATTGAAGATTGAGGATTGGGGACTGAGTGTTGAAGATTGAGGATTGAGGATTGAGTATTGAGGATTGAGGATTGAGGATTGAAGATTCAGAATTGAGGATTGAAGATTGAGGATTGGGGACTGAGGATTGTGCATTGAGGACTGAGTGATGAGGGTTGAGTGATGAGAATTGATGATTGTGGATAGAAGTTTGATGATTGCAGATTGAGTATTGAGTATTGAAAACTGTGAATTGAGGATATTCTATTGAGGATTGAGGATTGACAACTGATTGTTGATGACTGAGGGCTGAAGATTGAGGATTCAGGAATGCGGATTCAGAATTGAGGTTCGAGGACTGAGGATTGAGGATTGAGGATTGAGAACTGAGGATTGAGGATTGAGGATTGAAGATTGAGGATTGGGTATTGAGGATTGAAGAATGAGGATTGAGGATTGAGGATTGAGGATTGAGGATTGAGGATTGAAGATTGAGGATTGAGGATTGAGTGTTGTGGATTGAGGACGAGGACTGAGGGCTGAGTATTGATGTTTGAGGTCTGAGGATTGAGGATTGAGGATTCAGAATTGAGGATTGAGGATTGAGGATTGAAGATTGAGGATTGGGTATTGAGGATTGAAGAATGAGAATTGAGGATTGAGGATTGAGGATTGAGGATTGAAGAAAGAGTTTTGAGGATTGAAGATTGAGGATTGGGGATTGAGGATTGAGGATTGAGAATTGAAGATTGAGGATGAGGGCTGAGGGTTGAGGATTGAGGTTTGAAGACTGAGGGCTGAGGATTGAGGATTGAGAATTGAGGATTGAGGATTGAGGATTGAGGATTGTGAATGAGGGCTCAGGGTTGAGGATTGAGGTTTGAGTATAGAACCCTGAGAATTCAGGATATTCTATTGAGTATTGAGAATTGAGGATTGATGGTTGAGTATTGAGGATTGAGGATTGAGGATTGAGGATTGAGTATTGAAGATTGAGGATTGATGATTGAGGATTGAGGATTGAGGATTGAGGATTGAGGATTGAGGATTGAAGATTGAGTATTCAGGATTGAGGGTTGAGGATTGAGGATTGAGGATTGAGGATTGAGTATTCAGGATTGAAGATTGAGGATTGGGGACTGAGGATTGAAGATTGAGGATTGGGTATTGAGGATTGAAGAATGAGGATTGAGGATTGAGGATTGAGGATTGAGGATTGAGGATTGAGGATAGAGGATTGAAGATTGAGGATTGGGTATTGAGGATTGAAGAATGAGGATTGAGGATTGAGGATTGAGGATTGAGGATCGAAGATTGAGTATAGAGGATTGAAGATTGACGATTGAGTATTGAGGATTGAGGATTGAACATTGAGGACTGAGTGTTAAGGGATGAGTAATGGGATTTGTTGTCTGTGGATAGAGGTTTGAAGATTGCAGATGGAGTATTATGTACTGAAAACTGTGAATTGAGGATATTCGATTGAGGATTGAGGATTGACAACTGATTGTTGAGGACTGAGGGCCGAAGATTGAGGATTCAGGATTGAGGCTTCAGAATTGAGGTTTGAGGACTGAGGATCGAGGATTGAAGGTTGAGTACTGAGGATTGAAGGTTGAGGATTGACGATTGAGGATTGAGGATTGAGGATTGAGGATGAGGGCTGAGGGTTGAGGATTGAGGTTTGAGGACTGAGGACTGAGGATTGAGGATTGAGAATTGAGGATTGAGGATTGAGGATTGAAGATTGAGGATTGGGGATTGAGGATTGAAGAATGAGGATTGAGGATTGAGGATTAAGGATTGTGGATTGAGGATTGTTGATTGAGGACTGAAGATTGAGTATTGTGGATTAAAGATTGAGAACTGAGGATTGAGAATTGATGATTGAGGATTGAAGATTGAGGATTGGGGACTGAGTGTTGAGGGCTGAGTGATGAGAATTGATGTTTGTGGACAGAGATTTGAAGATTGCTGGTTGAATATTGAGTATTGAAAGGTGTGAATTGATGATATTCTATTGAGGATTGAGGATTGACAACTGATTGTTGAGGTCTCAGGTCTGAAGATTGAGGATTCAGGATAGAGGATTCAGGATTGAGGTTTGAGGACTGAGGATTGAGGATTGAGTATTGAGGATTGACGATCGAGGACTGAGGATTTAAGATTGAGGATTGAGGATTGAGGATGAGAGCTGAGGGTTGAGGATTGAGGTTTGAGGACTGAGGACTGAGGATCGAGGATTGAGAATTGAGGATTGAGGATTGAGGATTGAGGATTGAGGATTGAGGATTGAGTATTGAAGATTGAGGATTGGGGACTGAGTGTTGAGGGTTGAGTGATGAGAATTGATGTTTGTGGATAGAGATTTGAAGATTGCAGACTGAGTATTGCGTATTGAAAACTCTGAACTGAGGATATTCTATTGAGGATTGAGGATTGACAACTGATTGTTGAGGACTGAGTGCTGAAGATTGAGGATTCAGGATTGAGGATTCAGGATTGTGGTTTTAGGACTGAGGATTGGGGGTTGAGGTCTGAGGATTGAGGATTGAGGATTGAGAATTGAGGATTGAGGATTGAGGATTGAAGATTGAGGATTGGGTATTGAGGATTGAAGAATGAGGATTGAGGATTGAGGATTGAGGATTGAGCATTGAAGAAAGAGTATTGAGGATTGAAGATTGAGGATTGGGGATTGAGGATTGAGGATTGAGGATTGAAGATTGAAGATTGAGGATGAGGGCTGAGGGTTGAGGATTGAGGTTTGAGGACTGAGGGCTGAGGATTGAGGATTGAGAGTTGAGGATTGAGGATTGAGGATTGAGGATTGTGAATGAGGGCTCAGGGTTGAGGATTGAGGTTTGAGTATAGAATCCTGAGAATTAAGGTTTTCTATTGAGTATTGAGAATTGAGGATTGATGGTTGAGTATTGAGGATTGGGGATTGGGGATTGAGGATTGAGAATTGAGGATTGAGGATTGAGGATTGAGGATTGTGAATGAGGGCTCAGGGCTGAGGATTGAGGTTTGAGTATAGAATCCTGAGAATTCAGGATATTCTATTGAGTATTGAGAATTGAGGGTTGATGGTTGAGTATTGAGGATTGAGGATTGAGGATTGAGGATTGAGTATTGAAGATTGAGGATTGATGATTGAGCATTGAGGATTGAGGATTGAGGATTGAGGATTGAGGATTGAAGATTGAGTTTTCAGGATTGAGGATTGAGGATTGACGATTGAGGATTGAGGATTGAGTATTGAGGATTGAAGATTGAGGATTGGGGACTGAGTGTTGAAGATTGAGGATTGAGGATTGAGTATTGAGGATTGAGGATTGAGGATTGAAGATTCAGAATTGAGGATTGAAGATTGAGGATTGGGGATTGAGGATTGTGCATTGAGGACTGAGTGATGAGGGTTGAGTGATGAGAATTGATGATTGTGGATAGAAGTTTGATGATTGCAGATTGAGTATTGAGTATTGAAAACTGTGAATTGAGGATATTCTATTGAGGATTGAGGATTGACAACTGATTGTTGATGACTGAGGGCTGAAGATTGAGGATTCAGGAATGCGGATTCAGAATTGAGGTTCGACGACTGAGGATTGAGGATTGAGGATTGAGAACTGAGAATTGAGGATTAAGGTTTGAAGATTGAGGATTGGGTATTGAGGATTGAAGAATGAGGATTGAGGATTGAGGATTGAGGATTGAGGATTGAAGATTGAGGATTGAGGATAGAGTGTTGTGGATTGAGGACGAGGACTGAGGGCTGAGTATTGATGTTTGAGGTCTGAGGATTGAGGATTGAGGATTCAGAATTGAGGATTCAGGATTGAGGATTGAAGATTGAGGATTGGGTATTGAGGATTGAAGAATGAGAATTGAGGATTGAGGATTGAGGATTGAGGATTGAAGAAAGAGTATTGAGGATTGAAGATTGAGGATTGGGGATTGAGGATTGAGGATTGAGAATTGAAGATTGAGGATGAGGGCTGAGGGTTGAGGATTGAGGTTTGAGGACTGAGGGCTGAGGATTGAGGATTGAGAATTGAGGATTGAGGATTGAGGATTGAGGATTGTGAATGAGGGCTCAGGATTGAGGATTGAGGTTTGAGTATAGAACCCTGAGAATTCAGGATATTCTATTGAGTATTGAGAATTGAGGATTGATGGTTGAGTATTGAGGATTGAGGATTGAGGATTGAGGATTGAGTATTGAAGATTGAGGATTGATGATTGAGGATTGAGGATTGAGGATTGAGGATTGAAGGTTGAGTATTCAGGATTGAGGGTTGAGGATTGAGGATTGAGGATTGAGGGTTGAGTATTCAGGATTGAAGATTGAGGATTGGGGACTGAGGATTGAAGACTGAGGATTGGGTATTGAGGATTGAAGAATGAGGATTGAGGATTGAGGATTGAGGATTGAGGATTGAGGATTGAGGATAGAGGATTGAAGATTGAGGATTGGGTATTGAGTATTGAAGAATGAGGATTGAGGATTGAGGATTGAGGATTGAGGATCGAAGATTGAGTATAGAGGATTGAAGATTGACGATTGAGTATTGAGGATTGAGGATTCAACATTGAGGACTGAGTGTTAAGGGATGAGTAATGGGAATTGTTGTCTGTGGATAGAGGTTTGAAGATTGCAGATGGAGTATTATGTATTGAAAACTGTGAATTGAGGATATTCGATTGAGGATTGAGGATTGACAACTGATTGTTGAGGACTGAGGGCCGAAGATTGAGGATTCAGGATTGAGGCTTCAGAATTGAGGTTTGAGGACTGAGGATCGAGGATTGAAGGTTGAGTACTGAGGATTGAAGGTTGAGGATTGACGATTGAGGATTGAGGATTGAGGATTGAGGATGAGGGCTGAGGTTTGAGGATTGAGGTTTGAGGACTGAGGACTGAGGATTGAGGATTGAGAATTGAGGATTGAGGATTGAGGATTGAAGATTGAGGATTGGGGATTGAGGATTGAAGAATGAGGATTGAGGATTGAGGATTAAGGATTGTGGATTGAGGATTGTTGATTGAGGACTGAAGATTGAGTATTGTGGATTAAAGATTGAGAACTGAGGATTGAGAATTGATGATTGAGGATTGAAGATTGAGGATTGGGGACTGAGTGTTGAGGGCTGAGTGATGAGAATTGATGTTTGTGGACAGAGATTTGAAGATTGCTGGTTGAATATTGAGTATTGAAAGGTGTGAATTGATGATATTCTATTGAGGATTGAGGATTGACAACTGATTGTTGAGGTCTCAGGTCTGAAGATTGAGGATTCAGGATAGAGGGTTCAGGATTGAGGTTTGAGGACTGAGGATTGAGGATTGAGTATTGAGGATTGACGATCGAGGACTGAGGATTTAAGATTGAGGATTGAGGATTGAGGATGAGAGCTGAGGGTTGAGGATTGAGGTTTGAGGACTGAGGACTGAGGATCGAGGATTGAGAATTGAGGATTGAGGATTGAGGATTGAGGATTGAGGATTGAGGATTGAGTATTGAAGATTGAGGATTGGGGACTGAGTGTTGAGGGTTGAGTGATGAGAATTGATGTTTGTGGATAGAGATTTGGAGATTGCAGACTGAGTATTGCGTATTCATAACTCTGAACTGAGGATATTCTATTGAGGATTGAGGATTGACAACTCATTGTTGAGGACTGAGTGCTGAAGGTTGAGGACTCAGGATTCGGGATTCAGGATTGTGGTTTGAGGACTGAGGATTGAGGATTGAGGATTGTGGATTGAGGATTGATTATTGAGGATTGCAGATTGAGGATTGGGTATTGAGGATTGAACATTGAGGTTTGAGGATTGAGGATTGAGGATTGAGGATTGAGGATTGAGGATTGAAGAATGAATATTGATGATTGAAGATTGAGGATTGAGGATTGAGGGTTGTGGATTGAGGACGAGGACTGAGGGCTGAGTATTGATGTTTGAGGTCTGAGGATTGAGGATTGACGATTGAGAATCGAGGATTGAGGATTGAGGATTGAAAATTGAGGATTGGGTATTGAGGATTGAAGGATGAGGAAAGAGGATTGAGGATTGAGGATTGATGATTGAAGAAAGAGTATTGAGGATTGAAGATTGAGGATTGGGGATTGAGGATTGAGGATTGAGGATTGAAGATTGAGGATGAGGGCTGAGGGTTGAGGATTGCGGTTTGAGGACTGAGGGCTGAGGATTGAGGATTGAGGATTGAGGATGAGGGCTGAGGGTTGAGGATTGAGGTCTGAGGACTGAGGACTGAGGATTGAGGATTGAGAATTGAGGATTGAGGATTGAGGATTGAGGATTGAAGATTGAGTATTGGGGATTAAAGATTGAGAATTTAGGATTGGGGATTGATGATTGAGGATTGAAGATTGAGCATTGAAGATTGAGGATTGGGGACTGAGTGTTGAGGGTTGAGTGATGAGAATTGATGTTTGTGGATAGAGATTTGAAGATTGCAGACTGAGTATTGCGTATTGAAAGCTCTGAACTGAGGATACTCTATTGAGGATTGAGGATTGACAACTGATTGTTGAGGACTGAGTGCTGAAGATTGAGGATTCAGGATTGAGGATTCAGGATTGTGGTTTTAGGACTGAGGATTGAGTGTTGAGGTCTGAGGATTGAGGATTGAGGATTGAGAATTGAGGATTGAGGATTGAGGATTGAAGATTGAGGATTGGGTATTGAGGATTGAAGAATGAGGATTGAGGATTGAGGATTGAGGATTGAGCATTGAAGAAAGAGTATTGAGGATTGAAGATTGAGGATTGGGGATTGAGGATTGAGGATTGAGGACTGAAGATTGAGGATGAGGGCTGAGGGTTGAGGATTGAGGTTTGAGGACTGAGGGCTGAGGATTGAGGATTGAGAGTTGAGGATTGAGGATTGAGGATTGAGGATTGTGAATGAGGGCTCAGGGTTGAGGATTGAGGTTTGAGTATAGAATCCTGAGAATTAAGGTTTTCTATTGAGTATTGAGAATTGAGGATTGATGGTTGAGTATTGAGGATTGAGGATTGGGGATTGAGGATTGAGAATTGAGGATTGAGGGTTGAGGATTGAGGATTGTGAGTGAGGGCTCAGGGCTGAGGATTGAGGTTTGAGTATAGAATCCTGAGAATTCAGGACATTCTATTGAGTATTGAGGATTGATGGTTGAGTATTGAGGTTTGAGGATTGAGGATTGAGTATTGAGTATTGAAGATTAAGGATTGATGATTGAGGATTGAGGATTGAGGATTGAGGATTGAGGATTGAGGATTGAGGATTGAAGATTGGATATTCAGGATTGAGGATTGAGGATTGAGGATTGAGGATTGAGGATTGAGGATTGAGTATTGAGGATTGAAGATTGAGGATTGGGGACTGAGTGTTGAAGATTGAGGATTGAGGATTGCGTATTGAGGATTGAGGATTGAGGATTGAAGATTCAGTATTAAGGATTGAAGATTGAGGATTGAGGATTGAGGATTGAGCATTGAAGACTGAGTGCTGAGGGTTGAGTGATGAGAATTGATGATTGTGGATAGAAGTTTGATGATTGCAGATTGAGTATTGAGTATTGAAAACTGTGAATTGAGGATATTCTATTGAGGATTGAGGATTGACAACTGATTGTTGATGACTGAGGGCTGAAGATTGAGGATTCAGTATTGCGGATTCAGAATTGAGATTCGAGGACTGAGGATTGAAGATTGAGGATTGGGTATTGAGGATTGAAGAATGAGGATTGAGGATTGAGGATTGAGGATTGAGGATTGAAGAAAGAGTATCGAGGATTGAAGATTGAGTATTGGGGATTGAGGATTGAGGATTGAGGATTGAAGATTGAGGATGAGGGCTGAGGGTTGACGATTGAGGATTGAGGACTGAGGGCTGAGGATTGAGGATTGAGAGTTGAGGATTGAGGATTGAGGATTGAGGATTGTTAATGAGGGCTCAGGGTTGAGGATTGAGGTTTGAGTATAGAATCCTGAGAATTAAGGATATTCTATTGAGTATTGAGAATTGAGGATGGATGGTTGAGTATTGAGGATTGAGGATTGGGGATTGAGGATTGAGAATTGAGGATTGAGGATTGAGGATTGAGGATTGTGAATGACGGCTCAGGGCTGAGGATTGAGGTTTGAGTATAGAATCCTGAGAATTCAGGATATTCTATTGAGTATTGAGAATTGAGGATTGATGGTTGAGTATTGAGGATTGAGTATTGAGGATTGAGGATTGAGTATTGAAGATTGAGGATTGATGATTGAGGATTGAGGTTTGAGGATTGAGGATTGAGGATTGAGGATTGAAGATTGAGTATTCAGGATTGAGGATTGAAGATTGAGGATTGGGGATTGAGGATAGAGGATTGAGGATTGAGGATTGAGGATTGAGGATTGAGTATTGAAGATTGAGGATTGATGATTGAGGATTGAGGATTGAGGATTGAGGATTGAGGATTGAGGGTTGAGGATTGAGAATTGAGGATTGAGGATTGAAGACTGAGCATTGAGGATTGAAGTTTGAGGATTGTGGATTGAGGATTGAGGATTGAGGATTGAGGATTGAAGATTGAGCATGAGGGCTGAGGGTTGAGGATTGAGGTTTGAGGACTGAGGACTGAGGGTTGAGGATTGAGAATTGAGGATTGAGGATTGACGATTGAAGATTGAGGATTGGGTATTGAGGATTGAGAAATGAGGATTGAGGATTGAGGATTGGGGATTGAGGATTGAGGATTGAGGATTGAAGATTGAGGATGAGGGCTGAGAGTTGACGATTGAGGTTTGAGGACTGAGGGCTGAGGATAGAGGATTGAGAGTTGAGGATTGAGGATTGAGGATTGAGGATTGTGAATGAGGGCTCAGGGTTGAGGATTGAGGTTTGAGTATAGAATCCTGAGAATTAAGGATATTCTATTGAGTATTGAGAATTGAGGATGGATGGTTGAGTATTGAGGATTGAGGATTGGGGATTGAGGATTGAGAATTGAGGATTGAGGATTGAGGATTGAGGATTGTGAATGACGGCTCAGGGCTGAGGATTGAGGTTTGAGTATAGAATCCTGAGAATTCAGGATATTCTATTGAGTATTGAGAAGTGAGGATTGATGGTTGAGTATTGAGGATTGAGTATTGAGGATTGAGGATTGAGTATTGAAGATTGAGGATTGATGATTGGGGATTGAGGTTTGAGGATTGAGGATTGAGGATTGAGGATTGAAGATTGAGTATTCAGGATTGAGGATTGAAGATTGAGGATTGGGGATTGAGGATTGAGGATTGAGGATTGAGGATTGAGGATTGAGGATTGAGTATTGAAGATTGAGGATTGATGATTGAGGATTGAGGATTGAGTATTGAGAATTGAGGATTGAGGATTGAAGATTGAGTATTCAGGATTGAGGATTGAGGATTGAGGATTGAGGATTGAGGGTTGAGGATTGAGAATTGAGGATCGAGGATTGAAGACTGAGCATTGAGGATTGAAGTTTGAGGATTGAGGATTGAGGATTGAGGATTGAAGATTGAGCATGAGGGCTGCGGGTTGAGGATTGAGGTTTGAGGACTGAGGACTGAGGGTTGAGGATTGAGAATTGAGGATTGAGGATTGACGATTGAAGATTGAGGATTGGGTATTGACGATTGAGGAATGAGGATTGAGTATTGAGGATTGAGGATTGAGGATTGAAGATTGTGTAATGAGGATTGAAGATTGAGGATTGGGGATTGAGGATTTAGGATTGAGGATTGAAGATTGAGGATTGGGTATTGACGATTGAGGAATGAGGATTGAGTATTGAGGATTGAGGATTGAGAATTGAGGATTGAGGATTGAGGATTGAAGATTGAGGATTGGGTATTGAGGATTGAAGAATGAGGCTTGAGGATTGAGGATTGAGGATAGAGGATTGAGGATTGAGGATTGAAGATTGAGTATTGGGGATTAAAGATTGAGAATATAGGAGTGGGGATTGATGATTGAGGATTGAAGATTGAGGATTGAAGATTGAGGATTGGGGACTGAGTGTTGAGGGTTGAGTGATGAGAATTGATGTTTGTGGATAGAGATTTGAAGATTGCAGACTGAGTATTGCGTATTGAAAACTCTGAACTGAGGATATTCTATTGAGGATTGAGGATTGACAACTGATTGTTGAGGACTGAGTGCTGAAGATTGAGGATTCAGGATTGAGGATTCAGGATTGTGGTTTGAGGACTGAGGATTGAGGATTGAGGTCTGAGGATTGAGGATTGAGGATTGAGAATTGAGGATTGAGGATTGGGGATTGAGGATTGAGGATTGGGTATTGAGGATTGAAGAATGAGGATTGAGGATTGAGGATTGGGGATTGAGGATTGAAGAAAGAATATTGAGGATTGAAGATTGAGGATTGGGGATTGAGGATTGAGGATTGAGGATTGAAGGTTGAGGATGAGGGCTGAGGGTTGAGGATTGAGGTTTGAGGACTGAGGGCTGAGGATTGAGGATTGAGAGTTGAGGATTGAGGATTGAGGATTGAGGATTGTGAATGAGGGCTCAGGGTTGAGGATTGAGGTTTGAGTATAGAATCCTGAGAATTAAGGTTTTCTATTGAGTATTGAGAATTGAGGATTGATGGTTGAGTATTGAGGATTGAGGATTGGGGAATTGAGGATTGAGCATTGAGGATTGAGGATTGAGGATTGAGGATTGAGGACTGTGAATCAGGGCTCAGGGCTGAGGATTGAGGTTTGAGTATAGAATCCTGAGAATTCAGGATATTCTATTGCGTATTGAGAATTGAGGATTGATGGTTGAGTATTGAGGATTGAGGATTGAGGATTGAGGATTGAGTATTGAAGATTGAGGATTGATGATTGAGGATTGAGGATTGAGGATTGAAGATTGAGGATTGAGGATTGAAGATTGAGTATTCAGGATTGAGGATTGAGAATTGAGGATTGAGGATTGAGGATTGAGGATTGTGAATGACGGCTCAGGGCTGAGGATTGAGGTTTGAGTATAGAATCCTGAGAATTCAGGATATTCTATTGAGTATTGAGAAGTGAGGATTGATGGTTGAGTATTGAGGATTGAGTATTGAGGATTGAGGATTGAGTATTGAAGATTGAGGATTGATGATTGAGGATTGAGGTTTGAGGATTGAGGATTGAGGATTGAGGATTGAAGATTGAGTATTCAGGATTGAGGATTGAAGATTGAGGATTGGGGATTGAGGATTGAGGATTGAGGATTGAGGATTGAGGATTGAGGATTGAGTATTGAAGATTGAGGATTGATGATTGAGGATTGAGGATTGAGTATTGAGAATTGAGGATTGAGGATTGAAGATTGAGTATTCAGGATTGAGGATTGAGGATTGAGGATTGAGGATTGAGGGTTGAGGATTGAGAATTGAGGATCGAGGATTGAAGACTGAGCATTGAGGATTGAAGTTTGAGGATTGAGGATTGAGGATTGAGGATTGAAGATTGAGCATGAGGGCTGCGGGTTGAGGATTGAGGTTTGAGGACTGAGGACTGAGGGTTGAGGATTGAGAATTGAGGATTGAGGATTGACGATTGAAGATTGAGGATTGGGTATTGACGATTGAGGAATGAGGATTGAGTATTGAGGATTGAGGATTGAGGATTGAAGATTGTGTAATGAGGATTGAAGATTGAGGATTGGGGATTGAGGATTTAGGATTGAGGATTGAAGATTGAGGATTGGGTATTGACGATTGAGGAATGAGGATTGAGTATTGAGGATTGAGGATTGAGAATTGAGGATTGAGGATTGAGGATTGAAGATTGAGGATTGGGTATTGAGGATTGAAGAATGAGGATTGAGGATTGAGGATTGAGGATAGAGGATTGAGGATTGAGGATTGAAGATTGAGTATTGGGGATTAAAGATTGAGAATATAGGAGTGGGGATTGATGATTGAGGATTGAAGATTGAGGATTGAAGATTGAGGATTGGGGACTGAGTGTTGAGGGTTGAGTGATGAGAATTGATGTTTGTGGATAGAGATTTGAAGATTGCAGACTGAGTATTGCGTATTGAAAACTCTGAACTGAGGATATTCTATTGAGGATTGAGGATTGACAACTGATTGTTGAGGACTGAGTGCTGAAGATTGAGGATTCAGGATTGAGGATTCAGGATTGTGGTTTGAGGACTGAGGATTGAGGATTGAGGTCTGAGGATTGAGGATTGAGGATTGAGAATTGAGGATTGAGGATTGGGGATTGAGGATTGAGGATTGGGTATTGAGGATTGAAGAATGAGGATTGAGGATTGAGGATTGGGGATTGAGGATTGAAGAAAGAGTATTGAGGATTGAAGATTGAGGATTGGGGATTGAGGATTGAGGATTGAGGATTGAAGATTGAGGATGAGGGCTGAGGGTTGAGGATTGAGGTTTGAGGACTGAGGGCTGAGGATTGAGGATTGAGAGTTGAGGATTGAGGATTGAGGATTGAGGATTGTGAATGAGGGCTCAGGGTTGAGGATTGAGGTTTGAGTATAGAATCCTGAGAATTAAGGTTTTCTATTGAGTATTGAGAATTGAGGATTGATGGTTGAGTATTGAGGATTGAGGATTGGGGAATTGAGGATTGAGCATTGAGGATTGAGGATTGAGGATTGAGGATTGAGGACTGTGAATCAGGGCTCAGGGCTGAGGATTGAGGTTTGAGTATAGAATCCTGAGAATTCAGGATATTCTATTGCGTATTGAGAATTGAGGATTGATGGTTGAGTATTGAGGATTGAGGATTGAGGATTGAGGATTGAGTATTGAAGATTGAGGATTGATGATTGAGGATTGAGGATTGAGGATTGAAGATTGAGGATTGAGGATTGAAGATTGAGTATTCAGGATTGAGGATTGAGGATTGAGGATTGGGAATTGAGGTTTGAGGATTGAGGATTGAGGATTGAAGATTGAGTATTCAGGATTGAGGATTGAGGATTGAGGATTGTGGATTGAGGGTTGAGGATTGAGAATTGAGGATTGAGGATTGAAGATTGAGCACTGAGGATTGAAGTTTGAGGATTGAGGATTGAGGATTGAGGATTGAGGATTGAGGATTGAAGATTGAGGATGAGGGCTGAGGGTTGAGGATTGAGGTTTGAGGACTGAGGACTGAGGGTTAAGGATTGAGAATTGAGGATTGAGGATTGACGATTGAAGATTGAGGATTGGGTATTGAAGATTGAGGATTGGGGATTGAGGATTGAGGATTGAGGATCGAAGATTGAGGATGAGGTCTGAGGGTTGAGGATTGAGGTTAAAGGACTGAGGGCTGAGGATTGAGGATTGAGAATTGAGGATTGAGGATTGAGGATTGAGGATTGTGAATGAGGGCTCAGGGTTGAGAATTGCGGTTTGAGTATAGAATCCTGAGAATTCAGGATATTCTATTGAGTATTGAGAATTGAGGATTGATGTTTGAGTATTGAGGATTGAGGATTGAGGATTGAGGATTGAGTATTGAAGATTGAGGATTGATGATTGAGTATTGCGGACTGAGGATTGAAGAGTCAGTATTGAGGATTGAAGATTGAGAATTGAGAATTGAGGATTGAACATTGAGGACTGAGTGTTGAGGGTTGAGTGATGAGAATTGATGTTTGTGGATAGAGATTTGAAGATTGCAGACTGAGTATTGCGTATTGATAACTCTGAACTGAGGATATTCTATTGAGGATTGAGGATTGACAACTCATTGTTGATGACTGAGGGCTGAAGATTGAGGATTCAGGAATGCGGATTCAGAATTGAGGTTCGAGGACTGAGGATTGAGGATTGAGGATTGAGAATTGAGGATTGAGGATTGAGGATTGAGGATTGAAGATTGAGGATTGGGTATTGAGGATTGAAGAATCAGGATTGAGGATTGAGGATTGAGGATTGAGGATTGAAGATTGAGGATTGAGGATTGAGTGTTGTGGATTGAGGACGAGGACTGAGGTCTGAGTATTGATGTTTGAGGTCTGAGGATTGAGGATTGAGGATTGAGGATTGAGGATTGAGGAATGAGGATTGAAGATTGAGGAATGTGGATTGAGGGTTGTAGATTGAGGACGAGGACTGAGGTTTGAGTATTGATGTTTGAGGTCTGAGGATAGAGGATTGAGGATTGAGAATTGAGGACTGAGGATTCAGGATTGAAGATTGAGGATTGGGTATTGATTATTGAAGAATGAGGATTGAGGATTGAGGATTGTGGATTGAGGATTGAAGATTGAGGATTGGGGACTGAGTGTTGAGGGTTGAGTGATGAGAATTGATGTTTGTGAATAGAGATTTGAAGATTGCAGGTTGAGTATTGAGCATTGAGACCTGTGAATTGAGGATATTCTATTGAGGATTGAGGATTGACAACTGATTGTTGAGGACTGCGAGCTGAAGATTGAGGATTCAGGATTGAGGATTCAGGATTGAGGTTTGAGGACTGAGGATTGAGGATTGAGGACTGAGGATTGAGGATTGAGGATTGAGGATTAAAGATTGAGGATTGGGTATTCAGGATTGAACATTGAGGATTGAGGATTGAGTATTGAGGATTGAGGATTGAGGATTGAATATTGAATATTGATGATTGAAGATTGAAGATCGAGGATAGAGGGTTGTGGATTGAGGACGATGACTGAGGGTTGAGTATTGATGTTTGAGGTCTGAAGATTGTGGATTGAAGAGTGAGGATTGAGGATTGAGAATTGAGGATTGAAGATTGCAGATTGAGTATTGAGGATTGAGTATTGGGGATTAAAGATTGAGAATTTAGGATTGGGGATTGATGATTGAGGATTGAAGATTGAGCATTGAAGATTGAGGATTGGGGACTGAGTGTTGAGGGTTGAGTGATGAGAATTGATGTTTGTGGATAGAGATTTGAAGATTGCAGACTGAGTATTGCGTATTGAAAACTCTGAACTGAGGATACTCTATTGAGGATTGAGGATTGACAACTGATTGTTGAGGACTGAGTGCTGAAGATTGAGGATTCAGGATTGAGGATTCAGGATTGTGGTTTTAGGACTGAGGATTGAGTGTTGAGGTCTGAGGATTGAGGATTGAGGATTGAGAATTGAGGATTGAGGATTGAGGATTGAAGATTGAGGATTGGGTATTGAGGATTGAAGAATGAGGATTGAGGATTGAGGATTGAGGATTGAGCATTGAAGAAAGAGTATTGAGGATTGAAGATTGAGGATTGGGGATTGAGGATTGAGGATTGAGGATTGAAGATTGAGGATGAGGGCTGAGGGTTGAGGATTGAGGTTTGAGGACTGAGGGCTGAGGATTGAGGATTGAGAGTTGAGGATTGAGGATTGAGGATTGAGGATTGTGAATGAGGGCTCAGGGATGAGGATTGAGGTTTGAGTATAGAATCCTGAGAATTAAGGTTTTCTATTGAGTATTGAGAATTGAGGATTGATGGTTGAGTATTGAGGATTGAGGATTGGGGATTGAGGATTGAGAATTGAGGATTGAGGGTTGAGGATTGAGGATTGTGAATGAGGGCTCAGGGCTGAGGATTGAGGTTTGAGTATAGAATCCTGAGAATTCAGGACATTCTATTGAGTATTGAGAATTGAGGATTGATGGTTGAGTATTGAGGATTGAGTATTGAGGATTGAGGATTGAGTATTGAAGATTGAGGATTGATGATTGAGGATTGAGGTTTGAGGATTGAGGATTGAGGATTGAGGATTGAAGATTGAGTATTCAGGATTGAGAATTGCGGATTGATGTTTGGGTATTGAGGATTGAGGATTGAGGATTGAAGATTGAGGATGAGGGCTGAGGGTTGAGGATTGCGGTTTGAGGACTGAGGGCTGAGGATTGAGGATTGAGGATTGAGGATGAGGGCTGAGGGTTGAGGATTGAGGTCTGAGGACTGAGGACTGAGGATTGAGGATTGAGAATTGAGGATTGAGGATTGAGGATTGAAGATTGAGGATTGGGTATTGAGGATTGAAGAATGAGGATTGAGGATTGAGGATTGAGGATAGAGGATTGAGGATTGAGGATTGAAGATTGAGTATTGGGGATTAAAGATTGAGAATTTAGGATTGGGGATTGATGATTGAGGATTGAAGATTGAGGATTGAAGATTGAGGATTGGGGACTGAGTGTTGAGGGTTGAGTGATGAGAATTGATGTTTGTGGATAGAGATTTGAAGATTGCAGACTGAGTATTGCGTATTGAAAACTCTGAACTGAGGATATTCTATTGAGGATTGAGGATTGACAACTGATTGTTGAGGACTGAGTGCTGAAGATTGAGGATTCAGGATTGAGGATTCAGGATTGTGGTTTTAGGACTGAGGATTGAGTGTTGAGGTCTGAGGATTGAGGATTGAGGATTGAGAATTGAGGATTGAGGATTGAGGATTGAAGATTGAGGATTGGGTATTGAGGATTGAAGAATGAGGATTGAGGATTGAGGATTGAGGATTGAGCATTGAAGAAAGAGTATTGAGGATTGAAGATTGAGGATTGGGGATTGAGGATTGAGGATTGAGGATTGAAGATTGAGGATGAGGGCTGAGGGTTGAGGATTGAGGTTTGAGGACTGAGGGCTGAGGATTGAGGATTGAGAGTTGAGGATTGAGGATTGAGGATTGAGGATTGTGAATGAGGGCTCAGGGATGAGGATTGAGGTTTGAGTATAGAATCCTGAGAATTAAGGTTTTCTATTGAGTATTGAGAATTGAGGATTGATGGTTGAGTATTGAGGATTGAGGATTGGGGATTGAGGATTGAGAATTGAGGATTGAGGGTTGAGGATTGAGGATTGTGAATGAGGGCTCAGGGCTGAGGATTGAGGTTTGAGTATAGAATCCTGAGAATTCAGGACATTCTATTGAGTATTGAGAATTGAGGATTGATGGTTGAGTATTGAGGATTGAGTATTGAGGATTGAGGATTGAGTATTGAAGATTGAGGATTGATGATTGAGGATTGAGGTTTGAGGATTGAGGATTGAGGATTGAGGATTGAAGATTGAGTATTCAGGATTGAGAATTGCGGATTGATGTTTGGGTATTGAGGATTGAGGATTGAGGATTGAAGATTGAGGATGAGGGCTGAGGGTTGAGGATTGCGGTTTGAGGACTGAGGGCTGAGGATTGAGGATTGAGGATTGAGGATGAGGGCTGAGGGTTGAGGATTGAGGTCTGAGGACTGAGGACTGAGGATTGAGGATTGAGAATTGAGGATTGAGGATTGAGGATTGAAGATTGAGGATTGGGTATTGAGGATTGAAGAATGAGGATTGAGGATTGAGGATTGAGGATAGAGGATTGAGGATTGAGGATTGAAGATTGAGTATTGGGGATTAAAGATTGAGAATTTAGGATTGGGGATTGATGATTGAGGATTGAAGATTGAGGATTGAAGATTGAGGATTGGGGACTGAGTGTTGAGGGTTGAGTGATGAGAATTGATGTTTGTGGATAGAGATTTGAAGATTGCAGACTGAGTATTGCGTATTGAAAACTCTGAACTGAGGATATTCTATTGAGGATTGAGGATTGACAACTGATTGTTGAGGACTGAGTGCTGAAGATTGAGGATTCAGGATTGAGGATTCAGGATTGTGGTTTGAGGACTGAGGATTGAGGATTGAGGTCTGAGGATTGAGGATTGAGGATTGAGAATTGAGGATTGAGGATTGGGGATTGAGGATTGAGGATTGGGTATTGAGGATTGAAGAATGAGGATTGAGGATTGAGGATTGAGGATTGAGGATTGAAGAAAGAGTATTGAGGATTGAAGATTGAGGATTGGGGATTGAGGATTGAGGATTGAGGATTGAAGATTGAGGATGAGGGCTGAGGGTTGAGGATTGAGGTTTGAGGACTGAGGGCTGAGGATTGAGGATTGAGAGTTGAGGATTGAGGATTGAGGATTGAGGATTGTGAATGAGGGCTCAGGGTTGAGGATTGAGGTTTGAGTATAGAATCCTGAGAATTCAGGATATTCTATTGCGTATTGAGAATTGAGGATTGATGGTTGAGTATTGAGGATTGAGGATTGAGGATTGAGGATTGAGTATTGAAGATTGAGGATTGATGATTGAGGATTGAGGATTGAGGATTGAAGATTGAGGATAGAGGATTGAAGAATGAGTATTCAGGATTGAGGATTGAGGATTGAGGATTGGGAATTGAGGTTTGAGGATTGAGGATTGAGGATTGAAGATTGAGTATCCAGGATTGAGGATTGAGGATTGAGGATTGTGGATTGAGGGTTGAGGATTGAGAATTGAGGATTGAGGATTGAAAATTGAGCACTGAGGATTGAAGTTTGAGGATTGAGGATTGAGGATTGAGGATTGAGGATTGAGGATTGAAGATTGAGGATGAGGGCTGAGGGTTGAGGATTGAGGTTTGAGGACTGAGGACTGAGGGTTAAGGATTGAGAATTGAGGATTGAGGATTGAGGATTGACGATTGAAGATTGAGGATTGGGTATTGAAGATTGAGGGTTGGGGATTGAGGATTGAGGATTGAGGATCGAAGATTGAGGATGAGGTCTGAGGGTTGAGGATTGAGGTTAGAGGACTGAGGGCTGAGGATTGAGGATTGAGAATTGAGGATTGAGGATTGAGGATTGAGGATTGTGAATGAGGGCTCAGGGTTGAGAATTGCGGTATGAGTATAGAATCCTGAGAATTCAGGATATTCTATTGAGTATTGAGAATTGAGGATTGATGTTTGAGTATTGAGGATTGAGGATTGAGGATTGAGGATTGAGTATTGAAGATTGAGGATTGATGATTGAGTATTGAGTATTGAGGATTGAAGACTGAGTACTGAGGATTGGAGATTCAGAATTGAGGATTGAGGATTGCGGACTGAGGATTGAAGAGTCAGTATTGAGGATTGAAGATTGAGAATTGAGAATTGAGGATTGAACACTGAGGACTGAGTGTTGAGGGTTGAGTGATGAGAATTGATGTTTGTGAATAGAGATTTGAAGATTGCAGGTTGAGTATTGAGCATTGAGACCTGTGAATTGAGGATATTCTATTGAGGATTGAGGATTGACAACTGATTGTTGAGGACTGCGAGCTGAAGATTGAGGATTCAGGATTGAGGATTCAGGATTGAGGTTTGAGGACTGAGGATTGAGGATTGAGAACTGAGGATTGAGGATTGAGGATTGAGGATTAAAGATTGAGGATTGGGTATTCAGGATTGAACATTGAGGATTGAGGATTGAGTATTGAGGATTGAGGATTGAGGATTGAATATTGAATATTGATGATTGAAGATTGAAGATCGAGGATAGAGGGTTGTGGATTGAGGACGAGGACTGAGGGTTGAGTATTGATGTTTGAGGTCTGAAGATTGAGGATTGAAGAGTGAGGATTGAGGATTGAGAATTGAGGATTGAAGATTGCAGATTGAGTATTGAGGATTGAAGGTTGAGGATTGAGTATTGCGGATTGAGGATTGAGGACTGAGGATTGAGGATTGAAAATTGAGTATTGAGGATTGAAGACTGTCGATTGAGGATTGAGGATTGAGGATTGAGGATTGAGGATTGAAGATTGAGTTTTGAGGATTGAAAATTGAGGATTGAGGATTGAGGATTGAGGATTGAGGATTGGGGATTGAGAATTGAGGATTGGGGATTGAGGATTGAAGATTGAGGATTGGGTATTGAGGATTGAAGAATGAGGATTGAGGATTGAAGATTGAGGATTGAGGATTGAAGATTGAGGATTGAGGATTGAGTGTTGTGGATTGAGGACGAGGACTGAGGGCTGAGTATTGATGTTTGAGGTCTGAGGATTGAGGATTGAGGATTGAGAATTGAGGATTGAGGATTGAGGATTGAAGATTGAGGATTGGGTATTGAGGATTGAACAATGAGGATTGAGGTTTGACGATTGAGGATTGAAGATTGAGGATTGAGGATTGATGATTGAGGGTTGAGGATTGAGGATTGAGGATTGAGGATTGAAGAATGAGGATTGAGTATTGAGGATTGAGGATTGAGGATTGAAGATTGAGGATTGAGGATTGAGTGTTGTGGATTGAGGACGAGGACTGAGGGCTGAGTATTGATGTTTGAGGTCTGAGGATTGAGGACTGAGGATTGATGATTGAGGATTGAGGATTGAGGATTGAGGATTGAGGATTGAGGATTGAAGATTGAGTATTCAGGATTGAGGATTGAGGATTGAGGATTGAGGATTGAGGATTGAGTATTGAGGATTGAAGATTGAGGATTGGGGACTGAGTGTTGAAGATTGAGGATTGAGGATTGAGTATTGAGGATTGAGGATTCAGGATTGAAGATTCAGTATTGAGGATTGAAGATTGAGGATTGAGGATTGAGTATTGAGCATTGAGGACTGAGTGTTGAGGGTTGAGTGATGAGAATTGGTGATTGTGGATAGAAGTTTGAAGATTGCAGATTGAGTATTGAGTATTGAAAACTGTGAATTGAGGATATTCTATTGAGGATTTAGGATTGACAACTGATTGTTGATGACTGAGAGCTGAAGATTGAGGATTCAGGAATGAGGATTCAGAATTGAGTATTCAGAATTGAGGTTTGAGGACCGAGGATTGAGGGTTGAGGATTGAGTATTGAAGATTGAAGATTGAGGATTGAGGATTGAGGATTGAAGATTGAGGATTGGGTATTGAGGATTGACGAATGAGGATTGAGGATTGATGATTTAGGATTGAGGATTGAGGATTGAAGATTGAGGATTGGGTATTGAGGATTGAAGAATGAGGATTGAGGATTGAGGATTGAGGATTGAGGATCGAAGATTGTGTATTGAGGATTGAAGATTGACGATTGAGGATTGAGGATTGAGGATTGACGATTGAACATTGAGGACTGAGTGTTGAGGGTTGAGTAATGGGAATTGTTGTTTGTGGACAGAGGCTTGAAGATTGCAGATTGAGTATAGAGTATTGAAAACTATGAATAGAGGATATTCTATGGAGGATTGAGGATTGACAACTGATTGTTGATGACTGAGGTCTGAAGATTGAGGATTCAGGATTGAGGATTCAGCATTGAGGTTTGAGGACTGAGGATTGAGGATTGAGGATTGAGAATTGAGGATTGAGGATTGAGTACTGAAGATTGAGGATAGGGTGTTGAGGATTGAGTAATGAGGATTGAGGCTTGCGGATTGAGGATTGAGGATTGAAGAAAGAGTATTGAGGATTGAAGGTTGAGGATTGAGGATTGAGGATTGAGTATTGAGGATTGAAGATTGAGGATTGGGAATTGAGGATTGAGGATTGAGGATTGAAAATTGAGGATGTGGGCTGAGGGTTGAGGATTGAGGTTTGAGGACTGAGGGCTGAGGATTGAGGATTGAGAATTGAGGATTGAGGATTGAGGATTGAGGATTGTGAATGAGGGCTCAGGGTTGAGGGTTGAGGTTTGAGTATAGATCCCTGAGAATTCAGGATATTCTATTGAGTATTGAGAATTGAGGATTGATGGTTGAGTATTGAGGGTTGAGGATTGAGGATTGAGGATTGAGTATTGAAGATTGAGGATTGATGATTGAGGATTCAGGATTGAGGATTGTGAATGAGGGCTCAGGGTTGAGGATTGAGGTTTGAGTATAGATCCCTGAGAATTCAGGATATTCTATTGAGTATTGAGAATTGAGGATTGATGGTTGAGTATTGAGGATTGAGGATTGAGGATTTAGGATTGAAGATTGAGTATTCAGGATTGAGGATTGAGGATTGAGGATTGTGGATAGAGGTTTGAAGATTGCAGATTGAGTATTGAGTATTGAAAACTATGAATTGAGGATATTCTATTGAGGATTGAGGATTGACAACTTATTGTTGATGACTGAGGGCTGAAGATTGAGGATTCAGGAATGCGGATTCAGAATTGAGGTTCGAGGACTGAGGATTGAGGATTGAAGATTGAGTATTCAGGATTGAAGATTGAGGATTGAGGATTGAGGATTGAGGATTGACTATGAGGGCTGAGGGTTGAGGATTGAGGTTTGAGGACTGAGGACTGAGGATTGAGGATTGAGAATTGAGGATTGAGGATTGAGGATTGAAGATTGAGGATTGGGTATTGAGGATTGAAGAATGAGGATTGAGGATTGAGGATTGTGGATTGAGGATTGAGGATTGAGGATTGAGGATTGAAGATTGAGTATTGGGGATTAAAGATTGAGAATTGAGGATTGAGGCTTGATGATTGAGGATTTAAGATTGAGGATTGGGGACTGAGTGTTGAGGGTTGAGTGATGAGAATTGATGTTTGTGGATAGAGATTTGAAGATTGCAGGTTGAGTATTGAGTATTGAAAGGTGTGAATTGATGATATTCTATTGAGGATTGAGGATTCAGGATTGAAGATTGAGGATTGGGGACTGAGTCTTGAGGGTTGCGTGATGAGAATTGATGTTTGTGGATAGAGATTTGAAGATTGCTGACTGAGTATTGCGTATTGAAAACACTGAACTGAGGATATTCTATTGAGGATTGAGGATTGACAACTGATTGTTGAGGACTGAGTGCCGAAGATTGAGGATTCAGGATTGAGGATACAGGATTGTGGTTTGAGGACTGAGGATTGAGGATTGAGGATTGAGGTTTGAGGATTGAGGATTGAAGATTGAATATTGATGACTGAAGGTTGAGGATTGAGGATTGAGGGCTGTGGATTGAGGACGAGGACTGAGGGCTGAGTATTGATGTTTGAGGTCTGAGGATTGAGGATTGAGGTTTGAGAATTGAGGATTGAGGATTGAGGATTGAAGATAGAGCATTGGGTATTGAGGATTGAAGAATGAGGATTGAGGATTGAGGATTGAGGATTGAGGATTGAAGAAAGAGTATTGAGGAGTGAAGATTGAGGATTGGGGATTGAGGATTGAGGATTGAGGATTGAAGATTGAGGATGAGGGCTGAGGGTTGACGATTGAGGTTTGAGGACTGAGGGCTGAGGATTGAGGATTGAGAGTTGAGGATTGAGGATTGAGGATTGAGGATTGTGAATGAGGGCTCAGGGATGAGGATTGAGGTTTGAGTATAGAATCCTGAGAATTAAGGATATTCTATTGAGTATTGAGAATTGAGGATTGATGGTTGAGTATTGAGGATTGAGGATTGAGGACTGAGGATTGTGAATGAGGGCTCAGGGCTGAGGATTGAGGTTTGAGTATAGAATCCTGAGAATTCAGGATATTCTATTGAGTATTGAGAATTGAGGATTGATGGTTGAGTATTGAGGATTGAGGATTGAGGATCGAGGATTGAGTATTGAAGACTGAGGATTGATGGTTGAGGATTGAGGTTTGAGGATTGAGGATTGAGGGTTGAGGATTGAAGATTGAGTATTCAGGATTGAGGTTTGAGGATTGAGGATTGAGGATTGAGGATTGAGTATTGAGGATTGAAGATTGAGGATTGGGGACTGAGTGTTGAAGATTGAGTATTGAGGATTGAGTATTGAGGATTGAGGATTGAGGATTGAAGATTCAGTATTGAGGATTGAAGATTGAGGATTGAGGATTGAGGATACAGGATTGTGGTTTGAGGACTGAGGATTGAGGATTGAGGATAGAGGTTTGAGGATTGAGGATTGAAGATTGAATATTGATGACTGAAGGTTGAGGATTGAGGATTGAGGGCTGTGGATTGAGGACGAGGACTGAGGGCTGAGTATTGATGTTTGAGGTCTGAGGATTGAGGATTGAGGATTGAGAATTGAGGATTGAGGATTGAGGATTGAAGATAGAGCATTGGGTATTGAGGATTGAAGAATGAGGATTGAGGATTGAGGATTGAGGATTGAGGATTGAAGAAAGAGTATTGAGGAGTGAAGATTGAGGATTGGGGATTGAGGATTGAGGATTGAGGATTGAAGATTGAGGATGAGGGCTGAGGGTTGACGATTGAGGTTTGAGGACTGAGGGCTGAGGATTGAGGATTGAGAGTTGAGGATTGAGGATTGAGGATTGAGGATTGTGAATGAGGGCTCAGGGATGAGGATTGAGGTTTGAGTATAGAATCCTGAGAATTAAGGATATTCTATTGAGTATTGAGAATTGAGGATTGATGGTTGAGTATTGAGGATTGAGGATTGAGGACTGAGGATTGTGAATGAGGGCTCAGGGCTGAGGATTGAGGTTTGAGTATAGAATCCTGAGAATTCAGGATATTCTATTGAGTATTGAGAATTGAGGATTGATGGTTGAGTATTGAGGATTGAGGATTGAGGATTGAGGATTGAGGATTCAGGATTGAGTATTGAGGATTGAAGATTGAGGATTGGGGACTGAGTGTTGAAGATGGAGTATTGAGGATTGAGTATTGAGGATTGAGGATTGAGGATTGAAGATTCAGTATTGAGGATTGAAGATTGAGGATTGAGGATTGAGGATTGAGCATTGAGGACTGAGTGTTGAGGGTTGAGTGATGAGAATTGATGATTGTGGATAGAAGTTTGAAGATTGCAGATTGAGTATTGAGTATTGAAATCTGTGAATTAAGGATATTCTATTGAGGATTGAGGATTGACAACAGATTGTTGATGACTGAGGGCTGAAGATTGAGGATTCAGGAATGCGGATTCAGAATTGAGGATTGAGGATTGAGGATTGAGAATTGAGGTTTGAGGATTGAGGATTGAGGATTGAAGATTGAGTATTCAGGATTGAGGATTGAGGATTGAGGATTCAGGATTGAGGGTTGAGGATTGAGGATTGAGGATTGAAGATTGAGTATTGAGGATTGAAGATTGAGGATTGGGGATTGAGGATTGAGGATTGGGTATTGAGGATTGAAGAATGAGGATTGAGGATTGAGGATTGAGGATTGAGGATTGAAGAAAGAGTATTGAGGATTTAAGATTGAGGATTGGGGATTGAGGATTGAGGATTGAGGATTGAAGATTGAGGATGAGGGCTGAGGGTTGAGGATTGAGGTTTGAGGACTGAGGGCTGAGGATTGAGGATTGAGAGTTGAGGATTGAGGATTGAGGATTGAGGATTGTGAATGAGGGCTCAGGGTTGAGGATTGAGGTTTGAGTATAGAATCCTGAGAATTAAGGTTTTCTATTGAGTATTGAGAATTGAGGATTGATGGTTGAGTATTGAGGATTGAGGATTGGGGAATTGAGGATTGAGCATTGAGGATTGAGGATTGAGGATTGAGGATTGAGGATTGTGAATCAGGGCTCAGGGCTGAGGATTGAGGTTTGAGTATAGAATCCTGAGAATTCAGGATATTCTATTGAGTATTGAGAATTGAGGATTGATGGTTGAGTATTGAGGATTGAGGATTCAGGATTGAGGATTGAGTATTGAAGATTGAGGATTGATGATTGAGGATTGAGGATTGAGGATTGAGGATTGAGGATTGAGGATTGAAGATTGAGTATTCAGGATTGAGGATTGAGGATTGAGGATTGAGGATTGAGGATTGAGTATTGAGGATTGAAGATTGAGGATTGGAGACCGAGTGTTGAAGATTGAGGATTGAGGATTGAGTATTGAGGATTGAGGATTGAGGATTGAAGATTCAGTATTGAGGATTGAAGATTGAGGATTGAGGATTGAGGATTGAGCATTGAGGACTGAGTGTTGAGGGTTGAGTGATGAGAATTGATGATTGTGGATAGAAGTTTGAAGATTGCAGATTGAGTATTGAGTATTCAAAACTGTGAATTGAGGATATTCTATTGAGGATTGAGGATTGACAACTGATTGTTGAGGACTGAGTGCTGAAGATTGAGGATTCAGGAATGCGGATTCAGAATTGAGGTTCGAAGACTGAGGATTGAGGGTTGAGGATTGAGAATTGAGGATTGAGGATTGAAAATTGAGCATTGAGGATTGAAGTTTGAGGATTGAGGATTGAGGATTGAGGATTGAGGATTGAGGGTTGAAGATTGAGGATGAGGGCTGAGGGTTGAGGATTGAGGTTTGAGGACTGAGGACTGAGGGTTAAGGATTGAGAATTGAGGATTGAGGATTGACGATTGAAGATTGAGGATTGGGTATTGAAGATTGAGGATTGGGGATTGAGGATTGAGGATTGAGGATCGATGATTGAGGATGAGGTCTGAGGGTTGAGGATTGAGGTTAGAGGACTGAGGGCTGAGGATTGAGGATTGAGAATTGAGGATTGAGGGTTGAGGATTGAGGATTGTGAATGAGGGCTCAGGGTTGAGAATTGAGGTTTGAGTATAGAATCCTGAGAATTCAGGATATTCTATTGAGTATTGAGAATTGAGGATTGATGTTTGAGTATTGAGGATTGAGGATTGAGGATTGAGGATTGAGTATTGAAGATTGAGGATTGATGGTTGAGTATTGAGTATTGAGGATTGACGACTGAGTACTGAGGATTGGAGATTGAGAATTGAGGATTGAGGATTGTGGATTGAGGATTGCGGACTGAGGATTGAAGAGTCAGTATTGAGGATTGAAGATTGAGAATTGAGAATTGAGGATTGAACATTGAGGACTGAGTGTTGAGGGTTTAGTGATGAGAATTGATGTTTGTGGATAGAGATTTGAAGATTGCAGACTGAGTATTGCGTATTGATAACTCTGAACTGAGGATATTCTATTGAGGATTGAGGATTGACAACTCATTGTTGAGGACTGAGTGCTGAAGATTGAGGACTCAGGATTGGGGATTCAGGATTGTGGTTTGAGGACTGAGGATTGAGGATTGAGGATTGTGGATTGAGGATTGATTATTGAGGATTGAAGATTGAGGATTGGGTATTCAGGATTGAACATTGAGGTTTGAGGATTGAGGATTGAGGATTGAGGATTGAGGGTTGAGGATTGAAGAATGAATATTGATGATTGAAGATTGAGGATTGAGGATTGAGGGTTGTGGATTCAGGACGAGGACTGAGGGCTGAGTATTGATGTTTGAAGTCTGAGGATTGAGGATTGAGGATTGAGAATCGAGGATTGAGGATTGAGGATTGAAGATTGAGGATTGGGTATTAAGGATTGAAGAATGAGGAACGAGGATTGAGGATTGAGGATTGAGGATTGAAGAAAGAGTGTTGAGGATTGAAGATTGAGGATTGGGGATTGATGATTGATGATTGAGGATTGAAGATTGAGGATGGGGGCTGAGGGTTGAGGATTGCAGTTTGAGGACTGAGGGCTGAGGATTGAGGATTGAGGATTGAGGATGAGGGCTGAGGGTTGAGGATTGTGGTCTGAGGACTTAGGACTGAGGGTTGAGGATTGAGAATTGAGGATTGAGGATTGAGGATTGAAGATTGAGGATTGCGTATTGAGGATTGAAGAATGAGGATTGTGGATTGAGGATTGAGGATTGAGGATTGAGGATTGAAGATTGAGTATTGGGGATTAAAGGTTGAGAATTTAGGATTGGGGATTGATGATTGAGGATTGAAGATTGAGGATTGAAGATTGAGGACTGGGGACTGAGTGTTGAGGGTTGAGTGATGAGAATTGATGTTTGTGGATAGAGATTTGAAGATTGCAGACTGAGTATTGCGTATTGAAAACTCTGAACTGAGGATATTCTATTGAGGATTGAGGATTGACAACTGATTGTTGAGGACTGAGTGCTGAAGATTGAGGATTCAGGATTGAGGATTCAGGATTGTGGTTTGAGGACTGAGGATTGAGGATTGAGGTCTGAGGATTGAGGATTGAGGATTGAGAATTGAGGATTGAGGATTGAGGATTGAAGATTGAGGATTGGGTATTGAGGATTGAAGAATGAGGATTGAGGATTGAGGATTGAGGATTGAGGATTGAAGAAAGAGTATTGAGGATTGAAGATTGAGGATTGGGGACTGAGGACTGAAGATTGAGGATTGAGGATTGAGTATTGAGGATTGAGGATTGTGGATTGAAGATTCAGTATTGAGGATTGAAGATTGAGAATTGAGGATTGAGGATTGAGCATTGAGGACTGAGTGTTGAGGGTCGAGTGATGAGAATTGATGATTGTGGATAGAGGTTTGAAGATTGCAGATTGAGTATTGAGTATTGAAAACTGTGAATTGAGGATATTCTATTGAGGATTTAGGATTGACAACTGATTGTTGATGACTGAGAGCTGAAGATTGAGGATTCAGGAATGAGGATTCAGAATTGAGTATTCAGAATTGAGGTTTGAGGACCGAGGATTGAGGGTTGAGGATTGAGTATTGAAGATTGAAGATTGAGGATTGAGGATTGAGGATTGAAGATTGAGGATTGGGTATTGAGGATTGACGAATGAGGATTGAGGATTGATGATTTAGGATTGAGGATTGAGGATTGAAGATTGAGGATTGGGTATTGAGGATTGAAGAATGAGGATTGAGGATTGAGGATTGAGGATTGAGGATCGAAGATTGTGTATTGAGGATTGAAGATTGACGATTGAGGATTGAGGATTGAGGATTGACGATTGAACATTGAGGACTGAGTGTTGAGGGTTGAGTAATGGGAATTGTTGATTGTGGACAGAGGTTTGAAGATTGCAGATTGAGTATAGAGTATTGAAAATTATGAATTGAGGATATTCTATGGAGGATTGAGGATTGACAACTGATTGTTGATGACTGAGGTCTGAAGATTGAGGATTCAGGATTGAGGATTCAGCATTGAGGTTTGAGGACTGAGGATTGAGGATTGAGGATTGAGGAATAAGGATTGAAGATTGAGGAATGTGGATTGAGGGTTGTGGATTGAGGACGAGGACTGAGGTTTGAGTATTGATGTTTGAGGTCTGAGGATAGAGGATTGAGGATTGAGAATTGAGGATTGAGGATTCAGGATTGAAGATTGAGGATTGGGTATTGATTATTGAAGAATGAGCATTGAGGATTGAGGATTGTGGATTGAGGATTGAGGGTTGAGTATTGAAGATTGAGAATTGAGGATTGAGGATTGAAGATTGAGTATTGAGGATTGAAGATTGAGGATTGAGGATTGACGATTGAAGATTGATGACTGAGTGTTGAGGGTTGAGTGATGAGAATTGATGTTTGTGGATTGAGATTTGAAGATTGAAGAATGGGGATTGGGTATTGAAAACTGTGATTTGAGGATATTCTATTGAGGATTGAGAATTGACAATTGATTGTTGTGGACCGACGGCTGAAGATTGAGGATTCAGGATTGAGGATTCCGGATTGAGGTTTGAGGACTGAGGATTGAGGGTTGAAGATTGAGTATTGAGGATTGAAAATTGAGGATTGAGGATTGAGAACTAAGGATTGGGGATGAGGGGTGAGTGTTGAGGATTGACGTTAGAGGACTGAGGACTGAGGGTTGAGGATTGAGAATTGAGGATTGAGGATTGAGGATTGAAGATTGAGGATTGGGTATTGAGGATTGAAGAATGAGGATTGAGGATTGAGGATTGAGGATTGAGGATTGAGGATTGAGGATTGAGGATTGAGGATTGAGGACTGAAGACTGAGTATTGAGGATTGAAGATTGATGATTGGGGATTGAGGATTGAGGATTGAGGATTGAAGATTGAGGATTGAAGATTGAGTATTGAGGATTGAAGATTGAGTATTGAGGATTGCGGATTGAGGATTGAGGATTGAAGATTGAGGATTGGGGACTGAGCGTTGAGGGTTGATTGAGGAGAATTGATGTTTGTGGATAGAGCCCTGAAGATTGCAGATTGAGTATTGAGTATTGAAAACTGCGAATTGAGGATATTCTATTGAGGATTGAGGATTGACATCGGATTGTTGAGGACTGAGGGCTGAAGATTGAGGATTCAGGATTGAGGATTCAGGATTGTGGTTTGAGGACTGAGGATTGAGGATTGAGGTCTGAGGATTGAGGATTGAGGATTGAGAATTGAGGATTGAGGATTGAGGATTGAAGATTGAGGATTGGGTATTGAGGATTGAAGAATGAGGATTGAGGATTGAGGATTGAGGATTGAGGATTGAGGATTGAAGAAAGAGTATTGACGATTGAAGATTGAGGATTGGGGATTGAGGATTGAGGATTGAGGATTGAAGATTGAGGATGAGGGCTGAGGGTTGAGGATTGAGGTTTGAGGACTGAGGGCTGAGGATTGAGGATTGAGAGTTGAGGATTGAGGATTGAGGATTGAGGATTGTGTATGAGGGCTCAGGGTTGAGGATTGAGGTTTGAGTATAGAATCCTGAGAATTAAGGTTTTCTATTGAGTATTGAGAATTGAGGATTGAAGAAAGAGTATTGACGATTGAAGATTGAGGATTGGGGATTGAGGATTGAGGATTGAGGATTGAAGATTGAGGATGAGGGCTGAGGGTTGAGGATTGAGGTTTGAGGACTGAGGGCTGAGGATTGAGGATTGAGAGTTGAGGATTGAGGATTGAGGATTGAGGATTGTGTATGAGGGCTCAGGGTTGAGGATTGAGGTTTGAGTATAGAATCCTGAGAATTAAGGTTTTCTATTGAGTATTGAGAACTGAGGATTGATGTTTGAGTATTGACGATTGAGGATTGAGGATTGAGGATTGAGTATTGAAGATTGGTTATTGATGATTGAGGATTGAGGATTGAGGATTGAGGATTGAGTATTGAGGATTGAAGATTGAGGATTGGGGACTGAGGATTGAAGATTGAGGATTGAGGATTGAGTATTGAGGATTGAGGATTGTGGATTGAAGATTCAGTATTGAGGATTGAAAATTGAGAATTGAGGATTGAGGATTGAGCATTGAGGACTGAGTGTTGAGGTTTGAGTGATGAGAATTGATGATTGTGGATAGTGGTTTGAAGATTGCAGATTGAGTATTGAGTATTGAAAACTGCGAACTGAGGATATTCTATTGAGGATTGAGGATTGACAACTGATTGTTGATGACTGAGGGCTGAAGATTGAGGATTCAGGAATGCGGATTCAGAATTGAGGTTCGAGGACTGAGGATTGAGGATTGAGGATTGAGAATTGAGGGTTGAGGATTGAGGACTGAAGATTGAGGATTGGGTGTTGAGGATTGAATAATGAGGATTGAGGCTTACGGATTGAGGATTGAGGATTGAAGAAAGAGTATTGAGGATTGAAGGTTGAGGATTGAGGATTGAGGATTGAGTATTGAGGATTGAAGATTGAGGATTGGGGATTGAGGATTGAGGATTGAGGATTGAAGATTGAGGATGTGGGCTGAGGGTTGAGGATTGAGGTTTGAGGACTGAGGGCTGAGGATTGAGGATTGAGAATTGAGGATTGAGGATTGAGGATTGAGGATTGTGAATGAGGGCTCAGGGTTGAGGGTTGAGGTTTGAGTATAGATCCCTGAGAATTCAGGATATTCTATTGAGTATTGAGAATTGAGGATTGATGGTTGAGTATTGAGGGTTGAGGATTGAGGATTGAGGATTGAGTATTGAAGATTGAGGATTGATGATTGAGGATTGAGGATTGAGGATTGTGAATGAGGGCTCAGGGTTGAGGATTGAGGTTTGAGTATAGATCCCTGAGAATTCAGGATATTCTATTGAGTATTGAGAATTGAGGATTGATGGTTGAGTATTGAGGATTGAGGATTGAGGATTTACGATTGAAGATTGAGTATTCAGGATTGAGGATTGAGGATTGAGCATTGAGGACTGAGTGTTGAGGGTTGACTGATGAGAATTGATGATTGTGGATAGAGGTTTGAAGATTGCAGATTGAGTATTGAGTATTGAAGACTGTGAATTGATGATATTCTATTGAGGATTGAGGATTGACGCCTGATAGTTGAGGTCTGATGTCCGAAGGTTGAGGATTCAGGGTTGAGGATTCAGGATTGAGGTTTGAGGACTGAGGATTTAGGATTGAGGATTGAGGCCTGAGGATTGAGGATTGAGGATTGAGGATTGAAGATTGAGGATTGAGGATTGAGGATGAGGGCTGAGGGTTGAAGATTGAGGTTTGAGGACTGAGGACTGAGGATTGAGGATTGAGAATAGAGGATTGAGGATTGAGGATTGAAGATTGAGGATTGGGTATTGATGATTGAAGAATGAGGATTGAGCATTGAGGATTGAGGATTGAGGATTGAGGACTGAGTGTTGAGGGTTGAGTGATGAGAATTGATGATTGTGGATAGAGGTTTGAAGATTGCAGATTGAGTATTGAGTATTGAAAACTATGAATTGAGGATATTCTATTGAGGATTGAGAATTGACAACTGATTGTTGATGACTGAGGGCTGAAGATTGAGGATTCAGGAATGCGGATTCAGAATTGAGGTTCGAGGACTGAGGATTGAGGATTGAAGGTTGAGTATTCAGGATTGAAGATTGAGGATTGAGGATTGAGGATTGAGGATTGACTATGAGGGCTGAGGGTTGAGGATTGAGGTTTGAGGACTGAGGACTGAGGATTGAGGATTGAGAATTGAGGATTGAGGATTGAGGGTTGAAGATTGAGGATTGGGTATTGAGGATTGAAGAATGAGGATTGAGGATTGAGGATTGTGGATTGAGGATTGAGGATTGAGGATTGAGGATTGAAGATTGAGTATTGGGGATTAAAGATTGAGAATTGAGGATTGAGGCTTGATGATTGAGGATTTAAGATTGAGGATTGGGGACTGAGTGTTGAGGGTTGAGTTATGAGAATTGATGTTTGTGGATAGAGATTTGAAGATTGCAGGTTGAGTATTGAGTATTGAAAGGTGTGAATTGATGATATTCTATTGAGGATTGAGGATTCAGGATTGAAGATTGAGGATTGGGGACTGAGTGTTGAGGGTTGCGTGATGAGAATTGATGTTTGTGGATAGAGATTTGTAGATTGCAGACTGAGTATTGCGTATTGAAAACTCTGAACTGTGGATATTCTATTGAGGATTGAGGATTGACAACTGATTGTTGAGGACTGAGTGCCGAAGATTGAGGATTCAGGATTGAGGATTCAGGATTGTGGTTTGAGGACTGAGGATTGAGGATTGAGGATTGAGGTTTGAGGATTGAGGATTGAAGATTGAGGATTGAGTATTGAGGATTGAACATTGAGGTTTGAGGATTGAGGATTGGGGATTGAGGATTGAGGATTGAAGATTGAATATTGATGACTGAAGGTTGAGGATTGAGGATTGAGGGCTGTGGATTGAGGACGAGGACTGAGGGCTGAGTATTGATGTTTGAGGTCTGAGGATTGAGGATTGAGGATTGAGAATTGAGGATTGAGGATTGAGGATTGAAGATAGAGGATTGGGTATTGAGGATTGAAGAATGAGGATTGAGGATTGAGGATTGAGGATTGAAGAAAGAGTATTGAGGATTGAAGATTGAGGATTGGGGATTGAGGATTGAGGATTGAGGATTGAAGATTGAGGATGAGGGCTGAGGGTTGACGATTGAGGTTTGAGGACTGAGGGCTGAGGATTGAGGATTGAGAGTTGAGGATTGAGGATTGAGGATTGAGGATTGTAAATGAGGGCTCAGGGATGAGGATTGAGGTTTGAGTATAGAATCCTGAGAATTAAGGATATTCTATTGAGTATTGAGAATTGAGGATTGATGGTTGAGTATTGAGGATTGAGGATTGAGGATTGAGGATTGAGTATTGAAGATTGAGGATTGATGGTTGAGGATTGAGGTTTGAGGATTGAGGATTGAGTATTGAGGATTGAAGATTGAGTATTCAGGATTGAGGTTTGAGGATTGAGGATTGAGGATTGAGGATTGAGTATTGAGGATTGAAGATTGAGGATTGGGGACTGAGTGTTGAAGATTGAGTATTGAGGATTGAGTATTGAGGATTGAGCATTGAGGATTGAAGATTCAGTATTGAGGATTGAAGATTGAGGATTGAGGATTGAGGATTGAGCATTGAGGACTGAGTGTTGAGGGTTGAGTGATGAGAATTGATGATTGTGGATAGAAGTTTGAAGATTGCAGATTGAGTATTGAGTATTGAAATCTGTGAATTAAGGATATTCTATTGAGGATTGAGGATTGACAACTGATTGTTGATGACTGAGGGCTGAAGATTGAGGATTCAGGAATGCGGATTCAGAATTGAGGTTCGAGGACTGAGGATTGAGGATTGATGATTGAGTTTTGAGGTTTGAGGATTGAGGATTGAGGATTGAAGATTGAGTATTCAGGATTGAGGATTGAGGATTGAGGATTGAGGATTGAGGGTTGAGGATTGAGGATTGAGGATTGAAGATTGAGTATTGAGGATTGAAGATTGAGGATTGGGGATTGAGGATTGAGGATTGAGGATTGAAGATTGAGGATGAGGTCTGAGGGTTGAGGATTGAGGTTTGAGGACTGAGGGCTGAGGATTGAGGATTGAGAATTGAGGATTGAGGATTGAGGATTGAGGATTGTGAATGAGGGCTCAGGGTTGAGGATTGAGGTTTGAGTATAGAATCCTGAGAATTCAGGATATTCTATTGAGTATTGAGAATTGAGGATTGATGTTTGAGTATTGAGGATTGAGGATTGAGGATAGAGGATTGAGTATTGAAGATTGAGGATTGACGATTGAGGATTGAGGATTGAGGATTGAGGATTGAGGATTGAAGATTGAGTATTCAGGATTGAGGGTTGAGGATTGAGGATTGAGGATTGAGGATTAAGTATTGAGGATTGAAGATTAAGGATTGGGAACTGAGGATTGAAGATTGAGGATTGAGGATTGAGTATTGAGGATTGAGGATTGTGGATTGAAGATTCAGTATTGAGGATTGAAGATTGAGAATTGAGGATTGAGGATTGAGCTTTGAGGGCTGAGTGTTGAGGTTTGAGTGATGAGAATTGATGATTGTGGATAGTGGTTTGAAGATTGCAGATTGAGTATTGAGTATTGAAAACTGCGAATTGAGGATATTCTATTGAGGATTGAGGATTGACAACTGATTGTTGATGACTGAGGGCTGAAGATTGAGGATTCAGGAATGCGGATTCAGAATTGAGGTTCGAGGACTGAGGATTGAGGATTGGGGATTGAGAATTGCGGATTGAAGATTGAGGATTGATGATTGAGGATTGGGTATTGAGGATTGAAGAATGAGGATTGAGGATTGAGGATTGAGGATTGAGGATTGAAGATAGAGGATTGAGGATTGAGTGTTGTGGATTGAGGACGAGGACTGAGGGCTGAGTATTGATGTTTGATGTCTGAGGATTGAGGATTGAGGATTGAGAATTGAGGATTGAGGATTGAGGATTGAAGATTGAGGATTGGGTATTGAGGATTGAACAATGAGGATTGAGGATTGAGGATTGAGGGTTGAGGGTTGAGGATTGAGGATGAGGTCTGAGGGTTGAGGATTGAGGTTTGAGGACTGAGGGCTGAGGATTGAGGATTGAGAATTGAGGATTGAGGATTGAGGATTGGGGATTGTGAATGAGGGCTCAGGGTTGAGGATTGAGGTTTGAGTATAGAATCCTGAGAATTCAGGATATTCTATTGAGTATTGAGAATTGAGGATTGATGTTTGAGTATTGAGGATTGAGGATTGAGGATAGAGGATTGAGTATTGAAGATTGAGGATTGACGATTGAGGATTGAGGATTGAGGATTGAGGATTGAGGATTGAAGATTGAGTATTCAGGATTGAGGGTTGAGGATTGAGGATTGAGGATTGAGGATTAAGTATTGAGGATTGAAGATTAAGGATTGGGGACTGAGGATTGAAGATTGAGGATTGAGGATTGAGTATTGAGGATTGAGGATTGTGGATTGAAGATTCAGTATTGAGGATTGAAGATTGAGAATTGAGGATTGAGGATTGAGCTTTGAGGACTGAGTGTTGAGGTTTGAGTGATGAGAATTGATGATTGTGGATAGTGGTTTGAAGATTGCAGATTGAGTATTGAGTATTGAAAACTGCGAATTGAGGATATTCTATTGAGGATTGAGGATTGACAACTGATTGTTGATGACTGAGGGCTGAAGATTGAGGATTCAGGAATGCGGATTCAGAATTGAGGTTCGAGGACTGAGGATTGAGGATTGGGGATTGAGAATTGAGGATTGAAGATTGAGGATTGATGATTGAGGATTGGGTATTGAGGATTGAAGAATGAGGATTGAGGATTGAGGATTGAGGATTGAGGATTGAAGATAGAGGATTGAGGATTGAGTGTTGTGGATTGAGGACGAGGACTGAGGGCTGAGTATTGATGTTTGATGTCTGAGGATTGAGGATTGAGGATTGAGAATTGAGGATTGAGGATTGAGGATTGAAGATTGAGGATTGGGTATTGAGGATTGAACAATGAGGATTGAGGTTTGAGGATTGAGGATTGAAGATTGAGGATTGAGGATTGAGGATTGAGGGTTGAGGATTGAGGATTGAGGATTGAGGATTGAAGAATGAGGATTGAGGATTGAGGATTGAGGATTGAGGATTGAAGATTGAGGATTGAGGATTGAGTGTTGTGGATTGAGGACGAGGACTGAGGGCTGAGTATTGATGTTTGAGGTCTGAGGATTGAGGATTGAGGATTGATGATTGAGGATTGAGGATTGAGGATTGAGGATTGAGGATTGAGGATTGAAGATTGAGTATTCAGGATTGAGGATTGAGGATTGAGGATTGAGGATTGAGGATTGAGTATTGAGGATTGAAGATTGAGGATTGGGGACTGAGTGTTGAAGATTGAGGATTGAGGCTTGAGTATTGAGGATTGAGGATTCAGGATTGAAGATTCAGTATTGAGGATTGAAGATTGAGGATTGAGGATTGAGTATTGAGCATTGAGGACTGAGTGTTGAGGGTTGAGTGATGAGAATTGATGATTGTGGATAGAAGTTTGAAGATTGCAGATTGAGTATTGAGTATTGAAAACTGTGAATTGAGGATATTCTATTGAGGATTGAGGATTGACAACTGATTGTTGATGACTGAGGGATGAAGATTGAGGATTCAGGAATGCGGATTCAGAATTGAGGTTCGAGGACTGGGGATTGAGGGTTGAGGATTGAGAATTGAGGATTGAGGATTGAGGATTGAGGATTGAAGATTGGGTATTCAGGATTGAGGATTGAGGATTGAGGATTGAGGATTGAGGGTTGAGGATTGAGAATTGAGGATTGAGGATTGAAGATTGAGCATTGAGGATTGAAGTTTGAGGATTGAGGATTGAGGATTGAGGATTGAGGATTGAAGATTGAGGATGAGGGCTGAGGGTTGAGGGTTGAGGTTTGAGGACTGAGGACTGAGGGTTGAGGATTGAGAATTGAGGATTGAGGATTGACGATTGAAGATTGAGGATTGGGTATTGAGGATTGAAGAATGAGGATTGAGGATTGAGGATTGAGGATTGAGGATTGAAGATTGAGTATTGAGGATTGAAGATTGAGGATTGGGGATTGAGGATTGAGGATTGAGGATTGAAGATTGAGGATGAGGTCTGAGGGTTGAGAATTGAGGATTGAGGATTGAGCTTTGAGGACTGAGTGTTGAGGTTTGAGTGATGAGAATTGATGATTGTGGATAGTGGTTTGAAGATTGCAGATTGAGTATTGAGTATTGAAAACTGCGAATTGAGGATATTCTATTGAGGATTGAGGATTGACAACTGATTGTTGATGACTGAGGGCTGAAGATTGAGGATTCAGGAATGCGGATTCAGAATTGAGGTTCGAGGACTGAGGATTGAGGATTGGGGATTGAGAATTGAGGATTGAAGATTGAGGATTGATGATTGAGGATTGGGTATTGAGGATTGAAGAATGAGGATTGAGGATTGAGGATTGAGGATTGAGGATTGAAGGTAGAGGATTGAGGATTGAGTGTTGTGGATTGAGGACGAGGACTGAGGGCTGAGTATTGATGTTTGATGTCTGAGGATTGAGGATTGAGGATTGAGAATTGAGGATTGAGGATTGAGGATTGAAGATTGAGGATTGGGTATTGAGGATTGAACAATGAGGATTGAGGTTTGAGGATTGAGGATTGAAGATTGAGGATTGAGGATTGGGGACTGAGTGTTGAAGATTGAGTATTGAGGATTGAGTATTGAGGATTGAGGATTGAGGATTGAAGATTCAGTATTGAGGATTGAAGATTGAGGATTGAGGATTGAGGATTGAGCATTGAGGACTGAGTGTTGAGGGTTGAGTGATGAGAATTGATGATTGTGGATAGAAGTTTGAAGATTGCAGATTGAGTATTGAGTATTGAAATCTGTGAATTAAGGATATTCTATTGAGGATTGAGGATTGACAACTGATTGTTGATGACTGAGGGCTGAAGATTGAGGATTCAGGTATGCGGATTCAGAATTGAGGTTCGAGGACTGAGGATTGAGGATTGAGGATTGAGAATTGAGGTTTGAGGATTGCGGATTGAGGATTGAAGATTGAGTATTCAGGATTGAGGATTGAGGATTGAGGATTGAGGATTGAGGGTTGAGGATTGAGAATTGAGGATTGCGGATTGAAGACTGAGCATTGAGGATTGAAGTTTGAGGATTGAGGATTGAGGATTGAGGATTGAGGATTGAAGATTGAGCATGAGGGCTGAGGGTTGAGGATTGAGGTTTGAGGACTGAGGACTGAGGGCTGAGTATTGATGATTGAGGTCTGAGGATTGAGGATTGAGGATTGAGAATTGAGTATTGAGGATTGAGGATTGAAGATAGAGGATTGGGTATTGATGATTGAAGAATGAGGATTGAGGATTGAGGATTCAGGATTGAGGATTGAAGAAAGAGTATTGAGGATTGAAGATTGAGGATTGGGGATTGAGGATTGAGGATTGAGGATTGAAGATTGAGGATGAGGGCTGAGGGTTGACGATTGAGGTTTGAGGACTGAGGGCTGAGGATTGAGGATTGAGAGTTGAGGATTGAGGATTGAGGATTGAGGATTGTGAATGAGGGCTCAGGGATGAGGATTGAGGTTTGAGTATAGAATCCTGAGAATTAAGGATATTCTATTGAGTATTGTGAATTGAGGATTGATGGTTGAGTATTGAGGATTGAGCATTGAGGATTGAGGATTGAGTATTGAAGATTGAGGATTGAAGATTGGGGATTGAGGATTGAGGATTGAGGATTGAAGATTGAGGATGAGGGCTGAGGGTTGACGATTGAGGTTTGAGGACTGAGGGCTGAGGATTGAGGATTGAGAGTTGAGGATTGAGGATTGATGATTGAGGATTGTAAATGAGGGCTCAGGGTTGAGGATTGAGGTTTGAGTATAGAATCCTGAGAATTAAGGATATTCTATTGAGTATTGAGAATTGAGGATGGATGGTTGAGTATTGAGGATTGAGGATTGGGGATTGAGGATTGAGAATTGAGGATTGAGGATTGAGGATTGAGGATTGTGAATGACGGCTCAGGGCTGAGGATTGAGGTTTGAGTATAGAATCCTGAGAATTCAGGATATTCTATTGAGTATTGAGAATTGAGGATTCATGGTTGAGTATTGAGGATTGAGGATTGAGGATTGAGGATTGAGTATTGAAGATTGAGGATTGATGGTTGAGGATTGAGGTTTGAGGATTCAGGATTGAGGATTGAGGATTGAAGATTGAGTATTCAGGATTGAGGTTTGAGGATTGAGGATTGAGTATTGAGGATTGAGTATTGAGGATTGAAGATTGAGGATTGGGGACTGAGTGTTGAAGATTGAGTATTGAGGATTGAGTATTGAGGATTGAGGATTGAGGATTGAAGATTCAGTATTGAGGATTGAAGATTGAGGATTGAGGATTGAGGATTGAGCATTGAGGCCTGAGTGTTGAGGGTTGAGTGATGAGAATTGATGATTGTGGATAGAAGTTTGAAGATTGCAGATTGAGTATTGAGTATTGAAATCTGTGAATTAAGGATATTCTATTGAGGATTGAGGATTGACAACTGATTGTTGATGACTGAGGGCTGAAGATTGAGGATTCAGGTATGTGGATTCAGAATTGAGGTTCGAGGACTGAGGATTGAGGATTGAGGATTGAGAATTGAGGTTTGAGGATTGAGGATTGAGGATTGAAGATTGAGTATTCAGGATTGAGGATTGAGGATTGAGGATTGAGGATTGAGGGTTGAGGATTGAGAATTGAGGATTGCGGATTGAAGACTGAGCATTGAGGATTGAAGTTTGAGGATTGAGGATTGAGGATTGAGGATTGAGGATTGAAGATTGAGCATGAGGGCTGAGGGTTGAGGATTGAGGTTTGAGGACTGAGGACTGAGGGCTGAGGATTGAGAATTGAGGATTGAGGATTGACGATTGAAGATTGAGGATTGGGTATTGAGGATTGAGGAATGAGGATTGAGGATTGAGGATTGGGGATTGAAGATTGAGGATTGAGGATTGAAGATTGAGGATTGGGTATTGAGGATTGAAGAATGAGGAATGAGGATTGAGGATTGAGGATTGAGGATTGAAGAAAGAGTGTTGAGGATTGAAGATTGAGGATTGGGGATTGAGGATTGAGGATTGAAGATTGAGGATGAGGGCTGAGGGTTGAGGATTGCGGTTTGAGGACTGAGGGCTGAGGATTGAGGATTGAGGATTGAGGATTGAGGATGAGGGCTGAGGGTTGAGGATTGAGGATTAAGAATTGAGGATTGAGGATTGAGGACTGAAGATTGAGGATTGGGTGTTGAGGATTGAATAATGAGGATTGAGGCTTGCGGATTGAGGATTGAGGATTGAAGAAAGAGTATTGAGGATTGAAGGTTGAGGATTGAGGATTGAGGATTGAGTATTGAGGATTGAAGGTTGAGGATTGGGGATTGAGGATTGAGGATTGAGGATTGAAGATTGAGGATGTGGGCTGAGGGTTGAGGATTGAGGTTTGAGGACTGAGGGCTGAGGATTGAGGATTGAGAATTGAGGATTGAGGATTGAGGATTGAGGATTGTGAATGAGGGCTCAGGGTTGAGGATTGAGGTTTGAGTATAGATCCCTGAGAATTCAGGATATTCTATTGAGTATTGAGAATTGAGGATTGATGGTTGAGTATTGAAGATTGAGGATTGAGGATTGAGGATTGAGTATTGAAGATTGAGGATTGATGATTGAGGATTGAGGATTGAGGATTGTGAATGAGGGCTCAGGGTTGAGGATTGAGGTTTGAGTATAGATCCCTGAGAATTCAGGATATTCTATTGAGTATTGAGAATTGAGGATTGATGGTTGAGTATTGAGGATTGAGGATTGAGGATTTAGGATTGAAGATTGAGTATTCAGGATTGAGTATTGAGGATTGAGGATTGAGGATTGAGGATTGAGGATTGAGGATTGTGAATGAGGGCTCAGGGCTGAGGATTGAGGTTTGAGTATAGAATCCTGAGAATTCAGGATATTCTATTGAGTATTGAGAATTGAGGGTTGATGGTTGAGTATTGAGGATTGAGGATTGAGGATTGAGGATTGAGTATTGAAGATTGAGGATTGATGATTGAGGATTGAGGATTGAGGATTGAGGATTGAGGATTGAGGATTGAAGATTGAGTTTTCAGGATTGAGGATTGAGGATTGAGGATTGAAGATTCAGTATTGAGGATTGAAGATTGAGAATTGAGGATTGAGGATTGAGCATTGAGGACTGAGTGTTGAGTGTTGAGTGATGAGAATTGATGATTGTGGATAGAGGTTTGAAGATTGCAGATTGAGTATTGAGTATTGAAAACTGTGAATTGAGGATATTCTATTGAGGATTTAGTATTGACAACTGATTGTTGATGACTGAGGGCTGAAGATTGAGGATTCAGGAATGAGGATTCAGAATTGAGGATTCAGAATTGAGGTTTGAGGACTGAGGATTGAGGATTGAGGATTGAGTATTGAAGATTGAGGTTTGATGATTGAGGATTGAGGATTGAGGATTGGGGATTGAGGATTGAGGATTGAGGTTTGAGGACTGAGGACTGAGGATTGAGGATTGAGGATTGAGGATTGAAGATTCAGTATTGAGCATTGAAGATTGGGAATTGAGGATTGAGGATTGAACAATGAGGACTGAGTGTTGAAGTTTGAGTGATGAGAATTGATGTTTGTGGATAGAGGTTTGAAGATTGCAGATTGAGTATTGAGTATTGAAAACTGTGAATTGAGGATATTCTATTGAGAATTGAGGATTGACAACTGATTGTTGAGGTCTGAGGGCCGAAGATTGAGGATTCAGGATTGAGGATTCAGAATTGAGGTTTGAAGATTGAGGATTGAGTATTGAGGATTGAAGATTGAGGATTGGGGACTGAGGATTGAAGATTGAGGGTTGAGGATTGAGTATTGAGGATTGAGGATTGAGGATTGAAGATTCAGAATTGAGGATTGAAGATTGAGAATTGAGGATTGAGGATTGAGCATTGAGGACTGAGTGTTGAGCGTTGAGTGATGAGAATTGATGATTGTGGATAGAGGTTTGAAGATTGCAGATTGAGTATTGAGTATTGAAAACTGTGAATTGAGGATATTCTATTGAGGATTGAGGATTGACAACTGATTGTTGATGACTGAGTGCTGAAGATTGAGGATTCAGGATTGCGGATTCACAATTGAGGTTCGAGGTCTGAGGATTGAGGATTGAAGATTGAGTATTGAGGATTGAAGATTGAGGATTGAGGATTGAGGATTGAGGATTGAGGATGAGGTATGAGGGTTGAGGATTGAGGTTTGAGGACTGAGGACTGAGGATTGATGATTGAGAATTGAGGATTGAGGATTGAGGATTGAAGATTGAGGAGTGGGTATTGAGGATTGAAGAATGAGGACTGAGGATTGAGGATTGAGGATTGAGGATTGAGGATTGAGGATTGAGGATTGAGGATTGAAGATTGAGTATTGGGGATTCAAGATTGAGAATTGAGGATTGAAGATTGAGGATTGAGGATTGAAGATTGAGGACGAGGGCTGAGGGTTGAGGATTGAGGTTTGAGGACTGAGGGCTGAGGATTGAGGATTGAGAATTGAGGATTGAGGATTGAGGATTGAGGATTGTGAATGAGGGCTCAGGGCTGAGGATTGAGGTTTGAGTATAGAATCCTGAGAATTCAGGATATTCTATTGAGTATTGAGAATTGAGGATTGATGGTTGAGTATTGAGGATTGAAGACTGACGATTGAGGATTGAGGATTGAGGATTGAGGATTGAGGATTTAGTATTGAGTATTGAAAACTGTGAATTAGTGATATTCTATTGAGGATTGAGGATTGACAACTGATTGTTGAGGTCTGAGGTCTGAAGATTGATGATTCAGGATTGAGGATTCAGGATTGAGGGGTGAGGACTGAGGATTGAGGATTGTGGATTGAGGACTGAGGACTGACGATCGAGGATTGAGAATTGAGGATTGAGGATTGAGGATTGAGGATTGAGTATTGAAGATTGAGTATTGAGGATTGAAGACTGACGATTGAATATTGAGGATTGAGGATTGAGGATTGAGGATTGAGGAATGAAGATTGAGGATTGAGGACTGAGGATTGAGGATTGAGGATTGAGGATTGAGGATTGAGGATTGAGGATTGAAGACTGAGTACTGAGGATTGAGGATGAGGACTGAGGATCGAGGATTGAGAATTGAGGATTGAGGATTGAGGACTGAGGATTGAGGATTAAGGATTGAGTATTGGGGATTGAAGATTGAGGATTGGGGACCGAGGATTGAAGATTGAGGATTGAGGATTGACGATGAGGGCTGTGGGTTGAGGATTGAGGTTTGAGGACTGAGGCCTGAGGATTGAGGATTGAGAATTGAGGTTTCAGGATTGAGGATTGAAGATTGAGGATTGGGTATTGAGGATTGAAAAATGAGGATTGAGGATTGAGGATTGAGGATTGAGGATTGAGGATTGAAGATTGAGGATTTGGTACTGAGGATTGAAGAATGAGGATTGAGGATTGAGGATTGAGGATTGAGGATTGAGTATTGAAGATTGAGGATTGGGGACTGAGTGTTGAGGGTTGAGTGATGAGTATTGATGTTTGTGGATAGAGGTTTGAAGACTGCAGATTGGGTATTGAGTATTGAAAAATGTGAATTGAGGATATTCTATTGAGGATTGAGGATTGACAACTGATTGTTGATGACTGAGGGCTGAAGATTGAGGATGCAGGAATGAGGATTCAGAATTGAGGTTTCAGAATTGAGGTTTGAGGTCTGAGGATTGAGGATTGGAGATTGAGTATTGAAGATTGAAGATTGAGGATTGAGGTTTGAGGATTGAAGATTGAGGATTGGGTGTTGAGGATTGAAGAAGGAGTATTGTGGATTGAGGATTGAGGATTGAGGATTGAGGATTGAGTATTGAAGATTGAGGATTGGGGACTGAGTGTTGAGGGTTGAGTGATGAGTATTGATGTTTGTGGATAGAGGTTTGAAGACTGCAGATTGGGTATTGAGTATTGAAAAATGTGAATTGAGGATATTCTATTGAGGATTGACGATTGACAACTGATTGTTGAGGACTGAGGGCCGAGGATTGTGGGTTCAGGATTGAGGATTCAGAATTGAGGTTTGAGGACTGAGGTATGAGGATTGAAGATTGAGTATTGAAGATTGAAGATTGAGCATTGAGGGTTGAGGATTGAGGATTGAGGTTCGAGGACTGAGGATTGAGAATTGAGGATTGAGAATTGAGGATTGAGGATTGTGGATTGAAGATTGAGTATTGGGTATTGAGGATTGAAGAATGAGGATTGAGGATTGAGGATTGAGGATTGAGGATTGAAGAAGGAGTATAGAGGATTGAAGATTGAGGATTGGGGATTGAGGATTGAGGATTGAAGATTGAGGACGAGGGCTGAGGGTTGAGGATTGAGGTTTGAGGACTGAGGGCTGAGGATTGAGGATTGAGAATTGAGGATTGAGGATTGAGGATTGAGGATTGTGAATGAGTGCTCAGGGCTGAGGATTGAGGTTTGAGTATAGAATCCTGAGAATTCAGGATATTCTATTGAGTATTGAGAATTGAGGATTGATGGTTGAGTATTGAGGATTGAAGACTGACGACTGAGGATTGAGGATTGAGGATTGAGGATTGAGGATTGGGTATTGAGTGTTGAAAACTGTGAATTAGTGATATTCTATTGAGGATTGAGGATTGACAACTGATTGTTGAGGTCTGAGGTCTGAAGATTGAGGATTCAGGATTGAGGATTCAGGATTGAGGGGTGAGGACTGAGGATTGAGGATTGTGGATTGAGGACTGAGGACTGAGGATCGAGGATTGAGAATTGAGGATTGAGGATTGAGGATTGAGGATTGAGTATTGAAGATTGAGTATTGAGGATTGAAGACTGACGATTGAATATTGAGGATTGAGGATTGAGGATTGAGGATTGAGGAATGAAGATTGAGGATTGAGGATTGAGGATTGAGGATTGAAGAAAGAGTATTGAGGATTGAAGATTGAGTATTGGGGATTGACGATTGAGGATTGAGGATTGAAGATTGAGGATGAGTGTTGAGGGTTGAGTGATGAGAATTGATGTTTGTGGATAGAGATTTGCAGATTGCAGATTGAGTATTGAGTATTGAAAACTGTGAATTAGTGATATTCTATTGAGGATTGAGGATTGACAACTGATTGTTGAGGTCTGAGGTCTGAAGATTGAGGATTCAGGATTGAGGATTCAGGATTGATGGGTGAGGACTGAGGATTGAGGATTGAGGATTGAGGATTGAGGATTGAGGATTGAGGATTGAGGATTGAAGACTGAGGACTGAGGATTGAGGATGAGGGCTGAGCGTTGACGATTGAGGTTTGAGGACTGAGGACTGAGGATCGAGGATTGAGAATTGAGGATTGAGGATTGAGGACTGAGGATTGAGGATTAAGGATTGAGTATGGAGGATTGAGGATTGAGGATTGTGAATGAGGGCTCAGGGTTAAGGATTGAGGTTTGAGTATAGAATCCTGAGAATTCAGGATATTCTATTGAGTATTGAGAATTGAGGACTGATGGTTGAGTATTGAGGATTGAGGATTGAGGATTGAGGGTTGAGTATTGAAGATTGAGGATTGATGATTGAGGATTGACGATTGAAGATTGAGGATTGGGTATTGAGGATTGTAGAATGAGCATTGAGGAATGAGGATTGAGGATTGAGTGTTGAGGATTGAAGATTGTGTATTGAGGGTTGAAGGCTGACGATTGAGGATTGAGGATTGAGGATTGAGGATTGAGGATTGAGGATTGAAGATTGAGTATTGAGGATTGAAGATTGAGGATTGAGGATTGAGGATCGAGGATTGAAGATTGACGATTGGGGACTGAGTGTCGAGGGTTGAGTTGTGAGAATTGATGTTTGTGGATATAGATTTGAAGATTGCAGATTGAGTATTGAGTATTGAAAGCTGTGAATTGACGATATTCTATTGAGGATTGAGGATTGACAGCTGATTGTTGAGGTCTGAGGTCTGAAGATTGAGGATTCAGGATTGAGGATACAGGATTGAGGTTTGAGGACTGAGGATTGAGGATTGAGGATTGAGGATTGAGGATTGAGGATTGAGGATTGAAGACTGAGGACTGAGGATTGAGGATGAGGGCTGAGCGTTGAGGATTGAGGTTTGAGGACTGAGGACTGAGGATCGAGGATTGAGAATTGAGGATTGAGGATTGAGGACTGAGGATTGAGGATTAAGGATTGAGTATTGGGGATTGAAGATTGAGGATTGGGGACTGAGGATTGAAGATTGAGGATTGAGGATTGACGATGAGGGCTGTGGGTTGAGGATTGAGGTTTGAGGACTGAGGCCTGAGGATTGAGGATTGAGAATTGAGGTTTCAGGATTGAGGATTGAAGATTGAGGATTGGGTATTGAGGATTGAAAAATGAGGATTGAGGATTGAGGATTGAGGATTGAGGATTGAGGATTGAAGATTGAGGATTTGGTACTGAGGATTGAAGAATGAGGATTGAGGATTGAGGATTGAGGATTGAGGATTGAGTATTGAAGATTGAGGATTGGGGACTGAGTGTTGAGGGTTGAGTGATGAGTATTGATGTTTGTGGATAGAGATTTGCAGAGTGCAGATTGAGTATTGAGTATTGAAAACTGTGAATTAGTGATATTCTATTGAGGATTGATGATTGACAACTGATTGTTGAGGTCTGAGGTCTGAAGATTGAGGATTCAAGATTGAGAATTCAGGAGTGAGGGGTGACGACTGAGGATTGTGGATTGAGGATTGAGGACTGAGGACTGAGGATCGAGGATTGAGAGTTGAGGATTGAGGATTGAGGATTGAGGATTGAGTATTGAAGATTGAGTATTGAGGATTGAAGACTGACGATTGAATATTGAGGATTGCGGATTGAGGATTGAGGATTGAGGAATGAAGATTGAGTATTGAGAATTGAAGATTGAGGATTGAGGATTGAGGAATGAGGATTGAGGATTGAGGTTTGAGGATTGAGGATTGAGGATTGTGGATTAAAGAAAGAGTATTGAGGATTGAAGATTGAGTATTGGGGATTGAGGATTGAGGATTGAGGATTGAAGATTGAGGATGAGGGCTGAGGGTTGAGGATTGAGGTTTGAGGACTGAGGGCTGAGGATTGAGGATTGAGAGTTGAGGATTGAGGATTGAGGATTGAGGATTGTGAATGAGGGCTCAGGGTTGAGGATTGAGGTTTGAGTATAGAATCCTGAGAATTAAGGTTTTCTATTGAGTATTGAGAATTGAGGATTGATGGTTGAGTATTGAGGATTGAGGATTGAAGATTGAGGATTGAGGATTGAGGAATGAGGATTGAGGATTGAGGTTTGAGGATTGAGGATTGAGGATTGTGGATTAAAGAAAGAGTATTGAGGATTGAAGATTGAGTATTGGGGATTGAGGATTGAGGATTGAGGATTGAAGATTGAGGATGAGGGCTGAGGGTTGAGGATTGAGGTTTGAGGACTGAGGGCTGAGGATTGAGGATTGAGAGTTGAGGATTGAAGATTGAGGATTGAGGATTGAGGATTGAGGACTGAGGATTGAGGATTAAGGATTGAGTATTGAGGATTGAGGATTGAGGATTGTGAATGAGGGCTCAGGGTTAAGGATTGAGGTTTGAGTATAGAATCCTGAGAATTCAGGATATTCTATTGAGTATTGAGAATTGAGGACTGATGGTTGAGTATTGAGGATTGAGGATTGAGGATTGAGGGTTGAGTATTGAAGATTGAGGATTGAGGATTGAGGATTGAGGATTGAGGATTGAGGATTGAAGATTGAGGATTTGGTACTGAGGATTGAAGAATGAGGATTGAGGATTGAGGATTGAGGATTGAGTATTGAAGATTGAGGATTGGGGACTGAGTGTTGAGGGTTGAGTGATGAGTATTGATGTTTGTGAATAGAGATTTGCAGAGTGCAGATTGAGTATTGAGTATTGAAAACTGTGAATTAGTGATATTCTATTGAGGATTGATGATGGACAACTGATTGTTGAGGTCTGAGGTCTGAAGATTGAGGATTCAGGATTGAGAATTCAGGAGTGAGGGGTGACGACTGAGGATTGTGGATTGAGGATTGAGGACTGAGGACTGAGGATCGAGGATTGAGGATTGAGGATTGAGAACTGAGGATTGAGGATTGAGGATTGAAGATTGAGGATTGGGTATTGAGGATTGAAGAATGAGGATTGAGGATTGAGGATTGAGGATTGAGGATTGAGGATTGAAGATTGAGGATTGAGGATTGAGTGTTGTGGATTGAGGACGAGGACTGAGGGCTGAGTATTGATGTTTGAGGTCTGAGGATTGAGGATTGAGGATTCAGAATTGAGGATTGAGGATTGAGGATTGAAGATTGAGGATTGGGTATTGAGGATTGAAGAATGAGAATTGAGGATTGAGGATTGAGGATTGAGGATTGAAGAAAGAGTATTGAGGATTGAAGATTGAGGATTGGGGATTGAGGATTGAGGATTGAGAATTGAAGATTGAGGATGAGGGCTGAGGGTTGAGGATTGAGGTTTGAAGACTGAGGGCTGAGGATTGAGGATTGAGAATTGAGGATTGAGGATTGAGGATTGAGGATTGTGAATGAGGGCTCAGGGTTGAGGATTGAGGTTTGAGTATAGAACCCTGAGAATTCAGGATATTCTATTGAGTATTGAGAATTGAGGATTGATGGTTGAGTATTGAGGATTGAGGATTGAGGATTGAGGATTGAGTATTGAAGATTGAGGATTGATGATTGAGGATTGAGGATTGAGGATTGAGGATTGAGGATTGAGGATTGAAGATTGAGTATTCAGGATTGAGGGTTGAGGATTGAGGATTGAGGATTGAGGATTGAGTATTCAGGAGTAAAGATTGAGGATTGGGGACTGAGGATTGAAGATTGAGGATTGGGTATTGAGGATTGAAGAATGAGGATTGAGGATTGAGGATTGAGGATTGAGGATTGAGGATTGAGGATAGAGGATTGAAGATTGAGGATTGGGTATTGAGGATTGAAGAATGAGGATTGAGGATTGAGGATTGAGGATTGAGGATCGAAGATTGAGTATAGAGGATTGAAGATTGACGATTGAGTATTGAGGATTGAGGATTGAACATTGAGGACTGAGTGTTAAGGGATGAGTAATGGGATTTGTTGTCTGTGGATAGAGGTTTGAAGATTGCAGATTGAGTATTATGTATTGAAAACTGTGAATTGAGGATATTCTATTGAGGATTGAGGATTGACAACTGATTGTTGAGGACTGAGGGCCGAAGATTGAGGATTCAGGATTGAGGCTTCAGAATTGAGGTTTGAGGACTGAGGATCGAGGATTGAAGGTTGAGTACTGAGGATTGAAGGTTGAGGATTGAGGATTGAGGATGAGGGCTGAGGGTTGAGGATTGAGGCTTGAGGACTGAGGACTGAGGATTGAGGATTGAGAATTGAGGATTGAGGATTGAGGATTGAAGATTGAGGATTGGGGATTGAGGATTGAAGAATGAGGATTGAGGATTGAGGATTGAGGATTGTGGATTGAGGATTGTTGATTGAGGACTGAAGATTGAGTATTGTGGATTAAAGGTTGAGACCTGAGGATTGAGAATTGATGATTGAGGATTGAAGATTGAGGATTGGGGACTGAGTGTTGAGGGCTGAGTGATGAGAATTGATGTTTGTGGACAGAGATGTGAAGATTGCAGGTTGAATATTGAGTATTGAAAGGTGTGAATTGATGATATTCTATTGAGGATTGAGGATTGACAACTGATTGTTGAGGTCTCAGGTCTGAAGATTGAGGATTCAGGATAGAGGATTCAGGATTGAGGTTTGAGGACTGAGGATTGAGGATTGAGTATTGAGGATTGACGATCGAGGACTGAGGATTGAAGATTGAGGATTGAGGATTGAGGATGAGAGCTGAGGGTTGAGGATTGAGGTTTGAGGACTGAGGACTGAGGATCGAGGATTGAGAATTGCGGATTGAGGATTGAGGATTGAGGATTGAGGATTGAGGATTGAAGATTGAGGATTGGGGACTGAGTGTTGAAGGTTGAGTGATGAGAATTGATGTTTGTGGATAGAGATTTGGAGATTGCAGACTGAGTATTGCGTATTGATAACTCTGAACTGATGATATTCTATTGAGGATTGAGGATTGACAACTCATTGTTGAGGACTGAGTGCTGAAGATTGAGGACTCAGGATTGGGGATTCAGGATTGTGGTTTGAGGACTGAGGATTGAGGATTGAGGATTGTGGATTGAGGATTGATTATTGAGGATTGAAGATTGAGGATTGGGTATTGAGGATTGATCATTGAGGTTTGAGGATTGAGGATTGAGGATTGAGGATTGAGGATTGAGGATTGAAGAATGAATATTGATGATTGAAGATTGAGGATTGAGGATTGAGGGTTGTGGATTGAGGACGAGGACTGAGGGCTGAGTATTGATGTTTGAGGTCTGAGGATTGAGGATTGAGGATTGAGAATCGAGGATGGAGGATTGAGGATTGAAGATTGAGGATTGGGTATTGAGGATTGAAGAATGAGGAATGAGGATTGAGGATTGAGGATTGAAGATTGAGGATTGGGTATTGAGGATTGAAGAATGAGGATTGAGGATTGAAGATTGAGGATTGAGGATTGAGGATTGAGGATAGAGGATTGAAGATTGAGGATTGGGTATTGAGGATTGAAGAATGAGGATTGAGGATTGAGGATTGAGGAATGAGGATCGAAGATTGAGTATAGAGGATTGAAGATTGACGATTGAGTATTGAGGATTGAGGATTGAACATTGAGGACTGAGTGTTAAGGGATGAGTAATGGGAATTGTTGTCTGTGGATAGAGGTTTGAAGATTGCAGATTGAGTATTATGTATTGAAAACTGTGAGTTGAGGATATTCTATTGAGGATTGAGGATTGACAACTGATTGTTGAGGACTGAGGGCCGAAGATTGAGGATTCAGGATTGAGGGTTGTGGATTGAGGACGAGGACTGAGGGCTGAGTATTGATGTTTGAGGTCTGAGGATTGAGGATTGAGGATTGAGAATCGAGGATTGAGGATTGAGGATGAGGGCTGAGGGTTGAGGATTGAGGTCTGAGGACTGAGGACTGAGGATTGAGGATTGAGAATTGAGGATTGAGGATTGAGGATTGAGAATTGAAGATTGAGTATTGGGGATTAAAGATTGAGAATTTAGGATTGGGGATTGATGATTGAGGATTGAAGATTGAGGATTGAAGATTGAGGATTGAAGATTGAGGATTGGGGACTGAGTGTTGAGGGTGAGTGATGAGAATTGATGTTTGTGGATAGAGATTTGAAGATTGCAGACTGAGTATTGCGTATTGAAAACTCTGAACTGAGGATATTCTATTGAGGATTGAGGATTGACAACTGATTGTTGAGGACTGAGTGCTGAAGATTGAGGATTCAGGATTGAGGATTCAGGATTGTGGTTTTAGGACTGAGGATTGGGGGTTGAGGTCTGAGGATTGAGGATTGAGGATTGAGAATTGAGGATTGAGGATTGAGGATTGAAGATTGAGGATTGGGTATTGAGGATTGAAGAATGAGGATTGAGGATTGAGGATTGAGGATTGAGCATTGAAGAAAGAGTATTGAGGATTGAAGGTTGAGGATTGGGGATTGAGGATTGAGGATTGAGGATTGAAGATTGAAGATTGAGGATGAGGGCTGAGGGTTGAGGATTGAGGTTTGAGGACTGAGGGCTGAGGATTGAGGATTGAGAGTTGAGGATTGAGGATTGAGGATTGAGGATTGTGAATGAGGGCTCAGGGTTGAGGATTGGGGTTTGAGTATAGAATCCTGAGAATTAAGGTTTTCTATTGTGTATTGAGAATTGAGGATTGATGGTTGAGTATTGAGGATTGGGGATTGGGGATTGAGGATTGAGAATTGAGGATTGAGGATTGAGGATTGAGGATTGTGAATGAGGGCTCAGGGCTGAGGATTGAGGTTTGAGTATAGAATCCTGAGAATTCAGGATATTCTATTGAGTATTGAGAATTGAGGGTTGATGGTTGAGTATTGAGGATTGAGGATTGAGGATTGAGGATTGAGTATTGAAGATTGAGGATTGATGATTGAGGATTGAGGATTGAGGATTGAGGATTGAGGATTGAGGATTGAAGATTGAGTTTTCAGGATTGAGGATTGAGGATTGAGTATTGAGGATTGAAGATTGAGGATTGGGGACTGAGTGTTGAAGATTGAGGATTGAGGATTGAGTATTGAGGATTGAGGATTGAGGATTGAAGATTCAGAATTGAGGATTGAAGATTGAGGATTGGGGACTGAGGATTGTGCATTGAGGACTGAGTGATGAGGGTTGAGTGATGAGAATTGATGATTGTGGATAGAAGTTTGATGATTGCAGATTGAGTATTGAGTATTGAAAACTGTGAATTGAGGATATTCTATTGAGGATTGAGGATTGACAACTGATTGTTGATGACTGAGGGCTGAAGATTGAGGATTCAGGAATGCGGATTCAGAATTGAGGTTCGAGGACTGAGGATTGAGGATTGAGGATTGAGAACTGAGGATTGAGGATTGAGGATTGAAGATTGAGGATTGGGTATTGAGGATTGAAGAATGAGGATTGAGGATTGAGGATTGAGGATTGAGGATTGAGGATTGAAGATTGAGGATTGAGGATTGAGTGTTGTGGATTGAGGACGAGGACTGAGGGCTGAGTATTGATGTTTGAGGTCTGAGGATTGAGGATTGAGGATTCAGAATTGAGGATTGAGGATTGAGGATTGAAGATTGAGGATTGGGTATTGAGGATTGAAGAATGAGAATTGAGGATTGAGGATTGAGGATTGAGGATTGAAGAAAGAGTTTTGAGGATTGAAGATTGAGGATTGGGGATTGAGGATTGAGGATTGAGAATTGAAGATTGAGGATGAGGGCTGAGGGTTGAGGATTGAGGTTTGAAGACTGAGGGCTGAGGATTGAGGATTGAGAATTGAGGATTGAGGATTGAGGATTGAGGATTGTGAATGAGGGCTCAGGGTTGAGGATTGAGGTTTGAGTATAGAACCCTGAGAATTCAGGATATTCTATTGAGTATTGAGAATTGAGGATTGATGGTTGAGTATTGAGGATTGAGGATTGAGGATTGAGGATTGAGTATTGAAGATTGAGGATTGATGATTGAGGATTGAGGATTGAGGATTGAGGATTGAGGATTGAGGATTGAAGATTGAGTATTCAGGATTGAGGGTTGAGGATTGAGGATTGAGGATTGAGGATTGAGTATTCAGGATTGAAGATTGAGGATTGGGGACTGAGGATTGAAGATTGAGGATTGGGTATTGAGGATTGAAGAATGAGGATTGAGGATTGAGGATTGAGGATTGAGGATTGAGGATTGAGGATAGAGGATTGAAGATTGAGGATTGGGTATTGAGGATTGAAGAATGAGGATTGAGGATTGAGGATTGAGGATTGAGGATCGAAGATTGAGTATAGAGGATTGAAGATTGACGATTGAGTATTGAGGATTGAGGATTGAACATTGAGGACTGAGTGTTAAGGGATGAGTAATGGGATTTGTTGTCTGTGGATAGAGGTTTGAAGATTGCAGATGGAGTATTATGTACTGAAAACTGTGAATTGAGGATATTCGATTGAGGATTGAGGATTGACAACTGATTGTTGAGGACTGAGGGCCGAAGATTGAGGATTCAGGATTGAGGCTTCAGAATTGAGGTTTGAGGACTGAGGATCGAGGATTGAAGGTTGAGTACTGAGGATTGAAGGTTGAGGATTGACGATTGAGGATTGAGGATTGAGGATTGAGGATGAGGGCTGAGGGTTGAGGATTGAGGTTTGAGGACTGAGGACTGAGGATTGAGGATTGAGAATTGAGGATTGAGGATTGAGGATTGAAGATTGAGGATTGGGGATTGAGGATTGAAGAATGAGGATTGAGGATTGAGGATTAAGGATTGTGGATTGAGGATTGTTGATTGAGGACTGAAGATTGAGTATTGTGGATTAAAGATTGAGAACTGAGGATTGAGAATTGATGATTGAGGATTGAAGATTGAGGATTGGGGACTGAGTGTTGAGGGCTGAGTGATGAGAATTGATGTTTGTGGACAGAGATTTGAAGATTGCTGGTTGAATATTGAGTATTGAAAGGTGTGAATTGATGATATTCTATTGAGGATTGAGGATTGACAACTGATTGTTGAGGTCTCAGGTCTGAAGATTGAGGATTCAGGATAGAGGATTCAGGATTGAGGTTTGAGGACTGAGGATTGAGGATTGAGTATTGAGGATTGACGATCGAGGACTGAGGATTTAAGATTGAGGATTGAGGATTGAGGATGAGAGCTGAGGGTTGAGGATTGAGGTTTGAGGACTGAGGACTGAGGATCGAGGATTGAGAATTGAGGATTGAGGATTGAGGATTGAGGATTGAGGATTGAGGATTGAGTATTGAAGATTGAGGATTGGGGACTGAGTGTTGAGGGTTGAGTGATGAGAATTGATGTTTGTGGATAGAGATTTGAAGATTGCAGACTGAGTATTGCGTATTGAAAACTCTGAACTGAGGATATTCTATTGAGGATTGAGGATTGACAACTGATTGTTGAGGACTGAGTGCTGAAGATTGAGGATTCAGGATTGAGGATTCAGGATTGTGGTTTTAGGACTGAGGATTGGGGGTTGAGGTCTGAGGATTGAGGATTGAGGATTGAGAATTGAGGATTGAGGATTGAGGATTGAAGATTGAGGATTGGGTATTGAGGATTGAAGAATGAGGATTGAGGATTGAGGATTGAGGATTGAGCATTGAAGAAAGAGTATTGAGGATTGAAGATTGAGGATTGGGGATTGAGGATTGAGGATTGAGGATTGAAGATTGAAGATTGAGGATGAGGGCTGAGGGTTGAGGATTGAGGTTTGAGGACTGAGGGCTGAGGATTGAGGATTGAGAGTTGAGGATTGAGGATTGAGGATTGAGGATTGTGAATGAGGGCTCAGGGTTGAGGATTGAGGTTTGAGTATAGAATCCTGAGAATTAAGGTTTTCTATTGAGTATTGAGAATTGAGGATTGATGGTTGAGTATTGAGGATTGGGGATTGGGGATTGAGGATTGAGAATTGAGGATTGAGGATTGAGGATTGAGGATTGTGAATGAGGGCTCAGGGCTGAGGATTGAGGTTTGAGTATAGAATCCTGAGAATTCAGGATATTCTATTGAGTATTGAGAATTGAGGGTTGATGGTTGAGTATTGAGGATTGAGGATTGAGGATTGAGGATTGAGTATTGAAGATTGAGGATTGATGATTGAGCATTGAGGATTGAGGATTGAGGATTGAGGATTGAGGATTGAAGATTGAGTTTTCAGGATTGAGGATTGAGGATTGACGATTGAGGATTGAGGATTGAGTATTGAGGATTGAAGATTGAGGATTGGGGACTGAGTGTTGAAGATTGAGGATTGAGGATTGAGTATTGAGGATTGAGGATTGAGGATTGAAGATTCAGAATTGAGGATTGAAGATTGAGGATTGGGGATTGAGGATTGTGCATTGAGGACTGAGTGATGAGGGTTGAGTGATGAGAATTGATGATTGTGGATAGAAGTTTGATGATTGCAGATTGAGTATTGAGTATTGAAAACTGTGAATTGAGGATATTCTATTGAGGATTGAGGATTGACAACTGATTGTTGATGACTGAGGGCTGAAGATTGAGGATTCAGGAATGCGGATTCAGAATTGAGGTTCGACGACTGAGGATTGAGGATTGAGGATTGAGAACTGAGAATTGAGGATTAAGGTTTGAAGATTGAGGATTGGGTATTGAGGATTGAAGAATGAGGATTGAGGATTGAGGATTGAGGATTGAGGATTGAAGATTGAGGATTGAGGATAGAGTGTTGTGGATTGAGGACGAGGACTGAGGGCTGAGTATTGATGTTTGAGGTCTGAGGATTGAGGATTGAGGATTCAGAATTGAGGATTCAGGATTGAGGATTGAAGATTGAGGATTGGGTATTGAGGATTGAAGAATGAGAATTGAGGATTGAGGATTGAGGATTGAGGATTGAAGAAAGAGTATTGAGGATTGAAGATTGAGGATTGGGGATTGAGGATTGAGGATTGAGAATTGAAGATTGAGGATGAGGGCTGAGGGTTGAGGATTGAGGTTTGAGGACTGAGGGCTGAGGATTGAGGATTGAGAATTGAGGATTGAGGATTGAGGATTGAGGATTGTGAATGAGGGCTCAGGATTGAGGATTGAGGTTTGAGTATAGAACCCTGAGAATTCAGGATATTCTATTGAGTATTGAGAATTGAGGATTGATGGTTGAGTATTGAGGATTGAGGATTGAGGATTGAGGATTGAGTATTGAAGATTGAGGATTGATGATTGAGGATTGAGGATTGAGGATTGAGGATTGAAGGTTGAGTATTCAGGATTGAGGGTTGAGGATTGAGGATTGAGGATTGAGGGTTGAGTATTCAGGATTGAAGATTGAGGATTGGGGACTGAGGATTGAAGACTGAGGATTGGGTATTGAGGATTGAAGAATGAGGATTGAGGATTGAGGATTGAGGATTGAGGATTGAGGATTGAGGATAGAGGATTGAAGATTGAGGATTGGGTATTGAGTATTGAAGAATGAGGATTGAGGATTGAGGATTGAGGATTGAGGATCGAAGATTGAGTATAGAGGATTGAAGATTGACGATTGAGTATTGAGGATTGAGGATTCAACATTGAGGACTGAGTGTTAAGGGATGAGTAATGGGAATTGTTGTCTGTGGATAGAGGTTTGAAGATTGCAGATGGAGTATTATGTATTGAAAACTGTGAATTGAGGATATTCGATTGAGGATTGAGGATTGACAACTGATTGTTGAGGACTGAGGGCCGAAGATTGAGGATTCAGGATTGAGGCTTCAGAATTGAGGTTTGAGGACTGAGGATCGAGGATTGAAGGTTGAGTACTGAGGATTGAAGGTTGAGGATTGACGATTGAGGATTGAGGATTGAGGATTGAGGATGAGGGCTGAGGTTTGAGGATTGAGGTTTGAGGACTGAGGACTGAGGATTGAGGATTGAGAATTGAGGATTGAGGATTGAGGATTGAAGATTGAGGATTGGGGATTGAGGATTGAAGAATGAGGATTGAGGATTGAGGATTAAGGATTGTGGATTGAGGATTGTTGATTGAGGACTGAAGATTGAGTATTGTGGATTAAAGATTGAGAACTGAGGATTGAGAATTGATGATTGAGGATTGAAGATTGAGGATTGGGGACTGAGTGTTGAGGGCTGAGTGATGAGAATTGATGTTTGTGGACAGAGATTTGAAGATTGCTGGTTGAATATTGAGTATTGAAAGGTGTGAATTGATGATATTCTATTGAGGATTGAGGATTGACAACTGATTGTTGAGGTCTCAGGTCTGAAGATTGAGGATTCAGGATAGAGGGTTCAGGATTGAGGTTTGAGGACTGAGGATTGAGGATTGAGTATTGAGGATTGACGATCGAGGACTGAGGATTTAAGATTGAGGATTGAGGATTGAGGATGAGAGCTGAGGGTTGAGGATTGAGGTTTGAGGACTGAGGACTGAGGATCGAGGATTGAGAATTGAGGATTGAGGATTGAGGATTGAGGATTGAGGATTGAGGATTGAGTATTGAAGATTGAGGATTGGGGACTGAGTGTTGAGGGTTGAGTGATGAGAATTGATGTTTGTGGATAGAGATTTGGAGATTGCAGACTGAGTATTGCGTATTCATAACTCTGAACTGAGGATATTCTATTGAGGATTGAGGATTGACAACTCATTGTTGAGGACTGAGTGCTGAAGGTTGAGGACTCAGGATTCGGGATTCAGGATTGTGGTTTGAGGACTGAGGATTGAGGATTGAGGATTGTGGATTGAGGATTGATTATTGAGGATTGCAGATTGAGGATTGGGTATTGAGGATTGAACATTGAGGTTTGAGGATTGAGGATTGAGGATTGAGGATTGAGGATTGAGGATTGAAGAATGAATATTGATGATTGAAGATTGAGGATTGAGGATTGAGGGTTGTGGATTGAGGACGAGGACTGAGGGCTGAGTATTGATGTTTGAGGTCTGAGGATTGAGGATTGACGATTGAGAATCGAGGATTGAGGATTGAGGATTGAAAATTGAGGATTGGGTATTGAGGATTGAAGGATGAGGAAAGAGGATTGAGGATTGAGGATTGATGATTGAAGAAAGAGTATTGAGGATTGAAGATTGAGGATTGGGGATTGAGGATTGAGGATTGAGGATTGAAGATTGAGGATGAGGGCTGAGGGTTGAGGATTGCGGTTTGAGGACTGAGGGCTGAGGATTGAGGATTGAGGATTGAGGATGAGGGCTGAGGGTTGAGGATTGAGGTCTGAGGACTGAGGACTGAGGATTGAGGATTGAGAATTGAGGATTGAGGATTGAGGATTGAGGATTGAAGATTGAGTATTGGGGATTAAAGATTGAGAATTTAGGATTGGGGATTGATGATTGAGGATTGAAGATTGAGCATTGAAGATTGAGGATTGGGGACTGAGTGTTGAGGGTTGAGTGATGAGAATTGATGTTTGTGGATAGAGATTTGAAGATTGCAGACTGAGTATTGCGTATTGAAAGCTCTGAACTGAGGATACTCTATTGAGGATTGAGGATTGACAACTGATTGTTGAGGACTGAGTGCTGAAGATTGAGGATTCAGGATTGAGGATTCAGGATTGTGGTTTTAGGACTGAGGATTGAGTGTTGAGGTCTGAGGATTGAGGATTGAGGATTGAGAATTGAGGATTGAGGATTGAGGATTGAAGATTGAGGATTGGGTATTGAGGATTGAAGAATGAGGATTGAGGATTGAGGATTGAGGATTGAGCATTGAAGAAAGAGTATTGAGGATTGAAGATTGAGGATTGGGGATTGAGGATTGAGGATTGAGGACTGAAGATTGAGGATGAGGGCTGAGGGTTGAGGATTGAGGTTTGAGGACTGAGGGCTGAGGATTGAGGATTGAGAGTTGAGGATTGAGGATTGAGGATTGAGGATTGTGAATGAGGGCTCAGGGTTGAGGATTGAGGTTTGAGTATAGAATCCTGAGAATTAAGGTTTTCTATTGAGTATTGAGAATTGAGGATTGATGGTTGAGTATTGAGGATTGAGGATTGGGGATTGAGGATTGAGAATTGAGGATTGAGGGTTGAGGATTGAGGATTGTGAGTGAGGGCTCAGGGCTGAGGATTGAGGTTTGAGTATAGAATCCTGAGAATTCAGGACATTCTATTGAGTATTGAGGATTGATGGTTGAGTATTGAGGTTTGAGGATTGAGGATTGAGTATTGAGTATTGAAGATTAAGGATTGATGATTGAGGATTGAGGATTGAGGATTGAGGATTGAGGATTGAGGATTGAGGATTGAAGATTGGATATTCAGGATTGAGGATTGAGGATTGAGGATTGAGGATTGAGGATTGAGGATTGAGTATTGAGGATTGAAGATTGAGGATTGGGGACTGAGTGTTGAAGATTGAGGATTGAGGATTGCGTATTGAGGATTGAGGATTGAGGATTGAAGATTCAGTATTAAGGATTGAAGATTGAGGATTGAGGATTGAGGATTGAGCATTGAAGACTGAGTGCTGAGGGTTGAGTGATGAGAATTGATGATTGTGGATAGAAGTTTGATGATTGCAGATTGAGTATTGAGTATTGAAAACTGTGAATTGAGGATATTCTATTGAGGATTGAGGATTGACAACTGATTGTTGATGACTGAGGGCTGAAGATTGAGGATTCAGTATTGCGGATTCAGAATTGAGATTCGAGGACTGAGGATTGAAGATTGAGGATTGGGTATTGAGGATTGAAGAATGAGGATTGAGGATTGAGGATTGAGGATTGAGGATTGAAGAAAGAGTATCGAGGATTGAAGATTGAGTATTGGGGATTGAGGATTGAGGATTGAGGATTGAAGATTGAGGATGAGGGCTGAGGGTTGACGATTGAGGATTGAGGACTGAGGGCTGAGGATTGAGGATTGAGAGTTGAGGATTGAGGATTGAGGATTGAGGATTGTTAATGAGGGCTCAGGGTTGAGGATTGAGGTTTGAGTATAGAATCCTGAGAATTAAGGATATTCTATTGAGTATTGAGAATTGAGGATGGATGGTTGAGTATTGAGGATTGAGGATTGGGGATTGAGGATTGAGAATTGAGGATTGAGGATTGAGGATTGAGGATTGTGAATGACGGCTCAGGGCTGAGGATTGAGGTTTGAGTATAGAATCCTGAGAATTCAGGATATTCTATTGAGTATTGAGAATTGAGGATTGATGGTTGAGTATTGAGGATTGAGTATTGAGGATTGAGGATTGAGTATTGAAGATTGAGGATTGATGATTGAGGATTGAGGTTTGAGGATTGAGGATTGAGGATTGAGGATTGAAGATTGAGTATTCAGGATTGAGGATTGAAGATTGAGGATTGGGGATTGAGGATAGAGGATTGAGGATTGAGGATTGAGGATTGAGGATTGAGTATTGAAGATTGAGGATTGATGATTGAGGATTGAGGATTGAGGATTGAGGATTGAGGATTGAGGGTTGAGGATTGAGAATTGAGGATTGAGGATTGAAGACTGAGCATTGAGGATTGAAGTTTGAGGATTGTGGATTGAGGATTGAGGATTGAGGATTGAGGATTGAAGATTGAGCATGAGGGCTGAGGGTTGAGGATTGAGGTTTGAGGACTGAGGACTGAGGGTTGAGGATTGAGAATTGAGGATTGAGGATTGACGATTGAAGATTGAGGATTGGGTATTGAGGATTGAGAAATGAGGATTGAGGATTGAGGATTGGGGATTGAGGATTGAGGATTGAGGATTGAAGATTGAGGATGAGGGCTGAGAGTTGACGATTGAGGTTTGAGGACTGAGGGCTGAGGATAGAGGATTGAGAGTTGAGGATTGAGGATTGAGGATTGAGGATTGTGAATGAGGGCTCAGGGTTGAGGATTGAGGTTTGAGTATAGAATCCTGAGAATTAAGGATATTCTATTGAGTATTGAGAATTGAGGATGGATGGTTGAGTATTGAGGATTGAGGATTGGGGATTGAGGATTGAGAATTGAGGATTGAGGATTGAGGATTGAGGATTGTGAATGACGGCTCAGGGCTGAGGATTGAGGTTTGAGTATAGAATCCTGAGAATTCAGGATATTCTATTGAGTATTGAGAAGTGAGGATTGATGGTTGAGTATTGAGGATTGAGTATTGAGGATTGAGGATTGAGTATTGAAGATTGAGGATTGATGATTGGGGATTGAGGTTTGAGGATTGAGGATTGAGGATTGAGGATTGAAGATTGAGTATTCAGGATTGAGGATTGAAGATTGAGGATTGGGGATTGAGGATTGAGGATTGAGGATTGAGGATTGAGGATTGAGGATTGAGTATTGAAGATTGAGGATTGATGATTGAGGATTGAGGATTGAGTATTGAGAATTGAGGATTGAGGATTGAAGATTGAGTATTCAGGATTGAGGATTGAGGATTGAGGATTGAGGATTGAGGGTTGAGGATTGAGAATTGAGGATCGAGGATTGAAGACTGAGCATTGAGGATTGAAGTTTGAGGATTGAGGATTGAGGATTGAGGATTGAAGATTGAGCATGAGGGCTGCGGGTTGAGGATTGAGGTTTGAGGACTGAGGACTGAGGGTTGAGGATTGAGAATTGAGGATTGAGGATTGACGATTGAAGATTGAGGATTGGGTATTGACGATTGAGGAATGAGGATTGAGTATTGAGGATTGAGGATTGAGGATTGAAGATTGTGTAATGAGGATTGAAGATTGAGGATTGGGGATTGAGGATTTAGGATTGAGGATTGAAGATTGAGGATTGGGTATTGACGATTGAGGAATGAGGATTGAGTATTGAGGATTGAGGATTGAGAATTGAGGATTGAGGATTGAGGATTGAAGATTGAGGATTGGGTATTGAGGATTGAAGAATGAGGCTTGAGGATTGAGGATTGAGGATAGAGGATTGAGGATTGAGGATTGAAGATTGAGTATTGGGGATTAAAGATTGAGAATATAGGAGTGGGGATTGATGATTGAGGATTGAAGATTGAGGATTGAAGATTGAGGATTGGGGACTGAGTGTTGAGGGTTGAGTGATGAGAATTGATGTTTGTGGATAGAGATTTGAAGATTGCAGACTGAGTATTGCGTATTGAAAACTCTGAACTGAGGATATTCTATTGAGGATTGAGGATTGACAACTGATTGTTGAGGACTGAGTGCTGAAGATTGAGGATTCAGGATTGAGGATTCAGGATTGTGGTTTGAGGACTGAGGATTGAGGATTGAGGTCTGAGGATTGAGGATTGAGGATTGAGAATTGAGGATTGAGGATTGGGGATTGAGGATTGAGGATTGGGTATTGAGGATTGAAGAATGAGGATTGAGGATTGAGGATTGGGGATTGAGGATTGAAGAAAGAATATTGAGGATTGAAGATTGAGGATTGGGGATTGAGGATTGAGGATTGAGGATTGAAGGTTGAGGATGAGGGCTGAGGGTTGAGGATTGAGGTTTGAGGACTGAGGGCTGAGGATTGAGGATTGAGAGTTGAGGATTGAGGATTGAGGATTGAGGATTGTGAATGAGGGCTCAGGGTTGAGGATTGAGGTTTGAGTATAGAATCCTGAGAATTAAGGTTTTCTATTGAGTATTGAGAATTGAGGATTGATGGTTGAGTATTGAGGATTGAGGATTGGGGAATTGAGGATTGAGCATTGAGGATTGAGGATTGAGGATTGAGGATTGAGGACTGTGAATCAGGGCTCAGGGCTGAGGATTGAGGTTTGAGTATAGAATCCTGAGAATTCAGGATATTCTATTGCGTATTGAGAATTGAGGATTGATGGTTGAGTATTGAGGATTGAGGATTGAGGATTGAGGATTGAGTATTGAAGATTGAGGATTGATGATTGAGGATTGAGGATTGAGGATTGAAGATTGAGGATTGAGGATTGAAGATTGAGTATTCAGGATTGAGGATTGAGAATTGAGGATTGAGGATTGAGGATTGAGGATTGTGAATGACGGCTCAGGGCTGAGGATTGAGGTTTGAGTATAGAATCCTGAGAATTCAGGATATTCTATTGAGTATTGAGAAGTGAGGATTGATGGTTGAGTATTGAGGATTGAGTATTGAGGATTGAGGATTGAGTATTGAAGATTGAGGATTGATGATTGAGGATTGAGGTTTGAGGATTGAGGATTGAGGATTGAGGATTGAAGATTGAGTATTCAGGATTGAGGATTGAAGATTGAGGATTGGGGATTGAGGATTGAGGATTGAGGATTGAGGATTGAGGATTGAGGATTGAGTATTGAAGATTGAGGATTGATGATTGAGGATTGAGGATTGAGTATTGAGAATTGAGGATTGAGGATTGAAGATTGAGTATTCAGGATTGAGGATTGAGGATTGAGGATTGAGGATTGAGGGTTGAGGATTGAGAATTGAGGATCGAGGATTGAAGACTGAGCATTGAGGATTGAAGTTTGAGGATTGAGGATTGAGGATTGAGGATTGAAGATTGAGCATGAGGGCTGCGGGTTGAGGATTGAGGTTTGAGGACTGAGGACTGAGGGTTGAGGATTGAGAATTGAGGATTGAGGATTGACGATTGAAGATTGAGGATTGGGTATTGACGATTGAGGAATGAGGATTGAGTATTGAGGATTGAGGATTGAGGATTGAAGATTGTGTAATGAGGATTGAAGATTGAGGATTGGGGATTGAGGATTTAGGATTGAGGATTGAAGATTGAGGATTGGGTATTGACGATTGAGGAATGAGGATTGAGTATTGAGGATTGAGGATTGAGAATTGAGGATTGAGGATTGAGGATTGAAGATTGAGGATTGGGTATTGAGGATTGAAGAATGAGGATTGAGGATTGAGGATTGAGGATAGAGGATTGAGGATTGAGGATTGAAGATTGAGTATTGGGGATTAAAGATTGAGAATATAGGAGTGGGGATTGATGATTGAGGATTGAAGATTGAGGATTGAAGATTGAGGATTGGGGACTGAGTGTTGAGGGTTGAGTGATGAGAATTGATGTTTGTGGATAGAGATTTGAAGATTGCAGACTGAGTATTGCGTATTGAAAACTCTGAACTGAGGATATTCTATTGAGGATTGAGGATTGACAACTGATTGTTGAGGACTGAGTGCTGAAGATTGAGGATTCAGGATTGAGGATTCAGGATTGTGGTTTGAGGACTGAGGATTGAGGATTGAGGTCTGAGGATTGAGGATTGAGGATTGAGAATTGAGGATTGAGGATTGGGGATTGAGGATTGAGGATTGGGTATTGAGGATTGAAGAATGAGGATTGAGGATTGAGGATTGGGGATTGAGGATTGAAGAAAGAGTATTGAGGATTGAAGATTGAGGATTGGGGATTGAGGATTGAGGATTGAGGATTGAAGATTGAGGATGAGGGCTGAGGGTTGAGGATTGAGGTTTGAGGACTGAGGGCTGAGGATTGAGGATTGAGAGTTGAGGATTGAGGATTGAGGATTGAGGATTGTGAATGAGGGCTCAGGGTTGAGGATTGAGGTTTGAGTATAGAATCCTGAGAATTAAGGTTTTCTATTGAGTATTGAGAATTGAGGATTGATGGTTGAGTATTGAGGATTGAGGATTGGGGAATTGAGGATTGAGCATTGAGGATTGAGGATTGAGGATTGAGGATTGAGGACTGTGAATCAGGGCTCAGGGCTGAGGATTGAGGTTTGAGTATAGAATCCTGAGAATTCAGGATATTCTATTGCGTATTGAGAATTGAGGATTGATGGTTGAGTATTGAGGATTGAGGATTGAGGATTGAGGATTGAGTATTGAAGATTGAGGATTGATGATTGAGGATTGAGGATTGAGGATTGAAGATTGAGGATTGAGGATTGAAGATTGAGTATTCAGGATTGAGGATTGAGGATTGAGGATTGGGAATTGAGGTTTGAGGATTGAGGATTGAGGATTGAAGATTGAGTATTCAGGATTGAGGATTGAGGATTGAGGATTGTGGATTGAGGGTTGAGGATTGAGAATTGAGGATTGAGGATTGAAGATTGAGCACTGAGGATTGAAGTTTGAGGATTGAGGATTGAGGATTGAGGATTGAGGATTGAGGATTGAAGATTGAGGATGAGGGCTGAGGGTTGAGGATTGAGGTTTGAGGACTGAGGACTGAGGGTTAAGGATTGAGAATTGAGGATTGAGGATTGACGATTGAAGATTGAGGATTGGGTATTGAAGATTGAGGATTGGGGATTGAGGATTGAGGATTGAGGATCGAAGATTGAGGATGAGGTCTGAGGGTTGAGGATTGAGGTTAAAGGACTGAGGGCTGAGGATTGAGGATTGAGAATTGAGGATTGAGGATTGAGGATTGAGGATTGTGAATGAGGGCTCAGGGTTGAGAATTGCGGTTTGAGTATAGAATCCTGAGAATTCAGGATATTCTATTGAGTATTGAGAATTGAGGATTGATGTTTGAGTATTGAGGATTGAGGATTGAGGATTGAGGATTGAGTATTGAAGATTGAGGATTGATGATTGAGTATTGCGGACTGAGGATTGAAGAGTCAGTATTGAGGATTGAAGATTGAGAATTGAGAATTGAGGATTGAACATTGAGGACTGAGTGTTGAGGGTTGAGTGATGAGAATTGATGTTTGTGGATAGAGATTTGAAGATTGCAGACTGAGTATTGCGTATTGATAACTCTGAACTGAGGATATTCTATTGAGGATTGAGGATTGACAACTCATTGTTGATGACTGAGGGCTGAAGATTGAGGATTCAGGAATGCGGATTCAGAATTGAGGTTCGAGGACTGAGGATTGAGGATTGAGGATTGAGAATTGAGGATTGAGGATTGAGGATTGAGGATTGAAGATTGAGGATTGGGTATTGAGGATTGAAGAATCAGGATTGAGGATTGAGGATTGAGGATTGAGGATTGAAGATTGAGGATTGAGGATTGAGTGTTGTGGATTGAGGACGAGGACTGAGGTCTGAGTATTGATGTTTGAGGTCTGAGGATTGAGGATTGAGGATTGAGGATTGAGGATTGAGGAATGAGGATTGAAGATTGAGGAATGTGGATTGAGGGTTGTAGATTGAGGACGAGGACTGAGGTTTGAGTATTGATGTTTGAGGTCTGAGGATAGAGGATTGAGGATTGAGAATTGAGGACTGAGGATTCAGGATTGAAGATTGAGGATTGGGTATTGATTATTGAAGAATGAGGATTGAGGATTGAGGATTGTGGATTGAGGATTGAAGATTGAGGATTGGGGACTGAGTGTTGAGGGTTGAGTGATGAGAATTGATGTTTGTGAATAGAGATTTGAAGATTGCAGGTTGAGTATTGAGCATTGAGACCTGTGAATTGAGGATATTCTATTGAGGATTGAGGATTGACAACTGATTGTTGAGGACTGCGAGCTGAAGATTGAGGATTCAGGATTGAGGATTCAGGATTGAGGTTTGAGGACTGAGGATTGAGGATTGAGGACTGAGGATTGAGGATTGAGGATTGAGGATTAAAGATTGAGGATTGGGTATTCAGGATTGAACATTGAGGATTGAGGATTGAGTATTGAGGATTGAGGATTGAGGATTGAATATTGAATATTGATGATTGAAGATTGAAGATCGAGGATAGAGGGTTGTGGATTGAGGACGATGACTGAGGGTTGAGTATTGATGTTTGAGGTCTGAAGATTGTGGATTGAAGAGTGAGGATTGAGGATTGAGAATTGAGGATTGAAGATTGCAGATTGAGTATTGAGGATTGAGTATTGGGGATTAAAGATTGAGAATTTAGGATTGGGGATTGATGATTGAGGATTGAAGATTGAGCATTGAAGATTGAGGATTGGGGACTGAGTGTTGAGGGTTGAGTGATGAGAATTGATGTTTGTGGATAGAGATTTGAAGATTGCAGACTGAGTATTGCGTATTGAAAACTCTGAACTGAGGATACTCTATTGAGGATTGAGGATTGACAACTGATTGTTGAGGACTGAGTGCTGAAGATTGAGGATTCAGGATTGAGGATTCAGGATTGTGGTTTTAGGACTGAGGATTGAGTGTTGAGGTCTGAGGATTGAGGATTGAGGATTGAGAATTGAGGATTGAGGATTGAGGATTGAAGATTGAGGATTGGGTATTGAGGATTGAAGAATGAGGATTGAGGATTGAGGATTGAGGATTGAGCATTGAAGAAAGAGTATTGAGGATTGAAGATTGAGGATTGGGGATTGAGGATTGAGGATTGAGGATTGAAGATTGAGGATGAGGGCTGAGGGTTGAGGATTGAGGTTTGAGGACTGAGGGCTGAGGATTGAGGATTGAGAGTTGAGGATTGAGGATTGAGGATTGAGGATTGTGAATGAGGGCTCAGGGATGAGGATTGAGGTTTGAGTATAGAATCCTGAGAATTAAGGTTTTCTATTGAGTATTGAGAATTGAGGATTGATGGTTGAGTATTGAGGATTGAGGATTGGGGATTGAGGATTGAGAATTGAGGATTGAGGGTTGAGGATTGAGGATTGTGAATGAGGGCTCAGGGCTGAGGATTGAGGTTTGAGTATAGAATCCTGAGAATTCAGGACATTCTATTGAGTATTGAGAATTGAGGATTGATGGTTGAGTATTGAGGATTGAGTATTGAGGATTGAGGATTGAGTATTGAAGATTGAGGATTGATGATTGAGGATTGAGGTTTGAGGATTGAGGATTGAGGATTGAGGATTGAAGATTGAGTATTCAGGATTGAGAATTGCGGATTGATGTTTGGGTATTGAGGATTGAGGATTGAGGATTGAAGATTGAGGATGAGGGCTGAGGGTTGAGGATTGCGGTTTGAGGACTGAGGGCTGAGGATTGAGGATTGAGGATTGAGGATGAGGGCTGAGGGTTGAGGATTGAGGTCTGAGGACTGAGGACTGAGGATTGAGGATTGAGAATTGAGGATTGAGGATTGAGGATTGAAGATTGAGGATTGGGTATTGAGGATTGAAGAATGAGGATTGAGGATTGAGGATTGAGGATAGAGGATTGAGGATTGAGGATTGAAGATTGAGTATTGGGGATTAAAGATTGAGAATTTAGGATTGGGGATTGATGATTGAGGATTGAAGATTGAGGATTGAAGATTGAGGATTGGGGACTGAGTGTTGAGGGTTGAGTGATGAGAATTGATGTTTGTGGATAGAGATTTGAAGATTGCAGACTGAGTATTGCGTATTGAAAACTCTGAACTGAGGATATTCTATTGAGGATTGAGGATTGACAACTGATTGTTGAGGACTGAGTGCTGAAGATTGAGGATTCAGGATTGAGGATTCAGGATTGTGGTTTTAGGACTGAGGATTGAGTGTTGAGGTCTGAGGATTGAGGATTGAGGATTGAGAATTGAGGATTGAGGATTGAGGATTGAAGATTGAGGATTGGGTATTGAGGATTGAAGAATGAGGATTGAGGATTGAGGATTGAGGATTGAGCATTGAAGAAAGAGTATTGAGGATTGAAGATTGAGGATTGGGGATTGAGGATTGAGGATTGAGGATTGAAGATTGAGGATGAGGGCTGAGGGTTGAGGATTGAGGTTTGAGGACTGAGGGCTGAGGATTGAGGATTGAGAGTTGAGGATTGAGGATTGAGGATTGAGGATTGTGAATGAGGGCTCAGGGATGAGGATTGAGGTTTGAGTATAGAATCCTGAGAATTAAGGTTTTCTATTGAGTATTGAGAATTGAGGATTGATGGTTGAGTATTGAGGATTGAGGATTGGGGATTGAGGATTGAGAATTGAGGATTGAGGGTTGAGGATTGAGGATTGTGAATGAGGGCTCAGGGCTGAGGATTGAGGTTTGAGTATAGAATCCTGAGAATTCAGGACATTCTATTGAGTATTGAGAATTGAGGATTGATGGTTGAGTATTGAGGATTGAGTATTGAGGATTGAGGATTGAGTATTGAAGATTGAGGATTGATGATTGAGGATTGAGGTTTGAGGATTGAGGATTGAGGATTGAGGATTGAAGATTGAGTATTCAGGATTGAGAATTGCGGATTGATGTTTGGGTATTGAGGATTGAGGATTGAGGATTGAAGATTGAGGATGAGGGCTGAGGGTTGAGGATTGCGGTTTGAGGACTGAGGGCTGAGGATTGAGGATTGAGGATTGAGGATGAGGGCTGAGGGTTGAGGATTGAGGTCTGAGGACTGAGGACTGAGGATTGAGGATTGAGAATTGAGGATTGAGGATTGAGGATTGAAGATTGAGGATTGGGTATTGAGGATTGAAGAATGAGGATTGAGGATTGAGGATTGAGGATAGAGGATTGAGGATTGAGGATTGAAGATTGAGTATTGGGGATTAAAGATTGAGAATTTAGGATTGGGGATTGATGATTGAGGATTGAAGATTGAGGATTGAAGATTGAGGATTGGGGACTGAGTGTTGAGGGTTGAGTGATGAGAATTGATGTTTGTGGATAGAGATTTGAAGATTGCAGACTGAGTATTGCGTATTGAAAACTCTGAACTGAGGATATTCTATTGAGGATTGAGGATTGACAACTGATTGTTGAGGACTGAGTGCTGAAGATTGAGGATTCAGGATTGAGGATTCAGGATTGTGGTTTGAGGACTGAGGATTGAGGATTGAGGTCTGAGGATTGAGGATTGAGGATTGAGAATTGAGGATTGAGGATTGGGGATTGAGGATTGAGGATTGGGTATTGAGGATTGAAGAATGAGGATTGAGGATTGAGGATTGAGGATTGAGGATTGAAGAAAGAGTATTGAGGATTGAAGATTGAGGATTGGGGATTGAGGATTGAGGATTGAGGATTGAAGATTGAGGATGAGGGCTGAGGGTTGAGGATTGAGGTTTGAGGACTGAGGGCTGAGGATTGAGGATTGAGAGTTGAGGATTGAGGATTGAGGATTGAGGATTGTGAATGAGGGCTCAGGGTTGAGGATTGAGGTTTGAGTATAGAATCCTGAGAATTCAGGATATTCTATTGCGTATTGAGAATTGAGGATTGATGGTTGAGTATTGAGGATTGAGGATTGAGGATTGAGGATTGAGTATTGAAGATTGAGGATTGATGATTGAGGATTGAGGATTGAGGATTGAAGATTGAGGATAGAGGATTGAAGAATGAGTATTCAGGATTGAGGATTGAGGATTGAGGATTGGGAATTGAGGTTTGAGGATTGAGGATTGAGGATTGAAGATTGAGTATCCAGGATTGAGGATTGAGGATTGAGGATTGTGGATTGAGGGTTGAGGATTGAGAATTGAGGATTGAGGATTGAAAATTGAGCACTGAGGATTGAAGTTTGAGGATTGAGGATTGAGGATTGAGGATTGAGGATTGAGGATTGAAGATTGAGGATGAGGGCTGAGGGTTGAGGATTGAGGTTTGAGGACTGAGGACTGAGGGTTAAGGATTGAGAATTGAGGATTGAGGATTGAGGATTGACGATTGAAGATTGAGGATTGGGTATTGAAGATTGAGGGTTGGGGATTGAGGATTGAGGATTGAGGATCGAAGATTGAGGATGAGGTCTGAGGGTTGAGGATTGAGGTTAGAGGACTGAGGGCTGAGGATTGAGGATTGAGAATTGAGGATTGAGGATTGAGGATTGAGGATTGTGAATGAGGGCTCAGGGTTGAGAATTGCGGTATGAGTATAGAATCCTGAGAATTCAGGATATTCTATTGAGTATTGAGAATTGAGGATTGATGTTTGAGTATTGAGGATTGAGGATTGAGGATTGAGGATTGAGTATTGAAGATTGAGGATTGATGATTGAGTATTGAGTATTGAGGATTGAAGACTGAGTACTGAGGATTGGAGATTCAGAATTGAGGATTGAGGATTGCGGACTGAGGATTGAAGAGTCAGTATTGAGGATTGAAGATTGAGAATTGAGAATTGAGGATTGAACACTGAGGACTGAGTGTTGAGGGTTGAGTGATGAGAATTGATGTTTGTGAATAGAGATTTGAAGATTGCAGGTTGAGTATTGAGCATTGAGACCTGTGAATTGAGGATATTCTATTGAGGATTGAGGATTGACAACTGATTGTTGAGGACTGCGAGCTGAAGATTGAGGATTCAGGATTGAGGATTCAGGATTGAGGTTTGAGGACTGAGGATTGAGGATTGAGAACTGAGGATTGAGGATTGAGGATTGAGGATTAAAGATTGAGGATTGGGTATTCAGGATTGAACATTGAGGATTGAGGATTGAGTATTGAGGATTGAGGATTGAGGATTGAATATTGAATATTGATGATTGAAGATTGAAGATCGAGGATAGAGGGTTGTGGATTGAGGACGAGGACTGAGGGTTGAGTATTGATGTTTGAGGTCTGAAGATTGAGGATTGAAGAGTGAGGATTGAGGATTGAGAATTGAGGATTGAAGATTGCAGATTGAGTATTGAGGATTGAAGGTTGAGGATTGAGTATTGCGGATTGAGGATTGAGGACTGAGGATTGAGGATTGAAAATTGAGTATTGAGGATTGAAGACTGTCGATTGAGGATTGAGGATTGAGGATTGAGGATTGAGGATTGAAGATTGAGTTTTGAGGATTGAAAATTGAGGATTGAGGATTGAGGATTGAGGATTGAGGATTGGGGATTGAGAATTGAGGATTGGGGATTGAGGATTGAAGATTGAGGATTGGGTATTGAGGATTGAAGAATGAGGATTGAGGATTGAAGATTGAGGATTGAGGATTGAAGATTGAGGATTGAGGATTGAGTGTTGTGGATTGAGGACGAGGACTGAGGGCTGAGTATTGATGTTTGAGGTCTGAGGATTGAGGATTGAGGATTGAGAATTGAGGATTGAGGATTGAGGATTGAAGATTGAGGATTGGGTATTGAGGATTGAACAATGAGGATTGAGGTTTGACGATTGAGGATTGAAGATTGAGGATTGAGGATTGATGATTGAGGGTTGAGGATTGAGGATTGAGGATTGAGGATTGAAGAATGAGGATTGAGTATTGAGGATTGAGGATTGAGGATTGAAGATTGAGGATTGAGGATTGAGTGTTGTGGATTGAGGACGAGGACTGAGGGCTGAGTATTGATGTTTGAGGTCTGAGGATTGAGGACTGAGGATTGATGATTGAGGATTGAGGATTGAGGATTGAGGATTGAGGATTGAGGATTGAAGATTGAGTATTCAGGATTGAGGATTGAGGATTGAGGATTGAGGATTGAGGATTGAGTATTGAGGATTGAAGATTGAGGATTGGGGACTGAGTGTTGAAGATTGAGGATTGAGGATTGAGTATTGAGGATTGAGGATTCAGGATTGAAGATTCAGTATTGAGGATTGAAGATTGAGGATTGAGGATTGAGTATTGAGCATTGAGGACTGAGTGTTGAGGGTTGAGTGATGAGAATTGGTGATTGTGGATAGAAGTTTGAAGATTGCAGATTGAGTATTGAGTATTGAAAACTGTGAATTGAGGATATTCTATTGAGGATTTAGGATTGACAACTGATTGTTGATGACTGAGAGCTGAAGATTGAGGATTCAGGAATGAGGATTCAGAATTGAGTATTCAGAATTGAGGTTTGAGGACCGAGGATTGAGGGTTGAGGATTGAGTATTGAAGATTGAAGATTGAGGATTGAGGATTGAGGATTGAAGATTGAGGATTGGGTATTGAGGATTGACGAATGAGGATTGAGGATTGATGATTTAGGATTGAGGATTGAGGATTGAAGATTGAGGATTGGGTATTGAGGATTGAAGAATGAGGATTGAGGATTGAGGATTGAGGATTGAGGATCGAAGATTGTGTATTGAGGATTGAAGATTGACGATTGAGGATTGAGGATTGAGGATTGACGATTGAACATTGAGGACTGAGTGTTGAGGGTTGAGTAATGGGAATTGTTGTTTGTGGACAGAGGCTTGAAGATTGCAGATTGAGTATAGAGTATTGAAAACTATGAATAGAGGATATTCTATGGAGGATTGAGGATTGACAACTGATTGTTGATGACTGAGGTCTGAAGATTGAGGATTCAGGATTGAGGATTCAGCATTGAGGTTTGAGGACTGAGGATTGAGGATTGAGGATTGAGAATTGAGGATTGAGGATTGAGTACTGAAGATTGAGGATAGGGTGTTGAGGATTGAGTAATGAGGATTGAGGCTTGCGGATTGAGGATTGAGGATTGAAGAAAGAGTATTGAGGATTGAAGGTTGAGGATTGAGGATTGAGGATTGAGTATTGAGGATTGAAGATTGAGGATTGGGAATTGAGGATTGAGGATTGAGGATTGAAAATTGAGGATGTGGGCTGAGGGTTGAGGATTGAGGTTTGAGGACTGAGGGCTGAGGATTGAGGATTGAGAATTGAGGATTGAGGATTGAGGATTGAGGATTGTGAATGAGGGCTCAGGGTTGAGGGTTGAGGTTTGAGTATAGATCCCTGAGAATTCAGGATATTCTATTGAGTATTGAGAATTGAGGATTGATGGTTGAGTATTGAGGGTTGAGGATTGAGGATTGAGGATTGAGTATTGAAGATTGAGGATTGATGATTGAGGATTCAGGATTGAGGATTGTGAATGAGGGCTCAGGGTTGAGGATTGAGGTTTGAGTATAGATCCCTGAGAATTCAGGATATTCTATTGAGTATTGAGAATTGAGGATTGATGGTTGAGTATTGAGGATTGAGGATTGAGGATTTAGGATTGAAGATTGAGTATTCAGGATTGAGGATTGAGGATTGAGGATTGTGGATAGAGGTTTGAAGATTGCAGATTGAGTATTGAGTATTGAAAACTATGAATTGAGGATATTCTATTGAGGATTGAGGATTGACAACTTATTGTTGATGACTGAGGGCTGAAGATTGAGGATTCAGGAATGCGGATTCAGAATTGAGGTTCGAGGACTGAGGATTGAGGATTGAAGATTGAGTATTCAGGATTGAAGATTGAGGATTGAGGATTGAGGATTGAGGATTGACTATGAGGGCTGAGGGTTGAGGATTGAGGTTTGAGGACTGAGGACTGAGGATTGAGGATTGAGAATTGAGGATTGAGGATTGAGGATTGAAGATTGAGGATTGGGTATTGAGGATTGAAGAATGAGGATTGAGGATTGAGGATTGTGGATTGAGGATTGAGGATTGAGGATTGAGGATTGAAGATTGAGTATTGGGGATTAAAGATTGAGAATTGAGGATTGAGGCTTGATGATTGAGGATTTAAGATTGAGGATTGGGGACTGAGTGTTGAGGGTTGAGTGATGAGAATTGATGTTTGTGGATAGAGATTTGAAGATTGCAGGTTGAGTATTGAGTATTGAAAGGTGTGAATTGATGATATTCTATTGAGGATTGAGGATTCAGGATTGAAGATTGAGGATTGGGGACTGAGTCTTGAGGGTTGCGTGATGAGAATTGATGTTTGTGGATAGAGATTTGAAGATTGCTGACTGAGTATTGCGTATTGAAAACACTGAACTGAGGATATTCTATTGAGGATTGAGGATTGACAACTGATTGTTGAGGACTGAGTGCCGAAGATTGAGGATTCAGGATTGAGGATACAGGATTGTGGTTTGAGGACTGAGGATTGAGGATTGAGGATTGAGGTTTGAGGATTGAGGATTGAAGATTGAATATTGATGACTGAAGGTTGAGGATTGAGGATTGAGGGCTGTGGATTGAGGACGAGGACTGAGGGCTGAGTATTGATGTTTGAGGTCTGAGGATTGAGGATTGAGGTTTGAGAATTGAGGATTGAGGATTGAGGATTGAAGATAGAGCATTGGGTATTGAGGATTGAAGAATGAGGATTGAGGATTGAGGATTGAGGATTGAGGATTGAAGAAAGAGTATTGAGGAGTGAAGATTGAGGATTGGGGATTGAGGATTGAGGATTGAGGATTGAAGATTGAGGATGAGGGCTGAGGGTTGACGATTGAGGTTTGAGGACTGAGGGCTGAGGATTGAGGATTGAGAGTTGAGGATTGAGGATTGAGGATTGAGGATTGTGAATGAGGGCTCAGGGATGAGGATTGAGGTTTGAGTATAGAATCCTGAGAATTAAGGATATTCTATTGAGTATTGAGAATTGAGGATTGATGGTTGAGTATTGAGGATTGAGGATTGAGGACTGAGGATTGTGAATGAGGGCTCAGGGCTGAGGATTGAGGTTTGAGTATAGAATCCTGAGAATTCAGGATATTCTATTGAGTATTGAGAATTGAGGATTGATGGTTGAGTATTGAGGATTGAGGATTGAGGATCGAGGATTGAGTATTGAAGACTGAGGATTGATGGTTGAGGATTGAGGTTTGAGGATTGAGGATTGAGGGTTGAGGATTGAAGATTGAGTATTCAGGATTGAGGTTTGAGGATTGAGGATTGAGGATTGAGGATTGAGTATTGAGGATTGAAGATTGAGGATTGGGGACTGAGTGTTGAAGATTGAGTATTGAGGATTGAGTATTGAGGATTGAGGATTGAGGATTGAAGATTCAGTATTGAGGATTGAAGATTGAGGATTGAGGATTGAGGATACAGGATTGTGGTTTGAGGACTGAGGATTGAGGATTGAGGATAGAGGTTTGAGGATTGAGGATTGAAGATTGAATATTGATGACTGAAGGTTGAGGATTGAGGATTGAGGGCTGTGGATTGAGGACGAGGACTGAGGGCTGAGTATTGATGTTTGAGGTCTGAGGATTGAGGATTGAGGATTGAGAATTGAGGATTGAGGATTGAGGATTGAAGATAGAGCATTGGGTATTGAGGATTGAAGAATGAGGATTGAGGATTGAGGATTGAGGATTGAGGATTGAAGAAAGAGTATTGAGGAGTGAAGATTGAGGATTGGGGATTGAGGATTGAGGATTGAGGATTGAAGATTGAGGATGAGGGCTGAGGGTTGACGATTGAGGTTTGAGGACTGAGGGCTGAGGATTGAGGATTGAGAGTTGAGGATTGAGGATTGAGGATTGAGGATTGTGAATGAGGGCTCAGGGATGAGGATTGAGGTTTGAGTATAGAATCCTGAGAATTAAGGATATTCTATTGAGTATTGAGAATTGAGGATTGATGGTTGAGTATTGAGGATTGAGGATTGAGGACTGAGGATTGTGAATGAGGGCTCAGGGCTGAGGATTGAGGTTTGAGTATAGAATCCTGAGAATTCAGGATATTCTATTGAGTATTGAGAATTGAGGATTGATGGTTGAGTATTGAGGATTGAGGATTGAGGATTGAGGATTGAGGATTCAGGATTGAGTATTGAGGATTGAAGATTGAGGATTGGGGACTGAGTGTTGAAGATGGAGTATTGAGGATTGAGTATTGAGGATTGAGGATTGAGGATTGAAGATTCAGTATTGAGGATTGAAGATTGAGGATTGAGGATTGAGGATTGAGCATTGAGGACTGAGTGTTGAGGGTTGAGTGATGAGAATTGATGATTGTGGATAGAAGTTTGAAGATTGCAGATTGAGTATTGAGTATTGAAATCTGTGAATTAAGGATATTCTATTGAGGATTGAGGATTGACAACAGATTGTTGATGACTGAGGGCTGAAGATTGAGGATTCAGGAATGCGGATTCAGAATTGAGGATTGAGGATTGAGGATTGAGAATTGAGGTTTGAGGATTGAGGATTGAGGATTGAAGATTGAGTATTCAGGATTGAGGATTGAGGATTGAGGATTCAGGATTGAGGGTTGAGGATTGAGGATTGAGGATTGAAGATTGAGTATTGAGGATTGAAGATTGAGGATTGGGGATTGAGGATTGAGGATTGGGTATTGAGGATTGAAGAATGAGGATTGAGGATTGAGGATTGAGGATTGAGGATTGAAGAAAGAGTATTGAGGATTTAAGATTGAGGATTGGGGATTGAGGATTGAGGATTGAGGATTGAAGATTGAGGATGAGGGCTGAGGGTTGAGGATTGAGGTTTGAGGACTGAGGGCTGAGGATTGAGGATTGAGAGTTGAGGATTGAGGATTGAGGATTGAGGATTGTGAATGAGGGCTCAGGGTTGAGGATTGAGGTTTGAGTATAGAATCCTGAGAATTAAGGTTTTCTATTGAGTATTGAGAATTGAGGATTGATGGTTGAGTATTGAGGATTGAGGATTGGGGAATTGAGGATTGAGCATTGAGGATTGAGGATTGAGGATTGAGGATTGAGGATTGTGAATCAGGGCTCAGGGCTGAGGATTGAGGTTTGAGTATAGAATCCTGAGAATTCAGGATATTCTATTGAGTATTGAGAATTGAGGATTGATGGTTGAGTATTGAGGATTGAGGATTCAGGATTGAGGATTGAGTATTGAAGATTGAGGATTGATGATTGAGGATTGAGGATTGAGGATTGAGGATTGAGGATTGAGGATTGAAGATTGAGTATTCAGGATTGAGGATTGAGGATTGAGGATTGAGGATTGAGGATTGAGTATTGAGGATTGAAGATTGAGGATTGGAGACCGAGTGTTGAAGATTGAGGATTGAGGATTGAGTATTGAGGATTGAGGATTGAGGATTGAAGATTCAGTATTGAGGATTGAAGATTGAGGATTGAGGATTGAGGATTGAGCATTGAGGACTGAGTGTTGAGGGTTGAGTGATGAGAATTGATGATTGTGGATAGAAGTTTGAAGATTGCAGATTGAGTATTGAGTATTCAAAACTGTGAATTGAGGATATTCTATTGAGGATTGAGGATTGACAACTGATTGTTGAGGACTGAGTGCTGAAGATTGAGGATTCAGGAATGCGGATTCAGAATTGAGGTTCGAAGACTGAGGATTGAGGGTTGAGGATTGAGAATTGAGGATTGAGGATTGAAAATTGAGCATTGAGGATTGAAGTTTGAGGATTGAGGATTGAGGATTGAGGATTGAGGATTGAGGGTTGAAGATTGAGGATGAGGGCTGAGGGTTGAGGATTGAGGTTTGAGGACTGAGGACTGAGGGTTAAGGATTGAGAATTGAGGATTGAGGATTGACGATTGAAGATTGAGGATTGGGTATTGAAGATTGAGGATTGGGGATTGAGGATTGAGGATTGAGGATCGATGATTGAGGATGAGGTCTGAGGGTTGAGGATTGAGGTTAGAGGACTGAGGGCTGAGGATTGAGGATTGAGAATTGAGGATTGAGGGTTGAGGATTGAGGATTGTGAATGAGGGCTCAGGGTTGAGAATTGAGGTTTGAGTATAGAATCCTGAGAATTCAGGATATTCTATTGAGTATTGAGAATTGAGGATTGATGTTTGAGTATTGAGGATTGAGGATTGAGGATTGAGGATTGAGTATTGAAGATTGAGGATTGATGGTTGAGTATTGAGTATTGAGGATTGACGACTGAGTACTGAGGATTGGAGATTGAGAATTGAGGATTGAGGATTGTGGATTGAGGATTGCGGACTGAGGATTGAAGAGTCAGTATTGAGGATTGAAGATTGAGAATTGAGAATTGAGGATTGAACATTGAGGACTGAGTGTTGAGGGTTTAGTGATGAGAATTGATGTTTGTGGATAGAGATTTGAAGATTGCAGACTGAGTATTGCGTATTGATAACTCTGAACTGAGGATATTCTATTGAGGATTGAGGATTGACAACTCATTGTTGAGGACTGAGTGCTGAAGATTGAGGACTCAGGATTGGGGATTCAGGATTGTGGTTTGAGGACTGAGGATTGAGGATTGAGGATTGTGGATTGAGGATTGATTATTGAGGATTGAAGATTGAGGATTGGGTATTCAGGATTGAACATTGAGGTTTGAGGATTGAGGATTGAGGATTGAGGATTGAGGGTTGAGGATTGAAGAATGAATATTGATGATTGAAGATTGAGGATTGAGGATTGAGGGTTGTGGATTCAGGACGAGGACTGAGGGCTGAGTATTGATGTTTGAAGTCTGAGGATTGAGGATTGAGGATTGAGAATCGAGGATTGAGGATTGAGGATTGAAGATTGAGGATTGGGTATTAAGGATTGAAGAATGAGGAACGAGGATTGAGGATTGAGGATTGAGGATTGAAGAAAGAGTGTTGAGGATTGAAGATTGAGGATTGGGGATTGATGATTGATGATTGAGGATTGAAGATTGAGGATGGGGGCTGAGGGTTGAGGATTGCAGTTTGAGGACTGAGGGCTGAGGATTGAGGATTGAGGATTGAGGATGAGGGCTGAGGGTTGAGGATTGTGGTCTGAGGACTTAGGACTGAGGGTTGAGGATTGAGAATTGAGGATTGAGGATTGAGGATTGAAGATTGAGGATTGCGTATTGAGGATTGAAGAATGAGGATTGTGGATTGAGGATTGAGGATTGAGGATTGAGGATTGAAGATTGAGTATTGGGGATTAAAGGTTGAGAATTTAGGATTGGGGATTGATGATTGAGGATTGAAGATTGAGGATTGAAGATTGAGGACTGGGGACTGAGTGTTGAGGGTTGAGTGATGAGAATTGATGTTTGTGGATAGAGATTTGAAGATTGCAGACTGAGTATTGCGTATTGAAAACTCTGAACTGAGGATATTCTATTGAGGATTGAGGATTGACAACTGATTGTTGAGGACTGAGTGCTGAAGATTGAGGATTCAGGATTGAGGATTCAGGATTGTGGTTTGAGGACTGAGGATTGAGGATTGAGGTCTGAGGATTGAGGATTGAGGATTGAGAATTGAGGATTGAGGATTGAGGATTGAAGATTGAGGATTGGGTATTGAGGATTGAAGAATGAGGATTGAGGATTGAGGATTGAGGATTGAGGATTGAAGAAAGAGTATTGAGGATTGAAGATTGAGGATTGGGGACTGAGGACTGAAGATTGAGGATTGAGGATTGAGTATTGAGGATTGAGGATTGTGGATTGAAGATTCAGTATTGAGGATTGAAGATTGAGAATTGAGGATTGAGGATTGAGCATTGAGGACTGAGTGTTGAGGGTCGAGTGATGAGAATTGATGATTGTGGATAGAGGTTTGAAGATTGCAGATTGAGTATTGAGTATTGAAAACTGTGAATTGAGGATATTCTATTGAGGATTTAGGATTGACAACTGATTGTTGATGACTGAGAGCTGAAGATTGAGGATTCAGGAATGAGGATTCAGAATTGAGTATTCAGAATTGAGGTTTGAGGACCGAGGATTGAGGGTTGAGGATTGAGTATTGAAGATTGAAGATTGAGGATTGAGGATTGAGGATTGAAGATTGAGGATTGGGTATTGAGGATTGACGAATGAGGATTGAGGATTGATGATTTAGGATTGAGGATTGAGGATTGAAGATTGAGGATTGGGTATTGAGGATTGAAGAATGAGGATTGAGGATTGAGGATTGAGGATTGAGGATCGAAGATTGTGTATTGAGGATTGAAGATTGACGATTGAGGATTGAGGATTGAGGATTGACGATTGAACATTGAGGACTGAGTGTTGAGGGTTGAGTAATGGGAATTGTTGATTGTGGACAGAGGTTTGAAGATTGCAGATTGAGTATAGAGTATTGAAAATTATGAATTGAGGATATTCTATGGAGGATTGAGGATTGACAACTGATTGTTGATGACTGAGGTCTGAAGATTGAGGATTCAGGATTGAGGATTCAGCATTGAGGTTTGAGGACTGAGGATTGAGGATTGAGGATTGAGGAATAAGGATTGAAGATTGAGGAATGTGGATTGAGGGTTGTGGATTGAGGACGAGGACTGAGGTTTGAGTATTGATGTTTGAGGTCTGAGGATAGAGGATTGAGGATTGAGAATTGAGGATTGAGGATTCAGGATTGAAGATTGAGGATTGGGTATTGATTATTGAAGAATGAGCATTGAGGATTGAGGATTGTGGATTGAGGATTGAGGGTTGAGTATTGAAGATTGAGAATTGAGGATTGAGGATTGAAGATTGAGTATTGAGGATTGAAGATTGAGGATTGAGGATTGACGATTGAAGATTGATGACTGAGTGTTGAGGGTTGAGTGATGAGAATTGATGTTTGTGGATTGAGATTTGAAGATTGAAGAATGGGGATTGGGTATTGAAAACTGTGATTTGAGGATATTCTATTGAGGATTGAGAATTGACAATTGATTGTTGTGGACCGACGGCTGAAGATTGAGGATTCAGGATTGAGGATTCCGGATTGAGGTTTGAGGACTGAGGATTGAGGGTTGAAGATTGAGTATTGAGGATTGAAAATTGAGGATTGAGGATTGAGAACTAAGGATTGGGGATGAGGGGTGAGTGTTGAGGATTGACGTTAGAGGACTGAGGACTGAGGGTTGAGGATTGAGAATTGAGGATTGAGGATTGAGGATTGAAGATTGAGGATTGGGTATTGAGGATTGAAGAATGAGGATTGAGGATTGAGGATTGAGGATTGAGGATTGAGGATTGAGGATTGAGGATTGAGGATTGAGGACTGAAGACTGAGTATTGAGGATTGAAGATTGATGATTGGGGATTGAGGATTGAGGATTGAGGATTGAAGATTGAGGATTGAAGATTGAGTATTGAGGATTGAAGATTGAGTATTGAGGATTGCGGATTGAGGATTGAGGATTGAAGATTGAGGATTGGGGACTGAGCGTTGAGGGTTGATTGAGGAGAATTGATGTTTGTGGATAGAGCCCTGAAGATTGCAGATTGAGTATTGAGTATTGAAAACTGCGAATTGAGGATATTCTATTGAGGATTGAGGATTGACATCGGATTGTTGAGGACTGAGGGCTGAAGATTGAGGATTCAGGATTGAGGATTCAGGATTGTGGTTTGAGGACTGAGGATTGAGGATTGAGGTCTGAGGATTGAGGATTGAGGATTGAGAATTGAGGATTGAGGATTGAGGATTGAAGATTGAGGATTGGGTATTGAGGATTGAAGAATGAGGATTGAGGATTGAGGATTGAGGATTGAGGATTGAGGATTGAAGAAAGAGTATTGACGATTGAAGATTGAGGATTGGGGATTGAGGATTGAGGATTGAGGATTGAAGATTGAGGATGAGGGCTGAGGGTTGAGGATTGAGGTTTGAGGACTGAGGGCTGAGGATTGAGGATTGAGAGTTGAGGATTGAGGATTGAGGATTGAGGATTGTGTATGAGGGCTCAGGGTTGAGGATTGAGGTTTGAGTATAGAATCCTGAGAATTAAGGTTTTCTATTGAGTATTGAGAATTGAGGATTGAAGAAAGAGTATTGACGATTGAAGATTGAGGATTGGGGATTGAGGATTGAGGATTGAGGATTGAAGATTGAGGATGAGGGCTGAGGGTTGAGGATTGAGGTTTGAGGACTGAGGGCTGAGGATTGAGGATTGAGAGTTGAGGATTGAGGATTGAGGATTGAGGATTGTGTATGAGGGCTCAGGGTTGAGGATTGAGGTTTGAGTATAGAATCCTGAGAATTAAGGTTTTCTATTGAGTATTGAGAACTGAGGATTGATGTTTGAGTATTGACGATTGAGGATTGAGGATTGAGGATTGAGTATTGAAGATTGGTTATTGATGATTGAGGATTGAGGATTGAGGATTGAGGATTGAGTATTGAGGATTGAAGATTGAGGATTGGGGACTGAGGATTGAAGATTGAGGATTGAGGATTGAGTATTGAGGATTGAGGATTGTGGATTGAAGATTCAGTATTGAGGATTGAAAATTGAGAATTGAGGATTGAGGATTGAGCATTGAGGACTGAGTGTTGAGGTTTGAGTGATGAGAATTGATGATTGTGGATAGTGGTTTGAAGATTGCAGATTGAGTATTGAGTATTGAAAACTGCGAACTGAGGATATTCTATTGAGGATTGAGGATTGACAACTGATTGTTGATGACTGAGGGCTGAAGATTGAGGATTCAGGAATGCGGATTCAGAATTGAGGTTCGAGGACTGAGGATTGAGGATTGAGGATTGAGAATTGAGGGTTGAGGATTGAGGACTGAAGATTGAGGATTGGGTGTTGAGGATTGAATAATGAGGATTGAGGCTTACGGATTGAGGATTGAGGATTGAAGAAAGAGTATTGAGGATTGAAGGTTGAGGATTGAGGATTGAGGATTGAGTATTGAGGATTGAAGATTGAGGATTGGGGATTGAGGATTGAGGATTGAGGATTGAAGATTGAGGATGTGGGCTGAGGGTTGAGGATTGAGGTTTGAGGACTGAGGGCTGAGGATTGAGGATTGAGAATTGAGGATTGAGGATTGAGGATTGAGGATTGTGAATGAGGGCTCAGGGTTGAGGGTTGAGGTTTGAGTATAGATCCCTGAGAATTCAGGATATTCTATTGAGTATTGAGAATTGAGGATTGATGGTTGAGTATTGAGGGTTGAGGATTGAGGATTGAGGATTGAGTATTGAAGATTGAGGATTGATGATTGAGGATTGAGGATTGAGGATTGTGAATGAGGGCTCAGGGTTGAGGATTGAGGTTTGAGTATAGATCCCTGAGAATTCAGGATATTCTATTGAGTATTGAGAATTGAGGATTGATGGTTGAGTATTGAGGATTGAGGATTGAGGATTTACGATTGAAGATTGAGTATTCAGGATTGAGGATTGAGGATTGAGCATTGAGGACTGAGTGTTGAGGGTTGACTGATGAGAATTGATGATTGTGGATAGAGGTTTGAAGATTGCAGATTGAGTATTGAGTATTGAAGACTGTGAATTGATGATATTCTATTGAGGATTGAGGATTGACGCCTGATAGTTGAGGTCTGATGTCCGAAGGTTGAGGATTCAGGGTTGAGGATTCAGGATTGAGGTTTGAGGACTGAGGATTTAGGATTGAGGATTGAGGCCTGAGGATTGAGGATTGAGGATTGAGGATTGAAGATTGAGGATTGAGGATTGAGGATGAGGGCTGAGGGTTGAAGATTGAGGTTTGAGGACTGAGGACTGAGGATTGAGGATTGAGAATAGAGGATTGAGGATTGAGGATTGAAGATTGAGGATTGGGTATTGATGATTGAAGAATGAGGATTGAGCATTGAGGATTGAGGATTGAGGATTGAGGACTGAGTGTTGAGGGTTGAGTGATGAGAATTGATGATTGTGGATAGAGGTTTGAAGATTGCAGATTGAGTATTGAGTATTGAAAACTATGAATTGAGGATATTCTATTGAGGATTGAGAATTGACAACTGATTGTTGATGACTGAGGGCTGAAGATTGAGGATTCAGGAATGCGGATTCAGAATTGAGGTTCGAGGACTGAGGATTGAGGATTGAAGGTTGAGTATTCAGGATTGAAGATTGAGGATTGAGGATTGAGGATTGAGGATTGACTATGAGGGCTGAGGGTTGAGGATTGAGGTTTGAGGACTGAGGACTGAGGATTGAGGATTGAGAATTGAGGATTGAGGATTGAGGGTTGAAGATTGAGGATTGGGTATTGAGGATTGAAGAATGAGGATTGAGGATTGAGGATTGTGGATTGAGGATTGAGGATTGAGGATTGAGGATTGAAGATTGAGTATTGGGGATTAAAGATTGAGAATTGAGGATTGAGGCTTGATGATTGAGGATTTAAGATTGAGGATTGGGGACTGAGTGTTGAGGGTTGAGTTATGAGAATTGATGTTTGTGGATAGAGATTTGAAGATTGCAGGTTGAGTATTGAGTATTGAAAGGTGTGAATTGATGATATTCTATTGAGGATTGAGGATTCAGGATTGAAGATTGAGGATTGGGGACTGAGTGTTGAGGGTTGCGTGATGAGAATTGATGTTTGTGGATAGAGATTTGTAGATTGCAGACTGAGTATTGCGTATTGAAAACTCTGAACTGTGGATATTCTATTGAGGATTGAGGATTGACAACTGATTGTTGAGGACTGAGTGCCGAAGATTGAGGATTCAGGATTGAGGATTCAGGATTGTGGTTTGAGGACTGAGGATTGAGGATTGAGGATTGAGGTTTGAGGATTGAGGATTGAAGATTGAGGATTGAGTATTGAGGATTGAACATTGAGGTTTGAGGATTGAGGATTGGGGATTGAGGATTGAGGATTGAAGATTGAATATTGATGACTGAAGGTTGAGGATTGAGGATTGAGGGCTGTGGATTGAGGACGAGGACTGAGGGCTGAGTATTGATGTTTGAGGTCTGAGGATTGAGGATTGAGGATTGAGAATTGAGGATTGAGGATTGAGGATTGAAGATAGAGGATTGGGTATTGAGGATTGAAGAATGAGGATTGAGGATTGAGGATTGAGGATTGAAGAAAGAGTATTGAGGATTGAAGATTGAGGATTGGGGATTGAGGATTGAGGATTGAGGATTGAAGATTGAGGATGAGGGCTGAGGGTTGACGATTGAGGTTTGAGGACTGAGGGCTGAGGATTGAGGATTGAGAGTTGAGGATTGAGGATTGAGGATTGAGGATTGTAAATGAGGGCTCAGGGATGAGGATTGAGGTTTGAGTATAGAATCCTGAGAATTAAGGATATTCTATTGAGTATTGAGAATTGAGGATTGATGGTTGAGTATTGAGGATTGAGGATTGAGGATTGAGGATTGAGTATTGAAGATTGAGGATTGATGGTTGAGGATTGAGGTTTGAGGATTGAGGATTGAGTATTGAGGATTGAAGATTGAGTATTCAGGATTGAGGTTTGAGGATTGAGGATTGAGGATTGAGGATTGAGTATTGAGGATTGAAGATTGAGGATTGGGGACTGAGTGTTGAAGATTGAGTATTGAGGATTGAGTATTGAGGATTGAGCATTGAGGATTGAAGATTCAGTATTGAGGATTGAAGATTGAGGATTGAGGATTGAGGATTGAGCATTGAGGACTGAGTGTTGAGGGTTGAGTGATGAGAATTGATGATTGTGGATAGAAGTTTGAAGATTGCAGATTGAGTATTGAGTATTGAAATCTGTGAATTAAGGATATTCTATTGAGGATTGAGGATTGACAACTGATTGTTGATGACTGAGGGCTGAAGATTGAGGATTCAGGAATGCGGATTCAGAATTGAGGTTCGAGGACTGAGGATTGAGGATTGATGATTGAGTTTTGAGGTTTGAGGATTGAGGATTGAGGATTGAAGATTGAGTATTCAGGATTGAGGATTGAGGATTGAGGATTGAGGATTGAGGGTTGAGGATTGAGGATTGAGGATTGAAGATTGAGTATTGAGGATTGAAGATTGAGGATTGGGGATTGAGGATTGAGGATTGAGGATTGAAGATTGAGGATGAGGTCTGAGGGTTGAGGATTGAGGTTTGAGGACTGAGGGCTGAGGATTGAGGATTGAGAATTGAGGATTGAGGATTGAGGATTGAGGATTGTGAATGAGGGCTCAGGGTTGAGGATTGAGGTTTGAGTATAGAATCCTGAGAATTCAGGATATTCTATTGAGTATTGAGAATTGAGGATTGATGTTTGAGTATTGAGGATTGAGGATTGAGGATAGAGGATTGAGTATTGAAGATTGAGGATTGACGATTGAGGATTGAGGATTGAGGATTGAGGATTGAGGATTGAAGATTGAGTATTCAGGATTGAGGGTTGAGGATTGAGGATTGAGGATTGAGGATTAAGTATTGAGGATTGAAGATTAAGGATTGGGAACTGAGGATTGAAGATTGAGGATTGAGGATTGAGTATTGAGGATTGAGGATTGTGGATTGAAGATTCAGTATTGAGGATTGAAGATTGAGAATTGAGGATTGAGGATTGAGCTTTGAGGGCTGAGTGTTGAGGTTTGAGTGATGAGAATTGATGATTGTGGATAGTGGTTTGAAGATTGCAGATTGAGTATTGAGTATTGAAAACTGCGAATTGAGGATATTCTATTGAGGATTGAGGATTGACAACTGATTGTTGATGACTGAGGGCTGAAGATTGAGGATTCAGGAATGCGGATTCAGAATTGAGGTTCGAGGACTGAGGATTGAGGATTGGGGATTGAGAATTGCGGATTGAAGATTGAGGATTGATGATTGAGGATTGGGTATTGAGGATTGAAGAATGAGGATTGAGGATTGAGGATTGAGGATTGAGGATTGAAGATAGAGGATTGAGGATTGAGTGTTGTGGATTGAGGACGAGGACTGAGGGCTGAGTATTGATGTTTGATGTCTGAGGATTGAGGATTGAGGATTGAGAATTGAGGATTGAGGATTGAGGATTGAAGATTGAGGATTGGGTATTGAGGATTGAACAATGAGGATTGAGGATTGAGGATTGAGGGTTGAGGGTTGAGGATTGAGGATGAGGTCTGAGGGTTGAGGATTGAGGTTTGAGGACTGAGGGCTGAGGATTGAGGATTGAGAATTGAGGATTGAGGATTGAGGATTGGGGATTGTGAATGAGGGCTCAGGGTTGAGGATTGAGGTTTGAGTATAGAATCCTGAGAATTCAGGATATTCTATTGAGTATTGAGAATTGAGGATTGATGTTTGAGTATTGAGGATTGAGGATTGAGGATAGAGGATTGAGTATTGAAGATTGAGGATTGACGATTGAGGATTGAGGATTGAGGATTGAGGATTGAGGATTGAAGATTGAGTATTCAGGATTGAGGGTTGAGGATTGAGGATTGAGGATTGAGGATTAAGTATTGAGGATTGAAGATTAAGGATTGGGGACTGAGGATTGAAGATTGAGGATTGAGGATTGAGTATTGAGGATTGAGGATTGTGGATTGAAGATTCAGTATTGAGGATTGAAGATTGAGAATTGAGGATTGAGGATTGAGCTTTGAGGACTGAGTGTTGAGGTTTGAGTGATGAGAATTGATGATTGTGGATAGTGGTTTGAAGATTGCAGATTGAGTATTGAGTATTGAAAACTGCGAATTGAGGATATTCTATTGAGGATTGAGGATTGACAACTGATTGTTGATGACTGAGGGCTGAAGATTGAGGATTCAGGAATGCGGATTCAGAATTGAGGTTCGAGGACTGAGGATTGAGGATTGGGGATTGAGAATTGAGGATTGAAGATTGAGGATTGATGATTGAGGATTGGGTATTGAGGATTGAAGAATGAGGATTGAGGATTGAGGATTGAGGATTGAGGATTGAAGATAGAGGATTGAGGATTGAGTGTTGTGGATTGAGGACGAGGACTGAGGGCTGAGTATTGATGTTTGATGTCTGAGGATTGAGGATTGAGGATTGAGAATTGAGGATTGAGGATTGAGGATTGAAGATTGAGGATTGGGTATTGAGGATTGAACAATGAGGATTGAGGTTTGAGGATTGAGGATTGAAGATTGAGGATTGAGGATTGAGGATTGAGGGTTGAGGATTGAGGATTGAGGATTGAGGATTGAAGAATGAGGATTGAGGATTGAGGATTGAGGATTGAGGATTGAAGATTGAGGATTGAGGATTGAGTGTTGTGGATTGAGGACGAGGACTGAGGGCTGAGTATTGATGTTTGAGGTCTGAGGATTGAGGATTGAGGATTGATGATTGAGGATTGAGGATTGAGGATTGAGGATTGAGGATTGAGGATTGAAGATTGAGTATTCAGGATTGAGGATTGAGGATTGAGGATTGAGGATTGAGGATTGAGTATTGAGGATTGAAGATTGAGGATTGGGGACTGAGTGTTGAAGATTGAGGATTGAGGCTTGAGTATTGAGGATTGAGGATTCAGGATTGAAGATTCAGTATTGAGGATTGAAGATTGAGGATTGAGGATTGAGTATTGAGCATTGAGGACTGAGTGTTGAGGGTTGAGTGATGAGAATTGATGATTGTGGATAGAAGTTTGAAGATTGCAGATTGAGTATTGAGTATTGAAAACTGTGAATTGAGGATATTCTATTGAGGATTGAGGATTGACAACTGATTGTTGATGACTGAGGGATGAAGATTGAGGATTCAGGAATGCGGATTCAGAATTGAGGTTCGAGGACTGGGGATTGAGGGTTGAGGATTGAGAATTGAGGATTGAGGATTGAGGATTGAGGATTGAAGATTGGGTATTCAGGATTGAGGATTGAGGATTGAGGATTGAGGATTGAGGGTTGAGGATTGAGAATTGAGGATTGAGGATTGAAGATTGAGCATTGAGGATTGAAGTTTGAGGATTGAGGATTGAGGATTGAGGATTGAGGATTGAAGATTGAGGATGAGGGCTGAGGGTTGAGGGTTGAGGTTTGAGGACTGAGGACTGAGGGTTGAGGATTGAGAATTGAGGATTGAGGATTGACGATTGAAGATTGAGGATTGGGTATTGAGGATTGAAGAATGAGGATTGAGGATTGAGGATTGAGGATTGAGGATTGAAGATTGAGTATTGAGGATTGAAGATTGAGGATTGGGGATTGAGGATTGAGGATTGAGGATTGAAGATTGAGGATGAGGTCTGAGGGTTGAGAATTGAGGATTGAGGATTGAGCTTTGAGGACTGAGTGTTGAGGTTTGAGTGATGAGAATTGATGATTGTGGATAGTGGTTTGAAGATTGCAGATTGAGTATTGAGTATTGAAAACTGCGAATTGAGGATATTCTATTGAGGATTGAGGATTGACAACTGATTGTTGATGACTGAGGGCTGAAGATTGAGGATTCAGGAATGCGGATTCAGAATTGAGGTTCGAGGACTGAGGATTGAGGATTGGGGATTGAGAATTGAGGATTGAAGATTGAGGATTGATGATTGAGGATTGGGTATTGAGGATTGAAGAATGAGGATTGAGGATTGAGGATTGAGGATTGAGGATTGAAGGTAGAGGATTGAGGATTGAGTGTTGTGGATTGAGGACGAGGACTGAGGGCTGAGTATTGATGTTTGATGTCTGAGGATTGAGGATTGAGGATTGAGAATTGAGGATTGAGGATTGAGGATTGAAGATTGAGGATTGGGTATTGAGGATTGAACAATGAGGATTGAGGTTTGAGGATTGAGGATTGAAGATTGAGGATTGAGGATTGGGGACTGAGTGTTGAAGATTGAGTATTGAGGATTGAGTATTGAGGATTGAGGATTGAGGATTGAAGATTCAGTATTGAGGATTGAAGATTGAGGATTGAGGATTGAGGATTGAGCATTGAGGACTGAGTGTTGAGGGTTGAGTGATGAGAATTGATGATTGTGGATAGAAGTTTGAAGATTGCAGATTGAGTATTGAGTATTGAAATCTGTGAATTAAGGATATTCTATTGAGGATTGAGGATTGACAACTGATTGTTGATGACTGAGGGCTGAAGATTGAGGATTCAGGTATGCGGATTCAGAATTGAGGTTCGAGGACTGAGGATTGAGGATTGAGGATTGAGAATTGAGGTTTGAGGATTGCGGATTGAGGATTGAAGATTGAGTATTCAGGATTGAGGATTGAGGATTGAGGATTGAGGATTGAGGGTTGAGGATTGAGAATTGAGGATTGCGGATTGAAGACTGAGCATTGAGGATTGAAGTTTGAGGATTGAGGATTGAGGATTGAGGATTGAGGATTGAAGATTGAGCATGAGGGCTGAGGGTTGAGGATTGAGGTTTGAGGACTGAGGACTGAGGGCTGAGTATTGATGATTGAGGTCTGAGGATTGAGGATTGAGGATTGAGAATTGAGTATTGAGGATTGAGGATTGAAGATAGAGGATTGGGTATTGATGATTGAAGAATGAGGATTGAGGATTGAGGATTCAGGATTGAGGATTGAAGAAAGAGTATTGAGGATTGAAGATTGAGGATTGGGGATTGAGGATTGAGGATTGAGGATTGAAGATTGAGGATGAGGGCTGAGGGTTGACGATTGAGGTTTGAGGACTGAGGGCTGAGGATTGAGGATTGAGAGTTGAGGATTGAGGATTGAGGATTGAGGATTGTGAATGAGGGCTCAGGGATGAGGATTGAGGTTTGAGTATAGAATCCTGAGAATTAAGGATATTCTATTGAGTATTGTGAATTGAGGATTGATGGTTGAGTATTGAGGATTGAGCATTGAGGATTGAGGATTGAGTATTGAAGATTGAGGATTGAAGATTGGGGATTGAGGATTGAGGATTGAGGATTGAAGATTGAGGATGAGGGCTGAGGGTTGACGATTGAGGTTTGAGGACTGAGGGCTGAGGATTGAGGATTGAGAGTTGAGGATTGAGGATTGATGATTGAGGATTGTAAATGAGGGCTCAGGGTTGAGGATTGAGGTTTGAGTATAGAATCCTGAGAATTAAGGATATTCTATTGAGTATTGAGAATTGAGGATGGATGGTTGAGTATTGAGGATTGAGGATTGGGGATTGAGGATTGAGAATTGAGGATTGAGGATTGAGGATTGAGGATTGTGAATGACGGCTCAGGGCTGAGGATTGAGGTTTGAGTATAGAATCCTGAGAATTCAGGATATTCTATTGAGTATTGAGAATTGAGGATTCATGGTTGAGTATTGAGGATTGAGGATTGAGGATTGAGGATTGAGTATTGAAGATTGAGGATTGATGGTTGAGGATTGAGGTTTGAGGATTCAGGATTGAGGATTGAGGATTGAAGATTGAGTATTCAGGATTGAGGTTTGAGGATTGAGGATTGAGTATTGAGGATTGAGTATTGAGGATTGAAGATTGAGGATTGGGGACTGAGTGTTGAAGATTGAGTATTGAGGATTGAGTATTGAGGATTGAGGATTGAGGATTGAAGATTCAGTATTGAGGATTGAAGATTGAGGATTGAGGATTGAGGATTGAGCATTGAGGCCTGAGTGTTGAGGGTTGAGTGATGAGAATTGATGATTGTGGATAGAAGTTTGAAGATTGCAGATTGAGTATTGAGTATTGAAATCTGTGAATTAAGGATATTCTATTGAGGATTGAGGATTGACAACTGATTGTTGATGACTGAGGGCTGAAGATTGAGGATTCAGGTATGTGGATTCAGAATTGAGGTTCGAGGACTGAGGATTGAGGATTGAGGATTGAGAATTGAGGTTTGAGGATTGAGGATTGAGGATTGAAGATTGAGTATTCAGGATTGAGGATTGAGGATTGAGGATTGAGGATTGAGGGTTGAGGATTGAGAATTGAGGATTGCGGATTGAAGACTGAGCATTGAGGATTGAAGTTTGAGGATTGAGGATTGAGGATTGAGGATTGAGGATTGAAGATTGAGCATGAGGGCTGAGGGTTGAGGATTGAGGTTTGAGGACTGAGGACTGAGGGCTGAGGATTGAGAATTGAGGATTGAGGATTGACGATTGAAGATTGAGGATTGGGTATTGAGGATTGAGGAATGAGGATTGAGGATTGAGGATTGGGGATTGAAGATTGAGGATTGAGGATTGAAGATTGAGGATTGGGTATTGAGGATTGAAGAATGAGGAATGAGGATTGAGGATTGAGGATTGAGGATTGAAGAAAGAGTGTTGAGGATTGAAGATTGAGGATTGGGGATTGAGGATTGAGGATTGAAGATTGAGGATGAGGGCTGAGGGTTGAGGATTGCGGTTTGAGGACTGAGGGCTGAGGATTGAGGATTGAGGATTGAGGATTGAGGATGAGGGCTGAGGGTTGAGGATTGAGGATTAAGAATTGAGGATTGAGGATTGAGGACTGAAGATTGAGGATTGGGTGTTGAGGATTGAATAATGAGGATTGAGGCTTGCGGATTGAGGATTGAGGATTGAAGAAAGAGTATTGAGGATTGAAGGTTGAGGATTGAGGATTGAGGATTGAGTATTGAGGATTGAAGGTTGAGGATTGGGGATTGAGGATTGAGGATTGAGGATTGAAGATTGAGGATGTGGGCTGAGGGTTGAGGATTGAGGTTTGAGGACTGAGGGCTGAGGATTGAGGATTGAGAATTGAGGATTGAGGATTGAGGATTGAGGATTGTGAATGAGGGCTCAGGGTTGAGGATTGAGGTTTGAGTATAGATCCCTGAGAATTCAGGATATTCTATTGAGTATTGAGAATTGAGGATTGATGGTTGAGTATTGAAGATTGAGGATTGAGGATTGAGGATTGAGTATTGAAGATTGAGGATTGATGATTGAGGATTGAGGATTGAGGATTGTGAATGAGGGCTCAGGGTTGAGGATTGAGGTTTGAGTATAGATCCCTGAGAATTCAGGATATTCTATTGAGTATTGAGAATTGAGGATTGATGGTTGAGTATTGAGGATTGAGGATTGAGGATTTAGGATTGAAGATTGAGTATTCAGGATTGAGTATTGAGGATTGAGGATTGAGGATTGAGGATTGAGGATTGAGTATTGAGTATTGAAGATTGAGAATTGGGGACTGAGGATTGAAGGTTGAGGATTGAGGATTGAGTATTGAGGATTGAGGATTGAGGATTGAAGATTCAGTATTGAGGATTGAAGATTGAGAATTGAGGATTGAGGATTGAGCATTGAGGACTGAGTGTTGAGGGTTGAGTGATGAGAATTGATGATTGTGGATAGAGTTTTGAAGATTGCATATTGAGTATTGAGTATTGAAAACTGTGAATTGAGGATATTCTATTGAGGATTGAGGATTGACAACTGATTGTTGATGACTGAGGGCTGAAGATTGAGGATTCAGGAATGCGGATTCAGAATTGAGGTTCGAGGTCTGAGGATTGAGGATTGAAGATTGAGTATTGAGGATTGAAGATTCAGGATTGAGGATTGTGGATTGAGGATTGACTATGAGGGCTGAGGGTTGAGGATTGAGGTTTGAGGACTGAGGACTGAGGATTGAGGATTGAGAATTGAGGATTGAGGATTGAGGATTGAAGATTGAGGATTGGGTATTGAGGATTGAAGAATGAGGATTGAGGATTGAGGATTGTGGATTGAGGATTGAGGATTGAGGATTGAGGATTGAAGATGGAGTATTGGGGATTAAAGATTGAGAATTGAGGATTGAGGCTTGATGATTGAGGATTTAAGATTGAGGATTGGGGACTGAGTGTTGAGGGTTGAGTGATGAGAATTGATGTTTGTGGATAGAGATTTGAAGATTGCAGGTTGAGTATTGAGTATTGAAAGGTGTGAATTGATGATATTCTGTTGAGGATTGAGGATTCAGGATTGAAGATTGAGGATTGGGGACTGAGTGTTGAGGGTTGCGTGATGAGAATTGATGTTTGTGGATAGATATTTGAAGATTGCAGACTGAGTATTGCGTATTGAAAACTCTGAACTGAGGACATTCTATTGAGGATTGAGGATTGACAACTGATTGTTGAGGACTGAGTGCTGAAGATTGAGGATTCAGGATTTAGGATTCAGGATTGTGGTTTGAGGACTGAGGATTGAGGATTGAGGATTGAGGTTTGAGGATTGAGGATTGAAGATTGAGGATTGAGTATTGAGGATTGAACATTGAGGTTTGAGGATTGAGGATTGGGGATTGAGGATTGGGGATTGAAGATTGAATATTGATGATTGAAGGTTGAGGATTGAGGATTGAGGGCTGTGGATTGAGGACGAGGACTGAGGGCTGAGTATTGATGTTTGATGTCTGAGGATTGAGGATTGAGGATTGAGAATTGAGTATTGAGTATTGAGGATTGAGGATTGTGGATTGAAGATTCAGTATTGAGGATTGAAGATTGAGAATTGAGGATTGAGGATTGAGCATTGAGGACTGAGTGTTGAGGTTTGAGTGATGAGAATTGATGATTGTGGATAGTGGTTTGAAGATTGCGGATTGAGTATTGAGTTTTGAAAACTGCGAATTGAGGATATTCTATTGAGGATTGAGGATTGACAACTGATTGTTGATGACTGAGGGCTGAAGATTGAGGATTCAGGAATGCGGATTCAGAATTGAGGTTCGAGGACTGAGGATTGAGGATTGGGGATTGAGAATTGAGGATTGAGGATTGAGGATTGAAGATTGAGGATTGGGTATTGAGGATTGAAGAATGAGGATTGAGGATTGAGGATTGAGGATTGAAGATTGAGGATTGAGGATTGGGTATTGAGGATTGAACAATGAGGATTGAGGTTTGAGGATTGAGGATTGAAGATTGAGGATTGAGGATTGAGGATTGAGGGTTGAGGATTGAGGATTGAGGATTGAGGATTGAAGAATGAGGATTGAGGATTGAGGATTGAGGATTGAGGATTGAAGATTGAGGATTGGGTATTGAGGATTGAAGAATGAGGAATGAGGATTGAGGATTGAGGATTGAGGATTGAAGAAAGAGTGTTGAGGATTGAAGATTGAGGATTTGGGATTGAGGATTGAGGATTGAGGATTGAAGATTGAGGATGAGGGCTGAGGGTTGAGGATTGCGGTTTCAGGACTGAGGGCTGAGGATTGAGGATTGAGGATTGAGGATGAGGGCTGAGGGTTGAGGATTGAGGATTGAGAATTGAGGATTGAGGATTGAGGACTGAAAATTGAGGATTGGGTGTTGAGGATTGAATAATGAGGATTGGGGCTTGCGGATTGAGGATTGAGGATTGAAGAAAGAGTATTGGGGATTGAAGGTTGAGGATTGAGGATTGAGGATTGAGTATTGAGGATTGAAGATTGAGGATTGGGGATTGAGGATTTAGGATTGAGGATTGAAGATTGAGGATGAGGTCTGAGGGTTGAGGATTGAGGTTTGAGGACTGAGGGCTGAGGATTGAGGATAGAGAATTGAGGATTGAGGATTGAGGATTGAGGATTGTGAATGAGGGCTCAGGGTTGAGGATTGAGGTTTGAGTATAGAATCCTGAGAATTCAGGATATTATATTGAGTATTGAGAATTGAGGATTGATGTTTGAGTATTGAGGATTGAGGATTGAGGATTGAGGATTGAGTATTGAAGATTGAGGATTGATGATTGAGGATTGAGGATTGAGGATTGAAGATTGAGTATTCAGGATTGAGGGTTGAGGATTTAGGATTGAGGATTGAGGATTGAGTATTGAGGATTGAAGATTGAGGATTGGGGACTGAGGATTGAAGATTGAGGATTGAGGATTGAGTATTGAGGATTGAGGATTGAGGATTGTTGATTGAAGATTCAGTATTGATGATTGAAGATTGAGAATTGAGGATTGAGGATTGAGCATTGAGGACTGAGTGTTGAGGTTTGAGTGATGAGAATTGATGAATGTGGATAGTGGTTTGAAGATTGCAGATTGAGTATTGAGTATTGAAAACTGCGAACTGAGGATATTCTATTGAGGATTGAGGATTGAAAACTGATTGTTGATGACTGAGGGCTGAAGATTGAGGATTCAGGAATGCGGATTCAGAATTGAGGTCCGAGGACTGAGGATTGAGGATTGAGGATTGAGAATTGAGGATCGAGGATTGAGGATTGAAGATTGAGGATTGGGTATTGAGGATTGAAGAATGAGGATTGAGGATTGAGGATTGAGGATTGAGGATTGAGGATTGACTATGAGGGCTGAGGGTTGAGGATTGAGGTTTGAGGACTGAGGACTGAGGATTAAGGATTGAGAATTGAGGATTGAGGATTGAGGATTGAAGATTGAGGATTGGGTATTGAGGATTGAAGAATGAGGATTGAGGATTGAGGATTGTGGATTGAGGATTGAGGATTGAGGATTGAGGATTGAAGATTGAGTATTGGGGATTAAAGATTGAGAATTGAGGATTGAGGCTTGATGATTGAGGATTTAAGATTGAGGATTGGGGACTGAGTGTTGAGGGTTGAGTGATGAGAATTGATGTTTGTGGATAGAGATTTGAAGATTGCAGGTTGAGTATTGAGTATTGAAAAGTGTGAATTGATGATATTCTATTGAGGATTGAGGATTCAGGATTGAAGACTGAGGATTGGGGACTGAGTGTTGAGGGTTGCGTGATGAGAATTGATGTTTGTGGATAGATATTTGAAGATTGCAGACTGAGTATTGCGTATTGAAAACTCTGAACTGAGGATATTCTATTGAGGATTGAGGATTGACAACTGATTGTTGAGGACTGAGTGCTGAAGATTGAGGATTCAGGATTGAGGATTCAGGATTGTGGTTTGAGGACTGAGGATTGAGGATTGAGGATTGAGGTTTGAGGATTGAGGATTGAAGATTGAGGATTGAGTATTGAGGATTGAACATTGAGGTTTGAGGATTGAGGTTTGGGGATTGAGGATTGAGGATTGAAGATTGAATATTGATGATTGAAGGTTGAGGATTGAGGATTGAGGGCTGCGGATTGAGGACGAGGACTGAGGGCTGAGTATTGATGTTTGAGGTCTGAGGATTGAGGATTGAGGATTGAGAATTGAGTATTGAGGATTGAGGATTGAAGATAGAGGATTGGGTATTGATGATTGAATAATGAGGATTGAGGATTGAAGATTGAGGATTGAGGATTGAAGAAAGAGTATTGAAGATTGAAGATTGAGGATTGAGGATTGAGGATTGAGGATTGAGGATTGAAGATTGAGGATGAGGGCTGAGGGTTGACGATTGAGGTTTGAGGACTGAGGGCTGAGGATTGAGGATTGATAGTTGAGGATTGAGGATTGAGGATTGAGGATTGTGAATGAGGGCTCAGGGATGAGGATTGAGGTTTGAGTATAGAATCCTGAGAATTAAGGATATTCTATTGAGTATTGAGAATTGAGGATTGATGGTTGAGTATTGAGGATTGAGGATTGGGGATTGAGGATTGAGAATTGAGGATTGAGGATTGAGGATTGAGGATTGTGAAAGAGGGCTCAGGGCTGAGGATTGAGGTTTGAGTATAGAATCCTGAGAATTCAGGATATTCTATTGAGTATTGAGAATTGAGGATTGATGGTTGAGTATTGAGGATTGAGGATTGAGGATTGAGGATTGAGTATTGAAGATTGAGGATTGATGGTTGAGGATTGAGGTTTGAGGATTGAGGATTGAGGATTGAGGATTGAAGATTGAGTATTCAGGATTGAGGTTTGAGGATTGAGGATTGAGTATTGAGGATTGAGTATTGAGGATTGAAGATTGAGGATTGGGGACTGAGTGTTGAAGATTGAGTATTGAGGATTGAGTATTGAGGATTGAGGATTGAGGATTGAAGATTCAGTATTGAGGATTGAAGATTGAGGATTGAGGATTGAGGATTGAGCATTGAGGACTGAGTGTTGAGGGTTGAGTGATGAGAATTGATGATTGTGGATAGAAGTTTGAAGATTGCAGATTGAGTATTGAGAATTGAAATCTGTGAATTAAGGATATTCAATTGAGGATTGAGGATTGACAACTGATTGTTGATGACTGAGGGCTGAAGATTGAGGATTCAGGAATGCGGATTCAGAATTGAGGTTCGAGGACTGAGGATTGAGGATTGAGGATTGAGAATTGAGGTTTGAGGATTGAGGATTGAGGATTGAAGATTGAGTATTCAGGATTGAGGATTGAGGATTGAGGATTGAGGATTGAGGGTTGAGGATTGAGGATTGAGGATTGAGGATTGAGGATTGAAGATTGAGTATTCAGGATTGAGGTTTGAGGATTGAGGATTGAGTATTGAGGATTGAGGATTGGGGATTGAGGATTGAGAATTGAGGATTGAGGATTGAGGATAGAGGATTGAGTATTGAGGATTGAGGATTGAGGATTGAAGATTGAGTATTCAGGATTGAGGTTTGAGGATTGAGGATTGAGTATTGAGGATTGAGGATTGGGGATTGAGGATTGAGAATTGAGGATTGAGGATTGAGGATTGAGGATCGTGAATGAGGGCTCAGGGCTGAGGATTGAGGTTTGAGTATAGAATCCTGATAATTCAGGATATTCTATTGAGTATTGAGAATTGAGGATTGATGGTTGAGTATTGAGGATTGAGGATTGAGGAGTGAGGATTGAGGATTGAAGATTGAGGATTGGGTATTGAGGATTGCAGAATGAGGATTGAGGATTGAGGATTGTGGATTGAGGATTGAGGATTGAGGATTGAGGATTGAAGATTGAGTATTGGGTATTAAAGATTGAGAATTGAGGATTGAGGCTTGATGATTGAGGATTTAAGATTGAGGATTGGGGACTGAGTGTTGAGGGTTGAGTGATGAGAATTGATGTTTGTGGATAGAGATTTGAAGATTGCAGGTTGAGTATTGAGTATTGAAAGGTGTGAATTGATGATATTCTATTGAGGATTGAGGATTCAGCATTGAAGATTGAGGATTGGGGACTGAGTGTTGAGGGTTGCGTGATGAGAATTGATGTTTGTGGATAGAGATTAGAAGATTGCAGATTGAGTATTGAGTATTGAAATCTGTGAATTAAGGATATTCTATTGAGGATTGAGGATTGACAACTGATTGTTGATGACTGAGGGCTGAAGATTGAGGATTCAGGAATGCGGATTCAGAATTGAGGTTCGAGGACTGAGGATTTAGGATTGAGGATTGAGAATTGAGGTTTGAGGATTGAGGATTGAGGATTGAAGATTGAGTATTCAGGATTGAGGATTGAGGATTGAGGATTGAGGATTGAGGATTGAGTGTTGAGGATTGAGGATTGAGGATTGAAGATTGAGTATTGAGGATTGAAGATTGAGGATTGGGTATTGAGGATTGAGGATTGAGGATTGAAGATTGAGGATGAGGTCTGAGGGTTGAGGATTGAGGTTTGAGGACTGAGGGCTGAGGATTGAGGATTGAGAATTGACGATTGAGGATTGAGGATTGAGGATTGTGAATGAGGGCTCAGGGCTGAGGATTGAGGTTTGAGTATAGAACCCTGAGAATTCAGGATATTCTATTGAGTATTGAGAACTGAGGATTGATGGTTGTGTATTGAGGAGTGAGGATTGGGGATTGAGGATTGAGTATTGAAGATTGAGGATAGATGATTGAGGATTGAGGATTGAGGATTGAGGATTGAGGATTGAGGATTGAAGATTGAGTATTCAGGATTGAGGGTTGAGGATTGAGGATTGAGGATTGAAGATTGAGTATTGAGGATTGAAGATTGAGGATTGGGGACTGAGGATTGAAGATTGAGGATTGAGGATTGAGTATTGAGGATTGAGGATTGTGGATTGAAGATTCAGTAATGAGGATTGAAGATTGAGAATTGAGGATTGAGGATTGAGCATTGAGGACTGAGTGTTGAGGGTTGAGTGATGAGAATTGATGATTGTGGATAGAGGTTTGAAGATTGCAGATTGAGTATTGAGTATTGAAAACTGTGAATTGAGGATATTCTATTGAGGATTTAGGATTGACAACTGATTGTTGATGACTGAGAGCTGAAGATTGAGGATTCAGGAATGAGGATTCAGAATTGAGTATTCAGAATTGAGGTTTGAGGACCGAGGATTGAGGGTTGAGGATTGAGTATTGAAGATTGAAGATTGAGGATTGAGGATTGAGGATTGAAGATTGAGGATTGGGTATTGAGGATTGATGAATGAGGATTGAGCATTGATGATTTAGGATTGAGGATTGAGGATTGAAGATTGAGGATTGGGTATTGAGGATTGAGGAATGAGGATTGAGGATTGAGGATTGAGGATTGAGGATCGAAGATTGTGTATTGAGGATTGAAGATTGACGATTGAGGATTGAGGATTGACGATTGAACATTGAGGACTGAGTGTTGAGGGTTGAGTAATGGGAATTGTTGTTTGTGGACAGAGGTTTGAAGATTGCAGATTGAGCATAGAGTATTGAAAACTATGAATTGAGGATATTCTATGGAGGATTGAGGATTGACAACTGATTGTTGATGACTGAGGTCTGAAGATTGAGGATTCAGGATTGAGGATTCAGCATTGAGGTTTGAGCACTGAGGATTGAGGATGGAGGATTGAGGAATGTGGATTGAGGGTTGTGGATTGAGGACGAGGACTGAGGTTTGAGTATTGATGTTTGAGGTCTGAGGATAGAGGATTGAGGATTGAGAATTGAGGATTGAGGATTCAGGATTGAAGATTGAGGATTGGGTATTGATTATTGAAGAATGAGGATTGAGGATTGAGGATTGTGGATTGAGGATTGAGGGTTGAGTATTGAAGATTGAGGTTTGAGGACTGAGGATTGAGGGTTGAGGATTGAGAATTGAGGATTGAAGGTTGAGTATTCAGGATTGGAGATTGACGATTGAGGATTGAGGACCGATGATTGAGGATTGAGGATTAAGGCTTGAGGATTGAGGATTGAGGACTGAAGACTGAGTATTGAGGATTGAAGATTGAGTATTGAGTATTGAAGGTTGAGGACTGAGGATTGAGGATTGAGGATTCAGGATTGAGGATTCAGAATTGAGGTTTGAGGACTGAGGATTGAGGATTGAGGATTGAGGAATGAGGATTGAAGATTGAGGAATGCGGATTGAGGGTTGTGGATTGAGGACGAGGACTGAGGTTTGAGTATTGATGTTTGAGGTCTGAGGATAGAGGATTGAGGATTGAGAATTGAGGATTGAGGATTCAGGATTGAAGATTGAGGATTGGGTATTGATTATTGAAGAATGAGGATTGAGGATTGAGAATTGAGGATTGAGTATTGAGGATTGAGTATTGAGGATTGAATATTGAGGATTGAGGAATGAGGATTGAAGATTCAGGACTGAGTGTTGATGGTTGAGTGATGAGAACTGATGTTTGTGGATTGAGATTTGAAGATTGAAGAATGGGGATTGAGAATTGAAATCTGTGAATTGAGGATATTCTATTGAGGATTAAGGATTGACAAGTGATTTTTGAGGACTGAGAGCTGAAGATTGAGGATTCAGGATCGAGGATTCGGGATTGAGGATTGAGGATTGAGGATTGTGGATTGAGGATTGAAGGTTGAGTATTCAGGATTGGAGATGGACGATTGAGGATTGAGGACCGAGGACTGACGATTGAGGATTGAAGATTGAGTATTGAGGATTGAAGATTGAGTATTGAGGATTGTGGACTGAGGATTGAGGATTGAAGGTTGAGGATTGGGGACTGAGTGTTGAGGGTTGAGTCATGAGAACTGATGTTTGTGGATAGAGGTTTGAAGATTGCAGGTTGAGTATTGAGTATTGAGACCTGTGAATTGAGGATATTCTATTGAGGATTGAGGACTGACAACTGATTGTTGAGGACTGTGGGCTGAAGATCGAGGATTCAGGATTGAGGATTCAGAATTGAGGTTTTAGGACTGAGGATTGATGGTTGAAGATTGAGTATTGAAGATTGAAGATTGACGATTGAGGATTGAGAATTGAGGATTGAGGATTGAGGATTGAGCATTGAAGACTGAGTATTGAGGATTGAAGGTTGAGGATTGTGGATTGAGGATTGAGAATTGAGGATTGAATATTGAGGATTGGGGACTGAGTGTTGAGGGTTGAGTGATGAGAATTGATGTTTGCGGATAGAGATTTGAAGATTGCAGGTTGAGTATTGAGTATTGAGACCTGTGAATTGAGGATATTCTATTGAGGATTGAGGATTGACTACTGATTGCTGAGGACTGAGGGCTGAAGATTGAGGATTCAGGATTGAGGATTCAGAATTGAGGTTTGAGGACAGAGGATTGAGGATTGAAGTTTGAGTATTGAGGATTGAAGATTGAGGATTGCGGATTGTCGTCTGAGGATTGAGGATGAGGGCTGAGGGTTGAGGATTGAGGTTTGAGGACTGAGGACTGAGGGTTCAGGACTGAGAGTTGAAGACTGAGTGTTGAGGATTGAAGGTTGAGGATTGAGGATTGAGAATTGAGGATTGAGGATGGGGGCTGAGGGTTGAGGATTGAGGTTAGACGACTGAGGACTGAGGATTGAGGATTGAGAATTGATGATTGAGGATTGAGGATTGAAGATTGAGGATTGGGTATCGAGGATTGAAGAATGAGGATTGAGGATTGAGGATTGAGCATTGAGGATTGAAGATTGAGTATTGAGGATTGAAGATTGACGATTGAGGATTGAGAATTGAGGATTGAGGATTGAGGATTGAGCATTGAAGACTGAGTATTGAGGATTGAATGTTGAGGATTGTGGACTGAGCATTGAGAATTGAGGATTGAATATTGAGGTTTGGGGACTGAGTGTTGAGGGTTGAGTGATGAGAATTGATGTTTGTGGATAGAGATTTGAAGATTGCAGATTGAGTATTGAGTAATGAAAACTGTGAATTGATGATATTCTATTGAGGATTGAGGATTGACAACTGATGGTTGAGGATTGAGGATTGAAGATTGAGGATTGAGGGTTGAGGGTTGTGGATTGAGCACGAGGTCTCAGGGATGAGTATTGACGTTTGATTTCTGAGGATTGAGGATTGAGGATTGAGAATTGAGGATTGAGGAATGAGGATTGAAGATTGAGGATTGGGAATTGAGGATTGAAGAATGAGGATTGAGGATTGAGGATTGAGTATTGAGGATTGAAGATTGAGTATTGAGGATTGAAGATTGAGGATTGAGGATTGGGTATTGAAGATTGAGGATTTGGGACTGAGGAATGAAGATTGAGGATTGATGATTGAGCATTGAGGATTGAGGATTGAGTATTGAGGATTGAAGATTGACGATTCTGGACTGAGCATTGAGAATTGAGGATTGAAGATTGAGGATTGGGGACTGAGTGTTGAGGGCTGTGCGATGAGAATTGATGTTTGTGGATAGAGATTTGAAGATTGCAGGTTGTGTATTGAGCATTGAGTCCTGTGAATTGAGGATACTCTATTGAGGATTGAGGATTGACACCTGATTGTTGAGGACTGCGAGCTGAAGTTTGAGGATTCAGGATTCAGGATTCAGGATTGAAGTTTGAGGACTGAGGATTAAAGATCGAGGATTGAGGATTGAGGTTTGAGGATTGAGGATTGAAGGTTGAGGATTGGGTATTCAGGATTGAACATTGAGGATTGAGGATTGAGGATTGAGGATTGAGGATTGAAGATTGAGGACTGAGTGTTGAGGGTTGAGTGATGAGAATTGATGTTTGTGGATTGAGATTTGAAGATTGAAGAATGGGGATTGAGTATTGAAAACTGTGATTTGAGGATATTCTATTGAGGATTGAGGATTGACGATTGATTGTTGAGGACCGACGGTTGAAGACTGAGGATTCAGGATTGAGGATTCCGGATTGAGGTTTGAGGACTGAGGATTGAGAGTTGAGGATTGAGAATTGAGGATTGACGCTTGAGGATTGAGGATTTAGGATGGAGGATTGAAGACAGAGGACTGAGTATTGAGGATTGAGTGTTGAGAATTGATGTTTGAGGACTGAGATTTGATTATTGAATTTTGTGGATTGAGTACTGAACCATGAGAATTCAGGATATTCTATTGAGTATTGAGAACTCAGGATTGATGGTTGAGTATTAAGGATTGATAGTTGAGGGTTGTGTGTTGAATATTGCGGATTGAGCATTGAGGATTGAGGATTGAGGATTGAAGATTGAGGATTGGGGATTGAGGATTGGCGATTGAGGATTGAGTATTGAGGATTGAGAATTGAGGATTGAGGGTTGAGGATTCAGTATTGAGGATTGAATATTGAGGATTGAGGAATGAGGATTGAAGATTGAGGACTGAGTGTTGATGGTTGAGTGATGAGAACTGATGTTTGTGGATTGAGATTTGAAGATTGAAGAATGGGGATTGAGAATCGAAATCTGTGAATTGAGTATGTTCTATTGAGCATTAAGGATTGACAATTGACTTTTGAGGACTGAGGGCTGAAGATTGAGGATTCAGGATCGAGGATTCGGTATTGAGGTTTGAGGACTGAGGATTGAGGGTTGAGGATTGAGGATTGAGGATTGAGGATTGAGGATTGAGGATTGAAGATTGAGTATTGAGGATTGAAGAATGAGGATTGAGGATTGAGGATTGAGGATTGAGTATTGAGGATAGAAGATTGAGGACTGGGGACTGAGGATTGAAGATTGAGGATTGAGGATTGAGGATTGAGGATTGAGGTTTGAGGAACAGGAATTGAGGATTGAGGATTGAGGACTGAGGATTGACGATTGAGTATTGAAGATTGAGGACTGATTACTGTGGATTGATGATTGATGACTGAGGATTGAGGATTGAGGATTGAGGATTGAAGATTCAGTATTGAGGATTGATGATCGAGAATTGAGGATTGAGGATTGAACATTGAGGACTGAGCGTTCAGGATTGTTGAGGACTGAGGTCTGAAGATTGAGGACACAGGATTGAGGTTTCAGAATTGAGGTTTGAGGACAGAGGATCGAGGATTGAATATTGAGGATTAGGTATAGAGGATTGAAGAATGAGGATTGAGGATTGAGGGTTGAGGATTGAGGATTGAGGATTGAGGATTGAGGATTGAAGATTGAGTATTGAGGATTGAAGATTGAGGATTGAGGATTGAGGATTGAGGATTGAGGATTGAAGATTGAGGACTGATTATTGAAGATTGAGTATTGAGGAATGAAGATTGAGGATTGAGGATTGAGGATTGAGGATTGAGGATGAGGACTGAGGGTTGAGGATTCAGGTTTGAGGAACAGGAATTGAGGATTGAGGATTGAGGACTGAGGATTGACTATTGAGTATTGAAGATTGAGGACTGATTACTGAGGATTGATGATTGATGACTGAGGATTGAGGATTGAGGATTGAGGATTGAAGATTCAGTATTGAGGATTGAAGATCGAGAATTGAGGATTGAGGATTCAACATTGAGGACTGAGCGTTCAGGGTTTAGTGATGAGAATTGATGTTTGTGTATAGAGATTTGAAGATTGCAGATTGAGTATTGAGTATTGAAAACTGTGAATTGAGGATATTCTATTGGGGATTGAGGATTGACAACTGATTGTTGAGGACTGAGGGCTGGAGATTGAGGATGCAGGATTGAGGATTCAGAATTGAGGTTTGAGGACTGAGGATTGGGGATTGAATATTGAGTATTGAGGATTGAAGATTGAGGATTGAGGAATGAGGATTGAGTATTGAGGATGAGGGCTGAGGTTTGAGGATTGAGGTTTGAGGACTGAGGACTGAGGATTGAGGGTTGAGAATTGAGGATTGAGGATTGAGGATTGAAGATTGAGGATTGGGTATTGAGGATTAAAGGACGAGGATTGAGGATTGAGGATTGAGGATTGTGGATTGAGGATTGAAGGTTGAGTATTCATGATTGGAGATGGACGATTGAGGATTGAGGACCGAGGACTGACGATTGAGGATTGAAGATTGAGTATTGAGGATTGAAGATTGAGTATTGAGGATTGTGGACTGAGGATTGAGGATTGAAGGTTCAGGATTGGGGACTGAGGGTTGAGGGTTGAGTCATGAGAATTGATGTTTGTGGATAGAGGTTTGAAGATTGCAGGTTGAGTATTGAGTATTGAAATCTGTGAATTAAGGATATTCTATTGAGGATTGAGGATTGACAACTGATTGTTGATGACTGAGGGCTGAAGATTGAGGATTCAGGAATGCGGATTCAGAATTGAGGTTCGAGGACTGAGGATTTAGGATTGAGGATTGAGAATTGAGGTTTGAGGATTGAGGATTGAGGATTGAAGATTGAGTATTCAGGATTGAGGATTGAGGATTGAGGATTGAGGATTGAGGATTGAGTGTTGAGGATTGAGGATTGAGGATTGAAGATTGAGTATTGAGGATTGAAGATTGAGGATTGGGTATTGAGGATTGAGGATTGAGGATTGAAGATTGAGGATGAGGTCTGAGGGTTGAGGATTGAGGTTTGAGGACTGAGGGCTGAGGATTGAGGATTGAGAATTGACGATTGAGGATTGAGGATTGAGGATTGTGAATGAGGGCTCAGGGCTGAGGATTGAGGTTTGAGTATAGAACCCTGAGAATTCAGGATATTCTATTGAGTATTGAGAACTGAGGATTGATGGTTGTGTATTGAGGATTGAGGATTGGGGATTGAGGATTGAGTATTGAAGATTGAGGATAGATGATTGAGGATTGAGGATTGAGGATTGAGGATTGAGGATTGAGGATTGAAGATTGAGTATTCAGGATTGAGGGTTGAGGATTGAGGATTGAGGATTGAAGATTGAGTATTGAGGATTGAAGATTGAGGATTGGGGACTGAGGATTGAAGATTGAGGATTGAGGATTGAGTATTGAGGATTGAGGATTGTGGATTGAAGATTCAGTAATGAGGATTGAAGATTGAGAATTGAGGATTGAGGATTGAGCATTGAGGACTGAGTGTTGAGGGTTGAGTGATGAGAATTGATGATTGTGGATAGAGGTTTGAAGATTGCAGATTGAGTATTGAGTATTGAAAACTGTGAATTGAGGATATTCTATTGAGGATTTAGGATTGACAACTGATTGTTGATGACTGAGAGCTGAAGATTGAGGATTCAGCAATGAGGATTCAGAATTGAGTATTCAGAATTGAGGTTTGAGGACCGAGGATTGAGGGTTGAGGATTGAGTATTGAAGATTGAAGATTGAGGATTGAGGATTGAGGATTGAAGATTGAGGATTGGGTATTGAGGATTGATGAATGAGGATTGAGCATTGATGATTTAGGATTGAGGATTGAGGATTGAAGATTGAGGATTGGGTATTGAGGATTGAGGAATGAGGATTGAGGATTGAGGATTGAGGATTGAGGATCGAAGATTGTGTATTGAGGATTGAAGATTGACGATTGAGGATTGAGGATTGACGATTGAACATTGAGGACTGAGTGTTGAGGGTTGAGTAATGGGAATTGTTGTTTGTGGACAGAGGTTTGAAGATTGCAGATTGAGCATAGAGTATTGAAAACTATGAATTGAGGATATTCTATGGAGGATTGAGGATTGACAACTGATTGTTGATGACTGAGGTCTGAAGATTGAGGATTCAGGATTGAGGATTCAGCATTGAGGTTTGAGGACTGAGGATTGAGGATGGAGGATTGAGGAATGTGGATTGAGGGTTGTGGATTGAGGACGAGGACTGAGGTTTGAGTATTGATGTTTGAGGTCTGAGGATAGAGGATTGAGGATTGAGAATTGAGGATTGAGGATTCAGGATTGAAGATTGAGGATTGGGTATTGATTATTGAAGAATGAGGATTGAGGATTGAGGATTGTGGATTGAGGATTGAGGGTTGAGTATTGAAGATTGAGGTTTGAGGACTGAGGATTGAGGGTTGAGGATTGAGAATTGAGGATTGACGCTTGAGGATTGAGGATTGAGGATGGAGGATTGAAGACAGAGGACTGAGTATTGAGGATTGAGTGTTGAGAATTGATGTTTGAGGACTGAGATTTGATTATTGAATTTTGTGGATTGAGTATTGCACCATGAGAATTCAGGATATTCTATTGAGTATTGAGAACTGTGGATTGATGGTTGAGTATTGAGGATTGATGGTTGAGGGTTGTGTGTTGAATATTGCGGATTGAGCATTGAGGATTGAGGATTGAGGATTGAAGATTGAGGATTGGGGATTAAGGATTGGCGATTGAGGATTGATTACTGAGGATTGAGAATTGTGCATTGAGTATTGAGGATTGAGTATTGAGGATTGAATACTGAGGATTGAGGAATGAGGATTGAAGATTGAGGACTGAGTGTTGATGGTTGAGTGACGAGAACTGATGTTTGTGGATTGAGATTTGAAGATTGAAGAATGGGGATTGAGTATTGAAATCAGTGAATTGAGGATATTCTATTGAGGATTAAGGATTGACAATTGATTTTTGAGGACTGAGAGCTGAAGATTGAGGATTCAGGATCGAGGATTTGGGATTGAGGTTTGAGGAATGAGGATTGAGGGTTGAAGATTGAGTATTGAGTATTGAAAATTGAGGATTGAGGATTGAGAACTAAGGATTGGGGATGAGGGCTGAGTGTTGAGGATTGACGTTAGAGGACTGAGGACTGAGGGTTGAGGATTGAGAATTGAGGATTGAGGATTGAGGATTGAAGATTGAGGATTGGGTATTGAGGATTGAAGAATGAGGATTGAGGATTGAGGATCGAGGATTGAGGATTGAGGATTGAGGATTGAGGATTGAGGACTGAAGATTGAGTATTGAGGATTGAAGACTGATGATTGGGGATTGAGGATTGAGGATTGAGGATTGAAGATTGAGGATTGAAGATTGAGTATTGAGGATTGAAGACTGAGTATCGAGGATTGAATATTGAGGATTGAGGATTGAGGATTGAGGAGTGAATATTGAGTGTTGAGGATTGATGATAGAGGATTGAGGATTGAGGGTTGAGGATTGAGGACGAGGACTGACGGTTGAGGATTGAGGTTTGATGATTGAGGATTGAGGATTGAGGATTGAGAATTCAGGATTGAGGATTGAGGATTGAAGATTGAGGATTGGATATTGAATATTGAAGAGTGAGGATTGAGGATTGAGGATTGACGATTGAATATTGCAGAGTGAGTGTTGAGGATTGAAGATTGAGGATTGGGGATTGAGGATTGAGAATTGAGGATTGAGGATTGAAGATTGATGATTTGGGATTGAGGATTGACGTTTGAGGATTGTGTATTGAGGATTGAGAATTGAGGATTGATTATTGAAGATTGAGTATTGAGGATTGAAGATTGAGGATTGAGGATTGAGGATTGAGGATTGAGGATTGAGGGTGAGGGCTGAGGGTTGAGGATTGATGTTTCAGGACTGAGGACTGAGGATTGAGGATTGAGAATTGAGGATTGAGGATTGAGGATTGAAGAATGAGGATTGGGTATTGAGGATTGAAGAATGAGGATTGAGGATTGAGGGTTGAGGATTTAGGATTGAAGATTGAGGATTGAGGATTGAGGATTGAGGAGTGAATCTTGAGTGTTGAGGATTGATGATAGAGGATTGAGGATTGAGGGTTGAGGATTGAGGACGAGGACTGACGGTTGAGGATTGAGGTTTGATGATTGAGGATTGAGGCTTGAGGACTGAGGATTGAGGATTGAGGATTGAGTATTGAGGATTGAAGATTGAGGATTGATGATTGAGGATTGAAGATTGAGGACTGAGTGTTGAGGGTTGAGTGATGAGAATTGATGTTTGTGGATAGAGGTTTGAAGATTGAGGATTGGGTATTGAGGAGTGAAGCATGAGGATTGAGGATTGAGGACTGAGGATTGAGAATTGATGATTGAGGATTGAGGATTGAGGATTGAGGATTAGGGATTGAAGATTGAATATTGGGGATTGAGGATCGAAGAATGAGGATTGAGGATTGAGGATTGAGGATTGAGGATTGAAGACTGAGTATTGGGGATTGAGAATTGAGGATTGAGTATTGAAGATTGAGTATTGAGGATTGAAGATTGAAGATTGAGGATTGATGATTGAGGATTGAAGATTGAGGACTGAGTGATGAGGGTTGAGTGATGAGAATTCATGTTTGTGGATAGAGATTTGAAGATTGCAGATTGAGTATTGAGTAATGAAAACTGTGAATTGATGATATTCTATTGAGGATTGAGGATTGACAACTGATTGTTGAGGAGTGAGTGCTGAAGATTGAGGATGCAGGATTGAGGATTAAGGATTGAGGTTTGAGGCCTGAGGATTGAGGATTGAGAATTGAGGATTGAGGATTGAGGATTGAAGTTTGAGAATTGACGATTCAGGATTGAGGATTGAGCATTGAAGACTGAGTATTGAGGATTGAAGGTTGAGGATTGTGTATTGAGGATTGAGAATTGAGGATTGAATATTGAGGATTGGGGACTGAGTGTTGAGGGTTGAGTGATGAGAATTGATGTTTGTGGATAGAGATTTGAAGATTGCAGATTGAGTATTGAGTAATGAAAACTGTGAATTGATGATATTCTATTGAGGATTGAGGATTGACAACTGATTGTTGAGGAGTGAGGGCTGAAGATTGAGGATTCAGGATTGAGGATTAAGGATTGAGGATTGAGGATTGAAGATTGAGGATTGAGGGTTGAAGGTTGAGGATTGAGGATTGAGGATTGAGGATTGAGGATTAAAGATTGAGGATTGAGGATTGAGGATTGAAGATTGAGGATTTGGGATTGAGGATTGACGATTGAGGATTGAGTATTGAGGATTGAGAATTGAGGATTGATTATTGAAGATTGAGTATTGAGGATTGAAGATTGAGGATTGAGGATTGAGGATTGAGGATTGAGGATGAGGGCTGAGGGTTGAGGATTGAGGTTTCAGGACTGAGGACTGAGGATTGAGGATTGAGAATTGAGGATTGAGGATTGAGGATTGAAGATTGAGTATTGGGTATTGAGGATTGAAGAATGAGGATTGAAGATTGAGGGTTGAGGATTTAGGTTTGAATATTGAGGATTGAGGATTGAGGATTGAGGAGTGAATATTGAGTGTTGAGGATTGAAAATAGAGGATTGAGTATTGAGGGCTGATGATTGAGGACGAGCACTGACGGTTGAGGATTGAGGATTGAGGATTGAGTATTGAGAATTGAGAATTGAGGATGAGGACTGAGGGTTGAGGATTGAGGTTTGAGGAACAGGAATTGAGGATTGAGGATTGAGGACTGAGGATTGACGATTGAGCATTGAAGGTTGAGGATTGATTACTGAGGATTGAGGATTGAGGATTGAGGATTGAGGATTGAGGATTGAGGATTGAAGATTCAGTATTGAGGATTGAAGATTGAGAATTGAGGATTTTAGGATTGAACATTGAGAACTGAGAGTTCAGGGTTTAGTGATGAGAATTGATGTTTGTGGATAGAGATTTGAAGATTGCAGATTGAGTATTGAGTATTGAAAGCTGTGAATTGTGGGTATTCTATTGGGGATTGAGGATTGGCAACTGATTGTTGACGACTGAGGGTTGTAGATTGAGGATGCAGGATTGAGGATTCAGAATTGAGGTTTGAGGACTGAGGATTGCGGGTTGAAGATTGAGTATTGAGGATTGAAGATTGAGGATTGAGGATTGAGGATTGAGTATCGAGGATGAGGACTGAGGTTTGAGGATTGAGATTTGAGGACTGAGGACTGAGGATTGAGGGTTGAGAATTAGGGATTGAGGATTCAGGATTGAAGGTTGAGGATTGGGTATTGAGGATTGAAGGAAGAGGATTGAGGATTGAGGAATGAGGATTGAGGATTGAGGATTGAATATTGAGGATTGGGTATTGAGGATTGAAGAATGAGGATTGAGGATTGAGGATTGAGGATTGAGGGTTGTGGATTGAGGACGAGGACTGAGGTTTTAGTATTGATGTTTGAGGTCTGAGAATAGAGGATTGAGTATTGAGAATTGAGGATTGAGGATTGAGGATTGAAGATTGAGGATTGGGTATTGATTATTGAAGAATGAGGATTGAGGATTGAGGATTGTGGATTGAGGATTGAGAATTGTGTATTGAAGATTGAGAGTTGAGGATTGAGGATTGAAGATTGAGTATTGAGGATGATGATTGAGAATTGAGGATTGAGGATTGAAGATTGAGGATTGGGTATTGAGGATTGAAGAATGAGGATTGAGGATTGAGGACTGTGGATTGAGGATTGAGGATTGAGTATTGAAGATTGAGAATTGAGGATTGAGGATTGAAGATTGAGTATTGAGGATTGAAGATTGAGGATTGATGATTGAGGATTGAAGATTGAGGACTGAGTGATGAGGGTTGAGTGATGAGAATTCATGTTTGTGGATAGAGATTTGAAGATTGCAGATTGAGTATTGAGTAATGAAAACTGTGAATTGATGATATTCTATTGAGGATTGAGGATTGACAACTGATTGTTGAGGAGTGAGTGCTGAAGATTGAGGATGCAGGATTGAGGATTAAGGATTGAGGTTTGAGGCCTGAGGATTGAGGATTGAGAATTGAGGATTGAGGATTGAGGATTGAAGTTTGAGAATTGACGATTCAGGATTGAGGATTGAGCATTGAAGACTGAGTATTGAGGATTGAAGGTTGAGGATTGTGTATTGAGGATTGAGAATTGAGGATTGAATATTGAGGATTGGGGACTGAGTGTTGAGGGTTGAGTGATGAGAATTGATGTTTGTGGATAGAGATTTGAAGATTGCAGATTGAGTATTGAGTAATGAAAACTGTGAATTGATGATATTCTATTGAGGATTGAGGATTGACAACTGATTGTTGAGGAGTGAGGGCTGAAGATTGAGGATTCAGGATTGAGGATTAAGGATTGAGGATTGAGGATTGAAGATTGAGGATTGAGGGTTGAAGGTTGAGGATTGAGGATTGAGGATTGAGGATTGAGGATTAAAGATTGAGGATTGAGGATTGAGGATTGAAGATTGAGGATTTGGGATTGAGGATTGACGATTGAGGATTGAGTATTGAGGATTGAGAATTGAGGATTGATTATTGAAGATTGAGTATTGAGGATTGAAGATTGAGGATTGAGGATTGAGGATTGAGGATTGAGGATGAGGGCTGAGGGTTGAGGATTGAGGTTTCAGGACTGAGGACTGAGGATTGAGGATTGAGAATTGAGGATTGAGGATTGAGGATTGAAGATTGAGTATTGGGTATTGAGGATTGAAGAATGAGGATTGAAGATTGAGGGTTGAGGATTTAGGTTTGAATATTGAGGATTGAGGATTGAGGATTGAGGAGTGAATATTGAGTGTTGAGGATTGAAAATAGAGGATTGAGTATTGAGGGCTGATGATTGAGGACGAGCACTGACGGTTGAGGATTGAGGATTGAGGATTGAGTATTGAGAATTGAGAATTGAGGATGAGGACTGAGGGTTGAGGATTGAGGTTTGAGGAACAAGAATTGAGGATTGAGGATTGAGGACTGAGGATTGACGATTGAGCATTGAAGATTGAGGATTGATTACTGAGGATTGAGGATTGAGGATTGAGGATTGAGGATTGAGGATTGAGGATTGAAGATTCAGTATTGAGGATTGAAGATTGAGAATTGAGGATTTTAGGATTGAACATTGAGAACTGAGAGTTCAGGGTTTAGTGATGAGAATTGATGCTTGTGGATAGAGATTTGAAGATTGCAGATTGAGTATTGAGTATTGAAAGCTGTGAATTGTGGGTATTCTATTGGGGATTGAGGATTGGCAACTGATTGTTGACGACTGAGGGTTGTAGATTGAGGATGCAGGATTGAGGATTCAGAATTGAGGTTTGAGGACTGAGGATTGCGGGTTGAAGATTGAGTATTGAGGATTGAAGATTGAGGATTGAGGATTGAGGATTGAGTATCGAGGATGAGGACTGAGGTTTGAGGATTGAGATTTGAGGACTGAGGACTGAGGATTGAGGGTTGAGAATTAGGGATTGAGGATTCAGGATTGAAGGTTGAGGATTGGGTATTGAGGATTGAAGGAAGAGGATTGAGGATTGAGGAATGAGGATTGAGGATTGAGGATTGAATATTGAGGATTGGGTATTGAGGATTGAAGAATGAGGATTGAGGATTGAGGATTGAGGATTGAGGGTTGTGGATTGAGGACGAGGACTGAGGTTTTAGTATTGATGTTTGAGGTCTGAGAATAGAGGATTGAGTATTGAGAATTGAGGATTGAGGATTGAGGATTGAAGATTGAGGATTGGGTATTGATTATTGAAGAATGAGGATTGAGGATTGAGGATTGTGGATTGAGGATTGAGAATTGTGTATTGAAGATTGAGAGTTGAGGATTGAGGATTGAAGATTGAGTATTGAGGATGATGATTGAGAATTGAGGATTGAGGATTGAAGATTGAGGATTGGGTATTGAGGATTGAAGAATGAGGATTGAGGATTGAGGACTGTGGATTGAGGATTGAGGATTGAGTATTGAAGATTGAGAATTGAGGATTGAGGATTGAAGATTGAGTATTGAGGATTGAAGATTGAGGATTGATGATTGAGGATTGAAGATTGAGGACTGAGTGATGAGGGTTGAGTGATGAGAATTCATGTTTGTGGATAGAGATTTGAAGATTGCAGATTGAGTATTGAGTAATGAAAACTGTGAATTGATGATATTCTATTGAGGATTGAGGATTGACAACTGATTGTTGAGGAGTGAGTGCTGAAGATTGAGGATGCAGGATTGAGGATTAAGGATTGAGGTTTGAGGCCTGAGGATTGAGGATTGAGAATTGAGGATTGAGGATTGAGGATTGAAGTTTGAGAATTGACGATTCAGGATTGAGGATTGAGCATTGAAGACTGAGTATTGAGGATTGAAGGTTGAGGATTGTGTATTGAGGATTGAGAATTGAGGATTGAATATTGAGGATTGGGGACTGAGTGTTGAGGGTTGAGTGATGAGAATTGATGTTTGTGGATAGAGATTTGAAGATTGCAGATTGAGTATTGAGTAATGAAAACTGTGAATTGATGATATTCTATTGAGGATTGAGGATTGACAACTGATTGTTGAGGAGTGAGGGCTGAAGATTGAGGATTCAGGATTGAGGATTAAGGATTGAGTATTGAGGATTGAAGATTGAGGATTGAGGGTTGAAGGTTGAGGATTGAGGATTGAGGAATGAGGATTGAGGATTAAAGATTGAGGATTGAGGATTGAGGATTGAAGATTGAGGATTTGGGATTGAGGATTGACGATTGAGGATTGAGTATTGAGGATTGAGAATTGAGGATTGATTATTGAAGATTGAGTATTGAGGATTGAAGATTGAGGATTGAGGATTGAGGATTGAGGATTGAGGATGAGGGCTGAGGGTTGAGGATTGAGGTTTCAGGACTGAGGACTGAGGATTGAGGATTGAGAATTGAGGATTGAGGATTGAGGATTGAAGATTGAGTATTGGGTATTGAGGATTGAAGAATGAGGATTGAAGATTGAGGGTTGAGGATTTAGGTTTGAATATTGAGGATTGAGGATTGAGGATTGAGGAGTGAATATTGAGTGTTGAGGATTGAAAATAGAGGATTGAGTATTGAGGGCTGATGATTGAGGACGAGCACTGACGGTTGAGGATTGAGGATTGAGGATTGAGTATTGAGAATTGAGAATTGAGGATGAGGACTGAGGGTTGAGGATTGAGGTTTGAGGAACAAGAATTGAGGATTGAGGATTGAGGACTGAGGATTGACGATTGAGCATTGAAGATTGAGGATTGATTACTGAGGATTGAGGATTGAGGATTGAGGATTGAGGATTGAGGATTGAGGATTGAAGATTCAGTATTGAGGATTGAAGATTGAGAATTGAGGATTTTAGGATTGAACATTGAGAACTGAGAGTTCAGGGTTTAGTGATGAGAATTGATGCTTGTGGATAGAGATTTGAAGATTGCAGATTGAGTATTGAGTATTGAAAGCTGTGAATTGTGGGTATTCTATTGGGGATTGAGGATTGGCAACTGATTGTTGACGACTGAGGGTTGTAGATTGAGGATGCAGGATTGAGGATTCAGAATTGAGGTTTGAGGACTGAGGATTGCGGGTTGAAGATTGAGTATTGAGGATTGAAGATTGAGGATTGAGGATTGAGGATTGAGTATCGAGGATGAGGACTGAGGTTTGAGGATTGAGATTTGAGGACTGAGGACTGAGGATTGAGGGTTGAGAATTAGGGATTGAGGATTCAGGATTGAAGGTTGAGGATTGGGTATTGAGGATTGAAGGAAGAGGATTGAGGATTGAGGAATGAGGATTGAGGATTGAGGATTGAATATTGAGGATTGGGTATTGAGGATTGAAGAATGAGGATTGAGGATTGAGGATTGAGGATTGAGGGTTGTGGATTGAGGACGAGGACTGAGGTTTTAGTATTGATGTTTGAGGTCTGAGAATAGAGGATTGAGTATTGAGAATTGAGGATTGAGGATTGAGGATTGAAGATTGAGGATTGGGTATTGATTATTGAAGAATGAGGATTGAGGATTGAGGATTGTGGATTGAGGATTGAGAATTGTGTATTGAAGATTGAGAGTTGAGGATTGAGGATTGAAGATTGAGTATTGAGGATGATGATTGAGAATTGAGGATTGAGGATTGAAGATTGAGGATTGGGTATTGAGGATTGAAGAATGAGGATTGAGGATTGAGGACTGTGGATTGAGGATTGAGGATTGAGTATTGAAGATTGAGAATTGAGGATTGAGGATTGAAGATTGAGTATTGAGGATTGAAGATTGAGGATTGAGGATTGAGGATTGAAGAGTGAGGACTGAGTGTTGAGGTTTGAGTGATGAGAATTGATGTTTGTGGATTGAGATTTGAAGATTGAAGAATGGGGACTGAGTATTGAAAACTGTGATTTGAGGATATTCTATTGAGGATTGAGGATTGACAATTGATTGTTGAGGACCGACGGCTGAAGATTGAGGATTCAGGATTGAGGATTCCGGATTGAGGTTTGAGGACTGAGGATTGAGGGTTGAGGATTGAGGATTGAGTATTGAGGGTTGAGGATTTAAGATTGAGTATTGAGGATTGAAGATTGAGGATTGAGGATTGAGGATTGAAGATTGAGGACTGAGTGTTGAGGGTTGAGTGATGAGAATTGATGTTTGTGGATAGAGATTTGAAGATTGCAGATTGAGTATTGAGTAATGAAAGCTGTGAATTGGTGACATTCTATTGAGGATTGAGGATTGACAACTGATTGTATAGGACTGAGGGCTGAAGATTGAGGATTCAGGATTGAGGACTCAGCATTGAGGTTTGAGGACTGAGGATTGAGGATTGGGGACTGAGGAATGAGGATCCAAGATTGAGGATTGAGGATTGAGCGTTGTGGATTGAGGACGAGGACTGAGGTTTGAGTATTGATGTTTGAGGTCTGAGAATAGAGGATTGAATATTGAGAACTGAGGATTGAGGATTGAGGGTTGAAGATTGAGGATTGGGTATTGACTATTGAAGAATGAGGATTGAGGATTGAGGATTGTGGATTGAGGATTGAGGATTGAGTATTGAAGATTGAGAGTTGAGGATTGAGGATTGAAGATTGAGTATTGAGGATTGAAGATTGAGGATTGAGGATTGAGGATTGAAGATTGAGGACTGAGTGTTGAGGGTTGAGTGATGAGAATTGATGTTTGTGGATTGAGATTTGAAGATTGAAGAATGGGGATTGGGTATTGAAAACTGTGATTTGAGGATATTCTATTGAGGATTGAGAATTGACAATTGATTGTTGAGGACCGACGGCTGAAGATTGAGGATTCAGGATTGAGGATTCCGGATTGAGGTTTGAGGACTGAGGATTGAGGGTTGAGCATTGAGAATTGAGGATTGACGCTTGAGGATTGAGGATTGAGGATTGAAGATTGAGGATTGGGTATTGAGGATTGAAGGACGAGGATTGAGGATTGAGGATTGAGGATTGAGGATTGAGGATTGAAGGTTGAGTATTCAGGATTGGAGATTGACGATTGAGGATTGAGGACCGATGATTGAGGATTGAGGATTGAGGCTTGAGGATTGAGGATTGAGGACTGAAGACTGAGTATTGAGGATTGAAGATTGAGTATTGAGTATTGAAGGTTGAGGATTGAGGATTGAGTGTTGAAGATTGAGGATTGAGGACTGAGGATTGAGGATTGATGATTGAGGATTGAGGATTGAGGATTGAGGATTAGGGATTGAAGATTGAATATTGGGTATTGAGGATTGAAGAATGAGGATTGAGGATTGAGGATTGAGAATTGAGGATTGAAGACTGAGTATTGAGAATTGAGAATTGAGGATTGAGTATTGAAGATTGAGTATTGAGGATTGAAGATTGAGGATTGATGATTGAGGATTGAAGATTGAGGACTGAGTGTTGAGGGTTGAGTGACGAGAATTGATGTTTGTGGATAGAGGTTTGAAGATTGAGGATTGGGTATTGAGGATTGAAGAATGAGGATTGAGAGTTGAGGATAGAGTATTGAGGATTGAGGATTGAGGACTGAGGATTGACGATTGAGTATTGAAGATTGAGGACTGATTACTGAGGATCGATGATTGATAACTGAGGATTGAGGATTGAGGATTGAGGATTGAAGATTCAGTATTGAGGATTGAATATTGAGGATTGAGGAATGAGGATTGAAGATTCAGGACTGAGTGTTGATGGTTGAGTGATGAGAACTGATGTTTGTGGATTGAGATTTGAAGATTGAAGAATGGGGATTGTGTATTGAAATCTGTGAATTGAGGATATTCTATTGAGGATTAAGGATTGACAAGTGATTTTTGAGGACTGAGAGCTGAAGATTGAGGATTCAGGATCGAGGATTCGGGATTGAGGATTGAGGATTGAGGATTGTGGATTGAGGATTGAAGGTTGAGTATTCAGGATTGGAGATGGACGATTGAGGATTGAGGACCGAGGACTGACGATTGAGGATTGAAGATTGAGTATTGAGGATTGAAGATTGAGTATTGAGGATTGTGGACTGAGGATTGAGGATTGAAGGTTGAGGATTGGGGACTGAGTGTTGAGGGTTGAGTCATGAGAACTGATGTTTGTGGATAGAGGTTTGAAGATTGCAGGTTGAGTATTGAGTATTGAGACCTGTGAATTGAGGATATTCTATTGAGGATTGAGGACTGACAACTGATTGTTGAGGACTGTGGGCTGAAGATCGAGGATTCAGGATTGAGGATTCAGAATTGAGGTTTTAGGACTGAGGATTGATGGTTGAAGATTGAGTATTGAAGATTGAAGATTGACGATTGAGGATTGAGAATTGAGGATTGAGGATTGAGGATTGAGCATTGAAGACTGAGTATTGAGGATTGAAGGTTGAGGATTGTGGATTGAGGATTGAGAATTGAGGATTGAATATTGAGGATTGGGGACTGAGTGTTGAGGGTTGAGTGATGAGAATTGATGTTTGTGGATAGAGATTTGAAGATTGCAGGTTGAGTATTGAGTATTGAGACCTGTGAATTGAGGATATTCTATTGAGGATTGAGGATTGACTACTGATTGCTGAGGACTGAGGGCTGAAGATTGAGGATTCAGGATTGAGGATTCAGAATTGAGGTTTGAGGACAGAGGATTGAGGATTGAAGTTTGAGTATTGAGGATTGAAGATTGAGGATTGCGGATTGTCGTCTGAGGATTGAGGATGAGGGCTGAGGGTTGAGGATTGAGGTTTGAGGACTGAGGACTGAGGGTTCAGGACTGAGAGTTGAAGACCGAGTGTTGAGGATTGAAGGTTGAGGATTGAGGATTGAGAATTGAGGATTGAGGATGGGGGCTGAGGGTTGAGGATTGAGGTTAGACGACTGAGGACTGAGGATTGAGGATTGAGAATTGATGATTGAGGATTGAGGATTGAAGATTGAGGATTGGGTATCGAGGATTGAAGAATGAGGATTGAGGATTGAGGATTGAGCATTGAGGATTGAAGATTGAGTATTGAGGATTGAAGATTGACGATTGAGGATTGAGAATTGAGGATTGAGGATTGAGGATTGAGCATTGAAGACTGAGTATTGAGGATTGAATGTTGAGGATTGTGGACTGAGCATTGAGAATTGAGGATTGAATATTGAGGTTTGGGGACTGAGTGTTGAGGGTTGAGTGATGAGAATTGATGTTTGTGGATAGAGATTTGAAGATTGCAGATTGAGTATTGAGTAATGAAAACTGTGAATTGATGATATTCTATTGAGGATTGATGATTGACAACTGATGGTTGAGGATTGAGGATTGAAGATTGAGGATTGAGGTATGAGGGTTGTGGATTGAGCACGAGGTCTCAGGGATGAGTATTGACGTTTGATTTCTGAGGATTGAGGATTGAGGATTGAGAATTGAGGATTGAGGAATGAGGATTGAAGATTGAGGATTGGGAATTGAGGATTGAAGAATGAGGATTGAGGATTGAGGATTGAGTATTGAGGATTGAGGATTGAGGATTGAGGATTGAGCATTGGAGGTTGAGTATTGAGGATTGAAGGTTGAGGATTGTGGATTGTGGGTTGAGGATTGAGGATTGAATATTGAGGATTGTGGACTGAGTGTTGAGGGTTGAGTGATGAGAATTGATGTTTGTGGATAGAGACTTGAAGATTGCAGATTGAGTATTGAGTAATGCAAACTGTGAATTGATGATATTCTATTGAGGATTGAGGATTGACAGCAGATTGTAGAGGACTGAGGGCTGAAGATTGAGGATTCAGGATTGAGGATTCAGAATTGAGGTTTGAGGACTGAGGATTGAGGATTGAGGATTGAGGAATGAGGATTGAAGATTGAGGAATGCGGATTGAGGGTTGTGGATTGAGGACGAGGACTGAGGTTTGAGTATTGATGTTTGAGGTCTGAGGATAGAGGATTGAGGATTGAGAATTGAGGATTGAGGATTCAGGATTGAAGATTGAGGATTGGGTATTGATTATTGAAGAATGAGGATTGAGGATTGAGAATTGAGGATTGAGTATTGAGGATTGAGTATTGAGGATTGAATATTGAGGATTGAGGAATGAGGATTGAAGATTCAGGACTGAGTGTTGATGGTTGAGTGATGAGAACTGATGTTTGTGGATTGAGATTTGAAGATTGAAGAATGGGGATTGAGTATTGAAATCTGTGAATTGAGGATATTCTATTGAGGATTAAGGATTGACAAGTGATTTTTGAGGACTGAGAGCTGAAGATTGAGGATTCAGGATCGAGGATTCGGGATTGAGGTTTGAGGAATGAGGATTGAGGGTTGAGGATTGAGGATTGAGGATTGAGGATTGAGGATTGAAGATTGAGTATTGAGGATTGAAGATTGAGGATTGAGTATTGAGGATTGAGGATTGAGTATTGAGGATAGAAGATTGAGGACTGGGGACTGAGGATTGAAGATTGAGGATTGAGGATTGAGGATAGAGGATTGAGGATTGAGGATTGAGGATTGAGGATTGAGGATTGAGGATTGAGGATTGAGGATTGAGTATTGAGGATGAGGGCTGAGGTTTGAGGATTGAGGTTTGAGGACTGAGGATAGAGGGTTGAGGATTGAGGATTGAGGATTGAGGATTGAGGATTGAAGATTGAGTATTGAGGATTGAAGAATGAGGATTGAGGATTGAGGATTGAGGATTGAGTATTGACGATAGAAGATTGAGGACTGGGGACTGAGGATTGAAGATTGAGGATTGAGGATTGAGGATTGAGGATTGAGGTTTGAGGAACAGGAATTCAGGATTGAGGATTGAGGACTGAGGATTGACGATTGAGTATTGAAGAGTGAGGACTGATTACTGAGGATTGATGATTGATGACTGAGGATTGACGATTGAGGATTGAGGATTGAAGATTCAGTATTGAGGATTGAAGATCGAGAATTGAGGATTGAGGATTGAACATTGAGGACTGAGCGTTCAGGATTGTTGAGGACTGAGGGCTGAAGATTGAGGACACAGGATTGAGGATTCAGAATTGAGGTTTGAGGACAGAGGATCGAGGATTGAATATTGAGCATTAGGTATTGAGGATTGAAGAATGAGGATTGAGGATTGAGGGTTGAGGATTGAGGATTGAGGATTGAGGATTGAGGATTGAAGATTGAGTATTGAGGATTGAAGATTGAGGATTGAGGATTGAGGATTGAGGATTGAGGATTGAAGATTGAGGATTTGGGATTGAGGATTGACGATTGACGATTGAGTATTGAGGATTGAGAATTGAGGACTGATTATTGAAGATTGAGTATTGAGGAATGAAGATTGAGGATTGAGGATTGAGGATTGAGGATTGAGGATGAGGACTGAGGGTTGAGGATTGAGGTTTGAGGAACAGGAATTGAGGATTGAGGATTGAGGACTGAGGATTGACGATTGAGTATTGAAGATTGAGGACTGATTACTGAGGATCGATGATTGATAACTGAGGATTGAGGATTGAGGATTGAGGATTGAAGATTCAGTATTGATGATTGAATATTGAGGATTGAGGAATGAGGATTGAAGATTCAGGACTGAGTGTTGATGGTTGAGTGATGAGAACTGATGTTTGTGGATTGAGATTTGAAGATTGAAGAATGGGGATTGTGTATTGAAATCTGTGAATTGAGGATATTCTATTGAGGATTAAGGATTGACAAGTGATTTTTGAGGACTGAGAGCTGAAGATTGAGGATTCAGGATCGAGGATTCGGGATTGAGGATTGAGGATTGAGGATTGTGGATTGAGGATTGAAGGTTGAGTATTCAGGATTGGAGATGGACGATTGAGGATTGAGGACCGAGGACTGACGATTGAGGATTGAAGATTGAGTATTGAGGATTGAAGATTGAGTATTGAGGATTGTGGACTGAGGATTGAGGATTGAAGGTTGAGGATTGGGGACTGAGTGTTGAGGGTTGAGTCATGAGAACTGATGTTTGTGGATAGAGGTTTGAAGATTGCAGGTTGAGTATTGAGTATTGAGACCTGTGAATTGAGGATATTCTATTGAGGATTGAGGACTGACAACTGATTGTTGAGGACTGTGGGCTGAAGATCGAGGATTCAGGATTGAGGATTCAGAATTGAGGTTTTAGGACTGAGGATTGATGGTTGAAGATTGAGTATTGAAGATTGAAGATTGACGATTGAGGATTGAGAATTGAGGATTGAGGATTGAGGATTGAGCATTGAAGACTGAGTATTGAGGATTGAAGGTTGAGGATTGTGGATTGAGGATTGAGAATTGAGGATTGAATATTGAGGATTGGGGACTGAGTGTTGAGGGTTGAGTGATGAGAATTGATGTTTGTGGATAGAGATTTGAAGATTGCAGGTTGAGTATTGAGTATTGAGACCTGTGAATTGAGGATATTCTATTGAGGATTGAGGATTGACTACTGATTGCTGAGGACTGAGGGCTGAAGATTGAGGATTCAGGATTGAGGATTCAGAATTGAGGTTTGAGGACAGAGGATTGAGGATTGAAGTTTGAGTATTGAGGATTGAAGATTGAGGATTGCGGATTGTCGTCTGAGGATTGAGGATGAGGGCTGAGGGTTGAGGATTGAGGTTTGAGGACTGAGGACTGAGGGTTCAGGACTGAGAGTTGAAGACCGAGTGTTGAGGATTGAAGGTTGAGGATTGAGGATTGAGAATTGAGGATTGAGGATGGGGGCTGAGGGTTGAGGATTGAGGTTAGACGACTGAGGACTGAGGATTGAGGATTGAGAATTGATGATTGAGGATTGAGGATTGAAGATTGAGGATTGGGTATCGAGGATTGAAGAATGAGGATTGAGGATTGAGGATTGAGCATTGAGGATTGAAGATTGAGTATTGAGGAATGAAGATTGACGATTGAGGATTGAGAATTGAGGATTGAGGATTGAGGATTGAGCATTGAAGACTGAGTATTGAGGATTGAATGTTGAGGATTGTGGACTGAGCATTGAGAATTGAGGATTGAATATTGAGGTTTGGGGACTGAGTGTTGAGGGTTGAGTGATGAGAATTGATGTTTGTGGATAGAGATTTGAAGATTGCAGATTGAGTATTGAGTAATGAAAACTGTGAATTGATGATATTCTATTGAGGATTGAGGATTGACAACTGATGGTTGAGGATTGAGGATTGAAGATTGAGGATTGAGGGTTGAGGGTTGTGGATTGAGCACGAGGTCTCAGGGATGAGTATTGACGTTTGATTTCTGAGGATTGAGGATTGAGGATTGAGAATTGAGGATTGAGGAATGAGGATTGAAGATTGAGGATTGGGAATTGAGGATTGAAGAATGAGGATTGAGGATTGAGGATTGAGTATTGAGGATTGAAGATTGAGTATTGAGGATTGAAGATTGAGGATTGAGGATTGGGTATTGAAGATTGAGGATTTGGGACTGAGGAATGAAGATTGAGGATTGATGATTGAGCATTGAGGATTGAGGATTGAGTATTGAGGATTGAAGATTGACGATTGTGGACTGAGCATTGAGAATTGAGGATTGAAGATTGAGGATTGGGGACTGAGTGTTGAGGGCTGAGCGATGAGAATTGATGTTTGTGGATAGAGATTTGAAGATTGCAGGTTGTGTATTGAGCATTGAGTCCTGTGAATTGAGGATACTCTATTGAGGATTGAGGATTGACACCTGATTGTTGAGGACTGCGAGCTGAAGTTTGAGGATTCAGGATTCAGGATTCAGGATTGAAGTTTGAGGACTGAGGATTAAAGATCGAGGATTGAGGATTGAGGTTTGAGGATTGAGGATTGAAGGTTGAGGATTGGGTATTCAGGATTGAACATTGAGGATTGAGGATTGAGGATTGAGGATTGAGGATTGAAGATTGAGGACTGAGTGTTGAGGGTTGAGTGATGAGAATTGATGTTTGTGGATTGAGATTTGAAGATTGAAGAATGGGGATTGAGTATTGAAACTGTGATTTGAGGATATTCTATTGAGGATTGAGGATTGACGATTGATTGTTGAGGACCGACGGTTGAAGACTGAGGATTCAGGATTGAGGATTCCGGATTGAGGTTTGAGGACTGAGGATTGAGAGTTGAGGATTGAGAATTGAGGATTGACGCTTGAGGATTGAGGATTTAGGATGGAGGATTGAAGACAGAGGACTGAGTATTGAGGATAGAGTGTTGAGAATTGATGTTTGAGGACTGAGATTTGATTATTTAATTTTGTGGATTGAGTACTGAACCATGAGAATTCAGGATATTCTATTGAGTATTGAGAACTCAGGATTGATGGTTGAGTATTAAGGATTGATAGTTGAGGGTTGTGTGTTGAATATTGCGGATTGAGCATTGAGGATTGAGGATTGAGGATTGAAGATTGAGGATTGGGGATTGAGGATTGGCGATTGAGGATTGAGTATTGAGGATTGAGAATTGAGGATTGAGGGTTGAGGATTCAGTATTGAGGATTGAAGATTGAGGATTGAGGATTGAGGATTGAGGATTGAGGATTGAAGATTGAGGACTGATTATTGAAGATTGAGTATTGAGGAATGAAGATTGAGGATTGAGGATTGAGGATTGAGGATTGAGGATGAGGACTGAGGGTTGAGGATTGAGGTTTGAGGAACAGGAATTGAGGATTGAGGATTGAGGACTGAGGATTGACTATTGAGTATTGAAGATTGAGGACTGATTACTGAGGATTGATGATTGATGACTGAGGATTGAGGATTGAGGATTGAGGATTGAAGATTCAGTATTGAGGATTGAAGATCGAGAATTGAGGATTGAGGATTCAACATTGAGGACTGAGCGTTCAGGGTTTAGTGATGAGAATTGATGTTTGTGTATAGAGATTTGAAGATTGCAGATTGAGTATTGAGTATTGAAAACTGTGAATTGAGGATATTCTATTGGGGATTGAGGATTGACAACTGATTGTTGAGGACTGAGGGCTGGAAATTGAGGATGCAGGATTGAGGATTCAGAATTGAGGTTTGAGGACTGAGGATTGGGGATTGAATATTGAGTATTGAGGATTGAAGATTGAGGATTGAGGATTGAGGATTGAGTATTGAGGATGAGGGCTGAGGTTTGAGGATTGAGGTTTGAGGACTGAGGACTGAGGATTGAGGGTTGAGAATTGAGGATTGAGGATTGAGGATTGAAGATTGAGGATTGGGTATTGAGGATTAAAGGACGAGGATTGAGGATTGAGGATTGAGGATTGAGGATTGTGGATTGAGGATTGAAGGTTGAGTATTCATGATTGGAGATGGACGATTGAGGATTGAGGACCGAGGACTGACGATTGAGGATTGAAGATTGAGTATTGAGGATTGAAGATTGAGTATTGAGGATTGTGGACTGAGGATTGAGGATTGAAGGTTCAGGATTGGGGACTGAGGGTTGAGGGTTGAGTCATGAGAATTGATGTTTGTGGATAGAGGTTTGAAGATTGCAGGTTGAGTATTGAGTATTGAGACCTGTGAATTGAGGATATTCTATTGAGGATTGAGGACTGACAACTGATTGTTGAGGACTGTGGGCTGAAGATTGAGGATTCAGGATTGAGGATTCAGAATTGAGGTTTTAGGACTGAGGATTGATGATTGAAGATTGAGTATTGAAGATTGAAGATTGACGTTTGAGGATTGAGAATTGAGGATTGAGGATTGAGGATTGAGCATTGAAGACTGAGTATTGAGGATTGAAGGTTGAGGATTGTGGATTGAGGATTGAGAATTGAGGATTGAATATTGAGGATTGGGGACTGAGTGTTGAGGGTTGAGTGATGAGAATTGATGTTTGTGGATAGAGATTTGAAGATTGCAGGTTGAGTATTGATTATTGAGACCTGTGAATTGAGGATATTCTATTGAGGATTGAGGATTGACTACTGATTGCTGAGGACTGAGGGCTGAAGTTTGAGGATTCAGGATTGAGGATTCAGAATTGAGGTTTGAGGACAGAGGATTGAGGATTGAAGTTTGAATATTGAGGATTGAAGATTGAGGATTGCGGATTGTCGTCTGAGGATTGAGGATGAGGGCTGAGGGTTGAGGAATGAGGTTTGAGGACTGAGGACTGAGGGTTCAGGATTGAGAGTTGAAGACTGAGTGTTGAGGATTGAAGGTTGAGGATTGAGGATTGAGAATTGAGGATTGAGGATGAGGGCTGAGGGTTGAGGATTGAGGTTAGAGGACTGAGGACTGAGGATTGAGGATTGAGAATTGAGGATTGAGGATTGAGGATTGAAGATTGAGGATTGGGTATCGAGGATTGAAGAATGAGGATTGAGGATTGAGGATTGAGCATTGAGGATTGAAGATTGAGTATTGAGAATTGAAGATTGACGATTGAGGATTGAGAATTGAGGATTGAGGATTGAGGATTGAGCATTGAAGACTGAGTATTGAGGATTGAATGTTGAGTATTGTGGACTGAGCATGGAGAATTGAGGATTGAATATTGAGGTTTGGGGACTGAGTGTTGAGGGTTGAGTGATGAGAATTGATGTTTGTGGATAGAGATGCGAAGATTGCAGATTGAGTATTGAGTAATGAAAACTGTGAATTGATGATATTCTATTGAGGATTGAGGATTGACAACTGATGGTTGAGGATTGAGGATTGAAGATTGAGGATTGAGGATTGAGGGTTGTGGATTGAGCACGAGGTCTCAGGGATGAGTATTGACGTTTGCTTTCTGAGGATTGAGGATTGAGGATTGAGCATTGAGGATTGAGGAATGAGGATTGAAGATTGAGGATTGGGAATTGAGGATTGAAGAATGAGGATTGAGGATTGAGGATTGAGTATTGAGGATTGAAGATTGAGTATTGAGGATTGAAGATTGAGGATTGAGGATTGGGTATTGAAGATTGAGTATTTGGGACTGAGGATTGAATATTGAGGATTGATGATTGAGCATTGAGGATTGAGGATTGAGGATTGAGGATTGAAGATTGAGGATTGGGTATTGAGGATTGAAGAATGAGGATTGAGGATTGAGGATTAAGGATTGAGGATTGAAGATTGAGTATTGAGGATTGAAGGTTGACGGTTGAGGATTGAGGATTGAGGATTGAGGATTGAGGATTGAGGATTGAGGGTAGAGGATTGTAGATTGAGTATTGAGGATCGAAGGTTGATGATTGAGGATTGAGGATTGAGGATTGAGGATTGAAGATTGAGGATTGAAGATTGAGTATTGAGGATTGAAGATTGCGGATTGAGGATTGCGGATTGAGGATTGAGGATTGAGGATAAGAGGATTGAAGATTGAGCATTGAGGATTGAGGGTTGTGGATTGAGGACGAGGACTGAGGTTTGAGTATTGATGTTTGAGGTCTGAGGATAGAGGCTTGAGGATTGAGAATTGCGGATTGAGGATTGAGGATTGAAGATTGAGGATTGGGTATTGAGGATTGAAGATTGAGGATTGAGGATTGAGGATAGAGGATTGAGGATTGAGGATTGAGGATTGAGGATTGAGGATTGAGGATTGAGGATTGAGGATTGAGTATTGAGGATGAGGGCTGGGTTTGAGGATTGAGGTTTGAGGACTGAGGACTGAGGATTGAGGGTTGAGAATTGACGATTGAGGATTGAGGATTGAAGATTGAGGATTGGGTATTGAGGATTGAAGAATGAGGATTGAGGATTGAGGATTGAGGATTGAACATTGAGGACTGAGTGTTGAGGGTTGAGTGATGAGAATTGATGTTTGTGGATAGAGGTTTGAAGATTGCAGATTGAGTATTGAGTATTGAAAACTGTGAATTGAGGATATTCTATTGAGGATTGAGGATTGACCACTGATTGTTGAGGACTGAGGGCTGAAGATCGAGGACACAGGATTGAGGATTCAGAACTGAGGTTTGGGGACAGAGGATTGAGGATTGAGGATTGAGGATTGAGGATTGAGGATTGAGGATTGAGGATTGAGGATTGAGTATTGAGGATGAGGGCTGAGGTTTGAGGATTGAGGTTTGAGGACTGAGGACTGAGGATTGAGGCTTGAGAATTGAGGATTGAGGATTGAGGATTGAAGATTGAGGATTGGGTATTGAGGATTGAAGAATGAGGATTGAGGATTGAGGATTGAGGATTGAGGATTGAAGATTGAGTATTGAGGATTGAAGTTTGAGGATTGAGGATTGAGGATTGAGTATTGAAGATTGAGGATTTGGGACTCAGGATTGAAGATTGAGGATTGATGATTGAGGATTGAGGATTGAGGATTGAGGATTGAGGATTGCCGATTGAGGATTGCGTATTGAGGATTGAAGAATGAGGATTGAGGATCGGGGATTGAGGACTGAGAATTGAAGATTGAGCATTGAGGATTGAAGGTTGACGGTTGAGGATTGAGGATTGAGGATTGAGGATTGAGAATTGAGGATTGAGGATTGAGGATTGAAGATTGTGTATTGAGTATTGAAGGTTGAGGATTGAGGATTGAGTGTTGAAGATTGAGGATTGAGGACTGAGGATTGAGGATTAATGATTGAGCATTGAGGATTGAGGATTCAGGATTAGGGATTGAAGATTGAGGTTTGGGTATTGAGGATTGAAGAATCAGGATTGAGGATTGAGTATTGAGGATTGAAGATTGACGATTGAGGATTGAGACTTGAGGATTGAGGATTGAGGATTGAGTATTGAAGATTGAGGATTGAAGATTGAGGATTGAAGATTGAGTATTGAGGATTGAAGATTGAGGATTAAGGATTGAGGATTGAAGATTGAGGACTGAGTGTTGAGGGTTGAGTGATGAGAATTGATGTTTGTGGATTGAGATTTGAAGATTGAAGAATGGGGATTGAGTATAGAAAACTGTGATTTGAGGATATTCTATTGAGGATTGAGGATTGACAATTGATTGTTGAGGACCGACGGTTGAAGACTGAGGATTCAGGATTGAGGATTCCGGATTGAGGTTTGAGGACTGAGGATTGAGAGTTGAGGATTGAGAATTGAGGATTGACGCTTGAGGATTGAGTATTTAGGATGGAGGATTGAAGACAGAGGACTGAGTATTGAGGATTGAGTGTTGAGAATTGATGTTTGAGGACTGAGATTTGATTATTGAATTTTGTGGATTGAGTACTGAACCATGAGAATTCAGGATACTCTATTGAGTATTGAGAACTCAGGATTGATGGTTGAGTATTGAGGATTGATGGTTGAGGGTTGTGTGTTGAATATTGCGGATTGAGCATTGCGGATTGAGGATTGAGGATTGAAGATTGAGGATTGGGGATTGAGGATTGGCGATTGAGGATTGAGTACTGAGGATTGAGAATTGAGGATTGAGGGTTGAGGATTGAGTATTGAGGATTGAATATTGAGGATTGAGGAATGAGGATTGAAGATTGAGGACTGAGTGTTGATGGTTGAGTGTTGGGAACTGATGTTTGTGGATTGAGATTTGAAGATTGAAGAATGGGGATTGAGAATTGAAATCTGTGAATTGAGTATATTCTATTGAGGATTAAGGAATGACAATTGACTTTTGAGGACTGAGGGCTGAAGGTTGAGGATTCAGGATCGAGGATTCGGGATTGAGGTTTGAGGACTGAGGATTGAGGGTTGAGGATTGAGGATTGAGGATTGAAGATTGAGGATTGAGGATTGAGGATTGAGTATTGAGGATGGGGGCTGAGGTTTGAGGATTGAGGTTTGAGGACTGAGGACTGAGGATTGAGGGTTGAGAATTGAGGATTGAGGATTGTGGATTGAAGATTGAGGATTGGGTATTGAGGATTAAAGGACGAGGATTGAGGATTGAGGATTGAGGATTGTGGATTGAGGATTGAAGGTTGAGTATTCAGGATTGGAGATGGACGATTGAGGATTGAGGACCGAGGAATGACGATTGAGTATTGAAGATTGAGAATTGATGATTGAGGATTGAGGATTGAAGATTGAGGATTGGGTATCGAGGATTGAAGAATGAGGATTGAGGATTGAGGAATGAGCATTGAGGATTGAAGATTGAGTATTGAGGATTGAAGATTGACGATTGAGGATTGAGAATTGAGGATTGAGGATTGAGGATTGAGCATTGAAGACTGAGTATTGAGGATTGAATGTTGAGGTTTGGGGACTGAGTGTTGAGGGTTGAGTGATGAGAATTGATGTTTGTGGATAGAGATTTGAAGATTGCAGATTGAGTATTGAGTAATGAAAACTGTGAATTGATGATATTCTATTGAGGATTGAGGATTGACAACTGATGGTTGAGGATTGAGGATTGAAGATTGAGGATTGAGGGTTGAGGGTTGTGGATTGAGCACGAGGTGTCAGGGATGAGTATTGACGTTTGATTTCTGAGGATTGAGGATTGAGGATTGAGAATTGAGGATTGAGGAATGAGGATTGAAGATTGAGGATTGGGAATTGAGGATTGAAGAATGAGGATTGAGGATTGAGGATTGAGTATTGAGGATTGAAGATTGAGTATTGAGGATTGAAGATTGAGGATTGAGGATTGGGTATTGAAGATTGAGGATTTGGGACTGAGGAATGAAGATTGAGGATTGATGATTGAGCATTGAGGATTGAGGATTGAGTATTGAGGATTGAAGATTGACGATTGTGGACTGAGCATTGAGAATTGAGGATTGAAGATTGAGGATTGGGGACTGAGTGTTGAGGGCTGAGCGATGAGGATTGATGTTTGTGGATAGAGATTTGAAGATTGCAGGTTGTGTATTGAGCATTGAGTCCTGTGAATTGAGGATACTCTATTGAGGATTGAGGATTGACACCTGATTGTTGAGGACTGCGAGCTGAAGCTTGAGGATTCAGGATTCAGGATTCAGGATTGAAGTTTGAGGACTGAGGATTAAAGATTGAGGATTGAGGATTGAGGTTTGAGGATTGAGGATTGAAGATTGAGGATTGGGTATTCAGGATTGAACATTGAGGATTGAGGATAGAGGATTGAGGATTGAGGATTGAAGATTGAGGACTGAGTGTTGAGGGTTGAGTGATGAGAATTGATGTTTGTGGATTGAGATTTGAAGATTGAAGAATGGGGATTGAGTATTGAAAACTGTGATTTGAGGATATTCTATTGAGGAATGAGGATTGACGATTGATTGTTGAGGACCGACGGTTGAAGACTGAGGATTCAGGATTGAGGATTCCGGATTGAGGTTTGAGGACTGAGGATTGAGAGTTGAGGATTGAGAATTGAGGATTGACGCTTGAGGATTGAGGATTTAGGATGGAGGATTGAAGACAGAGGACTGAGTATTGAGGATTGAGTGTTGAGAATAGATGTTTGAGGACTGAGATTTGATTATTGAATTTTGTGGATTGAGTACTGAACCATGAGAATCCAGGATATTCTATTGAGTATTGAGAACCCAGGATTGATGGTTGAGTATTAAGGATTGATAGTTGAGGGTTGTGTGTTGAATATTGCGGATTGAGCATTGAGGATTGAGGATTGAGGATTGAAGATTGAGGATTGGGGATTGAGGATTGGCGATTGAGGATTGAGTATTGAGGATTGTGAATTGAGGATTGAGGGTTGAGGATTCAGTATTGAGGATTGAATATTGAGGATTGAGGAATGAGGATTGAAGATTGAGGGCTGAGTGTTGATGGTTGAGTGATGAGAACTGATGTTTGTGGATTGAGATTTGAAGATTGAAGAATGGGGATTGAGAATTGAAATCTGTGAATTGAGTATGTTCTATTGAGGATTAAGGATTGACAATTGACTTTTGAGGACTGAGGGCTGAAGATTGAGGATTCAGGATCGAGGATTCGGGATTGAGGTTTGAGGACTGAGGATTGAGGGTTGAGGATTGAGGATTGAGGATTGAGGATTGAGGATTGTAGATTGAGTATTGAGGATTGAAGATTGACGATTGTGGACTGAGCATTGAGAATTGAGGATTGAAGATTGAGGATTGGGGACTGAGTGTTGAGGGCTGAGCGATGAGAATTGATGTTTGTGGATAGAGATTTGAAGATTGCAGGTTGTGTATTGAGCATTGAGTCCTGTGAATTGAGGATACTCTATTGAGGATTGAGGATTGACACCTGATTGTTGAGGACTGCGAGCTGAAGTTTGAGGATTCAGGATTCAGGATTCAGGATTGAAGTTTGAGGACTGAGGATTAAAGATCGAGGATTGAGGATTGAGGTTTGAGGATTGAGGATTGAAGGTTGAGGATTGGGTATTCAGGATTGAACATTGAGGATTGAGGATTGAGGATTGAGGATTGAGGATTGAAGATTGAGGACTGAGTGTTGAGGGTTGAGTGATGAGAATTGATGTTTGTGGATTGAGATTTGAAGATTGAAGAATGGGGATTGAGTATTGAAAACTGTGATTTGAGGATATTCTATTGAGGATTGAGGATTGACGATTGATTGTTGAGGACCGACGGTTGAAGACTGAGGATTCAGGATTGAGGATTCCGGATTGAGGTTTGAGGACTGAGGATTGAGAGTTGAGGATTGAGAATTGAGGATTGACGCTTGAGGATTGAGGATTTAGGATGGAGGATTGAAGACAGAGGACTGAGTATTGAGGATTGAGTGTTGAGAATTGATGTTTGAGGACTGAGATTTGATTATTGAATTTTGTGGATTGAGTACTGAACCATGAGAATTCAGGATATTCTATTGAGTATTGAGAACTCAGGATTGATGGTTGAGTATTAAGGATTGATAGTTGAGGGTTGTGTGTTGAATATTGCGGATTGAGCATTGAGGATTGAGGATTGAGGATTGAAGATTGAGGATTGGGGATTGAGGATTGGCGATTGAGGATTGAGTATTGAGGATTGTGAATTGAGGATTGAGGGTTGAGGATTCAGTATTGAGGATTGAATATTGAGGATTGAGGAATGAGGATTGAAGATTGAGGACTGAGTGTTGATGGTTGAGTGATGAGAACTGATGTTTGTGGATTGAGATTTGAAGATTGAAGAATGGGGATTGAGAATTGAAATCTGTGAATTGAGTATGTTCTATTGAGGATTAAGGATTGACAATTGACTTTTGAGGACTGAGGGCTGAAGATTGAGGATTCAGGATCGAGGATTCGGGATTGAGGTTTGAGGACTGAGGATTGAGGGTTGAGGATTGAGGATTGAGGATTGAGGATTGAGGATTGAAGATTGAGTATTGAGGATTGAAGAATGAGGATTGAGGATTGAGGATTGAGGATTGAGTATTGAGGATAGAAGATTGAGGACTGGGGACTGAGGATTGAAGATTGAGGATTGAGGATTGAGGATTGAGGATTGAGGTTTGAGGAACAGGAATTGAGGATTGAGGATTGAGGACTGAGGATTGACGATTGAGTATTGAAGATTGAGGACTGATTACTGTGGATTGATGATTGATGACTGAGGATTGAGGATTGAGGATTGAGGATTGAAGATTCAGTATTGAGGATTGATGATCGAGAATTGAGGATTGAGGATTGAACATTGAGGACTGAGCGTTCAGGATTGTTGAGGACTGAGGTCTGAAGATTGAGGAAACAGGATTGAGGATTCAGAATTGAGGTTTGAGGACAGAGGATCGAGGATTGAATATTGAGGATTAGGTATTGAGGATTGAAGAATGAGGATTGAGGATTGAGGGTTGAGGATTGAGGATTGAGGATTGAGGATTGAGGATTGAAGATTGAGTATTGAGGATTGAAGATTGAGGATTGAGGATTGAGGATTGAGGATTGAGGATTGAGGATTGAAGATTGAGGACTGATTATTGAAGATTGAGTATTGAGGAATGAAGATTGAGGATTGAGGATTGAGGATTGAGGATTGAGGATGAGGACTGAGGGTTGAGGATTGAGGTTTGAGGAACAGGAATTGAGGATTGAGGATTGAGGACTGAGGATTGACTATTGAGTATTGAAGATTGAGGACTGATTACTGAGGATTGATGATTGATGACTGAGGATTGAGGATTGAGGATTGAGGATTGAAGATTCAGTATTGAGGATTGAAGATCGAGAATTGAGGATTGAGGATTCAACATTGAGGACTGAGCGTTCAGGGTTTAGTGATGAGAATTGATGTTTGTGTATAGAGATTTGAAGATTGCAGATTGAGTATTGAGTATTGAAAACTGTGAATTGAGGATATTCTATTGGGGATTGAGGATTGACAACTGATTGTTGAGGACTGAGGGCTGGAGATTGAGGATGCAGGATTGAGGATTCAGAATTGAGGTTTGAGGACTGATGATTGGGGATTGAATATTGAGTATTGAGGATTGAAGATTGAGGATTGAGGATTGAGGATTGAGTATTGAGGATGAGGTCTGAGGTTTGAGGATTGAGGTTTGAGGACTGAGGACTGAGGATTGAGGGTTGAGAATTGAGGATTGAGGATTGAGGATTGAAGATTGAGGATTGGGTATTGAGGATTAAAGGACGAGGATTGAGGATTGAGGATTGAGGATTGTGGATTGAGGATTGAAGGTTGAGTATTCATGATTGGAGATGGACGATTGAGGATTGAGGACCGAGGACTGACGATTGAGGATTGAAGATTGAGTATTGAGGATTGAAGATTGAGTATTGAGGATTGTGGACTGAGGATTGAGGATTCAAGGTTCAGGATTGGGGACTGAGGGTTGAGGGTTGAGTCATGAGAATTGATGTTTGTGGATAGAGGTTTGAAGATTGCAGGTTGAGTATTGAGTATTGAGACCTGTGAATTGAGGATATTCTATTGAGGATTGAGGACTGACAACTGATTGTTGAGGACTGTGGGCTGAAGATTGAGGATTCAGGATTGAGGAATCAGAATTGAGGTTTTAGGACTGAGGATTGATGATTGAAGATTGAGTATTGAAGATTGAAGATTGACGTTTGAGGATTGAGAATTGAGGATTGAGGATTGAGGATTGAGCATTGACGACTGAGTATTGAGGATTGGAGGTTGAGGATTGTGGATTGAGGATTGAGAATTGAGGATTGAATATTGAGGATTGGGGACTGAGTGTTGAGGGTTGAGTGATGAGAATTGATGTTTGTGGATAGAGATTTGAAGATTGCAGGTTGAGTATTGATTATTGAGACCTGTGAATTGAGGATATTCTATTGAGGATTGAGGATTGACTACTGATTGCTGAGGACTGAGGGCTGAAGTTTGAGGATTCAGGATTGAGGATTCAGAATTGAGGTTTGAGGACAGAGGATTGAGGATTGAAGTTTGAATATTGAGGATTGAAGATTGAGGATTGCGGATTGTCGTCTGAGGATTGAGGATGAGGGCTGAGGGTTGAGGAATGAGGTTTGAGGACTGAGGACTGAGGGTTCAGGATTGAGAGTTGAAGACTGAGTGTTGAGGATTGAAGGTTGAGGATTGAGGATTGAGAATTGAGGATTGAGGATGAGGGCTGAGGGTTGAGGATTGAGGTTAGAGGACTGAGGACTGAGGATTGAGGATTGAGAATTGAGGATTGAGGATTGAGGATTGAAGATTGAGGATTGGGTATCGAGGATTGAAGAATGAGGATTGAGGATTGAGGATTGAGCATTGAGGATTGAAGATTGAGTATTGAGAATTGAAGATTGACGATTGAGGATTGAGAATTGAGGATTGAGGATTGAGGATTGAGCATTGAAGACTGAGTATTGAGGATTGAATGTTGAGTATTGTGGACTGAGCATGGAGAATTGAGGATTGAATATTGAGGATTGGGGACTGAGTGTTGAGGGTTGAGTGATGAGAATTGATGTTTGTGGATAGAGATTTGAAGATTGCAGATTGAGTATTGAGTAATGAAAACTGTGAATTGATGATATTCTATTGAGGATTGAGGATTGACAACTGATGGTTGAGGATTGAGGATTGAAGATTGAGGATTGAGGATTGAGGGATGTGGATTGAGCACGAGGTCTCAGGGATGAGTATCGACGTTTGCTTTCTGAGGATTGAGGATTGAGGATTGAGCATTGAGGATTGAGGAATGAGGATTGAAGATTGAGGATTGGGAATTGTGGATTGAAGAATGAGGATTGAGGATTGAGGATTGAGTATTGAGGATTGAAGATTGAGTATTGAGGATTGAAGATTGAGGATTGAGGATTGGGTATTGAAGATTGAGTATTTGGGACTGAGGATTGAATATTGAGGATTGATGATTGAGCATTGAGGATTGAGGATTGAGGATTGAGGATTGAAGATTGAGGATTGGGTATTGAGGATTGAAGAATGAGGATTGAGGATTGAGGATTAAGGATTGAGGATTGAAGATTGAGTATTGAGGATTGAAGGTTGACGGTTGAGGATTGAGGATTGAGGATTGAGGATTGAGGATTGAGGATTGAGGATAGAGGATTGAAGATTGAGTATTGAGGATCGAAGGTTGATGATTGAGGATTGAGGATTGAGGATTGAGGATTGAAGATTGAGGATTGAAGATTGAGTATTGAGGATTGAAGATTGCGGATTGAGGATTGCGGATTGAGGATTGAGGATTGAGGATAAGAGGATTGAAGATTGAGCATTGAGGATTGAGGGTTGTGGATTGAGGACGAGGACTGAGGTTTGAGTATTGATGTTTGAGGTCTGAGGATAGAGGCTTGAGGATTGAGAATTGCGGATTGAGGATTGAGGATTGAAGATTGAGGATTGGGTATTGAGGATTGAAGATTGAGGATTGAGGATTGAGGATAGAGGATTGAGGATTGAGGATTGAGGATTGAGGATTGAGGATTGAGGATTGAGGATTGAGGATTGAGTATTGAGGATGAGGGCTGGGTTTGAGGATTGAGGTTTGAGGACTGAGGACTGAGGATTGAGGGTTGAGAATTGACGATTGAGGATTGAGGATTGAAGATTGAGGATTGGGTATTGAGGATTGAAGAATGAGGATTGAGGATTGAGGATTGAGGATTGAACATTGAGGACTGAGTGTTGAGGGTTGAGTGATGAGAATTGATGTTTGTGGATAGAGGTTTGAAGATTGCAGATTGAGTATTGAGTATTGAAAACTGTGAATTGAGGATATTCTATTGAGGATTGAGGATTGACCACTGATTGTTGAGGACTGAGGGCTGAAGATTTAGGACACAGGATTGAGGATTCAGAACTGAGGTTTGGGGACAGAGGATTGAGGATTGAGGATTGAGGATTGAGGATTGAGGATTGAGGATTGAGGATTGAGGATTGAGTATTGAGGATGAGGGCTGAGGTTTGAGGATTGAGGTTTGAGGACTGAGGACTGAGGATTGAGGCTTGAGAATTGAGGATTGAGGATTGAGGATTGAAGATTGAGGATTGGGTATTGAGGATTGAAGAATGAGGATTGAGGATTGAGGATTGAGGATTGAGGATTGAAGATTCAGTATTGAGGATTGAAGATCGAGAATTGAGGATTGAGGATTCAACTTTGAGGACTGAGCGTTCAGGGTTTAGTGATGAGAATTGATGTTTGTGTATAGAGATTTGAAGATTGCAGATTGAGTATTGAGTATTGAAAACTGTGAATTGAGGATATTCTATTGGGGATTGAGGATTGACAACTGATTGTTGAGGACTGAGGGCTGGAGATTGAGGATGCAGGATTGAGGATTCAGAATTGAGGTTTGAGGACTGAGGATTGGGGATTGAACATTGAGTATTGAGGATTGAAGATTGACGATTGAGGATTGAGAATTGAGGATTGAGGATTGAGGATTGAGCATTGATGACTGAGTATTGAGGATTGAAGGTTGAGGATTGTGGATTGAGGATTGAGAATTGAGGATTGAATATTGAGGATTGGGGACTGAGTGTTGAGGGTTGAGTGATGAGAATTGATGTTTGTGGATAGAGATTTGAAGATTGCAGGTTGAGTATTGAGTTTTGAGACCTGTGAATTCAGGATATTCTATTGAGGATTGAGGATTGACTACTGATTGCTGAGGACTGAGGGCTGAAGATTGAGGATTCAGGATTGAGGATTCAGAATTGAGGTTTGAGGACAGAGGATTGAGGATTGAAGTTTGAGTATTGAGGATTGAAGATTGAGGATTGCGGATTGTCGTCTGAGGATTGAGGATGAGGGCTGAGGGTTGAGGATTGAGATTTGAGGACTGAGGACTGAGTGTTCAGGATTGAGAGTTGAAGACTGAGTGTTGAGGATTGAAGGTTGAGGATTCAGGATTGAGAATTGAGGATTGAGGATGAGGGCCGAGGGTTGAGGATTGAGGTTAGCGGACTGAGGACTGAGGATTGAGGATTGAGAATTGAGGATTGAGGATTCAGGATTGAAGATTGAGGATTGGGTATCGAGGATTGAAGAATGAGGATTGAGGATTGAGGATTGAGCATTGAGGATTGAAGATTGAGTATTGAGAATTGAAGATTGACGATTGAGGATTGAGAATTGAGGATTGAGGATTGAGGATTGAGCATTGAAGACTGAGTATTGAGGATTGAATGTTGAGGATTGTGGACTGAGCATTGAGAATTGAGGATTGAATATTGAGGTTTGGGGACTGAGTGTTGAGGGTTGAGTGATGAGAATTGATGTTTGTGGATAGAGATTTGAAGATTGCAGATTGAGTATTGAGTAATGAAAACTGTGAATTGATGATATTCTATTGAGGATTGAGGATTGACAACTGATGGTTGAGGATTGAGGATTGAAGATTGAGGATTGAGGATTGAGGGTTGTGGATTGAGCACGAGGTCTCAGGGATGAGTATTGACGTTTGATTTCTGAGGATTGAGGATTGAGGATTGAGAATTGAGGATTGAGGAATGCGGATTGAAGATTGAGGATTGGGAATTGAGGATTGAAGAATGAGGATTGAGGAATGAGGATTGAGTATTGAGGATTGAAGATTGAGTATTGAGGATTGAAGATTGAGGATTGAGGATTGGGTAATGAAGATTGAGTATTTGGGACTGAGGATTGAATATTGAGGATTGATGATTGAGCATTGAGGATTGAGGATTGAGGATTGAGGATTGAAGATTGAGGATTGGGTATTGAGGATTGAAGAATGAGGATTGAGGATTGAGGATTAAGGATTGAGGATTGAAGATTGAGTATTGAGGATTGAAGGTTGACGGTTGAGGATTGAGGATTGAGGATTGAGGATTGAGGATTGAGGATTGAGGATAGAGGATTGAAGATTGAGTATTGAGGATCGAAGGTTGATGATTGAGGATTGAGGATTGAGGATTGACGATTGAAGATTGAGGATTGAAGATTGAGTATTGAGGATTGAAGATTGCGGATTGAGGATTGCGGATTGAGGATTGAGGATTGAAGATTGAGGATTGGGGACTGAGTGTTGAGGGCTGAGCGATGAGAATTGATGTTTGTGGATAGAGATTTGAAGATTGCAGGTTGTGTATTGAGCATTGAGTCCTGTGAATTGAGGATATTCTATTGAGGATTGAGGATTGACACCTGATTGTGGAGGACTGCGAGCTGAAGTTTGAGGATTCAGGATTCAGGATTCAGGATTGAAGTTTGAGGACTGAGGATTAAAGATTGAGGATTGCGGATTGAGGTTTGAGGATTGAGGATTGAAGATTGAGGATTGGGTATTCAGGATTGAACATTGAGGATTGAGGATTGAGTATTGAGGATTGAGGATTGTGGATAGAGGATTGAAGATTGAATATTGATGATTGAAGATTGAAGATCGAGGATTGAGGGTTGTGGATTGAGGACGGGGACTGAGGGTTGAGTATTGATGTTTGAGGTCTGAGGATTGAGGATTGAAGAGTGAGGATTGAGGATTGAGGATTGGGGATTGAAGATTGCAGATTGAGTATTGAGGATTGAAGATTGAGGATTGAGGATTGAGGATTGAGGATTGAGGACAGAGGATTGAGGATTAAGGATTGAGGATTCAGAATTGAGGTTTGAGGACTGAGGATTGAGGATTGAGGATTGATGATTGAGGATTGAGGGTTGTGGATTGATGGTTGAGGATTGGGTATTCAGGATTGAACATTGAGGATTGATGATTGAGTATTGAGGATTGAGGATTGAGGATTGAAGATTGAATATTGATGATTGAAGTTTGAGGATCGAGGATTGAGGGTTGTGGATTGAGGACGAGGACTGAGGGTTGAGTATTGATGTTTGAGGTCTGAGGATTGAGGATTGTAGAGTGAGGATTGAGGACTGAGGGTTGAGGATTGAAGATCGCAGATTGAGTACTGTGGATTGAAGATTGAGGATTGAGGATTGAGGATTGAGGATTGAGGATTAAGGACTGAGGATTGAGGATTGAAGATTGAGAATTGAGGATTGAAGACTGGTGATTGAGGATTGAGGATTGAGGATTGAGGATTGAGGATTGCAGATTGAGTATTGAGGATTCAAAATTGAGGATTGAGGATTGAGGATTGAGGATTGAGGATTGAGGATTGACGATTGAGGATTGAAGATTCAGTATTAAGGGTGGAAGATTGAGAATTGAGGATTGAGGATTGAACATTGAGGACTGAGTGTTGAGGGTTGAGTGATGAGAATTGATGTTTGTGGATAGAGATTTGAAGATTGCAGATTGAGTATTGAGTAATGAAAACTGTGAATTGATGATATTCTATTGAGGATTGAGGATTGACAACTGATTGTTGCGGAGTGAGGGCTGAAGATTGAGGATTCAGGATTGAGGTTTAAGGATTGAGGTTTGAGGACTGAGGATTGAAGATTGAGGCTTGAGGATTGAGGATAAGAGGATTGAAGATTGAGGATTGAGGATTGAGGGATGTGTATTGAGGACGAGGACTCAGGGTTGAGCATTGATGTTTGAGTTCTGAAGATTGAGGATTGAGTATTGAGGATTGAGGATTGAGGATTGATTATTGAAGATTGAGTATTGAGGAATGAAGGTTGAGGATTGAGGATTGAGAATTGAGGATTGAGGATGAGGGCTGAGGGTTGAGGATTGAGGTTAGAGGACTGAGGACTGAGGATTGAGGATTGAGAATTGAGGATTGAGGATTGAGGATTGAAGATTGAGGATTGGGTATCGAGGATTGAAGAATGAGGATTGAGGATTGAGGATTGAGCATTGAGGATTGAAGATTGAGTATTGAGAATTGAAGATTGACGATTGAGGATTGAGAATTGAGGATTGAGGATTGAGGATTGAGCATTGAAGACAGAGTATTGAGGATTGAATGTTGAGGATTGTGGACTGAGCATTGAGAATTGAGGATTGAATATTGAGGTTTGGGGACTGAGTGTTGAGGGTTGAGTGATGAGAATTGATGTTTGTGGATAGAGATTTGAAGATTGCAGATTGAGTATTGAGTAATGAAAACTGTGAATTGATGATATTCTATTGAGGATTGAGGATTGACAACTGATGGTTGAGGCTTGAGGATTGAAGATTGAGGATTGAGGATTGAGGGTTGTGGATTGAGCACGAGGTCTCAGGGATGAGTATTGACGTTTGATTTCTGAGGATTGAGGATTGAGGATTGAGAATTGAGGATTGAGGAATGAGGATTGAAGATTGAGGATTGGGAATTGAGGATTGAAGAATGAGGATTGAGGATTGAGGATTGAGTATTGAGGATTGAAGATTGAGTATTGAGGATTGAAGATTGAGGTTTGAGGATTGGGTATTGAAGATTGAGTATTTGGGACTGAGGATTGAAGATTGAGGATTGATGATTGAGCATTGAGGATTGAGGATTGAGGATTGAGGATTGAAGATTGAGGATTGGGTATTGAGGATTGAAGAATGAGGATTGAGGATTGAGAATTAAGGATTGAGGATTGAAGATTGAGTATTGAGGATTGAAGGTTGACGGTTGAGGATTGAGGATTGAGGATTGAGGATTGAGGATTGAGGATTGAGGATAGAGGATTGAAGATTGGGTACTGGGTATTGAGGATTGAAGAATGAGGATTGAGGATTGAGGATTGAGGATTGAGGATTGAAGATTGAGTGTTGAGGATTAAAGATTCACGATTGAGGATTGAGAATTGAGGATTGAGGATTGAGGATTGAGGTTTGGGCATTGAAGACTGAGTATTGAGGATTGAAGGTTGAGGATTGTTGATTGAGGATTGAGGATTGAGGATTGAGGATTGAAGATTGAGGACTGAGTGTTGAGGGTAGAGTGATGAGAATTGATGCTTGTGGATAGAGATTTGAAGATTGCCGATTGAGTATTGAGTAATGAAAACTGTGAATTGATGATATTCTATTGAGGATTGAGGATTGACAACTGATTGTTGAGGAGTGAGGGCTGAAGATTGAGGATTCAGTGTTGAGGATTAAGTATTGAGGGTTGAGGATTGAAGATTGAGGATTGGGGATTGAGGATTGAGGATTGAGGATTGAGGATTGAAGATTGAGGATTTGGGATTGAGGATTGACGATTGAGGATTGAGTATTGATTATTGAGAATTGAGGATTGATTATTGAAGATTGAGTATTGAGGATTGAAGATTGAGGATTGAGGATTGAGGATTGAGGATTGAGGATCAGGGCTGAGGGTTGAGGATTGAGGTTTCAGGACTGAGGACTGAGGATTGAGGATTGAGAATTGAGGATTGTGGATTGAGGATTGAAGATTGAGGATTGGGTATTGAGGATTGAAGAATGAGGATTGAGGATTGAGGGTTGAGGATTTAGGGTTGAAGATTGAGGATTGAGGATTGAGTATTGAGGAGCGAATATTGCGTGTTGATGATTGAAGATAGAGGATTGAGGATTGAGGTCTGATGATTGAGGACGAGGACTGACGGTTGAGGATTGAGGTTTGAGGATTGAGGATTGAGGATTGAGGACTGAGTATTGAGAATTGAGAATTGAGGATGAGGACTGAGGGTTGAGGATTGAGGTTTGAGGAACAAGAATTGAGGATTGAGGGTTGAGGACTGAGGATTGACGATTGAGTATTGAAGATTGAGGATTGATTACTGAGGATTGAGGATTGAGGATTCAGGATTGAGGATTGAGGATTGAGGATTGAAGATTCAGTATTGAGGATTGAAGATTGAGAATTGAGGATTTTAGGATTGAACATCGAGAACTGAGAGTTCAGGGGTTAGTGATGAGAATTGATGTTTGTGGATAGAGATTTGAAGATTGCAGATTGAGTATTGAGTATTGAAAACTGTGAATTGAGGATATTCTATTGGGGATTGAGGATTGACAACTGATTGTTGAGAACTGAGTGCTGAAGGTTGAGGATGCAGGATTGAGGATTCAGAATTGAGGTTTGAGGACTGAGGGTTGAGGATTGAAGATTGAGTATTGAGGATTGAGGATTGAGGATTGAGGATTGAGGATCAGGGCTGAAGGTTGAGGATTGAGGTTTCAGGACTGAGGACTGAGGATTGAGGATTGAGAATTGAGGATTGTGGATTGAGGATTGAAGATTGAGGATTGGGTATTGAGGATTGAAGAATGAGGATTGAGGATTGAGGGTTGAGGATTTAGGGTTGAAGATTGAGGATTGAGGATTGAGTATTGAGGAGCGAATATTGCGTGTTGATGATTGAAGATAGAGGATTGAGGATTGAGGTCTGATGATTGAGGACGAGGACTGACGGTTGAGGATTGAGGTTTGAGGATTGAGGATTGAGGATTGAGGACTGAGTATTGAGAATTGAGAATTGAGGATGAGGACTGAGGGTTGAGGATTGAGGTTTGAGGAACAAGAATTGAGGATTGAGGGTTGAGGACTGAGGATTGACGATTGAGTATTGAAGATTGAGGATTGATTACTGAGGATTGAGGATTGAGGATTCAGGATTGAGGATTGAGGATTGAGGATTGAAGATTCAGTATTGAGGATTGAAGATTGAGAATTGAGGATTTTAGGATTGAACATTGAGAACTGAGAGTTCAGGGTTTAGTGATGAGAATTGATGTTTGTGGATAGAGATTTGAAGATTGCAGATTGAGTATTGAGTATTGAAAACTGTGAATTGAGGATATTCTATTGGGGATTGAGGATTGACAACTGATTGTTGAGAACTGAGGGCTGAAGGTTGAGGATGCAGGATTGAGGATTCAGAATTGAGGTTTGAGGACTGAGGGTTGAGGATTGAAGATTGAGTATTGAGGATTGAAGATTGAGGAATGAGTATTGAGGATTGAGTATTGAGGATGAGGACTGAGGTTTGAGGATTGAGGTTTGAGGTCTGAGGACTGAGGATTGAGGGTTGAGAATTGAGGATCGAGGATTGAGGATTGATGATTGAGGGTTGGGTATTGAGGATTGAAGGAAGAGTATTGAGGATTGAGGATTGTGGGTTGAGGATTGAGGATTGAATGTTGAGTATTCAGGATTGGAGATTGACTATTGAGGATTGAGGACCGAGGATTGAGGATTGAGGATTGAAGATTGAGTATTGAGGAATGAAGGTTGAGGATTGGGGATTGTGGATTGAGGATTGAGGATTGAGCATTGAAGATTGAGTATTCAGGATTGAAGATTGTGGATTGAGGATTGAGGATTGAGGATTGAGTATTGAGGATAGAAGATTGAGGACTGGGGACTGAGGATTGAAGATTGAGGATTGAGGTTTGAAGATTGAGTATTGAGGATTGAAGATTGAGGATTGAGGATTGCGGATTGAGCTTTGAGGATCGAAGATTGAGGACTGGGGACTGAGTGTTGAGGGTTGAGTGATGAGAATTGATGTTTGTGGATAGAGATTTGAAGATTGCAAGTTGAGTATTGAGTAATGAAAACTGTGAATTGATGATATTCTATTGAGGATTGAGGATTGACAGCTGATTGTTGAGGAGTGAGGGCTGAAGGTTGAGGATTCAGGATTGAGGATTAAGGATTGATGTTTGAGGACTGAGGATTGAGGATTGAGGATTGAGGATTGAGGATTGAGGATCGAAGATTGAGGACTGAGGATTGAGGGTTGTGGATTGAGGACGAGGACTTAGAGTTGAGTATTGATGTTTGAGTTCTGAGGATTGAGGGTTGAGGATTGAGAATTGAGGATTGAGGAATGAGGATTGAAGATTGAGGATTGGGTATTGAGGATTGAGGATTGAGGATTGAAGATTGAGGATTGAGGATTGAGGATGAGGGCTGAGGGTTGAAGATTGAGTATTGAGGGTTGAAGACTGACGATTGAGGATTGAGGATTGAGGATTGAGGATTGAGGATTGAGGATTGAGGATTGAAGATTGAGAATTGAGGATTGAAAATTGAGGATTGAGGATTGAGGATTGAGGGTTGAGGATTGAGTATTGAGGATTGATTATTGAATATTGAGTATTGAGGATTGAAGATTGAGGATTGAGGAATGAGGATTGAGGATTGAGGATTGAAGATTGAGGATAGGGGATTGAGGATTGACGATTGAGGATTGAGTATTGAGTTTTGAGAATTGAGGATTGCTTATTGAAGATTGAGTATTGAGGATTGAAGATTGAAGATTGAGGATAGAGGATTGAGGACTGAGGATGAGGGCTGAGGGTTGAAGATTGAGGTTTGAGGACTGAAGACTGAGGATTGAGGATTGGGAATAGAGGATTGAGGATTGAGGATTGAATATTGAGGATTGGGTATTGATGATTGAAGAATGAGGATTGAGGTTTGAGGATTGAGGATTGAGGACCGAGGATTGAGGATTGAAGATTGAGTATTGAGGGTTGAAGACTGACGATTGAGGATTGAGGATTGAAGATTGAGGATTGCAGATTGAAGATTGAGTATTGAGGATTGAAAATTTAGGATTGAGGATTGAGGATTGAGGATTGAGGATTGAGGATTCAGTATTGAGTGTTGAAGGTTGAGAATTGAGGATTGAGGTTTGAACATTGAGGACAGTGTGTTGAGGATTGAGTGATGAGGATTGACGTTTGTGGATAGAGATTTGAAGATTGCAGATTGAGTATTGAGTATAGAAAACTGTGAATTGAGGATATTCTATTGAGGATTGAGGATTGACATCGGATTGTTGAGGACTGAGGTCTGAAGATTGAGGATTCAGGATTGAGGATTCAGAATTGAGGTTTGAGGACTGAGGATTGAGAATTGAAGATTGAGTATTGAGGATTGAAGATTGAGGATTGAGGATTGAGAATTGAGGATTGGGGATGAGGGCTGAGGGTTGAGGATTGACGTTAGAGGACAGAGGACTGAGGGTTGAGGATTGAGAATTGAGGATTGAGGATTGAGGATTGAAGATTGAGGATTGGGTATTGAGGATTGAAGAATGAGGATTGAGGATTGAGGATTGAGGATTGAGGATTGAGCATTGAGGATTGAGGATTGAGGATTGAAGACTGAGTTTCGAGGATTGAATATTGAGGATTGAGGATTGAGGATTGAGGATTGAGTATTGAGGATTGATTATTGAAGATTCAGTATTGAGGATTGAAGATTGAGGATTGAGGAATGAGGATTGAGGATTGATGATTGAAGATTGAGGATTGGGGATTGAGGATTGACGATTGAGGATTGAGTATTGAGTTTTGAGAATTGAGGATTGATTATTGAAGATTGAGTATTGAGGATTGAAGATTGAAGATTGAGGATTGAGGATTGTGGACTGAGGATGAGGGCTGACAGTTGAAGATTGAGGTTTGAGGACTGAGGACTGAGGATTGAGGATTGAGAATAGAGGATTGAAGATTGAGGATTGGGTATTGATGATCGAAGAATGAGGATTGAGCATTGAGGATTGAGGATTGAGGATTGAGGATTGAGCATTGAAGACTGGGTATTGAGGATTGCAGGTTGAGGATTGTGGATTGGGGATTGAGAATTGAGGATTGAATATTGAGGATTGGGGACTGAGCGTTGAGGGTTGTGTGATGAGAATTGATGTTTGTGGATAGAGATTTGAAGATTGCAGATTGAGTATTGAGTAATGAATACTGTGAATTGATGATATTCTATTGAGGATTGAGGATTGACAGCTGATTGTTGAGGAGTGAGGGCTGAAGATTGAGGATTCAGGATTGAGGATTGAGGATTGAAGATTGAGTATTTAGGAATGAAAATTGAGGATTGAGGATTGAGGATTGAGGATTGAGGATTGAGGATTGAGGACTGAGGATTGAAGATTCAGTATTGAGTGTTGAAGATTGAGCATTGAGGATTGAAGATTGACGATTGAGGATTGAGAATTGAGGATTGAGGATTGAGGATTGAGGATTGAGGATTGAGCATTGGAGATTGAGTATTGAGGATTGAATGTTGAGGATTGTGGATTGTGGGTTGAGGATTGAGGATTGAATATTGAGGATTGTAGACTGAGTGTTGAGGGTTGAGTGATGAGAATTGATGTTTGTGGATAGAGACTTGAAGATTGCAGATTAAGTATTGAGTAATGCAAACTGTGAATTGATGATATTCTATTGAGGATTGAGGATTGACAGCAGATTGTAGAGGACTGAGGGCTGAAGATTGAGGATTCAGGATTGAGGATTCAGAATTGAGGTTTGAGGACTGAGGATTGAGGATTGAGGATTGAGGAATGAGGATTGAAGATTGAGGAATGACGATTGAGGGTTGTGGATTGAGGACGAGGACTGAGGTTTGAGTATTGATGTTTGAGGTCTGAGGATAGAGGATTGAGGATTGAGAATTGAGGATTGAGGATTCAGGATTGAAGATTGAGGGTTGGGTATTGATTATTGAAGAATGAGGATTGAGGATTGAGGATTGTGGATTGAGGATTGAGGGTTGAGTATTGAAGATTGAGAATTGAGGATTGAGGATTGAAGATTGAGTATTGTGGATTGAAGATTGAGGATTGAGGATTGAGGATTGAAGATTGAGTACTGAGTGTTGAGGGTTGAGTGATGAGAATTGATGTTTGTGGATTGAGATCTGAAGATTGAAGGATGGGGATTGGGTATTGAAAACTGTGATTTGAGGATATTCTATTGAGGATTGAGAATTGACAATTGATTGTTGAGGACCGACGGCAGAAGATGGAGGATTCAGGATTGAGGATTCCGGATTGAGGTTTGAGGACTGAGGATTGAGGGTTGAGGATTGAGAATTGAGGATTGACGCTTGAGGATTGAGGATTGAGGATGGAGGATTGAAGACAGAGGACTGAGTATTGTGGATTGAGTGTTGAGAATTGATGTTTGAGGACTGAGATTTGATTATTGAATATTGTGGATTGAGTATTGAACCATGAGAATTCAGGATATTCTATTGAGTATTGAGAACTGAGGATTGATGGTTGAGTATTGAGGATTGATGGTTGAGGGTTGTGTGTTGAATATTGCGGATTGAGCATTGAGGACTGAGTATTGAGAATTGAGAATTGAGGATGAGGACTGAGGGTTGAGGATTGAGGTTTGAGGAACAAGAATTGAGGATTGAGGGTTGAGGACTGAGGATTGACGATTGAGTATTGAAGATTGAGGATTGATTACTGAGGATTGAGGATTGAGGATTCAGGATTGAGGATTGAGGATTGAGGATTGAAGATTCAGTATTGAGGATTGAAGATTGAGAATTGAGGATTTTAGGATTGAACATTGAGAACTGAGAGTTCAGGGTTTAGTGATGAGAATTGATGTTTGTGGATAGAGATTTGAAGATTGCAGATTGAGTATTGAGTATTGAAGTCTGTGAATTGAGGATATTCTATTGGGGATTGAGGATTGACAACTGATTGTTGAGAACTGAGGGCTGAAGGTTGAGGATGCAGGATTGAGGATTCAGAATTGAGGTTTGAGGACTGAGGGTTGAGGATTGAAGATTGAGTATTGAGGATTGAAGATTGAGGAATGAGGATTGAGGATTGAGTATTGAGGATGAGGACTGAGGTTTGAGGATTGAGGTTTGAGGTCTGAGGACTGAGGATTGAGGGTTGAGAATTGAGGATCGAGGATTGAGGATTGATGATTGAGGGTTGGGTATTGAGGATTGAAGGAAGAGTATTGAGGATTGAGGATTGTGGGTTGAGGATTGAGGATTGAATGTTGAGTATTCAGGATTGGAGATTGACTATTGAGGATTGAGGACCGAGGATTGAGGATTGAGGATTGAAGATTGAGTATTGAGGAATGAAGGTTGAGGATTGGGGATTGTGGATTGAGGATTGAGGATTGAGCATTGAAGATTGAGTATTCAGGATTGAAGATTGTGGATTGAGGATTGAGGATTGAGGATTGAGGATTGCCGATTGAGGATTGCGTATTGAGGATTGAAGAATGAGGATTGAGGATCGGGGATTGAGGACTGAGAATTGAAGATTGAGCATTGAGGGTTGAAGGTTGACGGTTGAGGATTGAGGATTGAGGATTGAGGATTGAGAATTGAGGATTGAGGATTGAAGATTGAAGATTGTGTATTGAGTATTGAAGGTTGAGGATTGAGGATTGAGTGTTGAAGATTGAGGATTGAGGACTGAGGATTGAGGATTAATGATTGAGCATTGAGGATTGAGGATTCAGGATTAGGGATTGAAGATTGAGGATTGGGTATTGAGGATTGAAGAATCAGGATTGAGGATTGAGTATTGAGGATTGAAGATTGACGATTGAGGATTGAGAATTGAGGATTGAGGATTGAGTATTGAAGATTGAGAATTGAGGATTGAGGATTGAAGATTGAGTATTGAGGATTGAAGATTGAGGATTAAGGATTGAGGATTGAAGATTGAGGACTGAGTGTTGAGGGTTGAGTGATGAGAATTGATGTTTGTGTATTGAGATTTGAAGATTGAAGAATGGGGATTGAGTATTGAAAACTGTGATTTGAGGATATTCTATTGAGGATTGAGGATTGACAATTGATTGTTGAGGACCGACGGTTGAAGACTGAGGATTCAGGATTGAGGATTCCGGATTGAGGTTTGAGGACTGAGGATTGAGAGTTGAGGATTGAGAATTGAGGATTGACGCTTGAGGATTGAGTATTTAGGATGGAGGATTGAAGACAGAGGACTGAGTATTGAGGATTGAGTGTTGAGAATTGATGTTTGAGGACTGAGATTTGATTATTGAATTTTGTGGATTGAGTACTGAACCATGAGAATTCAGGATATTCTATTGAGTATTGAGAACTCAGGATTGATGGTTGAGTATTGAGGATTGATGGTTGAGGGTTGTGTGTTGAATATTGCGGATTGAGCATTGCGGATTGAGGATTGAGGATTGAAGATTGAGGATTGGGGATTGAGGATTGGCGATTGAGGATTGAGTACTGAGGATTGAGAATTGAGGATTGAGGGTTGAGGATTGAGTATTGGGGATTGAATATTGAGGATTGAGGAATGAGGATTGAAGATTGAGGACTGAGTGTTGATGGTTGAGTGTTGAGAACTGATGTTTGTGGATTGAGATTTGAAGATTGAAGAATGGGGATTGAGAATTGAAATCTGTGAATTGAGTATATTCTATTGAGGATTAAGGAATGACAATTGACTTTTGAGGACTGAGGGCTGAAGATTGAGGATTCAGGATCGAGGATTCGGGATTGAGGTTGGAGGACTGAGGATTGAGGGTTGAGGATTGAGGATTGAGGATTGAGGATTGAGGATTGAAGATTGAGTATTGAGGATTGAAGAATGAGGATTGAGGATTGAGGATTGAGGATTGAGTATTGACGATAGAAGATTGAGGACTGGGGACTGAGGATTGAAGATTGAGGATTGAGGATTGAGGATTGAGGATTGAGGTTTGAGGAACAGGAATTGAGGATTGAGGATTGAGGTCTGAGGATTGACGATTGAGTATTGAAGAGTGAGGACTGATTACTGAGGATTGATGATTGATGACTGAGGATTGAGGAATGAGGATTGAGGATTGAAGATTCAGTATTGAGGATTGAAGATCGAGAATTGAGGATTGAGGATTGAACATTGAGGACTGAGCGTTCAGGATTGTTGATGACTGAGGGCTGAAGATTGAGGACACAGGATTGAGGATTCAGAATTGAGGTTTGAGGACAGAGGATCGAGGATTGAATATTGAGCATTAGGTATTGAGGATTGAAGAATGAGGATTGAGGATTGAGGGTTGAGGATTGAGGATTGAGGATTGAGGATTGAGGATTGAAGATTGAGTATTGAGGATTGAAGATTGAGGATTGAGGATTGAGGATTGAGGATTGAGGATTGAAGATTGAGGATTTGGGATTGAGGATTGACGATTGAGGATTGAGTATTGAGGATTGAGAATTGAGGACTGAATATTGAAGATTGAGTATTGAGGAATGAAGATTGAGGATTGAGGATTGAGGATTGAGGATTGAGGATGAGGACTGAGGGTTGAGGATTGAGGTTTGAGGAACAGGAATTGAGGATTGAGGATTGAGGACTGAGGATTGACGATTGAGTATTGAAGATTGAGGACTGATTACTGAGGATTGATGATTGATAACTGAGGATTGAGGATTGAGGATTGAGGATTGAAGATTCAGTATTGAGGATTGAAGATCGAGAATTGAGGATTGAGGATTGAACATTGAGGACTGAGCGCTCAGGGTTTAGTGATGAGAATTGATGTTTGTGTATAGAGATTTGAAGATTGCAGATTGAGTATTGAGTATTGAAAACTGTGAATTGAGGATATTCTATTGGGGATTGAGGATTGACAACTGATTGTTGAGGACTGAGGGCTGGAGATTGAGGATGCAGGATTGAGGATTCAGAATTGAGGTTTGAGGACTGAGGATTGGGGATTGAATATTGAGTATTGAGGATTGAGGATTGAGGATTGAGGATTGTGGATTGAGGATTGAAGGTTGAGTATTCAGGATTGGAGATGGACGATTGCGGATTGAGGACCGAGGAATGACGATTGAGGATTGAAGATTGAGTATTGAGGATTGAAGATTGAGTTTTGAGGATTGTGGTCTGAGGATTGAGGATTGAAGGTTGAGGATTGGGGACTGAGTGTTGAGGGTTGAGTCATTAGGATTGATGTTTGTGGATAGAGGTTTGAAGATTGCAGGTTGAGTATTGAGTATTGAGACCTGTGAATTGAGGATATTCTATTGAGGATTGAGGACTGACAACTGATTGTTGAGGACTGTGGGCTGAAGATTGAGGATTCAGGATTGAGGATTCAGAATTGAGGTTTTAGGACTGAGGATTCATGATTGAAGATTGAGTATTGAAGATTGAAGATTGACGATTGAGGATTGAGAATTGAGGATTGAGGATTGAGGATTGAGCATTGAAGACTGAGTATTGAGGATTGAAGGTTGAGGATTGTGGATTGAGGATTGAGAATTGAGGATTGAGGACAGAGGATTGAGGATTGAAGTTTGAGTATTGAGGATTGAAGATTGAGGATTGCGGATTGTCGTCTGAGGATTGAGGATGAGGGCTGAGGGTTGAGGATTGAGGTTTGAGGACTGAGGACTGAGGGTTCAGGACTGAGAGTTGAAGACTGAGTGTTGAGGATTGAAGGTTGAGGATTGAGGAATGAGAATTGAGGATTGAGGATGAGGGCTGAGGGTTGAGGATTGAGGTTAGAGGACTGAGGACTGAGGATTGAGGATTGAGAATTGATGATTGAGGATTGAGGATTGAAGATTGAGGATTGGGTATCGAGGATTGAAGAATGAGGATTGAGGATTGAGGATTGAGCATTGAGGATTGAAGATTGAGTATTGAGGATTGAAGATTGACGATTGAGGATTGAGAATTGAGGATTGAGGATTGAGGATTGAGCATTGAAGACTGAGTATTGAGGATTGAATGTTGAGGATTGTGGACTGAGCATTGAGAATTGAGGATTGAATATTGAGGTTTGGGGACTGAGTGTTGAGAGTTGAGTGATGAGAATTGATGTTTGTGGATAGAGATTTGAAGATTGCAGATTGAGTATTGAGTAATGAAAACTGTGAATTGATGATATTCTATTGAGGATTGAGGATTGACAACTGATGGTTGAGGATTGAGGATTGAAGATTGAGTATTGAGGATTGAAGATTGAGGATTGAGGATTGGGTATTGAAGATTGAGGATTTGGGACTGAGGAATGAAGATTGAGGATTGATGATTGAGCATTGAGGATTGAGGATTGAGGATTGAGGATTGAAGATTGAGGATTGGGTATTGAGGATTGAAGAATGAGGATTGAGGATTGAGGATTAAGGATTGAGGATTGAAGATTGAGTATTGAGGATTGAAGGTTGACGGTTGATGATTGAGGATTGACGATTGAGGATTGAGGATTGAGGATTGAGGATAGAGGATTGAAGATTGAGTATTGAGGATTGAAGGTTGATGATTGAGGATTGAGGATTGAGGATTGAGGATTGAAGATTGAGGATTGAAGATTGTGTATTGAGGATTGAAGATTGCGGATTGAGGATTGCGGATTGAGGATTGAGGATTGAAGATTGAGGATTGGGGACTGAGTGTTGAGGGCTGAGCGATGAGAATTGATGTTTGTGGATAGAGATTTGAAGATTGCAGGTTGTGTGTTGAGCATTGAGTCCTGTGAATTGAGGATACTCTATTGAGGATTGAGGATTGACACCTGATTGTTGAGGACTGCGAGCTGAAGTTTGAGGATTCAGGATTCAGGATTCAGGATTGAAGTTTGAGGACTGAGGATTAAAGATTGAGGATTGAGGATTGAGGTTTGAGGATTGAGGATTGAAGATTGAGGATTGGGTATTGAGGATTGAAGACTGAGGATTGGGTGTTGAGGATTGAGGAATGTGGAGTGAGGATTGAGGATTGAGGATTGAGGATTGAAGATTGAGTATTGACGATTGAAGATTGAGGATTGAGGATTGAGGATTGAGGATTGAGGGTTGAGGATTGAAGATTGAGGAATGGGTATTGCGGATTGAACATTGAGGATTGAAGATTGAGGATTGGGTGCTGATGGTTGAAGAATGAGGATTGAGGATTGAGGATTGAGGATTGAGGATTGAAGATTCAGTATTGAGGATTGAAGATTGTGGATTAAGGATTGAGGATTGAGGATTGAAGATTGAGTATTGAGGATTGAAGATTGAGGATTGAGGACTGAGTATTGAGGATTGAGCATTGAGTATTGAGGATTGAGGGTGGAAGACTGAGGATTGGGTAATGAGGATTGTACGTTGAGGATTGAGGGTTGAGGATTGAGGATTGAGGATTGAAGATTGAAGATTGAATATTAATGATTCAAGATTGAGGATTGAGGATTGAGGGTTGTGGATTGAGGACGAGGACTGAGGGTTGAGTATTGGTGTTTGAAGTCTGAGGATTGAGGATTGAGGACTGAGGATTGAGGGTTGAGGATTGAGAATTGAGGATTGACGCTTGAGGATTGAGGATTGAGGATGGAGGATTGAAGACAGAGGACTGAGTATTGTGGATTGAGTGTTGAGAATTGATGTTTGAGGACTGAGATTTGATTATTGAATATTGTGGATTGAGTATTGAACCATGAGAATTCAGGATATTCTATTGAGTATTGAGAACTGAGGATTGATGGTTGAGTATTGAGGATTGATGGTTGAGGGTTGTGTGTTGAATATTGCGGATTGAGCATTGAGGACTGAGTATTGAGAATTGAGAATTGAGGATGAGGACTGAGGGTTGAGGATTGAGGTTTGAGGAACAAGAATTGAGGATTGAGGGTTGAGGACTGAGGATTGACGATTGAGTATTGAAGATTGAGGATTGATTACTGAGGATTGAGGATTGAGGATTCAGGATTGAGGATTGAGGATTGAGGATTGAAGATTCAGTATTGAGGATTGAAGATTGAGAATTGAGGATTTTAGGATTGAACATTGAGAACTGAGAGTTCAGGGTTTAGTGATGAGAATTGATGTTTGTGGATAGAGATTTGAAGATTGCAGATTGAGTATTGAGTATTGAAGACTGTGAATTGAGGATATTCTATTGGGGATTGAGGATTGACAACTGATTGTTGAGAACTGAGGGCTGAAGGTTGAGGATGCAGGATTGAGGATTCAGAATTGAGGTTTGAGGACTGAGGGTTGAGGATTGAAGATCGAGTATTGAGGATTGAAGATTGAGGAATGAGGATTGAGGATTGAGTATTGAGGATGAGGACTGAGGTTTGAGGATTGAGGTTTGAGGTCTGAGGACTGAGGATTGAGGGTTGAGAATTGAGGATCGAGGATTGAGGATTGATGATTGAGGGTTGGGTATTGAGGATTGAAGGAAGAGTATTGAGGATTGAGGATTGTGGGTTGAGGATTGAGGATTGAATGTAGAGTATTCAGGATTGGAGATTGACTATTGAGGATTGAGGACCGAGGATTGAGGATTGAGGATTGAAGATTGAGTATTGAGGAATGAAGGTTGAGGATTGGGGATTGTGGATTGAGGATTGAGGATTGAGCATTGAAGATTGAGTATTCAGGATTGAAGATTGTGGATTGAGGATTGAGGATTGAGGATTGAGTATTGAGGATAGAAGATTGAGGACTGGGGACTGAGGATTGAAGATTGAGGATTGAGGATTGAAGGTTGAGTACTGAGGATTGAAGGTTGACGGTTGAGGATTGAGGATTGAGGATTGAGGATTGAGGATTGAGGATTGAGGATTGAGGAATGAAGATTGAGTATTGAGGATTCAAGATAGATGATTGAGGATTGAGGATTGAGGGTTGCGGATTGAAGATTGAGGATTGAAGATTGAGTATTGAGGATTGAAGATTGAGGATTGAGGATTGCGGATTGAGCTTTGAGGATCGAAGATTGAGGACTGGGGACTGAGTGTTGAGGGTTGAGTGATGAGAATTGATTTTTGTGGATAGAGATTTGAAGATTGCAAGTTGAGTATTGAGTAATGAAAACTGTGAATTGATGATATTCTATTGAGGATTGAGGATTGACAGCTGATTGTTGAGGAGTGAGGGCTGAAGGTTGAGGATGCAGGATTGAGGATTCAGAATTGAGGTTTGAGGACTGAGGGTTGAGGATTGAAGATTGAGTATTGAGGATTGAAGATTGAGGAATGAGGATTGAGGATTGAGTATTGAGGATGAGGACTGAGGTTTGAGGATTGAGGTTTGAGGTCTGAGGACTGAGGATTGAGGGTTGAGAATTGAGGATCGAGGATTGAGGATTGATGATTGAGGGTTGGGTATTGAGGATTGAAGGAAGAGTATTGAGGATTGAGGATTGTGGGTTGAGGATTGAGGATTGAATGTTGAGTATTCAGGATTGGAGATTGACTATTGAGGATTGAGGACCGAGGATTGAGGATTGAGGATTGAAGATTGCGTATTGAGGAATGAAGGTTGAGGATTGGGGATTGTGGATTGAGGATTGAGGATTGAGCATTGAAGATTGAGTATTCAGGATTGAAGATTGTGGATTGAGGATTGAGGATTGAGGATTGAGTATTGAGGATAGAAGATTGAGGACTGGGGACTGAGGATTGAAGATTGAGGATTGAGGATTGAAGGTTGAGTACTGAGGATTGAAGGTTGACGGTTGAGGATTGAGGATTGAGGATTGAGGATTGAGGATTGAGGATTGAGGATTGAGGATTGAAGATTGAGTATTGAGGATTCAAGATAGATGATTGAGGATTGAGGATTGAGGGTTGCGGATTGAAGATTGAGGATTGAAGATTGAGTATTGAGGATTGAAGATTGAGGATTGAGGATTGCGGATTAAGCTTTGAGGATCGAAGATTGAGGACTGGGGACTGAGTGTTGAGGGTTGAGTGATGAGAATTGATGTTTGTGGATAGAGATTTGAAGATTGCAAGTTGAGTATTGAGTAATGAAAACTGTGAATTGATGATATTCTATTGAGGATTGAGGATTGACAGCTGATTGTTGAGGAGTGAGGGCTGAAGGTTGAGGATGCAGGATTGAGGATTCCGAATTGAGGTTTGAGGACTGAGGGTTGAGGATTGAAGATTGAGTATTGAGGATTGAAGATTGAGGAATGAGGATTGAGGATTGAGTATTGAGGATTAAGGATTGGTGTTTGAGGACTGACGATTGAGGATTGAGGATTGAGGATTGAGGATTGAGGATCGAAGATTGAGGACTGAGGATTGAGGGTTGTGGATTGAGGACGAGGACTTAGAGTTGAGTATTGATGTTTGAGTTCTGAGGATTGAGGGTTGAGGATTGAGAATTGAGGATTGAGGATTGAGGATTGAAGATTGAGGATTGGGTATTGAGGATTGAGGATTGAGGATTGAAGATTGAGGATTGAGGATTGAGGATGAGGGCTGAGGGTTGAAGATTGAGTATTGAGGGTTGAAGACTGACGATTGAGGATTGAGGATTGAGGATTGAGGATTGAGGATTGAGGATTGAGGATTGAAGATTGAGAATTGAGGATTGAAAATTGAGGATTGAGGATTGAGGATTGAGGATTGAGGATTGAGGATTGAGGACTGAGGATTGAAGATTCAGTATTGAGTGTTGAAGGTTGAGAATTGAGGATTGAGGATTGAACATTGAGGACTGAGTGTTGAGGGTTGAGTGATGAGGATTGACGTTTGTGGATAGAGATTTGAAGATTGCAGATTGAGTATTGAGTATGGAAAACTGTGAATTGAGGATATTCTATTGAGGATTGAGGATTGACGTCGGGTTGTTGAGGACTGAGGTCTGAAGATTGAGGATTCAGGGTTGAGGATTCAGAATTGAGGTTTGAGGACTGAGGATTGAGGATTGAAGATTGACTATTGAGGATTGATGATTGTGGATTGAGGATTGAGAATTGAGGATTGGGGATGAGGGCTGAGGGTTGAGGATTGACGTTACAGGACTGAGGACTGAGGGTTGAGGATTGAGAATTGATGATTGAGGATAGAAGATTGAAGATTGAGGATTGGGTATTGAGGATTGAAGAATGAGGATTGAGGATTGAGGATTGAGGATTGAGGATTGAGGATTGAGGATTGAGGACTGAAGATTGAGTATTGAGGACTGAAGATTGATGATTGGGTATTGAGGATTGAGGATTGAGGATTGAAGATTGAGGATTGAAGATTGAGTATTGAGGATTGAAGATTGAGGATTGAGGATTGCGGATTGAGGATTGAGGATTGAAGATTGAGGATTGGGGACTGAGTGTTGAGGGTTGATTGAGGAGAATTGATGTTTGTGGATAGAGACTTGAAGATTGCAGATTGAGTATTGAGTATTGAAAACTGTGAATTGATGATATTCTATTGAGGATTGAGGATTGACGCCTGATAGTTGAGGTCTGATGTCTGAAGATTGAGGATTCAGGGTTGAGGATTCAGGATTGAGGTTTGAGGACTGAGGATTTAGGATTGAGGATTGAGGCTTGAGGATTGAGGATTGAGGATTGAAGATTGAGGATTGAGGATTGAGGATGAGGGCTGAGGGTTGAAGATTGAGGTTTGAGGACTGAGGACTGAGGATCGAGGATTGAGAGTTGAGGATTGAGGATTGAGGGTTGAAGATTGAGGATTAGGTATTGAGGATTGAAGAATGAGGATTGGGTATTGAGGATTGAAGAATGAGCATTGAGGATTGAGGATTGAGGATTGAGGATTGAAGACTGAGTATCGAGGATTGAATATTGAGGATTGAGGATTGAGGGTTGAGGATTGAGTATTGAGGATTGATTATTGAATATTGAGTATTGAGGATTGAAGATTGAGGATTGAGGAATGAGGATTGAGGATTGAGGATTGAAGATTGAGGATAGGGGATTGAGGATTGACGATTGAGGATTGAGTATTGAGTTTTGAGAATTGAGGATTGCTTATTGAAGATTGAGTATTGAGGATTGAAGATTGAAGATTGAGGATAGAGGATTGAGGACTGAGGATGAGGGCTGAGGGTTGAAGATTGAGGTTTGAGGACTGAAGACTGAGGATTGAGGATTGGGAATAGAGGATTGAGGATTGAGGATTGAATATTGAGGATTGGGTATTGATGATTGAAGAATGAGGATTGAGGTTTGAGGATTGAGGATTGAGGACCGAGGATTGAGGATTGAAGATTGAGTATTGAGGGTTGAAGACTGACGATTGAGGATTGAGGATTGAAGATTGAGGATTGCAGATTGAAGATTGAGTATTGAGGATTGAAAATTTAGGATTGAGGATTGAGGATTGAGGATTGAGGATTGAGGATTCAGTATTGAGTGTTGAAGGTTGAGAATTGAGGATTGAGGATTGAACATTGAGGACTGTGTGTTGAGGATTGAGTGATGAGGATTGACGTTTGTGGATAGAGATTTGAAGATTGCAGATTGAGTATTGAGTATAGAAAACTGTGAATTGAGGATATTCTATTGAGGATTGAGGATTGACATCGGATTGTTGAGGACTGAGGTCTGAGGATTGAGGATTCAGGATTGAGGATTCAGAATTGAGGTTTGAGGACCGAGGATTGAGAATTGAAGATTGAGTATTGAGGATTGAAGATTGAGGATTGAGGATTGAGAATTGAGGATTGGGGATGAGGGCTGAGGGTTGAGGATTGACGTTAGAGGACAGAGGACTGAAGGTTGAGGATTGAGAATTGAGGATTGAGGATTGAGGATTGAAGATTGAGGATTGGGTATTGAGGATTGAAGAATGAGGATTGAGGATTGACGATTGAGGATTGAGGATTGAGCATTGAGGATTGAGGATTGAGGATTGAAGACTGAGTATCGAGGATTGAATATTGAGGATTGAGGATTGAGGATTGAGGATTGAGTATTGAGGATTGATTATTGAAGATTCAGTATTGAGGATTGAAGATTGAGGATTGAGGAATGACGATTGGGGATTGATGATTGAAGATTGAGGATTGGGGATTGAGGATTGACGATTGAGGATTGAGTATTGAGTTTTGAGAATTGAGGATTGATTATTGAAGATTGAGTATTGAGGATTGAAGATTGAAGATTGAGGATTGAGGATTGTGGACTGAGGATGAGGGCTGACAGTTGAAGATTGAGGTTTGAGGACTGAGGACTGAGGATTGAGGATTGAGAATAGAGGATTGAAGATTGAGGATTGGGTATTGATGATCGAAGAATGAGGATTGAGCATTGAGGATTGAGGATTGAGGATTGAGGATTGAGCATTGAAGACTGGGTATTGAGGATTGCAGGTTGAGGATTGTGGATTGGGGATTGAGAATTGAGGATTGAATATTGAGGATTGGGGACTGAGCGTTGAGGGCTGTGTGATGAGAATTGATGTTTGTGGATAGAGACTTGAAGATTGCAGATTGAGTATTGAGTAATGAATACTGTGAATTGATGATATTCTATTGAGGATTGAGGATTGACAGCTGATTGTTGAGGAGTGAGGGCTGAAGATTGAGGATTCAGGATTGAGGATTGAGGATTGAAGATTGAGTATTTAGGAATGAAAATTGAGGATTGAGGATTGAGGATTGAGGATTGAGGATTGAGGATTGAGGATTGAGGATTGAGGATTGAGCATTGGAGATTGAGTATTGAGGATTGAATGTTGAGGATTGTGGATTGTGGGTTGAGGATTGAGGATTGAATATTGAGGATTGTAGACTGAGTGTTGAGGGTTGAGTGATGAGAATTGATGTTTGTGGATAGAGACTTGAAGATTGCAGATTAAGTATTGAGTAATGCAAACTGTGAATTGATGATATTCTATTGAGGATTGAGGATTGACAGCAGATTGTAGAGGACTGAGGGCTGAAGATTGAGGATTCAGGATTGAGGATTCAGAATTGAGGTTTGAGGACTGAGGATTGAGGATTGAGGATTGAGGAATGAGGATTGAAGATTGAGGAATGACGATTGAGGGTTGTGGATTGAGGACGAGGACTGAGGTTTGAGTATTGATTTTTGAGGTCTGAGGATAGAGGATTGAGGATTGAGAATTGAGGATTGAGGATTCAGGATTGAAGATTGAGGGTTGGGTATTGATTATTGAAGAATGAGGATTGAGGATTGAGGATTGTGGATTGAGGATTGAGGGTTGAGTATTGAAGATTGAGAATTGAGGATTGAGGATTGAAGATTGAGTATTGTGGATTGAAGATTGAGGATTGAGGATTGAGGATTGAAGATTGAGTACTGAGTGTTGAGGGTTGAGTGATGAGAATTGATGTTTGTGGATTGAGATCTGAAGATTGAAGGATGGGGATTGGGTATTGAAAACTGTGATTTGAGGATATTCTATTGAGGATTGAGAATTGACAATTGATTGTTGAGGACCGACGGCAGAAGATGGAGGATTCAGGATTGAGGATTCCGGATTGAGGTTTGAGGACTGAGGATTGAGGGTTGAGGATTGAGAATTGAGGATTGACGCTTGAGGATTGAGGATTGAGGATGGAGGATTGAAGACAGAGGACTGAGTATTGTGGATTGAGTGTTGAGAATTGATGTTTGAGGACTGAGATTTGATTATTGAATATTGTGGATTGAGTATTGAACCATGAGAATTCAGGATATTCTATTGAGTATTGAGAACTGAGGATTGATGGTTGAGTATTGAGGATTGATGGTTGAGGGTTGTGTGTTGAATATTGCGGATTGAGCATTGAGGATTGAGGATTGAGGATTGAAGATTGGGGATTGGGGATTGAGGATTGGCGATTGAGGATTGAGTACTGAGGATTGAGAATTGAGGATTGAGTATTGAGGATTGAGTATTGAGGATTGAATATTGAGGATTGAGGAATGAGGATTGAAGATTCAGGACTGAGTGTTGATGGTTGAGTGATGAGAACTGATGTTTGTGGATTGAGATTTGAAGATTGAAGAATGGGGATTGAGTATTGAAATCTGTGAATTGAGGATATTCTATTGAGGATTAAGGATTGACAATTGATTTTTGAGGACTGAGAGCTGAAGATTGAGGATTCAGGATAGAGGATTCGGGATTGAGGTTTGAGGAATGAGGATTGAGGGTTGAGGATTGAGGATTGAGGATTGAGGATTGAGGATTGAAGATTGAGTATTGAGGATTGAAGATTGAGGATTGAGGATTGAAGATTGAGGATTGAGTATTGAGGATAGAAGATTGAGGACTGGGGACTGAGGATTGAAGATTGAGGATTGAGGATTGAGGATAGAGGATTGAGGATTGAGGATTGAGGATTGAGGATTGAGGATTGAGGATTGAGGATTGAGGATTGAGTATTGAGGATGAGGGCTGAGGTTTGAGGATTGAGGTTTGAGGACTGAGGACTGAGGATTGAGGGTTGAGAATTGAGGATTGAGGATTGAGGATTGAAGATTGAGGATTGGGTATTGAGGATTGAAGAATGAGGATTGAGGATTGAGGATTGAGGATTGAACATTGAGGACTGAGTGTTGAGGGTTGAGTAATGAGAATTGATGTTTGTGGATAGAGGTTTGAAGACTGCAGATTGAGTATTGAGTATTGAAAACTGTGAATTGAGGATATTCTATTGATGATTGAGGATTGACCACTGATTGTTGAGGACTGAGGGCTGAAGGTCGAGGACACAGGATTGAGGATTCAGAACTGAGGTTTGGGGACAGAGGATTGAGGATTGAGGATTGAGGATTGAGGATTGAGGATTGAGGATTGAGGATTGAGGATTGAGTATTGAGGATGAGGGCTGAGGTTTGAGGATTGAGGTTTGAGGACTGAGGACTGAGGATTGAGGGTTGAGAATTGAGGATTGAGGATTGAGGATTGAAGATTGAGGATTGGGTATTGAGGATTGAAGAATGAGGATTGAGGATTGAGGATTGAGGATTGAGGATTGAAGATTGAGTATTGAGGATTGAAGTTTGAGGATTGAGGATTGAGGATTGAGTATTGAAGATTGAGGATTTGGGACTCAGGATTGAAGATTGAGGATTGATGATTGAGGATTGAGGATTGAGGATTGAGGATTGAGGATTGCCGATTGAGGATTGCGTATTGAGGATTGAAGAATGAGGATTGAGGATCGGGGATTGAGGACTGAGAATTGAAGATTGAGCATTGAGGATTGAAGGTTGACGGTTGAGGATTGAGGATTGAGGATTGAGGATTGAGGATTGAGGATTGAGGATTGAAGATTGTGTATTGAGTATTGAAGGTTGAGGATTGAGGATTGAGTGTTGAAGATTGAGGATTGAGGACTGAGGATTGAGGATTAATGATTGAGCATTGAGGATTGAGGATTCAGGATTAGGGATTGAAGATTGAGGATTGGGTATTGAGGATTGAAGAATCAGGATTGAGGATTGAGTATTGAGGATTGAAGATTGACGATTGAGGATTGAGAATTGAGGATTGAGGATTGAGTATTGAAGATTGAGAATTGAGGATTGAGGATTGAAGATTGAGTATTGAGGATTGAAGATTGAGGATTAAGGATTGAGGATTGAAGATTGAGGACTGAGTGTTGAGGGTTGAGTGATGAGAATTGATGTTTGTGTATTGAGATTTGAAGATTGAAGAATGGGGATTGAGTATTGAAAACTGTGATTTGAGGATATTCTATTGAGGATTGAGGATTGACAATTGATTGTTGAGGACCGACGGTTGAAGACTGAGGATTAAGGATTGAGGATTCCGGATTGAGGTTTGAGGACTGAGGATTGAGAGTTGAGGATTGAGAATTGAGGATTGACGCTTGAGGATTGAGTATTTAGGATGGAGGATTGAAGACAGAGGACTGAGTATTGAGGATTGAGTGTTGAGAATTGATGTTTGAGGACTGAGATTTGATTATTGAATTTTGTGGATTGAGTACTGAACCATGAGAATTCAGGATATTCTATTGAGTATTGAGAACTCAGGATTGATCGTTGAGTATTGAGGATTGATGGTTGAGGGTTGTGTGTTGAATATTGCGGATTGAGCATTGCGGATTGAGGATTGAGGATTGAAGATTGAGGATTGGGGATTGAGGATTGGCGATTGAGGATTGAGTACTGAGGATTGAGAATTGAGGATTGAGGGTTGAGGATTGAGTATTGGGGATTGAATATTGAGGATTGAGGAATGAGGATTGAAGATTGAGGACTGAGTGTTGATGGTTGAGTGTTGAGAACTGATGTTTGTGGATTGAGATTTGAAGATTGAAGAATGGGGATTGAGAATTGAAATCTGTGAATTGAGTATATTCTATTGAGGATTAAGGAATGACAATTGACTTTTGAGGACTGAGGGCTGAAGATTGAGGATTCAGGATCGAGGATTCGGGATTGAGGTTGGAGGACTGAGGATTGAGGGTTGAGGATTGAGGATTGAGGATTGAGGATTGAGGATTGAAGATTGAGTATTGAGGATTGAAGAATGAGGATTGAGGATTGAGGATTGAGGATTGAGTATTGACGATAGAAGATTGAGGACTGGGGACTGAGGATTGAAGATTGAGGATTGAGGATTGAGGATTAAGGATTGAGGTTTGAGGAACAGGAATTGAGGATTGAGGATTGAGGACTGAGGATTGACGATTGAGTATTGAAGAGTGAGGACTGATTACTGAGGATTGATGATTGATGACTGAGGATTGAGGAATGAGGATTGAGGATTGAAGATTCAGTATTGAGGATTGAAGATCGAGAATTGAGGATTGAGGATTGAACATTGAGGACTGAGCGTTCAGGATTGTTGATGACTGAGGGCTGAAGATTGAGGACACAGGATTGAGGATTCAGAATTGAGGTTTGAGGACAGAGGATCGAGGATTGAATATTGAGCATTAGGTATTGAGGATTGAAGAATGAGGATTGAGGATTGAGGGTTGAGGATTGAGGATTGAGGATTGAGGATTGAGGATTGAAGATTGAGTATTGAGGATTGAAGATTGAGGATTGAGGATTGAGGATTGAGGATTGAGGATTGAAGATTGAGGATTTGGGATTGAGGATTGACGATTGAGGATTGAGTATTGAGGATTGAGAATTGAGGACTGATTATTGAAGATTGAGTATTGAGGAATGAAGATTGAGGATTGAGGATTGAGGATTGAGGATTGAGGATGAGGACTGAGGGTTGAGGATTGAGGTTTGAGGAACAGGAATTGAGGATTGAGGATTGAGGACTGAGGATTGACGATTGAGTATTGAAGATTGAGGACTGATTACTGAGGATTGATGATTGATAACTGAGGATTGAGGATTGAGGATTGAGGATTGAAGATTCAGTATTGAGGATTCAAGATCGAGAATTGAGGATTGAGGATTGAACATTGAGGACTGAGCGCTCAGGGTTTAGTGATGAGAATTGATGTTTGTGTATAGAGATTTGAAGATTGCAGATTGAGTATTGAGTATTGAAAACTGTGAATTGAGGATATTCTATTGGGGATTGAGGATTGACAACTGATTGTTGAGGACTGAGGGCTGGAGATTGAGGATGCAGGATTGAGGATTCAGAATTGAGGTTTGAGGACTGAGGATTGGGGATTGAATATTGAGTATTGAGGATTGAAGATTGAGGATTGAGGATTGAGGATTGAGTATTGAGGATGGGGGCTGAGGTTTGAGGATTGAGGTTTGAGGACTGAGGACTGAGGATTGAGGGTTGAGAATTGAGGATTGAGGATTGAGGATTGAAGATTGAGGATTGGGTATTGAGGATTAAGGGACGAGGATTGAGGATTGAGGATTGAGGATTGTGGATTGAGGATTGAAGGTTGAGTATTCAGGATTGGAGATGGACGATTGCGGATTGAGGACCGAGGAATGACGATTGAGGATTGAAGATTGAGTATTGAGGATTGAAGATTGAGTTTTGAGGATTGTGGTCTGAGGATTGAGGATTGAAGGTTGAGGATTGGGGACTGAGTGTTGAGGGTTGAGTCATTAGGATTGATGTTTGTGGATAGAGGTTTGAAGATTGCAGGTTGAGTATTGAGTATTGAGACCTGTGAATTGAGGATATTCTATTGAGGATTGAGGACTGACAACTGATTGTTGAGGACTGTGGGCTGAAGATTGAGGATTCAGGATTGAGGATTCAGAATTGAGGTTTTAGGACTGAGGATTCATGATTGAAGATTGAGTATTGAAGATTGAAGATTGACGATTGAGGATTGAGAATTGAGGATTGAGGATTGAGGATTGAGCATTGAAGACTGAGTATTGAGGATTGAAGGTTGAGGATTGTGGATTGAGGATTGAGAATTGAGGATTGAGGACAGAGGATTGAGGATTGAAGTTTGAGTATTGAGGATTGAAGATTGAGGATTGCGGATTGTCGTCTGAGGATTGAGGATGAGGGCTGAGGGTTGAGGATTGAGGTTTGAGGACTGAGGACTGAGGGTTCAGGACTGAGAGTTGAAGACTGAGTGTTGAGGATTGAAGGTTGAGGATTGAGGAATGAGAATTGAGGATTGAGGATGAGGGCTGAGGGTTGAGGATTGATGTTAGAGGACTGAGGACTGAGGATTGAGGATTGAGAATTGATGATTGAGGATTGAGGATTGAAGATTGAGGATTGGGTATCGAGGATTGAAGAATGAGGATTGAGGATTGAGGATTGAGCATTGAGGATTGAAGATTGAGTATTGAGGATTGAAGATTGACGATTGAGGATTGAGAATTGAGGATTGAGGATTGAGGATTGAGCATTGAAGACTGAGTATTGAGGATTGAATGTTGAGGATTGTGGACTGAGCATTGAGAATTGAGGATTGAATATTGAGGTTTGGGGACTGAGTGTTGAGAGTTGAGTGATGAGAATTGATGTTTGTGGATAGAGATTTGAAGATTGCAGATTGAGTATTGAGTAATGAAAACTGTGAATTGATGATATTCTATTGAGGATTGAGGATTGACAACTGATGGTTGAGGATTGAGGATTGAAGATTGAGTATTGAGGATTGAAGATTGAGGATTGAGGATTGGGTATTGAAGATTGAGGATTTGGGACTGAGGAATGAAGATTGAGGATTGATGATTGAGCATTGAGGATTGAGGATTGAGGATTGAGGATTGAGGATTGAAGATTGAGGATTGGGTATTGAGGATTGAAGAATGAGGATTGAGGATTGAGGATTAAGGATTGAGGATTGAAGATTGAGTATTGAGGATTGAAGGTTGACGGTTGATGATTGAGGATTGACGATTGAGGATTGAGGATTGAGGATTGAGGATAGAGGATTGAAGATTGAGTATTGAGGATTGAAGGTTGATGATTGAGGATTAAGGATTGAGGATTGAGGATTGAAGATTGAGGATTGAAGATTGAGTATTGAGGATTGAAGATTGCGGATTGAGGATTGCGGATTGAGGATTGAGGATTGAAGATTGAGGATTGGGGACTGAGTGTTGAGGGCTGAGCGATGAGAATTGATGTTTGTGGATAGAGATTTGAAGATTGCAGGTTGTGTGTTGAGCATTGAGTCCTGTGAATTGAGGATACTCTATTGAGGATTGAGGATTGACACCTGATTGTTGAGGACTGCGAGCTGAAGTTTGAGGATTCAGGATTCAGGATTCAGGATTGAAGTTTGAGGACTGAGGATTAAAGATTGAGGATTGAGGATTGAGGTTTGAGGATTGAGGATTGAAGATTGAGGATTGGGTATTGAGGATTGAAGATTGAGGATTGGGTGTTGAGGATTGAGGAATGTGGAGTGAGGATTCAGGACTGAGTGTTGATGGTTGAGTGATGAGAACTGATGTTTGTGGATTGAGATTTGAAGATTGAAGAATGGGGATTGAGTATTGAAATCTGTGAATTGAGGATATTCTATTGAGGATTAAGGATTGACAATTGATTTTTGAGGACTGAGAGCTGAAGATTGAGGATTCAGGATAGAGGATTCGGGATTGAGGTTTGAGGAATGAGGATTGAGGGTTGAGGATTGAGGATTGAGGATTGAGGATTGAGGATTGAAGATTGAGTATTGAGGATTGAAGATTGAGGATTGAGGATTGAGGATTGAGGATTGAGTATTGAGGATAGAAGATTGAGGACTGGGGACTGAGGATTGAAGATTGAGGATTGAGGATTGAGGATAGAGGATTGAGGATTGAGGATTGAGGATTGAGGATTGAGGATTGAGGATTGAGGATTGAGGATTGAGTATTGAGGATGAGGGCTGAGGTTTGAGGATTGAGGTTTGAGGACTGAGGACTGAGGATTGAGGGTTGAGAATTGAGGATTGAGGATTGAGGATTGAAGATTGAGGATTGGGTATTGAGGATTGAAGAATGAGGATTGAGGATTGAGGATTGAGGATTGAACATTGAGGACTGAGTGTTGAGGGTTGAGTAATGAGAATTGATGTTTGTGGATAGAGGTTTGAAGATTGCAGATTGAGTATTGAGTATTGAAAACTGTGAATTGAGGATATTCTATTGATGATTGAGGATTGACCACTGATTGTTGAGGACTGAGGGCTGAAGATCGAGGACACAGGATTGAGGATTCAGAACTGAGGTATGGGGACAGAGGATTGAGGATTGAGGATTGAGGATTGAGGATTGAGGATTGAGGATTGAGGATTGAGGATTGAGTATTGAGGATGAGGGCTGAGGTTTGAGGATTGAGGTTTGAGGACTGAGGACTGAGGATTGAGGGTTGAGAATTGAGGATTGAGGATTGAGGATTGAAGATTGAGGATTGGGTATTGAGGATTGAAGAATGAGGATTGAGGATTGAGGATTGAGGATTGAGGATTGAAGATTGAGTATTGAGGATTGAAGTTTGAGGATTGAGGATTGAGGATTGAGTATTGAAGATTGAGGATTTGGGACTCAGGATTGAAGATTGAGGATTGATGATTGAGGATTGAGGATTGAGGATTGAGGATTGAGGATTGCCGATTGAGGATTGCGTATTGAGGATTGAAGAATGAGGATTGAGGATCGGGGATTGAGGACTGAGAATTGAAGATTGAGCATTGAGGATTGAAGGTTGACGGTTGAGGATTGAGGATTGAGGATTGAGGATTGAGAATTGAGGATTGAGGATTGAGGATTGAAGATTGTGTATTGAGTATTGAAGGTTGAGGATTGAGGATTGAGTGTTGAAGATTGAGGATTGAGGACTGAGGATTGAGGATTAATGATTGAGCATTGAGGATTGAGGATTCAGGATTAGGGATTGAAGATTGAGGATTGGGTATTGAGGATTGAAGAATCAGGATTGAGGATTGAGTATTGAGGATTGAAGATTGACGATTGAGGATTGAGAATTGAGGATTGAGGATTGAGTATTGAAGATTGAGAATTGAGGATTGAGGATTGAAGATTGAGTATTGAGGATTGAAGATTGAGGATTAAGGATTGAGGATTGAAGATTGAGGATTAAGGAATGAGGATTGAAGATTGAGGACTGAGTGTTGATGGTTGAGTGTTGAGAACTGATGTTTGTGGATTGAGATTTGAAGATTGAAGAATGGGGATTGAGAATTGAAATCTGTGAATTGAGTATATTCTATTGAGGATTAAGGAATGACAATTGACTTTTGAGGACTGAGGGCTGAAGATTGAGGATTCAGGATCGAGGATTCGGGATTGAGGTTGGAGGACTGAGGATTGAGGGTTGAGGATTGAGGATTGAGGATTGAGGATTGAGGATTGAAGATTGAGTATTGAGGATTGAAGAATGAGGATTGAGGATTGAGGATTGAGGATTGAGGATTGAGGATTGAGGATTGATTATTGACGATAGAAGATTGAGGACTGGGGACTGAGGATTGAAGATTGAGGATTGAGGATTGAGGATTGAGGATTGAGGTTTGAGGAACAGGAATTGAGGATTGAGGATTGAGGACTGAGGATTGACGATTGAGTATTGAAGAGTGAGGACTGATTACTGAGGATTGATGATTGATGACTGAGGATTGAGGAATGAGGATTCAGGATTGAAGATTCAGTATTGAGGATTGAAGATCGAGAATTGAGGATTGAGGATTGAACATTGAGGACTGAGCGTTCAGGATTGTTGATGACTGAGGGCTGAAGATTGAGGACACAGGATTGAGGATTCAGAATTGAGGTTTGAGGACAGAGGATCGAGGATTGAATATTGAGCATTAGGTATTGAGGATTGAAGAATGAGGATTGAGGATTGAGGGTTGAGGATTGAGGATTGAGGATTGAGGATTGAGGATTGAAGATTGAGTATTGAGGATTGAAGATTGAGGATTGAGGATTGAGGATTGAGGATTGAGGATTGAAGATTGAGGATTTGGGATTGAGGATTGACGATTGAGGATTGAGTATTGAGGATTGAGAATTGAGGACTGATTATTGAAGATTGAGTATTGAGGAATGAAGATTGAGGATTGAGGATTGAGGATTGAGGATTGAGGATGAGGACTGAGGGTTGAGGATTGAGGTTTGAGGAACAGGAATTGAGGATTGAGGATTGAGGACTGAGGATTGAGGAATGAGTATTGAAGATTGAGGACTGATTACTGAGGATTGATGATTGATAACTGAGGATTGAGGATTGAGGATTGAGGATTGAAGATTCAGTATTGAGGATTGAAGATCGAGAATTGAGGATTGAGGATTGAACATTGAGGACTGAGCGCTCAGGGTTTAGTGATGAGAATTGATGTTTGTGTATAGAGACTTGAAGATTGCAGATTGAGTATTGAGTATTGAAAACTGTGAATTGAGGATATTCTATTGGGGATTGAGGATTGACAACTGATTGTTGAGGACTGAGGGCTGGAGATTGAGGATGCAGGATTGAGGATTCAGAATTGAGGTTTGAGGACTGAGGATTGGGGATTGAATATTGAGTATTGAGGATTGAAGATTGAGGATTCAGGATTGAGGATTGAGTATTGAGGATGGGGGCTGAGGTTTGAGGATTGAGGTTTGAGGACTGAGGACTGAGGATTGAGGGTTGAGAATTGAGGATTGAGGATTGAGGATTGAAGATAGAGGATTGGGTATTGAGGATTAAGGGACGAGGATTGAGGATTGAGGATTGAGGATTGTGGATTGAGGATTGAAGGTTGAGTGTTCAGGATTGGAGATGGACGATTGCGGATTGAGGACCGAGGAATGACGATTGAGGATTGAAGATTGAGTATTGAGGATTGAAGATTGAGTTTTGAGGATTGTGGTCTGAGGATTGAGGATTGAAGGTTGAGGATTGAGGAATGAGAATTGAGGATTGAGGATGAGGGCTGAGGGTTGAGGATTGAGGTTAGAGGACTGAGGACTGAGGATTGAGGATTGAGAATTGATGATTGAGGATTGAGGATTGAAGATTGAGGATTGGGTATCGAGGATTGAAGAATGAGGATTGAGGATTGAGGATTGAGCATTGAGGATTGAAGATTGAGTATTGAGGATTGAAGATTGACGATTGAGGATTGAGAATTGAGGATTGAGGATTGAGGATTGAGCATTGAAGACTGAGTATTGAGGATTGAATGTTGAGGATTGTGGACTGAGCATTGAGAATTGAGGATTGAATATTGAGGTTTGGGGACTGAGTGTTGAGAGTTGAGTGATGAGAATTGATGTTTGTGGATAGAGATTTGAAGATTGCAGATTGAGTATTGAGTAATGAAAACTGTGAATTGATGATATTCTATTGAGGATTGAGGATTGACAACTGATGGTTGAGGATTGAGGATTGAAGATTGAGTATTGAGGATTGAAGATTGAGGATTGAGGATTGGGTATTGAAGATTGAGGATTTGGGACTGAGGAATGAAGATTGAGGATTGATGATTGAGCATTGAGGATTGAGGATTGAGGATTGAGGATTGAAGATTGAGGATTGGGTATTGAGGATTGAAGAATGAGGATTGAGGATTGAGGATTAAGGATTGAGGATTGAAGATTGAGTATTGAGGATTGAAGGTTGACGGTTGATGATTGAGGATTGACGATTGAGGATTGAGGATTGAGGATTGAGGATAGAGGATTGAAGATTGAGTATTGAGGATTGAAGGTTGATGATTGAGGATTGAGGATTGAGGATTGAGGATTGAAGATTGAGGATTGAAGATTGTGTATTGAGGATTGAATATTGCGGATTGAGGATTGCGGATTGAGGATTGAGGATTGAAGATTGAGGATTGGGGACTGAGTGTTGAGGGCTGAGCGATGAGAATTGATGTTTGTGGATAGAGATTTGAAGATTGCAGGTTGTGTGTTGAGCATTGAGTCCTGTGAATTGAGGATACTCTATTGAGGATTGAGGATTGACACCTGATTGTTGAGGACTGCGAGCTGAAGTTTGAGGATTCAGGATTCAGGATTCAGGATTGAAGTTTGAGGACTGAGGATTAAAGATTGAGGATTGAGGATTGAGGTTTGAGGATTGAGGATTGAAGATTGAGGATTGGGTATTGAGGATTGAAGACTGAGGATTGGGTGTTGAGGATTGAGGAATGTGGAGTGAGGATTGAGGATTGAGGATTGAGGATTGAAGATTGAGTATTGACGATTGAAGATTGAGGATTGAGGATTGAGGATTGAGGATTGAGGGTTGAGGATTGAAGCTTGAGGAATGGGTATTGCGGATTGAACATTGAGGATTGAAGATTGAGGATTGGGTGCTGATGGTTGAAGAATGAGGATTGAGGATTGAGGATTGAGGATTGAGGATTGAAGATTCAGTATTGAGGATTGAAGATTGTGGATTAAGGATTGAGGATTGAGGATTGAAGATTGAGTATTGAGGATTGAAGATTGAGGATTGAGGACTGAGTATTGAGGATTGAGCATTGAGTATTGAGGATTGAGGGTGGAAGACTGAGGATTGGGTAATGAGGATTGTACGTTGAGGATTGAGGGTTGAGGATTGAGGATTGAGGATTGAAGATTGAAGATTGAATATTAATGATTCAAGATTGAGGATTGAGGATTGAGGGTTGTGGATTGAGGACGAGGACTGAGGGTTGAGTATTGGTGTTTGAAGTCTGAGGATTGAGGATTGAGGACTGAGGATTGAGGGTTGAGGATTGAGAATTGAGGATTGACGCTTGAGGATTGAGGATTGAGGATGGAGGATTGAAGACAGAGGACTGAGTATTGTGGATTGAGTGTTGAGAATTGATGTTTGAGGACTGAGATTTGATTATTGAATATTGTGGATTGAGTATTGAACCATGAGAATTCAGGATATTCTATTGAGTATTGAGAACTGAGGATTGATGGTTGAGTATTGAGGATTGATGGTTGAGGGTTGTGTGTTGAATATTGCGGATTGAGCATTGAGGACTGAGTATTGAGAATTGAGAATTGAGGATGAGGACTGAGGGTTGAGGATTGAGGTTTGAGGAACAAGAATTGAGGATTGAGGGTTGAGGACTGAGGATTGACGATTGAGTATTGAAGATTGAGGATTGATTACTGAGGATTGAGGATTGAGGATTCAGGATTGAGGATTGAGGATTGAGGATTGAAGATTCAGTATTGAGGATTGAAGATTGAGAATTGAGGATTTTAGGATTGAACATTGAGAACTGAGAGTTCAGGGTTTAGTGATGAGAATTGATGTTTGTGGATAGAGATTTGAAGATTGCAGATTGAGTATTGAGTATTGAAGACTGTGAATTGAGGATATTCTATTGGGGATTGAGGATTGACAACTGATTGTTGAGAACTGAGGGCTGAAGGTTGAGGATGCAGGATTGAGGATTCAGAATTGAGGTTTGAGGACTGAGGGTTGAGGATTGAAGATCGAGTATTGAGGATTGAAGATTGAGGAATGAGGATTGAGGATTGAGTATTGAGGATGAGGACTGAGGTTTGAGGATTGAGGTTTGAGGTCTGAGGACTGAGGATTGAGGGTTGAGAATTGAGGATCGAGGATTGAGGATTGATGATTGAGGGTTGGGTATTGAGGATTGAAGGAAGAGTATTGAGGATTGAGGATTGTGGGTTGAGGATTGAGGATTGAATGTTGAGTATTCAGGATTGGAGATTGACTATTGAGGATTGAGGACCGAGGATTGAGGATTGAGGATTGAAGATTGAGTATTGAGGAATGAAGGTTGAGGATTGGGGATTGTGGATTGAGGATTGAGGATTGAGCATTGAAGATTGAGTATTCAGGATTGAAGATTGTGGATTGAGGATTGAGGATTGAGGATTGAGTATTGAGGATAGAAGATTGAGGACTGGGGACTGAGGATTGAAGATTGAGGATTGAGGATTGAAGGTTGAGTACTGAGGATTGAAGGTTGACGGTTGAGGATTGAGGATTGAGGATTGAGGATTGAGGATTGAGGATTGAGGATTGAGGAATGAAGATTGAGTATTGAGGATTCAAGATAGATGATTGAGGATTGAGGATTGAGGGTTGCGGATTGAAGATTGAGGATTGAAGATTGAGTATTGAGGATTGAAGATTGAGGATTGAGGATTGCGGATTGAGCTTTGAGGATCGAAGATTGAGGACTGGGGACTGAGTGTTGAGGGTTGAGTGATGAGAATTGATGTTTGTGGATAGAGATTTGAAGATTGCAAGTTGAGTATTGAGTAATGAAAACTGTGAATTGATGATATTCTATTGAGGATTGAGGATTGACAGCTGATTGTTGAGGAGTGAGGGCTGAAGGTTGAGGATGCAGGATTGAGGATTCAGAATTGAGGTTTGAGGACTGAGGGTTGAGGATTGAAGATTGAGTATTGAGGATTGAAGATTGAGGAATGAGGATTGAGGATTGAGTATTGAGGATGAGGACTGAGGTTTGAGGATTGAGGTTTGAGGTCTGAGGACTGAGGATTGAGGGTTGAGAATTGAGGATCGAGGATTGAGGATTGATGATTGAGGGTTGGGTATTGAGGATTGAAGGAAGAGTATTGAGGATTGAGGATTGTGGGTTGAGGATTGAGGATTGAATGTTGAGTATTCAGGATTGGAGATTGACTATTGAGGATTGAGGACCGAGGATTGAGGATTGAGGATTGAAGATTGCGTATTGAGGAATGAAGGTTGAGGATTGGGGATTGTGGATTGAGGATTGAGGATTGAGCATTGAAGATTGAGTATTCAGGATTGAAGATTGTGGATTGAGGATTGAGGATTGAGGATTGAGTATTGAGGATAGAAGATTGAGGACTGGGGACTGAGGATTGAAGATTGAGGATTGAGGATTGAAGGTTGAGTACTGAGGATTGAAGGTTGACGGTTGAGGATTGAGGATTGAGGATTGAGGATTGAGGATTGAGGATTGAGGATTGAGGATTGAAGATTGAGTATTGAGGATTCAAGATAGATGATTGAGGATTGAGGATTGAGGGTTGCGGATTGAAGATTGAGGATTGAAGATTGAGTATTGAGGATTGAAGATTGAGGATTGAGGATTGCGGATTAAGCTTTCAGGATCGAAGATTGAGGACTGGGGACTGAGTGTTGAGGGTTGAGTGATGAGAATTGATGTTTGTGGATAGAGATTTGAAGATTGCAAGTTGAGTATTGAGTAATGAAAACTGTGAATTGATGATATTCTATTGAGGATTGAGGATTGACAGCTGATTGTTGAGGAGTGAGGGCTGAAGGTTGAGGATTCAGGATTGAGGATTAAGGATTGATGTTTGAGGACTGAGGATTGAGGATTGAGGATTGAGGATTGAGGATTGAGGATCGAAGATTGAGGACTGAGGATTGAGGGTTGTGGATTGAGGACGAGGACTTAGAGTTGAGTATTGATGTTTGAGTTCTGAGGATTGAGGGATGAGGATTGAGAATTGAGGATTGAGGATTGAGGATTGAAGATTGAGGATTGGGTATTGAGGATTGAGGATTGAGGATTGAAGATTGAGGATTGAGGATTGAGGATGAGGGCTGAGGGTTGAAGATTGAGTATTGAGGGTTGAAGACTGACGATTGAGGATTGAGGATTGAGGATTGAGGATTGAGGATTGAGGATTGAGGATTGAGGATTGAGGATTGAAGATTGAGAATTGAGGATTGAAAATTGAGGATTGAGGATTGAGGATTGAGGATTGAGGATTGAGGATTGAGGACTGAGGATTGAAGATTCAGTATTGAGTGTTGAAGGTTGAGAATTGAGGATTGAGGATTGAACATTGAGGACTGAGTGTTGAGGGTTGAGTGATGAGGATTGACGTTTGTGGATAGAGATTTGAAGATTGCAGATTGAGTATTGAGTATGGAAAACTGTGAATTGAGGATATTCTATTGAGGATTGAGGATTGACGTCGGGTTGTTGAGGACTGAGGTCTGAAGATTGAGGATTCAGGGTTGAGGATTCAGAATTGAGGTTTGAGGACTGAGGATTGAGGATTGAAGATTGACTATTGAGGATTGATGATTGTGGATTGAGGATTGAGAATTGAGGATTGGGGATGAGGGCTGAGGGTTGAGGATTGACGTTACAGGACTGAGGACTGAGGGTTGAGGATTGAGAATTGATGATTGAGGATAGAAGATTGAAGATTGAGGATTGGGTATTGAGGATTGAAGAATGAGGATTGAGGATTGAGGATTGAGGATTGAGGATTGAGGATTGAGGATTGAGGACTGAAGATTGAGTATTGAGGACTGAAGATTGATGATTGGGTATTGAGGATTGAGGATTGAGGATTGAAGATTGAGGATTGAAGATTGAGTATTGAGGATTGAAGATTGAGGATTGAGGATTGCGGATTGAGGATTGAGGATTGAAGATTGAGGATTGGGGACTGAGTGTTGAGGGTTGATTGAGGAGAATTGATGTTTGTGGATAGAGACTTGAAGATTGCAGATTGAGTATTGAGTATTGAAAACTGTGAATTGATGATATTCTATTGAGGATTGAGGATTGACGCCTGATAGTTGAGGTCTGATGTCTGAAGATTGAGGATTCAGGGTTGAGGATTCAGGATTGAGGTTTGAGGACTGAGGATTTAGGATTGAGGATTGAGGCTTGAGGATTGAGGATTGAGGATTGAAGATTGAGGATTGAGGATTGAGGATGAGGGCTGAGGGTTGAAGATTGAGGTTTGAGGACTGAGGACTGAGGATCGAGGATTGAGAGTTGAGGATTGAGGATTGAGGGTTGAAGATTGAGGATTAGGTATTGAGGATTGAAGAATGAGGATTGGGTATTGAGGATTGAAGAATGAGCATTGAGGATTGAGGATTGAGGATTGAGGATTGAAGACTGAGTATCGAGGATTGAATATTGAGGATTGAGGATTGAGGGTTGAGGATTGAGTATTGAGGATTGATTATTGAATATTGAGTATTGAGGATTGAAGATTGAGGATTGAGGAATGAGGATTGAGGATTGAGGATTGAAGATTGAGGATAGGGGATTGAGGATTGACGATTGAGGATTGAGTATTGAGTTTTGAGAATTGTGGATTGCTTATTGAAGATTGAGTATTGAGGATTGAAGATTGAAGATTGAGGATAGAGGATTGAGGACTGAGGATGAGGGCTGAGGGTTGAAGATTGAGGTTTGAGGACTGAAGACTGAGGATTGAGGATTGGGAATAGAGGATTGAGGATTGAGGATTGAATACTGAGGATTGGGTATTGATGATTGAAGAATGAGGATTGAGGTTTGAGGATTGAGGATTGAGGACCGAGGATTGAGGATTGAAGATTGAGTATTGAGGGTTGAAGACTGACGATTGAGGATTGAGGATTGAAGATTGAGGATTGCAGATTGAAGATTGAGTATTGAGGATTGAAAATTTAGGATTGAGGATTGAGGATTGAGGATTGAGGATTGAGGATTCAGTATTGAGTGTTGAAGGTTGAGAATTGAGGATTGAGGATTGAACATTGAGGACTGTGTGTTGAGGATTGAGTGATGAGGATTGACGTTTGTGGATAGAGATTTGAAGATTGCAGATTGAGTATTGAGTATAGAAAACTGTGAATTGAGGATATTCTATTGAGGATTGAGGATTGACATCGGATTGTTGAGGACTGAGGTCTGAAGATTGAGGATTCAGGATTGAGGATTCAGAATTGAGGTTTGAGGACCGAGGATTGAGAATTGAAGATTGAGTATTGAGGATTGAAGATTGAGGATTGAGGATTGAGAATTGAGGATTGGGGATAAGGGCTGAGGGTTGAGGATTGACGTTAGAGGACAGAGGACTGAAGGTTGAGGATTGAGAATTGAGGATTGAGGATTGAGGATTGAAGATTGAGGATTGGGTATTGAGGATTGAAGAATGAGGATTGAGGATTGAGGATTGAGGATTGAGGATTGAGCATTGAGGATTGAGGATTGAGGATTGAAGACTGAGTTTCGAGGATTGAATATTGAGGATTGAGGATTGAGGATTGAGGATTGAGTATTGAGGATTGATTATTGAAGATTCAGTATTGAGGATTGAAGATTGAGGATTGAGGAATGACGATTGAGGATTGATGATTGAAGATTGAGGATTGGGGATTGAGGATTGACGATTGAGGATTGAGTATTGAGTTTTGAGAATTGAGGATTGATTATTGAAGATTGAGTATTGAGGATTGAAGATTGAAGATTGAGGATTGAGGATTGTGGACTGAGGATGAGGGCTGACAGTTGAAGATTGAGGTTTGAGGACTGAGGACTGAGGATTGAGGATTGAGAATAGAGGATTGAAGATTGAGGATTGGGTATTGATGATCGAAGAATGAGGATTGAGCATTGAGGATTGAGGATTGAGGATTGAGGATTGAGCATTGAAGACTGGGTATTGAGGATTGCAGGTTGAGGATTGTGGATTGGGGATTGAGAATTGAGGATTGAATATTGAGGATTGGGGACTGAGCGTTGAGGGCTGTGTGATGAGAATTGATGTTTGTGGATAGAGACTTGAAGATTGCAGATTGAGTATTGAGTAATGAATACTGTGAATTGATGATATTCTATTGAGGATTGAGGATTGACAGCTGATTGTTGAGGAGTGAGGGCTGAAGATTGAGGATTCAGGATTGAGGATTGAGGATTGAAGATTGAGTATTTAGGAATGAAAATTGAGGATTGAGGATTGAGGATTGAGGATTGAGGATTGAGGATTGAGGACTGAGGATTGAAGATTCAGTATTGAGTGTTGAAGATTGAGCATTGAGGATTGAAGATTGACGATTGAGGATTGAGAATTGAGGATTGAGGATTGAGGATTGAGGATTGAGGATTGAGCATTGGAGATTGAGTATTGAGGATTGAATGTTGAGGATTGTGGATTGTGGGTTGAGGATTGAGGATTGAATATTGAGGATTGTAGACTGAGTGTTGAGGGTTGAGTGATGAGAATTGATGTTTGTGGATAGAGACTTGAAGATTGCAGATTAAGTATTGAGTAATGCAAACTGTGAATTGATGATATTCTATTGAGGATTGAGGATTGACAGCAGATTGTAGAGGACTGAGGGCTGAAGATTGAGGATTCAGGATTGAGGATTCAGAATTGAGGTTTGAGGACTGAGGATTGAGGATTGAGGATTGAGGAATGAGGATTGAAGATTGAGGAATGACGATTGAGGGTTGTGGATTGAGGACGAGGACTGAGGTTTGAGTATTGATGTTTGAGGTCTGAGGATAGAGGATTGAGGATTGAGAATTGAGGATTGAGGATTCAGGATTGAAGATTGAGGGTTGGGTATTGATTATTGAAGAATGAGGATTGAGGATTGAGGATTGTGGATTGAGGATTGAGGGTTGAGTATTGAAGATTGAGAATTGAGGATTGAGGATTGAAGATTGAGTATTGTGGATTGAAGATTGAGGATTGAGGATTGAGGATTGAAGATTGAGTACTGAGTGTTGAGGGTTGAGTGATGAGAATTGATGTTTGTGGATTGAGATCTGAAGATTGAAGGATGGGGATTGGGTATTGAAAACTGTGATTTGAGGATATTCTATTGAGGATTGAGAATTGACAATTGATTGTTGAGGACCGACGGCAGAAGATGGAGGATTCAGGGTTGAGGATTCCGGATTGAGGTTTGAGGACTGAGGATTGAGGGTTGAGGATTGAGAATTGAGGATTGACGCTTGAGGATTGAGGATTGAGGATGGAGGATTGAAGACAGAGGACTGAGTATTGTGGATTGAGTGTTGAGAATTGATGTTTGAGGACTGAGATTTGATTATTGAATATTGTGGATTGAGTATTGAACCATGAGAATTCAGGATATTCTATTGAGTATTGAGAACTGAGGATTGATGGTTGAGTATTGAGGATTGATGGTTGAGGGTTGTGTGTTGAATATTGCGGATTGAGCATTGAGGATTGAGGATTGAGGATAGAAGATTGGGGATTGGGGATTGAGGATTGGCGATTGAGGATTGAGTACTGAGGATTGAGAATTGAGGATTGAGTATTGAGGATTGAGTATTGAGGATTGAATATTGAGGATTGAGGAATGAGGATTGAAGATTCAGGACTGAGTGTTGATGGTTGAGTGATGAGAACTGATGTTTGTGGATTGAGATTTGAAGATTGAAGAATGGGGATTGAGTATTGAAATCTGTGAATTGAGGATATTCTATTGAGGATTAAGGATTGACAATTGATTTTTGAGGACTGAGAGCTGAAGATTGAGGATTCAGGATAGAGGATTCGGGATTGAGGTTTGAGGAATGAGGATTGAGGGTTGAGGATTGAGGATTGAGGATTGAGGATTGAGGATTGAAGATTGAGTATTGAGGATTGAAGATTGAGGATTGAGGATTGAAGATTGAGGATTGAGTATTGAGGATAGAAGATTGAGGACTGGGGACTGAGGATTGAAGATTGAGGATTGAGGATTGAGGATAGAGGATTGAGGATTGAGGATTGAGGATTGAGGATTGAGGATTGAGGATTGAGGATTGAGGATTGAGTATTGAGGATGAGGGCTGAGGTTTGAGGATTGAGGTTTGAGGACTGAGGACTGAGGATTGAGGGTTGAGAATTGAGGATTGAGGATTGAGGATTGAAGATTGAGGATTGGGTATTGAGGATTGAAGAATGATGATTGAGGATTGAGGATTGAGGATTGAACATTGAGGACTGAGTGTTGAGGGTTGAGTAATGAGAATTGATGTTTGTGGATAGAGGTTTGAAGACTGCAGATTGAGTATTGAGTATTGAAAACTGTGAATTGAGGATATTCTATTGATGATTGAGGATTGACCACTGATTGTTGAGGACTGAGGGCTGAAGGTCGAGGACACAGGATTGAGGATTCAGAACTGAGGTATGGGGACAGAGGATTGAGGATTGAGGATTGAGGATTGAGGATTGAGGATTGAGGATTGAGGATTGAGTATTGAGGATGAGGGCTGAGGTTTGAGGATTGAGGTTTGAGGACTGAGGACTGAGGATTGAGGGTTGAGAATTGAGGATTGAGGATTGAGGATTGAAGATTGAGGATTGGGTATTGAGGATTGAAGAATGAGGATTGAGGATTGAGGATTGAGGATTGAGGATTGAAGATTGAGTATTGAGGATTGAAGTTTGAGGATTGAGGATTGAGGATTGAGTATTGAAGATTGAGGATTTGGGACTCAGGATTGAAGATTGAGGATTGATGATTGAGGATTGAGGATTGAGGATTGAGGATTGAGGATTGCCGATTGAGGATTGCGTATTGAGGATTGAAGAATGAGGATTGAGGATCGGGGATTGAGGACTGAGAATTGAAGATTGAGCATTGAGGATTGAAGGTTGACGGTTGAGGATTGAGGATTGAGGATTGAGGATTGAGAATTGAGGATTGAGGATTGAGGATTGAAGATTGTGTATTGAGTATTGAAGGTTGAGGATTGAGGATTGAGTGTTGAAGATTGAGGATTGAGGACTGAGGATTGAGGATTAATGATTGAGCATTGAGGATTGAGGATTCAGGATTAGGGATTGAAGATTGAGGATTGGGTATTGAGGATTGAAGAATCAGGATTGAGGATTGAGTATTGAGGATTGAAGATTGACGATTGAGGATTGAGAATTGAGGATTGAGGATTGAGTATTGAAGATTGAGAATTGAGGATTGAGGATTGAAGATTGAGTATTGAGGATTGAAGATTGAGGATTAAGGATTGAGGATTGAAGATTGAGGACTGAGTGTTGAGGGTTGAGTGATGAGAATTGATGTTTGTGTATTGAGATTTGAAGATTGAAGAATGGGGATTGAGTATTGAAAACTGTGATTTGAGGATATTCTATTGAGGATTGAGGATTGACAATTGATTGTTGAGGACCGACGGTTGAAGACTGAGGATTCAGGATTGAGGATTCCGGATTGAGGATTGAGGACTGAGGATTGAGAGTTGAGGATTGAGAATTGAGGATTGACGCTTGAGGATTGAGTATTTAGGATGGAGGATTGAAGACAGAGGACTGAGTATTGAGGATTGAGTGTTGAGAATTGATGTTTGAGGACTGAGATTTGATTATTGAATTTTGTGGATTGAGTACTGAACCATGAGAATTCAGGATATTCTATTGAGTATTGAGAACTCAGGATTGATGGTTGAGTATTGAGGATTGATGGTTGAGGGTTGTGTGTTGAATATTGCGGATTGAGCATTGCGGATTGAGGATTGAGGATTGAAGATTGAGGATTGGGGATTGAGGATTGGCGATTGAGGATTGAGTACTGAGGATTGAGAATTGAGGATTGAGGGTTGAGGATTGAGTATTGGGGATTGAATATTGAGGATTGAGGAATGAGGATTGAAGATTGAGGACTGAGTGTTGATGGTTGAGTGTTGAGAACTGATGTTTGTGGATTGAGATTTGAAGATTGAAGAATGGGGATTGAGAATTGAAATCTGTGAATTGAGTATATTCTATTGAGGATTAAGGAATGACAATTGACTTTTGAGGACTGAGGGCTGAAGATTGAGGATTCAGGATCGAGGATTCGGGATTGAGGTTGGAGGACTGAGGATTGAGGGTTGAGGATTGAGGATTGAGGATTGAGGATTGAGGATTGAAGATTGAGTATTGAGGATTGAAGAATGAGGATTGAGGATTGAGGATTGAGGATTGAGTATTGACGATAGAAGATTGAGGACTGGGGACTGAGGATTGAAGATTGAGGATTGAGGATTGAGGATTGAGGATTGAGGTTTGAGGAACAGGAATTGAGGATTGAGGATTGAGGACTGAGGATTGACGATTGAGTATTGAAGAGTGAGGACTGATTACTGAGGATTGATGATTGATGACTGAGGATTGAGGAATGAGGATTGAGGATTGAAGATTCAGTATTGAGGATTGAAGATCGAGAATTGAGGATTGAGGATTGAACATTGAGGACTGAGCGTTCAGGATTGTTGATGACTGAGGGCTGAAGATTGAGGACACAGGATTGAGGATTCAGAATTGACGTTTGAGGACAGAGGATCGAGGATTGAATATTGAGCATTAGGTATTGAGGATTGAAGAATGAGGATTGAGGATTGAGGGTTGAGGATTGAGGATTGAGGATTGAGGATTGAGGATTGAAGATTGAGTATTGAGGATTGAAGATTGAGGATTGAGGATTGAGGATTGAGGATTGAGGATTGAAGATTGAGGATTTGGGATTGAGGATTGACGATTGAGGATTGAGTATTGAGGATTGAGAATTGAGGACTGATTATTGAAGATTGAGTATTGAGGAATGAAGATTGAGGATTGAGGATTGAGGATTGAGGATTGAGGATGAGGACTGAGGGTTGAGGATTGAGGTTTGAGGAACAGGAATTGAGGATTGAGGATTGAGGACTGAGGATTGACGATTGAGTATTGAAGATTGAGGACTGATTACTGAGGATTGATGATTGATAACTGAGGATTGAGGATTGAGGATTGAGGATTGAAGATTCAGTATTGAGGATTCAAGATCGAGAATTGAGGATTGAGGATTGAACATTGAGGACTGAGCGCTCAGGGTTTAGTGATGAGAATTGATGTTTGTGTATAGAGATTTGAAGATTGCAGATTGAGTATTGAGTATTGAAAACTGTGAATTGAGGATATTCTATTGGGGATTGAGGATTGACAACTGATTGTTGAGGACTGAGGGCTGGAGATTGAGGATGCAGGATTGAGGATTCAGAATTGAGGTTTGAGGACTGAGGATTGGGGATTGAATATTGAGTATTGAGGATTGAAGATTGAGGATTGAGGATTGAGGATTGAGTATTGAGGATGGGGGCTGAGGTTTGAGGATTGAGGTTTGAGGACTGAGGACTGAGGATTGAGGGTTGAGAATTGAGGATTGAGGATTGAGGATTGAAGATTGAGGATTGGGTATTGAGGATTAAGGGACGAGGATTGAGGATTGAGGATTGAGGATTGTGGATTGAGGATTGAAGGTTGAGTATTCAGGATTGGAGATGGACGATTGCGGATTGAGGACCGAGGAATGACGATTGAGGATTGAAGATTGAGTATTGAGGATTGAAGATTGAGTTTTGAGGATTGTGGTCTGAGGATTGAGGATTGAAGGTTGAGGATTGGGGACTGAGTGTTGAGGGTTGAGTCATTAGGATTGATGATTGTGGATAGAGGTTTGAAGATTGCAGGTTGAGTATTGAGTATTGAGACCTGTGAATTGAGGATATTGTATTGAGGATTGAGGACTGACAACTGATTGTTGAGGACTGTGGGCTGAAGATTGAGGATTCAGGATTGAGGATTCAGAATTGAGGTTTTAGGACTGAGGATTCATGATTGAAGATTGAGTATTGAAGATTGAAGATTGACGATTGAGGATTGAGAATTGAGGATTGAGGATTGAGGATTGAGCATTGAAGACTGAGTATTGAGGATTGAAGGTTGAGGATTGTGGATTGAGGATTGAGAATTGAGGATTGAGGACAGAGGATTGAGGATTGAAGTTTGAGTATTGAGGATTGAAGATTGAGGATTGCGGATTGTCGTCTGAGGATTGAGGATGAGGGCTGAGGGTTGAGGATTGAGGTTTGAGGACTGAGGACTGAGGGTTCAGGACTGAGAGTTGAAGACTGAGTGTTGAGGATTGAAGGTTGAGGATTGAGGAATGAGAATTGAGGATTGAGGATGAGGGCTGAGGGTTGAGGATTGATGTTAGAGGACTGAGGACTGAGGATTGAGGATTGAGAATTGATGATTGAGGATTGAGGATTGAAGATTGAGGATTGGGTATCGAGGATTGAAGAATGAGGATTGAGGATTGAGGATTGAGCATTGAGGATTGAAGATTGAGTATTGAGGATTGAAGATTGACGATTGAGGATTGAGAATTGAGGATTGAGGATTGAGGATTGAGCATTGAAGACTGAGTATTGAGGATTGAATGTTGAGGATTGTGGACTGAGCATTGAGAATTGAGGATTGAATATTGAGGTTTGGGGACTGAGTGTTGAGAGTTGAGTGATGAGAATTGATGTTTGTGGATAGAGATTTGAAGATTGCAGATTGAGTATTGAGTAATGAAAACTGTGAATTGATGATATTCTATTGAGGATTGAGGATTGACAACCGATGGTTGAGGATTGAGGATTGAAGATTGAGTATTGAGGATTGAAGATTGAGGATTGAGGATTGGGTATTGAAGATTGAGGATTTGGGACTGAGGAATGAAGATTGAGGATTGATGATTGAGCATTGAGGATTGAGGATTGAGGATTGAGGATTGAAGATTGAGGATTGGGTATTGAGGATTGAAGAATGAGGATTGAGGATTGAGGATTAAGGATTGAGGATTGAAGATTGAGTATTGAGGATTGAAGGTTGACGGTTGATGATTGAGGATTGACGATTGAGGATTGAGGATTGAGGATTGAGGATAGAGGATTGAAGATTGAGTATTGAGGATTGAAGGTTGATGATTGAGGATTAAGGATTGAGGATTGAGGATTGAAGATTGAGGATTGAAGATTGAGTATTGAGGATTGAAGATTGCGGATTGAGGATTGCGGATTGAGGATTGAGGATTGAAGATTGAGGATTGGGGACTGAGTGTTGAGGGCTGAGCGATGAGAATTGATGTTTGTGGATAGAGATTTGAAGATTGCAGGTTGTGTGTTGAGCATTGAGTCCTGTGAATTGAGGATACTCTATTGAGGATTGAGGATTGACACCTGATTGTTGAGGACTGCGAGCTGAAGTTTGAGGATTCAGGATTCAGGATTCAGGATTGAAGTTTGAGGACTGAGGATTAAAGATTGAGGATTGAGGATTGAGGTTTGAGGATTGAGGATTGAAGATTGAGGATTGGGTATTGAGGATTGAAGATTGAGGATTGGGTGTTGAGGATTGAGGAATGTGGAGTGAGGATTCAGGACTGAGTGTTGATGGTTGAGTGATGAGAACTGATGTTTGTGGATTGAGATTTGAAGATTGAAGAATGGGGATTGAGTATTGAAATCTGTGAATTGAGGATATTCTATTGAGGATTAAGGATTGACAATTGATTTTTGAGGACTGAGAGCTGAAGATTGAGGATTCAGGATAGAGGATTCGGGATTGAGGTTTGAGGAATGAGGATTGAGGGTTGAGGATTGAGGATTGAGGATTGAGGATTGAGGATTGAAGATTGAGTATTGAGGATTGAAGATTGAGGATTGAGGATTGAGGATTGAGGATTGAGTATTGAGGATGGAAGATTGAGGACTGGGGACTGAGGATTGAAGATTGAGGATTGAGGATTGAGGATAGAGGATTGAGGATTGAGGATTGAGGATTGAGGATTGAGGATTGAGGATTGAGGATTGAGTATTGAGGATGAGGGCTGAGGTTTGAGGATTGAGGTTTGAGGACTGAGGACTGAGGATTGAGGGTTGAGAATTGAGGATTGAGGATTGAGGATTGAAGATTGAGGATTGGGTATTGAGGATTGAAGAATGAGGATTGAGGATTGAGGATTGAGGATTGAACATTGAGGACTGAGTGTTGAGTGTTGAGTAATGAGAATTGATGTTTGTGGATAGAGGTTTGAAGATTGCAGATTGAGTATTGAGTATTGAAAACTGTGAATTGAGGATATTCTATTGATGATTGAGGATTGACCACTGATTGTTGAGGACTGAGGGCTGAAGATCGAGGACACAGGATTGAGGATTCAGAACTGAGGTATGGGGACAGAGGATTGAGGATTGAGGATTGAGGATTGAGGATTGAGGATTGAGGATTGAGGATTGAGGATTGAGTATTGAGGATGAGGGCTGAGGTTTGAGGATTGAGGTTTGAGGACTGAGGACTGAGGATTGAGGGTTGAGAATTGAGGATTGAGGATTGAGGATTGAAGATTGAGGATTGGGTATTGAGGATTGAAGAATGAGGATTGAGGATTGAGGATTGAGGATTGAGGATTGAAGATTGAGTATTGAGGATTGAAGTTTGAGGATTGAGGATTGAGGATTGAGTATTGAAGATTGAGGATTTGGGACTCAGGATTGAAGATTGAGGATTGATGATTGAGGATTGAGGATTGAGGATTGAGGATTGAGGATTGAGGATTGCCGATTGAGGATTGCGTATTGAGGATTGAAGAATGAGGATTGAGGATCGGGGATTGAGGACTGAGAATTGAAGATTGAGCATTGAGGATTGAAGGTTGACGGTTGAGGATTGAGGATTGAGGATTGAGGATTGAGAATTGAGGACTGAGGATTGAGGATTGAAGATTGTGTATTGAGTATTGAAGGTTGAGGATTGAGGATTGGGTGTTGAAGATTGAGGATTGAGGACTGAGGATTGAGGATTAATGATTGAGCATTGAGGATTGAGGATTCAGGATTAGGGATTGAAGATTGAGGATTGGGTATTGAGGATTGAAGAATCAGGATTGAGGATTGAGTATTGAGGATTGAAGATTGACGATTGAGGATTGAGAATTGAGGATTGAGGATTGAGTATTGAAGATTGAGAATTGAGGATTGAGGATTGAAGATTGAGTATTGAGGATTGAAGATTGAGGATTAAGGATTGAGGATTGAAGATTGAGGACTGAGTGTTGAGAGTTGAGTGATGAGAATTGATGTTTGTGTATTGAGATTTGAAGATTGAAGAATGGGGATTGAGTATTGAAAACTGTGATTTGAGGATATTCTATTGAGGATTGAGGATTGACAATTGATTGTTGAGGACCGACGGTTGAAGACTGAGGATTCAGGATTGAGGATTCCGGATTGAGGATTGAGGACTGAGGATTGAGAGTTGAGGATTGAGAATTGAGGATTGACGCTTGAGGATTGAGTATTTAGGATGGAGGATTGAAGACAGAGGACTGAGTATTGAGGATTGAGTGTTGAGAATTGATGTTTGAGGACTGAGATTTGATTATTGAATTTTGTGGATTGAGTACTGAACCATGAGAATTCAGGATATTCTATTGAGTATTGAGAACTCAGGATTGATGGTTGAGTATTGAGGATTGATGGTTGAGGGTTGTGTGTTGAATATTGCGGATTGAGCATTGCGGATTGAGGATTGAGGATTGAAGATTGAGGATTGGGGATTGAGGATTGGCGATTGAGGATTGAGTACTGAGGATTGAGAATTGAGGATTGAGGGTTGAGGATTGAGTATTGGGGATTGAATATTGAGGATTGAGGAATGAGGATTGAAGATTGAGGACTGAGTGTTGATGGTTGAGTGTTGAGAACTGATGTTTGTGGATTGAGATTTGAAGATTGAAGAATGGGGATTGAGAATTGAAATCTGTGAATTGAGTATATTCTATTGAGGATTAAGGAATGACAATTGACTTTTGAGGACTGAGGGCTGAAGATTGAGGATTCAGGATCGAGGATTCGGGATTGAGGTTGGAGGACTGAGGATTGAGGGTTGAGGATTGAGGATTGAGGATTGAGGATTGAGGATTGAAGATTGAGTATTGAGGATTGAAGAATGAGGATTGAGGATTGAGGATTGAGGATTGAGTATTGACGATAGAAGATTGAGGACTGGGGACTGAGGATTGAAGATTGAGGATTGAGGATTGAGGATTGAGGATTGAGGTTTGAGGAACAGGAATTGAGGATTGAGGATTGAGGACTGAGGATTGACGATTGAGTATTGAAGAGTGAGGACTGATTACTGAGGATTGATGATTGATGACTGAGGATTGAGGAATGAGGATTGAGGATTGAAGATTCAGTATTGAGGATTGAAGATCGAGAATTGAGGATTGAGGATTGAACATTGAGGACTGAGCGTTCAGGATTGTTGATGACTGAGGGCTGAAGATTGAGGACACAGGATTGAGGATTCAGAATTGAGGTTTGAGGACAGAGGATCGAGGATTGAATATTGAGCATTAGGTATTGAGGATTGAAGAATGAGGATTGAGGATTGAGGGTTGAGGATTGAGGATTGAGGATTGAGGATTGAGGATTGAAGATTGAGTATTGAGGATTGAAGATTGAGGATTGAGGATTGAGGATTGAGGATTGAGGATTGAAGATTGAGGATTTGGGATTGAGGATTGACGATTGAGGATTGAGTATTGAGGATTGAGAATTGAGGACTGATTATTGAAGATTGAGTATTGAGGAATGAAGATTGAGGATTGAGGATTGAGGATTGAGGATTGAGGATGAGGACTGAGGGTTGAGGATTGAGGTTTGAGGAACAGGAATTGAGGATTGAGGATTGAGGACTGAGGATTGACGATTGAGTATTGAAGATTGAGGACTGATTACTGAGGATTGATGATTGATAACTGAGGATTGAGGATTGAGGATTGAGGATTGAAGATTCAGTATTGAGGATTCAAGATCGAGAATTGAGGATTGAGGATTGAACATTGAGGACTGAGCGCTCAGGGTTTAGTGATGAGAATTGATGTTTGTGTATAGAGATTTGAAGATTGCAGATTGAGTATTGAGTATTGAAAACTGTGAATTGAGGATATTCTATTGGGGATTGAGGATTGACAACTGATTGTTGAGGACTGAGGGCTGGAGATTGAGGATGCAGGATTGAGGATTCAGAATTGAGGTTTGAGGACTGAGGATTGGGGATTGAATATTGAGTATTGAGGATTGAAGATTGAGGATTGAGGATTGAGGATTGAGTATTGAGGATGGGGGCTGAGGTTTGAGGATTGAGGTTTGAGGACTGAGGACTGAGGATTGAGGGTTGAGAATTGAGGATTGAGGATTGAGGATTGAAGATTGAGGATTGGGTATTGAGGATTAAGGGACGAGGATTGAGGATTGAGGATTGAGGATTGTGGATTGAGGATTGAAGGTTGAGTATTCAGGATTGGAGATGGACGATTGCGGATTGAGGACCGAGGAATGACGATTGAGGATTGAAGATTGAGTATTGAGGATTGAAGATTGAGTTTTGAGGATTGTGGTCTGAGGATTGAGGATTGAAGGTTGAGGATTGGGGACTGAGTGTTGAGGGTTGAGTCATTAGGATTGATGATTGTGGATAGAGGTTTGAAGATTGCAGGTTGAGTATTGAGTATTGAGACCTGTGAATTGAGGATATTGTATTGAGGATTGAGGACTGACAACTGATTGTTGAGGACTGTGGGCTGAAGATTGAGGATTCAGGATTGAGGATTCAGAATTGAGGTTTTAGGACTGAGGATTCATGATTGAAGATTGAGTATTGAAGATTGAAGATTGACGATTGAGGATTGAGAATTGAGGATTGAGGATTGAGGATTGAGCATTGAAGACTGAGTATTGAGGATTGAAGGTTGAGGATTGTGGATTGAGGATTGAGAATTGAGGATTGAGGACAGAGGATTGAGGATTGAAGTTTGAGTATTGAGGATTGAAGATTGAGGATTGCGGATTGTCGTCTGAGGATTGAGGATGAGGGCTGAGGGTTGAGGATTGAGGTTTGAGGACTGAGGACTGAGGGTTCAGGACTGAGAGTTGAAGACTGAGTGTTGAGGATTGAAGGTTGAGGATTGAGGAATGAGAATTGAGGATTGAGGATGAGGGCTGAGGGTTGAGGATTGATGTTAGAGGACTGAGGACTGAGGATTGAGGATTGAGAATTGATGATTGAGGATTGAGGATTGAAGATTGAGGATTGGGTATCGAGGATTGAAGAATGAGGATTGAGGATTGAGGATTGAGCATTGAGGATTGAAGATTGAGTATTGAGGATTGAAGATTGACGATTGAGGATTGAGAATTGAGGATTGAGGATTGAGGATTGAGCATTGAAGACTGAGTATTGAGGATTGAATGTTGAGGATTGTGGACTGAGCATTGAGAATTGAGGATTGAATATTGAGGTTTGGGGACTGAGTGTTGAGAGTTGAGTGATGAGAATTGATGTTTGTGGATAGAGATTTGAAGATTGCAGATTGAGTATTGAGTAATGAAAACTGTGAATTGATGATATTCTATTGAGGATTGAGGATTGACAACCGATGGTTGAGGATTGAGGATTGAAGATTGAGTATTGAGGATTGAAGATTGAGGATTGAGGATTGGGTATTGAAGATTGAGGATTTGGGACTGAGGAATGAAGATTGAGGATTGATGATTGAGCATTGAGGATTGAGGATTGAGGATTGAGGATTGAAGATTGAGGATTGGGTATTGAGGATTGAAGAATGAGGATTGAGGATTGAGGATTAAGGATTGAGGATTGAAGATTGAGTATTGAGGATTGAAGGTTGACGGTTGATGATTGAGGATTGACGATTGAGGATTGAGGATTGAGGATTGAGGATAGAGGATTGAAGATTGAGTATTGAGGATTGAAGGTTGATGATTGAGGATTAAGGATTGAGGATTGAGGATTGAAGATTGAGGATTGAAGATTGAGTATTGAGGATTGAAGATTGCGGATTGAGGATTGCGGATTGAGGATTGAGGATTGAAGATTGAGGATTGGGGACTGAGTGTTGAGGGCTGAGCGATGAGAATTGATGTTTGTGGATAGAGATTTGAAGATTGCAGGTTGTGTGTTGAGCATTGAGTCCTGTGAATTGAGGATACTCTATTGAGGATTGAGGATTGACACCTGATTGTTGAGGACTGCGAGCTGAAGTTTGAGGATTCAGGATTCAGGATTCAGGATTGAAGTTTGAGGACTGAGGATTAAAGATTGAGGATTGAGGATTGAGGTTTGAGGATTGAGGATTGAAGATTGAGGATTGGGTATTGAGGATTGAAGATTGAGGATTGGGTGTTGAGGATTGAGGAATGTGGAGTGAGGATTCAGGACTGAGTGTTGATGGTTGAGTGATGAGAACTGATGTTTGTGGATTGAGATTTGAAGATTGAAGAATGGGGATTGAGTATTGAAATCTGTGAATTGAGGATATTCTATTGAGGATTAAGGATTGACAATTGATTTTTGAGGACTGAGAGCTGAAGATTGAGGATTCAGGATAGAGGATTCGGGATTGAGGTTTGAGGAATGAGGATTGAGGGTTGAGGATTGAGGATTGAGGATTGAGGATTGAGGATTGAAGATTGAGTATTGAGGATTGAAGATTGAGGATTGAGGATTGAGGATTGAGGATTGAGTATTGAGGATGGAAGATTGAGGACTGGGGACTGAGGATTGAAGATTGAGGATTGAGGATTGAGGATAGAGGATTGAGGATTGAGGATTGAGGATTGAGGATTGAGGATTGAGGATTGAGGATTGAGGATTGAGTATTGAGGATGAGGGCTGAGGTTTGAGGATTGAGGTTTGAGGACTGAGGACTGAGGATTGAGGGTTGAGAATTGAGGATTGAGGATTGAGGATTGAAGATTGAGGATTGGGTATTGAGGATTGAAGAATGAGGATTGAGGATTGAGGATTGAGGATTGAACATTGAGGACTGAGTGTTGAGGGTTGAGTAATGAGAATTGATGTTTGTGGATAGAGGTTTGAAGATTGCAGATTGAGTATTGAGTATTGAAAACTGTGAATTGAGGATATTCTATTGATGATTGAGGATTGACCACTGATTGTTGAGGACTGAGGGCTGAAGATCGAGGACACAGGATTGAGGATTCAGAACTGAGGTATGGGGACAGAGGATTGAGGATTGAGGATTGAGGATTGAGGATTGAGGATTGAGGATTGAGGATTGAGGATTGAGTATTGAGGATGAGGGCTGAGGTTTGAGGATTGAGGTTTGAGGACTGAGGACTGAGGATTGAGGGTTGAGAATTGAGGATTGAGGATTGAGGATTGAAGATTGAGGATTGGGTATTGAGGATTGAAGAATGAGGATTGAGGATTGAGGATTGAGGATTGAGGATTGAAGATTGAGTATTGAGGATTGAAGTTTGAGGATTGAGGATTGAGGATTGAGTATTGAAGATTGAGGATTTGGGACTCAGGATTGAAGATTGAGGATTGATGATTGAGGATTGAGGATTGAGGATTGAGGATTGAGGATTGAGGATTGCCGATTGAGGATTGCGTATTGAGGATTGAAGAATGAGGATTGAGGATCGGGGATTGAGGACTGAGAATTGAAGATTGAGCATTGAGGATTGAAGGTTGACGGTTGAGGATTGAGGATTGAGGATTGAGGATTGAGAATTGAGGACTGAGGATTGAGGATTGAAGATTGTGTATTGAGTATTGAAGGTTGAGGATTGAGGATTGGGTGTTGAAGATTGAGGATTGAGGACTGAGGATTGAGGATTAATGATTGAGCATTGAGGATTGAGGATTCAGGATTAGGGATTGAAGATTGAGGATTGGGTATTGAGGATTGAAGAATCAGGATTGAGGATTGAGTATTGAGGATTGAAGATTGACGATTGAGGATTGAGAATTGAGGATTGAGGATTGAGTATTGAAGATTGAGAATTGAGGATTGAGGATTGAAGATTGAGTATTGAGGATTGAAGATTGAGGATTAAGGATTGAGGATTGAAGATTGAGGACTGAGTGTTGAGAGTTGAGTGATGAGAATTGATGTTTGTGTATTGAGATTTGAAGATTGAAGAATGGGGATTGAGTATTGAAAACTGTGATTTGAGGATATTCTATTGAGGATTGAGGATTGACAATTGATTGTTGAGGACCGACGGTTGAAGACTGAGTATTCAGGATTGAGGATTCCGGATTGAGGTTTGAGGACTGAGGATTGAGAGTTGAGGATTGAGAATTGAGGATTGACGCTTGAGGATTGAGTATTTAGGATGGAGGATTGAAGACAGAGGACTGAGTATTGAGGATTGAGTGTTGAGAATTGATGTTTGAGGACTGAGATTTGATTATTGAATTTTGTGGATTGAGTACTGAACCATGAGAATTCAGGATATTCTATTGAGTATTGAGAACTCAGGATTGATGGTTGAGTATTGAGGATTGATGGTTGAGGGTTGTGTGTTGAATATTGCGGATTGAGCATTGCGGATTGAGGATTGAGGATTGAAGATTGAGGATTGGGGATTGAGGATTGGCGATTGAGGATTGAGTACTGAGGATTGAGAATTGAGGATTGAGGGTTGAGGATTGAGTATTGGGGATTGAATATTGAGGATTGAGGAATGAGGATTGAAGATTGAGGACTGAGTGTTGATGGTTGAGTGTTGAGAACTGATGTTTGTGGATTGAGATTTGAAGATTGAAGAATGGGGATTGAGAATTGAAATCTGTGAATTGAGTATATTCTATTGAGGATTAAGGAATGACAATTGACTTTTGAGGACTGAGGGCTGAAGATTGAGGATTCAGGATCGAGGATTCGGGATTGAGGTTGGAGGACTGAGGATTGAGGGTTGAGGATTGAGGATTGAGGATTGAGGATTGAGGATTGAAGATTGAGTATTGAGGATTGAAGAATGAGGATTGAGGATTGAGGATTGAGGATTGATTATTGACGATAGAAGATTGAGGACTGGGGACTGAGGATTGAAGATTGAGGATTGAGGATTGAGGATTGAGGATTGAGGTTTGAGGAACAGGAATTGAGGATTGAGGATTGAGGACTGAGGATTGACGATTGAGTATTGAAGAGTGAGGACTGATTACTGAGGATTGATGATTGATGACTGAGGATTGAGGAATGAGGATTGAGGATTGAAGATTCAGTATTGAGGATTGAAGATCGAGAATTGAGGATTGAGGATTGAACATTGAGGACTGAGCGTTCAGGATTGTTGATGACTGAGGGCTGAAGATTGAGGACACAGGATTGAGGATTCAGAATTGAGGTTTGAGGACAGAGGATCGAGGATTGAATATTGAGCATTAGGTATTGAGGATTGAAGAATGAGGATTGAGGATTGAGGGTTGAGGATTGAGGATTGAGGATTGAGGATTGAGGATTGAAGATTGAGTATTGAGGATTGAAGATTGAGGATTGAGGATTGAGGATTGAGGATTGAGGATTGAAGATTGAGGATTTGGGATTGAGGATTGACGATTGAGGATTGAGTATTGAGGATTGAGAATTGAGGACTGATTATTGAAGATTGAGTATTGAGGAATGAAGATTGAGGATTGAGGATTGAGGATTGAGGATTGAGGATTGAGGATGAGGACTGAGGGTTGAGGATTGAGGTTTGAGGAACAGGAATTGAGGATTGAGGATTGAGGACTGAGGATTGACGATTGAGTATTGAAGATTGAGGACTGATTACTGAGGATTGATGATTGATAACTGAGGATTGAGGATTGAGGATTGAGGATTGAAGATTCAGTATTGAGGATTGAAGATCGAGAATTGAGGATTGAGGATTGAACATTGAGGACTGAGCGCTCAGGGTTTAGTGATGAGAATTGATGTTTGTGTATAGAGACTTGAAGATTGCAGATTGAGTATTGAGTATTGAAAACTGTGAATTGAGGATATTCTATTGGGGATTGAGGATTGACAACTGATTGTTGAGGACTGAGGGCTGGAGATTGAGGATGCAGGATTGAGGATTCAGAATTGAGGTTTGAGGACTGAGGATTGGGGATTGAATATTGAGTATTGAGGATTGAAGATTGAGGATTGAGGATTGAGGATTGAGTATTGAGGATGGGGGCTGAGGTTTGAGGATTGAGGTTTGAGGACTGAGGACTGAGGATTGAGGGTTGAGAATTGAGGATTGAGGATTGAGGATTGAAGACTGAGGATTGGGTATTGAGGATTAAGGGACGAGGATTGAGGATTGAGGATTGAGGATTGTGGATTGAGGATTGAAGGTTGAGTGTTCAGGATTGGAGATGGACGATTGCGGATTGAGGACCGAGGAATGACGATTGAGGATTGAAGATTGAGTATTGAGGATTGAAGATTGAGTTTTGAGGATTGTGGTCTGAGGATTGAGGATTGAAGGTTGAGGATTGAGGAATGAGAATTGAGGATTGAGGATGAGGGCTGAGGGTTGAGGATTGAGGTTAGAGGACTGAGGACTGAGGATTGAGGATTGAGAATTGATGATTGAGGATTGAGGATTGAAGATTGAGGATTGGGTATCGAGGATTGAAGAATGAGGATTGAGGATTGAGGATTGAGCATTGAGGATTGAAGATTGAGTATTGAGGATTGAAGATTGACGATTGAGGATTGAGAATTGAGGATTGAGGATTGAGGATTGAGCATTGAAGACTGAGTATTGAGGATTGAATGTTGAGGATTGTGGACTGAGCATTGATAATTGAGGATTGAATATTGAGGTTTGGGGACTGAGTGTTGAGAGTTGAGTGATGAGAATTGATGTTTGTGGATAGAGATTTGAAGATTGCAGATTGAGTATTGAGTAATGAAAACTGTGAATTGATGATATTCTATTGAGGATTGAGGATTGACAACTGATGGTTGAGGATTGAGGATTGAAGATTGAGTATTGAGGATTGAAGATTGAGGATTGAGGATTGGGTATTGAAGATTGAGGATTTGGGACTGAGGAATGAAGATTGAGGATTGATGATTGAGCATTGAGGATTGAGGATTGAGGATTGAGGATTGAAGATTGAGGATTGGGTATTGAGGATTGAAGAATGAGGATTGAGGATTGAGGATTAAGGATTGAGGATTGAAGATTGAGTATTGAGGATTGAAGGTTGACGGTTGATGATTGAGGATTGACGATTGAGGATTGAGGATTGAGGATTGAGGATAGAGGATTGAAGATTGAGTATTGAGGATTGAAGGTTGATGATTGAGGATTGAGGATTGAGGATTGAGGATTGAAGATTGAGGATTGAAGATTGTGTATTGAGGATTGAAGATTGCGGATTGAGGATTGCGGATTGAGGATTGAGGATTGAAGATTGAGTATTGGGGACTGAGTGTTGTGGGCTGAGCGATGAGAATTGATGTTTGTGGATAGAGATTTGAAGATTGCAGGTTGTGTGTTGAGCATTGAGTCCTGTGAATTGAGGATACTCTATTGAGGATTGAGGATTGACACCTGATTGTTGAGGACTGCGAGCTGAAGTTTGAGGATTCAGGATTCAGGATTCAGGATTGAAGTTTGAGGACTGAGGATTAAAGATTGAGGATTGAGGATTGAGGTTTGAGGATTGAGGATTGAAGATTGAGGATTGGGTATTGAGGATTGAAGATTGAGGATTGGGTGTTGAGGATTGAGGAATGTGGAGTGAGGATTGTGGATTGAGGATTGAGGATTGAAGATTGAGTATTGACGATTGAAGATTGAGGATTGAGGATTGAGGATTGAGGATTGAGGGTTGAGGATTGAAGATTGAGGAATGGGTATTGCGGATTGAACATTGAGGATTGAAGATTGAGGATTGGGTGCTGATGGTTGAAGAATGAGGATTGAGGATTGAGGATTGAGGATTGAGGATTGAAGATTCAGTATTGAGGATTGAAGATTGTGGATTAAGGATTGAGGATTGAGGATTGAAGATTGAGTATTGAGGATTGAAGATTGAGGATTGAGGACTGAGTATTGAGGATTGAGCATTGAGTATTGAGGATTGAGGGTGGAAGACTGAGGATTGGGTAATGAGGATTGTACGTTGAGGATTGAGGGTTGAGGATTGAGGATTGAGGATTGAAGATTGAAGATTGAATATTAATGATTCAAGATTGAGGATTGAGGATTGAGGGTTGTGGATTGAGGACGAGGACTGAGGGTTGAGTATTGGTGTTTGAAGTCTGAGGATTGAGGATTGAGGATTGAGGATTGAGGATTGAAGATTGAGGATTCGGTATTGAGGATTGAAGAATGAGGATTGAGGAGTGAGGACTGAGGATTGTGGATTGCAGTTTGAGTATTGAGGATTGAAGATTGAGGATTGAGGATTGAGGATTGAGGATTGAGGATTGAGGATTGATTATTGAATATTGAGTATTGAGGATTGAAGATTGAGGATTGAGGATTGAGGATTGAGGATTGAGGATGAGGGCTGAGGGTTGAGGATTGAGGTTTGAGGTTTGAGGACTGAGGAATGAGGATTGAGGATTGAGAATTGAGGATTGAGGATTGAGGATTGAAGATTGAGTATTCAGGGTTGGAGATTGGCGATTGAGGGTTGAGGATTGAGGATAGAGGATTGCAGATTGAGGATTGGAGACTGAGTGTTGAGGGTTGAGTGATGAGAATTGATGATTGTGGATAGAGATTTGAAGATTTCAGGTTGAGTATTGAGTATTTAAACCTGTGAATTGAGGATATTCTATTGAGGATTGAGGACTGACAACTGATTGTTGAGGACTGAGGTCTGAAGACTGAGGATTCAGGTTTGAGGGTTCAGGATTGAGGTTTGAGGTCTGAGGATTGAGGATTGAGGATTGAGGATTGAGGATTGAGGATTGAGGATTGAAGATTGAGGTTTGGGTATTGAGGATTGAACATTGAGGACTGTGGATTGAGTATTGAGGATCGAGAATTGAGGACTGAGGATTGAGGACTGAAGATTGAGAATTGGGTGTTGAGGATTGAGGGTTGTGGATTGAGGACGAGGACTGAGGGTTGAGTATTGATGTTTGAGGTCTGAGGATTGAGGATTGAGGATTGAGGATTGAGAATTGAGGACTGATGATTGAGGATTGAAGATTGAGGATTGGGTGTTGAGGATTGAAGAATGTGGAGTGAGGATTGAGGATTGAGGATTGAGGATTGAAGATTGAGGATTGAGGATTGACGATTGAGGATTGAAGATTGAGTATAGAGGATTGAAGATTGAGGATTGAGGACTGAGTATTGAGGATGGAGGATTGAGGATTGAGGATTGAGGATTGAAGACTGAGTATTGGGTATTGATGGCTGAACATTGAGGATTGACGATTGAAGATTGAGTATTGAGGATTGAAGATTGACGATTGAGAATTGAGAATTGAGGATTGAGGATTGAGGAATGATCATTGAAGATTGAGTATTGAGGATTGAACGTTGAGGATTGTGGATTGAGGATTGAGGATTGAGGATTGAATATTGACGATTGGGGACTGAGTGTTGAGGGTTGAGTGATGAGAATTGATGTTTGTGGACAGAGATTCGAAGATTGCAGATTGAGTATTGAGTAATGAAAACTGTGAATTGATGATATTCTATTGAGGATTGAGGATTGACAACTGATTGTAGAGGACTGAGGGCTGAAGATTGAGGATTCAGTATCGGGGATTCAGGATTGAGGTTTGAGGACTCAGGATTGAGGATTGAGGATTGAGGATTGAGAATTGAGGATTGAGGATTGAAGATTGAGCATTGAAGATTGAGGATTGAAGAATGAGTATTGAGGATTGAGGATTGAGGATTGAGGATTGAGGATTGAGGATTGAGGATGCGGGCTGAGGTTTGAGGATTGAGGTTTGAGGTCTGAGGACTGAGAATTGAGGGTCGAGAATTGAGGATTGAGGATTGAGGTTTGAAGATTGAGGATTGGGTATTAAGGATTGAAGAATGAGGATTGAGGATTGAGGATTGGGGATTGAGGATTGAGGATTGAAGATTGAGTATTCAGGCTTGGAGATTGGCGATTGAGGGTTGAGGATTGAGGATAGAGGATTGAAGATTGAGGATTGGGGACTGAGTGTTGAGGGTTGAGTGATGAGAATTGATGATTGTGGATAGAGATTTGAAGATTTCTGGTTGAGTATTGAGTATTGGAACCTGTGAATTGGGGATATTCTATTGAGGATTGAGGACTGACAACTGATTGTTGAGGACTGAGGTCTGAAGACAGAGGATTCAGGTTTGAGGATTCAGGATTGAGGTTTGAGGACTGAGGATTGAGGATTGAGGATTGAGGATTGAGGATTGAGGATTGAAGATTGAGGATTGGGTATTGAGGAATGAAGAATGAGGATTGAGGATTGAGTATTGAGGATCGAGGATTGAAGACTGAGTATTGAGGATTGAAGATTGAGGATTGAGTATCGAGGATTGAGGATTGCGGACTGAGGATTGAGGATTGCAGATTGAGTATTGAGGATTGAAGATTGAGGATTGAGGATTGAGGATTGAGGTTTGAGGATTGAAGATTGAGGATTGGGGATTGAGGATTGACGATTGAGTATTGAGTATTGAGGATTGAGAATTGAGGATTGAGGATTGAGGATTGAAGATTGAGGATTGGGTATTGAGGATTGAACATTGAGGATTGAGGATTGAGGATTGAGGTTTGAGGATTGAAGATTGAGTATTGAGGATTGAGGATTGAGGATTGAGGATTGAGGATGAAGGCTGAGGGTTGAGGATTGAGGATTGAAGATTGAGGATTGAGGATTGAGGATGAGGGCTGAGGGTTGAGGATTGAGGTTTGTGGACTGAGGAATGAGGATTGAGGATTGAGAGTTGAGGATTGAGGATTGAGGATTGAAGATTGAGGATTGGGTGTTGAGGACTGAAGAATGAGGATTGAGGAATGAGGATTGAGGATTGAGGATTTAGGATTCAACATTGAGTATTGAGGATTGAAGATTGAGGATCGAGGATTGAGGATTGAGGATTGAGGATTGAAGATTGAGGATTGGGGACTGAGTGTTGAGGGTTGAGTGATGAGAATTGATGATTGTGGATAGAGATTTGAATATTTCAGGTTGAGTATTGAGTATTGAAACCTGTGAATTGAGGATATTCTATTGAGGATTGAGGATTGACATCTGATTGTTGAGGACTGATGTCTGAAGACTGAGGATTCTGGTTTGAGGATTGAGGATTGAGGATTGAGGATTGAGGGTTGAGGATTGAAGATTGAGGATTGGGTATTGCGGATTGAACATTGAGGGTTGAAGATTGAGGGTTGGGTGTTGAGGATTGAAGAATGAGGATTGAGGATTGAGGATTGAGGAATAAGGATTGAAGATTCAGTATTGAGGATTGAAGATTGAGGATTACGGATTGAGGATTGAGGATTGAAGATTGAAGATTGAGGATTGAGGACGGAGTATTGAGGATTGAGGATTGAGTATTGAGTATTGAGGATGGAAGACTGAGGATTGGGTATTGAGGATTGAACGTTGAGGATTGAGGGCTGAGGATTGAGGATTGAGGATTGAAGATTGAAGATTGAATATTAATGATTGAAGATTGAGGATTGAGGATTGAGGGTTGTGGATTGAGGACGAGGACTGAGGGTTTAGTATTGGTGTTTGAAGTCTGAGGATTGAGGATTGAGGACTGAGGATTGAAGATTGAGGATTCGGTATTGAGGATTGAAGAATGAGGATTGAGGAGTGAGGACTGAGGATTGAGGATGGAGGATTGGAGAGAGAGGACTGAGTGTTGAGGATTGCGTGTTGAGAATTGATGTTTGAGGACTGATATTTGTTTATTGAATATTGTGGATTGAGTATTGAACCAGGAGAATTCAGGATATTCCTTTGGGTATTGAGAATTGAGGATTGATGGTTGAGTATTGAGGATTGATGGTTGAGGGTTGTGCGTTGAATATTGAGGATTGAGGATTGAGGATTGAGGATTGAGGATTGAGGATTGAAGATTGAGTATTGATGATTGAAGATTAAGGATTGAGGATTGAGGGTTGAGGTTTGAGGACAACGACTGACGGTTGAGGATTGAGGTTTAAGGATTGAGGATTGAGGATTGAGGACTGAAGGTTGAATATTGATGATTGAAGATTGAGGATTCAGTATTGATGGTTGTGGATTGAGGACGAGGTCTGAGGGTTGAGTATTGCTGTTTGAGGTATGAGGATTGAGGATTGAGGATTGAGAATTGAGGATTGAGGATTGAGGATTGAAGATTGAGGATTGGGTATTGAGGAATGAAGAATGAGGATTCAGGATTGAGTATTGAGGATCGAGGATTGAAGACTGAGTATTGAGGATTGAAGATTGAGGATTGAGTATCGAGGATTGAGGATTGCGGACTGAGGATTGAGGATTGCAGATTGAGTATTGAGGATTGAAGATTGAGGATTGAGGATTGAGGATTGAGGTTTGAGGATTGAAGATTGAGGATTGGGGATTGAGGATTGACGATTGAGTATTGAGTATTGAGGATTGAGAATTGAGGATTGAGGATTGAGGATTGAAGATTGAGGATTGGGTATTGAGGATTGAACATTGAGGATTGAGGATTGAGGATTGAGGTTTGAGGATTGAAGATTGAGTATTGAGGATTGAGGATTGAGGATTGAGGATTGAGGATGAAGGCTGAGGGTTGAGGATTGAGGATTGAAGATTGAGGATTGAGGATTGAGGATGAGGGCTGAGGGTTGAGGATTGAGGTTTGTGGACTGAGGAATGAGGATTGAGGATTGAGAGTTGAGGATTGAGGATTGAGGATTGAAGATTGAGGATTGGGTGTTGAGGATTGAAGAATGAGGATTGAGGAATGAGGATTGAGGATTGAGGATTTAGGATTCAACATTGAGTATTGAGGATTGAAGATTGAGGATCGAGGATTGAGGATTGAGGATTGAGGATTGAAGATTGAGGATTGGGGACTGAGTGTTGAGGGTTGAGTGATGAGAATTGATGATTGTGGATAGAGATTTGAAGATTTCAGGTTGAGTATTGAGTATTGAAACCTGTGAATTGAGGATATTCTATTGAGGATTGAGGATTGGCAACTGATTGTTGAGGACTGATGTCTGAAGACTGAGGATTCAGGTTTGAGGATTGAGGATTGAGGATTGAGGATTGAGGGTTGAGGATTGAAGATTGAGGATTGGGTATTGCGGATTGAACATTGAGGGTTGAAGATTGAGGGTTGGGTGTTGAGGATTGAAGAATGAGGATTGAGGATTGAGGATTGAGGATTGAGGAATAAGGATTGAAGATTCAGTATTGAGGATTGAAGATTGAGGATTACGGATTGAGGATTGAGGATTGAAGATTGAAGATTGAGGATTGAGGACGGAGTATTGAGGATTGAGGATTGAGTATTGAGTATTGAGGATGGAAGACTGAGGATTGGGTATTGAGGATTGAACGTTGAGGATTGAGGGCTGAGGATTGAGGATTGTGGATTGAAGATTGAAGATTGAATATTAATGATTGAAGATTGAGGATTGAGGATTGAGGGTTGTGGATTGAGGACGAGGACTGAGGGTTTAGTATTGGTGTTTGAAGTCTGAGGATTGAGGATTGAGGATTGAGGATTGAAGATTGAGGATTCGGTATTGAGGATTGAAGAATGAGGATTGAGGAGTGAGGACTGAGGATTGAGGATAGAGGATTGAGGATTGAGGTTTGAGGATTGAGGATTGAAGATTGAGTATTGAGGATTGAAGATTGAGGATTGAGGATTGAGGATTGAGGATTGAGGACTGAGTGTTGAGGGTTGCGTGATGAGAATTGATGTTTGTGGATTGAGATTTGAAGATTGAAGAATGGGGATTGAGTATTGAAAACTGTGAATTGAGGATATTCTATTGAGGATTGAGGTTTGACAATTGATTGCTGAGGACTTATCGCTGAAGATTGAGGATTCAGGATTGAGGATTCGGGGTGGAGGTTTGAGGTCTGAGGATTGATGGTTGAGGATGAAGGATTGAGGATTGAGGATTGACGCTTGAGGATTGAGGATTGATGATGGAGGATTGAAGAGAGAGGACTGAGTGATGATGATTGAGTGTTGAGAATTAATGTTTGAGGATTGAGATTTGATTATTGAATATTTTGGATTGAGTATTGAACCATGAGAATTCAGGATATTCTATTGAGTATTGAGAATTGAGGATTGACGGTTGAGTATTGAGGATTGATGGTTGAGGGTTGTGCGTTGAATATTGAGGATTGAGGATTGAGGATTGAGGATTGGGGATTGAGGATTGAAGGTTGAGTATTGATGATTGAAGATTGAGGATTGAGGATTGAGGGTTGAGGTTTGAGGACGACGACTGACGGTTGAGGATTGAGGTTTAAGGATTGAGGATTGAGGATTGAGGACTGAAGGTTGAGTATTGATGATTGAAGATTGAGGATTCAGTATTGATGGTTGTGGATTGAGGACGAGGTCTGAGGGTTGAGTATTGCTGTTTGAGGTCTGAGGATTGAGGATTGAGGATTGAGAATTGAGGATTGAGGATTGAGGATTGGAGATTGAGGATTGGGTATTGAGGAATGAAGAATGAGGATTGAGGACTGAGTATTGAGGATCGAGGATTGAAGACTGAGTATTGAGGATTGAAGATTGAGGATTGAGTATCGAGGATTGAGGATTGCGCACTGAGGATTGAGGATTGCAGATTGAGTATTGAGGATTGAAGATTGAGGATTGAGGATTGAGGATTGAGGTTTGAGGATTGAAGATTGAGGATTGGGGATTGAGGATTGACGATTGAGTATTGAGTATTGAGGATTGAGGATTGAGAATTGAGGATTGAGGATTGAGGATTGAAGATTGAGCATTGTGTATTGAGGATTGAACATTGAGGATTGAGGATTGAGGATTGAGGTTTGAGGATTGAAGATTGAAGATTGAGTATTGAGGATTGAAGATTGAAGACTGAGGATTGAGGATTGAGGATTGAGGGTTGAGGGTTGAAGATTGAGGATTGTGTATTGCGGATTGAACATAGAGGATTGAAGGTTGAGGATTGGGTGTTGAGGATAGGTGATTGAGGATTGAGGATTGAGTATTGAGGATTGAGGATTGAGCATTGAAGATTCAGTATTGAGGATTGAAGATTGAGGACTGAGGATTGAGGATTGAGGATTGAAGAATGAGTATTGAGGATTGAAGCCTGAGGATTGAGGACTGAGTATTGAGGATTGAGGATTGAGGATTGAGGATTGAGGATTGAAGACTGAAGATTGGGTATTGAGGATTGAACATTGAGGATTGAGGATTGAGGATTGAGGTTTGAGGATTGAAGATTGAGTATTGAGGATTGAGGATTGAGGATTGAGGATTGAGTATGAGGGCTGAGGGTTGAGGGTAGGGGTTTGAGGACTGAGGACAGAGGATTGAGGATTGAGAACTGAGGACTGAGGATTGAGGATTGAAGATTGAGGATTGAGGATTGAGGATGAGGGCTGAGGGTTGAGGATTGAGGTTTGAGGACTGAGGAATGAGGATTGAGGATTGAGAGTTGAGGATTGAGGATTGAGGATTGAAGATTGAGGATTGGGTGTTGAGGATTGAAGAATGAGGATTGAGGAATGAGGATTGAGGATTGAGGATTTAGGATTCAAGATTGAGTATTGAGGATTGAAGCCTGGCGATTGAGGATTGAGGATTGAGGATTGACGATTGAGGATGGAGGATTGAAGATTGAGTATTGAGGATTGAAGATTGAGGATCGAGGATTGAGGATTGAGGATTGAGTATTGAAAATTGAGGATTGGGGACTGAGTGTTGAGTGTTGAATGATGAGAATTGATGTTTGTGAATAAAGATTTGAAAATTGCAGATTGAGTATTGAGTATTGAAAACTGTGAATTGATGATATTCTATTGAGGATTGATAATTGACAACTGATTGTTGAGGACTGAGGTCTGAAGATTGAGGATTCAGGATTGAGGATACAGGTTTGAGGTTCGAGGACTGAGGATTGAGGGTTGAGGATTGAGGTTTGAGGATTGAGGATTGAGGATTGGGATTTGAAGATTGAGAATTGAGTATTGCGGATTGAACATTGAGGATTGAGGATTGAGGATTGAGGATTGAGGACTGAGGATTGAGGATTGATGATTGAGGATTGAGGATTGAGAATTGAGGATTGAGGATTGAGGATTGAAGATTGAGGCCTTGGCATTGAGGATTGAAGAATGAGGATTGAGGATTGAGGATTGAAGATTGAGGATTGCTGATTGAGTATCGAGGATTGAAGATTGAGAGTTGAGGATTGAGGATTGAGGATTGAGCACGGAGGATTGAGGATTGAGGATTGAGGATTGTAGATTGAGTATTGAGGAATGAAGATTGAGGATTGAGGATTGAGGATTCAGGATTGAGGATTGAAGATTGAGGATTGGGTATTGAGGATTGACGATTGAGGATTGAGTATTGAGGACTGAGAATTGAGGATTGAGGATTGAAGATTGAGGATTGAGGATTGAAGATTGAGTATTGATGATTGAAGATTGAGGATTGAGGATTGAGTGTGGATGATTGAGGACGAGGGCTGACGATTGAGGATTGAGGTTTGAGGATTGAGGATTGTGGATTAAGGACTGAGGATTGAGGATTGAGGATTTAGTATTGAGGATTGAAGATTGAGAATTGAGGATTGAAAATTGTGGATTGAGGATTGAGGATTGAAGATTGAAGATTGAGGTTTGGGGACTGAGTGTTGAGGGTTGAGTGATGAGAATTGATGATTGTGGATAGAGATTTGAAGATTTCAGGTTGAGTATTGAGTATTGAAACCTGTGAATTGAGGATATTCTATTGAGGATTGAGGATTGACAACTGATTGTTGAGGACTGAGGTCTGAAGACTGAGGATTCAGGTTTGAGGATTCAGGATTGAGGTTTGAGGACTGAGGATTGAGGATTGAGGATTGAGGATTGAGGATTGAGGATTGAGTATTCAGGATTGGAGATTGGCGATTGAGGATTGAAGACCGAGGATTGAGGATTGAGGATTGAAGATTGAGTATTGAGGATTGAAGGTTGAGGATTGAGGATTGAGGATTGAGGATTGAGGATTGAAGATTGAGGATTGGGGACTGAGTGTTGAGGGTTTAGTGATGAGAATTGATGATTGTGGATAGAGATTTGAAGATTTCAGGTTGAGTATTGAGTATTGAAACCTGTGAATTGAGGATACTCTATTGAGGATTGAGGATTGACAACTGATTGTTGAGGACTGAGGTCTGAAGACTGAGGATTCAGGTTTGAGGATTCAGGATTGAGGTTTGAGGACTGAGGATTGAGGATTGAGGATTGAGGATTGAGGATTGAGGATTGAGGATTGAGGATTGAAGATTGAGGTTTGGGTATTGAGGATTGATCATTGAGGATTGTGGATTGAGTATTGAGGACTGAGGATTGAGGATTGAAGATTGAATATTGATGATTGAAGATTGAGAATAGAGGATTGAGGGTTGTGGATTGAGGACGAGGACTGAGGGTTCAGTATTGATGTTTGAGGTCTGAGGATTGAGGATTGAGGATTGAGAATTGAGGACTGAGGATTGAGGATTGAAGATAGAGGATTAGGTGTTGAGGATTGAAGAATGTGGATTGAGGATTGAGGATTGAGGATTGAGGATTGAAGACTGAGTATTGAGGATTGAAGATTGAGGATTGCGTATCGAGTATTGTGGATTGCGGACTGAGGATTGAGGATTGCAGATTGAGTATTGTGGATTGAAGATTGAGGATTGAGGATTGAGGATTGAGGTTTGAGGATTGAAGATTGAGGATTGGGGATTGAGGATTGACCATTGAGTATTGAGTATTGAGGATTGAGAATTGAGGATTGAGGATTGAAGATTGAGGATTGGGTATTGAGGATTGAACATTGAGGATTGAGGATTGAGGATTGAGGTTTGAGGATTGAAGATTGAGTATTGAGGATTGAGGATTGAGCATTGAGGATTGAGGATGAGGGCTGAGGGTTGAGGGTAGGGGTTTGAGGACTGAGGACTGAGGATTCAGGATTGAGAACTGAGGACTGAGGATTGAGGATTGAAGATTGCGGATTGAGGATTGGGTATGAGGGCTGAGGGTTGAGGATTGAGGTTTGTGGACTGAGGAATGAGGATTGAGGATTGAGAGTTGAGGATTGAGGATTGAGGATTGAAGATTGAGGATTGGGTGTTGAGGATTGAAGAATGAGGATTGAGGAATGAGGATTGAGGATTGAGGATTTATGATTCAAGATTGAGTATTGAGGATTGAAGCCTGGCGATTGAGGATTGAGGATTGAGGATTGACGATTGAGGATGGAGGATTGAAGATTGAGTATTGAGGATTGAAGATTGAGGATCGAGGATTGAGGATTGAGGATTGAGTATTGAAGATTGAGGATTGGGGACTGAGTGTTGAGTGTTGAATGATGAGAATTGATGTTTGTGAATAAAGATTTGAAAATTGCAGATTGAGTATTGAGTATTGAAAACTGTGAATTGATGATATTCTATTGAGGATTGATAATTGACAACTGATTGTTGAGGACTGAGGTCTGAAGATTGAGGATTCAGGATTGAGGATACAGGTTTGAGGTTCGAGGACTGAGGATTGAGGGTTGAGGATTGAGGTTTCAGGATTGAGGATTGAGGATTGAGGATTGAAGATTGAGAATTGGATATTGCGGATTGAACATTGAGGATTGAGGATTGAGAATTGAGGATTGAGGACTGAGGATTGAGGATTGGTGATTGAGGATTGAGGATTGAGAATTGAGGATTGAGGATTGAGGATTGAGGATTGAGGATTTAGTATTGAGGATTGAAGATTGAGTATTGAGGATTGAGGATTGAGGATTGAGAATTGAGGACTGAGGATTGAGGATTGAAGATTGAGGATTCGGTATTGAGGATTGAAGAATGAGGATTGAGGAGTGAGGACTGAGGATTGAGGATTGCAGATTGAGTATTGCGGATTGAATATTGAGGATTGAGGATTGAGGATTGAGGATTGAGGATTGAGGATTGAGGATTGAGGATTGAAGATTGAGTATTGAGGATTGAAGATTGAGGATTGAGGATTGAGGATTGAGGATTGAGGATTGAAGATTGAGGATTGGGGATTGAGGATTGACGATTGAGTATTGAGCATTGACGATTGAGAATTGAGGATTGTGGATTGAGTATTGAGGATTGAGGATTGAGGATTGAAGATTGAATATTGATTATTGAAGATTGAGGATCGAGGATTGAGGGTTGTGGATTGAGGACGAGGACTGAGGGTTGAGTATTGATGTTTGAGGTCTGAGGATTGAGGATTTAGGATTGAGAATTGAGGACTCAAGATTGAGGATTGAAGATTGAGGATTGGGTGTTGAGGATTGAAGAATGTGGATTGAGGATTGATTATTGAGGATTGAGGATTGAAGATTGAGTATTGAGGATTGAAAATTGAAGACTGAGGATTGAGGATTGAGGATTGAGGGTTGAGGGTTGAAGATTGAGGATTGGCTATTGCGGATTGAACATAGAGGATTGAAGGTTGAGGATTGGGTGTTGAGGATAGGTGATTGAGGATTGAGGATTGAGGATTGAGGATTGAGGATTGAGCATTGAAGATTCAGTATTGAGGATTGAAGATTGAGGATTGAGGATTGAGGATTGAGGATTGAAGATTGAGTATTGAGGATTGAAGCCTGAGGATTGAGGACTGAGTATTGAGGATTGAGGATTAAGGATTGAGGATTGAGGATTGAAGACTGAAGATTGGGTATTGAGGATTGAACATTGAGGATTGAGGATTGAGGATTGAGGTTTGAGGATTGAAGATTGAGTATTGAGGATTGAGGATTGAGGATTGAGGATTGAGTATGAGGGCTGAGGGTTGAGGGTAGGGGTTTGAGGACTGAGGACTGAGGATTGAGGATTGAGAACTGAGGACTGAGGATTGAGGATTGAAGATTGAGGACTGAGGATTGAGGATGAGGGCTGAGGGTTGAGGATTGAGGTTTGTGGACTGAGGAATGAGGATTGAGGATTGAGAGTTGAGGATTGAGGATTGAGGATTGAAGACTGAGGATTGGGTGTTGAGGATTGAAGAATGAGGATTGAGGAATGAGGATTGAGGATTGAGGATTTAGGATTCAAGATTGAGTATTGAGGATTGAAGCCTGGCGATTGAAGATTGAGGATTAAGGATTGACGATTGAGGATGGAGGATTGAGGATTGAGTATTGAGGATTGAAGATTGAGGATCGAGGATTGAGGATTGAGGATTGAGTATTGAAGATTGAGGATTGGGGACTGAGTGTTGAGTGTTGAATGATGAGAATTGATGTTTGTGAATAAAGATTTGAAAATTGCAGATTGAGTATTGAGTATTGAAAACTGTGAATTGATGATATTCTATTGAGGATTGATAATTGACAACTGATTGTTGAGGACTGAGGTCTGAAGATTGAGGATTCGGGATTGAGGATACAGGTTTGAGGTTCGAGGACTGAGGATTGAGGGTTGAGGATTGAGGTTTGAGGATTGAGGATTGAGGATTGAGGATTGAAGATTGAGTATTGGGTATTGCGGATTGAACATTGAGGATTGACGATTGAGGATTGAGGATTGAGGACTGAGGATTGAGGATTGATGATTGAGGATTGAGGATTGAGAATTGAGGATTGAGGATTGAGGATTGAAGATTGAGGCCTTGGCATTGAGGATTGAAGAATGAGGATTGAGGATTGAGGATTGAAGATTGAGGATTGCTGATTGAGTATCGAGGATTGAAGATTGAGGGTTGAGGATTGAGGATTGAGGATTGAGCATTGAGGATTGAGGATTGAGTATTGAGAATTGAGGACTGAGGATTGAGGATTGAAGATAGAGGATTAGGTGTTGAGGATTGAAGAATGTGGATTGAGGATTGAGGATTGAGGATTGAGGATTGAAGACTGAGTATTGAGGATTGAAGATTGAGGATTGCGTATCGAGGATTGAGGATTGCGGACTGAGGATTGAGGATTGCAGATTGAGTATTGAGGATTGAAGATTGAGGATTGAGGATTGAGGATTGAGGATTGAGGATTGAAGATTGAGGATTGGGGATTGAGGATTGACGATTGAGTATTGAGTATTGAGGATTGAGAATTGAGGATTGAGGATTGAGGATTGAAGATTGAGGATTGGGTATTGAGGATTGAACATTGAGGATTGAGGATTGAGGATTGAGGTTTGAGGATTGAAGATTGAGTATTGAGGATTGAGGATTGAGGATTGAGGATTGAGTATGAGGGCTGAGGGTTGAGGGTAGGGGTTTGAGGACTGAGGACTGAGGATTGAGGATTGAGAACTGAGGACTGAGGATTGAGGATTGAAGATTGAGGATTGAGGATTGAGGATGAGGGCTGCGGGTTGAGGATTGAGGTTTGTGGACTGAGGAATGAGGATTGAGAATTGAGGATTGTGGATTTAGTATTGAGGATTGAGGATTGAGGATTGAAGATTGAATATTGATTATTGGAGATTGAGGATCGAGGATTGAGGGCTGTGGATTGAGGACGAGGACTGAGGGTTGAGTATTGATGTTTGAGGTCTGAGGATTGAGGATTGAGGATTGAGAATTGAGGACTCAAGATTGAGGATTGAAGATTGAGGATTGGGTGTTGAGGATTGAAGAATGTGGATTGAGGATTGATTATTGAGGATTGAGGATTAAAGATTGAGTATTGAGGATTGAAGATTGAAGACTGAGGATTGAGGATTGAGGATTGAGGGTTGAGGGTTGAAGATTGAGGATTGGGTATTGCGGATTGAACATAGAGGATTGAAGGTTGAGGATTGGGTGTTGAGGATAGGTGATTGAGGATTGAGGATTGAGGATTGAGGATTGAGGATTGAGCATTGAAGATTCAGTATTGAGGATTGAAGATTGAGGATTGAGGATTGAGGATTGAGGATTGAAGATTGAGTATTGAGGATTGAAGCCTGAGGATTGAGGATTGATGATTGAAGACTGAAGATTGGGTATTGAGGATTGAACATTGAGGATTGAGGATTGAGGATTGAGGTTTGAGGATTGAAGATTGAGTATTGAGGATTGAGGATTGAGGATTGAGGATTGAGTATGAGGGCTGAGGGTTGAGGGTAGGGGTTTGAGGACTGAGGACTGAGGATTGAGGATTGAGAACTGAGGACTGAGGATTGAGGATTGAAGATTGAGGATTGAGGATTGAGGATGAGGGCTGAGGGTTGAGGATTGAGGTTTGTGGACTGAGGAATGAGGATTGAGGATTGAGAGTTGAGGATTGAGGATTGAGGATTGAAGACTGAGGATTGGGTGTTGAGGATTGAAGAATGAGGATTGAGGAATGAGGATTGAGGATTGAGGATTTAGGATTCAAGATTGAGTATTGAGGATTGAAGCCTGGCGATTGAGGATTGAGGATTGAGGATTGACGATTGAGGATGGAGGATTGAAGATTGAGTATTGAGGATTGAAGATTGAGGATCGAGGATTGAGGATTGAGGATTGAGTATTGAAGATTGAGGATTGGGGACTGAGTGTTGAGTGTTGAATGATGAGAATTGATGTTTGTGAATAAAGATTTGAAAATTGCAGATTGAGTATTGAGTATTGAAAACTGTGAATTGATGATATTCTATTGAGGATTGATAATTGACAACTGATTGTTGAGGACTGAGGTCTGAAGATTGAGGATTCGGGATTGAGGATACAGGTTTGAGGTTCGAGGACTGAGGATTGAGGGTTGAGGATTGAGGTTTGAGGATTGAGGATTGAGGATTGAGGATTGAAGATTGAGTATTGGGTATTGCGGATTGAACATTGAGGATTGACGATTGAGGATTGAGGCTTGAGGACTGAGGATTGAGGATTGATGATTGAGGATTGAGGATTGAGAATTGAGGATTGAGGATTGAGGATTGACATCTGATTGTTGAGGACTGAGGTCTGAAGACTGAGGATTCAGGTTTGAGGATTCAGGATTGAGGTTTGAGGACTGAGGATTGAGGATTGAGGATTGAGGATTGAGGATTGAGGATTGAGGATTGAGGATTGAGGATTGAAGATTGAGGTTTGGGTATTGAGGATTGATCATTGAGGATTGTGGATTGAGTATTGAGGACTGAGGATTGAGGATTGAAGATTGAATATTGATGATTGAAGATTGAGGATAGAGGATTGAGGGTTGTGGATTGAGGACGAGGACTGAGGGTTCAGTATTGATGTTTGAGGTCTGAGGATTGAGGATTGAGGATTGAGAATTGAGGACTGAGGATTGAGGATTGAAGATAGAGGATTGGGTGTTGAGGATTGAAGAATGTGGATTGAGGATTGAGGATTGAGGATTGAGGATTGAAGATTGAGTATTGAGGATTGAAGATTGAGGATTGAGGATTGAGGATTGAGGATTGAGGGTTGAGGATTGAAGATTGAGGATTGGGTATTGCGGATTGAACATTGAGGATTGAAGATTGAGGGTTGGGTGTTGAGGATTGAAGAATGAGGATTGAGGATTGAGGATTGAGGATTGAGGATTGAAGATTCAGTATTGAGGGATGAAGATTGAGGATTATGGATTGAGGATTGAGGATTGAAGATTGAGTATAGAGGATTGAAGATTGTGGATTGAGGACGGAGTATTGAGGATTGAGGATTGAGTATTGAGGATTGAGGATGGAAGACTGAGGATTGGGTATTGAGGATTGAACGTTGAGGGTTGAGGGTTGAGGATTGAGGATTGAGGATTGAAGATTGAAGATTGAATATTAATGATTGAAGATTGAGGATCGAGGATTGAGGGTTGTGGATTGAGGACGAGGACTGAGGGTTCAGTATTGGTGTTTGAAGTCTGAGGATTCAGGATTGAGGATTGAGAATTGAGGACTGAGGATTGAGGATTGAAGATTGAGGATTCGGTATTGAGGATTGAAGAATGAGGATTGAGGAGTGAGGACTGAGGATTGAGTCTTGCAGATTGAGTATTGAGGATTGAATATTGAGGATTGAGGATTGAGGATTGAGGATTGAGGATTGAGGATTGAGGATTGAGGATTGAAGATTGAGTATTGAGGATTGAAGATTGAGGATTGAGGATTGAGGATTGAGGATTGAGGATTGAAGATTGAGGATTCGGGATTGAGGATTGACGATTGAGTATTGAGCATTGACGATTGAGAATTGAGGATTGTGGTTTGAGTATTGAGGATTGAGGATTGATAATTGAAGATTGAATATTGATTATTGAAGATTGAGGATCGAGGATTGAGGGTTGTGGATTGAGGACGAGGACTGAGGGTTGAGTATTGATGTTTGAGGTCTGAGGATTGAGGATTGAGGATTGAGAATTGAGGACTGAAGATTGAGGATTGTAGATTGAGGATTGGGTGTTGAGGATTGAAGAATGTGGATTGAGGATTGATTATTGAGGATTGAGGATTGAAGATTGAGTATTGAGGATTGAAGATTGAAGACTGAGGATTGAGGATTGAGGATTGAGGGTTGAGGGCTGAAGATTGAGGATTGGGTACTGCGGATTGAACATAGAGGATTGATGGTTGAGGATTGGGTGTTGAGGATAGGTGATTGAGGATTGAGGATTGAGGATTGAGGATTGAGGATTGAGCATTGAAGATACAGTATTGAGGATTGAAGATTGAGGATTGAGGATTGAGGATTGAGGATTGAAGATTGAGTATTGAGGATTGAAGCCTGAGGATTGACGACTGAGTATTGAGGATTGAGGATTGAGGATTGAGGATTGAGGATTGAAGACTGAAGATTGGGTATTGAGGATTGAACATTGAGGAATGAGGATTGAAGATTGAGTATTGAGGATTGAATGTTGACGATTGAGGATTGAGAATTGAGGATTGAGGATTGAGGAATGAGCATTGAAGATTGAGTATTGAGCATTGACCGTTGAGGATTGTGGATTGAGGACTGAGGATTGAGGATTGAATATTGAGGATTGGGGACTGAGTGTTCAGGGTTGAGGATTGGGTATTGCGGATTGATCATTGAGGATTGGAGATTGAGGATAGAAGATTCAGTATTGAGGACTGAAGATTGAGGATTGAGGATTGAGGATTGAAGATTGAGTATTGAGGATTGAAGATTGAGGATTGAGGACTGAGAATTGAGGATTGAGGATTGAGGATTGGGGATTGAGGATTGAAGACTGAGGATTGGGTATTGAGGATTGAACATTGAGTGTTGAGTGTTGAGGATTGAGGATTGAGGATTGAGGATTGAAGGTTGAATATTAATGATTGAAGATTGAGGATTGAGGATTGAGGGTTGCGGATTGAGGACGAGGACTGAGGGTTGAGTATTGGAGTTTGAAGTCTGAGGATTGAGGATTGTGGATTGAGAATTGAGGATTGTGGATTGAGGATTGAAGATTGAGGATTCGGTATTGAGGATTGAAGAATGAGAATTGAGGAGTGAGGACTGAGGACTGAGGATTGCAGTTTGAGTATTGAGGATTGAAGATTGAGGATTGAGGATTGAGGATTGAGGATTGAGGATTGAGGATTGATGATTGAAGATTGAGTATTGAGGATTGAAGATTGAGGATTGAGGATTGAGGATTGAGGATTGAGGATTGAAGATTGAGGATTGAAGATTGAATATTGATTATTGAAGATTGAGGATCGAGGATTGAGGGTTGTGGATTGAGGACGAGGACTGAGGGTTGAGTCTTGATGTTTGAGGTCTGAGGATTGAGGATTGAGGATTTTGAATTGAGGACTGAAGATTGAGGATTGTAGATTGAGGATTGGGTGTTGAGGATTGAAGAATGTGGATTGAGGATTGATTATTGAGGACTGAGGATTGAAGATTGAGTATTGAGGATTGAAGATTGAAGACTGAGGATTGAGGATTGAGGATTGAGGGTTTAGGGTTGAAGATTGAGGATTGGGTATTGCGGATTGAACATAGAGGATTGATGGTTGAGGATTGGGTGTTGAGGATAGGTGATTGAGGATTGAGGATTGAGGATTGAGGATTGAGGATTGAGCATTGAAGATTCAGTATTGAGGATTGAAGATTGAGGATTGAGGATTGAGGATTGAGGATTGAAGATTGAGTATTGAGGATTGAAGCCTGAGGATTGAGGACTGAGTATTGAGGATTGAGGATTGAGGATTGAGGATTGAGGATTGAAGACTGAAGATTGGGTATTGAGGATTGAACATTGAGGAATGAGGATTGAAGATTGAGTATTGAGGATTGAATGTTGACGATTGAGGATTGAGGATTGAGGATTGACGATTGAGGATGGAGGATTGAAGATTGAGTATTGAGGATTGAAGATTGAGGATCGAGGATTGAGGATTGAGGATTGAGTATTGAAGATTGAGGATTGGGGACTGAGTGTTGAGTGTTAAATGATGAGAATTGATGTTTGTGAATAAAGATTTGAAAATTGCAGATTGAGTATTGAGTATTGAAAACTGTGAATTGATGATATTCTATTGAGGATTGATAATTGACAACTGATTGTTGAGGACTGAGGTCTGAAGATTGAGGATTGGGGATTGAGGATACAGGTTTGAGGTTCGAGGACTGAGCATTGAGGGTTGAGGATTGAGGTTTGAGGATTGAGGATTGAGGATTGAGGATTGAAGATTGAGTATTGGGTATTGCGGATTGAACATTGAGGATTGACGATTGGGTATTGAGGATTGAGCATTGAGGATTGAGGATTGAGTATGAGGGCTGAGGGTTGAGGGTAGGGGTTTGAGGACTGAGGACTGAGGATTGAGGATTGAGAACTGAGGACTGAGGATTGAGGATTGAAGATTGAGGATTGAGGATTGAGGATGAGGGCTGAGGGTTGAGGATTGAGGTTTGTGGACTGAGGAATGAGGATTGAGGATTGAGAATTGAGGATTGAGGATTGAGGATTGAAGACTGAGGATTGGGTGTTGAGGATTGAAGAATGAGGATTTAGGAATGAGGATTGAGGATTGAGGATTTAGGATTCAAGATTGAGTATTGAGGATTGAAGCCTGGCGATTGAGGATTGAGGATTGAGGATTGACGATTGAGGATGGAGGATTGAAGATTGAGTATTGAGGATTGAAGATTGAGGATCGAGGATTGAGGATTGAGGATTGAGTATTGAAGATTGAGGATTGGGGACTGAGTGTTGAGTGTTGAATGATGAGAATTGATGTTTGTGAATAAAGATTTGAAAATTGCAGATTGAGTATTGAGTATTGAAAACTGTGAATTGATGATATTCTATTGAGGATTGATAATTGACAACTGATTGTTGAGGACTGAGGTCTGAAGATTGAGGATTCGGGATTGAGGATACAGGTTTGAGGTTCGAGGACTGAGGATTGAGGATTGAGGATTGAAGATTGAGGATTGGGTATTGAGGATTGAACATTGAGGATTGAGGATTGAGGATTGAGGTTTGAGGATTGAAGATTGAGTATTGAGGATTGAGGATTGAGGATTGAAGATTGAGGCCTTGGCATTGAGGATTGAAGAATGAGGATTGAGGATTGAGGATTGAAGATTGAGGATTGCTGATTGAGTATCGAGGATGGAAGATTGAGGGTTGAGGATTGAGGATTGAGGATTGAGCATTGAGGATTGAGGATTGAGGATTGAGAATTGAGGACTGAGGATTGAGGATTGAAGATAGAGGATTAGGTGTTGAGGATTGAAGAATGTGGATTGAGGATTGAGGATTGAGGATTGAGGATTGAAGACTGAGTATTGAGGATTGAATATTGAGGATTGCGTATCGAGGATTGAGGATTGCGGACTGAGGATTGAGGATTGCAGATTGAGTATTGAGGATTGAAGACTGAGGATTGAGGATTGAGGATAGAGGTTTGAGGATTGAAGATTGAGGATTGGGGATTGAGGATTGACGATTGAGTATTGAGTATTGAGGATTGAGAATTGAGGATTGAGGATTGAGGATTGAAGATTGAGGATTGGGTATTGAGGATTGAACATTGAGGATTGAGGATTGAGGATTGAGGATTGAGGATTGAAGATTGAGTATTGAGGATTGAGGATTGAGGATTGAGGATTGAGTATGAGGGCTGAGGGTTGAGGGTAGGGGTTTGAGGACTGAGGACTGAGGATTGAGGATTGAGAACTGAGGACTGAGGATTGAGGATTGAAGATTGAGGATTGAGGATTGAGGATGAGGGCTGAGGGTTGAGGATTGAGTTTTGTGGACTGAGGAATGAGGATTGAGAATTGAGGATTGTGGATTGAGTATTGAGGATTGAGGATTGAGGATTGAAGATTGAATATTGATTATTTGAGATTGAGGATCGAGGATTGAGGGTTGTGGATTGAGGACGAGGACTGAGGGTTGAGTATTGATGTTTGAGGTCTGAGGATTGAGGATTGAGGATTGAGAATTGAGGACTCAAGATTGAGGATTGAAGATTGAGGATTGGGTGTTGAGGATTGAAGAATGTGGATTGAGGATTGATTATTGAGGATTGAGGATTGAAGATTGAGTATTGAGGATTGAAGATTGAAGACTGAGGATTGAGGATTGAGGATTGAGGGTTGAGGGTTGAAGATTGAGGATTGGGTATTGCGGATTGAACATAGAGGATTGAAGGTTGAGGATTGGGTGTTGAGGATAGGTGATTGAGGATTGAGGATTGAGGATTGAGGATTGAGGATTGAGCATTGAAGATTCAGTATTGAGGATTGAAGATTGAGGATTGAGGATTGAGGATTGAGGATTGAAGATTGAGTATTGAGGATTGAAGCCTGAGGATTGAGGACTGAGTATTGAGGATTGAGGATTGAGGATTGAGGATTGAGGATTGAAGATTGAAGATTGGGTATTGAGGATTGAACATTGAGGATTGAGGATTGAGTATTGAGGTTTGAGGATTGAAGATTGAGTATTGAGGATTGAGGATTGAGGATTGAGTATTGAGTATGAGGGCTGAGGGTTGTGGGTAGGGGTTTGAGGACTGAGGACTGAGGATTGAGGATTGAGAACTGAGGACTGAGGATTGAGGATTGAAGATTGAGGATTGAGGATTGAGGATGAGGGCTGAGGGTTGAGGATTGAGGTTTGTGGACTGAGGAATGAGGATTGAGGATTGAGAGTTGAGGATTGAGGATTGAGGATTGAAGACTGAGGATTGGGTGTTGAGGATTGAAGAATGAGGATTTAGGAACGAGGATTGAGGATTGAGGATTTAGGATTCAAGATTGAGTATTGAGGATTGAAGCCTGGCGATTGAGGATTGAGGATTGAGGATTGACGATTGAGGATGGAGGATTGAAGATTGAGTATTGAGGATTGAAGATTGAGGATCGAGGATTGAGGATTGAGGATTGAGTATTGAAGATTGAGGATTGGGGACTGAGTGTTGAGTGTTGAATGATGAGAATTGATGTTTGTGAATAAAGATTTGAAAATTGCAGATTGAGTATTGAGTATTGAAAACTGTGAATTGATGATATTCTATTGAGGATTGATAATTGACAACTGATTGTTGAGGACTGAGGTCTGAAGATTGAGGATTCGGGATTGAGGATACAGGTTTGAGGTTCGAGGACTGAGGATTGAGGGTTGAGGATTGAGGTTTGAGGATTGAGGATTGAGGATTGAGGATTGAAGATTGAGTATTGGGTATTGCGGATTGAACATTGAGGATTGACGATTGAGGATTGAGGATTGAGGACTGAGGATTGAGGATTGATGATTGAGGATTGAGGATTGAGAATTGAGGATTGAGGATTGAGGATTGAAGATTGAGGCCTTGGCATTGAGGATTGAAGAATGAGGATTGAGGATTGAGGATTGAAGATTGAGGATTGCTGATTGAGTATCGAGGATGGAAGATTGAGGGTTGAGGATTGAGGATTGAGGATTGAGCATTGAGGATTGAGGATTGAGGATTGAGAATTGAGGACTGAGGATTGAGGATTGAAGATAGAGGATTAGGTGTTGAGGATTGAAGAATGTGGATTGAGGATTGAGGATTGAGGATTGAGGATTGAAGACTGAGTATTGAGGATTGAATATTGAGGATTGCGTATCGAGGATTGAGGATTGCGGACTGAGGATTGAGGATTGCAGATTGAGTATTGAGGATTGAAGATTGAGGATTGAGGATTGAGGATTGAGGTTTGAGGATTGAAGATTGAGGATTGGGGATTGAGGATTGACGGTTGAGTATTGAGTATTGAGGATTGAGAATTGAGGATTGAGGATTGAGGATTGAAGATTGAGGATTGGGTATTGAGGATTGAACATTGAGGATTGAGGATTGAGGATTGAGGTTTGAGGATTGAAGATTGAGTATTGAGGATTGAGGATTGAGGATTGAGGATTGAGTATGAGGGCTGAGGGTTGAGGGTAGGGGTTTGAGGACTGAGGACTGAGGATTGAGGATTGAGAACTGAGGACTGAGGATTGAGGATTGAAGATTGAGGATTGAGGATTGAGGATGAGGGCTGAGGGTTGAGGATTGAGTTTTGTGGACTGAGGAATGAGGATTGAGAATTGAGGATTGTGGATTGAGTATTGAGGATTGACGATTGAGGATTGAAGATTGAATATTGATTATTGGAGATTGAGGATCGAGGATTGAGGGTTGTGGATTGAGGACGAGGACTGAGGGTTGAGTATTGATGTTTGAGGTCTGAGGATTGAGGATTGAGGATTGAGAATTGAGGACTCAAGATTGAGGATTGAAGATTGAGGATTGGGTGTTGAGGATTGAAGAATGTGGATTGAGGATTGATTATTGAGGATTGAGGATTGAAGATTGAGTATTGAGGATTGAAGATTGAAGACTGAGGATTGAGGATTGAGGATTGAGGGTTGAGGGTTGAAGATTGAGGATTGGGTATTGCGGATTGAACATAGAGGATTGAAGGTTGAGGATTGGGTGTTGAGGATAGGTGATTGAGGATTGAGGATTGAGGATTGAGGATTGAGGATTGAGCATTGAAGATTCAGTTTTGAGGATTGAAGATTGAGGATTGAGGATTGAGGATTGAGGATTGAAGATTGAGTATTGAGGATTGAAGCCTGAGGATTGAGGACTGAGTATTGAGGATTGAGGATTGAGGATTGAGGATTGAGGATTGAAGATTGAAGATTGGGTATTGAGGATTGAACATTGAGGATTGAGGATTGAGGATTGAGGTTTGAGGATTGAAGATTGAGTATTGAGGATTGAGGATTGAGGATTGAGGATTGAGTATGAGGGCTGAGGGTTGAGGGTAGGGGTTTGAGGACTGAGGACTGAGGATTGAGGATTGAGAACTGAGGACTGAGGATTGAGGATTGAAGATTGAGGATTGAGGATTGAGGATGAGGGCTGAGGGTTGAGGATTGAGGTTTGTGGACTGAGGAATGAGGATTGAGGATTGAGAGTTGAGGATTGAGGATTGAGGATTGAAGACTGAGGATTGGGTGTTGAGGATTGAAGAATGAGGATTGAGGAATGAGGATTGAGGATTGAGGATTTAGGATTCAAGATTGAGTATTGAGGATTGAAGCCTGGCGATTGAGGATTGAGGATTGAGGATTGACGATTGAGGATGGAGGATTGAAGATTGAGTATTGAGGATTGAAGATTGAGGATCGAGGATTGAGGATTGAGGATTGAGTATTGAAGATTGAGGATTGGGGACTGAGTGTTGAGTGTTGAATGATGAGAATTGATGTTTGTGAATAAAGATTTGAAAATTGCAGATTGAGTATTGAGTATTGAAAACTGTGAATTGATGATATTCTATTGAGGATTGATAATTGACAACTGATTGTTGAGGACTGAGGTCTGAAGATTGAGGATTCGGGATTGAGGATACAGGTTTGAGGTTCGAGGACTGAGGATTGAGGGTTGAGGATTGAGGTTTGAGGATTGAGGATTGAGGATTGAGGATTGAAGATTGAGTATTGGGTATTGCGGATTGAACATTGAGGATTGACGATTGAGGATTGAGGATTGAGGACTGAGGATTGAGGATTGATGATTGAGGATTGAGGATTGAGAATTGAGGATTGAGGATTGAGGATTGAAGATTGAGGCCTTGGCATTGAGGATTGAAGAATAAGGATTGAGGATTGAGGATTGAAGATTGAGGATTGCTGATTGAGTATCGAGGATGGAAGATTGAGGGTTGAGGATTGAGGATTAAGGATTGAGCATTGAGGATTGAGGATTGAGGATTGAGAATTGAGGACTGAGGATTGAGGATTGAAGATAGAGGATTAGGTGTTGAGGATTGAAGAATGTGGATTGAGGATTGAGGATTGAGGATTGAGGATTGAAGACTGAGTATTGAGGATTGAATATTGAGGATTGCGTATCGAGGATTGAGGATTGCGGACTGAGGATTGAGGATTGCAGATTGAGTATTGAGGATTGAAGATTGAGGATTGAGGATTGAGGATTGAGGTTTGAGGATTGAAGATTGAGGATTGGGGATTGAGGATTGACGATTGAGTATTGAGTATTGAGGATTGAGAATTGAGGATTGAGGATTGAGGATTGAAGATTGAGGATTGGGTATTGAGGATTGAACATTGAGGATTGAGGATTGAGGATTGAGGTTTGAGGATTGAAGATTGAGTATTGAGGATTGAGGATTGAGGATTGAGGATTGAGTATGAGGGCTGAGGGTTGAGGGTAGGGGTTTGAGGACTGAGGACTGAGGATTGAGGATTGAGAACTGAGGACTGAGGATTGAGGATTGAAGATTGAGGATTGAGGATTGAGGATGAGGGCTGAGGGTTGAGGATTGAGGTTTGTGGACTGAGGAATGAGGATTGAGAATTGAGGATTGTGGATTGAGTATTGAGGATTGAGGATTGAGGATTGAAGATTGAATATTGATTATTGGAGATTGAGGATCGAGGATTGAGGGTTGTGGATTGAGGACGAGGACTGAGGGTTGAGTATTGATGTTTGAGGTCTGAGGATTGAGGGTTGAGGATTGAGAATTGAGGACTCAAGATTGAGGATTGAAGATTGAGGATTGGGTGTTGAGGATTGAAGAATGTGGATTGAGGATTGATTATTGACGATTGAGGATTGAAGATTGAGTATTGAGGATTGAAGATTGAAGACTGAGGATTGAGGATTGAGGATTGAGGGTTGAGGGTTGAAGATTGAGGATTGGGTATTGCGGATTGAACATAGAGGATTGAAGGTTGAGGATTGGGTGTTGAGGATAGGTGATTGAGGATTGAGGATTGAGGATTGAGGATTGAGGATTGAGCATTGAAGATTCAGTATTGAGGATTGAAGATTGAGGATTGAGGATTGAGGATTGAGGATTGAAGATTGAGTATTGAGGATTGAAGCCTGAGGATTGAGGACTGAGTATTGAGGATTGAGGATTGAGGATTGAGGATTGAGGATTGAAGACTGAAGATTGGGTATTGAGGATTGAACATTGAGGATTGAGGATTGAGGATTGAGGTTTGAGGATTGAAGATTGAGTATTGAGGATTGAGGATTGAGGATTGAGGATTGAGGATTGAGGATTGAGGATTGAGGATTGAGGATTGAGGATTGAAGATTGAGGTTTGGGTATTGAGGATTGATCATTGAGGATTGTGGATTGAGTATTGAGGACTGAGGATTGAGGATTGAAGATTGATGATTGAGGATTGAGGATTGAGAATTGAGGATTGAGGATTGAGGATTGACATCTGATTGTTGAGGACTGAGGTCTGAAGACTGAGGATTCAGGTTTGAGGATTCAGGATTGAGGTTTGAGGACTGAGGATTGAGGATTGAGGATTGAGGATTGAGGATTGAGGATTGAGGATTGAGGATTGAGGATTGAAGATTGAGGTTTGGGTATTGAGGATTGATCATTGAGGATTGTGGATTGAGTATTGAGGACTGAGGATTGAGGATTGAAGATTGAATATTGATGATTGAAGATTGAGGATAGAGGATTGAGGGTTGTGGATTGAGGACGAGGACTGAGGGTTCAGTATTGATGTTTGAGGTCTGAGGATTGAGGATTGAGGATTGAGAATTGAGGACTGAGGATTGAGGATTGAAGATAGAGGATTGGGTGTTGAGGATTGAAGAATGTGGATTGAGGATTGAGGATTGAGGATTGAGGATTGAAGATTGAGTATTGAGGATTGAAGATTGAGGATTGAGGATTGAGGATTGAGGATTGAGGGTTGAGGATTGAAGATTGAGGATTGGGTATTGCGGATTGAACATTGAGGATTGAAGATTGAGGGTTGGGTGTTGAGGATTGAAGAATGAGGATTGAGGATTGAGGATTGAGGATTGAGGATTGAAGATTCAGTATTGAGGGATGAAGATTGAGGATTATGGATTGAGGATTGAGGATTGAAGATTGAGTATAGAGGATTGAAGATTGTGGATTGAGGACGGAGTATTGAGGATTGAGGATTGAGTATTGAGGATTGAGGATGGAAGACTGAGGATTGGGTATTGAGGATTGAACGTTGAGGGTTGAGGGTTGAGGATTGAGGATTGAGGATTGAAGATTGAAGATTGAATATTAATGATTGAAGATTGAGGATCGAGGATTGAGGGTTGTGGATTGAGGACGAGGACTGAGGGTTCAGTATTGGTGTTTGAAGTCTGAGGATTCAGGATTGAGGATTGAGAATTGAGGACTGAGGATTGAGGATTGAAGATTGAGGATTCGGTATTGAGGATTGAAGAATGAGGATTGAGGAGTGAGGACTGAGGATTGAGTCTTGCAGATTGAGTATTGAGGATTGAATATTGAGGATTGAGGATTGAGGATTGAGGATTGAGGATTGAGGATTGAGGATTGAGGATTGAAGATTGAGTATTGAGGATTGAAGATTGAGGATTGAGGATTGAGGATTGAGGATTGAGGATTGAAGATTGAGGATTCGGGATTGAGGATTGACGATTGAGTATTGAGCATTGACGATTGAGAATTGAGGATTGTGGTTTGAGTATTGAGGATTGAGGATTGATAATTGAAGATTGAATATTGATTATTGAAGATTGAGGATCGAGGATTGAGGGTTGTGGATTGAGGACGAGGACTGAGGGTTGAGTATTGATGTTTGAGGTCTGAGGATTGAGGATTGAGGATTGAGAATTGAGGACTGAAGATTGAGGATTGTAGATTGAGGATTGGGTGTTGAGGATTGAAGAATGTGGATTGAGGATTGATTATTGAGGATTGAGGATTGAAGATTGAGTATTGAGGATTGAAGATTGAAGACTGAGGATTGAGGATTGAGGATTGAGGGTTGAGGGCTGAAGATTGAGGATTGGGTACTGCGGATTGAACATAGAGGATTGATGGTTGAGGATTGGGTGTTGAGGATAGGTGATTGAGGATTGAGGATTGAGGATTGAGGATTGAGGATTGAGCATTGAAGATACAGTATTGAGGATTGAAGATTGAGGATTGAGGATTGAGGATTGAGGATTGAAGATTGAGTATTGAGGATTGAAGCCTGAGGATTGACGACTGAGTATTGAGGATTGAGGATTGAGGATTGAGGATTGAGGATTGAAGACTGAAGATTGGGTATTGAGGATTGAACATTGAGGAATGAGGATTGAAGATTGAGTATTGAGGATTGAATGTTGACGATTGAGGATTGAGAATTGAGGATTGAGGATTGAGGAATGAGCATTGAAGATTGAGTATTGAGCATTGACCGTTGAGGATTGTGGATTGAGGACTGAGGATTGAGGATTGAATATTGAGGATTGGGGACTGAGTGTTCAGGGTTGAGGATTGGGTATTGCGGATTGATCATTGAGGATTGGAGATTGAGGATAGAAGATTCAGTATTGAGGACTGAAGATTGAGGATTGAGGATTGAGGATTGAAGATTGAGTATTGAGGATTGAAGATTGAGGATTGAGGACTGAGAATTGAGGATTGAGGATTGAGGATTGGGGATTGAGGATTGAAGACTGAGGATTGGGTATTGAGGATTGAACATTGAGTGTTGAGTGTTGAGGATTGAGGATTGAGGATTGAGGATTGAAGGTTGAATATTAATGATTGAAGATTGAGGATTGAGGATTGAGGGTTGCGGATTGAGGACGAGGACTGAGGGTTGAGTATTGGTGTTTGAAGTCTGAGGATTGAGGATTGTGGATTGAGAATTGAGGATTGTGGATTGAGGATTGAAGATTGAGGATTCGGTATTGAGGATTGAAGAATGAGAATTGAGGAGTGAGGACTGAGGACTGAGGATTGCAGTTTGAGTATTGAGGATTGAAGATTGAGGATTGAGGATTGAGGATTGAGGATTGAGGATTGAGGATTGATGATTGAAGATTGAGTATTGAGGATTGAAGATTGAGGATTGAGGATTGAGGATTGAGGATTGAGGATTGAAGATTGAGGATTGAAGATTGAATATTGATTATTGAAGATTGATGATCGAGGATTGAGGGTTGTGGATTGAGGACGAGGACTGAGGGTTGAGTCTTGATGTTTGAGGTCTGAGGATTGAGGATTGAGGATTTTGAATTGAGGACTGAAGATTGAGGATTGTAGATTGAGGATTGGGTGTTGAGGATTGAAGAATGTGGATTGAGGATTGATTATTGAGGACTGAGGATTGAAGATTGAGTATTGAGGATTGAAGATTGAAGACTGAGGATTGAGGATTGAGGATTGAGGGTTGAGGGTTGAAGATTGAGGATTGGGTATTGCGGATTGAACATAGAGGATTGATGGTTGAGGATTGGGTGTTGAGGATAGGTGATTGAGGATTGAGGATTGAGGATTGAGGATTGAGGATTGAGCATTGAAGATTCAGTATTGAGGATTGAAGATTGAGGATTGAGGATTGAGGATTGAGGATTGAAGATTGAGTATTGAGGATTGAAGCCTGAGGATTGAGGACTGAGTATTGAGGATTGAGGATTGAGGATTGAGGATTGAGGATTGAAGACTGAAGATTGGGTATTGAGGATTGAACATTGAGGAATGAGGATTGAAGATTGAGTATTGAGGATTGAATGTTGACGATTGAGGATTGAGGATTGAGGATTGACGATTGAGGATGGAGGATTGAAGATTGAGTATTGAGGATTGAAGATTGAGGATCGAAGATTGAGGATTGAGGATTGAGTATTGAAGATTGAGGATTGGGGACTGAGTGTTGAGTGTTAAATGATGAGAATTGATGTTTGTGAATAAAGATTTGAAAATTGCAGATTGAGTATTGAGTATTGAAAACTGTGAATTGATGATATTCTATTGAGGATTGATAATTGACAACTGATTGTTGAGGACTGAGGTCTGAAGATTGAGGATTGGGGATTGAGGATACAGGTTTGAGGTTCGAGGACTGAGGATTGAGGGTTGAGGATTGAGGTTTGAGGATTGAGGATTGAGGATTGAGGATTGAAGATTGAGTATTGGGTATTGCGGATTGAACATTGAGGATTGACGATTGGGTATTGAGGATTGAGGATTGAGGATTGAGGATTGAGTATGAGGGCTGAGGGTTGAGGGTAGGGGTTTGAGGACTGAGGACTGAGGATTGAGGATTGAGAACTGAGGACTGAGGATTGAGGATTGAAGATTGAGGATTGAGGATTGAGGATGAGGGCTGAGGGTTGAGGATTGAGGTTTGTGGACTGAGGAATGAGGATTGAGGATTGAGAATTGAGGATTGAGGATTGAGGATTGAAGACTGAGGATTGGGTGTTGAGGATTGAAGAATGAGGATTTAGGAATGAGGATTGAGGATTGAGGATTTAGGATTCAAGATTGAGTATTGAGGATTGAAGCCTGGCGATTGAGGATTGAGGATTGAGGATTGACGATTGAGGATGGAGGATTGAAGATTGAGTATTGAGGATTGAAGATTGAGGATCGAGGATTGAGGATTGAGGATTGAGTATTGAAGATTGAGGATTGGGGACTGAGTGTTGAGTGTTGAATGATGAGAATTGATGTTTGTGAATAAAGATTTGAAAATTGCAGATTGAGTATTGAGTATTGAAAACTGTGAATTGATGATATTCTATTGAGGATTGATAATTGACAACTGATTGTTGAGGACTGAGGTCTGAAGATTGAGGATTCGGGATTGAGGATACAGGTTTGAGGTTCGAGGACTGAGGATTGAGGGTTGAGGATTGAGGTTTGAGGATTGAGGATTGAGGATTGAGGATTGAAGATTGAGTATTGGGTATTGCGGATTGAACATTGAGGATTGACGATTGAGGATTGAGGATTGAGGACTGAGGATTGAGGATTGATGATTGAGGATTGAGGATTGAGAATTGAGGATTGAGGATTGAGGATTGAAGATTGAGGCCTTGGCATTGAGGATTGAAGAATGAGGATTGAGGATTGAGGATTGAAGATTGAGGATTGCTGATTGAGTATCGAGGATGGAAGATTGAGGGTTGAGGATTGAGGATTGAGGATTGAGCATTGAGGATTGAGGATTGAGGATTGAGAATTGAGGACTGAGGATTGAGGATTGAAGATAGAGGATTAGGTGTTGAGGATTGAAGAATGTGGATTGAGGATTGAGGATTGAGGATTGAGGATTGAAGACTGAGTATTGAGGATTGAATATTGAGGATTGCGTATCGAGGATTGAGGATTGCGGACTGAGGATTGAGGATTGCAGATTGAGTATTGAGGATTGAAGATTGAGGATTGAGGATTGAGGATTGAGGTTTGAGGATTGAAGATTGAGGATTGGGGATTGAGGATTGACGGTTGAGTATTGAGTATTGAGGATTGAGAATTGAGGATTGAGGATTGAGGATTGAAGATTGAGGATTGGGTATTGAGGATTGAACATTGAGGATTGAGGATTGAGGATTGAGGTTTGAGGATTGAAGATTGAGTATTGAGGATTGAGGATTGAGGATTGAGGATTGAGTATGAGGGCTGAGGGTTGAGGGTAGGGGTTTGAGGACTGAGGACTGAGGATTGAGGATTGAGAACTGAGGACTGAGGATTGAGGATTGAAGATTGAGGATTGAGGATTGAGGATGAGGGCTGAGGGTTGAGGATTGAGTTTTGTGGACTGAGGAATGAGGATTGAGAATTGAGGATTGTGGATTGAGTATTGAGGATTGACGATTGAGGATTGAAGATTGAATATTGATTATTGGAGATTGAGGATCGAGGATTGAGGGTTGTGGATTGAGGACGAGGACTGAGGGTTGAGTATTGATGTTTGAGGTCTGAGGATTGAGGATTGAGGATTGAGAATTGAGGACTCAAGATTGAGGATTGAAGATTGAGGATTGGGTGTTGAGGATTGAAGAATGTGGATTGAGGATTGATTATTGAGGATTGAGGATTGAAGATTGAGTATTGAGGATTGAAGATTGAAGACTGAGGATTGAGGATTGAGGATTGAGGGTTGAGGGTTGAAGATTGAGGATTGGGTATTGCGGATTGAACATAGAGGATTGAAGGTTGAGGATTGGGTGTTGAGGATAGGTGATTGAGGATTGAGGATTGAGGATTGAGGATTGAGGATTGAGCATTGAAGATTCAGTTTTGAGGATTGAAGATTGAGGATTGAGGATTGAGGATTGAGGATTGAAGATTGAGTATTGAGGATTGAAGCCTGAGGATTGAGGACTGAGTATTGAGGATTGAGGATTGAGGATTGAGGATTGAGGATTGAAGATTGAAGATTGGGTATTGAGGATTGAACATTGAGGATTGAGGATTGAGGATTGAGGTTTGAGGATTGAAGATTGAGTATTGAGGATTGAGGATTGAGGATTGAGGATTGAGTATGAGGGCTGAGGGTTGAGGGTAGGGGTTTGAGGACTGAGGACTGAGGATTGAGGATTGAGAACTGAGGACTGAGGATTGAGGATTGAAGATTGAGGATTGAGGATTGAGGATGAGGGCTGAGGGTTGAGGATTGAGGTTTGTGGACTGAGGAATGAGGATTGAGGATTGAGAGTTGAGGATTGAGGATTGAGGATTGAAGACTGAGGATTGGGTGTTGAGGATTGAAGAATGAGGATTGAGGAATGAGGATTGAGGATTGAGGATTTAGGATTCAAGATTGAGTATTGAGGATTGAAGCCTGGCGATTGAGGATTGAGGATTGAGGATTGACGATTGAGGATGGAGGATTGAAGATTGAGTATTGAGGATTGAAGATTGAGGATCGAGGATTGAGGATTGAAGATTGAGTATTGAAGATTGAGGATTGGGGACTGAGTGTTGAGTGTTGAATGATGAGAATTGATGTTTGTGAATAAAGATTTGAAAATTGCAGATTGAGTATTGAGTATTGAAAACTGTGAATTGATGATATTCTATTGAGGATTGATAATTGACAACTGATTGTTGAGGACTGAGGTCTGAAGATTGAGGATTCGGGATTGAGGATACAGGTTTGAGGTTCGAGGACTGAGGATTGAGGGTTGAGGATTGAGGTTTGAGGATTGAGGATTGAGGATTGAGGATTGAAGATTGAGTATTGGGTATTGCGGATTGAACATTGAGGATTGACGATTGAGGATTGAGGATTGAGGACTGAGGATTGAGGATTGATGATTGAGGATTGAGGATTGAGAATTGAGGATTGAGGATTGAGGATTGAAGATTGAGGCCTTGGCATTGAGGATTGAAGAATAAGGATTGAGGATTGAGGATTGAAGATTGAGGATTGCTGATTGAGTATCGAGGATGGAAGATTGAGGGTTGAGGATTGAGGATTGAGGATTGAGCATTGAGGATTGAGGATTGAGGATTGAGAATTGAGGACTGAGGATTGAGGATTGAAGATAGAGGATTAGGTGTTGAGGATTGAAGAATGTGGATTGAGGATTGAGGATTGAGGATTGAGGATTGAAGACTGAGTATTGAGGATTGAATATTGAGGATTGCGTATCGAGGATTGAGGATTGCGGACTGAGGATTGAGGATTGCAGATTGAGTATTGAGGATTGAAGATTGAGGATTGAGGATTGAGGATTGAGGTTTGAGGATTGAAGATTGAGGATTGGGGATTGAGGATTGACGATTGAGTATTGAGTATTGAGGATTGAGAATTGAGGATTGAGGATTGAGGATTGAAGATTGAGGATTGGGTATTGAGGATTGAACATTGAGGATTGAGGATTGAGGATTGAGGTTTGAGGATTGAAGATTGAGTATTGAGGATTGAGGATTGAGGATTGAGGATTGAGTATGAGGGCTGAGGGTTGAGGGTAGGGGTTTGAGGACTGAGGACTGAGGATTGAGGATTGAGAACTGAGGACTGAGGATTGAGGATTGAAGATTGAGGATTGAGGATTGAGGATGAGGGCTGAGGGTTGAGGATTGAGGTTTGTGGACTGAGGAATGAGGATTGAGAATTGAGGATTGTGGATTGAGTATTGAGGATTGAGGATTGAGGATTGAAGATTGAATATTGATTATTGGAGATTGAGGATCGAGGATTGAGGGTTGTGGATTGAGGACGAGGACTGAGGGTTGAGTATTGATGTTTGAGGTCTGAGGATTGAGGGTTGAGGATTGAGAATTGAGGACTCAAGATTGAGGATTGAAGATTGAGGATTGGGTGTTGAGGATTGAAGAATGTGGATTGAGGATTGATTATTGACGATTGAGGATTGAAGATTGAGTATTGAGGATTGAAGATTGAAGACTGAGGATTGAGGATTGAGGATTGAGGGTTGAGGGTTGAAGATTGAGGATTGGGTATTGCGGATTGAACATAGAGGATTGAAGGTTGAGGATTGGGTGTTGAGGATAGGTGATTGAGGATTGAGGATTGAGGATTGAGGATTGAGGATTGAGCATTGAAGATTCAGTATTGAGGATTGAAGATTGAGGATTGAGGATTGAGGATTGAGGATTGAAGATTGAGTATTGAGGATTGAAGCCTGAGGATTGAGGACTGAGTATTGAGGATTGAGGATTGAGGATTGAGGATTGAGGATTGAAGACTGAAGATTGGGTATTGAGGATTGAACATTGAGGATTGAGGATTGAGGATTGAGGTTTGAGGATTGAAGATTGAGTATTGAGGATTGAGGATTGAGGATTGAGGATTGAGTATGAGGGCTGAGGGTTGAGGGTAGGGGTTTGAGGACTGAGGACTGAGGATTGAGGATTGAGAACTGAGGACTGAGGATTGAGGATTGAAGATTGAGGATTGAGGATTGAGGATGAGGGCTGAGGGTGGAGGATTGAGGTTTGTGGACTGAGGAATGAGGACTGAGGATTGAGAGTTGAGGATTGAGGATTGAGGATTGAAGACTGAGGATTGGGTGTTGAGGATTGAAGAATGAGGATTGAGAAATGAGGATTGAGGATTGAGGATTTAGGATTCAAGATTGAGTATTGAGGATTGAAGCCTGGCGATTGAGGATTGAGGATTGAGGATTGACGATTGAGGATGGAGGATTGAAGATTGAGTATTGAGGATTGAAGATTGAGGATCGAGGATTGAGGATTGAGGATTGAGTATTGAAGATTGAGGATTGGGGACTGAGTGTTGAGTGTTGAATGATGAGAATTGATGTTTGTGAATCAAGATTTGAAAATTGCAGATTGATTATTGAGTATTGAAAACTGTGAATTGATGATATTCTATTGAGGATTGATAATTGACAACTGATTGTTGAGGACTGAGGTCTGAAGATTGAGGATTCGGGATTGAGGATACAGGTTTGAGGTTCGAGGACTGAGGATTGAGGGTTGAGGATTGAGGTTTGAGGATTGAGGATTGAGGATTGAGGATTGAAGATTGAGTATTGGGTATTGCGGATTGAACATTGAGGATTGACGATTGAGGATTCAGGATTGAGGACTGAGGATTGAGGATTGATGATTGAGGATTGAGGATTGAGAATTGAGGATTGAGGATTGAGGATTGAAGATTGAGGCCTTATCATTGAGGATTGAAGAATGAGGATTGAGGATTGAGGATTGAAGATTGAGGATTGCTGATTGAGTATCGAGGATTGAAGATTGAGGGTTGAGGATTGAGGATTGAGGATTGAGCATTGAGGTCTGAGGATTGAGGATTGAGGATTGATAATTGAGGACTCAAGATTGAGGATTGAAGATTGAGGATTGGGTGTTGAGGATTGAAGAATGTGGATTGAGGATTGATTATTGAGGATTGAGGATTGAAGATTGAGTATTGAGGATTGAAGATTGAAGACTGAGGATTGAGGATTGAGGATTGAGGGTGGAGGGTTGAAGATTGAGGATTGGGTATTGCGGATTGAACATAGAGGATTGAAGGTTGAGGATTGGGTGTTGAGGATAGGTGATTGAGGATTGAGGATTGAGGATTGAGGATTGAGGATTGAGCATTGAAGATTCAGTATTGAGGATTGAAGATTGAGGATTGAGGATTGAGGATTGAGGATTGAAGATTGGGTATTGAGGATTGAAGCCTGAGGATTGAGGACTGAGTATTGAGGATTGAGGATTGAGGATTGAGGATTGAGGATTGAAGATTGAAGATTGGGTATTGAGGATTGAACATTGAGGATTGAGGATTGAGGATTGAGGTTTGAGGATTGAAGATTGAGTATTGAGGATTGAGGATTGAGGATTGAGGATTGAGTATGAGGGCTGAGGGTTGAGGGTAGGGGTTTGAGGACTGAGGACTGAGGATTGAGGATTGAGAACTGAGGACTGAGGATTGAGGATTGAAGATTGAGGATTGAGGATTGAGGATGAGGGCTGAGGGTTGAGGATTGAGGTTTGTGGACTGAGGAATGAGGATTGAGGATTGAGAGTTGAGGATTGAGGATTGAGGATTGAAGACTGAGGATTGGGTGTTGAGGATTGAAGAATGAGGATTGAGGAATGAGGATTGAGGATTGAGGATTTAGGATTCAAGATTGAGTATTGAGGATTGAAGCCTGGCGATTGAGGATTGAGGATTGAGGATTGACGATTGAGGATGGAGGATTGAAGATTGAGTATTGAGGATTGAAGATTGAGGATCGAGGATTGAGGATTGAGGATTGAGTATTGAAGATTGAGGATTGGGGACTGAGTGTTGAGTGTTGAATGATGAGAATTGATGTTTGTGAATAAAGATTTGAAAATTGCAGATTGAGTATTGAGTATTGAAAACTGTGAATTGATGATATTCTATTGAGGATTGATAATTGACAACTGATTGTTGAGGACTGAGGTCTGAAGATTGAGGATTCGGGATTGAGGATACAGGTTTGAGGTTCGAGGACTGAGGATTGAGGGTTGAGGATTGAGGTTTGAGGATTGAGGATTGAGGATTGAGGATTGAAGATTGAGTATTGGGTATTGCGGATTGAACATTGAGGATTGACGATTGAGGATTGAGGATTGAGGACTGAGGATTGAGGATTGATGATTGAGGATTGAGGATTGAGAATTGAGGATTGAGGATTGAGGATTGAAGATTGAGGCCTTGGCATTGAGGATTGAAGAATAAGGATTGAGGATTGAGGATTGAAGATTGAGGATTGCTGATTGAGTATCGAGGATGGAAGATTGAGGGTTGAGGATTGAGGATTGAGGATTGAGCATTGAGGATTGAGGATTGAGGATTGAGAATTGAGGACTGAGGATTGAGGATTGAAGATTGAGGATTAGGTGTTGAGGATTGAAGAATGTGGATTGAGGATTGAGGATTGAGGATTGAGGATTGAAGACTGAGTATTGAGGATTGAATATTGAGGATTGCGTATCGAGGATTGAGGATTGCGGACTGAGGATTGAGGATTGCAGATTGAGTATTGAGGATTGAAGATTGAGGATTGAGGATTGAGGATTGAGGTTTGAGGATTGAAGATTGAGGATTGGGGATTGAGGATTGACGATTGAGTATTGAGTATTGAGGATTGAGAATTGAGGATTGAGGATTGAGGATTGAAGATTGAGGATTGGGTATTGAGGATTGAACATTGAGGATTGAGGATTGAGGATTGAGGTTTGAGGATTGAAGATTGAGTATTGAGGATTGAGGATTGAGGATTGAGGATTGAGTATGAGGGCTGAGGGTTGAGGGTAGGGGTTTGAGGACTGAGGACTGAGGATTGAGGATTGAGAACTGAGGACTGAGGATTGAGGATTGAAGATTGAGGATTGAGGATTGAGGATGAGGGCTGAGGGTTGAGGATTGAGGTTTGTGGACTGAGGAATGAGGATTGAGAATTGAGGATTGTGGATTGAGTATTGAGGATTGAGGATTGAGGATTGAAGATTGAATATTGATTATTGGAGATTGAGGATCGAGGATTGAGGGTTGTGGATTGAGGACGAGGACTGAGGGTTGAGTATTGATGTTTGAGGTCTGAGGATTGAGGGTTGAGGATTGAGAATTGAGGACTCAAGATTGAGGATTGAAGATTGAGGATTGGGTGTTGAGGATTGAAGAATGTGGATTGAGGATTGATTATTGAGGATTGAGGATTGAAGGTTGAGTATTGAGGATTGAAGATTGAAGACTGAGGATTGAGGATTGAGGATTGAGGGTTGAGGGTTGAAGATTGAGGATTGGGTATTGCGGATTGAACATAGAGGATTGAAGGTTGAGGATTGGGTGTTGAGGATAGGTGATTGAGGATTGAGGATTGAGGATTGAGGATTGAGGATTGAGCATTGAAGATTCAGTATTGAGGATTGAAGATTGAGGATTGAGGATTGAGGATTGAGGATTGAAGATTGAGTATTGAGGATTGAAGCCTGAGGATTGAGGACTGAGTATTGAGGATTGAGGATTGAGGATTGAGGATTGAGGATTGAAGACTGAAGATTGGGTATTGAGGATTGAACATTGAGGATTGAGGATTGAGGATTGAGGTTTGAGGATTGAAGATTGAGTATTGAGGATTGAGGATTGAGGATTGAGGATTGAGTATGAGGGCTGAGGGTTGAGGGTAGGGGTTTGAGGACTGAGGACTGAGGATTGAGGATTGAGAACTGAGGACTGAGGATTGAGGATTGAAGATTGAGGATTGAGGATTGAGGATGAGGGCTGAGGGTGGAGGATTGAGGTTTGTGGACTGAGGAATGAGGATTGAGGATTGAGAGTTGAGGATTGAGGATTGAGGATTGAAGACTGAGGATTGGGTGTTGAGGATTGAAGAATGAGGATTGAGAAATGAGGATTGAGGATTGAGGATTTAGGATTCAAGATTGAGTATTGAGGATTGAAGCCTGGCGATTGAGGATTGAGGATTGAGGATTGACGATTGAGGATGGAGGATTGAAGATTGAGTATTGAGGATTGAAGATTGAGGATCGAGGATTGAGGATTGAGGATTGAGTATTGAAGATTGAGGATTGGGGACTGAGTGTTGAGTGTTGAATGATGAGAATTGATGTTTGTGAATCAAGATTTGAAAATTGCAGATTGATTATTGAGTATTGAAAACTGTGAATTGATGATATTCTATTCAGGATTGATAATTGACAACTGATTGTTGAGGACTGAGGTCTGAAGATTGAGGATTCGGAATTGAGGATACAGGTTTGAGGTTCGAGGACTGAGGATTGAGGGTTGAGGATTGAGGTTTGAGGATTGAGGATTGAGGATTGAGGATTGAAGATTGAGTATTGGGTATTGCGGATTGAACATTGAGGATTGACGATTGAGGATTCAGGATTGAGGACTGAGGATTGAGGATTGATGATTGAGGATTGAGGATTGAGAATTGAGGATTGAGGATTGAGGATTGAAGATTGAGGCCTTATCATTGAGGATTGAAGAATGAGAACTGAGGATTGAGGATTGAAGATTGAGGATTGCTGATTGAGTATCGAGGATTGAAGATTGAGGGTTGAGGATTGAGGATTGAGGATTGAGCATTGAGGATTGAGGATTGAGGATTGAGGATTGTAGATTGAGTATTGAGGAATGAAGATTGAGGATTGAGGATTGAGGATTGAGGATTGAGGATTGAAGATTGAGGATTGGGTATTGAGGATTGACGATTGAGGATTGAGTATTGAGGACTGAGAATTGAGGATTGAGGATTGAAGATTGAGGATTGAGGATTGAAGATTGAGTATTGATGATTGAAGATTGAGGATTGAGGATTGAGTGTGGATGATTGAGGACGAGGGCTGACGATTGAAGATTGAGGTTTGAGGATTGAGGATTGTGGACTGAGGACTGAGGATTGAGGATTGAGGATTTAGTATTGAGGATTGAAGATTGAGTATTGAGGATTGAAAATTGAGGATTGAGGATTGAGGATTGAAGATTGAAGATTGAGGTTTGGGGACTGAGTGTTGAGGGTTGAGTGATGAGAATTGCTGATTGTGGATAGAGATTTCAAGATTTCAGGTTGAGTATTGAGTATTGAAACCTGTGAATTGAGGATACTCTATTGAGGATTGAGGATTGACAACTGATTGTTGAGGACTGAGGTCTGAAGACTGAGGATTCAGGTTTGAGGATTCAGGATTGAGGTTTGAGGACTGAGGATTGAGGATTGAGGATTGAGGATTGAGGATTGAGGATTGAGGATTGAGGATTGAAGATTGAGGTTTGGGTATTGAGGATTGATCATTGAGGATTGTGGATTGAGTATTGAGGATTGAGGATTGAAGATTGAAGATTGAATATTAATGATTGAAGATTGAGGATCGAGGATTGAGGGTTGTGGATTGAGGACGAGGACTGAGGGTTCAGTATTGGTGTTTGAAGTCTGAGGATTCAGGATTGAGGATTGAGAATTGAGGACTGAGGATTGAGGATTGAAGATTGAGGATTCGGTATTGAGGATTGAAGAATGAGGATTGAGGAGTGAGGACTGAGGATTGAGGATTGCAGATTGAGTATTGAGGATTGAATATTGAGGATTGAGGATTGAGGATTGAGGATTGAGGATTGAGGATTGAGGATTGAGGATTGAAGATTGAGTATTGAGGATTGAAGATTGAGGATTGAGGATTGAGGATTGAGGATTGAGGATTGAAGATTGAGGATTCGGGATTGAGGATTGACGATTGAGTATTGAGCATTGACGATTGAGAATTGAGGATTGTGGTTTGAGTATTGAGGATTGAGGATTGAGGATTGAAGATTGAATATTGATTATCGAAGATTGAGGATCGAGGATTGAGGGTTGTGGATTGAGGACGAGGACTGAGGGTTGAGTATTGATGTTTGAGGTCTGAGGATTGAGGATTGAGGATTGAGAATTGAGGACTGAAGATTGAGGATTGTAGATTGAGGATTGGGTGTTGAGGATTGAAGAATGTGGATTGAGGATTGATTATTGAGGATTGAGGATTGAAGATTGAGTGTTGAGGATTGAAGCCTGAGGATTGAGGACTGAGTATTGAGGATTGAGGATTGAGGATTGAGGATTGAGGATTGAAGACTGAAGATTGGGTATTGAGGATTGAGGGTTGAGGGCTGAAGATTGAGGATTGGGTATAGCGGATTGAACATAGAGGATTGATGGTTGAGGATTGGGTGTTGAGGATAGGTGATTCAGGATTGAGGATTGAGGATTGAGGATTGAGGATTGAGCATTGAAGATTCAGTATTGAGGATTGAAGATTGAGGATTGAGGATTGAGGATTGAGGATTGAAGATTGAGTGTTGAGGATTGAAGCCTGAGGATTGAGGACTGAGTATTGAGGATTGAGGATTGAGGATTGAGGATTGAGGATTGAAGACTGAAGATTGGGTATTGAGGATTGAACATTGAGGAATGAGGATTGAAGATTGAGTATTGAGGATTGAATGTTGACGATTGAGGATTGAGAATTGAGGATTGAGGATTGAGGAATGAGCATTGAAGATTGAGTATTGAGCATTGACCGTTGAGGATTGTGGATTGAGGACTGAGGATTGAGGATTGAATATTGAGGATTGGGGACTGCGTGTTCAGGGTTGAGGGTTGGGTATTGCTGATTGAACATTGAGGATTGGAGATTGCGGATAGAAGATTCAGTATTGAGGATTGAAGATTGAGGATTGAGGATTGAGGATTGAAGATTGAGTATTGAGGATTGAAGATTGAGGATTGAGGACTGAGAATTGAGGATTGAGGATTGAGGATTGGGGATTGAGGATTGAAGACTGAGGATTGGGTATTGAGGATTGAACATTGAGTGTTGAGAGTTGAGGATTGAGGATTGAGGATTGAGGATTGAGGATTGAAGATTGAAGATTGGGTATTGAGGATTGAACATTGAGGATTGAGGATTGAGGATTGAGGTTTGAGGATTGAAGATTGAGTATTGAGGATTGAGGATTGAGGATTGAGGATTGAGTATGAGGGCTGAGGGTTGAGGGTAGGGGTTTGAGGACTGAGGACTGAGGATTGAGGATTGAGAACTGAGGACTGAGGATTGAGGATTGAAGATTGAGGATTGAGGATTGAGGATGAGGGCTGAGGGTTGAGGATTGAGGTTTGTGGACTGAGGAATGAGGATTGAGGATTGAGAGTTGAGGATTGAGGATTGAGGATTGAAGACTGAGGATTGGGTGTTGAGGATTGAAGAATGAGGATTGAGGAATGAGGATTGAGGATTGAGGATTTAGGATTCAAGATTGAGTATTGAGGATTGAAGCCTGGCGATTGAGGATTGAGGATTGAGGATTGACGATTGAGGATGGAGGATTGAAGATTGAGTATTGAGGATTGAAGATTGAGGATCGAGGATTGAGGATTGAGGATTGAGTATTGAAGATTGAGGATTGGGGACTGAGTGTTGAGTGTTGAATGATGAGAATTGATGTTTGTGAATAAAGATTTGAAAATTGCAGATTGAGTATTGAGTATTGAAAACTGTGAATTGATGATATTCTATTGAGGATTGATAATTGACAACTGATTGTTGAGGACTGAGGTCTGAAGATTGAGGATTCGGGATTGAGGATACAGGTTTGAGGTTCGAGGACTGAGGATTGAGGGTTGAGGATTGAGGTTTGAGGATTGAGGATTGAGGATTGAGGATTGAAGATTGAGTATTGGGTATTGCGGATTGAACATTGAGGATTGACGATTGAGGATTGAGGATTGAGGACTGAGGATTGAGGATTGATGATTGAGGATTGAGGATTGAGAATTGAGGATTGAGGATTGAGGATTGAAGATTGAGGCCTTGGCATTGAGGATTGAAGAATAAGGATTGAGGATTGAGGATTGAAGATTGAGGATTGCTGATTGAGTATCGAGGATGGAAGATTGAGGGTTGAGGATTGAGGATTGAGGATTGAGCATTGAGGATTGAGGATTGAGGATTGAGAATTGAGGACTGAGGATTGAGGATTGAAGATAGAGGATTAGGTGTTGAGGATTGAAGAATGTGGATTGAGGATTGAGGATTGAGGATTGAGGATTGAAGACTGAGTATTGAGGATTGAATATTGAGGATTGCGTATCGAGGATTGAGGATTGCGGACTGAGGATTGAGGATTGCAGATTGAGTATTGAGGATTGAAGATTGAGGATTGAGGATTGAGGATTGAGGTTTGAGGATTGAAGATTGAGGATTGGGGATTGAGGATTGACGATTGAGTATTGAGTATTGAGGATTGAGAATTGAGGATTGAGGATTGAGGATTGAAGATTGAGGATTGGGTATTGAGGATTGAACATTGAGGATTGAGGATTGAGGATTGAGGTTTGAGGATTGAAGATTGAGTATTGAGGATTGAGGATTGAGGATTGAGGATTGAGTATGAGGGCTGAGGGTTGAGGGTAGGGGTTTGAGGACTGAGGACTGAGGATTGAGGATTGAGAACTGAGGACTGAGGATTGAGGATTGAAGATTGAGGATTGAGGATTGAGGATGAGGGCTGAGGGTTGAGGATTGAGGTTTGTGGACTGAGGAATGAGGATTGAGAATTGAGGATTGTGGATTGAGTATTGAGGATTGAGGATTGAGGATTGAAGATTGAATATTGATTATTGGAGATTGAGGATCGAGGATTGAGGGTTGTGGATTGAGGACGAGGACTGAGGGTTGAGTATTGATGTTTGAGGTCTGAGGATTGAGGGTTGAGGATTGAGAATTGAGGACTCAAGATTGAGGATTGAAGATTGAGGATTGGGTGTTGAGGATTGAAGAATGAGGATTGAGGATTGATTATTGAGGATTGAGGATTGAAGATTGAGTATTGAGGATTGAAGATTGAAGACTGAGGATTGAGGATTGAGGATTGAGGGTTGAGGGTTGAAGATTGAGGATTGGGTATTGCGGATTGAACATAGAGGATTGAAGGTTGAGGATTGGGTGTTGAGGATAGGTGATTGAGGATTGAGGATTGAGGATTGAGGATTGAGGATTGAGCATTGAAGATTCAGTATTGAGGATTGAAGATTGAGGATTGAGGATTGAGGATTGAGGATTGAAGATTGAGTATTGAGGATTGAAGCCTGAGGATTGAGGACTGAGTATTGAGGATTGAGGATTGAGGATTGAGGATTGAGGATTGAAGACTGAAGATTGGGTATTGAGGATTGAACATTGAGGATTGAGGATTGAGGATTGAGGTTTGAGGATTGAAGATTGAGTATTGAGGATTGAGGATTGAGGATTGAGGATTGAGTATGAGGGCTGAGGGTTGAGGGTAGGGGTTTGAGGACTGAGGACTGAGGATTGAGGATTGAGAACTGAGGACTGAGGATTGAGGATTGAAGATTGAGGATTGAGGATTGAGGATGAGGGCTGAGGGTGGAGGATTGAGGTTTGTGGACTGAGGAATGAGGATTGAGGATTGAGAGTTGAGGATTGAGGATTGAGGATTGAAGACTGAGGATTGGGTGTTGAGGATTGAAGAATGAGGATTGAGAAATGAGGATTGAGGATTGAGGATTTAGGATTCAAGATTGAGTATTGAGGATTGAAGCCTGGCGATTGAGGATTGAGGATTGAGGATTGACGATTGAGGATGGAGGATTGAAGATTGAGTATTGAGGATTGAAGATTGAGGATCGAGGATTGAGGATTGAGGATTGAGTATTGAAGATTGAGGATTGGGGACTGAGTGTTGAGTGTTGAATGATGAGAATTGATGTTTGTGAATCAAGATTTGAAAATTGCAGATTGATTATTGAGTATTGAAAACTGTGAATTGATGATATTCTATTGAGGATTGATAATTGACAACTGATTGTTGAGGACTGAGGTCTGAAGATTGAGGATTCGGAATTGAGGATACAGGTTTGAGGTTCGAGGACTGAGGATTGAGGGTTGAGGATTGAGGTTTGAGGATTGAGGATTGAGGATTGAGGATTGAAGATTGAGTATTGGGTATTGCGGATTGAACATTGAGGATTGACGATTGAGGATTCAGCATTGAGGACTGAGGATTGAGGATTGATGATTGAGGATTGAGGATTGAGAATTGAGGATTGAGGATTGAGGATTGAAGATTGAGGCCTTATCATTGAGGATTGAAGGATGAGAATTGAGGATTGAGGATTGAAGATTGAGGATTGCTGATTGAGTATCGAGGATTGAAGATTGAGGGTTGAGGATTGAGGATTGAGGATTGAGCATTGAGGATTGAGGATTGAGGATTGAGGATTGTAGATTGAGTATTGAGGAATGAAGATTGAGGATTGAGGATTGAGGATTGAGGATTGAGGATTGAAGATTGAGGATTGGGTATTGAGGATTGACGATTGAGGATTGAGTATTGAGGACTGAGAATTGAGGATTGAGGATTGAAGATTGAGGATTGAGGATTGAAGATTGAGTATTGATGATTGAAGATTGAGGATTGAGGATTGAGTGTGGATGATTGAGGACGAGGGCTGACGATTGAAGATTGAGGTTTGAGGATTGAGGATTGTGGACTGAGGACTGAGGATTGAGGATTGAGGATTTAGTATTGAGGATTGAAGATTGAGTATTGAGGATTGAAAATTGAGGATTGAGGATTGAGGATTGAAGATTGAAGATTGAGGTTTGGGGACTGAGTGTTGAGGGTTGAGTGATGAGAATTGATGATTGTGGATAGAGATTTGAAGATTTCAGGTTGAGTATTGAGTATTGAAACCTGTGAATTGAGGATACTCTATTGAGGATTGAGGATTGACAACTGATTGTTGAGGACTGAGGTCTGAAGACTGAGGATTCAGGTTTGAGGATTCAGGATTGAGGTTTGAGGACTGAGGATTGAGGATTGAGGATTGAGGATTGAGGATTGAGGATTGAGGATTGAGGATTGAAGATTGAGGTTTGGGTATTGAGGATTGATCATTGAGGATTGTGGATTGAGTATTGAGGATTGAGGATTGAAGATTGAAGATTGAATATTAATGATTGAAGATTGAGGATCGAGGATTGAGGGTTGTGGATTGAGGACGAGGACTGAGGGTTCAGTATTGGTGTTTGAAGTCTGAGGATTCAGGATTGAGGATTGAGAATTGAGGACTGAGGATTGAGGATTGAAGATTGAGGATTCGGTATTGAGGATTGAAGAATGAGGATTGAGGAGTGAGGACTGAGGATTGAGGATTGCAGATTGAGTATTGAGGATTGAATATTGAGGATTGAGGATTGAGGATTGAGGATTGAGGATTGAGGATTGAGGATTGAGGATTGAAGATTGAGTATTGAGGATTGAAGATTGAGGATTGAGGATTGAGGATTGAGGATTGAGGATTGAAGATTGAGGATTCGGGATTGAGGATTGACGATTGAGTATTGAGCATTGACGATTGAGAATTGAGGATTGTGGTTTGAGTATTGAGGATTGAGGATTGAGGATTGAAGATTGAATATTGATTATTGAAGATTGAGGATCGAGGATTGAGGGTTGTGGATTGAGGACGAGGACTGAGGGTTGAGTATTGATGTTTGAGGTCTGAGGATTGAGGATTGAGGATTGAGAATTGAGGACTGAAGATTGAGGATTGTAGATTGAGGATTGGGTGTTGAGGATTGAAGAATGTGGATTGAGGATTGATTATTGAGGATTGAGGATTGAAGATTGAGTATTGAGGATTGAAGATTGAAGACTGAGGATTGAGGATTGAGGATTGAGGGTTGAGGGCTGAAGATTGAGGATTGGGTATTGCGGATTGAACATAGAGGATTGATGGTTGAGGATTGGGTGTTGAGGATATGTGATTCAGGATTGAGGATTGAGGATTGAGGATTGAGGATTGAGCATTGAAGATTCAGTATTGAGGATTGAAGATTGAGGATTGAGGATTGAGGATTGAGGATTGAAGATTGAGTATTGAGGATTGAAGCCTGAGGATTGAGGACTGAGTATTGAGGATTGAGGATTGAGGATTGAGGATTGAGGATTGAAGACTGAAGATTGGGTATTGAGGATTGAACATTGAGGAATGAGGATTGAAGATTGAGTATTGAGGATTGAATGTTGACGATTGAGGATTGAGAATTGAGGATTGAGGATTGAGGAATGAGCATTGAAGATTGAGTATTGAGCATTGACCGTTGAGGATTGTGGATTGAGGACTGAGGATTGAGGATTGAATATTGAGGATTGGGGACTGCGTGTTCAGGGTTGAGGGTTGGGTATTGCTGATTGAACATTGAGGATTGGAGATTGCGGATAGAAGATTCAGTATTGAGGATTGAAGATTGAGGATTGAGGATTGAGGATTGAAGATTGAGTATTGAGGATTGAAGATTGAGGATTGAGGACTGAGAATTGAGGATTGAGGATTGAGGATTGGGGATTGAGGATTGAAGACTGAGGATTGGGTATTGAGGATTGAACATTGAGTGTTGAGAGTTGAGGATTGAGGATTGAGGATTGAGGATTGAAGATTGAATATTAATGATTGAAGATTGAGGATTGAGGATTGAGGATTGAGGATTGAGGATTGAGGATTGAAGATTGAAGATTGGGTATTGAGGATTGAACATTGAGGATTGAGGATTGAGGATTGAGGTTTGAGGATTGAAGATTGAGTATTGAGGATTGAGGATTGAGGATTGAGGATTGAGTATGAGGGCTGAGGGTTGAGGGTAGGGGTTTGAGGACTGAGGACTGAGGATTGAGGATTGAGAACTGAGGACTGAGGATTGAGGATTGAAGATTGAGGATTGAGGATTGAGGATGAGGGCTGAGTGTTGAGGATTGAGGTTTGTGGACTGAGGAATGAGGATTGAGGATTGAGAGTTGAGGATTGAGGATTGAGGATTGAAGACTGAGGATTGGGTGTTGAGGATTGAAGAATGAGGATTGAGGAATGAGGATTGAGGATTGAGGATTTAGGATTCAAGATTGAGTATTGAGGATTGAAGCCTGGCGATTGAGGATTGAGGATTGAGGATTGACGATTGAGGATGGAGGATTGAAGATTGAGTATTGAGTATTGAAGATTGAGGATCGAGGATTGAGGATTGAGGATTGAGTATTGAAGATTGAGGATTGGGGACTGAGTGTTGAGTGTTGAATGATGAGAATTGATGTTTGTGAATAAAGATTTGAAAATTGCAGATTGAGTATTGAGTATTGAAAACTGTGAATTGATGATATTCTATTGAGGATTGATAATTGACAACTGATTGTTGAGGACTGAGGTCTGAAGATTGAGGATTCGGGATTGAGGATACAGGTTTGAGGTTCGAGGACTGAGGATTGAGGGTTGAGGATTGAGGTTTGAGGATTGAGGATTGAGGATTGAGGATTGAAGATTGAGTATTGGGTATTGCGGATTGAACATTGAGGATTGACGATTGAGGATTGAGGATTGAGGACTGAGGATTGAGGATTGATGATTGAGGATTGAGGATTGAGAATTGAGGATTGAGGATTGAGGATTGAAGATTGAGGCCTTGGCATTGAGGATTGAAGAATGAGGATTGAGGATTGAGGATTGAAGATTGAGGATTGCTGATTGAGTATCGAGGATGGAAGATTGAGGGTTGAGGATTGAGGATTGAGGATTGAGCATTGAGGATTGAGGATTGAGGATTGAGAATTGAGGACTGAGGATTGAGGATTGAAGATAGAGGATTAGGTGTTGAGGATTGAAGAATGTGGATTGAGGATTGAGGATTGAGGATTGAGGATTGAAGACTGAGTATTGAGGATTGAATATTGAGGATTGCGTATCGAGGATTGAGGATTGCGGACTGAGGATTGAGGATTGCAGATTGAGTATTGAGGATTGAAGATTGAGGATTGAGGATTGAGGATTGAGGTTTGAGGATTGAAGATTGAGGATTGGGGATTGAGGATTGACGATTGAGTATTGAGTATTGAGGATTGAGAATTGAGGATTGAGGATTGAGGATTGAAGATTGAGGATTGGGTATTGAGGATTGAACATTGAGGATTGAGGATTGAGGATTGAGGTTTGATGATTGAAGATTGAGTATTGAGGATTGAGGATTGAGGATTGAGGATTGAGTATGAGGGCTGAGGGTTGAGGGTAGGGGTTTGAGGACTGAGGACTGAGGATTGAGGATTGAGGACTGAGGACTGAGGATTGAAGATTGAGGATTGAGGATTGAGGATGAGGGCTGAGGGTTGAGGATTGAGGTTTGTGGACTGAGGAATGAGGATTGAGAATTGAGGATTGTGGATTGAGTATTGAGGATTGAGGATTGAGGATTGAAGATTGAATATTGATTATTGGAGATTGAGGATCGAGGATTGAGGGTTCTGGATTGAGGACGAGGACTGAGGGTTGAGTATTGATGTTTGAGGTCTGAGGATTGAGGATTGAGGATTGAGAATTGAGGACTCAAGATTGAGGATTGAAGATTGAGGATTGGGTGTTGAGGATTGAAGAATGTGGATTGAGGATTGATTATTGAGGATTGAGGATTGAAGATTGAGTATTGAGGATTGAAGATTGAAGACTGAGGATTGAGGATTGAGGATTGAGGGTTGAGGGTTGAAGATTGAGGATTGGGTATTGCGGATTGAACATAGAGGATTGAAGGTTGAGGATTGGGTGTTGAGGATAGGTGATTGAGGATTGAGGATTGAGGATTGAGGATTGAGGATTGAGCATTGAAGATTCAGTATTGAGGATTGAAGATTGAGGATTGAGGATTGAGGATTGAGGATTGAAGATTGAGTATTGAGTATTGAAGCCTGAGGATTGAGGACTGAGTATTGAGGATTGAGGATTGAGGATTGAGGATTGAGGATTGAAGACTGAAGATTGGGTATTGAGGATTGAACATTGAGGATTGAGGATTGAGGATTGAGGTTTGAGGATTGAAGATTGAGTATTGAGGATTGAGGATTGAGGATTGAGGATTGAGTATGAGGGCTGAGGGTTGAGGGTAGGGGTTTGAGGACTGAGGACTGAGGATTGAGGATTGAGAACTGAGGACTGAGGATTGAGGATTGAAGATTGAGGATTGAGGATTGAGGATGAGGGCTGAGGGTGGAGGATTGAGGTTTGTGGACTGAGGAATGAGGATTGAGGATTGAGAGTTGAGGATTGAGGATTGAGGATTGAAGACTGAGGATTGGGTGTTGAGGATTAAAGAATGAGGATTGAGAAATGAGGATTGAGGATTGAGGATTTAGGATTCAAGATTGAGTATTGAGGATTGAAGCCTGGCGATTGAGGATTGAGGATTGAGGATTGACGATTGAGGATGGAGGATTGAAGATTGAGTATTGAGGATTGAAGATTGAGGATCGAGGATTGAGGATTGAGGATTGAGTATTGAAGATTGAGGATTGGGGACTGAGTGTTGAGTGTTGAATGATGAGAATTGATGTTTGTGAATCAAGATTTGAAAATTGCAGATTGATTATTGAGTATTGAAAACTGTGAATTGATGATATTCTATTGAGGATTGATAATTGACAACTGATTGTTGAGGACTGAGGTCTGAAGATTGAGGATTCGGGATTGAGGATACAGGTTTGAGGTTCGAGGACTGAGGATTGAGGGTTGAGGAATGAGGTTTGAGGATTGAGGATTGAGGATTCAGGATTGAAGATTGAGTATTGGGTATTGCGGATTGAACATTGAGGATTGACGATTGAGGATTCAGGATTGAGGACTGAGGATTGAGGATTGATGATTGAGGATTGAGGATTGAGAATTGAGGATTGAGGATTGAGGATTGAAGATTGAGGCCTTATCATTGAGGATTGAAGAATGAGGATTGAGGATTGAGGATTGAAGATTGAGGATTGCTGATTGAGTATCGAGGATTGAAGATTGAGGGTTGAGGATTGAGGATTGAGGATTGAGCATTGAGGATTGAGGATTGAGGATTGAGGATTGTAGATTGAGTATTGAGGAATGAAGATTGAGGATTGAGGATTGAGGATTGAGGATTGAGGATTGAAGATTGAGGATTGGGTATTGAGGATTGACGATCGAGGATTGAGTATTGAGGACTGAGAATTGAGGATTGAGGATTGAAGATTGAGGATTGAGGATTGAAGATTGAGTATTGATGATTGAAGATTGAGCATTGAGGATTGAGTGTGGATGATTGAGGACGAGGGCTGACGATTGAAGGTTGAGGTTTGAGGATTGAGGATTGTGGACTGAGGACTGAGGATTGAGGATTGAGGATTTAGTATTGAGGATTGAAGATTAAGTATTGAGGATTGAAAATTGAGGATTGAGGATTGAGGATTGAAGATTGAAGATTGAGGTTTGGGGACTGAGTGTTGAGGGTTGAGTGATGAGAATTGATGATTGTGGATAGAGATTTGAAGATTTCAGGTTGAGTATTGGGTATTGAAACCTGTGAATTGAGGATACTCTATTGAGGATTGAGGATTGACAACTGATTGTTGAGGACTGAGGTCTGAAGACTGAGGATTCAGGTTTGAGGATTCAGGATTGAGGTTTGAGGACTGAGGATTGAGGATTGAGGATTGAGGATTGAGGATTGAGGATTGAGGATTGAGGATTGAAGATTGAGGTTTGGGTATTGAGGATTGATCATTGAGGATTGTGGATTGAGTATTGAGGACTGAGGATTGAGGATTGAAGATTGAATATTGATGATTGAAGATTGACGATAGAGGATTGAGGGTTGTGGATTGAGGACGAGGACTGAGGGTTCAGTATTGATGTTTGAGGTCTGAGGATTGAGGATTGAGGATTGAGAATTGAGGACTGAGGATTGAGGATTGAAGATAGAGGATTGGGTGTTGAGGATTGAAGAATGTGGATTGAGGATTGAGGATTGAGGATTGAGGATTGAAGATTGAGTATTGAGGATTGAAGATTGAGGATTGAGGATTGAGGATTGAAGACTGAGGATTGGGTGCTGAGGATTGAAGAATGAGGATTGAGGAATGAGGATTGAGGATTGAGGATTGAGGATTGAAGATTGAGTATTGAGGATTGAAGATTGAGGATTGAGGATTGAGGATTGAGGATTGAGGATTGAAGATTGAGGATTCGGGATTGAGGATTGACGATTGAGTATTGAGCATTGACGATTGAGAATTGAGGATTGTGGTTTGAGTATTGAGGATTGAGGATTGAGGATTGAAGATTGAATATTGATTATTGAAGATTGAGGATCGAGGATTGAGGGTTGTGGATTGAGGACGAGGACTGAGGGTTGAGTATTGATGTTTGAGGTCTGAGGATTGAGGATTGAGGATTGAGAATTGAGGACTGAAGATTGAGGATTGTAGATTGAGGATTGGGTGTTGAGGATTGAAGAATGTGGATTGAGGATCGATTATTGAGGATTGAGGATTGAAGATTGAGTATTGAGGATTGAAGATTGAAGACTGAGGATTGAGGATTGAGGATTGAGGGTTGAGGGCTGAAGATTGAGGATTGGGTATTGCGGATTGAACATAGAGGATTGATGGTTGAGGATTGGGTGTTGAGGATAGGTGATTGAGGATTGAGGATTGAGGATTGAGGATTGAAGATTGAGTATTGAGGATTGAAGATTGAGGATTGAGGACTGAGAATTGAGGATTGAGGATTGAGGATTGGGGATTGAGGATTGAAGACTGAGGATTGGGTATAGAGGATTGAACATTGAGTGTTGAGAGTTGAGGATTGAGGATTGAGGATTGAGGATTGAAGATTGAAGATTGGGTATTGAGGATTGAACATTGAGGATTGAGGATTGAGGATTGAGGTTTGAGGATTGAAGATTGAGTATTGAGGATTGAGGATTGAGGATTGAGGATTGAGTATGAGGGCTGAGGGTTGAGGGTAGGGGTTTGAGGACTGAGGACTGAGGATTGAGGATTGAGAACTGAGGACTGAGGATTGAGGATTGAAGATTGAGGATTGAGGATTGAGGATGAGGGCTGAGTGTTGAGGATTGAGGTTTGTGGACTGAGGAATGAGGATTGAGGATTGAGAGTTGAGGATTGAGGATTGAGGATTGAGGGTTGAGGATTGAAGATTGAGGATTGGGTATTGCGGATTGAACATTGAGGATTGAAGATTGAGGATTGGGTGTTGAGGATTGAAGAATGAGGATTGAGGATTGAGGATTGAGGATTGAGGATTGAAGATTCAGTATTGAGGATTGAAGATTGGGGATTAAGGATTGAGGATTGAGGATTGAAGATTGAGTATAGAGGATTGAAGATTGAGGATTGAGGACGGAGTATTGAGGATTGAGGATTGAGTATTGAGGATTGAGGATGGAAGACTGAGGATTGGGTATTGAGGATTGAACGTTGAGGGTTGAGGGTTGAGGATTGAGGATTGAGGATTGAAGATTGAAGATTGAATATTAATGATTGAAGATTGAGGATCGAGGATTGAGGGTTGTGGATTGAGGACGAGGACTGAGGGTTCAGTATTGGTGTTTGAAGTCTGAGGATTCAGGATTGAGGATTGAGAATTGAGGACTGAGGATTGAGGATTGAAGATTGAGGATTCGGTATTGAGGATTGAAGAATGAGGATTGAGGAGTGAGGACTGAGGATTGAGGATTGCAGATTGAGTATTGAGGATTGAATATTGAGGATTGAGGATTGAGGATTGAGGATTGAGGATTGAGGATTGAGGATTGAGGATTGAAGATTGAGTATTGAGGATTGAAGATTGAGGATTGAGGATTGAGGATTGAGGATTGAGGATTGAAGATTGAGGATTCGGGATTGAGGATTGACGATTGAGTATTGAGCATTGACGATTGAGAATTGAGGATTGTGGTTTGAGTATTGAGGATTGAGGATTGAGAATTGAGGACTGAGGATTGAGGATTGAAGATTGAGTATTCGGTATTGAGGATTGAAGAATGAGGATTGAGGAGTGAGGACTGAGGATTGAGGATTGCAGATTGAGTATTGCGGATTGAATATTGAGGATTGAGGATTGAGGATTGAGGATTGAGGATTGATGATTGAGGATTGAGGATTGAAGATTGAGTATTGAGGATTGAGGATTGAGGATTGAGCATTGAGGATTGAGGATTGACGATTGAGGATTGTAGATTGAGTATTGAGGAATGAAGATTGAGGATTGAGGATTGAGGATTGAGGATTGAGGATTGAAGATTGAGGATTGGGTATTGAGGATTGACGATCGAGGATTGAGTATTGAGGACTGAGAATTGAGGATTGAGGATTGAAGATTGAGGATTGAGGATTGAAGATTGAGTATTGATGATTGAAGATTGAGGATTGAGGATTGAGTGTGGATGATTGAGGACGAGGGCTGACGATTGAAGATTGAGGTTTGAGGATTGAGGATTGTGGACTGAGGACTGAGGATTGAGGATTGAGGATTTAGTATTGAGGATTGAAGATTGAGTATTGAGGATTGAAAATTGAGGATTGAGGATTGAGGATTGAAGATTGAAGATTGAGGTTTGGGGACTGAGTGTTGAGGGTTGAGTGATGAGAATTGATGATTGTGGATAGAGATTTGAAGATTTCAGGTTGAGTATTGAGTATTGAAACCTGTGAATTGAGGATACTCTATTGAGGATTGAGGATTGACAACTGATTGTTGAGGACTGAGGTCTGAAGACTGAGGATTCAGGTTTGAGGATTCAGGATTGAGGTTTGAGGACTGAGGATTGAGGATTGAGGATTGAGGATTGAGGATTGAGGATTGAGGATTGAGGATTGAAGATTGAGGTTTGGGTATTGAGGATTGATCATTGAGGATTGTGGATTGAGTATTGAGGACTGAGGATTGAGGATTGAAGATTGAATATTGGTGATTGAAGATTGACGATAGAGGATTGAGGGTTGTGGATTGAGGACGAGGACTGAGGGTTCAGTATTGATGTTTGAGGTCTGAGGATTGAGGATTGAGGATTGAGAATTGAGGACTGAGGATTGAGGATTGAAGATAGAGGATTGGGTGTTGAGGATTGAAGAATGTGGATTGAGGATTGAGGATTGAGGATTGAGGATTGAAGATTGAGTATTGAGGATTGAAGATTGAGGATTGAGGATTCAGGATTGAGGATTGAGGGTTGAGGATTGAAGATTGAGGATTGGGTATTGCGGATTGAACATTGAGGATTGAAGATTGAGGATTGGGTGTTGAGGATTGAAGAATGAGGATTGAGGATTGAGGATTGAGGATTGAGGATTGAAGATTCAGTATTGAGGATTGAAGATTGAGGATTAAGGATTGAGGATTGAGGATTGAAGATTGAGTATAGAGGATTGAAGATTGAGGATTGAGGACGGAGTATTGAGGATTGAGGATTGAGTATTGAGGATTGAGGATGGAAGACTGAGGATTGGGTATTGAGGATTGAACGTTGAGGGTTGAGGGTTGAGGATTGAGGATTGAGGATTGAAGATTGAAGATTGAATATTAATGATTGAAGATTGAGGATCGAGGATTGAGGGTTGTGGATTGAGGACGAGGACTGAGGGTTCAGTATTGGTGTTTGAAGTCTGAGGATTCAGGATTGAGGATTGAGAATTGAGGACTGAGGATTGAGGATTGAAGATTGAGGATTCGGTATTGAGGATTGAAGAATGAGGATTGAGGAGTGAGGACTGAGGATTGAGGATTGCAGATTGAGTATTGAGGATTGAATATTGAGGATTGAGGATTGAGGATTGAGGATTGAGGATTGAGGATTGAGGATTGAGGATTGAAGATTGAGTATTGAGGATTGAAGATTGAGGATTGAGGATTGAGGATTGAGGATTGAGGATTGAAGATTGAGGATTCGGGATTGAGGATTGACGATTGAGTATTGAGCATTGACGATTGAGAATTGAGGATTGTGGTTTGAGTATTGAGGATTGAGGATTGAGGATTGAAGATTGAATATTGATTATTGAAGATTGAGGATCGAGGATTGAGGGTTGTGGATTGAGGACGAGGACTGAGGGTTGAGTATTGATGTTTGAGGTCTGAGGATTGAGGATTGAGGATTGAGAATTGAGGACTGAAGATTGAGGATTGTAGATTGAGGATTGGGTGTTGAGGATTGAAGAATGTGGATTGAGGATTGATTATTGAGGATTGAGGATTGAAGATTGAGTATTGAGGATTGAAGATTGAAGACTGAGGATTGAGGATTGAGGATTGAGGGTTGAGGGCTGAAGATTGAGGATTGGGTATTGCGGATTGAACATAGAGGATTGATGGTTGAGGATTGGGTGTTGAGGATAGGTGATTGAGGATTGAGGATTGAGGATTGAGGATTGAGGATTGAGCATTGAAGATTCAGTATTGAGGATTGAAGATTGAGGATTGAGGATTGAGGATTGAGGATTGAAGATTGAGTATTGAGGATTGAAGCCTGAGGATTGAGGACTGAGTATTGAGGATTGAGGATTGAGGATTGAGGATTGAGGATTGAAGACTGAAGATTGGGTATTGAGGATTGAACATTGAGGAATGAGGATTGAAGATTGAGTATTGAGGATTGAATGTTGACGATTGAGGATTGAGAATTGAGGATTGAGGATTGAGGAATGAGCATTGAAGATTGAGTATTGAGCATTGACCGTTGAGGATTGTGGATTGAGGACTGAGGATTGAGGATTGAATATTGAGGATTGGGGACTGCGTGTTCAGGGTTGAGGGTTGGGTATTGCGGATTGAACATTGAGGATTGGAGATTGCGGATAGAAGATTCAGTATTGAGGATTGAAGATTGAGGATTGAGGATTGAGGATTGAAGATTGAGTATTGAGGATTGAAGATTGAGGATTGAGGACTGAGAATTGAGGATTGAGGATTGAGGATTGGGGATTGAGGATTGAAGACTGAGGATTGGGTATTGAGGATTGAACATTGAGTGTTGAGAGTTGAGGATTGAGGATTGAGGATTGAGGATTGAAGATTGAATATTAATGATTGAAGATTGAGGATTGAGGATTGAGGGTTGCGGATTGAGGACGAGGACTGAGGGTTGAGTATTGGTGTTTGAAGTCTGAGGATTGAGGATTGTGGATTGAGAATTGAGGATTGTGGATTGAGGATTGAAGATTGAGGATTCGGTATTGAGGATTGAAGAATGAGAATTGAGGAGTGAGGACTGAGGACTGAGGATTGCAGTTTGAGTATTGAGGATTGAAGATTGAGGATTGAGGATTGAGGATTGAGGATTGAGGATTGAGGATTGATGATTGAAGATTGAGTATTGAGGATTGAAGATTGAGGATTGAGAATTGAGGATTGAGGATTGAGGATTGAAGATTGAGGATTGGGGATTGAGGACTGAGGATTGACGATTGAGTATTGAGCATTGAGGATTGAGAATTGAGGATTGAGGATTGAAGATTGAGTATAGAGGATTGAAGATTGAGGATTGAGGATTGTGGATTGAAGATTGAGGACTGAGTGTTGAGGGTTGCGTGATGAGGATTGATGTTTGTGGATTGAGATTTGAAGATTGAAGAATGGGGATTGAGTATTGAAAACTGTGAATTCAGGATATTCTATTGAGGATTGAGGATTGACAATTGATTGTTGAGGACTTATGGGTGAAGATTGAGGATTCAGGTTTGAGGATTCAGGATTGACGTTTGAGGACTGAGGATTGAGGATTGAGGATTGATGGCTGAGGGTTGTGCGTTGAATATTGAGGATTGAGGATTGAGGATTGAGGATTGAGGATTGAGGATTGAGGATTGAAGATTGAGGTTTGGGTATTGAGGATTGATCATTGAGGATTGTGGATTGAGTATTGAGGACTGAGGATTGAGGATTGAAAATTGAATATTGATGACTGAAGATTGAGGATAGAGGATTGAGGGTTGTGGATTGTGGACGAGGACTGAGGGTTCAGTATTGATGTTTGAGGTCTGAGGATTGAGGATTGAGTATTGAGGACTGAGGATGGAGGATTGAAGATAGAGGATTGGGTGTTGAGGATTGAAGAATGTGGATTGAGGATTGAGGATTGAGGATTGAGGATTGAAGATTGAGTATTGAGGATTGAAGATCGAGGATTGAGGATTGAGGATTGAGGATTGAGGGTTGAGGATTGAAGATTGAGGATTGGGTATTGCGGATTGAACATTGAGGATTGAAGGTTGAGGATTGGGTGTTGAGGATTGAAGAATGTGGATTGAGGAATGAGGATTGAGGATTGAGGATTGAAGATTCAGTATTGAGGATTGAAGATTGAGGATTAAGTATTGAGGATTGAGGATTGAAGATTGAGTATAGAGGATTGAAGATTGAGGATTGAGGACGGAGTATTGAGGATTGAGGATTGAGTATTGAGGATTGAGGATGGAAGACTGAGGATTGGGTATTGAGGATTGAACGTTGAGGATTGAGGGTTGAGGATTGAGGATTGAGGATTGAGGATTGAAGATTGAATATTAATGATTGAAGATTGAGGACTGAGTGTTGAGGGTTGCGTGATGAGGATTGATGTTTGTGGATTGAGATTTGAAGATTGAAGAATGGGGATTGAGTATTGAAAACTGTGAATTCAGGATATTCTATTGAGGATTGAGGATTGACAATTGATTGTTGAGGACTTATGGGTGAAGATTGAGGATTCAGGTTTGAGGATTCAGGATTGACGTTTGAGGACTGAGGATTGAGGATTGAGGATTGATGGCTGAGGGTTGTGCGTTGAATATTGAGGATTGAGGATTGAGGATTGAGGACTGAGGATTGAGGATTGAGGATTGAAGATTGAGGTTTGGGTATTGAGGATTGATCATTGAGGATTGTGGATTGAGTATTGAGGACTGAGGATTGAGGATTGAAAATTGAATATTGATGACTGAAGATTGAGGATAGAGGATTGAGGGTTGTGGATTGAGGACGAGGACTGAGGATTCAGTATTGATGTTTGAGGTCTGAGGATTGAGGATTGAGTATTGAGGACTGAGGATGGAGGATTGAAGATAGAGGATTGGGTGTTGAGGATTGAAGAATGTGGATTGAGGATTGAGGATTGAGGATTGAGGATTGAAGATTGAGTATTGAGGATTGAAGATCGAGGATTGAGGATTGAGGATTGAGGATTGAGGGTTGAGGATTGAAGATTGAGGATTGGGTATTGCGGATTGAACATTGAGGATTGAAGGTTGAGGATTGGGTGTTGAGGATTGAAGAATGTGGATTGAGGAATGAGGATTGAGGATTGAGGATTGAAGATTCAGTATTGAGGATTGAAGATTGAGGATTAAGTGTTGAGGATTGAGGATTGAAGACTGAGTATAGAGGATTGAAGATTGAGGATTGAGGACGGAGTATTGAGGATTGAGGATTGAGTATTGAGGATTGAGGATGGAAGACTGAGGATTGGGTATTGAGGATTGAACGTTGAGGATTGAGGGTTGAGGATTGAGGATTGAGGATTGAGGATTGAAGATTGAATATTAATGATTGAAGATTGAGGATCGAGGATTGAGGGTTGTGGATTGAGGACGAGGACTGAGGGTTCAGTATTGGTGTTTGAAGTCTGAGGATTGAGGATTGAGGATTGAGAATTGAGGACTGAGGATTGAGGATTGAAGATTGTGGATTCCATATTGAGGATTGAAGAATGAGGATTGAGGAGTGAGGACTGAGGATTGAGGATTGAGGATTGAGAATTGAGGACTGAGGATTGAGGATTGAAGATTGCGGATTCCATATTGAGGATTGAAGAATGAGGATTGAGGAGTGAGGACTGAGGATTGAGGATTGCAGATTGAGTATTGAGGATTGAATATTGAGGATTGAGGATTGAGGATTGAGAATTGAGGATTGTGGATTGAGGATTGAAGATTGAGGATTCGGTATTGAGGATTGAAGAATGAGAATTGAGGAGTGACGACTGAGGACTGAGGATTGCAGTTTGAGTATTGAGGATTGAAGATTGAGGATTGAGGATTGAGGATTGAGGATTGAGGATTGAGGATTGATGATTGAAGATTGAGTATTGAGGATTGAAGGTTGAGGATTCAGGATTGAGGATTGAGGATTGAGGATTGAAGATTGAGGATTGAAGATTGAATATTGATTATTGAAGATTGAGGATCGAGGATTGAGGGTTGTGGATTGAGGACGAGGACTGAGGGTTGAGTATTGATGTTTGAGGTCTGAGGATTGAGGATTGAGGATTTAGAATTGAGGACTGAAGATTGAGGATTGTAGATTGAGGATTGGGTGTTGAGGATTGAAGAATGAGGATTGAGGATTGAGGATTGAGGATCGAGGATTGAAGATTCAGTATTGAGGATTGAAGATTGAGGATTAAGGATTGAGGATTGAGGATTGAAGATTGAGTATAGAGGATTGAAGATTGAGGATTGAGGACGGAGTATTGAGGATTGAGGATTGAGGATTGAGGATTGATGATTGAAGATTGAGTATTGAGGATTGAAGATTGAGGATTGAGGATTGAGGATTGAGGATTGAGGATTGAAGATTGAGGATTGAAGATTGAATATTGATTATTGAAGATTGAGGATCGAGGATTGAGGGTTGTGGATTGAGGACGAGGACTGAGGGTTGAGTATTGATGTTTGAGGTCTGAGGATTGAGGATTGAGGATTTAGAATTGAGGACTGAAGATTGAGGATTGTAGATTGAGGATTGAAGATTGAGTATTGAGGATTGAAGATTGAATACTGAGGATTGAGGATTGAGGATTGAGGGTTGAGGGTTGAAGATTGAGGATTGGGTATTGCGGATTGAACATAGAGGATTGATGGTTGAGGATTGGGTGTTGAGGATCGGTGATTGAGGATTGAGGATTGAGGATTGAGGATTGAGGATTGAGCATTGAAGATTCAGTATTGAGGATTGAAGATTGAGGATTGAGGATTGAGGATTGAGGATTGAAGATTGAGTATTGAGGATTGAAGCCTGAGGATTGAGGACTGAGTATTGAGGATTGAGGATTGAGGATTGAGGATTGAGGATTGAAGACTGAAGATTGGGTATTGAGGATTGAACATTGAGGAATGAGGATTGAAGATTGAGTATTGAGGATTGAATGTTGACGATTGAGGATTGAGAATTGAGGATTGAGGATTGAGGAATGAGCATTGAAGATTGAGTATTGAGCATTGACAGTTGAGGATTGTGGATTGAGGACTGAGGATTGAGGATTGAATATTGAGGATTGGGGACTGCGTGTTCAGGGTTGAGGGTTGGGTATTGCGGATTGAACATTGAGGATTGGAGATTGAGGATAGAAGATTCAGTATTGAGGATTGAAGATTGAGGATTGAGGATTGAGGATTGAAGATTGAGTATTGAGGATTGAAGATTGAGGATTGAGGACTGAGAATTGAGGATTGAGGATTGAGGATTGGGGATTGAGGATTGAAGACTGAGGATTGGGTATTGAGGATTGAACATTGAGTGTTGAGAGTTGAGGATTGAGGATTGAGGATTGAGGATTGAATATTGAATATTAATGATTGAAGATTGAGGATTGAGGATTGAGGGTTGCGGATTGAGGACGAGGACTGAGGGTTGAGTATTGGTGTTTGAAGTCTGAGGATTGAGGATTGTGGATTGAGAATTGAGGATTGTGGATTGAGGATTGAAGATTGAGTTTTGAGGATTGAAGATTGAGGATTGAGGATTGAGGATTGAGGATTGAGGATTGAGGATTGAAGATTGAGGATTGGGGATTGAGGACTGAGGATTGACGATTGAGTATTGAGCATTGAGGATTGAGAATTGAGGATTGAGGATTGAAGATTGAGTATAGAGGATTGAAGATTGAGGATTGAGGATTGTGGATTGAGGATTGAGGACTGAGTGTTGAGGGTTGCGTGATGAGGATTGATGTTTGTGGATTGAGATTTGAAGATTGATGAATGGGGATTGAGTATTGAAAACTGTGAATTCAGGATATTCTATTGAGGATTGAGGATTGACAATTGATTGTTGAGGACTTATGGGTGAAGATTGAGGATTCAGGTTTGAGGATTCAGGATTGACGTTTGAGGACTGAGGATTGAGGATTGAGGATTGATGGCTGAGGGTTGTGCGTTGAATATTGAGGATTGAGGATAGAGGATTGAGGATTGAGGATTGAGGGTTGAGGGCTGAAGATTGAGGATTGGGTATTGCGGATTGAACATAGAAGATTGATGGTTGAGGATTGGGTGTTGAGGATAGGTGATTGAGGATTGAGGATTGAGGATTGAGGATTGAGGATTGAGCATTGAAGATTCAGTATTGAGGATTGAAGATTGAGGATTGAGGATTGAGGATTGAGGATTGAAGATTGAGTATTGAGGATTGAAGCCTGAGGATTGAGGACTGAGTATTGAGGATTGAGGATTGAGGATTGAGGATTGAGGATTGGGAATTGAGGACTGAGGATTGACGATTGAGTATTGAGCATTGAGGATTGAGAATTGAGGATTGAGGATTGAAGATTGAGTATAGAGGATTGAAGATTGAGGATTGAGGATTGTGGATTGAGGATTGAGGACTGAGTGTTGAGGGTTGCGTGATGAGGATTGATGTTTGTGGATTGAGATTTGAAGATTGAAGAATGGGGATTGAGTATTGAAAACTGTGAATTCAGGATATTCTATTGAGGATTGAGGATTGACAATTGATTGTTGAGGACTTATGGGTGAAGATTGAGGATTCAGGTTTGAGGATTCAGGATTGACGTTTGAGGACTGAGGATTGAGGATTGAGGATTGATGGCTGAGGGTTGTGCGTTGAATATTGAGGATTGAGGATAGAGGATTGAGGATTGAGGATTGAGGGTTGAGGGCTGAAGATTGAGGATTGGGTATTGCGGATTGAACATAGAAGATTGATGGTTGAGGATTGGGTGTTGAGGATAGGTGATTGAGGATTGAGGATTGAGGATTGAGGATTGAGGATTGAGCATTGAAGATTCAGTATTGAGGATTGAAGATTGAGGATTGAGGATTGAGGATTGAGGATTGAAGATTGAGTATTGAGGATTGAAGCCTGAGGATTGAGGACTGAGTATTGAGGATTGAGGATTGAGGATTGAGGATTGAGGATTGAAGACTGAAGATTGGGTATTGAGGATTGAGAATTGAGGATTGAGGATTGAGGAATGAGCATTGAAGATTGAGTATTGAGCATTGACCGTTGAGGATTGTGGATTGAGGACTGAGGATTGAGGATTGAATATTGAGGATTGGGGACTGAGTGTTCAGGGTTGAGGATTGGGTATTGCGGATTGAACATTGAGGATTGGAGATTGAGGATAGAAGATTCAGTATTGAGGATTGAAGATTGAGGATTGAGGATTGAGGATTGAAGATTGAGTATTGAGGATTGAAGATTGAGGATTGAGGACTGAGAATTGAGGATTGAGGATTGAGGATTGGGGATTGAGGATTGAAGACTGAGGATTGGGTGTTGAGGATTGAACATTGAGTGTTGAGAGTTGAGGATTGAGGATTGAGGATTGAGGATTGAAGATTGAATATTAATGATTGAAGATTGAGGATTGAGGATTGAGGGTTGCGGATTGAGGACGAGGACTGAGGGTTGAGTATTGGTGTTTGAAGTCTGAGGATTGAGGATTGTGGATTGAGAATTGAGGATTGTGGATTGAGGATTGAAGATTGAGGATTCGGTATTGAGGATTGAAGAATGAGAATTGAGGAGTGAGGACTGAGGACTGAGGATTGCAGTTTGAGTATTGAGGATTGAAGATTGAGGATTGAGGATTGAGGATTGAGGATTGAGGATTGAGGATTGATGATTGAAGATTGAGTATTGAGGATTGAAGATTGAGGATTGAGGATTGAGGATTGAGGATTGAGGATTGAAGATTGAGGATTGGGGATTGAGGACTGAGGATTGACGATTGAGTATTGAGCATTGAGGATTGAGAATTGAGGATTGAGGATTGAAGATTGAGTATAGAGGATTGAAGATTGAGGATTGAGGATTGTGGATTGAAGAATGAGGACTGTGTGTTGAGGTTTGCGTGATGAGGATTGATGTTTGTGGATTGAGATTTGAAGATTGAAGAATGGGGATTGAGTATTGAAAACTGTGAATTCAGGATATTCTATTGAGGATTGAGGATTGACAATTGATTGTTGAGGACTTATGGGTGAAGATTGAGGATTCAGGTTTGAGGATTCAGGATTGACGTTTGAGGACTGAGGATTGAGGATTGAGGATTGATGGCTGAGTGTTGTGCGTTGAATATTGAGGATTGAGGATTGAGGATTGAGGATTGAGGATTGAGGATTGAGGATTGAGGATTGAAGATTGAGGTTTGGGTATTGAGGATTGATCATTGAGGATTGTGGATTGAGTATTGAGGACTGAGGATTGAGGATTGAAGATTGAATATTGATGACTGAAGATTGAGGATAGAGGATTGAGGGTTGTGGATTGAGGACGAGGACTGAGAGTTCAGTATTGATGTTTGAGGTCTGAGGATTGAGGATTGAGAATTGAGGACTGAGGATGGAGGATTGAAGATAGAGGATTGGGTGCTGAGGATTGAAGAATGTGGATTGAGGATTGAGGATTGAGGATTGAGGATTGAAGATTGAGTATTGAGGATTGAAGATCGAGGATTGAGGATTGAGGATTGAGGATTGAGGGTTGAGGATTGAAGATTGAGGATTGGGTATTGCGGATTGAACATTGAGGATTGAAGATTGAGGATTGGGTGTTGAGGATTGAAGAATGAGGATTGAGGAATGAGGATTGAGGATTGAGGATTGAAGATTCAGTATTGAGGATTGAAGATTGAGGATTAAGTATTGAGGATTGAGGATTGAAGATTGAGTATAGAGGATTGAAGATTGAGGATTGAGGACGGAGTATTGAGGATTGAGGATTGAGTATTGAGGCTTGAGGATGGAAGACTGAGGATTGGGTATTGAGGATTGAACGTTGAGGATTGAGGGTTGAGGATTGAGGATTGAGGATTGAGGATTGAAGATTGAATATTAATGATTGAAGATTGAGGATCGAGGATTGAGGGTTGTGGATTGAGGACGAGGACTGAGGGTTCAGTATTGGTGTTTGAAGTCTGAGGATTGAGGATTGAGGATTGAGAATTGAGGACTGAGGATTGAGGATTGAAGATTGAGGATTCCATATTGAGGATTGAAGAATGAGGATTGAGGAGTGAGGACTGAGGATTGAGGATTGAGGATTGAGAATTGAGGACTGAGGATTGAGGATTGAAGATTGCGGATTCCATATTGAGGATTGAAGAATGAGGATTGAGGAGTGAGGACTGAGGATTGAGGATTGCAGATTGAGTATTGAGGATTGAATATTGAGGATTGAGGATTGAGGATTGAGAATTGAGGATTGTGGATTGAGGATTGAAGATTGAGGATTCGGTATTGAGGATTGAAGAATGAGAATTGAGGAGTGAGGACTGAGGACTGAGGATTGCAGTTTGAGTATTGAGGATTGAAGATTGAGGATTGAGGATTGAGGATTGAGGATTGAGGATTGAGGATTGATGATTGAATATTGAGTATTGAGGATTGAAGATTGAGGATTCAGGATTGAGGATTGAGGATTGAGGATTGAGGATTGAAAATTGAGGATTCGGGATTGAGGATTGACGATTGAGTATTGAGCATTGACGATTGAGAATTGAGGATTGTAGTTTGAGTATTGAGGATTGAGGATTGAGGATTGAAGGTTGAATATTGATTATTGAAGATTGAGGATCGAGGATTGAGGGTTGTGGATTGAGGACGAGGACTGAGGGTTGAGTATTGATGTTTGAGGTCTGAGGATTGAGGATTGAGGATTGAGAATTGAGGACTGAAGATTGAGGATTGTAGATTGAGGATTGGGTGTTGAGGATTGAAGAATGTGGATTGAGGATTGATTATTGAGGATTGAGGATTGAAGATTGAGTATTGAGGATTGAAGATTGAAGACTGAGGATTGAGGATTGAGGATTGAGGGTTGAGGGCTGAAGATTGAGGATTGGGTATTGCGGATTGAACATAGAGGATTGATGGTTGAGGATTGGGTGTTGAGGATAGGTGATTGAGGATTGAGGATTGAGGATTGAGGATTGAGGATTGAGCATTGAAGATTCAGTATTGAGGATTGAAGATTGAGGATTGAGGATTGAGGATTGAGGATTGAAGATTGAGTATTGAGGATTGAAGCCTGAGGATTGAGGACTGAGTATTGAGGATTGAGGATTGAGGATTGAGGATTGAGGATTGAAGACGGAAGATTGGGTATTGAGGATTGAACATTGAGGAATGAGGATTGAAGATTGAGTATTGAGGATTGAATGTTGACGATTGAGGATTGAGAATTGAGGATTGAGGATTGAGGAATGAGCATTGAAGATTGAGTATTGAGCATTGACCGTTGAGGATTGTGGATTGAGGACTGAGGATTGAGGATTGAATATTGAGGATTGGGGACTGAGTGTTCAGGGTTGAGGATTGGGTATTGCGGATTGAACATTGAGGATTGGAGATTGAGGATAGAAGATTCAGTATTGAGGATTGAAGATTGAGGATTGAGGATTGAGGATTGAAGATTGAGTATTGAGGATTGAAGATTGAGGATTGAGGATTGAGAATTGAGGATTGAGGATTGAGGATTGGGGATTGAGGATTGAAGACTGAGGATTGGGTATTGAGGATTGCACATTGAGTGTTGAGAGTTGAGGATTGAGGATTGAGGATTGAGGATTGAAGATTGAATATTAATGATTGAAGATTGAGGATTGAGGATTGAGGGTTGCGGATTGAGGACGAGGACTGAGGGTTGAGTATTGGTGTTTGAAGTCTGAGGATTGAGGATTGTGGATTGAGAATTGAGGATTGTGGATTGAGGATTGAAGATTAAGGATTCGGTATTGAGGATTGAAGAATGAGAATTGAGGAGTGAGGACTGAGGACTGAGGATTGCAGTTTGAGTATTGAGGATTGAAGATTGAGGATTGAGGATTGAGGATTGAGGATTGAGGATTGAGGATTGATGATTGAAAATTGAGTATTGAGGATTGAAGATTGAGGATTGAGGATTGAGGATTGAGGATTGAGGATTGAAGATTGAGGATTGAAGATTGAATATTGATTATTGAAGATTGAGGATCGAGGATTGAGGGTTGTGGATTGAGGACGAGGACTGAGGGTTGAGTATTGATGTTTGAGGTCTGAGGATTGAGGATTGAGGATTTAGAATTGAGGACTGAAGATTGAGGATTGTAGATTGAGGGTTGGGTGTTGAGGATTGAAGAATGTGGATTGAGGATTGATTATTGAGGATTGAGGATTGAAGATTGAGTATTGAGGATTGAAGATTGAAGACTGAGGATTGAGGATTGAGGATTGAGGGTTGAGGGTTGAAGATTGAGGATTGGGTATTGCGGATTGAACATAGAGGATTGATGGTTGAGGATTGGGTGTTGAGGATAGGTGATTGAGGATTGAGGATTGAGGATTGAGGATTGAGGGTTGAGCATTGAAGATTCAGTATTGAGGATTGAGAATTGAGGATTGAGGATTGAAGATTGAGTATTGAGGATTGAAGATTGAGGATTGAGGATTGTGGATTGAAGATTGAGGACTGAGTGTTGAGGGTTGCGTGATGAGGATTGATGTTTGTGGATTGAGATTTGAAGATTGAAGAATGGGGATTGAGTATTGAAAACTGTGAATTCAGGATATTCTATTGAGGATTGAGGATTGACAATTGATTGTTGAGGACTTATGGGTGAAGATTGAGGATTCAGGTTTGAGGATTCAGGATTGACGTTTGAGGACTGAGGATTGAGGATTGAGGATTGATGGCTGAGGGTTGTGCGTTGAATATTGAGGATTGAGGATTGAGGATTGAGGATTGAGGATTGAGGATTGAGGATTGAAGATTGAGGTTTGGGTATTGAGGATTGATCATTGAGGATTGTGGATTGAGTATTGAGGACTGAGGATTGAGGATTGAAAATTGAATATTGATGACTGAAGATTGAGGATAGAGGATTGAGGGTTGTGGATTGAGGACGAGGACTGAGGGTTCAGTATTGATGTTTGAGGTCTGAGGATTGAGGATTGAGTATTGAGGACTGAGGATGGAGGATTGAAGATAGAGGATTGGGTGTTGAGGATTGAAGAATGTGGATTGAGGATTGAGGATTGAGGATTGAGGATTGAAGATTGAGTATTGAGGATTGAAGATCGAGGATTGAGGATTGAGGATTGAGGATTGAGGGTTGAGGATTGAAGATTGAGGATTGGGTATTGCGGATTGAACATTGAGGATTGAAGGTTGAGGATTGGGTGTTGAGGATTGAAGAATGAGGATTGAGGAATGAGGATTGAGGATTGAGGATTGAAGATTCAGTATTGAGGATTGAAGATTGAGGATTAAGTATTGAGGATTGAGGATTGAAGATTGAGTATAGAGGATTGAAGATTGAGGATTGAGGACGGAGTATTGAGGATTGAGGATTGAGTATTGAGGATTGAGGATGGAAGACTGAGGATTGGGTATTGAGGATTGAACGTTGAGGATTGAGGGTTGAGGATTGAGGATTGAGGATTGAGGATTGAAGATTGAATATTAGTGATTGAAGATTGAGGATCGAGGATTGAGGGTTGTGGATTGAGGACGAGGACTGAGGGTTCAGTATTGGTGCTTGAAGTCTGAGGATTGAGGATTGAGGATTGAGAATTGAGGACTGAGGATTGAGGATTGAAGATTGTGGATTCCATATTGAGGATTGAAGAATGAGGATTGAGGAGTGAGGACTGAGGATTGAGGATTGAGGATTGAGAATTGAGGACTGAGGATTGAGGATTGCAGATTGAGTATTGAGGATTGAATATTGAGGATTGAGGATTGAGGATTGAGAATTGAGGATTGTGGATTGAGGATTGAAGATTGAGTATTGAGGATTGAAGGTTGAGGATTCAGGATTGAGGATTGAGGATTGAGGATTGAAGATTGAGGATTGAAGATTGAATATTGATTATTGAAGATTGAGGATCGAGGATTGAGGGTTGTGGATTGAGGACGAGGACTGAGGGTTGAGTATTGATGTTTGAGGTCTGAGGATTGAGGATTGAGGATTTAGAATTGAGGACTGAAGATTGAGGATTGTAGATTGAGGATTGGGTGTTGAGGATTGAAGAATGAGGATTGAGGATTGAGGATTGAGGATCGAGGATTGAAGATTCAGTATTGAGGATTGAAGATTGAGGATTAAGGATTGAGGATTGAGGATTGAAGATTGAGTATAGAGGATTGAAGATTGAGGATTGAGGACGGAGTATTGAGGATTGAGGATTGAGGATTGAGGATTGATGATTGAAGATTGAGTATTGAGGATTGAAGATTGAGGATTGAGGATTGAGGATTGAGGATTGAGGATTGAAGATTGAGGATTGAAGATTGAATATTGATTATTGAAGATTGAGGATCGAGGATTGAGGGTTGTGGATTGAGGACGAGGACTGAGGGTTGAGTATTGATGTTTGAGGTCTGAGGATTGAGGATTGAGGATTTAGAATTGAGGACTGAAGATTGAGGATTGTAGATTGAGGATTGGGTGTTGAGGATTGAAGAATGTGGATTGAGGATTGATTATTGAGGATTGAGGATTGAAGATTGAGTATTGAGGATTGAAGATTGAATACTGAGGATTGAGGATTGAGGATTGAGGGTTGAGGGTTGAAGATTGAGGATTGGGTATTGCGGATTGAACATAGAGGATTGATGGTTGAGGATTGGGTGTTGAGGATAGGTGATTGAGGATTGAGGACTGAGGATTGAGGATTGAGGATTGAGCATTGAAGATTCAGTATTGAGGATTGAAGATTGAGGATTGAGGATTGAGGATTGAGGATTGAAGATTGAGTATTGAGGATTGAAGCCTGAGGATTGAGGACTGAGTATTGAGGATTGAGGATTGAGGATTGAGGATTGAGGATTGAAGACTGAAGATTGGGTATTGAGGATTGAACATTGAGGAATGAGGATTGAAGATTGAGTATTGAGGATTGAATGTTGACGATTGAGGATTGAGAATTGAGGATTGAGGATTGAGGAATGAGCATTGAAGATTGAGTATTGAGCATTGACCGTTGAGGATTGTGGATTGAGGACTGAGGATTGAGGATTGAATATTGAGGATTGGGGACTGCGTGTTCAGGGTTGAGGGTTGGGTATTGCGGATTGAACATTGAGGATTGGAGATTGAGGATAGAAGATTCAGTATTGAGGATTGAAGATTGAGGATTGAGGATTGAGGATTGAAGATTGAGTATTGAGGATTGAAGATTGAGGATTGAGGACTGAGAATTGAGGATTGAGGATTGAGGATTGGGGATTGAGGATTGAAGACTGAGGATTGGGTATTGAGGATTGAACATTGAGTGTTGAGAGTTGAGGATTGAGGATTGAGGATTGAGGATTGAAGATTGAATATTAATGATTGAAGATTGAGGATTGAGGATTGAGGGTTGCGGATTGAGGGCGAGGACTGAGGGTTGAGTATTGGTGTTTGAAGTCTGAGGATTGAGGATTGTGGATTGAGAATTGAGGATTGTGGATTGAGGATTGAAGATTGAGTTTTGAGGATTGAAGATTGAGGATTGAGGATTGAGGATTGAGGATTGAGGATTGAAGATTGAGGATTGGGGATTGAGGACTGAGGATTGACGATTGAGTATTGAGCATTGAGGATTGAGAATTGAGGATTGAGGATTGAAGATTGAGTATAGAGGATTGAAGATTGAGGATTGAGGATTGTGGATTGAGGATTGAGGACTGAGTGTTGAGGGTTGCGTGATGAGGATTGATGTTTGTGGATTGAGATTTGAAGATTGAAGAATGGGGATTGAGTATTGAAAACTGTGAATTCAGGATATTCTATTGAGGATTGAGGATTGACAATTGATTGTTGAGGACTTATGGGTGAAGATTGAGGATTCAGGTTTGAGGATTCAGGATTGACGTTTGAGGACTGAGGATTGAGGATTGAGGATTGATGGCTGAGGGTTGTGCGTTGAATATTGAGGATTGAGGATAGAGGATTGAGGATTGAGGATTGAGGGTTGAGGGCTGAAGATTGAGGATTGGGTATTGCGGATTGAACATAGAAGATTGATGGTTGAGGATTGGGTGTTGAGGATAGGTGATTGAGGATTGAGGATTGAGGATTGAGGATTGAGGATTGAGCATTGAAGATTCAGTATTGAGGATTGAAGATTGAGGATTGAGGATTGAGGATTGAAGATTGAGTATTGAGGATTGAAGATTGAGGATTGAGGACTGAGAATTGAGGATTGAGGATTGAGGATTGGGGATTGAGGATTGAAGACTGAGGATTGGGTATTGAGGATTGAACATTGAGTGTTGAGAGTTGAGGATTGAGGATTGAGGATTGAGGATTGAAGATTGAATATTAATGATTGAAGATTGAGGATTGAGGATTGAGGGTTGCGGATTGAGGACGAGGACTGAGGGTTGAGTATTGGTGTTTGAAGTCTGAGGATTGAGGATTGTGGATTGAGAATTGAGGATTGTGGATTGAGGATTGAAGATTGAGGATTCGGTATTGAGGATTGAAGAATGAGAATTGAGGAGTGAGGACTGAGGACTGAGGATTGCAGTTTGAGTATTGAGGATTGAAGATTGAGGATTGAGGATTGAGGATTGAGGATTGAGGATTGAGGATTGATGATTGAAGATTGAGTATTGAGGATTGAAGATTGAGGATTGAGGATTGAGGATTGAGGATTGAGGATTGAAAATTGAGGATTGGGGATTGAGGACTGAGGATTGACGATTGAGTATTGAGCATTGAGGATTGAGAATTGAGGATTGAGGATTGAAGATTGAGTATAGAGGATTGAAGATTGAGGATTGAGGATTGTGGATTGAAGAATGAGGACTGTGTGTTGAGGGTTGCGTGATGAGGATTGATGTTTGTGGATTGAGATTTGAAGATTGAAGAATGGGGATTGAGTATTGAAAACTGTGAATTCAGGATATTCTATTGAGGATTGAGGATTGACAATTGATTGTTGAGGACTTATGGGTGAAGATTGAGGATTCAGGTTTGAGGATTCAGGATTGACGTTTGAGGACTGAGGATTGAGGATTGAGGATTGATGGCTGAGTGTTGTGCGTTGAATATTGAGGATTGAGGATTGAGGATTGAGGATTGAGGATTGAGGATTGAGGATTGAAGATTGAGGTTTGGGTATTGAGCATTGATCATTGAGGATTGTGGATTGAGTATTGAGGACTGAGGATTGAGGATTGAAGATTGAATATTGATGACTGAAGATTGAGGATAGAGGATTGAGGGTTGTGGATTGAGGACGAGGACTGAGGGTTCAGTATTGATGTTTGAGGTCTGAGGATTGAGGATTGAGAATTGAGGACTGAGGATGGAGGATTGAAGATAGAGGATTGGGTGTTGAGGATTGAAGAATGTGGATTGAGGATTGAGGATTGAGGATTGAGGATTGAAGATTGAGTATTGAGGATTGAAGATCGAGGATTGAGGATTGAGGATTGAGGATTGAGGGTTGAGGATTGAAGATTGAGGATTGGGTATTGCGGATTGAACATTGAGGATTGAAGATTGAGGATTGGGTGTTGAGGATTGAAGAATGAGGATTGAGGAATGAGGATTGAGGATTGAGGATTGAAGATTCAGTATTGAGGATTGAAGATTGAGGATTAAGTATTGAGGATTGAGGATTGAAGATTGAGTATAGAGGATTGAAGATTGAGGATTGAGGACGGAGTATTGAGGATTGAGGATTGAGTATTGAGGCTTGAGGATGGAAGACTGAGGATTGGGTATTGAGGATTGAACGTTGAGGATTGAGGGTTGAGGATTGAGGATTGAGGATTGAGGATTGAAGATTGAATATTAATGATTGAAGATTGAGTATCGAGGATTGAGGGTTGTGGATTGAGGACGAGGACTGAGGGTTCAGTATTGGTGTTTGAAGTCTGAGGATTGAGGATTGAGGATTGAGAATTGAGGACTGAGGATTGAGGATTGAAGATTGAGGATTCCATATTGAGGATTGAAGAATGAGGATTGAGGAGTGAGGACTGAGGATTGAGGATTGAGGATTGAGAATTGAGGACTGAGGATTGAGGATTGAAGATTGCGGATTCCATATTGAGGATTGAAGAATGAGGATTGAGGAGTGAGGACTGAGGATTGAGGATTGCAGATTGAGTATTGAGGATTGAATATTGAGGATTGAGGATTGAGGATTGAGAATTGAGGATTGTGGATTGAGGATTGAAGATTGAGGATTCGGTATTGAGGATTGAAGAATGAGAATTGAGGAGTGAGGACTGAGGACTGAGGATTGCAGTTTGAGTATTGAGGATTGAAGATTGAGGATTGAGGATTGAGGATTGAGGATTGAGGAGTGAGGATTGATGATTGAAGATTGAGTATTGAGGATTGAAGATTGAGGATTCAGGATTGAGGATTGAGGATTGAGGATTGAAGATTGAGGATTGAAGATTGAATATTGATTATTGAAGATTGAGGATCGAGGATTGAGGGTTGTGGATTGAGGACGAGGACTGAGGGTTGAGTATTGATGTTTGAGGTCTGAGGATTGAGGATTGAGGATTTAGAATTGAGGACTGAAGATTGAGGATTGTAGATTGAGGATTGGGTGTTGAGGATTGAAGAATGAGGATTGAGGATTGAGGATTGAGGATTGAGGATTGAAGATTCAGTATTGAGGATTGAAGATTGAGGATTAAGGATTGAGGATTGAGGATTGAAGATTGAGTATAGAGGATTGAAGATTGAGGATTGAGGACGGAGTATTGAGGATTGAGGATTGAGTATTGAGGATTGAGGATGGAAGACTGAGGATTGGGTATTGAGGATTGAACGTTGAGGGTTGAGGGTTGAGGATTGAGGATTGAGGATTGAGGATTGAAGATTGAAGATTGAATATTAATGATTGAAGATTGAGGATCGAGGATTGAGGGTTGTGGATTGAGGACGAGGACTGAGGGTTCAGTATTGGTGTTTGAAGTCTGAGGATTCAGGATTGAGGATTGAGAATTGAGGATTGAGGATTGAGGATTGAGGATTGAGGATTGAGGATTGAGGATTGAAGATTGAGTATTGAGGATTGAAGATTGAGGATTGAGGATTGAGGATTGAGGATTGAGGATTGAAGATTGAGGATTCGGGATTGAGGATTGACGATTGAGTATTGAGCATTGACGATTGAGAATTGAGGATTGTAGTTTGAGTATTGAGGATTGAGGATTGAGGATTGAAGGTTGAATATTGATTATTGAAGATTGAGGATCGAGGATTGAGGGTTGTGGATTGAGGACGAGGACTGAGGGTTGAGTATTGATGTTTGAGGTCTGAGGATTGAGGATTGAGGATTGAGAATTGAGGACTGAAGATTGAGGATTGTAGATTGGGGATTGGGTGTTGAGGATTGAAGAATGTGGATTGAGGATTGATTATTGAGGATTGAGGATTGAAGATTGAGTATTGAGGATTGAAGATTGAAGACTGAGGATTGAGGATTGAGGATTGAGTGTTGAGGGCTGAAGATTGAGGATTGGGTATTGCGGATTGAACATAGAGGATTGATGGTTGAGGATTGGGTGTTGAGGATAGGTGATTGAGGATTGAGGATTGAGGATTGAGGATTGAGGATTGAGCATTGAAGATTCAGTATTGAGGATTGAAGATTGAGGATTGAGGATTGAGGATTGAGGATTGAAGATTGAGTATTGAGGATTGAAGCCTGAGGATTGAGGACTGAGTATTGAGGATTGAGGATTGAGGATTGAGGATTGAGGATTGAAGACGGAAGATTGGGTATTGAGGATTGAACATTGAGGAATGAGGATTGAAGATTGAGTATTGAGGATTGAATGTTGACGATTGAGGATTGAGAATTGAGGATTGAGGATTGAGGAATGAGCATTGAAGATTGAGTATTGAGCATTGACCGTTGAGGATTGTGGATTGAGGACTGAGGATTGAGGATTGAATATTGAGGATTGGGGACTGAGTGTTCAGGGTTGAGGATTGGGTATTGCGGATTGAACATTGAGGATTGGAGATTGAGGATAGAAGATTCAGTATTGAGGATTGAAGATTGAGGATTGAGGATTGAGGATTGAAGATTGAGTATTGAGGATTGATGATTGAGGATTGAGGATTGAGAATTGAGGATTGAGGATTGAGGATTGGGGATTGAGGATTGAAGACTGAGGATTGGGTATTGAGGATTGAACATTGAGTGTTGAGAGTTGAGGATTGAGGATTGAGGATTGAGGATTGAAGATTGAATATTAATGATTGAAGATTGAGGATTGAGGATTGAGGGTTGCGGATTGAGGACGAGGACTGAGGGTTGAGTATTGGTGTTTGAAGTCTGAGGATTGAGGATTGTGGATTGAGAATTGAGGATTGTGGATTGAGGATTGAAGATTAAGGATTCGGTATTGAGGATTGAAGAATGAGAATTGAGGAGTGAGGACTGAGGACTGAGGATTGCAGTTTGAGTATTGAGGATTGAAGATTGAGGATTGAGGATTGAGGATTGAGGATTGAGGATTGAGGATTGATGATTGAAAATTGAGTATTGAGGATTGAAGATTGAGGATTGAGGATTGAGGATTGAGGATTGAGGATTGAAGATTGAGGATTGAAGATTGAATATTGATTATTGAAGATTGAGGATCGAGGATTGAGGGTTGTGGATTGAGGACGAGGACTGAGGGTTGAGTATTGATGTTTGAGGTCTGAGGATTGAGGATTGAGGATTTAGAATTGAGGACTGAAGATTGAGGATTGTAGATTGAGGGTTGGGTGTTCAGGATTGAAGAATGTGGATTGAGGATTGATTATTGAGGATTGAGGATTGAAGATTGAGTATTGAGGATTGAAGATTGAAGACTGAGGATTGAGGATTGAGGATTGAGGGTTGAGGGTTGAAGATTGAGGATTGGGCATTGCGGATTGAACATAGAGGATTGATGGTTGAGGATTCGGTGTTGAGGATAGGTGATTGAGGATTGAGGATTGAGGATTGAGGATTGAGGATTGAGGGTTGTGGATTGAGGACGAGGACTGAGGGTTCAGTATTGGTGTTTGAAGTCTGAGGATTCAGGATTGAGGATTGAGAATTGAGGACTGAGGATTGAGGATTGAAGATTGAGGATTCGGTATTGAGGATTGAAGAATGAGGATTGAGGAGTGAGGACTGAGGATTGAGGATTGCAGATTGAGTATTGAGGATTGAATATTGAGGATTGAGGATTGAGGATTGAGGATTGAGGACTGAGGATTGAGGATTGAGGATTGAAGGTTTAGTATTGAGGATTGAAGATTGAGGATTGAGGATTGAGGATTGAGGATTGAGGATTGAAGATTGAGGATTCGGGATTGAGGATTGACGATTGAGTATTGAGCATTGACGATTGAGAATTGAGGATTGTGGTTTGAGTATTGAGGATTGAGGATTGAGGATTGAAGATTGAATATTGATTATTGAAGATTGAGGATCGAGGATTGAGGGTTGTGGATTGAGGACGAGGACTGAGGGTTGAGTATTGATGTTTGAGGTCTGAGGATTGAGGATTGAGGATTGAGAATTGAGGACTGAAGATTGAGGATTGTAGATTGAGGATTGGGTGTTGAGGATTGAAGAATGTGGATTGAGGATTGATTATTGAGGATTGAGGATTGAAGATTGAGTATTGAGGATTGAAGATTGAAGACTGAGGATTGAGGATTGAGGATTGAGGGTTGAGGGCTGAAGATTCAGGATTGGGTATTGCGGATTGAACATAGAGGATGGATGGTTGAGGATTGGGTGTTGAGGATAGGTGATTGAGGATTGAGGATTGAGGATTGAGGATTGAGGATTGAGCATTGAAGATTCAGTATTGAGGATTGAAGATTGAGGATTGAGGATTGAGGATTGAGGATTGAAGATTGAGTATTGAGGATTGAAGCCTGAGGATTGAGGACTGAGTAATGAGGATTGAGGATTGAGGATTGAGGATTGAGGATTGAAGACTGAATATTGGGTATTGAGGATTGAACATTGAGGAATGAGGATTGAAGATTGAGTATTGAGGATTGAATGTTGACGATTGAGGATTGAGAATTGAGGATTGAGGATTGAGGAATGAGCATTGAAGATTGAGTATTGAGCATTGACCGTTGAGGATTGTGGATTGAGGACTGAGGATTGAGGATTGAATATTGAGGATTGGGGACTGAGTGTTCAGGGTTGAGGATTGGGTATTGCGGATTGAACATTGAGGATTGGAGATTGAGGATAGAAGATTCAGTATTGAGGATCGAAGATTGAGGATTGAGGATTGAGGATTGAAGATTGAGTATTGAGGATTGAAGATTGAGGATTGAGGAATGAGAATTGAGGATTGAGGATTGAGGATTGGGGATTGAGGATTGAAGACTGAGGATTGGGTATTGAGGATTGAACATTGAGTGTTGAGAGTTGAGGATTGAGGATTGAGGATTGAGGATTGAAGATTGAATGTTAATGATTGAAGATTGAGGATTGAGGATTGAGGGTTGCGGATTGAGGACGAGGACTGAGGGTTGAGTATTGGTGTTTGAAGTCTGAGGATTGAGGATTGTGGATTGAGAATTGAGGATTGTGGATTGAGGATTGAAGATTGAGGATTCGGTATTGAGGATTGAAGAATGAGAATTGAGGAGTGAGGACTGAGGACTGAGGATTGCAGTTTGAGTATTGAGGATTGAAGATTGAGGATTGAGGATTGAGGATTGAGGATTGAGGATTGAGGATTGATGATTGAAGATTGAGTATTGAGGATTGAAGATTGAGGATTGAGGATTGAGGATTGAGGATTGAGGATTGAAGATTGAGGATTGAAGATTGAATATTGATTATTGAAGATTGAGGATCGAGGATTGAGGGTTGTGGATTGAGGACGAGGACTGAGGGTTGAGTATTGATGTTTGAGGTCTGAGGATTGAGGATTGAGGATTGAGAATTGAGGACTGAAGATTGAGGATTGTAGATTGAGGATTGGGTGTTGAGGATTGAAGAATGTGGATTGAGGATTGATTATTGAGGATTGAGGATTGAAGATTGAGTATTGAGGATTGAAGATTGAAGACTGAGCATTGAGGATTGAGGATTGAGGGTTGAGGGTTGAAGATTGAGGATTGGGTATTGCGGATTGAACATAGAGGATTGATGGTTGAGGATTGGGTGTTGAGGATAGGTGATTGAGGATTGAGGATTGAGGATTGAGGATTGAGGATTGAGCATTGAAGATTCAGTATTGAGGATTGAAGATTGAGGATTGAGGATTGAGGATTGAGGATTGAAGATTGAGTATTGAGGATTGAAGGCTGAGGATTGAGGACTGAGTATTGAGGATTGAGGATTGAGGATTGAGGATTGAGGATTGAGCATTGAGGATTGAGGATTGAGGATTGAGGATTGTAGATTGAGTATTGAGGAATGAAGATTGAGGATTGAGGATTGAGGATTGAGGATTGAGGATTGAAGATTGAGGATTGGGTATTGAGGATTGACGATTGAGGATTGAGTATTGAGGACTGAGAATTGAGGATTGAGGATTGAAGATTGAGGATTGAGGATTGAAGATTCAGTATTGATGATTGAAGATTGAGGATTGAGGATTGAGTGTGGATGATTGAGGACGAGGGCTGACGATTGAAGATTGAGGTTTGAGGATTGAGGATTGTGGACTGAGGACTGAGGATTGAGGATTGAGGATTTAGTATTGACGATTGAAGATTGAGTATTGAGGATTGAAAATTGAGGATTGAGGATTGAGGATTGAAGATTGAAGATTGAGGTTTGGGGACTGAGTGTTGAGGGTTGAGTGATGAGAATTGATGATTGTGGATAGAGATTTGAAGATTTCAGGTTGAGTATTGAGTATTGAAACCTGTGAATTGAGGATATTCTATTGAGGATTGAGGATTGCCAACTGATTGTTGAGGACTGAGGTCTGAAGACTGAGGATTCAGGTTTGAGGATTCAGGATTGAGGTTTGAGGACTGAGGATTGAGGATTGAGGATTGAGGATTGAGGATTGAAGATTGAGTATTCAGGATTGGAGATTGGCGATTGAGGATTGAAGACCGAGGATTGAGGATTGAGGATTGAAGATTGAGTATTGAGGATTGAAGATTGAGGATTGAGGATTGAGGATTGAGGATTGAGGATTGAAGATTGAGGATTGGGGAGTGAGTGTTGAGGGTTTAGTGATGAGAATTGATGATTGTGGATAGAGATTTGAAGATTTCAGGTTGAGTATTGAGTATTGAAACCTGTGAATTGAGGATACTCTATTGAGGATTGAGGATTGACAACTGATTGTTGAGGACTGCGGTCTGAAGATTGAGGATTCGGGATTGAGGATACAGGTTTGAGGTTCGAGGACTGAGGATTGAGGGTTGAGGATTGAGGTTCGAGGATTGAGGATTGAGGATTGAGGATTGAAGATTGAGTATTGGGTATTGCGGATTGAACATTGAGGATTGACGATTGAGGATTGAGGATTGAGGACTGAGGATTGAGGATTGATGATTGAGGATTGAGGATTGAGAATTGAGGATTGAGGATTGAGGATTGAAGATTGAGGCCTTGGCATTGAGGATTGAAGAATGAGGATTGAGGATTGAGGATTGAAGATTGAGGATTGCTGATTGAGTATCGAGGATTGAAGATTGAGGGTTGAGGATTGAGGATTGAGGATTGAGCATTGAGGATTGAGGATTGAGGATTGAGGATTGTAGATTGAGTATTGAGGAATGATGATTGAGGATTGAGGATTGAGGATTGAGGATTGAGGATTGAAGATTGAGGATTGGGTATTGAGGATTGACGATTGAGGATTGAGTATTGAGGACTGAGAATTGAGGATTGAGGGTTGAGGATTGAGGATTGAGGATTGAAGATTGAGTATTGATGATTGAAGATTGAGGATTGAGGATTGAGTGTGGATGATTGAGGACGAGGGCTGACGATTGAAGATTGAGGTTTGAGGATTGAGGATTGTGGACTGAGGACTGAGGATTGAGGATTGAGGATTTAGAATTGAGGATTGAAGATTGAGTATTGAGGATTGAAAATTGAGGATTGAGGATTGAAGATTGAAGATTGAGGTTTGGGGACTGAGTGTTGAGGGTTGAGTGATGAGAATTGATGATTGTGGATAGAGATTTGAAGATTTCAGGTTGAGTATTGAGTATTGAAACCTGTGAATTGAGGATATTCTATTGAGGATTGAGGATTGACAACTGATTGTTGAGGACTGAGGTCTGAAGACTGAGGATTCAGGTTTGAGGATTCAGGATTGAGGTTTGAGGACTGAGGATTGAGGATTGAGGATTGAGGATTGAGGATTGAAGATTGAGTATCCAGGATTGGAGATTGGCGATTGAGGATTGAAGACCGAGGATTGAGGATTGAGGATTGAAGATTGAGTATTGAGGATTGAAGATTGAGGATTGAGGATTGAGGATTGAGGATTGAGGATTGAAGATTGAGGATTGGGGAGTGAGTGTTGAGGGTTTAGTGATGAGAATTGATGATTGTGGATAGAGATTTGAAGATTTCAGGTTGAGTATTGAGTATTGAAACCTGTGAATTGAGGATACTCTATTGAGGATTGAGGATTGACAACTGATTGTTGAGGACTGAGGTCTGAAGACTGAGGATTCAGGTTTGAGGATTCAGGATTGAGGTTTGAGGACTGAGGATTGAGGATTGAGGATTGAGGATTGAGGATTGAAGATTGAGTATTCAGGATTGGAGATTGGCGATTGAGGATTGAAGACCGAGGATTGAGGATTGAGGATTGAAGATTGAGTATTGAGGATTGAAGATTGAGGATTGAGGATTGAGGATTGAGGATTGAGGATTGAAGATTGAGGATTGGGGAGTGAGTGTTGAGGGTTTAGTGATGAGAATTGATGATTGTGGATAGAGATTTGAAGATTTCAGGTTGAGTATTGAGTATTGAAACCTGTGAATTGAGGATACTCTATTGAGGATTGAGGATTGACAACTGATTGTTGAGGACTGCGGTCTGAAGATTGAGGATTCGGGATTGAGGATACAGGTTTGAGGTTCGAGGACTGAGGATTGAGGGTTGAGGATTGAGGTTCGAGGATTGAGGATTGAGGATTGAGGATTGAAGATTGAGTATTGGGTATTGCGGATTGAACATTGAGGATTGACGATTGAGGATTGAGGATTGAGGACTGAGGATTGAGGATTGATGATTGAGGATTGAGGATTGAGAATTGAGGATTGAGGATTGAGGATTGAAGATTGAGGCCTTGGCATTGAGGATTGAAGAATGAGGATTGAGGATTGAGGATTGAAGATTGAGGATTGCTGATTGAGTATCGAGGATTGAAGATTGAGGGTTGAGGATTGAGGATTGAGGATTGAGCATTGAGGATTGAGGATTGAGGATTGAGGATTGTAGATTGAGTATTGAGGAATGATGATTGAGGATTGAGGATTGAGGATTGAGGATTGAGGATTGAAGATTGAGGATTGGGTATTGAGGATTGACGATTGAGGATTGAGTATTGAGGACTGAGAATTGAGGATTGAGGGTTGAGGATTGAGGATTGAGGATTGAAGATTGAGTATTGATGATTGAAGATTGAGGATTGAGGATTGAGTGTGGATGATTGAGGACGAGGGCTGACGATTGAAGATTGAGGTTTGAGGATTGAGGATTGTGGACTGAGGACTGAGGATTGAGGATTGAGGATTTAGAATTGAGGATTGAAGATTGAGTATTGAGGATTGAAAATTGAGGATTGAGGATTGAAGATTGAAGATTGAGGTTTGGGGACTGAGTGTTGAGGGTTGAGTGATGAGAATTGATGATTGTGGATAGAGATTTGAAGATTTCAGGTTGAGTATTGAGTATTGAAACCTGTGAATTGAGGATATTCTATTGAGGATTGAGGATTGACAACTGATTGTTGAGGACTGAGGTCTGAAGACTGAGGATTCAGGTTTGAGGATTCAGGATTGAGGTTTGAGGACTGAGGATTGAGGATTGAGGATTGAGGATTGAGGATTGAAGATTGAGTATCCAGGATTGGAGATTGGCGATTGAGGATTGAAGACCGAGGATTGAGGATTGAGGATTGAAGATTGAGTATTGAGGATTGAAGATTGAGGATTGAGGATTGAGGATTGAGGATTGAGGATTGAAGATTGAGGATTGGGGAGTGAGTGTTGAGGGTTTAGTGATGAGAATTGATGATTGTGGATAGAGATTTGAAGATTTCAGGTTGAGTATTGAGTATTGAAACCTGTGAATTGAGGATACTCTATTGAGGATTGAGGATTGACAACTGATTGTTGAGGACTGAGATCTGAAGACTGAGGATTCAGGTTTGAGGATTCAGGATTGAGGTTTGAGGACTGAGGATTGAGGATTGAGGATTGAGGATTGAGGATTGAGGATTGAGGATTGAGGATTGAAGATTGAGGTTTGGGTATTGAGGATTGATCATTGAGGATTGTGGATTGAGTATTGAGGACTGAGGATTGAGGATTGAAGATTGAATATTGATGATTGAAGATTGAGTATAGAGGATTGAGGGTTGTGGATTGAGGACGAGGACTGAGGGTTCAGTATTGATGTTTGAGGTCTGAGGATTGAGTATTGAGGATTGAAGATTGAGGATTGAGGATTGAGGATTGAGGATTGGGGGTTGAGGATTGAAGATTGAGGATTGGGTATTGCGGATTGAACATTGAGGATTGAAGATTGAGGATTGGGTGTTGAGGATTGAAGAATGAGGATTGAGGATTGAGGATTGAGGATTGAGGATTGAAGATTCAGTATTGAGGATTGAAGATTGAGGATTAAGGATTGAGGATTGAGGATTGAAGATTGAGTATAGAGGATTGAAGATTGAGGATTGAGGACGGAGTATTGAGGATTGAGGATTGAGTATTGAGGATTGAGGATGGAAGACTGAGGATTGGGTATTGAGGATTGAACGTTGAGGGTTGAGGGTTGAGGATTGAGGATTGAGGATTGAAGATTGAAGATTGAATATTAATGATTGAAGATTGAGGATCGAGGATTGAGGGTTGTGGATTGAGGACGAGGACTGAGGGTTCAGTATTGGTGTTTGAAGTCTGAGGATTCAGGATTGAGGATTGAGAATTGAGGACAGAGGATTGAGGATTGAAGATTGAGGATTCGGTATTGAGGATTGAAGAATGAGGATTGAGGAGTGAGGACTGAGGATTGAGGATTGCAGATTGAGTATTGAGGATTGAATATTGAGGATTGAGGATTGAGGATTGAGGATTGAGGATTGAGGATTGAGGATTGAGGATTGAAGATTGAGTATTGAGGATTGAAGATTGAGGATTGAGGATTGAGGATTGAGGATTGAGGATTGAAGATTGAGGATTCGGGATTGAGGATTGACGATTGAGTATTGAGCATTGACGATTGAGAATTGAGGATTGTGGTTTGAGTATTGAGGATTGAGGATTGAGGATTGAAGATTGAATATTGATTATTGAATATTGAGGATCGAGGATTGAGGGTTGTGGATTGAGGACGAGGACTGAGGGTTGAGTATTGATGTTTGAGGTCTGAGGATTGAGGATTGAGGATTGAGAATTGAGGACTGAAGATTGAGGATTGTAGATTGAGGATTGGGTGTTGAGGATTGAAGAATGTGGATTGAGGATTGATTATTGAGGATTGAGGATTGAAGATTGAGTATTGAGGATTGAAGATTGAAGACTGAGGATTGAGGATTGAGGATTGAGGGTTGAGGGCTGAAGATTGAGGATTGGGTATTGCGGATTGAACATAGAGGATTGATGGTTGAGGATTGGGTGTTGAGGATAGGTGATTGAGGATTGAGGATTGAGTATTGAGGATTGAGGATTGAGCATTGAAGATTCAGTATTGAGGATTGAAGATTGAGGATTGAGGATTGAGGATTGAGGATTGAAGATTGAGTATTGAGGATTGAAGCCTGAGGATTGAGGACTGAGTATTGAGGATTGAGGATTGAGGATTGAGGATTGAGGATTGAAGACTGAAGATTGGGTATTGAGGATTGAACATTGAGGAATGAGGATTGAAGATTGAGTATTGAGGATTGAATGTTGACGATTGAGGATTGAGAATTGAGGATTGAGGATTGAGGAATGAGCATTGAAGATTGAGTATTGAGCATTGACCGTTGAGGATTGTGGATTGAGGACTGAGGATTGAGGATTGAATATTGAGGATTGGGGACTGAGTGTTCAGGATTGAGGATAGGGTATTGCGGATTGAACATTGAGGATTGGAGATTGAGGATAGAAGATTCAGTATTGAGGATTGAAGATTGAGGATTGAGGATTGAGGATTGAAGATTGAGTATTGAGGATTGAAGATTGAGGATTGAGGACTGAGAATTGAGGATTGAGGATTGAGGATTGGGGATTGATAATTGAAGACTGAGGATTGGGTATTGAGGATTGAACATTGAGTGTTGAGAGTTGAGGATTGAGGATTGAGGATTGAGGATTGAAGATTGAATATTAATGATTGAAGATTGAGGATTGAGGATTGAGGGTTGCGGATTGAGGACGAGGACTGAGGGTTGAGTATTGGTGTTTGAAGTCTGAGGATTGAGGATTGTGGATTGAGAATTGAGGATTGTGGATTGAGGATTGAAGATTGAGGATTCGGTATTGAGGATTGAAGAATGAGAATTGAGGAGTGAGGACTGAGGACTGAGGATTGCAGTTTGAGTATTGAGGATTGAAGATTGAGGATTGAGGATTGAGGATTGAGGATTGAGGATTGAGGATTGATGATTGAAGATTGAGTATTGAGGATTGAGGATTGAGGATTGAAGATTGAGGCCTGGGCATTGAGGATTGAAGAATGAGGATTGAGGATTGAGGATTGAAGATTGAGGATTGCTGATTGAGTATCGAGGATTGAAGATTGAGGGTTGAGGATTGAGGATTGAGGATTGAGCATTGAGGATTGAGGATCGAGGATTGAGGATTGTAGATTGAGTATTGAGGAATGAAGATTGAGGATTGAGGATTGAGGATTGAGGATTGAGGATTGAAGATTGATGATTGGGTATTGAGGATTGACGATTGAGGATTGAGGATTGAAGATTGAGTATTGAGGATTGAAGATTGAAGACTGAGGATTGAGGATTGAGGATTGAGGGTTGAGGGTTGAAGATTGAGGATTGGGTATTGCGGATTGAACATAGAGGATTGAAGGTTGAGGATTGGGTGTTGAGGATAGGTGATTGAGGATTGAGGATTGAGGATTGAGGATTGAGGATTGAGCATTGAAGATTCAGTATTGAGGATTGAAGATTGAGGATTGAGGATTGAGGATTGAGGATTGAAGATTGAGTATTGAGGATTGAAGCCTGAGGATTGAGGACTGAGTATTGAGGATTGAGGATTGAGGATTGAGGATTGAGGATTGAAGACTGAAGATTGGGTATTGAGGATTGAACATTGAGGATTGAGGATTGAGGATTGAGGTTTGAGGATTGAAGATTGAGTATTGAGGATTGAGGATTGAGGATTGAGGATTGAGTATGAGGGCTGACGGTTGAGGGTAGGGGTTTGAGGACTGAGGACTGAGGATTGAGGATTGAGAACTGAGGACTGAGGATTGAGGATTGAAGATTGAGGATTCGGGATTGAGGATTGACGATTGAGTATTGAGCATTGACGATTGAGAATTGAGGATTGTGGTTTGAGTATTGAGGATTGAGGATTGAGGATTGAAGATTGAATATTGATTATTGAAGATTGAGGATCGAGGATTGAGGGTTGTGGATTGAGGACGAGGACTGAGGGTTGAGTATTGATGTTTGAGGTCTGAGGATTGAGGATTGAGGATTGAGAATTGAGGACTGAAGATTGAGGATTGTAGATTGAGGATTGGGTGTTGAGGATTGAAGAATGTGGATTGAGGATTGATTATTGAGGATTGAGGATTGAAGATTGAGTATTGAGGATTGAAGATTGAAGACTGAGGATTGAGGATTGAGGATTGAGGGTTGAGGGCTGAAGATTGAGGATTGGGTATTGCGGATTGAACATAGAGGATTGATGGTTGAGGATTGGGTGTTGAGGATAGGTGATTGAGGATTGAGGATTGAGGATTGAGCATTGACGATTGAGAATTGAGGATTGTGGTTTGAGTATTGAGGATTGAGGATTGAGGATTGAAGGTTGAATATTGATTATTGAATATTGAGGATCGAGGATTGAGGGTTGTGGATTGAGGACGAGGACTGAGGGTTGAGTATTGATGTTTGAGGTCTGAGGATTGAGGATTGAGGATTGAGAATTGAGGACTGAAGATTGAGGATTGTAAATTGAGGATTGGGTGTTGAGGATTGAAGAATGTGGATTGAGGATTGATTATTGAGGATTGAGGATTGAAGATTGAGTATTGAGGATTGAAGATTGAAGACTGAGGATTGAGGATTGAGGATTGAGGGTTGAGGGCTGAAGATTGAGGATTGGGTATTGCGGATTGAACATAGAGGATTGATGGTTGGGGATTGGGTGTTGAGGATAGGTGATTGAGGATTGAGGATTGAGTATTGAGGATTGAGGATTGAGCATTGAAGATTCAGTATTGAGGATTGAAGATTGAGGATTGAGGATTGAGGATTGAGGATTGAAGATTGAGTATTGAGGATTGAAGCCTGAGGATTGAGGACTGAGTATTGAGGATTGAGGATTGAGGATTGAGGATTGAGGATTGAAGACTGAAGATTGGGTATTGAGGATTGAACATTGAGGAATGAGGATTGAAGATTGACTATTGAGGATTGAATGTTGACGATTGAGGATTGAGAATTGAGGATTGAGGATTGAGGAATGAGCATTGAAGATTGAGTATTGAGCATTGACCGTTGAGGATTGTGGATTGAGGACTGAGGATTGAGGATTGAATATTGAGGATTGGGGTCTGAGTGTTCAGGATTGAGGATAGGGTATTGCGGATTGAACATTGAGGATTGGAGATTGAGGATAGAAGATTCAGTATTGAGGATTGAAGATTGAGGATTGAGGATTGAGGATTGAAGATTGAGTATTGAGGATTGAAGATTGAGGATTGAGGACTGAGAATTGAGGATTGAGGATTGAGGATTGGGGATTGAGGATTGAAGACTGAGGATTGGGTATTGAGGATTGAACATTGAGTGTTGAGAGCTGAGGATTGAGGATTGAGGATTGAGGATTGAAGATTGAATATTAATGACTGAAGATTGAGGATTGAGGATTGAGGGTTGCGGATTGAGGACGAGGACTGAGGGTTGAGTATTGGTGTTTGAAGTCTGAGGATTGAGGATTGTGGATTGAGAATTGAGGATTGTGGATTGAGGATTGAAGATTGAGGATTCGGTATTGAGGATTGAAGAATGAGAATTGAGGAGTGAGGACTGAGGACTGAGGATTGCATTTTGAGTATTGAGGATTGAAGATTGAGGATCGAGGATTGAGGATTGAGGATTGAGGATTGAGGATTGATGATTGAAGATTGAGTATTGAGGATTGAAGATTGAGGATTGAGGATTGAGGATTGAGGATTGAGGATTGAAGATTGAGGATTGAAGATTGAATATTGATTATTGAAGATTGAGGATCGAGGATTGAGGGTTGTGGATTGAGGACGAGGACTGAGGGTTGAGTATTGATGTTTGAGGTCTGAGGATTGAGGATTGATTATTGAGGATTGAGGATTGAAGATTGAGTATTGAGGATTGAAGATTGAAGACTGAGGATTGAGGATTGAGGATTGAGGGTTGAGGGTTGAAGATTGAGGATTGGGTATTGCGGATTGAACATAGAGGATTGATGGTTGAGGATTGGGTGTTGAGGATAGGTGATTGAGGATTGAGGATTGAGGATTGAGGATTGAGGATTGAGCATTGAAGATTCAGTATTGAGGATTGAAGATTGAGGATTGAGGATTGAGGATTGAGGATTGAAGATTGAGTATTGAGGATTGAAGGCTGAGGATTGAGGACTGAGTACTGAGGATTGAGGATTGAGGATTGAGGATTGAGGATTGAAGACTGAAGATTGGGTATTGAGGATTGAACATTGAGGAATGAGGATTGAAGATTGAGTATTGAGGATTGAATGTTGACGATTGAGGATTGAGAATTGAGGATTGAGGATTGAGGAATGAGCATTGAAGATTGAGTATTGAGCATTGACCGTTGAGGATTGTGGATTGAGGACTGAGGATTGAGGATTGCATATTGAGGATTGGGGACTGAGTGTTCAGGGTTGAGGATTGGGTATTGCGGATTGAACATTGAGTATTGGAGATTGAGGATAGAAGATTCAGTATTGAGGATTGAAGATTGAGGATTGAGGATTGAGGATTGAAGATTGAGTATTGAGGATTGAAGATTGAGGATTGAGGACTGAGAATTGAGGATTGAGGATTGAGGATTGGGGATTGAGGATTGAAGACTGAGGATTGGGTATTGAGGATTGAACATTGAGTGTTGAGAGTTGAGGATTGAGGATTGAGGATTGAGGATTGAAGATTGAATATTAATGATTGAAGATTGAGGATTGAGGATTGAGGGTTGCGGATTGAGGACGAGGACTGAGGGTTGAGTATTGGTGTTTGAAGTCTGAGGATTGAGGATTGTGGATTGAGAATTGAGGATTGTGGATTGAGGATTGAAGATTGAGGATTCGGTATTGAGGATTGAAGAATGAGAATTGAGGAGTGAGGACTGAGGACTGAGGATTGCAGTTTGAGTATTGAGGATTGAAGATTGAGGATTGAGGATTGAGGACTGAGGATTGAGGATTGAGGATTGATGATTGAAGATTGAGTATTGAGGATTGAGGATTGAGGATTGAAGATTGAGGCCTGGGCATTGAGGATTGAAGAATGAGGATTGAGGATTGAGGATTGAAGATTGAGGATTGCTGATTGAGTATCGAGGATTGAAGATTGAGGGTTGAGGATTGAGGATTGAGGATTGAGCATTGAGGATTGAGGATCGAGGATTGAGGATTGTAGATTGAGTATTGAGGAATGAAGATTGAGGATTGAGGATTGAGGATTGAGGATTGAGGATTGAAGATTGATGATTGGGTATTGAGGATTGACGATTGAGGATTGAGGATTGAAGATTGAGTATTGAGGATTGAAGATTGAAGACTGAGGATTGAGGATTGAGGATTGAGGGTTGAGGGTTGAAGATTGAGGATTGGGTATTGCGGATTGAACATAGAGGATTGAAGGTTGAGGATTGGGTGTTGAGGATAGGTGATTGAGGATTGAGGACTGAGGATTGAGGATTGAGGATTGAGCATTGAAGATTCAGTATTGAGGATTGAAGATTGAGGATTGAGGATTGAGGATTGAGGATTGAAGATTGAGTATTGAGGATTGAAGCCTGAGGATTGAGGACTGAGTATTGAGGATTGAGGATTGAGGATTGAGGATTGAGGATTGAAGACTGAAGATTGGGTATTGAGGATTGAACATTGAGGATTGAGGATTGAGGATTGAGGTTTGAGGATTGAAGATTGAGTATTGAGGATTGAGGATTGAGGATTGAGGATTGAGTATGAGGGCTGAGGGTTGAGGGTAGGGGTTTGAGGACTGAGGACTGAGGATTGAGGATTGAGAACTGAGGACTGAGGATTGAGGATTGAAGATTGAGGATTCGGGATTGAGGATTGACGATTGAGTATTGAGCATTGACGATTGAGAATTGAGGATTGTGGTTTGAGTATTGAGGATTGAGGATTGAGGATTGAAGATTGAATATTGATTATTGAAGATTGAGGATCGAGGATTGAGGGTTGTGGATTGAGGACGAGGACTGAGGGTTGAGTATTGATGTTTGAGGTCTGAGGATTGAGGATTGAGGATTGAGAATTGAGGACTGAAGATTGAGGATCGTAGATTGAGGATTGGGTGTTGAGGATTGAAGAATGTGGATTGAGGATTGATTATTGAGGATTGAGGATTGAAGATTGAGTATTGAGGATTGAAGATTGAAGACTGAGGATTGAGGATTGAGGATTGAGGGTTGAGGGCTGAAGATTGAGGATTGGGTATTGCGGATTGAACATAGAGGATTGATGGTTGAGGATTGGGTGTTGAGGATAGGTGATTGAGGATTGAGGATTGAGGATTGAGGATTGAGGATTGAGCATTGAAGATTCAGTATTGAGGATTGAAGATTGAGGATTGAGGATTGAGGATTGAGGATTGAAGATTGAGTATTGAGGATTGAAGCCTGAGGATTGAGGACTGAGTATTGAGGATTGAGGATTGAGGATTGAGGATTGAGGATTGAAGACTGAAGATTGGGTATTGAGGGTTGAAGATTGAGGATTGAGGATTGAGGATTTAGGATTGAGGATGAGGGCTGTGGGTTGAGGATTGAGGTTTGAGGACTGAGGACTGAGGATTGAGGATTGAGGATTGAGCATTGAGGATTGAGGATTGAGGATTGAGGATTGTAGATTGAGTATTGAGGAATGATGATTGAGGATTGAGGATTGAGGATTGAGGATTGAGGATTGAAGATTGAGGATTGGGTATTGAGGATTGACGATTGAGGATTGAGTATTGAGGACTGAGAATTGAGGATTGAGGGTTGAAGATTGAGGATTGAGGATTGAAGATTGAGTATTGATGATTGAAGATTGAGGATTGAGGATTGAGTGTGGATGATTGAGGACGAGGGCTGACGATTGAAGATTGAGGTTTGAGGATTGAGGATTGTGGACTGAGGACTGAGGATTGAGGATTGAGGATTTAGTATTGAGGATTGAAGATTGAGTATTGAGGATTGAAAATTGAGGATTGAGGATTGAAGATTGAAGATTGAGGTTTGGGGACTGAGTGTTGAGGGTTGAGTGATGAGAATTGATGATTGTGGATAGAGATTTGAAGATTTCAGGTTGAGTATTGAGTATTGAAACCTGTGAATTGAGGATATTCTATTGAGGATTGAGGATTGACAACTGATTGTTGAGGACTGAGGTCTGAAGACTGAGGATTCAGGTTTGAGGATTCAGGATTGAGGTTTGAGGACTGAGGATTGAGGATTGAGGATTGAGGATTGAGGATTGAAGATTGAGTATTCAGGATTGGAGATTGGCGATTGAGGATTGAAGACCGAGGATTGAGGATTGAGGATTGAAGATTGAGTATTGAGGATTGAAGATTGAGGATTGAGGATTGAGGATTGAGGATTGAGGATTGAAGATTGAGGATTGGGGAGTGAGTGTTGAGGGTTTAGTGATGAGAATTGATGATTGTGGATAGAGATTTGAAGATTTCAGGTTGAGTATTGAGTATTGAAACCTGTGAATTGAGGATACTCTATTGAGGATTGAGGATTGACAACTGATTGTTGAGGACTGAGGTCTGAAGACTGAGGATTCAGGTTTGAGGATTCAGGATTGAGGTTTGAGGACTGAGGATTGAGGATTGAGGATTGAGGATTGAGGATTGAGGATTGAGGATTGAGGATTGAAGATTGAGGTTTGGGTATTGAGGATTGATCATTGAGGATTGTGGATTGAGTATTGAGGACTGAGGATTGAGGATTGAAGATTGAATATTGATGATTGAAGATTGAGGATAGAGGATTGAGGGTTGTGGATTGAGGACGAGGACTGAGGGTTCAGTATTGATGTTTGAGGTCTGAGGATTGAGGATTGAGTATTGAGAATTGAGGACTGAGGATTGAGGATTGAAGATAGAGGATTGGGTGTTGAGGATTGAAGAGTGTGGATTGAGGATTCAGGATTGAGGATTGAGGATTGAAGATTGAGTATTGAGGATTGAAGATTGAGGATTGAGGATTGAGGATTGAGGATTGAGGGTTGAGGATTGAAGATTGAGGATTGGGTATTGCGGATTGAACATTGAGGATTGAAGATTGAGGATTGGGTGTTGAGGATTGAAGAATGAGGATTGAGGATTGAGGATTGAGGATTGAGGATTGAAGATTCAGTATTGAGGATTGAAGATTGAGGATTAAGGATTGAGGATTGAGGATTGAAGATTGAGTATAGAGGATTGAAGATTGAGGATTGAGGACGGAGTATTGAGGATTGAGGATTGAGTATTGAGGATTGAGGATGGAAGACTGAGGATTGGGTATTGAGGATTGAACGTTGAGGGTTGAGGGTTGAGGATTGAGGATTGAGGATTGAAGATTGAAGATTGAATATTAATGATTGAAGATTGAGGATCGAGGATTGAGGGTTGTGGATTGAGGACGAGGACTGAGGGTTCAGTATTGGTGTTTGAAGTCTGAGGATTCAGGATTGAGGATTGAGAATTGAGGACTGAGGATTGAGGATTGAAGATTGAGGATTCGGTATTGAGGATTGAAGAATGAGGATTGAGGAGTGAGGACTGAGGATTGAGGATTGCAGATTGAGTATTGAGGATTGAATATTGAGGATTGAGGATTGAGGATTGAGGATTGAGGATTGAGGATTGAGGATTGAGGATTGAAGATTGAGTATTGAGGATTGAAGATTGAGGATTGAGGATTGAGGATTGAGGATTGAGGATTGAAGATTGAGGATTCGGGATTGAGGATTGACGATTGAGTATTGAGCATTGACGATTGAGAATTGAGGATTGTGGTTTGAGTATTGAGGACTGAGGATTGAGGATTGAAGATTGAATATTGATTATTGAATATTGAGGATCGAGGATTGAGGGTTGTGGATTGAGGACGAGGACTGAGGGTTGAGTATTGATGTTTGAGGTCTGAGGATTGAGGATTGAGGATTGAGAATTGAGGACTGAAGATTGAGGATTGTAGATTGAGGATTGGGTGTTGAGGATTGAAGAATGTGGATTGAGGATTGATTATTGAGGATTGAGGATTGAAGATTGAGTATTGAGGATTGAAGATTGAAGACTGAGGATTGAGGATTGAGGATTGAGGGTTGAGGGCTGAAGATTGAGGATTGGGTATTGCGGAGTGAACATAGAGGATTGATGGTTGAGGATTGGGTGTTGAGGATAGGTGATTGAGGATTGAGGATTGAGTATTGAGGATTGAGGATTGAGCATTGAAGATTCAGTATTGAGGATTGAAGATTGAGGATTGAGGATTGAGGATTGAGGATTGAAGATTGAGTATTGAGGATTGAAGCCTGAGGATTGAGGACTGAGTATTGAGGATTGAGGATTGAGGATTGAGGATTGAGGATTGAAGACTGAAGATTGGGTATTGAGGATTGAACATTGAGGAATGAGGATTGAAGATTGAGTATTGAGGATTGAATGTTGACGATTGAGGATTGAGAATTGAGGATTGAGGATTGAGGAATGAGCATTGAAGATTGAGTATTGAGCATTGACCGTTGAGGATTGTGGATTGAGGACTGAGGATTGAGGATTGAATATTGAGGATTGGGGACTGAGTGTTCAGGATTGAGGATAGGGTATTGCGGATTGAACATTGAGGATTGGAGATTGAGGATAGAAGATTCAGTATTGAGGATTGAAGATTGAGGATTGAGGATTGAGGATTGAAGATTGAGTATTGAGGATTGAAGATTGAGGATTGAGGACTGAGAATTGAGGATTGAGGATTGAGGATTGGGGATTGAGGATTGAAGACTGAGGATTGGGTATTGAGGATTGAACATTGAGTGTTGAGAGTTGAGGATTGAGGATTGAGGATTGAGGATTGAAGATTGAATATTAATGACTGAAGATTGAGGATTGAGGATTGAGGGTTGCGGATTGAGGACGAGGACTGAGGGTTGAGTATTGGTGTTTGAAGTCTGAGGATTGAGGATTGTGGATTGAGAATTGAGGATTGTGGATTGAGGATTGAAGATTGAGGATTCGGTATTGAGGATTGAAGAATGAGAATTGAGGAGTGAGGACTGAGGACTGAGGATTGCATTTTGAGTATTGAGGATTGAAGATTGAGGATCGAGGATTGAGGATTGAGGATTGAGGATTGAGGATTGATGATTGAAGATTGAGTATTGAGGATTGAAGATTGAGGATTGAGGATTGAGGATTGAGGATTGAGGATTGAAGATTGAGGATTGAAGATTGAATATTGATTATTGAAGATTGAGGATCGAGGATTGAGGGTTGTGGATTGAGGACGAGGACTGAGGGTTGAGTATTGATGTTTGAGGTCTGAGGATTGAGGATTGATTATTGAGGATTGAGGATTGAAGATTGAGTATTGAGGATTGAAGATTGAAGACTGAGGATTGAGGATTGAGGATTGAGGGTTGAGGGTTGAAGATTGAGGATTGGGTATTGCGGATTGAACATAGAGGATTGATGGTTGAGGATTGGGTGTTGAGGATAGGTGATTGAGGATTGAGGATTGAGGATTGAGGATTGAGGATTGAGCATTGAAGATTCAGTATTGAGGATTGGAGATTGAGGATAGAAGATTCAGTATTGAGGATTCAAGATTGAGGATTGAGGATTGAGGATTGAAGATTGAGTATTGAGGATTGAAGATTGAGGATTGAGGACTGAGAATTGAGGATTGAGGATTGAGGATTGGGGATTGAGGATTGAAGACTGAGGATTGGGTATTGAGGATTGAACATTGAGTGTTGAGAGTTGAGGATTGAGGATTGAGGATTGAGGATTGAAGATTGAATATTAATGATTGAAGATTGAGGATTGAGGATTGAGGGTTGCGGATTGAGGACGAGGACTGAGGGTTGAGTATTGGTGTTTGAAGTCTGAGGATTGAAGATTGAGAATTGAGGATTGAGGATTGAGGATTGAAGATTGAGTATTGAGGATTGAAGCCTGAGGATTGAGGACTGAGTATTGAGGATTGAGGATTGAGGATTGAGGATTGAGGATTGAAGACTGAAGATTGGGTATTGAGGATTGAACATTGAGGATTGAGGATTGAGGATTGAGGTTTGAGGATTGAAGATTGAGTATTGAGGATTGAGGATTGAGGATTGAGGATTGAGTATGAGGGCTGAGGGTTGAGGGTAGGGGTTTGAGGACTGAGGACTGAGGATTGAGGATTGAGAACTGAGGACTGAGGATTGAGGATTGAAGATTGAGGATTCGGGATTGAGGATTGACGATTGAGTATTGAGCATTGACGATTGAGAATTGAGGATTGTGGTTTGAGTATTGAGGATTGAGGATTGAGGATTGAAGATTGAATATTGATTATTGAAGATTGAGGATCGAGGATTGAGGGTTGTGGATTGAGGACGAGGACTGAGGGTTGAGTATTGATGTTTGAGGTCTGAGGATTGAGGATTGAGGATTGAGAATTGAGGACTGAAGATTGAGGATTGTAGATTGAGGATTGGGTGTTGAGGATTGAAGAATGTGGATTGAGGATTGATTATTGAGGATTGAGGATTGAAGATTGAGTATTGAGGATTGAAGATTGAAGACTGAGGATTGAGGATTGAGGATTGAGGGTTGAGGGCTGAAGATTGAGGATTGGGTATTGCGGATTGAACATAGAGGATTGATGGATGAGGATTGGGTGTTGAGGATAGGTGATTGAGGATTGAGGATTGAGGATTGAGGATTGAGGATTGAGCATTGAAGATTCAGTATTGAGGATTGAAGATTGAGGATTGAGGATTGAGGATTGAGGATTGAAGATTGAGTATTGAGGATTGAAGCCTGAGGATTGAGGACTGAGTATTGAGGATTGAGGATTGAGGATTGAGGATTGAGGATTGAAGACTGAAGATTGGGTATTGAGGGTTGAAGATTGAGGATTGAGGATTGAGGATTTAGGATTGAGGATGAGGGCTGTGGGTTGAGGATTGAGGTTTGAGGACTGAGGACTGAGGATTGAGGATTGAGAATTGAGGATTGTGGATTGAGGATTGAAGATTGAGGATTCGGTATTGAGGATTGAAGGTTGAGAATTGAGGAGTGAGGACTGAGGACTGAGGATTGCAGTTTGAGTATTGAGGATTGAAGATTGAGGATTGAGGATTGAGGATTGAGGATTGAGGATCGAGGATTGATGATTGAAGATTGAGTATTGAGGATTGAAGATTGAGGATTGAGGATTGAGGATTGAAGATTGAATATTAATGATTGAAGATTGAGGATTGAGGATTGAGGGTTGCGGATTGAGGACGAGGATTGAAGATTGAGGATTGAGGATTGAAGATTCAGTATTGATGATTGAAGATTGAGGATTGAGGATTGAGTGTGGATGATTGAGGACGAGGGCTGACGATTGAAGATTGAGGTTTGAGGATTGAGGATTGTGGACTGAGGACTGAGGATTGAGGATTGAGGATTTAGTATTGAGGATTGAAGATTGAGTATTGAGGATTGAAAATTGAGGATTGAGGATTGAGGATTGAAGATTGAAGATTGAGGTTTGGGGACTGAGTGTTGAGGGTTGAGTGATGAGAATTGATGATTGTGGATAGAGATTTGAAGATTTCAGGTTGAGTATTGAGTACTGAAACCTGTGAATTGAGGATATTCTATTGAGGATTGAGGATTGACAACTGATTGTTGAGGACTGAGGTCTGAAGACTGAGGATTCAGGTTTGAGGATTCAGGATTGAGGTTTGAGGACTGAGGATTGAGGATTGAGGATCGAGGATTGAGGATTGAAGATTGAGTATTCAGGATTGGAGATTGGCGATTGAGGATTGAAGACCGAGGATTGAGGATTGAGGATTGAAGATTGAGTATTGAGGATTGAAGATTGAGGATTGAGGATTGAGGATTGAGGATTGAGGATTGAAGATTGAGGATTGGGGAGTGAGTGTTGAGGGTTTAGTGATGAGAATTGATGATTGTGGATAGAGATTTGAAGATTTCAGGTTGAGTATTGAGTATTGAAACCTGTGAATTGAGGATACTCTATTGAGGATTGAGGATTGACAACTGATTGTTGAGGCCTGAGGTCTGAAGATTGAGGATTCGGGATTGAGGATACAGGTTTGAGGTTCGAGGACTGAGGATTGAGGGTTGAGGATTGAGGTTTGAGGATTGAGGATTGAGGATTGAGGATTGAAGATTGAGTATTGGGTATTGCGGATTGAACATTGAGGATTGACGATTGAGGATTGAGGATTGAGGACTGAGGATTGAGGATTGATGATTGAGGATTGAGGATTGAGAATTGAGGATTGAGGATTGAGGATTGAAGATTGAGGCCTTGGCATTGAGGATTGAAGAATGAGGATTGAGGATTGAGGATTGAAGATTGAGGATTGCTGATTGAGTATCGAGGATTGAAGGTTGAGTGTTGAGGATTGAGGATTGAGGATTGAGCATTGAGGATTGAGGATTGAGGATTGAGGTTTGTAGATTGAGTATTGAGGAATGAAGTTTGAGGATTGATGATTGAGGATTGAGGATTGAGGATTGAAGATTGAGGATTGGGTATTGAGGATTGACGATTGAGGATTGAGTATTGAGGACTGAGAATTGAGGATTGAGGATTGAAGATTGAGGATTGAGGATTGAAGATTGAGTATTGAGGATTGAAGATTGAGGATTGAGGATTGAGGATTGAGGATTGAGGATCGAAGATTGAGGATTGGGGAGTGAGTGTTGAGGGTTTAGTGATGAGAATTGATGATTGTGGATAGAGATTTGAAGATTTCAGGTTGAGTATTGAGTATTGAAACCTGTGAATTGAGGATACTCTATTGAGGATTGAGGATTGACAACTGATTGTTGAGGACTGAGGTCTGAAGACTGAGGATTCAGGTTTGAGGATTCAGGATTGAGGTTTGAGGACTGAGGATTGAGGATTGAGGATTGAGGATTGAGGATTGAGGATTGAGGATTGAGGATTGAAGATTGAGGTTTGGGTATTGAGGATTGATCATTGAGGATTGTGGATTGAGTATTGAGGACTGAGGATTGAGGATTGAAGATTGAATATTGATGATTGAAGATTGAGGATAGAGGATTGAGGGTTGTGGATTGAGGACGAGGACTGAGGGTTCAGTATTGATGTCTGAGGTCTGAGGATTGAGGATTGAGTATTGAGAATTGAGGACTGAGGATTGAGGATTGAAGATAGAGGATTGGGTGTTGAGGATTGAAGAGTGTGGATTGAGGATTGAGGATTGAGGATTGAGGATTGAAGATTGAGTATTGAGGATTGAAGATTGAGGATTGAGGATTGAGGATTGAGGATTGAGGGTTGAGGATTGAAGATTGAGGATTGGGTATTGCGGATTGAACATTGAGGATTGAAGATTGAGGATTGGGTGTTGAGGATTGAAGAATGAGGATTGAGGATTGAGGATTGAGGATTGAGGATTGAAGATTGAGTATTGAGGATTGAGGATGGAAGACTGAGGATTGGGTATTGAGGATTGAACGTTGAGGGTTGAGGGTTGAGGATTGAGGATTGAGGATTGAAGATTGAAGATTGAATATTAATGATTGAAGATTGAGGATCGAGGATTGAGGGTTGTGGATTGAGGACGAGGACTGAGGGTTCAGTATTGGTGTTTGAAGTCTGAGGATTCAGGATTGAGGATTGAGAATTGAGGACAGAGGATTGAGGATTGAAGATTGAGGATTCGGTATTGAGGATTGAAGAATGAGGATTGAGGAGTGAGGACTGAGGATTGAGGATTGCAGATTGAGTATTGAGGATTGAATATTGAGGATTGAGGATTGAGGATTGAGGATTGAGGATTGAGGATTGAGGATTGAGGATTGAGAATTGAGGATTGAAGATTGAGTATTGAGGATTGAAGATTGAAGACTGAGGATTGAGGATTGAGGATTGAGGGTTGAGGGTTGAAGATTGAGGATTGGGTATTGCGGATTGAACATAGAGGATTGATGGTTGAGGATTGGGTGTTGAGGATAGGTGATTGAGGATTGAGGATTGAGGATTGAGGATTGAGGATTGAGCATTGAAGATTCAGTATTGAGGATTGAAGATTGAGGATTGAGGATTGAGGATTGAGGATTGATGATTGAGTATTGAGGATTGAAGGCTGAGGATTGAGGACTGAGTACTGAGGATTGAGGATTGAGGATTGAGGATTGAGGATTGAAGACTGAAGATTGGGTATTGAGGATTGAACATTGAGGAATGAGGATTGAAGATTGAGTATTGAGGATTGAATGTTGACGATTGAGGATTGAGAATTGAGGATTGAGGATTGAGGAATGAGCATTGAAGATTGAGTATTGAGCATTGACCGTTGAGGATTGTGGATTGAGGACTGAGGATTGAGGATTGCATATTGAGGATTGGGGACTGAGTGTTCAGGGTTGAGGATTGGATATTGCGGATTGAACATTGAGTATTGGAGATTGAGGATAGAAGATTCAGTATTGAGGATTGAAGATTGAGGATTGAGGATTGAGGATTGAAGATTGAGTATTGAGGATTGAAGATTGAGGATTGAGGACTGAGAATTGAGGATTGAGGATTGAGGATTGGGGATTGAGGATTGAAGACTGAGGATTGGGTATTGAGGATTGAACATTGAGTGTTGAGAGTTGACGATTGAGGATTGAGGATTGAGGATTGAAGATTGAATATTAATGACTGAAGATTGAGGATTGAGGATTGAGGGTTGCGGATTGAGGACGAGGACTGAGGGTTGAGTATTGGTGTTTGAAGTCTGAGGATTGAGGATTGTGGATTGAGAATTGAGGATTGTGGATTGAGGATTGAAGATTGAGGATTCGGTATTGAGGATTGAAGAATGAGAATTGAGGAGTGAGGACTGAGGACTGAGGATTGCATTTTGAGTATTGAGGATTGAAGATTGAGGATCGAGGATTGAGGATTGAGGATTGAGGATTGAGGATTGATGATTGAAGATTGAGTATTGAGGATTGAAGATTGAGGATTGAGGATTGAGGATTGAGGATTGAGGATTGAAGATTGAGGATTGAAGATTGAATATTGATTATTGAAGATTGAGGATCGAGGATTGAGGGTTGTGGATTGAGGACGAGGACTGAGGGTTGAGTATTGATGTTTGAGGTCTGAGGATTGAGGATTGATTATTGAGGATTGAGGATTGAAGATTGAGTATTGAGGATTGAAGATTGAAGACTGAGGATTGAGGATTGAGGATTGAGGGTTGAGGGTTGAAGATTGAGGATTGGGTATTGCGGATTGAACATAGAGGATTGATGGTTGAGGATTGGGTGTTGAGGATAGGTGATTGAGGATTGAGGATTGAGGATTGAGGATTGAGGATTGAGCATTGAAGATTCAGTATTGAGGATTGAAGATTGAGGATTGAGGATTGAGGATTGAGGATTGAAGATTGAGTATTGAGGATTGAAGGCTGAGGATTGAGGACTGAGTACTGAGGATTGAGGATTGAGGATTGAGGATTGAGGATTGAAGACTGAAGATTGGGTATTGAGGATTGAACATTGAGGAATGAGGATTGAAGATTGAGTATTGAGGATTGAATGTTGACGATTGAGGATTGAGAATTGAGGATTGAGGATTGAGGAATGAGCATTGAAGATTGAGTATTGAGCATTGACCGTTGAGGATTGTGGATTGAGGACTGAGGATTGAGGATTGCATATTGAGGATTGGGGACTGAGTGTTCAGGGTTGAGGATTGGGTATTGCGGATTGAACATTGAGTATTGGAGATTGAGGATAGAAGATTCAGTATTGAGGATTCAAGATTGAGGATTGAGGATTGAGGATTGAAGATTGAGTATTGAGGATTGAAGATTGAGGATTGAGGACTGAGAATTGAGGATTGAGGATTGAGGATTGGGGATTGAGGATTGAAGACTGAGGATTGGGTATTGAGGATTGAACATTGAGTGTTGAGAGTTGAGGATTGAGGATTGAGGATTGAGGATTGAAGATTGAATATTAATGATTGAAGATTGAGGATTGAGGATTGAGGGTTGCGGATTGAGGACGAGGACTGAGGGTTGAGTATTGGTGTTTGAAGTCTGAGGATTGAAGATTGAGAATTGAGGATTGAGGATTGAGGATTGAAGATTGAGTATTGAGGATTGAAGCCTGAGGATTGAGGACTGAGTATTGAGGATTGAGGATTGAGGATTGAGGATTGAGGATTGAAGACTGAAGATTGGGTATTGAGGATTGAACATTGAGGATTGAGGATTGAGGATTGAGGTTTGAGGATTGAAGATTGAGTATTGAGGATTGAGGATTGAGGATTGAGGATTGAGTATGAGGGCTGAGAGTTGAGGGTAGGGGTTTGAGGACTGAGGACTGAGGATTGAGGATTGAGAACTGAGGACTGAGGATTGAGGATTGAAGATTGAGGATTCGGGATTGAGGATTGACGATTGAGTATTGAGCATTGACGATTGAGAATTGAGGATTGTGGTTTGAGTATTGAGGATTGAGGATTGAGGATTGAAGATTGAATATTGATTATTGAAGATTGAGGATCGAGGATTGAGGGTTGTGGATTGAGGACGAGGACTGAGGGTTGAGTATTGATGTTTGAGGTCTGAGGATTGAGGATTGAGGATTGAGAATTGAGGACTGAAGATTGAGGATTGTAGATTGAGGATTGGGTGTTGAGGATTGAAGAATGTGGATTGAGGATTGATTATTGAGGATTGAGGATTGAAGATTGAGTATTGAGGATTGAAGATTGAAGACTGAGGATTGAGGATTGAGGATTGAGGGTTGAGGGCTGAAGATTGAGGATTGGGTATTGCGGATTGAACATAGAGGATTGATGGATGAGGATTGGGTGTTGAGGATAGGTGATTGAGGATTGAGGATTGAGGATTGAGGATTGAGGATTGAGCATTGAAGATTCAGTATTGAGGATTGAAGATTGAGGATTGAGGATTGAGGATTGAGGATTGAAGATTGAGTATTGAGGATTGAAGCCTGAGGATTGAGGACTGAGTATTGAGGATTGAGGATTGAGGATTGAGGATTGAGGATTGAAGACTGAAGATTGGGTATTGAGGGTTGAAGATTGAGGATTGAGGATTGAGGATTTAGGATTGAGGATGAGGGCTGTGGGTTGAGGATTGAGGTTTGAGGACTGAGGACTGAGGATTGAGGATTGAGAATTGAGGATTGTGGATTGAGGATTGAAGATTGAGGATTCGGTATTGAGGATTGAAGGTTGAGAATTGAGGAGTGAGGACTGAGGACTGAGGATTGCAGTTTGAGTATTGAGGATTGAAGATTGAGGATTGAGGATTGAGGATTCAGGATTGAGGATCGAGGATTGATGATTGAAGATTGAGTATTGAGGATTGAAGATTGAGGATTGAGGATTGAGGATTGAAGATTGAATATTAATGATTGAAGATTGAGGATTGAGGATTGAGGGTTGCGGATTGAGGACGAGGATTGAAGATTGAGGATTGAGGATTGAAGATTCAGTATTGATGATTGAAGATTGAGGATTGAGGATTGAGTGTGGATGATTGAGGACGAGGGCTGACGATTGAAGATTGAGGTTTGAGGATTGAGGATTGTGGACTGAGGACTGAGGATTGAGGATTGAGGATTTAGTATTGAGGATTGAAGATTGAGTATTGAGGATTGAAAATTGAGGATTGAGGATTGAGGATTGAAGATTGAAGATTGAGGTTTGGGGACTGAGTGTTGAGGGTTGAGTGATGAGAATTGATGATTGTGGATAGAGATTTGAAGATTTCAGGTTGAGTATTGAGTACTGAAACCTGTGAATTGAGGATATTCTATTGAGGATTGAGGATTGACAACTGATTGTTGAGGACTGAGGTCTGAAGACTGAGGATTCAGGTTTGAGGATTCAGGATTGAGGTTTGAGGACTGAGGATTGAGGATTGAGGATCGAGGATTGAGGATTGAAGATTGAGTATTCAGGATTGGAGATTGGCGATTGAGGATTGAAGACCGAGGATTGAGGATTGAGGATTGAAGATTGAGTATTGAGGATTGAAGATTGAGGATTGAGGATTGAGGATTGAGGATTGAGGATTGAAGATTGAGGATTGGGGAGTGAGTGTTGAGGGTTTAGTGATGAGAATTGATGATTGTGGATAGAGATTTGAAGATTTCAGGTTGAGTATTGAGTATTGAAACCTGTGAATTGAGGATACTCTATTGAGGATTGAGGATTGACAACTGATTGTTGAGGACTGAGGTCTGAAGATTGAGGATTCGGGATTGAGGATACAGGTTTGAGGTTCGAGGACTGAGGATTGAGGGTTGAGGATTGAGGTTTGAGGATTGAGGATTGAGGATTGAGGATTGAAGATTGAGTATTGGGTATTGCGGATTGAACATTGAGGATTGACGATTGAGGATTGAGGATTGAGGACTGAGGATTGAGGATTGATGATTGAGGATTGAGGATTGAGAATTGAGGATTGAGGATTGAGGATTGAAGATTGAGGCCTTGGCATTGAGGATTGAAGAATGAGGATTGAGGATTGAGGATTGAAGATTGAGGATTGCTGATTGAGTATCGAGGATTGAAGGTTGAGTGTTGAGGATTGAGGATTGAGGATTGAGCATTGAGGATTGAGGATTGAGGATTGAGGTTTGTAGATTGAGTATTGAGGAATGAAGTTTGAGGATTGAGGATTGAGGATTGAGGATTGAGGATTGAAGATTGAGGATTGGGTATTGAGGATTGACGATTGAGGATTGAGTATTGAGGACTGAGAATTGAGGATTGAGGATTGAAGATTGAGGATTGAGGATTGAAGATTGAGTATTGAGGATTGAAGATTGAGGATTGAGGATTGAGGATTGAGGATTGAGGATCGAAGATTGAGGATTGGGGAGTGAGTGTTGAGGGTTTAGTGATGAGAATTGATGATTGTGGATAGAGATTTGAAGATTTCAGGTTGAGTATTGAGTATTGAAACCTGTGAATTGAGGATACTCTATTGAGGATTGAGGATTGACAACTGATTGTTGAGGACTGAGGTCTGAAGACTGAGGATTCAGGTTTGAGGATTCAGGATTGAGGTTTGAGGACTGAGGATTGAGGATTGAGGATTGAGGATTGAGGATTGAGGATTGAGGATTGAGGATTGAAGATTGAGGTTTGGGTATTGAGGATTGATCATTGAGGATTGTGGATTGAGTATTGAGGACTGAGGATTGAGGATTGAAGATTGAATATTGATGATTGAAGATTGAGGATAGAGGATTGAGGGTTGTGGATTGAGGACGAGGACTGAGGGTTCAGTATTGATGTTTGAGGTCTGAGGATTGAGGATTGAGTATTGAGAATTGAGGACTGAGGATTGAGGATTGAAGATAGAGGATTGGGTGTTGAGGATTGAAGAGTGTGGATTGAGGATTGAGGATTGAGGATTGAGGATTGAAGATTGAGTATTGAGGATTGAAGATTGAGGATTGAGGATTGAGGATTGAGGATTGAGGGTTGAGGATTGAAGATTGAGGATTGGGTATTGCGGATTGAACATTGAGGATTGAAGATTGAGGATTGGGTGTTGAGGATTGAAGAATGAGGATTGAGGATTGAGGATTGAGGATTGAGGATTGAAGATTGAGTATTGAGGATTGAGGATGGAAGACTGAGGATTGGGTATTGAGGATTGAACGTTGAGGGTTGAGGGTTGAGGATTGAGGATTGAGGATTGAAGATTGAAGATTGAATATTAATGATTGAAGATTGAGGATCGAGGATTGAGGGTTGTGGATTGAGGACGAGGACTGAGGGTTCAGTATTGGTGTTTGAAGTCTGAGGATTCAGGATTGAGGATTGAGAATTGAGGACTGAGGATTGAGGATTGAAGATTGAGGATTCGGTATTGAGGATTGAAGAATGAGGATTGAGGAGTGAGGACTGAGGATTGAGGATTGCAGATTGAGTATTGAGGATTGAATATTGAGGATTGAGGATTGAGGATTGAGGATTGAGGATTGAGGATTGAGGATTGAGGATTGAAGATTGAGTATTGAGGATTGAAGATTGAGGATTGAGGATTGAGGATTGAGGATTGAGGATTGAAGATTGAGGATTCGGGATTGAGGATTGACGATTGAGTATTGAGCATTGACGATTGAGAATTGAGGATTGTGGTTTGAGTATTGAGGATTGAGGATTGAGGATTGAAGATTGAATATTGATTATTGAATATTGAGGATCGAGGATTGAGGGTTGTGGATTGAGGACGAGGACTGAGGGTTGAGTATTGATGTTTGAGGTCTGAGGATTGAGGATTGAGGATTGAGAATTGAGGATTGAAGATTGAGTATTGAGGATTGAAGATTGAAGACTGAGGATTGAGGATTGAGGATTGAGGGTTGAGGGTTGAAGATTGAGGATTGGGTATTGCGGATTGAACATAGAGGATTGATGGTTGAGGATTGGGTGTTGAGGATAGGTGATTGAGGATTGAGGATTGAGGATTGAGGATTGAGGATTGAGCATTGAAGATTCAGTATTGAGGATTGAAGATTGAGGATTGAGGATTGAGGATTGAGGATTGATGATTGAGTATTGAGGATTGAAGGCTGAGGATTGAGGACTGAGTACTGAGGATTGAGGATTGAGGATTGAGGATTGAGGATTGAAGACTGAAGATTGGGTATTGAGGATTGAACATTGAGGAATGAGGATTGAAGATTGAGTATTGAGGATTGAATGTTGACGATTGAGGATTGAGAATTGAGGATTGAGGATTGAGGAATGAGCATTGAAGATTGAGTATTGAGCATTGACCGTTGAGGATTGTGGATTGAGGACTGAGGATTGAGGATTGCATATTGAGGATTGGGGACTGAGTGTTCAGGGTTGAGGATTGGATATTGCGGATTGAACATTGAGTATTGGAGATTGAGGATAGAAGATTCAGTATTGAGGATTGAAGATTGAGGATTGAGGATTGAGGATTGAAGATTGAGTATTGAGGATTGAAGATTGAGGATTGAGGACTGAGAATTGAGGATTGAGGATTGAGGATTGGGGATTGAGGATTGAAGACTGAGGATTGGGTATTGAGGATTGAACATTGAGTGTTGAGAGTTGAGGATTGAGGATTGAGGGTTGAAGATTGAGGATTGGGTATTGCGGATTGAACATAGAGGATTGATGGTTGAGGATTGGGTGTTGAGGATAGGTGATTGAGGATTGAGGATTGAGGATTGAGGATTGAGGATTGATCATTGAAGATTCAGTATTGAGGATTGAAGATTGAGGATTGAGGATTGAGGATTGAGGATTGAAGATTGAGTATTGAGGATTGAAGGCTGAGGATTGGGGACTGAGTACTGAGGATTGAGGATTGAGGATTGAGGATTGAGGATTGAAGACTGAAGATTGGGTATTGAGGATTGAACATTGAGGAATGAGGATTGAAGATTGAGTATTGAGGATTGAATGTTGACGATTGAGGATTGAGAATTGAGGATTGAGGATTGAGGAATGAGCATTGAAGATTGAGTATTGAGCATTGACCGTTGAGGATTGTGGATTGAGGACTGAGGATTGAGGATTGCATATTGAGGATTGGGGACTGAGTGTTCAGGGTTGAGGATTGGATATTGCGGATTGAACATTGAGTATTGGAGATTGAGGATAGAAGATTCAGTATTGAGGATTGAAGATTGAGGATTGAGGATTGAGGTTTGAAGATTGAGTATTGAGGATTGAAGATTGAGGATTGAGGACTGAGAATTGAGGATTGAGGATTGAGGATTGGGGATTGAGGATTGAAGACTGAGGATTGGGTATTGAGGATTGAACATTGAGTGTTGAGAGTTGAGGATTGAGGATTGAGGATTGAGGATTGAGGATTGAAGATTGAATATTAATGATTGAAGATTGAGGATTGAGGATTGAGGGTTGCGGATTGAGGACGAGGACTGAGGGTTGAGTATTGGTGTTTGAAGTCTGAGGATTGAGGATTGTGGATTGAGAATTGAGGATTGTGGATTGAGGATTGAAGATTGAGGATTCGGTATTGAGGATTGAAGAATGAGAATTGAGGAGTGAGGACTGAGGACTGAGGATTGCAGTTTGAGTATTGAGGATTGAAGATTGAGGATTGAGGATTGAGGATTGAGGATTGAGTATTGAGGATTGATGATTGAAGATTGAGTATTGAGGATTGAGGATTGAGGATTGAAGATTGAGGCCTGGGCATTGAGGATTGAAGAATGAGGATTGAGGATTGAGGATTGAAGATTGAGGATTGCTGATTGAGTATCGAGGATTGAAGATTGAGGGTTGAGGATTGAGGATTGAGGATTGAGCATTGAGGATTGAGGATCGAGGATTGAGGATTGTAGATTGAGTATTGAGGAATGAAGATTGAGGATTGAGGATTGAGGATTGAGGATTGAGGATTGAAGATTGATGATTGGGTATTGAGGATTGACGATTGAGGATTGAGGATTGAAGATTGAGTATTGAGGATTGAAGATTGAAGACTGAGGATTGAGGATTGAGGATTGAGGGTTGAGGGTTGAAGATTGAGGATTGGGTATTGCGGATTGAACATAGAGGATTGAAGGTTGAGGATTGGGTGTTGAGGATAGGTGATTGAGGATTGAGGATTGAGGATTGAGGATTGAGGATTGAGCATTGAAGATTCAGTATTGAGGATTGAAGATTGAGGATTGAGGATTGAGGATTGAGGATTGAAGATTGAGTATTGAGGATTGAAGCCTGAGGATTGAGGACTGAGTATTGAGGATTGAGGATTGAGGATTGAGGATTGAGGATTGAAGACTGAAGATTGGGTATTGAGGATTGAACATTGAGGATTGAGGATTGAGGATTGAGGTTTGAGGATTGAAGATTGAGTATTGAGGATTGAGGGTTGAGGATTGAGGATTGAGTATGAGGGCTGAGGGTTGAGGGTAGGGGTTTGAGGACTGAGGACTGAGGATTGAGGATTGAGAACTGAGGACTGAGGATTGAGGATTGAAGATTGAGGATTGAGGATTGAGGATGAGGGCTGAGGGTGGAGGATTGAGGTTTGTGGACTGAGGAATGAGGATTGAGGATTGAGAGTTGAGGATTGAGGATTGAGGATTGAAGACTGAGGATTGGGTGTTGAGGATTGAAGAATGAGGATTGAGAAATGAGGATTGAGGATTGAGGATTTAGGATTCAAGATTGAGTATTGAGGATTGAAGCCTGGCGATTGAGGATTGAGGATTGAGGATTGACGATTGAGGATGGAGGATTGAAGATTGAGTATTGAGGATTGAAGATTGAGGATCGAGGATTGAGGATTGAGGATTGAGTATTGAAGATTGAGGATTGGGGACTGAGTGTTGAGTGTTGAATGATGAGAATTGATGTTTGTGAATCAAGATTTGAAAATTGCAGATTGATTATTGAGTATTGAAAACTGTGAATTGATGATATTCTATTGAGGATTGATAATTGACAACTGATTGTTGAGGACTGAGGTCTGAAGATTGAGGATTCGGGATTGAGGATACAGGTTTGAGGTTCGAGGACTGAGGATTGAGGGTTGAGGATTGAGGTTTGAGGATTGAGGATTGAGGATTGAGGATTGAAGATTGAGTATTGGGTATTGCGGATTGAACATTGAGGATTGACGATTGAGGATTCAGGATTGAGGACTGAGGATTGAGGATTGATGATTGAGGATTGAGGATTGAGAATTGAGGATTGAGGATTGAGGATTGAAGATTGAGGCCTTATCATTGAGGATTGAAGAATGAGGATTGAGGATTGAGGATTGAAGATTGAGGATTGCTGATTGAGTATCGAGGATTGAAGATTGAGTGTTGAGGATTGAGGATTGAGGATTGAGCATTGAGGATTGAGGATTGAGGATTGAGGATTGTAGATTGAGTATTGAGGAATGAAGATTGAGGATTGAGGATTGAGGATTGAGGATTGAGGATTGAAGATTGAGGATTGGGTATTGAGGATTGACGATTGAGGATTGAGTATTGAGGACTGAGAATTGAGGATTGAGGATTGAAGATTGAGGATTGAGGATTGAAGATTGAGTATTGATGATTGAAGATTGAGGATTGAGGATTGAGTGTGGATGATTGAGGACGAGGGCTGACGATTGAAGATTGAGGTTTGAGGATTGAGGATTGTGGACTGAGGACTGAGGATTGAGGATTGAGGATTTAGTATTGAGGATTGAAGATTGAGTATTGAGGATTGAAAATTGAGGATTGAGGATTGAGGATTGAAGATTGAAGATTGAGGTTTGGGGACTGAGTGTTGAGGGTTGAGTGATGAGAATTGATGATTGTGGATAGAGATTTGAAGATTTCAGGTTGAGTATTGAGTATTGAAACCTGTGAATTGAGGATACTCTATTGAGGATTGAGGATTGACAACTGATTGTTGAGGACTGAGGTCTGAAGACTGAGGATTCAGGTTTGAGGATTCAGGATTGAGGTTTGAGGACTGAGGATTGAGGATTGAGGATTGAGGATTGAGGATTGAGGATTGAGGATTGAGGATTGAAGATTGAGGTTTGGGTATTGAGGATTGATCATTGAGGATTGTGGATTGAGTATTGAGGACTGAGGATTGAGGATTGAAGATTGAATATTGATGATTGAAGATTGACGATAGAGGATTGAGGGTTGTGGATTGAGGACGAGGACTGAGGGTTCAGTATTGATGTTTGAGGTCTGAGGATTGAGGATTGAGGATTGAGAATTGAGGACTGAGGATTGAGGATTGAAGATAGAGGATTGGGTGTTGAGGATTGAAGAATGTGGATTGAGGATTGAGGATTGAGGATTGAGGATTGAAGATTGAGTATTGAGGATTGAAGATTGAGGATTGAGGATTGAGGATTGAGGATTGAGGGTTGAGGATTGAAGATTGAGGATTGGGTATTGCTGATTGAACATTGAGGATTGAAGATTGAGGATTGGGTGTTGAGGATTGAAGAATGAGGATTGAGGATTGAGGATTGAGGATTGAGGATTGAAGATTCAGTATTGAGGATTGAAGATTGAGGATTAAGGATTGAGGATTGAGGATTGAAGATTGAGTATAGAGGATTGAAGATTGAGGATTGAGGACGGAGTATTGAGGATTGAGGATTGAGTATTGAGGATTGAGGATGGAAGACTGAGGATTGGGTATTGAGGATTGAACGTTGAGGGTTGAGGGTTGAGGATTGAGGATTGAGGATTGAAGATTGAAGATTGAATATTAATGATTGAAGATTGAGGATCGAGGATTGAAGGTTGTGGATTGAGGACGAGGACTGAGGGTTCAGTATTGGTGTTTGAAGTCTGAGGATTCAGGATTGAGGATTGAGAATTGAGGACTGAGGATTGAGGATTGAAGATTGAGGATTCGGTATTGAGGATTGAAGAATGAGGATTGAGGAGTGAGGACTGAGGATTGAGGATTGCAGATTGAGTATTGAGGATTGTATATTGAGGATTGAGGATTGAGGATTGAGGATTGAGGATTGAGGATTGAGGATTGAGGATTGAAGATTGAGTATTGAGGATTGGAGATTGAGGATTGAGGATTGAGGATTGAGGATTGAGGATTGAAGATTGAGGATTCGGGATTGAGGATTGACGATTGAGTATTGAGCATTGACGATTGAGAATTGAGGATTGCGGTTTGAGTATTGAGGATTGAGGATTGAGGATTGAAGATTGAATATTGATTATTGAAGATTGAGGATCGAGGATTGAGGGTTGTGGATTGAGGACGAGGACTGAGGGTTGAGTATTGATGTTTGAGGTCTGAGGATTGAGGATTGAGGATTGAGAATTGAGGACTGAAGATTGAGGATTGTAGATTGAGGATTGGGTGTTGAGGATTGAAGAATGTGGATTGAGGATTGATTATTGAGGATTGAGGATTGAAGATTGAGTATTGAGGATTGAAGATTGAAGACTGAGGATTGAGGATTGAGGATTGAGGGTTGAGGGCTGAAGATTGAGGATTGGGTATTGCGGATTGAACATAGAGGATTGATGGTTGAGGATTGGGTGTTGAGGATAGGTGATTGAGGATTGAGGATTGAGGATTGAGGATTGAGGATTGAGCATTGAAGATTCAGTATTGAGGATTGAAGATTGAGGATTGAGGATTGAGGATTGAGGATTGAAGATTGAGTATTGAGGATTGAAGCCTGAGGATTGAGGACTGAGTATTGAGGATTGAGGATTGAGGATTGAGGATTGAGGATTGAAGACTGAAGATTGGGTATTGAGGATTGAACATTGAGGAATGAGGATTGAAGATTGAGTATTGAGGATTGAATGTTGACGATTGAGGATTGAGAATTGAGGGTTGAGGATTGAGGAATGAGCATTGAAGATTGAGTATTGAGCATTGACCGTTGAGGATTGTGGATTGAGGACTGAGGATTGAGGATTGAATATTGAGGATTGGGGACTGCGTGTTCAGGGTTGAGGGTTGGGTATTGCGGATTGAACATTGAGGATTGGAGATTGCGGATAGAAGATTCAGTATTGAGGATTGAAGATTGAGGATTGAGGATTGAGGATTGAAGATTGAGTATTGAGGATTGAAGATTGAGGATTGAGGACTGAGAATTGAGGATTGAGGATTGAGGATTGGGGATTGAGGATTGAAGACTGAGGATTGGGTATTGAGGATTGAACATTGAGTGTTGAGAGTTGAGGATTGAGGATTGAGGATTGAGGATTGAAGATTGATTATTAATGATTGAAGATTGAGGATTGAGGATTGAGGGTTGCGGATTGAGGACGAGGACTGAGGGTTGAGTATTGGTGTTTGAAGTCTGAGGATTGAGGATTGTGTATTGAGAATTGAGGATTGTGGATTGAGGATTGAAGATTGAGGATTCGGTATTGAGGATTGAAGAATGAGAATTGAGGAGTGAGGACTGAGGACTGAGGATTGCAGTTTGAGTATTGAGGATTGAAGATTGAGGATTGAGGATTGAGGATTGAGGATTGAGGATTGAGGATTGATGATTGAAGATTGAGTAATGAGGATTGAAGATTGAGGATTGAGGATTGAGGATTGAGGATTGAGGATTGAAGATTGAGGATTGGGGATTGAGGACTGAGGATTGACGATTGAGTATTGAGCATTGAGGATTGAGAATTGAGGATTGAGGATTGAAGATTGAGTATAGAGGATTGAAGATTGAGGATTGGGGATTGTGGATTGAAGATTGAGGACTGAGTGTTGAGGGTTGCGTGATGAGGATTGATGTTTGTGGATTGAGATTTGAAGATTGAAGGATGGGGATTGAGTATTGAAAACTGTGAATTCAGGATATTCTATTGAGGATTGAGGATTGACAATTGATTGTTGAGGACTTATGGGTGAAGATTGAGGATTCAGGTTTGAGGATTCAGGATTGACGTTTGAGGACTGAGGATTGAGGATTGAGGATTGATGGCTGAGGGTTGTGCGTTGAATATTGAGGATTGAGGATTGAGGATTGAGGATTGAGGATTGAGGATTGAGGATTGAAGATTGAGGTTTGGGTATTGAGGATTGATCATTGAGGATTGTGGATTGAGTATTGAGGACTGAGGATTGAGGATTGAAAATTGAATATTGATGACTGAAGATTGAGGATAGAGGATTGAGGGTTGTGGATTGACGACGAGGACTGAGGGTTCAGTATTGATGTTTGAGGTCTGAGGATTGAGGATTGAGTATTGAGGACTGAGGATGGAGGATTGAAGATAGAGGATTGGGTGTTGAGGATTGAAGAATGTGGATTGAGTATTGAGGATTGAGGATTGAGGATTGAAGATTGAGTATTGAGGATTGAAGATCGAGGATTGAGGATTGAGGATTGAGGATTGAGGGTTGAGGATTGAAGATTGAGGATTGGGTATTGCGGATTGAACATTGACGATTGAAGGTTGAGGATTGGGTGTTGAGGATTGAAGAATGAGGATTGAGGAATGAGGATTGAGGATTGAGGACTGAGGATTGAGGATTGAAGATTGAGTATTGAGGATTGAATATTGAGGATTGAGGATTGAGGATTGAGAATTGAGGATTGTGGATTGAGGATTGAAGATTGAGGATTCGGTATTGAGGATTGAAGAATGAGAATTGAGGAGTGAGGACAGAGGACTGAGGATTGCAGTTTGAGTATTGAGGATTGAAGATTGAGGATTGAGGATTGAGGATTGAGGATTGAGGATTGAGGATTGATGATTGAAGATTGAGTATTGAGGATTGAAGGTTGAGGATTCAGGATTGAGGTTTGAGGATTGAGGATTGAAGATTGAGGATTGAAGATTGAATATTGATTATTGAAGATTGAGGATCGAGGATTGAGGGTTGTGGATTGAGGACGAGGACTGAGGGTTGAGTATTGATGTTTGAGGTCTGAGGATTGAGGATTGAGGATTTAGAATTGAGGACTGAAGATTGAGGATTGTAGATTGAGGATTGGGTGTTGAGGATTGAAGAATGAGGATTGAGGATTGAGGATTGAGGATTGAGGATTGAAGATTCAGTATTGAGGATTGAAGATTGAGGATTAAGGATTGAGGATTGAGGATTGAAGATTGAGTATAGAGGATTGAAGATTGAGGATTGAGGACGGAGTATTGAGGATTGAGGATTGAGGATTGAGGATTGATGATTGAAGATTGAGTATTGAGGATTGAAGATTGAGGATTGAGGATTGAGGATTGAGGATTGAGGATTGAAGATTGAGGATTGAAGATTGAATATTGATTATTGAAGATTGAGGATCGAGGATTGAGGGTTGTGGATTGAGGACGAGGACTGAGGGTTGAGTATTGATGTTTGAGGTCTGAGGATTGAGGATTGAGGATTTAGAATTGAGGACTGAAGATTGAGGATTGTAGATTGAGGATTGGGTGTTGAGGATTGAAGAATGTGGATTGAGGATTGATTATTGAGGATTGAGGATTGAAGATTGAGTATTGAGGATTGAAGATTGAATACTGAGGATTGAGGATTGAGGATTGAGGGTTGAGGGTTGAAGATTGAGGATTGGGTATTGCGGATTGAACATAGAGGATTGATGGTTGAGGATTGGGTGTTGAGGATAGGTGATTGAGGATTGAGGATTGAGGATTGAGGATTGAGGATTGAGCATTGAAGATTCAGTATTGAGGATTGAAGATTGAGGATTGAGGATTGAGGATTGAGGATTGAAGATTGAGTATTGAGGATTGAAGCCTGAGGATTGAGGACTGAGTATTGAGGATTGAGGATTGAGGATTGAGGATTGAGGATTGAAGACTGAAGATTGGGTATTGAGGATTGAACATTGAGGAATGAGGATTGAAGATTGAGTATTGAGGATTGAATGTTGACGATTGAGGATTGAGAATTGAGGATTGAGGATTGAGGAATGAGCATTGAAGATTGAGTATTGAGCATTGACCGTTGAGGATTGTGGATTGAGGACTGAGGATTGAGGATTGAATATTGAGGATTGGGGACTGCGTGTTCAGGGTTGAGGGTTGGGTATTGCGGATTGAACATTGAGGATTGGAGATTGAGGATAGAAGATTCAGTATTGAGGATTGAAGATTGAGGATTGAGGATTGAGGATTGAAGATTGAGTATTGAGGATTGAAGATTGAGGATTGAGGACTGAGAATTGAGGATTGAGGATTGAGGATTGGGGATTGAGGATTGAAGACTGAGGATTGGGTATTGAGGATTGAACATTGAGTGTTGAGAGTTGAGGATTGAGGATTGAGGATTGAGGATTGAAGATTGAATATTAATGATTGAAGATTGAGGATTGAGGATTGAGGGTTGCGGATTGAGGACGAGGACTGAGGGTTGAGTATTGGTGTTTGAAGTCTGAGGATTGAGGATTGTGGATTGAGAATTGAGGATTGTGGATTGAGGATTGAAGATTGAGTTTTGAGGATTGAAGATTGAGGATTGAGGATTGAGGATTGAGGATTGAGGATTGAAGATTGAGGATTGGGGATTGAGGACTGAGGATTGACGATTGAGTATTGAGCATTGAGGATTGAGAATTGAGGATTGAGGATTGAAGATTGAGTATAGAGGATTGAAGATTGAGGATTGAGGATTGTGGATTGAGGATTGAGGACTGAGTGTTGAGGGTTGCGTGATGAGGATTGATGTTTGTGGATTGAGATTTGAAGATTGATGAATGGGGATTGAGTATTGAAAACTGTGAATTCAGGATATTCTATTGAGGATTGAGGATTGACAATTGATTGTTGAGGACTTATGGGTGAAGATTGAGGATTCAGGTTTGAGGATTCAGGATTGACGTTTGAGGACTGAGGATTGAGGATTGAGGATTGATGGCTGAGGGTTGTGCGTTGAATATTGAGGATTGAGGATAGAGGATTGAGGATTGAGGATTGACGGTTGAGGGCTGAAGATTGAGGATTGGGTATTGCGGATTGAACATAGAAGATTGATGGTTGAGGATTGGGTGTTGAGGATAGGTGATTGAGGATTGAGGATTGAGGATTGAGGATTGAGGATTGAGCATTGAAGATTCAGTATTGAGGATTGAAGATTGAGGATTGAGGATTGAGGATTGAGGATTGAAGATTGAGTATTGAGGATTGAAGCCTGAGGATTGAGGACTGAGTATTGAGGATTGAGGATTGAGGATTGAGGATTGAGGATTGAAGACTGAAGATTGGGTATTGAGGATTGAGAAATGAGGATTGAGGATTGAGGAATGAGCATTGAAGATTGAGTATTGAGCATTGACCGTTGAGGATTGTGGATTGAGGACTGAGGATTGAGGATTGAATATTGAGGATTGGGGACTGAGTGTTCAGGGTTGAGAATTGGGTATTGCGGATTGAACATTGAGGATTGGAGATTGAGGATAGAAGATTCAGTATTGAGGATTGAAGATTGAGGATTGAGGATTGAGGATTGAAGATTGAGTATTGAGGATTGAAGATTGAGGATTGAGGACTGAGAATTGAGGATTGAGGATTGAGGATTGGGGATCGAGGATTGAAGACTGAGGATTGGGTATTGAGGATTGAACATTGAGTGTTGAGAGTTGAGGATTGAGGATTGAGGATTGAGGATTGAATATTGAATATTAATGATTGAAGATTGAGGATTGAGGATTGAGGGTTGCGGATTGAGGATGAGGACTGAGGGTTGAGTATTGGTGTTTGAAGTCTGAGGATTGAGGATTGTGGATTGAGAATTGAGGATTGTGGATTGAGGATTGAAGATTGAGGATTCGGTATTGAGGATTGAAGAATGAGAATTGAGGAGTGAGGACTGAGGACTGAGGATTGCAGTTTGAGTATTGAGGATTGAAGATTGTGGATTGAGGATTGAGGATTGAGGATTGAGGATTGAGGATTGATGATTGAAGATTGAGTATTGAGGATTGAAGATTGAGGACTGAGGATTGAGGATTGAGGATTGAGGATTGAAGATTGAGGATTGGGGATTGAGGACTGAGGATTGACGATTGAGTATTGAGCATTGAGGATTGAGAATTGAGGATTGAGGATTGAAGATTGAGTATAGAGGATTGAAGATTGAGGATTGAGGATTGTGGATTGAAGATTGAGGACTGAGTGTTGAGGGTTGCGTGATGAGGATTGATGTTTGTGGATTGAGATTTGAAGATTGAAGAATGGGGATTGAGTATTGAAAACTGTGAATTCAGGATATTCTATTGAGGATTGAGGATTGACAATTGATTGTTGAGGACTTATGGGTGAAGATTGAGGATTCAGGTTTGAGGATTCAGGATTGACGTTTGAGGACTGAGGATTGAGGATTGAGGATTGATGGCTGAGGGTTGTGCGTTGAATATTGAGGATTGAGGATTGAGGATTGAGGATTGAGGATTGAGGATTGAGGATTGAGGATTGAAGATTGAGGTTTGGGTATTGAGGATTGATCATTGAGGATTGTGGATTGAGTATTGAGGACTGAGGATTGAGGATTGAAAATTGAATATTGATGACTGAAGATTGAGGATAGAGGATTGAGGGTTGTGGATTGACGACGAGGACTGAGGGTTCAGTATTGATGTTTGAGGTCTGCGGATTGAGGATTGAGTATTGAGGACTGAGGATGGAGGATTGAAGATAGAGGATTGGGTGTTGAGGATTGAAGAATGTGGATTGAGGATTGAGGATTGAGGATTGAGGGTTGAAGATTGAGTATTGAGGATTGAAGATCGAGGATTGAGGATTGAGGATTGAGGATTGAGGGTTGAGGATTGAAGATTGAGGATTGGGTATTGCGGATTGAACATTGAGGATTGAAGGTTGAGGATTGGGTGTTGAGGATTGAAGAATGAGGATTGAGGAATGAGGATTGAGGATTGAGGACTGAGGATTGAGGATTGAAGATTGAGTATTGAGGATTGAATATTGAGGATTGAGGATTGAGGATTGAGAATTGAGGATTGTGGATTGAGGATTGAAGATTGAGGATTCGGTATTGAGGATTGAAGAATGAGAATTGAGGAGTGAGGACTGAGGACTGAGGATTGCAGTTTGAGTATTGAGGATTGAAGATTGAGGATTGAGGATTGAGGATTGAGGATTGAGGATTGAGGATTGATGATTGAAGATTGAGTATTGAGGATTGAAGGTTGAGGATTCAGGATTGAGGTTTGAGGATTGAGGATTGAAGATTGAGGATTGAAGATTGAATATTGATTATTGAAGATTGAGGATCGAGGATTGAGGGTTGTGGATTGAGGACGAGGACTGAGGGTTGAGTATTGATGTTTGAGGTCTGAGGATTGAGGATTGAGGATTTAGAATTGAGGACTGAAGATTGAGGATTGTAGATTGAGGATTGGGTGTTGAGGATTGAAGAATGAGGATTGAGGATTGAGGATTGAGGATTGAGGATTGAAGATTCAGTATTGAGGATTGAAGATTGAGGATTAAGGATTGAGGATTGAGGATTGAAGATTGAGTATAGAGGATTGAAGATTGAGGATTGAGGACGGAGTATTGAGGATTGAGGATTGAGGATTGAGGATTGATGATTGAAGATTGAGTGTTGAGGATTGAAGATTGAGGATTGAGGATTGAGGATTGAGGATTGAGGATTGAAGATTGAGGATTGAAGATTGAATATTGATTATTGAAGATTGAGGATCGAGGATTGAGGGTTGTGGATTGAGGACGAGGACTGAGGGTTGAGTATTGATGTTTGAGGTCTGAGGATTGAGGATTGAGGATTTAGAATTGAGGACTGAAGATTGAGGATTGTAGATTGAGGATTGGGTGTTGAGGATTGAAGAATGTGGATTGAGGATTGATTATTGAGGATTGAGGATTGAAGATTGAGTATTGAGGATTGAAGATTGAATACTGAGGATTGAGGATTGAGGATTGAGGGTTGAGGGTTGAAGATTGAGGATTGGGTATTGCGGATTGAACATAGAGGATTGATGGTTGAGGATTGGGTGTTGAGGATAGGTGATTGAGGATTGAGGATTGAGGATTGAGGATTGAGGATTGAGCATTGAAGATTCAGTATTGAGGATTGAAGATTGAGGATTGAGGATTGAGGATTGAGGATTGAAAATTGAGTATTGAGGATTGAAGCCTGAGGATTGAGGACTGAGTATTGAGGATTGAGGATTGAGGTTTGAGGATTGAGGATTGAAGACTGAAGATTGGGTATTGAGGATTGAACATTGAGGAATGAGGATTGAAGATTGAGTATTGAGGATTGAATGTTGACGATTGAGGATTGAGAATTGAGGATTGAGGATTGAGGAATGAGCATTGAAGATTGAGTATTGAGCATTGACCGTTGAGGATTGTGGATTGAGGACTGAGGATTGAGGATTGAATATTGAGGATTGGGGACTGCGTGTTCAGGGTTGAGGGTTGGGTATTGCGGATTGAACATTGAGGATTGGAGATTGAGGATAGAAGATTCAGTATTGAGGATTGAAGATTGAGGATTGAGGATTGAGGATTGAAGATTGAGTATTGAGGATTGAAGATTGAGGATTGAGGACTGAGAATTGAGGATTGAGGATTGAGGATTGGGGATTGAGGATTGAAGACTGAGGATTGGGTATTGAGGATTGAACATTGAGTGTTGAGAGTTGAGGATTGAGGATTGAGGATTGAGGATTGAAGATTGAATATTAATGATTGAAGATTGAGGATTGAGGATTGAGGGTTGCGGATTGAGGACGAGGACTGAGGGTTGAGTATTGGTGTTTGAAGTCTGAGGATTGAGGATTGTGGATTGAGAATTGAGGATTGTGGATTGAGGATTGAAGATTGAGTTTTGAGGATTGAAGATTGAGGATTGAGGATTGAGGATTGAGGATTGAGGATTGAAGATTGAGGATTGGGGATTGAGGACTGAGGATTGACGATTGAGTATTGAGCATTGAGGATTGAGAATTGAGGATTGAGGATTGAAGATTGAGTATAGAGGATTGAAGATTGAGGATTGAGGATTGTGGATTGAGTATTGAGGACTGAGTGTTGAGGGTTGCGTGATGAGGATTGATGTTTGTGGATTGAGATTTGAAGATTGAAGAATGGGGATTGAGTATTGAAAACTGTGAATTCAGGATATTCTATTGAGGATTGAGGATTGACAATTGATTGTTGAGGACTTATGGGTGAAGATTGAGGATTCAGGTTTGAGGATTCAGGATTGACGTTTGAGGACTGAGGATTGAGGATTGAGGATTGATGGCTGAGGGTTGTGCGTTGAATATTGAGGATTGAGGATAGAGGATTGAGGATTGAGGATTGAGGGTTGAGGGCTGAAGATTGAGGATTGGGTATTGCGGATTGAACATAGAAGATTGATGGTTGAGGATTGGGTGTTGAGGATAGGTGATTGAGGATTGAGGATTGAGGATTGAGGATTGAGGATTGAGCATTGAAGATTCAGTATTGAGGATTGAAGATTGAGGATTGAGGATTGAGGATTGAGGATTGAAGATTGAGTATTGAGGATTGAAGCCTGAGGATTGAGGACTGAGTATTGAGGATTGAGGATTGAGGATTGAGGATTGAGGATTGAAGACTGAAGATTGGGTATTGAGGATTGAGAAATGAGGATTGAGGATTGAGGAATGAGCATTGAAGATTGAGTATTGAGCATTGACCGTTGAGGATTGTGGATTGAGGACTGAGGATTGAGGATTGAATATTGAGGATTGGGGACTGAGTGTTCAGGGTTGAGAATTGGGTATTGCGGATTGAACATTGAGGATTGGAGATTGAGGATAGAAGATTCAGTATTGAGGATTGAAGATTGAGGATTGAGGATTGAGGATTGAAGATTGAGTATTGAGGATTGAAGATTGAGGATTGAGGACTGAGAATTGAGGATTGAGGACGGAGTATTGAGGATTGAGGATTGAGGATTGAGGATTGATGATTGAAGATTGAGTATTGAGGATTGAAGATTGAGGATTGAGGATTGAGGATTGAGGATTGAGGATTGAAGATTGAGGATTGAAGATTGAATATTGATTATTGAAGATTGAGGATCGAGGATTGAGGGTTGTGGATTGAGGACGAGGACTGACGGTTGAGTATTGATGTTTGAGGTCTGAGGATTGAGGATTGAGGATTTAGAATTGAGGACTGAAGATTGAGGATTGTAGATTGAGGATTGGGTGTTGAGGATTGAAGAATGTGGATTGAGGATTGATTATTGAGGATTGAGGATTGAAGATTGAGTATTGAGGATTGAAGATTGAATACTGAGGATTGAGGATTGAGGATTGAGGGTTGAGGGTTGAAGATTGAGGATTGGGTATTGCGGATTGAACATAGAGGATTGATGGTTGAGGATTGGGTGTTGAGGATAGGTGATTGAGGATTGAGGATTGAGGATTGAGGATTGAGGATTGAGCATTGAAGATTCAGTATTGAGGATTGAAGATTGAGGATTGAGGATTGAGGATTGAGGATTGAAGATTGAGTATTGAGGATTGAAGCCTGAGGATTGAGGACTGAGTATTGAGGATTGAGGATTGAGGATTGAGGATTGAGGATTGAAGACTGAAGATTGGGTATTGAGGATTGAACATTGAGGAATGAGGATTGAAGATTGAGTATTGAGGATTGAATGTTGACGATTGAGGATTGAGAATTGAGGATTGAGGATTGAGGAATGAGCATTGAAGATTGAGTATTGAGCATTGACCGTTGAGGATTGTGGATTGAGGACTGAGGATTGAGGATTGAATATTGAGGATTGGGGACTGCGTGTTCAGGGTTGAGGGTTGGGTATTGCGGATTGAACATTGAGGATTGGAGATTGAGGATAGAAGATTCAGTATTGAGGATTGAAGATTGAGGATTGAGGATTGAGGATTGAAGATTGAGTATTGAGGATTGAAGATTGAGGATTGAGGACTGAGAATTGAGGATTGAGGATTGAGGATTGGGGATTGAGGATTGAAGACTGAGGATTGGGTATTGAGGATTGAACATTGAGTGTTGAGAGTTGAGGATTGAGGATTGAGGATTGAGGATTGAAGATTGAATATTAATGATTGAAGATTGAGGATTGAGGATTGAGGGTTGCGGATTGAGGACGAGGACTGAGGGTTGAGTATTGGTGTTTGAAGTCTGAGGATTGAGGATTGTGGATTGAGAATTGAGGATTGTGGATTGAGGATTGAAGATTGAGTTTTGAGGATTGAAGATTGAGGATTGAGGATTGAGGATTGAGGATTGAGGATTGAAGATTGAGGATTGGGGATTGAGGACTGAGGATTGACGATTGAGTATTGAGCATTGAGGATTGAGAATTGAGGATTGAGGATTGAAGATTGAGTATAGAGGATTGAAGATTGAGGATTGAGGATTGTGGATTGAGGATTGAGGACTGAGTGTTGAGGGTTGCGTGATGAGGATTGATGTTTGTGGATTGAGATTTGAAGATTGAAGAATGGGGATTGAGTATTGAAAACTGTGAATTCAGGATATTCTATTGAGGATTGAGGATTGACAATTGATTGTTGAGGACTTATGGGTGAAGATTGAGGATTCAGGTTTGAGGATTCAGGATTGACGTTTGAGGACTGAGGATTGAGGATTGAGGATTGATGGCTGAGGGTTGTGCGTTGAATATTGAGGATTGAGGATAGAGGATTGAGGATTGAGGATTGAGGGTTGAGGGCTGAAGATTGAGGATTGGGTATTGCGGATTGAACATAGAAGATTGATGGTTGAGGATTGGGTGTTGAGGATAGGTGATTGAGGATTGAGGATTGAGGATTGAGGATTGAGGATTGAGCATTGAAGATTCAGTATTGAGGATTGAAGATTGAGGATTGAGGATTGAGGATTGAGGATTGAAGATTGAGTATTGAGGATTGAAGCCTGAGGATTGAGGACTGAGTATTGAGGATTGAGGATTGAGGATTGAGGATTGAGGATTGAAGACTGAAGATTGGGTATTGAGGATTGAGAAATGAGGATTGAGGATTGAGGAATGAGCATTGAAGATTGAGTATTGAGCATTGACCGTTGAGGATTGTGGATTGAGGACTGAGGATTGAGGATTGAATATTGAGGATTGGGGACTGAGTGTTCAGGGTTGAGAATTGGGTATTGCGGATTGAACATTGAGGATTGGAGATTGAGGATAGAAGATTCAGTATTGAGGATTGAAGATTGAGGATTGCGGATTGAGGATTGAAGATTGAGTATTGAGGATTGAAGATTGAGGATTGAGGACTGAGAATTGAGGATTGAGGATTGAGGATTGGGGATCGAGGATTGAAGACTGAGGATTGGGTATTGAGGATTGAACATTGAGTGTTGAGAGTTGAGGATTGAGGATTGAGGATTGAGGATTGAATATTGAATATTAATGATTGAAGATTGAGGATTGAGGATTGAGGGTTGCGGATTGAGGACGAGGACTGAGGGTTGAGTATTGGTGTTTGAAGTCTGAGGATTGAGGATTGTGGATTGAGAATTGAGGATTGTGGATTGAGGATTGAAGATTGAGGATTCGGTATTGAGGATTGAAGAATGAGAATTGAGGAGTGAGGACTGAGGACTGAGGATTGCAGTTTGAGTATTGAGGATTGAAGATTGTGGATTGAGGATTGAGGATTGAGGATTGAGGATTGAGGATTGATGATTGAAGATTGAGTATTGAGGATTGAAGATTGAGGATTGAGGATTGAGGATTGAGGATTGAGGATTGAAGATTGAGGATTGGGGATTGAGGACTGAGGATTGACGATTGAGTATTGAGCATTGAGGATTGAGAATTGAGGATTGAGGATTGAAGATTGAGTATAGAGGATTGAAGATTGAGGATTGAGGATTGTGGATTGAAGATTGAGGACTGAGTGTTGAGGGTTGCGTGATGAGGATTGATGTTTGTGGATTGAGATTTGAAGATTGAAGAATGGGGATTGAGTATTGAAAACTGTGAATTCAGGATATTCTATTGAGGATTGAGGATTGACAATTGATTGTTGAGGACTTATGGGTGAAGATTGAGGATTCAGGTTTGAGGATTCAGGATTGACGTTTGAGGACTGAGGATTGAGGATTGAGGATTGATGGCTGAGGGTTGTGCGTTGAATATTGAGGATTGAGGATTGAGGATTGAGGATTGCGGATTGAGGATTGAAGATAGAGTATTGATGATCGAAGATTGAGGATTGAGGATTGGGGTTTGAGGTATGAGGACGAGGACTGACGGTTGAGGATTGAGGTTTGAGGATTGAGGATTGAGGATTGAGGACTGAGGATTGAGGATTGAGGATTGTGCATTGAGGATTGCAGATTGTGGACTGAGGATTGAGGATTGAAGATTGAGTATTGAGGGTTGAAGATTGAGGATTGAGGATTGAGGATTTAGGATTGAGGACGAGGACTGAGGGTTGAGTATTGATGTTTGAGGTCTGAGGATTGAGGATTGAGGATTGAGAATTGAGGACTGAAGATTGAGGATTGAAGATAGAGGATTGGGTGTTGAGGATTGAAGAATGTGGATTGAGGATTGAGGATTGAGGATTGAGGATTGAAGATTGAGTATTGAGGATTGAAGATTGAGGATTGAGGATTGAGGATTGAGGATTGAGGGTTGAGGATTGAAGATTGAGGATTGGGTATTGCTGATTGAACATGGAGGATTGAAGATTGAGGATTGGGTGTTGAGGATTGAAGAATGAGGATTGAGGATTGAGGATTGAGGATTGAGGATTGCAGATTGAGTATTGAGGATTGAATATTGAGGATTGAGGATTGAGGATTGAGGACTGAGTATTGAGGATTGAGGATTGAGGATTGAGGATTGAGGATTGAAGACTGAAGATTGGGTATTGAGGATTGAACATTGAGGAATGAGGATTGAAGATTGAGTATTGAGGATTGAATGTTGACGATTGAGGATTGAGAATTGAGGGTTGAGGATTGAGGAATGAGCATTGAAGATTGAGTATTGAGCATTGACCGTTGAGGATTGTGGATTGAGGACTGAGGATTGAGGATTGAATATTGAGGATTGGGGACTGCGTGTTCAGGGTTGAGGGTTGGGTATTGCGGATTGAACATTGAGGATTGGAGATTGCGGATAGAAGATTCAGTACTGAGGATTGAAGATTGAGGATTGAGGATTGAGGATTGAAGATTGAGTATTGAGGATTGAAGATTGAGGATTGAGGACTGAGAATTGAGGATTGAGGATTGAGGATTGGGGATTGAGGATTGAAGACTGAGGATTGGGTATTGAGGATTGAACATTGAGTGTTGAGAGTTGAGGATTGAGGATTGAGGATTGAGGATTGAAGATTGAATATTAATGATTGAAGATTGAGGATTGAGGATTGAGGGTTGCGGATTGAGGACGAGGACTGAGGGTTGAGTATTGGTGTTTGAAGTCTGAGGATTGAGGATTGTGTATTGAGAATTGAGGATTGTGGATTGAGGATTGAAGATTGAGGATTCGGTATTGAGGATTGAAGAATGAGAATTGAGGAGTGAGGACTGAGGACTGAGGATTGCAGTTTGAGTATTGAGGATTGAAGATTGAGGATTGAGGATTGAGGATTGAGGATTGAGGATTGAGGATTGATGATTGAAGATTGAGTAATGAGGATTGAAGATTGAGGATTGAGGATTGAGGATTGAGGATTGAGGATTGAAGATTGAGGATTGGGGATTGAGGACTGAGGATTGACGATTGAGTATTGAGCATTGAGGATTGAGAATTGAGGATTGAGGATTGAAGATTGAGTATAGAGGATTGAAGATTGAGGATTGGGGATTGTGGATTGAAGATTGAGGACTGAGTGTTGAGGGTTGCGTGATGAGGATTGATGTTTGTGGATTGAGATTTGAAGATTGAAGAATGGGGATTGAGTATTGAAAACTGTGAATTCAGGATATTCTATTGAGGATTGAGGATTGACAATTGATTGTTGAGGACTTATGGGTGAAGATTGAGGATTCAGGTTTGAGGATTCAGGATTGACGTTTGAGGACTGAGGATTGAGGATTGAGGATTGATGGCTGAGGGTTGTGCGTTGAATATTGAGGATTGAGGATTGAGGATTGAGGATTGAGGATTGAGGATTGAGGATTGAAGATTGAGGTTTGCGTATTGAGGATTGATCATTGAGGATTGTGGATTGAGTATTGAGGACTGAGGATTGAGGATTGAAAATTGAATATTGATGACTGAAGATTGAGGATAGAGGATTGAGGGTTGTGGATTGACGACGAGGACTGAGGGTTCAGTATTGATGTTTGAGGTCTGAGGATTGAGGATTGAGTATTGAGGACTGAGGATGGAGGATTGAAGATAGAGGATTGGGTGTTGAGGATTGAAGAATGTGGATTGAGGATTGAGGATTGAGGATTGAGGATTGAAGATTGAGTATAGAGGATTGAAGATCGAGGATTGAGGATTGAGGATTGAGGATTGAGGGTTGAGGATTGAAGATTGAGGATTGGGTATTGCGGATTGAACATTGAGGATTGAAGGTTGAGGATTGGGTGTTGAGGATTGAAGAATGAGGATTGAGGAATGAGGATTGAGGATTGAGGACTGAGGATTGAGGATTGAAGATTGAGTATTGAGGATTGAATATTGAGGATTGAGGATTGAGGATTGAGAATTGAGGATTGTGGATTGAGGATTGAAGATTGAGGATTCGGTATTGAGGATTGAAGAATGAGAATTGAGGAGTGAGGACTGAGGACTGAGGATTGCAGTTTGAGTATTGAGGATTGAAGATTGAGGATTGAGGATTGAGGATTGAGGATTGAGGATTGAGGATTGATGATTGAAGATTGAGTATTGAGGATTGAAGGTTGAGGATTCAGGATTGAGGTTTGAGGATTGAGGATTGAAGATTGAGGATTGAAGATTGAATATTGATTATTGAAGATTGAGGATCGAGGATTGAGGGTTGTGGATTGAGGACGAGGACTGAGGGTTGAGTATTGATGTTTGAGGTCTGAGGATTGAGGATTGAGGATTTAGAATTGAGGACTGAAGATTGAGGATTGTAGATTGAGGATTGGGTGTTGAGGATTGAAGAATGAGGATTGAGGATTGAGGATTGAGGATTGAGGATTGAAGATTCAGTATTGAGGATTGAAGATTGAGGATTAAGGATTGAGGATTGAGGATTGAAGATTGAGTATAGAGGATTGAAGATTGAGGATTGAGGACGGAGTATTGAGGATTGAGGATTGAGGATTGAGGATTGATGATTGAAGATTGAGTATTGAGGATTGAAGATTGAGGATTGAGGATTGAGGATTGAGGATTGAGGATTGAAGATTGAGGATTGAAGATTGAATATTGATTATTGAAGATTGAGGATCGAGGATTGAGGGTTGTGGATTGAGGACGAGGACTGAGGGTTGAGTATTGATGTTTGAGGTCTGAGGATTGAGGATTGAGGATTTAGAATTGAGGACTGAAGATTGAGGATTGTAGATTGAGGATTGGGTGTTGAGGATTGAAGAATGTGGATTGAGGATTGATTATTGAGGATTGAGGATTGAAGATTGAGTATTGAGGATTGAAGATTGAATACTGAGGATTGAGGATTGAGGATTGAGGGTTGAGGGTTGAAGATTGAGGATTGGGTATTGCGGATTGAACATAGAGGATTGATGGTTGAGGATTGGGTGTTGAGGATAGGTGATTGAGGATTGAGGATTGAGGATTGAGGATTGAGGATTGAGCATTGAAGATTCAGTATTGAGGATTGAAGATTGAGGATTGAGGATTGAGGATTGAGGATTGAAGATTGAGTATTGAGGATTGAAGCCTGAGGATTGAGGACTGAGTATTGAGGATTGAGGATTGAGGATTGAGGATTGAGGATTGAAGACTGAAGATTGGGTATTGAGGATTGAACATTGAGGAATGAGGATTGAAGATTGAGTATTGAGGATTGAATGTTGACGATTGAGGATTGAGAATTGAGGATTGAGGATTGAGGAATGAGCATTGAAGATTGAGTATTGAGCATTGACCGTTGAGGATTGTGGATTGAGGACTGAGGATTGAGGATTGAATATTGAGGATTGGGGACTGCGTGTTCAGGGTTGAGGGTTGGGTATTGCGGATTGAACATTGAGGATTGGAGATTGAGGATAGAAGATTCAGTATTGAGGATTGAAGATTGAGGATTGAGGATTGAGGATTGAAGATTGAGTATTGAGGATTGAAGATTGAGGATTGAGGACTGAGAATTGAGGATTGAGGATTGAGGATTGGGGATTGAGGATTGAAGACTGAGGATTGGGTATTGAGGATTGAACATTGAGTGTTGAGAGTTGAGGATTGAGGATTGAGGATTGAGGATTGAAGATTGAATATTAATGATTGAAGATTGAGGATTGAGGATTGAGGGTTGCGGATTGAGGACGAGGACTGAGGGTTGAGTATTGGTGCTTGAAGTCTGAGGATTGAGGATTGTGGATTGAGAATTGAGGATTGTGGATTGAGGATTGAAGATTGAGTTTTGAGGATTGAAGATTGAGGATTGAGGATTGAGGATTGAGGATTGAGGATTGAAGATTGAGGATTGGGGATTGAGGACTGAGGATTGACGATTGAGTATTGAGCATTGAGGATTGAGAATTGAGGATTGAGGATTGAAGATTGAGTATAGAGGATTGAAGATTGAGGATTGAGGATTGTGGATTGAGGATTGAGGACTGAGTGTTGAGGGTTGCGTGATGAGGATTGATGTTTGTGGATTGAGATTTGAAGATTGAAGAATGGGGATTGAGTATTGAAAACTGTGAATTCAGGATATTCTATTGAGGATTGAGGATTGACAATTGATTGTTGAGGACTTATGGGTGAAGATTGAGGATTCAGGTTTGAGGATTCAGGATTGACGTTTGAGGACTGAGGATTGAGGATTGAGGATTGATGGCTGAGGGTTGTGCGTTGAATATTGAGGATTGAGGATAGAGGATTGAGGATTGAGGATTGAGGGTTGAGGGCTGAAGATTGAGGATTGGGTATTGCGGATTGAACATAGAAGATTGATGGTTGAGGATTGGGTGTTGAGGATAGGTGATTGAGGATTGAGGATTGAGGATTGAGGATTGAGGATTGAGCATTGAAGATTCAGTATTGAGGATTGAAGATTGAGGATTGAGGATTGAGGATTGAGGATTGAAGATTGAGTATTGAGGATTGAAGCCTGAGGATTGAGGACTGAGTATTGAGGATTGAGGATTGAGGATTGAGGATTGAGGATTGAAGACTGAAGATTGGGTATTGAGGATTGAGAAATGAGGATTGAGGATTGAGGAATGAGCATTGAAGATTGAGTATTGAGCATTGACCGTTGAGGATTGTGGATTGAGGACTGAGGATTGAGGATTGAATATTGAGGATTGGGGACTGAGTGTTCAGGGTTGAGAATTGGGTATTGCGGATTGAACATTGAGGATTGGAGATTGAGGATAGAAGATTCAGTATTGAGGATTGAAGATTGAGGATTGAGGATTGAGGATTGAAGATTGAGTATTGAGGATTGAAGATTGAGGATTGAGGACTGAGAATTGAGGATTGAGGATTGAGGATTGGGGATCGAGGATTGAAGACTGAGGATTGGGTATTGAGGATTGAACATTGAGTGTTGAGAGTTGAGGATTGAGGATTGAGGATTGAGGATTGAATATTGAATATTAATGATTGAAGATTGAGGATTGAGGATTGAGGGTTGCGGATTGAGGACGAGGACTGAGGGTTGAGTATTGGTGTTTGAAGTCTGAGGATTGAGGATTGTGGATTGAGAATTGAGGATTGTGGATTGAGGATTGAAGATTGAGGATTCGGTATTGAGGATTGAAGACTGAGAATTGAGGAGTGAGGACTGAGGACTGAGGATTGCAGTTTGAGTATTGAGGATTGAAGATTGTGGATTGAGGATTGAGGATTGAGGATTGAGGATTGAGGATTGATGATTGAAGATTGAGTATTGAGGATTGAAGATTGAGGATTGAGGATTGAGGATTGAGGATTGAGGATTGAAGATTGAGGATTGGGGATTGAGGACTGAGGATTGACGATTGAGTATTGAGCATTGAGGATTGAGAATTGAGGATTGAGGATTGAAGATTGAGTATAGAGGATTGAAGATTGAGGATTGAGGATTGTGGATTGAAGATTGAGGACTGAGTGTTGAGGGTTGCGTGATGAGGATTGATGTTTGTGGATTGAGATTTGAAGATTGAAGAATGGGGATTGAGTATTGAAAACTGTGAATTCAGGATATTCTATTGAGGATTGAGGATTGACAATTGATTGTTGAGGACTTATGGGTGAAGATTGAGGATTCAGGTTTGAGGATTCAGGATTGACGTTTGAGGACTGACGATTGAGGATTGAGGATTGATGGCTGAGGGTTGTGCGTTGAATATTGAGGATTGAGGATTGAGGATTGAGGATTGCGGATTGAGGATTGAAGATAGAGTATTGATGATCGAAGATTGAGGATTGAGGATTGGGGTTTGAGGTATGAGGACGAGGACTGACGGTTGAGGATTGAGGTTTGAGGATTGAGGATTGAGGATTGAGGACTGAGGATTGAGGATTGAGGATTGTGCATTGAGGATTGCAGATTGTGGACTGAGGATTGAGGATTGAAGATTGAGTATTGAGGGTTGAAGATTGAGGATTGAGGATTGAGGATTTAGGATTGAGGATGAGGGCTGTGGGTTGAGGATTGAGGTTTGAGGACTGAGGACTGAGGATTGAGGATTGAGAATTGAGGATTGAGGATTGAGGATTGAAGATTGAAGATTGAGTATTCAGGATTGGAGATTGACGATTGAGGATTGAGGACCGAGGATTGAGGATTGAGGATTGAAGGTTGAGTATTGAGGATTGACGATTGACGATTGAGGATTGAGAATTGAGGATTGAGGATTGAGGAATGAACATTGAAGATTGAGTATTGAGGATTGAACGTTGAGGATTGTGGATTGAGGATTGAGGATTCAGGATTGAACATTGAGGACTGGGGACTGAGTGTTGAGGGTTGAGTGATGAGAATTGATGTTTGTGGATAGAGATTTGAAGATTGCAGATTGAGTATTGAGTAATGAAAACTGTGAATTGATGATATTCTATTGAGGATTGAGGATTGACAACTGATTGTAGAGGACTGAGGGCTGAAGATTGAGGATTCAGGATTGAGGATTCAGGATTGAGGTTTGAGGACTGAAGATTGAAGATTGAGGATTGAGGACTGAGTGTTGAGGATTGAGGATTGAGTATTGAGGATTGAGGGTGGAAGACTGAGGATTGGGTATTGAGGATTGAACGTTGAGGATTGAGGGTTGAGGATTGAGGATTGAGGATTGAAGATTGAAGATTGAACATTAATGATTGAAGATTGAGGATTGAGGATTGAGGGTTGTGGATTGAGGATTCGGTATTGAGGATTGAAGGATGAGAATTGAGGAGTGAGGACTGAGGCCTGAGGATTGCAGTTTGAGTATTGAGGATTGAAGATTGAGGATTGAGGATTGAGGATTGAGGATTGAGGATCGAGGATTGATGATTGAAGATTGAGTATTGAGGATTGAAGATTGAGGATTGAGGATTGAGGATTGAGGATTGAGGATTGAAGATTGAGGATTGGGGATTGAGGACTGAGTATTGAGGATTGAGGATTGAGTATTGAGGATTGAGGGCGGAAGACTGAGGTTTGGGTATTGAGGATTGAACGTTGAGGATTGAGGGTTGAGGATTGAGGATTGAGCATTGAAGATTGAAGATTGAACATTAATGATTGAAGATTGAGGATAGAGGATTGAGGGTTGTGGATTGAGGACGAGGACTGAGGGTTGAGTATTTGTGTTTGAAGTCTGAGGATTGAGTATTGCGGATTGAGGATTGAAGATAGAGTATTGATTCTTGAAGATTGAGGATTGAGGATTGGGGGTTGAGGTTTGAGGACGAGGTCTGACGTTTGAGGATTGAGGTTTGAGGATTGAGGATTGAGAATTGAGGATTGTGGATTGAGGATTGAAGATTGAGGATTCGGTATTGAGGATTGAAGGTTGAGAATTGAGGAGTGAGGACTGAGGACTGAGGATTGCAGTTTGAGTATTGAGGATTGAAGATTGAGGATTGAGGATTGAGGATTGAGGATTGAGGATCGAGGATTGATGATTGAAGATTGAGTATTGAGGATTGAAGATTGAGGATTGAGGATTGAGGATTGAAGATTGAATATTAATGATTGAAGATTGAGGATTGAGGATTGAGGGTTGCGGATTGAGGACGAGGACTGAGGGTTGAGTGTTGGTGTTTGAAGTCTGAGGATTGAGGATTGTGGATTGAGAATTGAGGATTGTGGATTGAGGATTGAAGATTGAGGATTCGGTATTGAGGATTGAAGAATGAGAATTGAGGAGTGAGGACTGAGGACTGAGGATTGCAGTTTGAGTATTGAGGATTGAAGATTGAGGATTGAGGATTGAAGATTGAGGGTTGAGGATTGAGGATTGAGGATTGAGCATTGAGGATTGAGGATTGAGGATTGAGGATTGTAGATTGAGTATTGAGGAATGAAGATTGAGGATTGAGGATTGAGGATTGAGGATTGAGGATTGAAGATTGATGATTGGGTATTGAGGATTGACGATTGAGGATTGAGTATTGAGGACTGAGAATTGAGGATTGAGGATTGAAGATTGAGGATTGAGGATTGAAGATTCAGTATTGATGATTGAAGATTGAGGATTGAGGATTGAGTGTGGATGATTGAGGACGAGGGCTGACGATTGAAGATTGAGGTTTGAGGATTGAGGATTGTGGACTGAGGACTGAGGATTGAGGATTGAGGATTTAGTATTGAGGATTGAAGATTGAGTATTGAGGATTGAAAATTGAGGATTGAGGATTGAGGATTGAAGATTGAAGATTGAGGTTTGGGGACTGAGTGTTGAGGGTTGAATGATGAGAATTGATGATTGTGGATAGAGATTTGAAGATTTCACGTTGAGTATTGAGTATTGAAACCTGTGAATTGAGGATATTCTATTGAGGATTGAGGATTGACAACTGATTGTTGAGGACTGAGGTCTGAAGACTGAGGATTCAGGTTTGAGGATTCAGGATTGAGGTTTGAGGACTGAGGATTGAGGATTGAGGATTGAGGATTGAGGATTGAAGATTGAGTATTCAGGATTGGAGATTGGCGATTGAGGATTGAAGACCGAGGATTGAGGATTGAGGATTGAAGATTGAGTATTGAGGATTGAAGATTGAGGATTGAGGATTGAGGATTGAGGATTGAGGATTGAAGATTGAGGATTGGGGAGTGAGTGTTGAGGGTTTAGTGATGAGAATTGATGATTGTGGATAGAGATTTGAAGATTTCAGGTTGAGTATTGAGTATTGAAACCTGTGAATTGAGGATACTCTATTGAGGATTGAGGATTGACAACTGATTGTTGAGGACTGAGGTCTGAAGATTGAGGATTCGGGATTGAGGATACAGGTTTGAGGTTCGAGGACTGAGGATTGAGGGTTGAGGATTGAGGTTTGAGGATTGAGGATTGAGGATTGAGGATTGAAGATTGAGTATTGGGTATTGCGGATTGAACATTGGGGATTGACGATTGAGGATTGAGGATTGAGGACTGAGGATTGAGGATTGATGATTGAGGATTGAGGATTGAGAATTGAGGATTGAGGATTGAGGATTGAAGATTGAGGCCTTGGCATTGAGGATTGAAGAATGAGGATTGAGGATTGAGGATTGAAGATTGAGGATTGCTGATTGAGTATCGAGGATTGAAGATTGAGGGTTGAGGATTGAGGATTGAGGATTGAGCATTGAGGATTGAGGATTGAGGATTGAGGATTGTAGATTGAGTATTGAGGAATGATGATTGAGGATTGAGGATTGAGGATTGAGGATTGAGGATTGAAGATTGAGGATTGGGTATTGAGGATTGACGATTGAGGATTGAGTATTGAGGACTGAGAATTGAGGATTGAGGATTGAAGATTGAGGATTGAGGATTGAAGATTGAGTATTGATGATTGAAGATTGAGGATTGAGGATTGAGTGTGGATGATTGAGGACGAGGGCTGACGATTGAAGATTGAGGTTTGAGGATTGAGGATTGTGGACTGAGGACTGAGGATTGAGGATTGAGGATTTAGTATTGAGGATTGAAGATTGAGTATTGAGGATTGAAGATTGAGGATTGAGGATCGAGGATTGAGGATTGAGGATTGAAGATTGAGGATTCGGGATTGAGGATTGACGATTGAGTATTGAGCATTGACGATTGAGAATTGAGGATTGTGGTTTGAGTATTGAGGATTGAGGATTGAGGATTGAAGATTGAATATTGATTATTGAATATTGAGGATCGAGGATTGAGGGTTGAGGATTGAGGACGAGGACTGACGATTGAAGATTGAGGTTTGAGGATTGAGGATTGTGGACTGAGGTCTGAGGATTGAGGATTGAGGATTGAGAATTGAGGACTGAAGATTGAGGATTGTAGATTGAGGATTGGGTGTTGAGGATTGAAGAATGTGGATTGAGGATTGATTATTGAGGATTGAGGATTGAAGATTGAGTATTGAGGATTGAAGATTGAAGGCTGAGGATTGAGGATTGAGGATTGAGGGTTGAGGGCTGAAGATTGAGGATTGGGTATTGCGGATTGAACATAGAGGATTGATGGTTGAGGATTGGGTGTTGAGGATAGGTGATTGAGGATTGAGGATTGAGTATTGAGGATTGAGGATTGAGCATTGAAGATTCAGTATTGAGGATTGAAGATTGAGGATTGAGGATTGAGGATTGAGGATTGAAGATTGAGTATTGAGGATTGAAGCCTGAGGATTGAGGACTGAGTATTGAGGATTGAGGATTGAGGATTGAGGATTGAGGATTGAAGACTGAAGATTGGGTATTGAGGATTGAACATTGAGGAATGAGGATTGAAGATTGAGTATTGAGGATTGAATGTTGACGATTGAGGATTGAGAATTGAGGATTGAGGATTGAGGAATGAGCATTGAAGATTGAGTATTGAGCATTGACCGTTGAGGATTGTGGATTGAGGACTGAGGATTGAGGATTGAATATTGAGGATTGGGGACTGAGTGTTCAGGATTGAGGATTGGGTATTGCGGATTGAACATTGAGGATTGGAGATTGAGGATAGAAGATTCAGTATTGAGGATTGAAGATTGAGGATTGAGGATTGAGGATTGAAGATTGAGTATTGAGGATTGAAGATTGAGGATTGAGGACTGAGAATTGAGGATTGAGGATTGAGGATTGGGGATTGAGGATTGAAGACTGAGGATTGGGTATTGAGGATTGAACATTGAGTGTTGAGAGTTGAGGATTGAGGATTGAGGATTGAGGATTGAAGATTGAATATTAATGACTGAAGATTGAGGATTGAGGATTGAGGGTTGCGGATTGAGGACGAGGACTGAGGGTTGAGTATTGGTGTTTGAAGTCTGAGGATTGAGGATTGTGGATTGAGAATTGAGGATTGTGGATTGAGGATTGAAGATTGAGGATTCGGTATTGAGGATTGAAGAATGAGAATTGAGGAGTGAGGACTGAGGACTGAGGATTGCAGTTTGAGTATTGAGGATTGAAGATTGAGGATCGAGGATTGAGGATTGAGGATTGAGGATTGAGGATTGATGATTGAAGATTGAGTATTGAGGATTGAAGATTGAGGATTGAGGATTGAGGATTGAGGATTGAGGATTGAAGATTGAGGATTGAAGATTGAATATTGATTATTGAAGATTGAGGATCGAGGATTGAGGGTTGTGGATTGAGGACGAGGACTGAGGGTTGAGTATTGATGTTTGAGGTCTGAGGATTGAGGATTGAGGATTGAGAATTGAGGACTGAAGATTGAGGATTGTAGATTGAGGATTGGGTGTTGAGGATTGAAGAATGTGGATTGAGGATTGATTATTGAGGATTGAGGATTGAAGATTGAGTATTGAGGATTGAAGATTGAAGACTGAGGATTGAGGATTGAGGATTGAGGGTTGTGGGTTGAAGATTGAGGATTGGGTATTGCGGATTGAACATAGAGGATTGATGGTTGAGGATTGGGTGTTGAGGATAGGTGATTGAGGATTGAGGATTGAGGATTGAGGATTGAGGATTGAGCATTGAAGATTCAGTATTGAGGATTGAAGATTGAGGATTGAGGATTGAGGATTGAGGATTGAGGATTGAAGATTGAGTATTGAGGATTGAAGGCTGAGGATTGAGGACTGAGTACTGAGGATTGAGGATTGAGGATTGAAGACTGAAGATTGGGTATTGAGGATTGAACATTGAGGAATGAGGATTGAAGATTGAGTATTGAGGATTGAATGTTGACGATTGAGGATTGAGAATTGAGGATTGAGGATTGAGGAATGAGCATTGAAGATTGAGTATTGAGCATTGACCGTTGAGGATTGTGGATTGAGGACTGAGGATTGAGGATTGCATATTGAGGATTGGGGACTGAGTGTTCAGGGTTGAGGATTGGGTATTGCGGATTGAACATTGAGGATTGGAGATTGAGGATAGAAGATTCAGTATTGAGGATTGAAGATTGAGGATTGAGGATTGAGGATTGAAGATTTAGTATTGAGGATTGAAGATTGAGGATTGAGGACTGAGAATTGAGGATTGAGGATTGAGGATTGGGGATTGAGGATTGAAGACTGAGGATTGGGTATTGAGGATTGAACATTGAGTGTTGAGAGTTGAGGATTGAGGATTGAGGATTGAGGATTGAAGATTGAATATTAATGATTGAAGATTGAGGATTGAGGATTGAGGGTTGCGGATTGAGGACGAGGACTGAGGGTTGAGTATTGGTGTTTGAAGTCTGAGGATTGAGGATTGTGGATTGAGAATTGAGGATTGTGGATTGAGGATTGAAGATTGAGGATTCGGTATTGAGGATTGAAGAATGAGAATTGAGGAGTGAGGACTGAGGACTGAGGATTGCAGTTTGAGTATTGAGGATTGAAGATTGAGGATTGAGGATTGAGGATTGAGGATTGAGGATTGAGGATTGATGATTGAAGATTGAGTATTGAGGATTGAGGATTGAGGATTGAAGATTGAGGCCTGGGCATTGAGGATTGAAGAATGAGGATTGAGGATTGAGGATTGAAGATTGAGGATTGCTGACTGAGTATCGAGGATTGAAGATTGAGGGTTGAGGATTGAGGATTGAGGATTGAGCATTGAGGATTGAGGATCGAGGATTGAGGATTGTAGATTGAGTATTGAGGAATGAAGATTGAGGATTGAGGATTGAGGATTGAGGATTGAGGATTGAAGATTGATGATTGGGTATTGAGGATTGACGATTGAGGATTGAGTATTGAGGACTGAGAATTGAGGATTGAGGATTGAAGATTGAGGATTGAGGATTGAAGATTGAGTATTGATGATTGAAGATTGAGGATTGAGGATTGAGTGTGGATGATTGAGGACGAGGGCTGACGATTGAGGATTGAGGTTTGAGGATTGAGGATTGTGGATTGAGGACTGAGGATTGAGGATTGAGGATTTAGTATTGAGGATTGAAGATTGAGTATTGAGGATTGAGGATTGAGGATTGAGAATTGAGGACTGAGGATTGAGGATTGAAGATTGAGGATTCGGTATTGAGGATTGAAGAATGAGAATTGAGGAGTGAGGACTGAGGACTGAGGATTGCAGTTTGAGTATTGAGGATTGAAGATTGAGGATCGAGGATTGAGGATTGAGGATTGAGGATTGAGGATTGATGATTGAAGATTGAGTATTGAGGATTGAAGATTGAGGATTGAGGATTGAGGATTGAGGATTGAGGATTGAAGATTGAGGATTGAAGATTGAATATTGATTATTGAAGATTGAGGATCGAGGATTGAGGGTTGTGGATTGAGGACGAGGACTGAGGGTTGAGTATTGATGTTTGAGGTCTGAGGATTGAGGATTGAGGATTGAGAATTGAGGACTGAAGATTGAGGATTGTAGATTGAGGATTGGGTGTTGAGGATTGAAGAATGTGGATTGAGGATTGATTATTGAGGATTGAGGATTGAAGATTGAGTATTGAGGATTGAAGATTGAAGACTGAGGATTGAGGATTGAGGATTGAGGGTTGTGGGTTGAAGATTGAGGATTGGGTATTGCGGATTGAACATAGAGGATTGATGGTTGAGGATTGGGTGTTGAGGATAGGTGATTGAGGATTGAGGATTGAGGATTGAGGATTGAGGATTGAGCATTGAAGATTCAGTATTGAGGATTGAAGATTGAGGATTGAGGATTGAGGATTGAGGATTGAGGATTGAAGATTGAGTATTGAGGATTGAAGGCTGAGGATTGAGGACTGAGTACTGAGGATTGAGGATTGAGGATTGAAGACTGAAGATTGGGTATTGAGGATTGAACATTTAGGAATGAGGATTGAAGATTGAGTATTGAGGATTGAATGTTGACGATTGAGGATTGAGAATTGAGGATTGAGGATTGAGGAATGAGCATTGAAGATTGAGTATTGAGCATTGACCGTTGAGGATTGTGGATTGAGGACTGAGGATTGAGGATTGCATATTGAGGATTGGGGACTGAGTGTTCAGGGTTGAGGATTGGGTATTGCGGATTGAACATTGAGGATTGGAGATTGAGGATAGAAGATTCAGTATTGAGGATTGAAGATTGAGGATTGAGGATTGAGGATTGAAGATTTAGTATTGAGGATTGAAGATTGAGGATTGAGGACTGAGAATTGAGGATTGAGGATTGAGGATTGGGGATTGAGGATTGAAGACTGAGGATTGGGTATTGAGGATTGAACATTGAGTGTTGAGAGTTGAGGATTGAGGATTGAGGATTGAGGATTGAAGATTGAATATTAATGATTGAAGATTGAGGATTGAGGATTGAGGGTTGCGGATTGAGGACGAGGACTGAGGGTTGAGTATTGGTGTTTGAAGTCTGAGGATTGAGGATTGTGGATTGAGAATTGAGGATTGTGGATTGAGGATTGAAGATTGAGGATTCGGTATTGAGGATTGAAGAATGAGAATTGAGGAGTGAGGACTGAGGACTGAGGATTGCAGTTTGAGTATTGAGGATTGAAGATTGAGGATTGAGGATTGAGGATTGAGGATTGAGGATTGAGGATTGATGATTGAAGATTGAGTATTGAGGATTGAGGATTGAGGATTGAAGATTGAGGCCTGGGCATTGAGGATTGAAGAATGAGGATTGAGGATTGAGGATTGAAGATTGAGGATTGCTGACTGAGTATCGAGGATTGAAGATTGAGGGTTGAGGATTGAGGATTGAGGATTGAGCATTGAGGATTGAGGATCGAGGATTGAGGATTGTAGATTGAGTATTGAGGAATGAAGATTGAGGATTGAGGATTGAGGATTGAGGATTGAGGATTGAAGATTGATGATTGGGTATTGAGGATTGACGATTGAGGATTGAGTATTGAGGACTGAGAATTGAGGATTGAGGATTGAAGATTGAGGATTGAGGATTGAAGATTGAGTATTGATGATTGAAGATTGAGGATTGAGGATTGAGTGTGGATGATTGAGGACGAGGGCTGACGATTGAGGATTGAGGTTTGAGGATTGAGGATTGTGGATTGAGGACTGAGGATTGAGGATTGAGGATTTAGTATTGAGGATTGAAGATTGAGTATTGAGGATTGAGGATTGAGGATTGAGAATTGAGGACTGAGGATTGAGGATTGAAGATTGAGTATTCGGTATTGAGGATTGAAGAATGAGGATTGAGGAGTGAGGACTGAGGATTGAGGATTGCAGATTGAGTATTGCGGATTGAATATTGAGGATTGAGGATTGAGGATTGAGGATTGAGGATTGATGATTGAGGATTGAGGATTGAAGATTGAGTATTGAGGATTGAAGATTGAGGATTGAGGATTGAGGATTGAGGATTGAGGATTGAAGATTGAGGATTGGGGATTGAGTATTGACGATTGAGTATTGAGCATTGACGATTGAGAATTGAGGATTGTGGATTGAGTATTGAGGATTGAGGATTGAGGATTGAAGATTGAATATTGATTATTGAAGATTGAGGATCGAGGATTGAGGGTTGTGGATTGAGGACGAGGACTGAGGTTTGAGTATTGATGTTTGAGGTCTGAGGATTGAGGATTGAGGATTGAGAATTGAGGACTCAAGATTGAGGATTGAAGATTGAGGATTGGGTGTTGAGGATTGAAGAATGTGGAATGAGGATTGATTATTGAGGATTGAGGATTGAAGATTGAGTATTGAGGATTGAAGATTGAAGACTGAGGTTTGAGGATTGAGGATTGAGGGTTGAGGGTTGAAGATTGAGGATTGGGTATTGCGGATTGAACATAGAGGATTGAAGGTTGAGGATTGGGTGTTGAGGATAGGTGATTGAGGATTGAGGATTGAGGATTGAGGATTGAGGATTGAGCATTGAAGATTCAGTATTGAGGATTGAAGATTGAGGATTGAGGATTGAGGATTGAGGATTGAAGATTGAGTATTGAGGATTGAAGCCTGAGGATTGAGGACTGAGTATTGAGGATTGAGGATTGAGGATTGAGGATTGAGGATTGAAGACTGAAGATTGGGTATTGAGGATTGAACATTGAGGAATGAGGATTGAAGATTGAGTATTGAGGATTGAATGTTGACTATTGAGGATTGAGAATTGAGGATTGAGGATTGAGGAATGAGCATTGAAGATTGAGTATTGAGCATTGACCGTTGAGGATTGTGGATTGAGGACAGAGGATTGAGGATTGAATATTGAGGATTGGGGACTGAGTGTTGAGGGTTGAGGATTGGGTATTGCGGATTGAACATTGAGGATTGGAGATTGAGGATAGAAGATTCAGTATTGAGGATTGAAGATTGAGGATTGAGGATTGAGGATTGAAGATTGAGTATTGAGGATTGAAGATTGAGGATTGAGGACTGAGAATTGAGGATTGAGGATTGAGGATTGGGGATTGAGGATTGAAGACTGGGGATTGGGTATTGAGGATTGAACATTGAGGGTTGAGAGTTGAGGATTGAGGATTGAGGATTGAGGATTGAAGATTGAATATTAATGATTGAAGATTGAGGATTGAGGATTGAGGGTTGCGGATTGAGGACGAGGACTGAGGGTTGAGTATTGGTGTTTGAAGTCTGAGGATTGAGGATTGTGGATTGAGAATTGAGGATTGTGGATTGAGGATTGAAGATTGAGGATTCGGTATTGAGGATTGAAGAATGAGAATTGAGGAGTGAGGACTGAGGACTGAGGATTGCAGTTTGAGTATTGAGGATTGAAGATTGAGGATTGAGGATTGAGGATTGAGGATTGAGGATCGAGGATTGATGATTGAAGATTGACTATTGAGGATTGAAGATTGAGGATTGAGGATTGAGGATTGAGGATTGAGGATTGAAGATTGAGGATTGGGGATTGAGGACTGAGGATTGACGATTGAGTATTGAGCATTGAGGATTGAGAATTGAGGATTGAGGATTGAAGATTGAGTACTGAGGATTGAAGATTGAGGATTGAGGATTGTAGATTGAAGATTGAGGACTGAGTGTTGAGGGTTGCGTGATGAGGATTGATGTTTGTGGATTGAGATTTGAAGATTGCAGATTGAGTATTGAGTAATGAAAGCTGTGAATTGATGATATTCTATTGAGGATTGAGGATTGACAACTGATTGTAGAGGACTGAGGGCTGAAGATTGAGGATTCGGGATTGAGGATTCAGGATTGAGGTTTGAGGACTGAGGATTGAAGATTGAGGATTGAGGACTGAGTACTGAGGATTGAGGATTGAGTATTGAGGATTGAGGGTGGAAGACTGAGGATTGGGTATTGAGGATTGAACGTTGAGGATTGAGGGTTGAGGATTGAGGATTGAGGATTGAAGATTGAGGTTTGGGTATTGAGGATTGATCATTGAGGATTGTGGATTGAGTATTGAGGACTGAGGATTGAGGATTGAAGATTGAATATTGATGATTGAAGATTGAGGATAGATGATTGAGGGTTGTGGATTGAGGACGAGGACTGAGGGTTCAGTATTGATGTTTGAGGTCTGAGGATTGAGGATTGAGGATTCAGAATTGAGGACTGAGGATGGAGGATTGAAGATAGAGGATTGGGTGTTGAGGATTGAAGAATGTGGATTGAGGATTGAGGATTGAGGATTGAGGATTGAAGATTGAGTATTGAGGATTGAAGATCGAGGATTGAGGATTGAGGATTGAGGATTGAGGGTTGAGGATTGAAGATTGAGGATTGGGTATTGCGGATTGAACATTGAGGATTGAAGATTGAGGATTGGGCGTTGAGGATTGAAGAATGAGGATTGAGGAATGAGGATTGAGGATTGAGGATTGAAGATTCAGTATTGAGGATCGAAGATTGAGGATTAAGGATTGAGGATTGAGGATTGAAGATTGAGTATAGAGGATTGAAGATTGAGGATTGAGGACGGAGTATTGAGGATTGAGGATTGAGTATTGAGGATTGAGGATGGAAGACTGAGGATTGGGTATTGAGGATTGAACGTTGAGGATTGAGGGTTGAGGATTGAGGATTGAGGATTGAAGATTGAAGATTGAATATTAATGATTGAAGATTGAGGATCGAGGATTGAGGGTTGTGGATTGAGGACGAGGACTGAGGGTTCAGTATTGGTGTTTGAAGTCTGAGGATTGAGGATTGAGGATTGAGAATTGAGGACTGAGGATTGAGGATTGAAGATTGAGGATTCAGTATTGAGGATTGAAGAATGAGGATTGAGGAGTGAGGACTGAGGATTGAGGATTGCAGATTGAGTATTGAGGATTGAATATTGAGGATTGAGGATTGAGGATTGAGGATTGAGGATTGAGGATTGAGGATTGAGGATTGAGGATTGAAGATTGAGTATTGAGGATTGAAGATTGAGGATTGAGGATTGTGGATTGAGGATTGAGGATTGAAGATTGAGGATTGGGGATCGAGGATTGACGATTGAGTATTGAGCATTGACGATTGAGAATTGAGGATTGTGGATTGAGTATTGAGGATTGAGGATTGAGGATTGAAGATTGAATATCGATTATTGAAGATTGAGGATCGAGGATTGAGGGTTGTGGATTGAGGACGAGGACTGAGGGTTGAGTATTGATGTTTGAGGTCTGAGGATTGAGGATTGAGGATTGAGAATTGAGGACTGAAGATTGAGGATTGAAGATTGAGGATAGGGTGTTCAGGATTGAAGAATGTGGATTGAGGATTGATTATTGAGGATTGAGGATTGAAGATTGAGTATTGAGGATTGAAGATTGAAGACTGAGGATTGAGGATTGAGGATTGAGGGTTGAGGGTTGAAGATTGAGTACTGAGGATTGAAGATTGAGGATTGAGGATTGTGGATTGAAGATTGAGGACTGAGTGTTGAGGGTTGCGTGATGAGGATTGATGTTTGTGGATTGAGATTTGAAGATTGAAGAATGGGGATTGAGTATTGAAAACTGTGAATTCAGGATATTCTATTGAGGATTGAGGATTGACAATTGATTGTTGAGGACTTATGGGTGAAGATTGAGGATTCAGGTTTGAGGATTCAGGATTCACGTTTGAGGACTGAGGATTGAGGATTGAGGATTGAGGATTGAGGATTGATGGCTGAGTGTTGTGCGTTGAATATTGAGGATTGAGGATCGAGGATTGAGGATTGCGGATTGAGGATTGAAGATAGAGTATTGATTATTGAAGATTGAGGATTGAGGATTGGGGGTTGAGGTTTGAGGACGAGGTCTGACGGTTGAGGATTGAGGTTTGAGGATTGAGGATTGAGGATTGAGGACTGAGGATTGAGGATTGAGGATTGTGCATTGGGGATTGCAGATTGTGGACTGAGGATTGAGGATTGAAGATTGAGTATTGAGGGTTGAAGATTGAGGATTGAGGATTGAGGATTTAGGATTGAGGATGAGGGCTGTGGATTGAGGATTGAGGTTTGAGGACTGAGGACTCAGGATTGAGGATTGAGAATTGAGGATTGAGGATTGTGGATTGGAGATTGAAGATTGAGTATTCAGGATTGGAGATTGACGATTGAGGATTGAGGACCGAGGATTGAGGATTGAGGATTGAAGGTTGAGTATTGAGGATAGACGATTGACGATTGAGGATTGAGAATTGAGGATTCAGGATTGAGGAATGAACATTGAAGATTGAGTATTGAGGATTGAACGTTGAGGATTGTGGATTGAGGATTGAGGATTGAGGATGGAGGATTGAAGATTGAGGATTGGGGATTGAGGACTGAGGATTGACGATTGAGTATAGAGGATTGAAGATTGAAGATTGAGGATTGTGGATTGAAGATTGAGGACTGAGTGTTGAGGGTTGCGTGATGAGGATTGATGTTTGTGGATTGAGATTTGAATATTGAAGAATGGGGATTGAGTATTGAAAACTGTGAATTCAGGATATTCTATTGAGGATTGAGGATTGACAATTGATTGTTGAGGACTTATGGGTGAAGATTGAGGATTCAGGTTTGAGGATTCAGGATTGACGTTTGAGGACTGAGGATTGAGGATTGAGGATTGAGGATTGTGGATTGATGGCTGAGGGTTGTGCGTTGAATATTGAGGATTGAGGATTGAGGATTGAGGATTGAGGATTGAGGATTGAGGATTGAAGATTGAGGTTTGGGTATTGAGGATTGATCATTGAGGATTGTGGATTGAGTATTGAGGACTGAGGATTGAGGATTGAAGATTGAATATTGATGATTGAAGATTGAGGATAGAGGATTGAGTGTTGTGGATTGAGGACGAGGACTGAGGGTTCAGTATTGATGTTTGAGGTCTGAGGATTGAGGATTGAGGATTGAGAATTGAGGACTGAGGATGGAGGATTGAAGATAGAGGATTGGGTGTAGAGGATTGAAGAATGTGGATTGAGGATTGAGGATTGAGGATTGAGGATTGAAGATTGAGTATTGAGGATTGAAGATCGAGGATTGAGGATTGAGGATTGAGGATTGAGGGTTGAGGATTGAAGATTGAGGATTGGGTATTGCGGATTGAACATTGAGGATTGAAGATTGAGGATTGGGTGTTGAGGATTGAAGAATGAGGATTGAGGAATGAGGATTGAGGATTGTGGATTGAGGATTCGGTATTGAGGATTGAAGAATGAGAATTGAGGAGTGAGGACTGAGGACTGAGGATTGCAGTTTGAGTATTGAGGATTGAAGATTGAGGATTGAGGATTGAGGATTGAGGTTTGAGGATTGAGGATTGATGATTGAAGATTGAGTATTGAGGATTGAAGATTGAGGATTGAGGATTGAGGATTGAGGATTGAGGATTGAAGATTGAGGATTGGGGATTGAGGACTGAGGATTGACGATTGAGTATTGAGCATTGAGAATTGAGAATTGAGGATTGAGGATTGAAGATTGAGTATTGAGGATTGAAGATTGACGATTGAGGATTGTGGATTGAAGATTGAGGACTGAGTGTTGAGGGTTGCGTGATGAGGATTGATGTTTGTGGATTGAGATTTGAAGATTGAAGAATGGGGATTGAGTATTGAAAACTGTGAATTCAGGATATTCTATTGAGGATTGAGGATTGACAATTGATTGTTGAGGACTTATGGGTGAAGATTGAGGATTCAGGTTTGAGGATTCAGGATTGACGTTTGAGGACTGAGGATTGAGGATTGAGGATTGAGGATTGAGGATTGATGGCTGAGGGTTGTGCGTTGAATACTGAGGATTGAGGATTGAGCATTGAGGATTGAGGATTGAGGATTGAGGATTGAAGATTGAGGTTTGGGTATTGAGGATTGATCATTGAGAATTGTGGATTGAGTATTGAGGACTGAGGATAGAGGATTGAAGATTGAATATTGATGATTGAAGATTGAGGATAGAGGATTGAGGGTTGTGGAGTGAGGACGAGGACTGAGGGTTCAGTATTGATGTTTGAGGTCTGAGGATTGAGGATTGAGGATTGAGAATTGAGGACTGAGGATTGAGGATTGAAGATAGAGGATTGGGTGTTGAGGATTGAAGAATGTGGATTGAGGATTGAGGATTGAGGATTAAGGATTGAAGATTGAGGATTAAGGATTGAGGATTGAGGATTGAAGATTGAGTATAGAGGATTGAAGATTGAGGATTGAGGACGGAGTATTGAGGATTGAGGATTGCGTATTGAGGATTGAGGATGGAAGACTGAGGATTGGGTATTGAGGATTGAACGTTGAGGATTGAGGGTTGAGGATTGAGGATTGAGGATTGAAGATTGAAGATTGAATATTAATGATTGAAGATTGAGGATCGAGGATTGAGGGTTGTGGATTGAGGACGAGGACTGAGGGTTCAGTATTGGTGTTTGAAGTCTGAGGATTGAGGATTGAGGATTGAGAATTGAGGACTGAGGATTGAGGATTGAAGATTGAGGATTCGGTATTGAGGATTGAAGAATGAGGATTGAGGAGTGAGGACTGAGGATTGGGGATTGCAGATTGAGTATTGAGGATTGAATATTGAGGATTGAGGATTGAGGATTGAGGATTGAGGATTGAGGATTGAGGATTGAGAATTGAGGACTGAAGATTGAGGATTGAAGATTGAGGATTGGGTGTTGAGGATTGAAGAATGTGGATTGAGGATTGATTATTGAGGATTGAGGATTGAAGATTGAGTATTGAGGATGGAAGATTGAAGACTGAGGATTGAGGATTGAGGATTGAGGGTTGAGGGTTGAAGATTGAGGATTGGGTATTGCGGATTGAACATAGAGGATTGAAGGTTGCGGATTGGGTGTTGAGGATAGGTGATTGAGGATTGAGGATTGAGGATTGAGGATTGAGGATTGAGCATTGAAGATTCAGTATTGAGGATTGAAGATTGAGGATTGAGGATTGAGGATTGAGGATTGAAGATTGAGTATTGAGGATTGAAGCCTGAGGATTGAGGACTGAGTATTGAGGATTGAGGATTGAGGATTGAGGATTGAGGATTGAAGACTGAAGATTGGGTATTGAGGATTGAACATTGAGGATTGAGGATTGAAGATTGAGTATTGAGGATTGAAGGTTGACGGTTGAGGATTGAGGTTTGAGGATTGAGGATTGAGGATTGAGGACTGAGGATTGAGGATTGAGGATTGTGCATTGAGGATTGCAGATTGTGGACTGAGGATTGAGGATTGAAGATTGAGTATTGAGGGTTGAAGATTGAGGATTGAGGATTGAGGATTTAGGATTGAGGATGAGGGCTGTGGGTTGAGGATTGAGGTTTGAGGACTGAGGACTGAGGATTGAGGATTGAGAATTGAGGATTGAGGATTGAGGATTGAAGATTGAGGATTGGGTACTGAGGATTGAAGAATGAGGAGTGAGGATTGAGGATTGAGGATTGAGGATTGAGGATTGAGTATTGAAGATTGAGTATTCAGGATTGGAGATTGACGATTGAGGATTGAGGACCGAGGTTTGAGGATTGAGGATTGAAGGTTGAGTTATGAGGATTGACGATTGACGATTGAGGATTGAGAATTGAGGATTGAGGATTGAGGAATTAGCATTGAACATTGAGTATTCAGGATTGAACGTTGAGGATTGTGGAGTGAGGATTGAGGATTCAGGATTGAATATTGAGGACTGGGGACTGAGTGTTGAGGGTTGAGTGATGAGAATTGATGTTTGTGGATAGAGATTTGAAGATTGCAGATTGAGTATTGAGTAATGAAAACTGTGAATTGATGATATTCTATTGAGGATTGAGGATTGACAACTGATTGTAGAGGACTGAGGGCTCAAGATTGAGGATTCAGGATTGAGGATTCAGGATTGAGGTTTGAGGACGGAGGATTGAAGATTGAAGATTGAACATTAATGATTGAAGATTGAGGATTGAGGATTGAGGATTGAGGATTGAGGATTGAAGATTGAGGATTGGGGATTGAGGATTGACGATTGAGTATTGAGCATTGACGATTGAGAATTGAGGATTGTGGATTGAGTATTGAGGATTGAGGATTGAGGATTGAAGATTGAATATTGATGATTGAAGATTGAGGATCGAGGATTGAGGGTTGTGGATTGAGGACGAGAACTGAGGGTTGAGTATTGATGTTTGAGGTCTGAGGATTGAGGATTGAGGATTGAGAATTCAGGACTGAGGATTGAGGATTGAAGATTGAGGATTGGGTGTTGAGGATTGAAGAATGTGGATAGAGGATTGATTATTGAGGATTGAGGGTTGAAGATTGACTATTGAGGATTGAAGATTGAAGACTGAGGATTGAGGATTGAGGATTGAGGGTTGAGGGTTGAAGATTGAGGATTGGGTATTGCGGATTGAACATAGAGGATTGAAGATTGAGGATTGGGTGTTGAGGATAGAAGGATGAGGATTGAGGATTGAGGATTGAGGATTGAGGATTGAGGATTGAAGATTCAGTATTGAGGATTGAAGCTTGAGGATTGAGGATTGACGATTGAGGATTGAAGATTGAGTATTGAGGATTGAAGATTAAGGATTGAGGACTGAGTATTGAGGATTGAGGATTGAGGACTGAGGATTGAGGATTGAGGATTGAGCATTGTGGATTGAAGATTGAGGACTCGGGATTGAGGATTGGTGATACAGGATTAAGGATTGAAGATTGGGGATTGAGGATCTAGGATTGGAGATTGATTATTGAGGATTGGGGATTGAGGATTGAATATTGAGGATTGGGGACTGAGTGTTGAGGGTTGAGTGATGAGAATTGATGTTTGTGGGTACAGATTTGAAGATTGCAGGTCGAGTATTGAGCATTGAATCCTGTGAATTGAGGATATTCTATTGAGGATTGAGGATTGACAACTGATTGTTGAGGACTGAGGGCTGAAGATTGAGGATTCAGTGTTGAGAATTCAGGATTGAGGTTTGAGGACTGAGGATTGAGGATTGAGGATTGAGGACTGAGGATTGAAGATTGAGTATTGAGGATTGAAGATTGAGTATTGAGGATTGGGGATTGAGGATTGAGGATTGAAGATTGAGGATTGGGGATTGAGGATTGACGATTGAGTATTGAGCATTGACGATTGAGAACTGAGGATTGTGGATTGAGTATTGAGGATTGAGGATTGAGGATCGAAGATTGAATATTGATGATTGAAGATTGAGGATTGAGGATTGAGGGTTGCGGATTGAGGACGAGGACTCAGGGTTGAGTATTGGTGTTTGAAGTCTGAGGATTGAGGATTGTGGATTGAGAATTGAGGATTGTGGATTGAGGATTGAAGATTGAGGATCCGGTATTGAGGATTGAAGAATGAGAATTGAGGAGTGAAGACTGAGGATTGAGGATTGCAGTTTGAGTATTGAGGATTGAAGATTGAGGATTGAGGATTGAGGATTGAGGATTGAGGATTGAGGATTGAGGATTGAGGATTCGGTATTGAGGATTGAAGAATGAGGATTGAGTAGTGAGGACTGAGGATTGAGGATTGCAGTTTGTGTATTGAGGATTGAAGATTGAGGATTGAGGATTGAGGATTGAGGATTGAGGATTGAGGATTGATTATTGAAGATTGAGTATTGAGGATTGAAGATTGAGGATTGAGGATTGAGGGTTGAGGATTGAGGATGAGTGCTGAGGGTTGAGGATTGAGGTTTGAGGTTTGAGGACTGAGGACTGAGGATTGAGGATTGAGAATTGAGGATTGAGGATTGAGTATTGTAGATTGAGGATCGGGTATTGAGGATTGAAGTATGTGGATTGAGGATTGAGGATTGAGGATTGAGGATCGAAGATTGAGGATTGAGGATTGAGGATTGAGGATTGAATATTGAGTATTGAGGATTGAAGATTGAGGATTGAGGATTGAGGGTTGAGGATTGAGGACGAGGACTGACGGTTGAGGATTGAGGTTTGAGGATTGAGGATTGAGGATTGAGGACTGAGGATTGAGGATTGAGGATTGAGCATTGTGGATTGAAGATTGAGGACTCGGGATTGAGGATTGGTGATACAGGATTAAGGATTGAAGATTGGGGATTGAGGATCTAGGATTGGAGATTGGTTATTGAGGATTGAAGATTGAGGATTTAGGATTGCGTATTGAGAATTGAGAATTGAGTGTGAGGACTGAGGGTTGAGGATTTAGGTTTGAGGAGCGAGGATTGAGGATTGAGGATCGAGGACTGAGGATTGACGATTCAGTATTGAAGATTGAGGGTTGATCACTGAGGATTGAGGATTGAGGATTGAGGTTTGAGTACTGAGGATAGAGGATTGAAGATTGAGTATTGAGGATTGAAGGTTGAGGATTGAGGATTGAGGATTGATGAATGAGGATGAGGGCTGAGGTTTGAGGATTGAGGATTGAGGTCTGAGGACTGAGGATTGAGGGTTGAGAATTGAGGATTGAGGATTGAGGATTGAAGACTGAGGATTGGGTATTGAGGATTGAAGAATGAGGATTGAGGATTGAGGATTGAGGATTGAGGATTGAGGATTGAGGATTGAGGATTGAAGATTGAAGATTCAATATTAATGATTGAAGATTGCGGATTGAGGATTGGGGGTTGAGGTTTGAGGACGAGGACTGACGGTTGAGGATTGAGGTTTGAGGATTGAGGATTGAGGATTGAGGACTGAGGATTGAGGATTGAGGATTGTGCATTGAGGATTGCAGATTGTGGACTGCGGATTGAGGAATGAAGATTGAGTATTGAGGGTTGAAGATCGAGGATTGAGGATTGAGGATTTAGGATTGAGGATGTCGGCTGAGATTTGAGGATGGAGGTTTGAGGTCCGAGGACTGAGAATTGAGGGTCGAGAATTGAGGATTGAGGATTGAGGATTGAAGATTGAGGATTGGGCATTGAGGATTGAAGAATGAGGATTGAGGATTGAGGATTGGGGATTGAGGATTGAGGATTGAAGATTGAGTATTCAGGATTGGAGATTGGCGATTGAGGGTTGAGGATTGAGGATAGAGGATTGAAGATTGAGGATTGGGGACTGAGTGTTGAGGGTTGAGTGATGAGAATTGATGATTGTGGATAGAGATTTGAAGATTTCAGGTTGAGTATTGAGTATTGAAACCTGTGAATTGAGGATATTCTATTGAGGATTGAGGACTGACAACTGATTGTTGAGGTCTGAGGTCTGAAGTCTGAGGATTCAGGTTTGAGGATTCAGGATTGAGGTTTGAGGACTGAGGATTGAGGATTGAGGATTGAGGATTGAGGATTGAGGATTGAGGATTGAAGATTGAGGTTTGGGTATTGAGGATTGAACATTGAGGACTGTGGATTGAGTATTGAGGATCGAGAATTGAGGACTGAGGATTGAGGATTGAAGATTGAGGATTGGGTGTTGAGGATTGATGGTTGCGGATTGAGGACGAGGACTGAGGGTTGAGTACTGATGTTTGAGGTCTGAGGATTGAGGATTGAGGATTGAGGATTGAGAATTGAGGACTGAGGATTGAGGATTGAAGATTGAGGATTGGGTGTTGAGGATTGAGGAATGTGGAGTGAGGATTGAGGATTGAGTATTGAGGATTGAAGATTGAGTATTGACGATTGAAGATTGAGGATTGAGGATTGAGGATTGAGGATTGAGGGTTGAGGATTGAAGATTGAGGATTGGGTATTGCGGATTGAACATTGAGGATTGAAGATTGAGGATTGGGTGCTGAGGGTTGAAGAATGAGGATTGAGGATTGAGGATTGAGGATTGAGGATTGAAGATTCAGTATTGAGGATTGAAGATTGTTGATTAAGGATTGAGGATTGAGGATTGAAGATTGAGTATTGAGGATTGAAGATTGAGGATTGAGGACTGAGTATTGAGGATTGAGGATTGAGTATTGAGGATTGAGGGTGGAAGACTGAGGATCGGGTAATGAGGATTGAACGTTGAGGATTGAGGGTTGAGGATTGAGGATTGAGGATTGAAGATTGAAGATTGAATATTAATGATTGAAGATTGAGGATTGAGGATTGAGGGTTGTGGATTGAGGACGAGGACTGAGGGTTGAGTATTGGTGTTTGAAATCTGAGGATTGAGGATTGAGGATTGAGGATTGAGGATTGAAGATGGAGGATTCGGTATTGAGGATTGAAGAATGAGGATTGAGGAGTGAGGACTGAGGATTGAGGATTGCAGTTTGAGTATTGAGGATTGAAGATTGAGGATTGAGGATTGAGGATTGAGGATTGAGGATTGAGGATTGATTATTGAAGATTGAGTATTGAGGATTGAAGATTGAGGATTGAGGATTGAGGATTGAGGATTGAGGATGAGGGCTGAGGGTTGAGGATTGAGGTTTGAGGTTTGAGGACTGAGGACTGAGGATTGAGAATAGAGGATTGAGGATTGAGGATTGAGGATTGGGTATTGAGAATTGAAGAATGAGGATTGACGATTGAGGATTGGGAATTGGGGATTGAAGATTGAGTATTGAGGATTGAAGGTTGATGATTGAGTATTGAGGATTGTGGATTGAGGATTGAGGGTTGAGGATTGAAGGTTGAGTATTGAGGATTGAACATTGAGTATCGATGATTGAGGATTGAGGACTGAGGATTGAAGGTTGAGGATTGATGGTTGAGGATTGGGGATTGAGGATTGACGATTGAGGATTGAGGACTGAGGATTGAGAATAGAGGATTGAGGATTGAATATTGTGTATTGATGATTAAAGATTGAGGATTGAGGATTGAGGACTGAAGATTGAGGTCGGAGTGTTGAGTGTTGAGTGATGCGAATTGATGTTTGTAGACTGAGATTTGAAGATTGAAGATTGGGGATTGAGTACTGAAAACTGTGAATTGAGGATATTCTAATGAGGACTGAGGATTTACAAATGATTGTTGAGGACTGAGGGCTGAAGATTGAGGATTCAGGACTGAGGATTCGGGATTGAGGTTTGAGGACGAGGACCGACGGTTGGGGATTGAGGTTTGAGGATTGAGGATTGAGGACTGATGACTGAGGATTGGGGATTGAGGATTGAGCATTGAGGATTGAAGATTGAGGACTGGGGATTAAGGACTGAAGATTGAGTATTAAGGATTGGGGATTGGGGATTGAGGATCTAGGATTGGAGATTGATTATTGAGGATTTTAGATTGACGATTGAGGATTGAGGATTGAGAATTGAGAATTGAGGATTGAGAGTTGAGGATTGAGGACGAGGACTGACGGTTGAGGATTGAGGTTTGAGGTTTGATGATTGAGGATTGAGGACTGAGGATTGAAGATTGAGGGTTGAGGATTGAGCATTGAGGATTGAAGATTGAGGACGGGGATTGAGGATTGAAGATTGAGGATTTAGGATTGAGGATTGGGGATTGAGGATCTAGGATTGGAGATTGATTATTCAGGATTGAAGATTGAGGATTGAGGATTGAGGATTGATAATTGTGAATTGAGGATGAGGACTGAGGCTTGAGGATTGAGGTTTGAGGAATGAGGATTGAGGATTGAGGATTGAGGATTGAGGATTGAGGATTGAAGATTAAGTATTGATGATTGAGGATTGAGTATTGAGGATTGAGGAGTGAAGATTGAGGTTTGAGGATTGAGGATTGAGAATTGAGGATGAGGACTGAGGGTTGAGGACTGAGGTTTGAGGAACGAGGATTGAAGATTGAGAATTGAGGACTGAGGATTGACGATTGAGTATTGAGGATTGAGGATTGATGACTGAGGATTGAGGATTGAGGATTGAGGATTGAGGACTGAAGATTGAGGATTGAGGATTGTGGACTGAGGGTTGAGGATTGAGGTTTGTGAAATGAGGATTGAGGATTGCGGATTGAGGATTAAGAATTGAGAATTGAAAATTGAGGGTCGAGGGTTGAAGATAGAAGATTGAGGTTTGAGGATTGTAGATTGAAGATTGAGGACAGAGTGTTGAGGGTAGAGTATTGCGAACTGATGTTTGGGACGTGAGATTTGAAGATTGAAGGTTGAGGATTGTGTATAGAATACTGAGAACTGAGGATTCTCTATTGAGGGCTGAGAATTGAGGATTGAGGATTGAGGATTGAGGATTGAGGATTGAGGATTGAGGATTGAGGATTGAATGTTGAGGATTGAGGATTGAGGATTGAGGATTGAGGATTGAGGATTGAGGATTGAGGATTGAAGATTGAGTATTGAGGATTGAAGATTGAGGATTGAGGATTGTGGATTGAGGATTGAGGATTGAAGATTGAGGATTGGGGATCGAGGATTGACGATTGAGTATTGAGCATTGACGATTGAGAATTGAGGATTGTGGATTGAGTATTGAGGATTGAGGATTGAGGATTGAAGATTGAATATCGATTATTGAAGATTGAGGATCGAGGATTGAGGGTTGTGGATTGAGGACGAGGACTGAGGGTTGAGTATTGATGTTTGAGGTCTGAGGATTGAGGATTGAGGATTGAGAATTGAGGACTGAAGATTGAGGATTGAAGATTGAGGATAGGGTGTTCAGGATTGAAGAATGTGGATTGAGGATTGATTATTGAGGATTGAGGATTGAAGATTGAGTATTGAGGATTGAAGATTGAAGACTGAGGATTGAGGATTGAGGATTGAGGGTTGAGGGTTGAAGATTGAGTACTGAGGATTGAAGATTGAGGATTGAGGATTGTGGATTGAAGATTGAGGACTGAGTGTTGAGGGTTGCGTGATGAGGATTGATGTTTGTGGATTGAGATTTGAAGATTGAAGAATGGGGATTGAGTATTGAAAACTGTGAATTCAGGATATTCTATTGAGGATTGAGGATTGACAATTGATTGTTGAGGACTTATGGGTGAAGATTGAGGATTCAGGTTTGAGGATTCAGGATTGACGTTTGAGGACTGAGGATTGAGGATTGAGGATTGAGGATTGAGGATTGATGGCTGAGTGTTGTGCGTTGAATATTGAGGATTGAGGATCGAGGATTGAGGATTGCGGATTGAGGATTGAAGATAGAGTATTGATTATTGAAGATTGAGGATTGAGGATTGGGGGTTGAGGTTTGAGGACGAGGTCTGACGGTTGAGGATTGAGGTTTGAGGATTGAGGATTGAGGATTGAGGACTGAGGATTGAGGATTGAGGATTGTGCATTGGGGATTGCAGATTGTGGACTGAGGATTGAGGATTGAAGATTGAGTATTGAGGGTTGAAGATTGAGGATTGAGGATTGAGGATTTAGGATTGAGGATGAGGGCTGTGGATTGAGGATTGAGGTTTGAGGACTGAGGACTGAGGATTGAGGATTGAGAATTGAGGATTGAGGATTGTGGATTGGAGATTGAAGATTGAGTATTCAGGATTGGAGATTGACGATTGAGGATTGAGGACCGAGGATTGAGGATTGAGGATTGAAGGTTGAGTATTGAGGATAGACGATTGACGATTGAGGATTGAGAATTGAGGATTCAGGATTGAGGAATGAACATTGAAGATTGAGTATTGAGGATTGAACGTTGAGGATTGTGGATTGAGGATTGAGGATTGAGGATGGAGGATTGAAGATTGAGGATTGGGGATTGAGGACTGAGGATTGACGATTGAGTATAGAGCATTGAAGATTGAAGATTGAGGATTGTGGATTGAAGATTGAGGACTGAGTGTTGAGGGTTGCGTGATGAGGATTGATGTTTGTGGATTGAGATTTGAATATTGAAGAATGGGGATTGAGTATTGAAAACTGTGAATTCAGGATATTCTATTGAGGATTGAGGATTGACAATTGATTGTTGAGGACTTATGGGTGAAGATTGAGGATTCAGGTTTGAGGATTCAGGATTGACGTTTGAGGACTGAGGATTGAGGATTGAGGATTGAGGATTGTGGATTGATGGCTGAGGGTTGTGCGTTGAATATTGAGGATTGAGGATTGAGGATTGAGGATTGAGGATTGAGGATTGAGGATTGAAGATTGAGGTTTGGGTATTGAGGATTGATCATTGAGGATTGTGGATTGAGTATTGAGGACTGAGGATTGAGGATTGAAGATTGAATATTGATGATTGAAGATTGAGGATAGAGGATTGAGTGTTGTGGATTGAGGACGAGGACTGAGGGTTCAGTATTGATGTTTGAGGTCTGAGGATTGAGGATTGAGGATTGAGAATTGAGGACTGAGGATGGAGGATTGAAGATAGAGGATTGGGTGTAGAGGATTGAAGATTGAGGATTTAGGATTGCGTATTGAGAATTGAGAATTGAGTGTGAGGACTGAGGGTTGAGGATTTAGGTTTGAGGAGCGAGGATTGAGGATTGAGGATCGAGGACTGAGGATTGACGATTCAGTATTGAAGATTGAGGGTTGATCAATGAGGATTGAGGATTGAGGATTGAGGTTTGAGTACTGAGGATAGAGGATTGAAGATTGAGTATTGAGGATTGAAGGTTGAGGATTGAGGATTGAGGATTGATGAATGAGGATGAGGGCTGAGGTTTGAGGATTGAGGATTGAGGTCTGAGGACTGAGGATTGAGGGTTGAGAATTGAGGATTGAGGATTGAGGATTGAAGACTGAGGATTGGGTATTGAGGATTGAAGAATGAGGATTGAGGATTGAGGATTGAGGATTGAGGATTGAGGATTGAGGATTGAGGATTGAAGATTGAAGATTCAATATTAATGATTGAAGATTGCGGATTGAGGATTGGGGGTTGAGGTTTGAGGACGAGGACTGACGGTTGAGGATTGAGGTTTGAGGATTGAGGATTGAGGATTGAGGACTGAGGATTGAGGATTGAGGATTGTGCATTGAGGATTGCAGATTGTGGACTGCGGATTGAGGAATGAAGATTGAGTATTGAGGGTTGAAGATCGAGGATTGAGGATTGAGGATTTAGGATTGAGGATGTCGGCTGAGATTTGAGGATGGAGGTTTGAGGTCCGAGGACTGAGAATTGAGGGTCGAGAATTGAGGATTGAGGATTGAGGATTGAAGATTGAGGATTGGGTATTGAGGATTGAAGAATGAGGATTGAGGATTGAGGATTGGGGATTGAGGATTGAGGATTGAAGATTGAGTATTCAGGATTGGAGATTGGCGATTGAGGGTTGAGGATTGAGGATAGAGGATTGAAGATTGAGGATTGGGGACTGAGTGTTGAGGGTTGAGTGATGAGAATTGATGATTGTGGATAGAGATTTGAAGATTTCAGGTTGAGTATTGAGTATTGAAACCTGTGAATTGAGGATATTCTACTGAGGATTGAGGACTGACAACTGATTGTTGAGGTCTGAGGTCTGAAGTCTGAGGATTCAGGTTTGAGGATTCAGGATTGAGGTTTGAGGACTGAGGATTGAGGATTGAGGATTGAGGATTGAGGATTGAGGATTGAGGATTGAAGATTGAGGTTTGGGTATTGAGGATTGAACATTGAGGACTGTGGATTGAGTATTGAGGATCGAGAATTGAGGACTGAGGATTGAGGATTGAAGATTGAGGATTGGGTGTTGAGGATTGATGGTTGCGGATTGAGGACGAGGACTGAGGGTTGAGTACTGATGTTTGAGGTCTGAGGATTGAGGATTGAGGATTGAGGATTGAGAATTGAGGACTGAGGATTGAGGATTGAAGATTGAGGATTGGGTGTTGAGGATTGAGGAATGTGGAGTGAGGATTGAGGATTGAGTATTGAGGATTGAAGATTGAGTATTGACGATTGAAGATTGAGGATTGAGGATTGAGGATTGAGGATTGAGGGTTGAGGATTGAAGATTGAGGATTGGGTATTGCGGATTGAACATTGAGGATTGAAGATTGAGGATTGGGTGCTGAGGGTTGAAGAATGAGGATTGAGGATTGAGGATTGAGGATTGAGGATTGAAGATTCAGTATTGAGGATTGAAGATTGTTGATTAAGGATTGAGGATTGAGGATTGAAGATTGAGTATTGAGGATTGAAGATTGAGGATTGAGGACTGAGTATTGAGGATTGAGGATTGAGTATTGAGGATTGAGGGTGGAAGACTGAGGATTGGGTAATGAGGATTGAACGTTGAGGATTGAGGGTTGAGGATTGAGGATTGAGGATTGAAGATTGAAGATTGAATATTAATGATTGAAGATTGAGGATTGAGGATTGAGGGTTGTGGATTGAGGACGAGGACTGAGGGTTGAGTATTGGTGTTTGAAATCTGAGGATTGAGGATTGAGGATTGAGGATTGAGGATTGAAGATGGAGGATTCGGTATTGAGGATTGAAGAATGAGGATTGAGGAGTGAGGACTGAGGATTGAGGATTGCAGTTTGAGTATTGAGGATTGAAGATTGAGGATTGAGGATTGAGGATTGAGGATTGAGGATTGAGGATTGATTATTGAAGATTGAGTATTGAGGATTGAAGATTGAGGATTGAGGATTGAGGATTGAGGATTGAGGATGAGGGCTGAGGGTTGAGGATTGAGGTTTGAGGTTTGAGGACTGAGGACTGAGGATTGAGAATAGAGGATTGAGGATTGAGGATTGAGGATTGGGTATTGAGAATTGAAGAATGAGGATTGACGATTGAGGATTGGGAATTGGGGATTGAAGATTGAGTATTGAGGATTGAAGGTTGATGATTGAGTATTGAGGATTGTGGATTGAGGATTGAGGGTTGAGGATTGAAGGTTGAGTATTGAGGATTGAACATTGAGTATCGATGATTGAGGATTGAGGACTGAGGATTGAAGGTTGAGGATTGATGGTTGAGGATTGGGGATTGAGGATTGACGATTGAGGATTGAGGACTGAGGATTGAGAATAGAGGATTGAGGATTGAATATTGTGTATTGATGATTAAAGATTGAGGATTGAGGATTGAGGACTGAAGATTGAGGTCGGAGTGTTGAGTGTTGAGTGATGCGAATTGATGTTTGTAGACTGAGATTTGAAGATTGAAGATTGGGGATTGAGTACTGAAAACTGTGAATTGAGGATATTCTAATGAGGACTGAGGATTTACAAATGATTGTTGAGGACTGAGGGCTGAAGATTGAGGATTCAGGACTGAGGATTCGGGATTGAGGTTTGAGGACGAGGACCGACGGTTGGGGATTGAGGTTTGAGGATTGAGGATTGAGGACTGATGACTGAGGATTGGGGATTGAGGATTGAGCATTGAGGATTGAAGATTGAGGACTGGGGATTAAGGACTGAAGATTGAGTATTAAGGATTGGGGATTGGGGATTGAGGATCTAGGATTGGAGATTGATTATTGAGGATTTTAGATTGACGATTGAGGATTGAGGATTGAGAATTGAGAATTGAGGATTGAGAGTTGAGGATTGAGGACGAGGACTGACGGTTGAGGATTGAGGTTTGAGGTTTGATGATTGAGGATTGAGGACTGAGGATTGAAGATTGAGGGTTGAGGATTGAGCATTGAGGATTGAAGATTGAGGACGGGGATTGAGGATTGAAGATTGAGGATTTAGGATTGAGGATTGGGGATTGAGGATCTAGGATTGGAGATTGATTATTCAGGATTGAAGGTTGAGGATTGAGGATTGAGGATTGATAATTGTGAACTGAGGATGAGGACTGAGGCTTGAGGATTGAGGTTTGAGGAATGAGGATTGAGGATTGAGGATTGAGGATTGAGGATTGAGGATTGAAGATTGAGTATTGATGATTGAGGATTGAGTATTGAGGATTGAGGAGTGAAGATTGAGGTTTGAGGATTGAGGATTGAGAATTGAGGATGAGGACTGAGGGTTGAGGACTGAGGTTTGAGGAACGAGGATTGAAGATTGAGAATTGAGGACTGAGGATTGACGATTGAGTATTGAGGATTGAGGATTGATGACTGAGGATTGAGGATTGAGGATTGAGGATTGAGGACTGAAGATTGAGGATTGAGGATTGTGGACTGAGGGTTGAGGATTGAGGTTTGTGAAATGAGGATTGAGGATTGCGGATTGAGGATTAAGAATTGAGAATTGAAAATTGAGGGTCGAGGGTTGAAGATAGAAGATTGAGGTTTGAGGATTGTAGATTGAAGATTGAGGACAGAGTGTTGAGGGTAGAGTATTGCGAACTGATGTTTGGGACGTGAGATTTGAAGATTGAAGGTTGAGGATTGTGTATAGAATACTGAGAACTGAGGATTCTCTATTGAGGGCTGAGAATTGAGGATTGAGGATTGAGGATTGAGGATTGAGGATTGAGGATTGAGGATTGAGGATTGAAGGTTGAGGATTAAGGATTGAAAATTGAGGACTCAGGATAGAGCATTGAGCATTGTGTACTGATAGTTGAGGGTTGAGTGTTGTGAGTTGAGGATTGAGCATTGAATATTGAGAATTGAAGTTTGAGGAATGAGGATTGAGGATTGAGGATTGAGGATTGAGGACTGCGGGTTGAGGATTGAGGTTTGAGAATTGAGGATAGACAATTGAATATTGAGGATTGAGGCTTGAGGACTGAGGATTGAGGCTTGAGGACTGAGGATTGAGGATAGATGGTTAAGGATTGCGGAATGAGGATTGAGGATTGAGGATTGAGGATCGATTACACTGTTCGACAACTTTTGACTTTTCTTTGATTTTGTAATCGTGAATAAACATTTCTTATAGACTTCGACGTGCTGATTACGAATCTGCAAACCGTTTTCCCCCAGAACGTACAGTTTTTGAAAAAATCAATTTTGAAAAAAATGACAAATTTTTAACTTTGGGATTTTTTTCTGCTTTTAACATAGTAGTTATGTAGTTGCTCTTTGCACGAAATGATTCTGTGGACTCTCCCGAATAAAATAATATAAATAGTTATTAGATTATAAACATCGAAATAGGTTTAAATAACAATTAAAGTGAAAAGGACACCTAAAACGCACCCATTTTTGCTGATATTTTTCACTTTATTTCAAAAAGTAAGGGTCTAGGAGAAAATTTGACTATATCACGCGATAGAGCAAATCTTTCTACTAAGGAAAGCATCAAGCGAATGTCCAAAATTATTTTTTATTTCAATATAGAAATAAAATAGTTTGGCGAAACGCGCGGCGGCGGCAGTGGTACTCAATGGCAACGGCGCGCGCGGAGGACGCTTCGCCTACCGCCTGCCGTTCAGCGGCCCCTATACGCATTGACGTCATTGAGTACCACTGTCTCCGCCGCGCATTTCGCCAAACTATTTTATTTCTATATTGAAATAAAAAATAATTTTGGACATTCGCTTGATGCTTTCCTTAGTAGAAAGATTTGCTCTATCGCGTGATATAGTCAAATTTTCTCCTAGACCCTTACTTTTTGAAATAAAGTGAAAACTATCAGCAAAAATGGGTGCGTTTTGGGTGTCCTTTTCACTTTAATTGTTATTTAAACCTATTTCGATGTTTATAATCTAATAACTATTTATACTATTTTATTCGGGAGAGTCCACAGAATCATTTCGTGCAAAGAGCAACTAAATAATTACTACGGTAAAAGCAGAAAAAAATCCCAAAGTTGAAAATTTGTCATTTCCTTCAAAATTGATTTTTTCAAAAACTGTACGTTCTGGGAAAAAACGGGTTGCAGATTCGTAATCAGCACGTCGAAGTCTATAAGAAATGTTTATTCACGTTTACAAAATCAGACCCGTGTTGAACAGTGTTATTGAATATTGAGGATTGAGACTTGAGGACTGAGGATTGAGGATTGAGGATTGAGGATTGAGAGTTGTTGATTTAAGATTGAAGATAGAGGATTGAGCATTGAGGGTTAAATATTCAGGACTGTGGGTTGAGGTTCGAGTGTTAAGAATTGATGTTTGAGGTTTGAGATTTGAAGATTGAAGATTGTGGATTGAGTATTCATAACTGAGAATTGAGGATATTCTACTGAGGACTGAGGTTTGAGGATTGAGGATTGAGGATTGATGGTTGAGACTGTGGGTTGAGGATTGAGCGTTGAGGATTGAGGATTGAATATTGAGGATTGAGGATTGAAGATTGAGGATTGAGGATTGATGTTGAAGATTGAGTATTGAGGATTGAGGATTGATGACTGAGGATTGAGGATTGAGGATTGAAGATTGAGTATTCAGGATTGAGGATTGAGGCTTGAGGATTGAGGATTGAGGATTGAAGATTGAGGATTGGGGATTGAGGATTGAGGATTGAGGATTGAGTATTGAGGATTGAGGATTGAGGATTGTGGATTGTGAATTGAGGATTGGGTGTTGAGGATTGAAGAATGAGGATTGACGATTGAGGATTGGGAATTGAGGACTGAAGATTGAGTATTGAGGATTGAAGGTTGATGATTGAGTATTGAGGATTGTGGACTGAGGATTGAGAGTTGAGGATTGAAGGTTGAGTATTGAGGATTGAACATTGAGTATCGATGATTGAGGATTGAGGACTGAGGATTGAAGGTTGAGGATTGAAGGTTGAGGATTGGGGATTGAGGATTGGCGATTGAGGATTGAGGACTGATGATTGAGAATAGAGGATTGATTATTGAAGGTTGAGTATTGAGGATTAAAGATTGAGGATTGAGGATTGAGGACTGAATATTGAGGACGGAGTGTTGAGTGTTGAGTGATGCGAATTGATGTTTGTAGACTGAGATTTGAAGATTGAAGATTGGGGATTGAGTACTGAAAACTGTGAATTGAGGATATTCTAATGAGGACTGAGGATTTACAATTGATTGTTGAGGACTGAGGGCTGAAGATTGAGGATTCAGGACTGAGGATTCGGGATTGAGGTTTGAGGACGAGGACCGACGATTGAGGATTGAGGTTTGAGCATTGAGGATTGAGGACTGATGACTGAGGATTGGGGATTGAGGATTGAGCATTGAGGATTGAAGATTGAGGACTGGGGATTAAGGATTGAAGATTGAGTATTAAGGATTGGGGATTGGGGATTGAGGATCTAGGATTGGAGATTGATTATTGAGGATTTTAGATTGACGATTGAGGATTGAGGATTGAGAATTGAGAATTGAGGATTGAGGGTTGAGGATTGAGGACGAGGACCGACGGTTGAGGATTGAGGTTTGAGGTTTGATGATTGAGGATTGAGGAGTGAGGATTGAGGATTGAGGATTGAGGATTGAGCATTGAGGATTGAAGATTGAGGACTGGGGATTGAGGATTGAAGATTGAGGATTTAGGATTGAGGATTGGGGATTGAGGATCTAGGACTGGAGATTGATTATTCAGGATTGAAGATTGAGGATTGAGGATGGAGGATTGATAATTGTGAATTGAGGATGAGGACTGAGGCCTGAGTATTGAGGTTTGAGGAATGAGGATTGAGGATTGAGGATTGAGGATTGAGGATTGAGGATTGAGTTATGAAGATTGAGTATTCATGACTGATGATTGAGGATTGAGGATTGAGGATTGAGGATTGAGGATTCAGGATTGAAGATTGAGTATTGATGATTGAGGATTGAGTATTGAGGATTGAGGATTGAAGATTGAGGTTTGAGGATTGAGGATTGAGAATTGAGGATGAGGACTGAGGGTTGATGATTGAGGTTTGAGGATTGAGGATTGAGGATTGATGGTTGAGACTGTGGGTTGAGGATTGAGCGTTGAGGATTGAGGATTGAGGATTGAAGATTGAGTATTGATGATTGAGGATTGAGTATTGAGAATTGAGGAGTGAAGATTGAGGTTTGAGGATTGAGGATTGAGAATTGAGGATGAGGACTGAGGGTTGAGGACTGAGGTTTGAGGAACGAGGATAGAAGATTGAGAATTGAGGACTGAGGATTGACGATTGAGTATTGAGGATTGAGGATTGATGACTGAGGATTGAGGATTGAGGATTGAGGATTGAGGACTGAAGATTGAGGATTGAGGATTGTGGACTGAGGGTTGAGGATTGAGGTTTGTGAAATGAGGATTGAGGATTGCGGATTGAGGATTAAGAATTGAGAATTGAAAATTGAGGGTCGAGGGTTGAAGATAGAAGATTGAGGTTTGAGGATTGTAGATTGAAGATTGAGGACAGAGTGTTGAGGGTAGAGTATTGCGAACTGATGTTTGGGACGTGAGATTTGAAGATTGAAGGTTGAGGATTGTGTATAGAATACTGAGAACTGAGGATTCTCTATTGAGGGCTGAGAATTGAGGATTGAGGATTGAGGATTGAGGATTGAGGATTGAGGATTGAGGATTGAAGGTTGAGGATTAAGGATTGAAGATTGAGGACTCAGGATAGAGCATTGAGCATTGTGTACTGATAGTTGAGGGTTGAGTGTTGTGAGTTGAGGATTGAGCATTGAATATTGAGAATTGAAGTTTGAGGAATGAGGATTGAGGATTGAGGATTGAGGATTGAGGACTGCGGGTTGAGGATTGAGGTTTGAGAATTGAGGATAGACAATTGAATATTGAGGATTGAGGCTTGAGGACTGAGGATTGAGGCTTGAGGATTGAGGATTGAGGATAGATGGTTAAGGATTGCGGAATGAGGATTGAGGATTGAGGATTGAGGATCGATTACACTGTTCGACAACTTTTGACTTTTCTTTGATTTTGTAATCGTGAATAAACATTTCTTATAGACTTCGACGTGCTGATTACGAATCTGCAAACCGTTTTCCCCCAGAACGTACAGTTTTTGAAAAAATCAATTTTGAAAAAAATGACAAATTTTTAACTTTGGGATTTTTTTCTGCTTTTAACATAGTAGTTATGTAGTTGCTCTTTGCACGAAATGATTCTGTGGACTCTCCCGAATAAAATAATATAAATAGTTATTAGATTATAAACATCGAAATAGGTTTAAATAACAATTAAAGTGAAAAGGACACCTAAAACGCACCCATTTTTGCTGATATTTTTCACTTTATTTCAAAAAGTAAGGGTCTAGGAGAAAATTTGACTATATCACGCGATAGAGCAAATCTTTCTACTAAGGAAAGCATCAAGCGAATGTCCAAAATTATTTTTTATTTCAATATAGAAATAAAATAGTTTGGCGAAACGCGCGGCGGCGGCAGTGGTACTCAATGGCAACGGCGCGCGCGGAGGACGCTTCGCCTACCGCCTGCCGTTCAGCGGCCCCTATACGCATTGACGTCATTGAGTACCACTGTCTCCGCCGCGCATTTCGCCAAACTATTTTATTTCTATATTGAAGTAAAAAATAATTTTGGACATTCGCTTGATGCTTTCCTTAGTAGAAAGATTTGCACTATCGCGTGGTATAGTCAAATTTTCTCCTAGACCCTTACTTTTTGAAATAAAGTGAAAACTATCAGCAAAAATGGGTGCGTTTTGGGTGTCCTTTTCACTTTAATTGTTATTTAAACCTATTTCGATGTTTATAATCTAATAACTATTTATACTATTTTATTCGGGAGAGTCCACAGAATCATTTCGTGCAAAGAGCAACTAAATAACTACTACGGTAAAAGCAGAAAAAAATCCCAAATCTGAAAATTTGTCATTTCCTTCAAAATTGATTTTTTCAAAAACTGTACGTTCTGGGAAAAAACGGGTTGCAGATTCGTAATCAGCACGTCGAAGTCTATAAGAAATGTTTATTCACGTTTACAAAATCAGACCCGTGTTGAACAGTGTTATTGAATATTGAGGATTGAGACTTGAGGACTGAGGATTGAGGATTGAGGATTGAGGATTGAGAGTTGTTGATTTAAGATTGAAGATAGAGGATTGAGCATTGAGGGTTAAATATTCAGGACTGTGGGTTGAGGTTCGAGTGTTAAGAATTGATGTTTGAGATTTGAAGATTGAAGATTGTGGATTGAGTATTCATAACTGAGAATTGAGGATATTCTACTGAGGACTGAGGTTTGAGGATTGAGGATTGAGGATTGATGGTTGAGACTGTGGGTTGAGGATTGAGCGTTGAGGATTGAGGATTGAATATTGAGGATTGAGGATTGAAGATTGAGGATTGAGGATTGATGTTGAAGATTGAGTATTGAGGATTGAGGATTGATGACTGAGGATTGAGGATTGAGGATTGAAGATTGAGTATTCAGGATTGAGGATTGAGGCTTGAGGATTGAGGATTGAGGATTGAAGATTGAGGATTGGGGATTGAGGATTGAGGATTGAGGATTGAGTATTGAGGATTGAGGATTGAGGATTGTGGATTGTGGATTGAGTGTTGAGGATTGAAGATTGAGTATTGAGGATTGAAGGTTGAGTATTCAGGATTGAAGATTGACGATTGAGTATTGAAGATTGAGGATTGATGACTGAGGATTGAGGTTTGAGGATTGAGGATTGAGGATTGAGGATTGAAGATTGAAAGATTGAGGATTGTGGATTGAAGATTGAGGATTGAGGATTGAGGATTGAGGATGGAGGATGAGGGCTGAGGGTTGAGGATTGAGGTTTGAGTATTGAATCCTGAGAATTCAGGATATTCTATTGAGTATTGAGAATTGAGGATTGATGGATGAGTATTGAGGATTGAGGATTGAGTATTGAGGATTGAAGATTGAGGATTGAGGATTGAGAATTGAGAATTGAGGATGGAGGATAGAGGATTGAGGATTGAGGATTGGGTGTTGAGGATTGAAGAATGAGGATTGAGGATTGAGGATTGGGAATTGAGGACTGAAGATTGAGTATTGAGGATTGAAGGTTGATGATTGAGTATTGAGGATTGTGGACTGAGGATTGAGAGTTGAGGATTGAAGGTTGAGTATTGAGGATTGAACATTGAGTATCGATGATTGAGGATTGAGGACTGAGGATTGAAGGTTGAGGATTGAAGGTTGAGGATTGGGGATTGAGGATTGGCGATTGAGGATTGAGGACTGATGATTGAGAATAGAGGATTGATTATTGAAGGTTGAGTATTGAGGATTAAAGATTGAGGATTGAGGATTGAGGACTGAATATTGAGGACGGAGTGTTGAGTGTTGAGTGATGCGAATTGATGTTTGTAGACTGAGATTTGAAGATTGAAGATTGGGGATTGAGTACTGAAAACTGTGAATTGAGGATATTCTAATGAGGACTGAGGATTTACAATTGATTGTTGAGGACTGAGGGCTGAAGATTGAGGATTCAGGACTGAGGATTCGGGATTGAGGTTTGAGGACGAGGACCGACGATTGAGGATTGAGGTTTGAGCATTGAGGATTGAGGACTGATGACTGAGGATTGGGGATTGAGGATTGAGCATTGAGGATTGAAGATTGAGGACTGGGGATTAAGGATTGAAGATTGAGTATTAAGGATTGGGGATTGGGGATTGAGGATCTAGGATTGGAGATTGATTATTGAGGATTTTAGATTGACGATTGAGGATTGAGGATTGAGAATTGAGAATTGAGGATTGAGGGTTGAGGATTGAGGACGAGGACCGACGGTTGAGGATTGAGGTTTGAGGTTTGATGATTGAGGATTGAGGAGTGAGGATTGAGGATTGAGGATTGAGGATTGAGCATTGAGGATTGAAGATTGAGGACTGGGGATTGAGGATTGAAGATTGAGGATTTAGGATTGAGGATTGGGGATTGAGGATCTAGGATTGGAGATTGATTATTCAGGATTGAAGATTGAGGATTGAGGATGGAGGATTGATAATTGTGAATTGAGGATGAGGACTGAGGCCTGAGTATTGAGGTTTGAGGAATGAGGATTGAGGATTGAGGATTGAGGATTGAGGATTGAGGATTGAGTTATGAAGATTGAGTATTCATGACTGATGATTGAGGATTGAGTATTGAGGATTGAGGATTGAAGGTTGAGGTTTGAGGATTGAGGATTGAGAATTGAGGATGAGGACTGAGGGTTGATGATTGAGGTTTGAGGATTGAGGATTGAGGATTGATGGTTGAGACTGTGGGTTGAGGATTGAGCGTTGAGGATTGAGGATTGAATATTGAGGATTGAAGATTGAGGATTGAGGATTGATGTTGAAGATTGAGTATTGAGGATTGAGGATTGATGACTGAGGATTGAGGATTGAGGATTGAAGATTGAGTATTCAGGGTTGAGGATTGAGGCTTGAGGATTGAGGATTGAGGATTGAAGATTGTGGATTGGGAATTGAGGATTGAGGATTGAGGATTGAGTATTGAGGATTGACAATTGAGGATTGTGGATTGTGGATTGAGTGTTGAGGATTGAAGATTGAGTATTGAGGATTGAAGGTTGAGTATTCTGGATTGAAGATTGACGATTGAGTATTGAAGATTGAGGATTGATGACTGAGGATTGAGGATTGAGGATTTAGGATTGAGGATTGAGGATTGAAGATTGAAGATTGAGGATTGAGGATTGAAGATTGAGGATTGAGGATTGAGGATTGAGGATGGAGGATGAGGGCTGAGGGTTGAGGATTGAGGTTTGAGTATTGAATACTGAGAATTCAGGATATTCTACTGAGTATTGAGAATTGAGGATTGATGGTTGAGTATTGAGGATCGAGGATTGAGTATTGAGGATTGAACGTTGATGATAGAGTATTGAGGATTGTGGATTGAGGATTGAGGGTTGAGGATTGAAGGTTGAGTATTGAGGATTGAACATTGAGTATCGATGATTGAGGATTGATGACCGAGGATTGAGGATTGAGGATTGAGGATTGAGGATTGAGGATTGAAGATTGAAGATTGAGTATTGAGGATTGAAGATTGAGGATTGAGGATTGAGGATTGAGGATGGAGGATGAGGGCTGAGGGTTGAGGATTGAGGTTTGAGTATTGAATACTGAGAATTCAGGATATTCTATTGAGTATTGAGAATTGAGGATTGATGGTGTGTATTGAGGATTGAGGATTGAGTATTGAGGATTGAAGATTGAGGTTTGAGGATTGAGGATTGAGAAGTGAGGATGAGGACTGAGGGTTGAGGATTGAGGTTTGAGGAACGAGGATTGAGGATTGAGAATTGACGACTGAGGATTGACGATTGAGTATTGACGATTGAGTATTGAGCATTGACGATTGATGACTGAGGATTGAGGATTGAGGACTGAGGATTGAGGATTGAGGATGATTGCTGAGTGCTGAGGATTGAGGTTTGCGGACTGAGGACTGAGGATTGAGGATTGAGAATTGAGGATTGAGGATTGAGGGTTGAAGATTAAGGATTGGTTATTGAGGATTGAAGAATGAGGATTGAGGGTTGAGGGTTGAGGACTGAGGATTGCAGATTGGGTATTGAGGATTGAGGATTGAAGATTGAGGATTAAGGATTGAGGATTGGGGATTGAGGATTGAGGATTGAAGGTTGTGTCTTGAGGATTGAAGGTTGACGTCTGAGGATTGAGGATTGAGAATTGAGAATTGAGGATTGAGGGTTGAGGATTGAGGACGAGGACAGACGGTTGAGGATTGAGGTTTGAGGTTTGATGATTGAGGATTGAGGACTGAGGTTTGAGGATTGAGGATTGAGGATGGAGGATGAGGGCTGAGGGTTGAGGATTGAGGTCTGAGTATTGAATACTGAGAATTCAGGATATTCTATTGAGTATTGAGAATTGGGGATTGATGGATGAGTATTGAGGATTGAGGATTGAGTATTGAGGATTGAAGATTGAGGTTTGAGGATTGAGAATTGAGAATTGAGGACGGAGGATAGAGGATTGAGGATTGAGTATTGAGCATTGAGGATTGATGACTGAGGATTGAGGATTGAGGACTGAGGATTGAGGATTGAGGATGATTGCTGAGTGCTGAGGATTGAGGATTGCGGACTGAGGACTGAGAATTGAGGATTGAGAATTGAGGATTGAGGATTGAGGGTTGAAGATTGAGGATTGGTTATTGAGGATTGAAGAATGAGGATTGAGGGTTGAGGGTTGAGGACTGAGGATTGCAGATTGTGTATTGAGGATTGAGGATGGAAGATTGAGGATTAAGGATTGAGGATTGGGGATTGAGGATTCAGGATTGAAGGTTGAGTATTGAGGATTGAAGGTTGACGTTTGAGGATTGAGGATTGAGAATTGAGAATTGAGGATTGAGGGTTGAGGATTGAGGACGAGGACGGACGGTTGAGGATTGAGGTTTGAGGTTTGATGATTGAGGATTGAGGACTGAGGTTTGAGGATTGAGGATTGAGGATGGAGGATGAGGGCTGAGGGTTGAGGATTGAGGTCTGAGTATTGAATACTGAGAGTTCAGGATATTCTATTGAGTATTGAGAATTGAGGATTGATGGATGAGTATTGAGGATTGAGGATTGAGTATTGAGGATTGAAGATTGAGGTTTGAGGATTGAGAATTGAGAATTGAGAAAGGAGGATAGAGGATTGAGGATTGAGGATTGGGTATTGAGGATTGAAGGTTGAGGATTGAGGATTGACGACTGATGATTGAGGATGAGGGCTGAGGTTTGAGGATTGAGGATTGAGGATTGAAGATTGAGGATTGTGGATTGAGGACTGAGGATTGACGATTGGGTATTGAGCATTGAGGATTGAGGATTGAGGATTCAGGATTGAGAATTGAGGACTGAGGATTGAGGATTGAAGATTGAGGATTGGGTGTTGAGGATTGAAGAATGTGGAGTGAGGATTGAGGATTGAGGATTGAGGATTGAAGATTGAGTATTGAGGATTGAAGATAGAGGATTGACGATTGAGGATTGAGGATTGAGGGTTGAGGATTGAAGATTGAGGATTGGGTATTGCGGATTGAACATTGAGGATTGAAGATTGAGGATTGGTTGTTGAGGGTTGAAGAATGAGGATTGAGGATTGAGGATTGAGGATTGAGGATTGAAGATTCAGTATTGAGGATTGAAGGTTGTGGATTAAGGATTGAGGATTGAGGATTGAAGATTGAGTATTGAGGATTGAAGATTGAGGATTGAGGACTGAGTATTGAGGATTGAGGATTGAGTATTGAGGATTGAGGGTGGAAGACTGAGGATTGGGTAATGATGATTGAACGTTGAGGATTGAGGGTTGAGGATTGAGGATTGAGGATTGAAGATTGAGGATTGAAGGTTGAGGATTGAGGATTGAGGATTGATGAACGAGGATGAGGGCTGAGGTTTGAGGATTGAGGATTGAGGTCTGAGGACTGAGGATTGAGGGCTGAGAATTGAGGATTGAGGATTGAGGATTGAAGACTGAGGATTGGGTATTGAGGATTGAAGAATGAGGATTGAGGATTGAGGATTGAGGATTGAGGATTGAGGATTGAGGATTGAAGATTGAAGATTCAATATTAATGATTGAAGATTGCGGATTGAGGATTGGGGGTTGAGGTTTGAGGACGAGGACTGACGGTTGAGGATTGAGGTTTGAGGATTGAGGATTGAGGATTGAGGACTGAGGATTGAGGATTGAGGATTGTGCATTGAGGATTGCAGATTGTGGACTGAGGATTGAGGATTGAAGATTGAGTATTGAGGGTTGAAGATTGAGGATTGACGATTGAGTATTGAGGATTGAGCTTTGATGACTGAGGATTGAGGATTGAGGACTGAGGATTGAGGATTGAGGATGATTGCTGAGGGCTGAGGATTGAGGTTTGCGGACTGAGGACTGAGGATTGAGGATTGAGAATTGAGGATTGAGGATTGAGGGTTGAAGTTTGAGGGTTGGTTATTGAAGATTGAAGAATGAAGATTGAGGGTTGAGAGTTGAGGACTGAGGATTGCAGATTGGGTATTGAGGATTGCGGATTGAAGATTGAGGATTAAGGATTGAGGATTGGGGATTGAGGATTGAGGATTGAAGGTTGTGTCTTGAGGATTGAAGGTTGACGTCTGAGGATTGAGGATTGAGAATTGAGAATTGAGGATTGAGGGTTGAGGATTGAGGACGAGGACAGACGGTTGAGGATTGAGGTTTGAGGTTTGATGATTGAGGATTGAGGACTGAGGTTTGAGGATTGAGGATTGAGGATGGAGGATGAGGGCTGAGGGTTGAGGATTGAGGTCTGAGTATTGAATACTGAGAATTCAGGATATTCTATTGAGTATTGAGAATTGGGGATTGATGGATGAGTATTGGGGATTGAGGATTGAGTATTGAGGATTGAAGATTGAGGTTTGAGGATTGAGAATTGAGAATTGAGGACGGAGGATAGAGGATTGAGGATTGAGTATTGAGCATTGAGGATTGATGACTGAGGATTGAGGATTGAGGACTGAGGATTGAGGATTGAGGATGATTGCTGAGTGCTGAGGATTGAGGATTGCGGACTGAGGACTGAGAATTGAGGATTGAGAATTGAGGATTGAGGATTGAGGGTTGAAGATTGAGGATTGGTTATTGAGGATTGAGGAATGAGGATTGAGGGTTGAGGGTTGAGGACTGAGGATTGCAGATTGTGTATTGAGGATTGAGGATGGAAGATTGAGGATTAAGGATTGAGGATTGGGGATTGAGGATTCAGGATTGAAGGTTGAGTATTGAGGATTGAAGATTGACGTTTGAGGATTGAGGATTGAGAATTGAGAATTGAGGATTGAGGGTTGAGGATTGAGGACGAGGACGGACGGTTGAGGATTGAGGTTTGAGGTTTGATGATTGAGGATTGAGGACTGAGGTTTGAGGATTGAGGATTGAGGATGGAGGATGAGGGCTGAGGGTTGAGGATTGAGGTCTGAGTATTGAATACTGAGAGTTCAGGATATTCTATTGAGTATTGAGAATTGAGGATTGATGGATGAGTATTGAGGATTGAGGATTGAGTATTGAGGATTGAAGATTGAGGTTTGAGGATTGAGAATTGAGAATTGAGAAAGGAGGATAGAGGATTGAGGATTGAGGATTGGGTATTGAGGATTGAAGGTTGAGGATTGAGGATTGACGACTGATGATTGAGGATGAGGGCTGAGGTTTGAGGATTGAGGATTGAGGATTGAAGATTGAGGATTGTGGATTGAGGACTGAGGATTGACGATTGGGTATTGAGCATTGAGGATTGAGGATTGAGGATTCAGGATTGAGAATTGAGGACTGAGGATTGAGGATTGAAGATTGAGGATTGGGTGTTGAGGATTGAAGAATGTGGAGTGAGGATTGAGGATTGAGGATTGAGGATTGAAGATTGAGTATTGAGGATTGAAGATAGAGGATTGACGATTGAGGATTGAGGATTGAGGGTTGAGGATTGAAGATTGAGGATTGGGTATTGCGGATTGAACATTGAGGATTGAAGATTGAGGATTGGTTGTTGAGGGTTGAAGAATGAGGATTGAGGATTGAGGATTGAGGATTGAGGATTGAAGATTCAGTATTGAGGATTGAAGGTTGTGGATTAAGGATTGAGGATTGAGGATTGAAGATTGAGTATTGAGGATTGAAGATTGAGGATTGAGGACTGAGTATTGAGGATTGAGGATTGAGTATTGAGGATTGAGGGTGGAAGACTGAGGATTGGGTAATGATGATTGAACGTTGAGGATTGAGGGTTGAGGATTGAGGATTGAGGATTGAAGATTGAGGATTGAAGGTTGAGGATTGAGGATTGAGGATTGATGAACGAGGATGAGGGCTGAGGTTTGAGGATTGAGGATTGAGGTCTGAGGACTGAGGATTGAGGGCTGAGAATTGAGGATTGAGGATTGAGGATTGAAGACTGAGGATTGGGTATTGAGGATTGAAGAATGAGGATTGAGGATTGAGGATTGAGGATTGAGGATTGAGGATTGAGGATTGAAGATTGAAGATTCAATATTAATGATTGAAGATTGCGGATTGAGGATTGGGGGTTGAGGTTTGAGGACGAGGACTGACGGTTGAGGATTGAGGTTTGAGGATTGAGGATTGAGGATTGAGGACTGAGGATTGAGGATTGAGGATTGTGCATTGAGGATTGCAGATTGTGGACTGAGGATTGAGGATTGAAGATTGAGTATTGAGGGTTGAAGATTGAGGATTGACGATTGAGTATAGAGGATTGAGGGTTGATGACTGAGGATTGAGGATTGAGGACTGAGGATTGAGGATTGAGGATGATTGCTGAGTGCTGAGGATTGAGGTTTGCGGACTGAGGACTGAGAATTGAGGATTGAGAATTGAGGATTGAGGATTGAGGGCTGAAGATTGAGGATTGGTTATTGAGGATTGAAGAATGAGGATTGAGGGTTGAGGGTTGAGGACTGAGGATTGCAGATTGGGTATTGTGGATTGAGGATTGAAGATTGAGGATTAAGGATTGAGGATTGGGGATTGAGGATTGAGGATTGAAGGTTGAGTATTGAGGATTGAAGATTGACGTTTGAGGATTGAGGATTGAGAATTGAGAATTGAGGATTGAGGGTTGAGGATTGAGGACGAGGACAGACGGTTGAGGATTGAGGTTTGAGGTTTGATGATTGAGGATTGAGGACTGAGGTTTGAGGATTGAGGATTGAGGATGGCGGATGAGGGCTGAGGGTTGAGGATTGAGGTCTGAGTATTGAATACTGAGAATTCAGGATATTCTATTGAGTATTGAGAATTGAGGATTGATGGATGAGTATTGAGGATTGAGGATTGAGTATTGAGGATTGAAGATTGAGGTTTGAGGATTGAGAATTGAGAATTGAGAATGGAGGATAGAGGATTGAGGATTGAGGATTGGGTATTGAGGATTGAAGGTTGAGGATTGAGGATTGACGACTGATGATTGAGGATGAGGGCTGAGGTTTGAGGATTGAGGATTGAGGACTGAAGATTGAGGATTGTGGATTGAGGACTGAGGATTGACGATTGGGAATTGAGCATTGAGGATTGAGGATTGAGGATTCAGGATTGAGAATTGAGGACTGAGGATTGAGGATTGAAGATTGAGGATTGGGTGTTGAGGATTGAAGTATGTGGAGTGAGGATTGAGGATTGAGGATTGAGGATTGAAGATTGAGTATTGAAGATTGAGTATTGAGGATTGAAGATTGAGGATTGAGGACTGAGTATTGAGGATTGAAGATTGAGGATTGAGGACTGAGGATTGAGGATTGTGCATTGAGGATTGCAGATTGTGGACTGAGGATTGAGGATTGAAGATTGAGTATTGAGGGTTGAAGGTTGAGGATTGACGATTGAGTATTGAGGATTGAGGGTTGATGACTGAGAATTGAGGATTGAGGACTGAGGACTGAGGATTGAGGATGATTGCTGAGGGCTGAGGATTGAGGTTTGCGGACTGAGGACTGGGGATTGAGGATTGAGAATTGAGGATTGAGGATTGAGGGTTGAAGATTGAGGATTGGTTATTGAGGATTGAAGAATGAGGATTGAGGGTTGAGGGTTGAGGGTTGAGGACTGAGGATTGCAGATTGGGTATTGAGGATTGAGGATTGAAGATTGAGGATTAAGGATTGAGGATTGGGGATTGAGGATTGAGGATTGAAGGTTGTGTCTTGAGGATTGAAGATTGACGTCTGAGGATTGAGGATTGAGAATTGAGAATTGAGGATTGAGGGTTGAGGATTGAGGACGAGGACAGACGGTTGAGGATTGAGGTTTGAGGTTTGATGATTGAGGATTGAGGACTGAGGTTTGAGGATTGAGGATTGAGGATGGAGGATGAGGGCTGAGGGTTGAGGATTGAGGTCTGAGTATTGAATACTGAGAATTCAGGATATTCTATTGAGTATTGAGAATTGGGGATTGATGGATGAGTATTGAGGATTGAGGATTGAGTATTGAGGATTGAAGATTGAGGTTTGAGGATTGAGAATTGAGAATTGAGGACGGAGGATAGAGGATTGAGGATTGAGGATTGGGTATTGAGGATTGAAGAATGAGGATTGACGATTGAGGATTGGGAATTGGGGACTGAAGATTGAGTATTGAGGATTGAAGGTTGATGATTGAGTATTGAGGATTGTGGATTGAGGATTGAGGGTTGAGGATTGAAGGTTGAGTATTGAGGATTGAACATTGAGTATCGATGATTGAGGATTGAGGACTGAGGATTGAAGGTTGAGGATTGAAGGTTGAGGATTGGGGATTGAGGATTGACGATTGAGGATTGAGGACTGAGCATTGAGAATAGAGGATTGAGGATTGAAGATTGAGTATTGAGGATTAAAGATTGAGGATTGAGGATTGAGGACTGAGGATTGAGGACTGAGTGTTGAGTGCTGAGTGATGCGAATTGATGTTTGTAGACTGAGATTTGAAGATTGAAGATTGGGGATTGAGTACTCAAAACTGTGAATTGAGGATATTCTAATGAGGACTGAGGATATACAATTGATTGTTGAGGACTGAGGGCTGAAGATTGAGGATTCAGGACTGAGGATTCGGGATTGAGGTTTGAGGACGAGGACCGACGGTTGAGGATTGAGGTTTGAGGATTGAGGACTGGGGATTGAGGATTGAAGATTGAGGATTAAGGATTGAGGATTGGGGATTGAGGATCTAGGATTGGAGATTGATTATTCAGGATTGAAGATTGAGGATTGAGGATTGAGGATTGATAATTGTGAATTGAGGATGAGGACTGAGGCTTGAGGACTGAGGTTTCAGGAATGAGGATTGAGGATCGAGGATTGACGATTAAGGATTGAGGATTGAGTTATGAAGATTGAGTATTCATGACTGATGATTGAGGATTGAGGATTGATGATTGAGGATTGAGGACTGAGCATTGAGAATAGAGGATTGAGGATTGAAGATTGAGTATTGAGGATTAAAGATTGAGGATTGAGGATTGAGGACTGAAGATTGAGGACTGAGTGTTGAGTGTTGAGTGATGCGAATTGATGTCTGTAGACTGAGATTTGAAGATTGAAGATTGGGGATTGAGTACTCAAAACTGTGAATTGAGGATATTCTAATGAGGACTGAGGATATACAATTGATTGCTGAGGACTGAGGGCTGAAGATTGAGGATTCAGGACTGAGGATTCGGGATTGAGGTTTGAGGACGAGGACCGACGGTTGAGGATTGAGGTTTGAGGATTGAGGACAGGGGATTGAGGATTGAAGATTGAGGATTAAGGATTGAGGATTGGGGATTGAGGATCTAGGATTGGAGATTGATTATTCAGGATTGAAGATTGAGGAATGAGGATTGAGGATTGATAATTGTGAATTGAGGATGAGGACTGAGGCTTGAGGATTGAGGTTTGAGGAGTGAGGATTGAGGATTGAGGATTGAGGACTAAGGATTGAGGATTGAGTTATGAAGATTGAGTATTCATGACTGATGATTGAAGATTGAGGATTGAGGATTGAGGATTGAGGATTGAAGATTGGGTATTGATGATTGAGGATTGAGTATTGAGGATTGAGGATTGAAGATTGAGGTTTGAGGATTGAGGATTGAGAATTGAGGATGAGGACTGAGGGTTGAGGATTGAGGTTTGAGGAACGAGGATTGAAGATTGAGAATTGAGGACTGAGGGTTGACGATGAGTATTGAGGATTGAGGATGGAGGATTGAGGATTGGGTATTGAGGATTGAAGAATGAGGATTGACGATTGAGGAGTGGGAACTGGGGATTGAAGATTGAGTATTGAGGATTGAAGGTTGATGATTGCGTATTGAGGATTGTGGATTGAGGATTGAGGGTTGAGGATTGAAGGTTGAGTATTGAGGATTGAACATTGAGTATCGATGATTGAGGATTGAGGACTGAGGATTGAAGGTTGAGGATTGAAGGTTGAGGATTGGGGATTGAGGATTGACGATTGAGGATTGAGGACTGAGGATTGAGAATAGAGGATTGAGGATTGAGGATTGAGGATTGGGTATTGAGAATTGAAGAATGAGGATTGACGATTGAGGATTGGGAATTGGGGATTGAAGATTGAGTATTGAGGAATGGAAGGTTGATGATTGAGTATTGAGGATTGTGGATTGAGGACTGAGGGTTGAGGATTGAAGGTTGAGTATTGAGGATTGAACATTGAGTATCGATGATTGAGGATTGAGGACTGAGGATTGAAGGTTGAGGATTGATGGTTGAGGATTGGGGATTGAGGATTGACGATTGAGGATTGAGGACTGAGGATTGAGAATAGAGGATTGAGGATTGAATATTGTGTATTGATGATTAAAGATTGAGGATTGAGGATTCAGGACTGAAGATTGAGGTCGGAGTGTTGAGTGTTGAGTGATGCGAATTGATGTTTGTAGACTGAGATTTGAAGATTGAAGATTGGGGATTGAGTACTGAAAACTGTGAATTGAGGATATTCTAATGAGGACTGAGGATTTACAAATGATTGTTGAGGACTGAGGGCTGAAGATTGAGGATTCAGGACTGAGGATTCGAGATTGAGGTTTGAGGACGAGAACCGACGGTTGAGGATTGAGGTTTGAGGATTGAGGATTGAGGACTGATGACTGAGGATTGGGGATTGAGGATTGAGCATTGAGGATTGAAGATTGAGGACTGGGGATTAAGGACTGAAGATTGAGCATTAAGGATTGGGGATTGGGGATTGAGGATCTAGGATTGGAGATTGATTATTGAGGATTTTAGATTGACGATAGAGGATTGAGGATTGAGAATTGAGAATTGAGGATTGAGGGTTGAGGATTGAGGACGAGGACTGACGGTTGAGGATTGAGGTTTGAGGTTTGATGATTGAGGATTGAGGACTGAGGATTGAAGATTGAGGGTTGAGGATTGAGCATAGAGGATTGAAGATTGAGGACTGGGGATTGAGGATTGAAGATTGAGGATTTAGGATTGAGGATTGGGGATTGAGGATCTAGGATTGGAGATTGATTATTCAGGATTGAAGATTGAGGATTGAGGATTGAGGATTGATAATTGTGAATTGAGGGTGAGGACTGAGGCTTGAGGATTGAGGTTTGAGGAATGAGGATTGAGGATTGAGGATTGAGGATTGAGGATTGAGGATTGAAGATTGAGTATTGATGATTGAGGATTGAGTATTGAGGATTGAGGAGTGAAGATTGAGGTTTGAGGATTGCGGATTGAGAATTGAGGATGAGGACTGAGGGTTGAGGACTGAGGTTTGAGGAACGAGGATTGAAGATTGAGAATTGAGGACTGAGGATTGACGATTGAGTATTGAGGATTGAGGATTGATGACTGAGGATTGAGGATTGAGGATTGAGGATTGAGGACTGAAGATTGAGGATTGAGGACTGTGGACTGAGGGTTGAGGATTGAGGTTTGTGAAATGAGGATTGAGGATTGCGGATTGAGGATTAAGAATTGAGAATTGAGAATTGAGGGTCGAGGGTTGAAGATAGAAGATTGAGGTTTGAGGATTGTAGATTGAAGATTGAGGACAGAGTGTTGAGGGTAGAGTATTGCGAACTGATGTTTGGGACGTGAGATTTGAAGATTGAAGGTTGAGGATTGTGTATAGAATACTGAGAACTGAGGATTCTCTATTGAGGGCTGAGAATTGAGGATTGAGGATTGAGGATTGAGGATTGAGGATTGAGGATTGAGGATTGAAGGTTGAGGATTAAGGATTGAAGATTGAGGGCTCAGGATTGAGCATTGAGTATTGTGTACTGATAGTTGAGGGTTGAGTGTTGTGAGTTGAGGATTGAGCATTGAATATTGAGAATTGAAGTTTGAGGAATGAGGATTGAGGATTGAGGATTGAGGATTGAGGACTGCGGGTTGAGGATTGAGGTTTGAGAATTGAGGATAGACAATTGAATATTGAGGATTGAGGCTTGAGGACTGAGGATTGAGGCTTGAGGATTGAGGATTGAGGATCGAGGATAGATGGTTAAGGATTGCGGAATGAGGATTGAGGATTGAGGATTGAGGATCGATTACACTGTTCGACAACTTTTGACTTTTCTTTGATTTTGTAATCGTGAATAAACATTTCTTATAGACTTCGACGTGCTGATTACGAATCTGCAAACCGTTTTCCCCCAGAACGTACAGTTTTTCAAAAAATCAATTTTGAAAAAAATGACAAATTTTTAACTTTGGGATTTTTTTCTGCTTTTAACATAGTAGTTATGTAGTTGCTCTTTGCACGAAATGATTCTGTGGACTCTCCCGAATAAAATAATATAAATAGTTATTAGATTATAAACATCGAAATAGGTTTAAATAACAATTAAAGTGAAAAGGACACCTAAAACGCACCCATTTTTGCTGATATTTTTCACTTTATTTCAAAAAGTAAGGGTCTAGGAGAAAATTTGACTATATCACGCGATAGAGCAAACCTTTCTACTAAGGAAAGCATCAAGCGAATGTCCAAAATTATTTTTTATTTCAATATAGAAATAAAATAGTTTGGCGAAACGCGCGGCGGCGGCAGTGGTACTCAATGGCAACGGCGCGCGCGGAGGACGCTTCGCCTACCGCCTGCCGTTCAGCGGCCCCTATACGCATTGACGTCATTGAGTACCACTGTCTCCGCCGCGCATTTCGCCAAACTATTTTATTTCTATATTGAAGTAAAAAATAATTTTGGACATTCGCTTGATGCTTTCCTTAGTAGAAAGATTTGCTCTATCGCGTGGTATAGTCAAATTTTCTCCTAGACCCTTACTTTTTGAAATAAAGTGAAAACTATCAGCAAAAATGGGTGCGTTTTGGGTGTCCTTTTCACTTTAATTGTTATTTAAACCTATTTCGATGTTTATAATCTAATAACTATTTATACTATTTTATTCGGGAGAGTCCACAGAATCATTTCGTGCAAAGAGCAACTAAATAACTACTACGGTAAAAGCAGAAAAAAATCCCAAAGTTGAAAATTTGTCATTTCCTTCAAAATTGATTTTTTCAAAAACTGTACGTTCTGGGAAAAAACGGGTTGCAGATTCGTAATCAGCACGTCGAAGTCTATAAGAAATGTTTATTCACGTTTACAAAATCAGACCCGTGTTGAACAGTGTTATTGAATATTGAGGATTGAGACTTGAGGACTGAGGATTGAGGATTGAGGATTGAGGATTGAGAGTTGTTGATTTAAGATTGAAGATAGAGGATTGAGCATTGAGGGTTAAATATTCAGGACTGTGGGTTGAGGTTCGAGTGTTAAGAATTGATGTTTGAGATTTGAAGATTGAAGATTGTGGATTGAGTATTCATAACTGAGAATTGAGGATATTCTACTGAGGACTGAGGTTTGAGGATTGAGGATTGAGGATTGATGGTTGAGACTGTGGGTTGAGGATTGAGCGTTGAGGATTGAGGATTGAATATTGAGGATTGAGGATTGAAGATTGAGGATTGAGGATTGATGTTGAAGATTGAGTATTGAGGATTGAGGATTGATGACTGAGGATTGAGGATTGAGGATTGAAGATTGAGTATTCAGGATTGAGGATTGAGGCTTGAGGATTGAGGATAGAGGATTGAAGATTGAGGATTGGGGATTGAGGATTGAGGATTGAGGATTGAGTATTGAGGATTGAGGATTGAGTATTGTGGATTGTGGATTGAGTGTTGAGGATTGAAGATTCAGTATTGAGGATTGAAGGTTGAGTATTCAGGATTGAAGATTGAGGATTGAGGACTGAGTATTGAGGATTGAGGATTGAGTATTGAGGATTGAGGGTGGAAGACTGAGGATTGGGTAATGATGATTGAACGTTGAGGATTGAGGGTTGAGGATTGAGGATTGAGGATTGAAGATTGAGGATTGAAGGTTGAGGATTGAGGATTGAGGATTGATGAACGAGGATGAGGGCTGAGGTTTGAGGATTGAGGATTGAGGTCTGAGGACTGAGGATTGAGGGCTGAGAATTGAGGATTGAGGATTGAGGATTGAAGACTGAGGATTGGGTATTGAGGATTGAAGAATGAGGATTGAGGATTGAGGATTGAGGATTGAGGATTGAGGATTGAGGATTGAAGATTGAAGATTCAATATTAATGATTGAAGATTGCGGATTGAGGATTGGGGGTTGAGGTTTGAGGACGAGGACTGACGGTTGAGGATTGAGGTTTGAGGATTGAGGATTGAGGATTGAGGACTGAGGATTGAGGATTGAGGATTGTGCATTGAGGATTGCAGATTGTGGACTGAGGATTGAGGATTGAAGATTGGGTATTGAGGGTTGAAGATTGAGGATTGACGATTGAGTATAGAGGATTGAGGGTTGATGACTGAGGATTGAGGATTGAGGACTGAGGTTTGAGGATTGAGGATTGAGGATGGAGGATGAGGGCTGAGGGTTGAGGATTGAGGTCTGAGTATTGAATACTGAGAATTCAGGATATTCTATTGAGTATTGAGAATTGAGGATTGATGGATGAGTATTGAGGATTGAGGATTGAGTATTGAGGATTGAAGATTGAGGTTTGAGGATTCAGAATTGAGAATTGAGAATGGAGGATAGAGGATTGAGGATTGAGGATTGGGTATTGAGGATTGAAGGTTGAGGATTGAGGATTGACGATTGAGTATTGAGGATTGAGGGTTGATGACTGAGGATTGAGGATTGAGGACTGATGACTGAGGATTGAGGATGATTGCTGAGGGCTGAGGATTGAGGTTTGCGGACTGAGGACTGAGGATTGAGGATTGAGAATTGAGGATTGAGGATTGAGGGTTGAAGATTGAGGATTCAGGACTGAGGATTCGGGATTGAGGTTTGAGGACGAGGACCGACGGTTGAGGATTGAGGTTTGAGGATTGAGGACTGGGGATTGAGGATTGAAGATTGAGGATTAAGGATTGAGGATTGGGGATTGAGGATCTAGGATTGGAGATTGATTATTCAGGATTGAAGATTGAGGATTGAGGATTGAGGATTGATAATTGTGAATTGAGGATGAGGACTGAGGCTTGAGGACTGAGGTTTCAGGAATGAGGATTGAGGATCGAGGATTGAGGATTAAGGATTGAGGATTGAGTTATGAAGATTGAGTATTCATGACTGATGATTGAGGATTGAGGATTGATGATTGAGGATTGAGGACTGAGCATTGAGAATAGAGGATTGAGGATTGAAGATTGAGTATTGAGGATTAAAGATTGAGGATTGAGGATTGAGGACTGAAGATTGAGGACTGAGTGTTGAGTGTTGAGTGATGCGAATTGATGTCTGTAGACTGAGATTTGAAGATTGAAGATTGGGGATTGAGTACTCAAAACTGTGAATTGAGGATATTCTAATGAGGACTGAGGATATACAATTGATTGCTGAGGACTGAGGGCTGAAGATTGAGGATTCAGGACTGAGGATTCGGGATTGAGGTTTGAGGTCGAGGACCGACGGTTGAGGATTGAGGTTTGAGGATTGAGGACTGGGGATTGAGGATTGAAGATTGAGGATTAAGGATTGAGGATTGGGGATTGAGGATCTAGGATTGGAGATTGATTATTCAGGATTGAAGATTGAGGAATGAGGATTGAGGATTGATAATTGTGAATTGAGGATGAGGACTGAGGCTTGAGGATTGAGGTTTGAGGAATGAGGATTGAGGATTGAGGATTGAGGACTAAGGATTGAGGATTGAGTTATGAAGATTGAGTATTCATGACTGATGATTGAGGATTGAGGATTGAGGATTGAGGATTGAGGATTGAAGATTGGGTATTGATGATTGAGGATTGAGTATTGAGGATTGAGGATTGAAGATTGAGGTTTGAGGATTGAGGATTGAGAATTGAGGATGAGGACTGAGGGTTGAGGATTGAGGTTTGAGGAACGAGGATTGAAGATTGAGAATTGAGGACTGAGGGTTGACGATGAGTATTGAGGATTGAGGATGGAGGATTGAGGATTGGGTATTGAGGATTGAAGAATGAGGATTGACGATTGAGGAATGGGAACTGGGGATTGAAGATTGAGTATTGAGGATTGAAGGTTGATGATTGAGTATTGAGGATTGTGGATTGAGGACTGAGGGTTGAGGATTGAAGGTTGAGTATTGAGGATTGAACATTGAGTATCGATGATTGAGGATTGAGGACTGAGGATTGAAGGTTGAGGATTGAAGGTTGAGGATTGGGGATTGAGGATTGACGATTGAGGATTGAGGACTGAGGATTGAGAATAGAGGATTGAGGATTGAGGATTGAGGATTGGGTATTGAGAATTGAAGAATGAGGATTGACGATTGAGGATTGGGAATTGGGGATTGAAGATTGAGTATTGAGGATTGAAGGTTGATGATTGAGTATTGAGGATTGTGGATTGAGGACTGAGGGTTGAGGATTGAAGGTTGAGTATTGAGGATTGAACATTGAGTATCGATGACTGAGGATTGAGGACTGAGGATTGAAGGTTGAGGATTGATGGTTGAGGATTGGGGATTGAGGATTGACGATTGAGGATTGAGGACTGAGGATTGAGAATAGAGGATTGAGGATTGAATATTGTGTATTGATGATTAAAGATTGAGGATTGAGGATTCAGGACTGAAGATTGAGGTCGGAGTGTTGAGTGTTGAGTGATGCGAATTGATGTTTGTAGACTGAGATTTGAAGATTGAAGATTGGGGATTGAGTACTGAAAACTGTGAATTGAGGATATTCTAATGAGGACTGAGGATTTACAAATGATTGTTGAGGACTGAGGGCTGAAGATTGAGGATTCAGGACTGAGGATTCGAGATTGAGGTTTGAGGACGAGAACCGACGGTTGAGGATTGAGGTTTGAGGATTGAGGATTGAGGACTGATGACTGAGGATTGGGGATTGAGGATTGAGCATTGAGGATTGAAGATTGAGGACTGGGGATTAAGGACTGAAGATTGAGCATTAAGGATTGGGGATTGGGGATTGAGGATCTAGGATTGGAGATTGATTATTGAGGATTTTAGATTGACGATTGAGGATTGAGGATTGAGAATTGAGAATTGAGGATTGAGGGTTGAGGATTGAGGACGAGGACTGACGGTTGAGGATTGAGGTTTGAGGTTTGATGATTGAGGATTGAGGACTGAGGATTGAAGATTGAGGGTTGAGGATTGAGCATTGAGGATTGAAGATTGAGGACTGGGGATTGAGGATTGAAGATTGAGGATTTAGGATTGAGGATTGAGGATTGCGGATTGAGGATTAAGAATTGAGAATTGAGAATTGAGGGTCGAGGGTTGAAGATAGAAGATTGAGGTTTGAGGATTGTAGATTGAAGATTGAGGACAGAGTGTTGAGGGTAGAGTATTGCGAACTGATGTTTCGGACGTGAGATTTGAAGATTGAAGGTTGAGGATTGTGTATAGAATACTGAGAACTGAGGATTCTCTATTGAGGGCTGAGAATTGAGGATTGAGGATTGAGAGTTGTTGATTTAAGATTGAAGATAGAGGATTGAGCATTGAGGGTTAAATATTCAGGACTGTGGATTGAGGTTCGAGTGTTAAGAATTGATGTTTGAGGTTTGAGATTTGAAGATTGAAGATTGTGGATTGAGTATTCATAACTGAGAATTGAGGATATTCTACTGAGGACTGAGGTTTGAGGATTGAGGATTGAGGATTGATGGTTGAGACTGTGGGTTGAGGATTGAGCGTTGAGGATTGAGGATTGAATATTGAGGATTGAGGATTGAAGATTGAGGATTGAGGATTGATGTTGAAGATTGAGTATTGAGGATTGAGGATTGATGACTGAGGATTGAGGATTGAGGATTGAAGATTGAGTATTCAGGATTGAGGATTGAGGCTTGAGGATTGAGGATTGAGGATTGAAGATTGAGGATTGGGGATTGAGGATTGAGGATTGAGGATTGAGTATTGAGGATTGAGGATTGAGTATTGTGGATTGTGGATTGAGTGTTGAGGATTGAAGATTGAGTATTGAGGATTGAAGGTTGTGTATTCAGGATTGAAGATTGACGATTGAGTATTGAAGATTGAGGATTGATGACTGAGGATTGAGGATTGAGGATTGAGGATTCAGGATTGAGGATTGAAGATTGAAGATTGAGGATTGAGGATTGAAGATTGAGGATTGAGGATTGAGGATTGCGGATGGAGGATGAGGGCTGAGGGTTGAGGATTGAGGTTTGAGTATTGAATACTGAGAATTCAGGATATTCTATTGAGTATTGAGAATTGAGGATTGATGGTTGAGTATTGAGGATTGAGGATTGAGTATTGAGGATTGAAGGTTGATGATTGAGTATTGGGGATTGTGGATTGAGGATTGGGGGTTGAGGATTGAAGGTTGAGTATTGGGGATTGAACATTGAGTATCGATGATTGAGGATTGATGACCGAGGATTGAGGATTGAGGATTGAGGATTGAGGATTGAGGATTGAAGATTGAAGATTGAGTATTGAGGATTGAAGATTGAGGATTGAGGATTGAGGATTGAGGATGGAGGATGAGGGCTGAGGGTTGAGGATTGAGGTTTGAGTATTGAATACTGAGAATTCAGGATATTCTATTGAGTATTGAGAATTGAGGATTGATGGTGAGAATTTAGGATTGAGGATTGAGTATTGAGGATTGAAGATTGAGGTTTGAGGATTGAGGATTGAGGATTGAGAAGTGAGGATGAGGACTGAGGGTTGAGGATTGAGGTTTGAGGAACGAGGATTGAGGATTGAGAATTGACGACTGAGGATTGACGATTGAGTATTGACGATTGAGTATTGAGCATTGAGGATTGATGACTGAGGATTGAGGATTGAGGACTGAGGATTGAGGATTGAAGATGATTGCTGAGTGCTGAGGATTGAGGTTTGCGGACTGAGGACTGAGAATTGAGGATTGAGAATTGAGGATTGAGGATTGAGGGTTGAAGATTGAGGATTGGTTATTGAGGATTGAAGAATGAGGATTGAGGGTTGAGGGTTGAGGACTGAGGATTCCAGATTGGGTATTGAGGATTGAGGATTGAAGATTGAGGATTAAGGATTGAGGATTGGGGATTGAGGATTGAGGATTGAAGGTTGAGTATTGAGGATTGAAGATTGACGTTTGAGGATTGAGGATTGAGAATTGAGAATTGAGGATTGAGGGTTGAGGATTGAGGACGAGGACAGACGGTTGAGGATTGAGGTTTGAGGTTTGATGATTGAGGATTGAGGACTGAGGTTTGAGGATTGAGGATTGAGGATGGAGGATGAGGGCTGAGGGTTGAGGATTGAGGTCTGAGTATTGAATACTGAGAATTCAGGATATTCTATTGAGTATTGAGAATTGAGGATTGATGGATGAGTATTGAGGATTGAGGATTGAGTATTGAGGATTGAAGATTGAGGTTTGAGGATTGAGAATTGAGAATTGAGAATGGAGGATAGAGGATTGAGGATTGAGGATTGGGTATTGAGGATTGAAGGTTCAGGATTGAGGATTGACGACTGATGATTGAGGATGAGGGCTGAGGTTTGAGGATTGAGGATTGAGGATTGAAGATTGAGGATTGTGGATTGAGGACTGAGGATTGACGATTGGGTATTGAGCATTGAGGATTGAGGATTGAGGATTCAGGATTGAGAATTGAGGACTGAGGATTGAGGATTGAAGATTGAGGATTGGGTGTTGAGGATTGAAGAATGTGGAGTGAGGATTGAGGATTGAGGATTGAGGATTGAAGATTGAGTATTGAGGATTGAAGATAGAGGATTGACGATTGAGGATTGAGGATTGAGGGTTGAGGATTGAAGATTGAGGATAGGGTATTGCGGATTGAACATTGAGGATTGAAGATTGAGGATTGGTTGTTGAGGGTTGAAGAATGAGGATTGAGGATTGAGGATTGAGGATTGAGGATTGAAGATTCAGTATTGAGGATTGAAGGTTGTGGATTAAGGATTGAGGATTGAGGATTGAAGACTGAGTATTGAGGATTGAAGATTGAGGATTGAGGACTGAGTATTGAGGATTGAGGATTGAGTATTGAGGATTGAGGGTGGAAGACTGAGGATTGGGTAATGATGATTGAACGTTGAGGATTGAGGTCTGAGGACTGAGGATTGAGGGTTGAGAATTGAGGATTGAGGATTGAGGATTGAAGACTGAGGATTGGGTATTGAGGATTGAAGAATGAGGATTGAGGATTGAGGATTGAGGATTGAGGATTGAGGATTGAGGATTGAAGATTGAAGATTCAATATTAATGATTGAAGATTGCGGATTGAGTATTGGGGGTTGAGGATTGAGGACGAGGACTGACGGTTGAGGATTGAGGTTTGAGGATTGAGGATTGAGGATTGAGGACTGAGGATTGAGGATTGAGGATTGTGCATTGAGGATTGCAGATTGTGGACTGAGGATTGAGGATTGAAGATTGAGTATTGAGGGTTGAAGATTGAGGATTGACGATTGAGTATTGAGGATTGAGGGTTGATGACTGAGGATTGAGGATTGAGCACTGAGGATTGAGGATTGAGGATGATTGCTGAGGGCTGAGGATTGAGGTTTGCGGACTGAGGACTGAGGATTGAGGATTGAGAATTGAGGATTGAGGATTGAGGGTTGAAGATTGAGGGTTGGTTATTGAGGATTGAGGTTTGAGTATCGATGATTGAGGATTGAGGACTGAAGATTGAAGGTTGAGGATTGAATGTTGAGGATTGGGGATTGAGGATTGGCGATTGAGGATTGAGGACTGAGCATTGAGAATAGAGGATTGAGGATTGAAGATTGAGTATTGAGGATTAAAGATTGAGGATTGAGGATTGAGGAATGAAGATTGAGGACTGAGTGTTGAGTGTTGAGTGATGCGAGTTGATGTTTGTAGACTGAGATTTGAAGATTGAAGATTGGGGATTGAGTACTCAAAACTGTGAATTGAGGATATTCTAATGAGGACTGAGGATATACAATTGATTGTTGAGGACTGAGGGCTGAAGATTGAGGATTCAGGATTGAGGACTCGGGATTGAGGTTTGAGGACGAGGACCGACGGTTGAGGATTGAGGTTTGAGGATTGAGGATTGAGGACTGACGACTGAGGATTGAGGATTGAGGATTGAGCATTGAGGATTGAAGATTGAGGACTGGGGATTAAGGATTGAAGATTGAGTATTAAGGATTGGGGATTGGGGATTGAGGATCTAGGATTGGAGATTGACTATTGAGGATTGAAGATTGACGATTGAGGATTGAGGATTGAGAATTGAGAATTGAGGATTGAGGTTTGAGGATTGAGGACGAGGACTGACGGTTGAGGATTGAGGTTTGAGGTTTGATGATTGAGGATTGAGGACTGAGGTCTGAGGATTGAGGATTGAGGATTGAAGATTAAGGATTGAGGATTGAGGATTGAAGATTGAGTATTGAGGATTGAAGATTGAGGATTGGGTATTGCGGATTGAACATTGAGGATTGTAGACTGAGGATTGGTTGTTGAGGGTTGAAGAATGAGGATTGAGGATTGAGGATTGAGGATTGAGGATTGAAGATTCAGTATTGAGGATTGAAGGTTGTGGATTAAGGATTGAGGATTGAGGATTGAAGATTGATTATTGGGGATTGAAGATTGAGGATTGAGGTCTGAGTATTGAGGATTGAGGATTGAGTATTGAGGATTGAGGGTGGAAGACTGAGGATTGGGTAATGATGATTGAACGTTGAGGATTGAGGGTTGAGGATAGAGGATTGAGGATTGAAGATTGTGGATTGAAGGTTGAGGATTGAGGATTGAGGATTGATGAACGAGGATGAGGGCTGAGGTTTGAGGATTGAGGATTGAGGTCTGAGGACTGAGGATTGAGGGTTGAGAATTGAGGATTGAGGATTGAGGATTGAAGACTGAGGATTGGGTATTGAGGATTGAAGAATGAGGATTGAGGATTGAGGATTGAGGATTGAGGATTGAGGATTGAGGTCTGAGGACTGAGGATTGAGGGTTGAGAATTGAGGATTGAGGATTGAGGATTGAAGACTGAGGATTGGGTATTGAGGATTGAAGAATGAGGATTGAGGATTGAGGATTGAGGATTGAGGATTGAGGATTGAGGATTGAAGATTGAAGATTCAATATTAATGATTGAAGATTGCGGATTGAGGATTGGGGGTTGAGGTTTGAGGACGAGGACTGACGGTTGAGGATTGAGGTTTGAGGATTGAGGATTGAGGATTGAGGACTGAGGATTGAGGATTGAGGATTGTGCATTGAGGATTGCAGATTGTGGACTGAGGATTGAGGATTGAAGATTGAGTATTGAGGGTTGAAGGTTGAGGATTGACGATTGAGTATTGAGGATTGAGGGTTGATGACTGAGGATTGAGGATTGAGGACTGAGGATTGAGGATTGAGGATGATTGCTGAGGGCTGAGGATTGAGGTTTGCGGACTGAGGACTGAGGATTGAGGATTGAGAATTGAGGATTGAGGATTGAGGGTTGAAGATTGAGGATTGGTTATTGAGGATTGAAGAATGAGGATTGAGGGTTGAGAGTTGAGGACTGAGGATTGCAGATTGGGTATTGAGGATTGCGGATTGAAGATTGAGGATTAAGGATTGAGGATTGGGGATTGAGGATTGAGGATTGAAGGTTGTGTCTTGGGGATTGAAGGTTGACGTCTGAGGATTGAGGATTGAGAATTGAGAATTGAGGATTGAGGGTTGAGGATTGAGGACGAGGACAGACGGTTGAGGATTGAGGTTTGAGGTTTGATGATTGAGGATTGAGGACTGAGGTTTGAGGATTGAGGATTGAGGATGGAGGATGAGGGCTGAGGGTTGTGGATTGAGGTCTGAGTATTGAATACTGAGAATTCAGGATATTCTATTGAGTATTGAGAATTGAGGATTGATGGTGAGTATTGAGGATTGAGGATTGATTATTGAGGATTGAAGATTGAGGTTTGAGGATTGAGGATTGAGAAGTGAGGATGAGGACTGAGGGTTGAGGATTGAGGTTTGAGGAACGAGGATTGAGGATTGAGAATTGACGACTGAGGATTGACGATTGAGTATTGACGATTGAGTATTGAGCATTGAGGATTGATGACTGAGGATTGAGGATTGAGGACTGAGGATTGAGGATTGAGGATGATTGCTGAGTGCTGAGGATTGAGGTTTGCGGACTGAGGACTGAGGATTGAGGATTGAGAATTGAGGATTGAGGATTGAGGGTTGAAGATTGAGGATTGGTGATTGAGGATTGAAGAATGAGGATTGAGGGTTGAGGGTTGAGGACTGAGGATTGCAGATTGGGTATTGAGGATTGAGGATTGAAGATTGAGGATTAAGGATTGAGGATTGGGGATTGAGGATTGAGGATTGAAGGTTGAGTATTGAGGATTGAAGATTGACGTTTGAGGATTGAGGATTGAGAATGGAGAATTGAGGATTGAGGGTTGAGGATTGAGGACGAGGACAGACGGTTGAGGATTGAGGTTTGAGGTTTGATGATTGAGGATTGAGGACTGAGGTTTGAGGATTGAGGATTGCGGATGGAGGATGAGTGCTGAGGGTTGAGGATTGAGGTCTGAGTATTGAATACTGAGAATTCAGGATATTCTATTGAGTATTGAGAATTGAGGATTGATGGATGAGTATTGAGGATTGAGGATTGAGTATTGAGGATTGAAGATTGAGGTTTGAGGATTGAGAATTGAGAATTGAGAATGGAGGATAGAGGATTGAGGATTGAGGATTGGGTATTGAGGATTGAAGAATGAGGATTGACGATTGAGGATTGGGAATTGGGGTCTGAAGATTGAGTATTGCGGATTGAAGGTTGATGATTGAGTATTGAGGATTGTGGATTGAGGATTGAGGGTTGAGGATTGAAGGTTGAGTATTGAGGATTCAACATTGAGTATCGATGATTGAGGATTGAGGACTGAGGATTGAAGGTTGAGGATTGAAGGTTGAGGATTGGGGATTGAGGATTGGCGATTGAGGATTGAGGACTGAGCATTGAGAATAGAGGATTGAGGATTGAAAATTGAGTATTGAGGATTAAAGATTGAGGATTGAGGATTGAGGACTGAAGATTGAGGACTGAGTGTTGAGTGTTGAGTGATGCGAATTGATGTTTGTAGACTGAGATTTGAAGACTGAAGATTGGGGATGGAGTACTCAAAACTGTGAATTGAGGATATTCTAATGAGGACTGGGGATATACAATTGATTGTTGAGGACTGAGGGCTGAAGACTGAGGATTCAGGACTGAGGATTCGGGATTGAGGTTTGAGGACGAGGACCGACGGTTGAGGGTTGAGGTTTGAGGAATGAGGATTGAGGACTGATGACTGAGGATTGAGGATTGAGAATTGAGCATTGAGGATTGAAGATTGAGGACTGGGGATTGAGGATTGAAGATTGAGTATTAAGGATTGGGGATTGGGGATTGAGGTTCTAGGATTGGAGATTGACTATTGAGGATTGAAGATTGACGATTGAGGATTGAGGATTGAGAATTGAGAATTGAGGATTGAGGTTTGAGGATTGAGGACGAGCACTGACGGTTGTGGATTGAGGTTTGAGGTTTGATGATTGAGGATTGAAGACTGAGGATTGATGATTGAGGATTGAGGATTGAGCATTGAAGATTGAAGATTGAGGACTGGGGATTGAGGATTGAAGATTGAGGATTAAGGATTGAGGATTGGGGATTGAGGATCTAGGATTGGAGATTGATTATTCAGGATTGAAGATTGAGGATTGAGGATTGAGGATTGATAATTGTGAATTGAGGATGAGGACTGAGGCTTGAGGATTGAGGATTAAGGATTGAGGATTCAGTTATGAAGATTGAGTATTCATGACTGATGATTGAGGATTGAGGATTGAGGATTAAGGATTGAGGATTCAGTTATGAAGATTGAGTATTCATGACTGATGATTGAGGATTGAGGATTGAGGATTGAGGATTGAGGGTTGAAGATTGAGGATTGATGTTGAAGATTGATTATTGAGGATTGAGGATTGATGATTGAGGATTGAGGATTGAGGATTGAAGGTTGAGTATTCAGGATTGAGGATTGAGGCTTGAGGATTGAGGATTGAGGATTGAAGATTGAGGATTGGGGATTGAGGATTGAGGATTGAGGATTGAGTATTGAGGATTGAGGATTGAGGATTGTGGATTGTGGATTGAGTGTTGAGGATTGAAGGTTGAGTATTGAGGATTGAAGGTTGAGCATTCAGGATTGAAGATTGACGATTGAGTATTGAAGATTGAGGATTGATGACTGAGGATTGAGGATTGAGGATTGAGGATTGAGGATTGAGGATTGAAGATTGAAGATTGAGGATTGAGGATTGAAGATTGAGGATTGAGGTGTGAGGATTGAGGATGGAGGATGAGGGCTGAGGGTAGAGGATTGAGGTTTGAGTATTGAACACTGAGAATTCAGGATATTCTATTGAGTATTTAGAATTGAGGATTGATGGTTGAGTATTGAGGATTGAGGATTGAGTATTGAGGATTGAAGATTGAGGTTTGAGGATTGAGAATTGAGAATTGAGGATGAGGACTGAGGGTTGAGGATTGAGGTTTGAGGAACGAGAATTGAGGATTGAGAATTGAGGACAGAGGATTGACGATTGAGTATTGACGATTGAGTATTGAGGATTGAGGATTGATGACTGAGGATTGAGGATTGAGGATTGAGGATTGAGGATTGAGGATGATTGCTGAGGGCTGAGGATTGAGGTTTGCGGACTGAGGACTGAGGGTTGAGGATTGTGAATTGAGGATTGAGGATTGAGGATTGAGGGTTGAAGATTGAGGATTGGTTACTGAGGATTGAAGAATGAGGATTGAGGGTTGAGTGCTGAGGACTGAGGATTGCAGATTGGGTATTGAGGATTGATGGTTGAAGATTGAGGATTAAGGATTGAGGATTGGGGATTGAGGATTGAGGATTGAAGGTTGAGTATTGAGGATTGAAGATTGACGTTTGAGGATTGAGGATTGAGAATTGAGAATTGAGGATTGAGGGTTGAGGATTGAGGACGAGGACTGACGGTTGAGGATTGTGGTTTGAGGTTTGACGATTGAGGATTGAGGACTGAGGTTTGAGGATTGAGGGTTGAGGATGGATGATGAGGGCTGAGGGCTGAGGATTGAGGTCTGAGTATTGAATACTGAGAATTCCGGATATTCTATTGAGTATTGAGAATTGAGGATTTATGGATGAGTATTGAGGATTGAAGATTGAGTATTGAGGATTGAAGATTGAGGTTTGAGGATTGAGAATTGAGAATTGCGGATGGAGGATAGAGGATTGAGGATTGAGGATTGGGTATTGAGGATTGAAGAATGAGGATTGACGATTGAGGATTGGGAATTGGGGACTGAAGATTGAGTGTTGAGCATTGAAGGTTGATGATTGAGTATTGAGGATTGTGGATTGAGGATTGAGGGTTGAGGATTGAAGGTTGAGTATTGAGGATTGAACATTGAGTATCGATGATTGAGGATTGAGGACTGAAGATTGAAGGTTGAGGATTGAATGTTGAGGATTGGGGATTGAGGATTGGCGATTGAGGATTGAGGACTGAGCATTGAGAATAGAGGATTGAGGATTGAAGATTGAGTATTGAGGATTAAAGATTGAGGATTGAGGATTGAGGAATGAAGATTGAGGACTGAGTGTTGAGTGTTGAGTGATGCGAGTTGATGTTTGTAGACTGAGATTTGAAGATTGAAGATTGGGGATTGAGTACTCAAAACTGTGAATTGAGGATATTCTAATGAGGACTGAGGATATACAATTGATTGTTGAGGACTGAGGGCTGAAGATTGAGGATTCAGGATTGAGGACTCGGGATTGAGGTTTGAGGACGAGGACCGACGGTTGAGGATTGAGGTTTGAGGATTGAGGATTGAGGACTGACGACTGAGGATTGAGGATTGAGGATTGAGCATTGAGGATTGAAGATTGAGGACTGGGGATTAAGGATTGAAGATTGAGTATTAAGGATTGGGGATTGGGGATTGAGGATCTAGGATTGGAGATTGACTATTGAGGATTGAAGATTGACGATTGAGGATTGAGGATTGAGAATTGAGAATTGAGGATTGAGGTTTGAGGATTGAGGACGAGGACTGACGGTTGAGGATTGAGGTTTGAGGTTTGATGATTGAGGATTGAGGACTGAGGTCTGAGGATTGAGGATTGAGGATTGAAGATTAAGGATTGAGGATTGAGGATTGAAGATTGAGTATTGAGGATTGAAGATTGAGGATTGGGTATTGCGGATTGAACATTGAGGATTGTAGACTGAGGATTGGTTGTTGAGGGTTGAAGAATGAGGATTGAGGATTGAGGATTGAGGATTGAGGATTGAAGATTCAGTATTGAGGATTGAAGGTTGTGGATTAAGGATTGAGGATTGAGGATTGAAGATTGATTATTGGGGATTGAAGATTGAGGATTGAGGTCTGAGTATTGAGGATTGAGGATTGAGTATTGAGGATTGAGGGTGGAAGACTGAGGATTGGGTAATGATGATTGAACGTTGAGGATTGAGGGTTGAGGATAGAGGATTGAGGATTGAAGATTGTGGATTGAAGGTTGAGGATTGAGGATTGAGGATTGATGAACGAGGATGAGGGCTGAGGTTTGAGGATTGAGGATTGAGGTCTGAGGACTGAGGATTGAGGGTTGAGAATTGAGGATTGAGGATTGAGGATTGAAGACTGAGGATTGGGTATTGAGGATTGAAGAATGAGGATTGAGGATTGAGGATTGAGGATTGAGGATTGAGGATTGAGGTCTGAGGACTGAGGATTGAGGGTTGAGAATTGAGGATTGAGGATTGAGGATTGAAGACTGAGGATTGGGTATTGAGGATTGAAGAATGAGGATTGAGGATTGAGGATTGAGGATTGAGGATTGAGGATTGAGGATTGAAGATTGAAGATTCAATATTAATGATTGAAGATTGCGGATTGAGGATTGGGGGTTGAGGTTTGAGGACGAGGACTGACGGTTGAGGATTGAGGTTTGAGGATTGAGGATTGAGGATTGAGGACTGAGGATTGAGGATTGAGGATTGTGCATTGAGGATTGCAGATTGTGGACTGAGGATTGAGGATTGAAGATTGAGTATTGAGGGTTGAAGGTTGAGGATTGACGATTGAGTATTGAGGATTGAGGGTTGATGACTGAGGATTGAGGATTGAGGACTGAGGATTGAGGATTGAGGATGATTGCTGAGGGCTGAGGATTGAGGTTTGCGGACTGAGGACTGAGGATTGAGGATTGAGAATTGAGGATTGAGGATTGAGGGTTGAAGATTGAGGATTGGTTATTGAGGATTGAAGAATGAGGATTGAGGGTTGAGAGTTGAGGACTGAGGATTGCAGATTGGGTATTGAGGATTGCGGATTGAAGATTGAGGATTAAGGATTGAGGATTGGGGATTGAGGATTGAGGATTGAAGGTTGTGTCTTGGGGATTGAAGGTTGACGTCTGAGGATTGAGGATTGAGAATTGAGAATTGAGGATTGAGGGTTGAGGATTGAGGACGAGGACAGACGGTTGAGGATTGAGGTTTGAGGTTTGATGATTGAGGATTGAGGACTGAGGTTTGAGGATTGAGGATTGAGGATGGAGGATGAGGGCTGAGGGTTGTGGATTGAGGTCTGAGTATTGAATACTGAGAATTCAGGATATTCTATTGAGTATTGAGAATTGAGGATTGATGGTGAGTATTGAGGATTGAGGATTGATTATTGAGGATTGAAGATTGAGGTTTGAGGATTGAGGATTGAGAAGTGAGGATGAGGACTGAGGGTTGAGGATTGAGGTTTGAGGAACGAGGATTGAGGATTGAGAATTGACGACTGAGGATTGACGATTGAGTATTGACGATTGAGTATTGAGCATTGAGGATTGATGACTGAGGATTGAGGATTGAGGACTGAGGATTGAGGATTGAGGATGATTGCTGAGTGCTGAGGATTGAGGTTTGCGGACTGAGGACTGAGGATTGAGGATTGAGAATTGAGGATTGAGGATTGAGGGTTGAAGATTGAGGATTGGTGATTGAGGATTGAAGAATGAGGATTGAGGGTTGAGGGTTGAGGACTGAGGATTGCAGATTGGGTATTGAGGATTGAGGATTGAAGATTGAGGATTAAGGATTGAGGATTGGGGATTGAGGATTGAGGATTGAAGGTTGAGTATTGAGGATTGAAGATTGACGTTTGAGGATTGAGGATTGAGAATGGAGAATTGAGGATTGAGGGTTGAGGATTGAGGACGAGGACAGACGGTTGAGGATTGAGGTTTGAGGTTTGATGATTGAGGATTGAGGACTGAGGTTTGAGGATTGAGGATTGCGGATGGAGGATGAGTGCTGAGGGTTGAGGATTGAGGTCTGAGTATTGAATACTGAGAATTCAGGATATTCTATTGAGTATTGAGAATTGAGGATTGATGGATGAGTATTGAGGATTGAGGATTGAGTATTGAGGATTGAAGATTGAGGTTTGAGGATTGAGAATTGAGAATTGAGAATGGAGGATAGAGGATTGAGGATTGAGGATTGGGTATTGAGGATTGAAGAATGAGGATTGACGATTGAGGATTGGGAATTGGGGTCTGAAGATTGAGTATTGCGGATTGAAGGTTGATGATTGAGTATTGAGGATTGTGGATTGAGGATTGAGGGTTGAGGATTGAAGGTTGAGTATTGAGGATTCAACATTGAGTATCGATGATTGAGGATTGAGGACTGAGGATTGAAGGTTGAGGATTGAAGGTTGAGGATTGGGGATTGAGGATTGGCGATTGAGGATTGAGGACTGAGCATTGAGAATAGAGGATTGAGGATTGAAAATTGAGTATTGAGGATTAAAGATTGAGGATTGAGGATTGAGGACTGAAGATTGAGGACTGAGTGTTGAGTGTTGAGTGATGCGAATTGATGTTTGTAGACTGAGATTTGAAGACTGAAGATTGGGGATGGAGTACTCAAAACTGTGAATTGAGGATATTCTAATGAGGACTGGGGATATACAATTGATTGTTGAGGACTGAGGGCTGAAGACTGAGGATTCAGGACTGAGGATTCGGGATTGAGGTTTGAGGACGAGGACCGACGGTTGAGGGTTGAGGTTTGAGGAATGAGGATTGAGGACTGATGACTGAGGATTGAGGATTGAGAATTGAGCATTGAGGATTGAAGATTGAGGACTGGGGATTGAGGATTGAAGATTGAGTATTAAGGATTGGGGATTGGGGATTGAGGTTCTAGGATTGGAGATTGACTATTGAGGATTGAAGATTGACGATTGAGGATTGAGGATTGAGAATTGAGAATTGAGGATTGAGGTTTGAGGATTGAGGACGAGCACTGACGGTTGTGGATTGAGGTTTGAGGTTTGATGATTGAGGATTGAAGACTGAGGATTGATGATTGAGGATTGAGGATTGAGCATTGAAGATTGAAGATTGAGGACTGGGGATTGAGGATTGAAGATTGAGGATTAAGGATTGAGGATTGGGGATTGAGGATCTAGGATTGGAGATTGATTATTCAGGATTGAAGATTGAGGATTGAGGATTGAGGATTGATAATTGTGAATTGAGGATGAGGACTGAGGCTTGAGGATTGAGGATTAAGGATTGAGGATTCAGTTATGAAGATTGAGTATTCATGACTGATGATTGAGGATTGAGGATTGAGGATTAAGGATTGAGGATTCAGTTATGAAGATTGAGTATTCATGACTGATGATTGAGGATTGAGGATTGAGGATTGAGGATTGAGGGTTGAAGATTGAGGATTGATGTTGAAGATTGATTATTGAGGATTGAGGATTGATGATTGAGGATTGAGGATTGAGGATTGAAGGTTGAGTATTCAGGATTGAGGATTGAGGCTTGAGGATTGAGGATTGAGGATTGAAGATTGAGGATTGGGGATTGAGGATTGAGGATTGAGGATTGAGTATTGAGGATTGAGGATTGAGGATTGTGGATTGTGGATTGAGTGTTGAGGATTGAAGGTTGAGTATTGAGGATTGAAGGTTGAGCATTCAGGATTGAAGATTGACGATTGAGTATTGAAGATTGAGGATTGATGACTGAGGATTGAGGATCGAGGATTGAGGATTGAGGATTGAGGATTGAAGATTGAAGATTGAGGATTGAGGATTGAAGATTGAGGATTGAGGTGTGAGGATTGAGGATGGAGGATGAGGGCTGAGGGTAGAGGATTGAGGTTTGAGTATTGAATACTGAGAATTCAGGATATTCTATTGAGTATTTAGAATTGAGGATTGATGGTTGAGTATTGAGGATTGAGGATTGAGTATTGAGGATTGAAGATTGAGGTTTGAGGATTGAGAATTGAGAATTGAGGATGAGGACTGAGGGTTGAGGATTGAGGTTTGAGGAACGAGAATTGAGGATTGAGAATTGAGGACAGAGGATTGACGATTGAGTATTGACGATTGAGTATTGAGGATTGAGGATTGATGACTGAGGATTGAGGATTGAGGATTGAGGATTGAGGATTGAGGATGATTGCTGAGGGCTGAGGATTGAGGTTTGCGGACTGAGGACTGAGGGTTGAGGATTGTGAATTGAGGATTGAGGATTGAGGATTGAGGGTTGAAGATTGAGGATTGGTTACTGAGGATTGAAGAATGAGGATTGAGGGTTGAGTGCTGAGGACTGAGGATTGCAGATTGGGTATTGAGGATTGATGGTTGAAGATTGAGGATTAAGGATTGAGGATTGGGGATTGAGGATTGAGGATTGAAGGTTGAGTATTGAGGATTGAAGATTGACGTTTGAGGATTGAGGATTGAGAATTGAGAATTGAGGATTGAGGGTTGAGGATTGAGGACGAGGACTGACGGTTGAGGATTGTGGTTTGAGGTTTGACGATTGAGGATTGAGGACTGAGGTTTGAGGATTGAGGGTTGAGGATGGATGATGAGGGCTGAGGGCTGAGGATTGAGGTCTGAGTATTGAATACTGAGAATTCCGGATATTCTATTGAGTATTGAGAATTGAGGATTTATGGATGAGTATTGAGGATTGAAGATTGAGTATTGAGGATTGAAGATTGAGGTTTGAGGATTGAGAATTGAGAATTGCGGATGGAGGATAGAGGATTGAGGATTGAGGATTGGGTATTGAGGATTGAAGAATGAGGATTGACGATTGAGGATTGGGAATTGGGGACTGAAGATTGAGTGTTGAGCATTGAAGGTTGATGATTGAGTATTGAGGATTGTGGATTGAGGATTGAGGGTTGAGGATTGAAGGTTGAGTATTGAGGATTGAACATTGAGTATCGATGATTGAGGATTGAGGACTGAAGATTGAAGGTTGAGGATTGAATGTTGAGGATTGGGGATTGAGGATTGGCGATTGAGGATTGAGGACTGAGCATTGAGAATAGAGGATTGAGGATTGAAGATTGAGTATTGAGGATTAAAGATTGAGGATTGAGGATTGAGGAATGAAGATTGAGGACTGAGTGTTGAGTGTTGAGTGATGCGAGTTGATGTTTGTAGACTGAGATTTGAAGATTGAAGATTGGGGATTGAGTACTCAAAACTGTGAATTGAGGATATTCTAATGAGGACTGAGGATATACAATTGATTGTTGAGGACTGAGGGCTGAAGATTGAGGATTCAGGATTGAGGATTCGGGATTGAGGTTTGAGGACGAGGACCGACGGTTGAGGATTGAGGTTTGAGGATTGAGGATTGAGGACTGACGACTGAGGATTGAGGATTGAGGATTGAGCATTGAGGATTGAAGATTGAGGACTGGGGATTAAGGATTGAAGATTGAGTATTAAGGATTGGGGATTGGGGATTGAGGATCTAGGATTGGAGATTGACTATTGAGGATTGAAGATTGACGATTGAGGATTGAGGATTGAGAATTGAGAATTGAGGATTGAGGTTTGAGGATTGAGGACGAGGACTGACGGTTGAGGATTGAGGTTTGAGGTTTGATGATTGAGGATTGAGGACTGAGGTCTGAGGATTGAGGATTGAGGATTGAAGATTAAGGATTGAGGATTGAGGATTGAAGATTGAGTATTGAGGATTGAAGATTGAGGATTGGGTATTGCGGATTGAACATTGAGGATTGTAGACTGAGGATTGGTTGTTGAGGGTTGAAGAATGAGGATTGAGGATTGAGGATTGAGGATTGAGGATTGAAGATTCAGTATTGAGGATTGAAGGTTGTGGATTAAGGATTGAGGATTGAGGATTGAAGATTGATTATTGAGGATTGAAGATTGAGGATTGAGGTCTGAGTATTGAGGATTGAGGATTGAGTATTGAGAATTGAGGGTGGAAGACTGAGGATTGGGTAATGATGATTGAACGTTGAGGATTGAGGGTTGAGGATAGAGGATTGAGGATTGAAGATTGTGGATTGAAGGTTGAGGATTGAGGATTGAGGATTGATGAACGAGGATGAGGGCTGAGGTTTGAGGATTGAGGATTGAGGTCTGAGGACTGAGGATTGAGGGTTGAGAATTGAGGATTGAGGATTGAGGATTGGAGACTGAGGATTGGGTATTGAGGATTGAAGAATGAGGATTGAGGATTGAGGATTGAGGATTGAGGATTGAGGATTGAGGTCTGAGGACTGAGGATTGAGGGTTGAGAATTGAGGATTGAGGATTGAGGATTGAAGACTGAGGATTGGGTATTGAGGATTGAAGAATGAGGATTGAGGATTGAGGATTGAGGATTGAGGATTGAGGATTGAGGATTGAAGATTGAAGATTCAATATTAATGATTGAAGATTGCGGATTGAGGATTGGGGGTTGAGGTTTGAGGACGAGGACTGACGGTTGAGGATTGAGGTTTGAGGATTGAGGATTGAGGATTGAGGACTGAGGATTGAGGATTGAGGATTGTGCATTGAGGATTGCAGATTGTGGACTGAGGATTGAGGATTGAAGATTGAGTATTGAGGGTTGAAGGTTGAGGATTGACGATTGAGTATTGAGGATTGAGGGTTGATGACTGAGGATTGAGGATTGAGGACTGAGGATTGAGGATTGAGGATGATTGCTGAGGGCTGAGGATTGAGGTTTGCGGACTGAGGACTGAGGATTGAGGATTGAGAATTGAGGATTGAGGATTGAGGGTTGAAGATTGAGGATTGGTTATTGAGGATTGAAGAATGAGGATTGAGGGTTGAGAGTTGAGGACTGAGGATTGCAGATTGGGTATTGAGGATTGCGGATTGAAGATTGAGGATTAAGGATTGAGGATTGGGGATTGAGGATTGAGGATTGAAGGTTGTGTCTTGGGGATTGAAGGTTGACGTCTGAGGATTGAGGATTGAGAATTGAGAATTGAGGATTGAGGGTTGAGGATTGAGGACGAGGACAGACGGTTGAGGATTGAGGTTTGAGGTTTGATGATTGAGGATTAAGGACTGAGGTTTGAGGATTGAGGATTGAGGATGGAGGATGAGGGCTGAGGGTTGTGGATTGAGGTCTGAGTATTGAATACTGAGAATTCAGGATATTCTATTGAGTATTGAGAATTGAGGATTGATGGTGAGTATTGAGGATTGAGAATTGATTATTGAGGATTGAAGATTGAGGTTTGAGGATTGAGGATTGAGAAGTGAGGATGAGGACTGAGGGTTGAGGATTGAGGTTTGAGGAACGAGGATTGAGGATTGAGAATTGACGACTGAGGATTGACGATTGAGTATTGACGATTGAGTATTGAGCATTGAGGATTGATGACTGAGGATTGAGGATTGAGGACTGAGGATTGAGGATTGAGGATGATTACTGAGTGCTGAGGATTGAGGTTTGCGGACTGAGGACTGAGGATTGAGGATTGAGAATTGAGGATTGAGGATTGAGGGTTGAAGATTGAGGATTGGTGATTGAGGATTGAAGAATGAGGATTGAGGGTTGAGGGTTGAGGACTGAGGATTGCAGATTGGGTATTGAGGATTGAGGATTGAAGATTGAGGATTAAGGATTGAGGATTGGGGATTGAGGATTGAGGATTGAAGGTTGAGTATTGAGGATTGAAGATTGACGTTTGAGGATTGAGGATTGAGAATGGAGAATTGAGGATTGAGGGTTGAGGATTGAGGACGAGGACAGACGGTTGAGGATTGAGGTTTGAGGTTTGATGATTGAGGATTGAGGACTGAGGTTTGAGGATTGAGGATTGCGGATGGAGGATGAGTGCTGAGGGTTGAGGATTGAGGTCTGAGTATTGAATACTGAGAATTCAGGATATTCTATTGAGTATTGAGAATTGAGGATTGATGGATGAGTATTGAGGATTGAGGATTGAGTATTGAGGATTGAAGATTGAGGTTTGAGGATTGAGAATTGAGAATTGAGAATGGAGGATAGAGGATTGAGGATTGAGGATTGGGTATTGAGGATTGAAGAATGAGGATTGACGATTGAGGATTGGGAATTGGGGTCTGAAGATTGAGTATTGCGGATTGAAGGTTGATGATTGAGTATTGAGGATTGTGGATTGAGGATTGAGGGTTGAGGATTGAAGGTTGAGTATTGAGGATTCAACATTGAGTATCGATGATTGAGGATTGAGGACTGAGGATTGAAGGTTGAGGATTGAAGGTTGAGGATTGGGGATTGAGGATTGGCGATTGAGGATTGAGGACTGAGCATTGAGAATAGAGGATTGAGGATTGAAAATTGAGTATTGAGGATTAAAGATTGAGGATTGAGGATTGAGGACTGAAGATTGAGGACTGAGTGTTGAGTGTTGAGTGATGCGAATTGATGTTTGTAGACTGAGATTTGAAGACTGAAGATTGGGGATGGAGTACTCAAAACTGTGAATTGAGGATATTCTAATGAGGACTGGGGATATACAATTGATTGTTGAGGACTGAGGGCTGAAGACTGAGGATTCAGGACTGAGGATTCGGGATTGAGGTTTGAGGACGAGGACCGACGGTTGAGGGTTGAGGTTTGAGGAATGAGGATTGAGGACTGATGACTGAGGATTGAGGATTGAGAATTGAGCATTGAGGATTGAAGATTGAGGACTGGGGATTGAGGATTGAAGATTGAGTATTAAGGATTGGGGATTGGGGATTGAGGTTCTAGGATTGGAGATTGACTATTGAGGATTGAAGATTGACGATTGAGGATTGAGGATTGAGAATTGAGAATTGAGGATTGAGGTTTGAGGATTGAGGACGAGCACTGACGGTTGTGGATTGAGGTTTGAGGTTTGATGATTGAGGATTGAAGACTGAGGATTGATGATTGAGGATTGAGGATTGAGCATTGAAGATTGAAGATTGAGGACTGGGGATTGAGGATTGAAGATTGAGGATTAAGGATTGAGGATTGGGGATTGAGGATCTAGGATTGGAGATTGATTATTCAGGATTGAAGATTGAGGATTGAGGATTGAGGATTGATAATTGTGAATTGAGGATGAGGACTGAGGCTTGAGGATTGAGGATTAAGGATTGAGGATTCAGTTATGAAGATTGAGTATTCATGACTGATGATTGAGGATTGAGGATTGAGGATTAAGGATTGAGGATTCAGTTATGAAGATTGAGTATTCATGACTGATGATTGAGGATTGAGGATTGAGGATTGAGGATTGAGGGTTGAAGATTGAGGATTGATGTTGAAGATTGATTATTGAGGATTGAGGATTGATGATTGAGGATTGAGGATTGAGGATTGAAGGTTGAGTATTCAGGATTGAGGATTGAGGCTTGAGGATTGAGGATTGAGGATTGAAGATTGAGGATTGGGGATTGAGGATTGAGGATTGAGGATTGAGTATTGAGGATTGAGGATTGAGGATTGTGGATTGTGGATTGAGTGTTGAGGATTGAAGGTTGAGTATTGAGGATTGAAGGTTGAGCATTCAGGATTGAAGATTGACGATTGAGTATTGAAGATTGAGGATTGATGACTGAGGATTGAGGATTGAGGATTGAGGATTGAGGATTGAGGATTGAAGATTGAAGATTGAGGATTGAGGATTGAAGATTGAGGATTGAGGTGTGAGGATTGAGGATGGAGGATGAGGGCTGAGGGTTGAGGATTGAGGTTTGAGTATTGAATACTGAGAATTCAGGATATTCTATTGAGTATTTAGAATTGAGGATTGATGGTTGAGTATTGAGGATTGAGGATTGAGTATTGAGTATTGAGGATTGAAGATTGAGGTTTGAGGATTGAGGATTGAGAATTGAGGATGAGGACTGAGGGTTGAGGATTGAGGTTTGAGGAACGAGAATTGAGGATTGAGAATTGAGGACAGAGGATTGACGATTGAGTATTGACGATTGAGTATTGAGGATTGAGGATTGATGACTGAGGATTGAGGATTGAGGATTGAGGATTGAGGATTGAGGATGATTGCTGAGGGCTGAGGATTGAGGTTTGCGGACTGAGGACTGAGGGTTGAGGATTGTGAATTGAGGATTGAGGATTGAGTATTGAGGATTGAAGATTGAGGTTTGAGGATTGAGAATTGAGAATTGAGAATGGAGGATAGAGGATTGAGGATTGAGGATTGGGTATTGAGGATTGAAGAATGAGGATTGACGATTGAGGATTGGGAATTGGGGTCTGAAGATTGAGTATTGCGGATTGAAGGTTGATGATTGAGTATTGAGGATTGTGGATTGAGGATTGAGGGTTGAGGATTGAAGGTTGAGTATTGAGGATTCAACATTGAGTATCGATGATTGAGGATTGAGGACTGAGGATTGAAGGTTGAGGATTGAAGGTTGAGGATTGGGGATTGAGGATTGGCGATTGAGGATTGAGGACTGAGCATTGAGAATAGAGGATTGAGGATTGAAAATTGAGTATTGAGGATTAAAGATTGAGGATTGAGGATTGAGGACTGAAGATTGAGGACTGAGTGTTGAGTGTTGAGTGATGCGAATTGATGTTTGTAGACTGAGATTTGAAGACTGAAGATTGGGGATGGAGTACTCAAAACTGTGAATTGAGGATATTCTAATGAGGACTGGGGATATACAATTGATTGTTGAGGACTGAGGGCTGAAGACTGAGGATTCAGGACTGAGGATTCGGGATTGAGGTTTGAGGACGAGGACCGACGGTTGAGGGTTGAGGTTTGAGGAATGAGGATTGAGGACTGATGACTGAGGATTGAGGATTGAGAATTGAGCATTGAGGATTGAAGATTGAGGACTGGGGATTGAGGATTGAAGATTGAGTATTAAGGATTGGGGATTGGGGATTGAGGTTCTAGGATTGGAGATTGACTATTGAGGATTGAAGATTGACGATTGAGGATTGAGGATTGAGAATTGAGAATTGAGGATTGAGGTTTGAGGATTGAGGACGAGCACTGACGGTTGTGGATTGAGGTTTGAGGTTTGATGATTGAGGATTGAAGACTGAGGATTGATGATTGAGGATTGAGGATTGAGCATTGAAGATTGAAGATTGAGGACTGGGGATTGAGGATTGAAGATTGAGGATTAAGGATTGAGGATTGGGGATTGAGGATCTAGGATTGGAGATTGATTATTCAGGATTGAAGATTGAGGATTGAGGATTGAGGATTGATAATTGTGAATTGAGGATGAGGACTGAGGCTTGAGGATTGAGGATTAAGGATTGAGGATTCAGTTATGAAGATTGAGTATTCATGACTGATGATTGAGGATTGAGGATTGAGGATTAAGGATTGAGGATTCAGTTATGAAGATTGAGTATTCATGACTGATGATTGAGGATTGAGGATTGAGGATTGAGGATTGAGGGTTGAAGATTGAGGATTGATGTTGAAGATTGATTATTGAGGATTGAGGATTGATGATTGAGGATTGAGGATTGAGGATTGAAGGTTGAGTATTCAGGATTGAGGATTGAGGCTTGAGGATTGAGGATTGAGGATTGAAGATTGAGGATTGGGGATTGAGGATTGAGGATTGAGGATTGAGTATTGAGGATTGAGGATTGAGGATTGTGGATTGTGGATTGAGTGTTGAGGATTGAAGGTTGAGTATTGAGGATTGAAGGTTGAGCATTCAGGATTGAAGATTGACGATTGAGTATTGAAGATTGAGGATTGATGACTGAGGATTGAGGATTGAGGATTGAGGATTGAGGATTGAGGATTGAAGATTGAAGATTGAGGATTGAGGATTGAAGATTGAGGATTGAGGTGTGAGGATTGAGGATGGAGGATGAGGGCTGAGGGTTGAGGATTGAGGTTTGAGTATTGAATACTGAGAATTCAGGATATTCTATTGAGTATTTAGAATTGAGGATTGATGGTTGAGTATTGAGGATTGAGGATTGAGTATTGAGTATTGAGGATTGAAGATTGAGGTTTGAGGATTGAGGATTGAGAATTGAGGATGAGGACTGAGGGTTGAGGATTGAGGTTTGAGGAACGAGAATTGAGGATTGAGAATTGAGGACAGAGGATTGACGATTGAGTATTGACGATTGAGTATTGAGGATTGAGGATTGATGACTGAGGATTGAGGATTGAGGATTGAGGATTGAGGATTGAGGATGATTGCTGAGGGCTGAGGATTGAGGTTTGCGGACTGAGGACTGAGGGTTGAGGATTGTGAATTGAGGATTGAGGATTGAGGATTGAGGGTTGAAGATTGAGGATTGGTTACTGAGGATTGAAGAATGAGGATTGAGGGTTGAGTGCTGAGGACTGAGGATTGCAGATTGGGTATTGAGGATTGATGGTTGAAGATTGAGGATTAAGGATTGAGGATTGGGGATTGAGGATTGAGGATTGAAGGTTGAGTATTGAGGATTGAAGATTGACGTTTGAGGATTGAGGATTGAGAATTGAGAATTGAGGATTGAGGGTTGAGGATTGAGGACGAGGACTGACGGTTGAGGATTGTGGTTTGAGGTTTGACGATTGAGGATTGAGGACTGAGGTTTGAGGATTGAGGGTTGAGGATGGATGATGAGGGCTGAGGGCTGAGGATTGAGGTCTGAGTATTGAATACTGAGAATTCCGGATATTCTATTGAGTATTGAGAATTGAGGATTTATGGATGAGTATTGAGGATTGAAGATTGAGTATTGAGGATTGAAGATTGAGGATTGAGGTGTGAGGATTGAGGATGGAGGATGAGGGCTGAGGGTTGAGGATTGAGGTTTGAGTATTGAATACTGAGAATTCAGGATATTCTATCGAGTATTTAGAATTGAGGATTGATGGTTGAGTATTGAGGATTGAGGATTGAGGATTGAGTATTGTGGATTGAAGATTGAGGTTTGAGGATTGAGAATTGAGAATTGAGGATGGAGGATAGAGGATTGAGGATTGAGGATTGGGTATTGAGGATTGAAGAATGAGGATTGACGATTGAGGATTGGGAATTGGGGACTGAAGATTGAGTGTTGAGGATTGAAGGTTGATGATTGAGTATTGAGGATTGTGGATTGAGGATTGAGGGTTGAGGATTGAAGGTTGAGTATTGAGGATTGAACATTGAGTATCGATGATTGAGGATTGAGGACTGAAGATTGAAGGTTGAGGATTGAAGGTTGAGGATTGGGGATTGAGGATTGGCGATTGAGGACTGAGGACTGAGCATTGAGAATAGAGGATTGAGGATTGAAGATTGAGTATTGAGGATTAAAGATTGAGGATTGAGGATTGAGGACTGAAGATTGAGGACTGAGTGTTGAGTGTTGAGTGATGCGAATTGATGTTTGTAGACTGAGATTTGAAGATTGAAGATTGGGGATTGAGTACTCAAAACTGTGAATTGAGGATATTCTAATGAGGACTGAGGATATACAATTGATTGTTGAGGACTGAGGGCTGAAGATTGAGGATTTAGGACTGAGGATTCGGGATTGAGGTTTGAGGACGAGGACCGACGGTTGAGGATTGAGGTTTGAGGATTGAGGATTGAGGACTGACGACTGAGGATTGAGGATTGAGGATTGAGCATTGAGGATTGAAGATTGAGGACTGGGGATTAAGGATTGAAGATTGAGTATTAAGGATTGATGACTGAGGATTGACGAATGAGGATTGAGGATTGAGGACTGAAGATTGAGGATTGAGGACTGTGGACTGAGGGTTGAGGATTGAGGTTTGAGAAATGAGGATTGAGTATTGCGGATTGAGGATTAAGAATTGAGAATTGAGGGTCGAGGGTTGAAGATAGAAGATTGAGGTTTGAGGATTGTAGATTGAAGATTGAGGACAGAGTGTTGAGGGTAGAGTATTGCGAACTGACGTTTGGGACGTGAGATTTGAAGATTGAATGTTGAGGATTGTGTATAGAATACTGAGAACTGAGGATTTTCTATTGAGGGCTGAGAATTGAGGATTGAGGATTGAGGATTGAGGATTGAAGGTTGAGTATTCAGGATTGAAGGTTGACGATTGAGTATTGAAGATTGAGGATTGATGACTGAGGATTGAGGATTGAGGATTGAGGATTGAGGATTGAGGATTGAAGATTGAAGATTGAGGATTGAGGATTGAAGATTGAGGATTGAGGATTGAGGATTGAGTATTGAGGATTGAGGATTGAGGATTGTGGATTGTGGATTGAGTGTTGAGGATTGAAGATTGAGTATTGAGGATTGAAGGTTGAGTATTCAGGATTGAAGATTGACGATTGAGTATTGAAGATTGGGGATTGATGACTGAGGATTGAGTATCTAGGATTGGAGATTGATTATTCAGGATTGAAGATTGAGGATTGAGGATTGAGGATTGAGAATTGAGAATTGAGGATGAGGACTGAGGGTTGAGGATTGAGGATTGAAGAATGAGGATTGAGGATTGAGTATTGAGGATTGAGGATTGAGGATTGAGTATTGAGGATTGAGTTATGAAGATTGAGTATCCATGACTGATGATTGAGGATTGAGGATTGAGGATTGAGGATTGAGGGTTGAGGATTGAAGAATGAGAATTGATGATTGAGGGATGAGGATTGAGGATTGAGGATTGAGGTTTGAGGATTGAGGATTGAGGATTGAAGATTGAGGATTGGGGATTGAGGATTGAGGATTGAGGATTGAGAATCGAAGATTGAGTATTGAGGATTGAAGATTGAGGTTTGAGGATTGAGGATTGAGGATGGAGGATGAGGGCTGAGGGTTGAGGATTGAGGTTTGAGCATTGAATACTGAGAATTCAGGATATTCTATTGAGTATTGAGAATTGAGGATTGATGGTTGAGTATTGAGGATTGAGGATTGAGTATTGAGGATTGAGGATTGAGGTTTGAGGATTGAGGATTGAGAATTGAGGATGAGGACTGAGGGTTGAGGATTGAGGTTTGACGAACGAGGATTGAGGATTGAGAATTGAGGACTGAGGATTGACGATTGAGTATTGACGATTGAGTATTGAGTATTGAAGATTGATGACTGAGGATTGAGGATTGAGGATTGAGGATTGAGGATTGAGGATGATGGCTGAGTGTTGAGGATTGAGGTTTGAGGACTGAGGACTGAAGATTGAGGATTGAGAATTGAGGATTGAGGATTGAGGGTTGAAGATTGAGGATTGGGTATTGAGGATTGAAGAATGAGGATTGAGGGTTGAGGGTTGAGGTCTGAGGATTGCAGATTGGGTAGTGAGGATTGAGGATTGAAGATTGAGGATTGAGGATTGAGGATTGAGAATTGAGAATTGAGGGTGAGGACTGAGGGTTGAGGATTGAGGTTTGAAGAATGAGGATTGAGGATTGAGGATTGAGGATTGAAGATTGAGCATTGAGGATTGAGTTATGAAGATTGAGTATTCATGACTGATGATTGAGGATTGAGGATTGAGGATTGAGGATTGAGGATTGAGGATTGAAGATTGAGTATTGATGATTGAGGGTTGAGGATTGAGGATTGAGGATTGAGGATTGAGGATTGAAGATTGAGGATTGGGGATTGAGGATTGAGGATTGAGAATTGAGAATCGAAGATTGAGTATTGAGGATTGAAGATTGAGGTTTGAGGATTGAGGATTGAGCATGGAGGATGAGGGCTGAGGGTTGAGGACTGAGGTTTGAGTATTGAATACTGAGAATTCAGGATATTCTATTGAGTATTGAGAGTTGAGTATTGATGGTTGAGTATTGAGGACTGAGGGTTGAGTATTGAGGATTGAAGAGTGAAGTTTGAGGATTGAGGATTGAGAATTGAGGATGAGGACTAAGCGTTGAGGATTGAGGTATGAGGAACGAGGATTGAGGATTGAGAATTGAGGACTGAGGATTGACGATTGAGTATTGAGGATTGAGGATTGATGACTGAGGATTGAGGATTGAGTATTGAGGATTGGGTATTGAGGATTGAAGATTGAGTATTGAGGATTGAAGGTTGATGATTGAGGATTGAGGATTGTGGATTGTGGATTGAGGGTTGAGGATTGAAGATTGAGTATTGAGGATTGAAGATTGAGTATTCAGGATTGAAGATTGAGGATTGAGGATTGAGACTTGAGGATTGCGGATTGAGGATTGAAGATTGAGGATTGGGGATTGAGGATTGAGGATTGAGGACTGAGTATTGAGGATTGAGAATTGAGGATTGAGGATTGAAGATTGAGGATTAAGGATTGAGGATTGGGGATTGAGGATCTAGGATTGGAGATTGACTATTGAGGATTGAGGATTGAGTATTGAGGATTAAGGAACGAGGATTGAGGATTGAGGATGATGGCTGAGGGTTGAGGATTGATGTTTGGGGAACGAGGATTGAGGATTGAGGATTGAGGACTGCGGATTGACGATTGAGTATTGATGATTGAGGATTGATGACTGAGGATTGAGGATTGAGGATTGAGGATTGAGGATTGAAGATTGAAGATTGAAGATTGAGTATTGAGGATTGAAGATTGAGGATTGAGGATTGAGGATTGAGGATTGAGGATTGAAGATTGAGAATTGATGATTGAGGATTGAGGATTGAGGATTGAGGATGGAGGATGAAGGCTGAGGGTTGAGGATTGAGGATGGAGGATGAGGGCTGAGGGTTGAGGATTGAGGTTTGAGTATTGAATACTGAGAATTCAGGATATACTATTGAGTATTGTGAATTGAGGATTGATGGTCGAGTATTGAGGATTGAGGATTGAGTATTGAGGATTGAAGATTGAGGTTTGAGGAGTGAGGATTGAGAATTGAGGATGAGGACTGAGGGTTGAGGATTGAATGTTGAGAATTGATGTTTGAGGATTGATAGTTGAAGATTGAAGATTGTGGATTGAGCATTGAAATCTGAGAATTGAGGATATTCTGTTGAGGATTGAGAATTGCAGATTGAGGATTGAGGATTGAGGATTGAGGGTTGAGGTCTGAGGGTTGAGGGTTGTGCGTTGAGAATTGAGGATTGAGCACTGAATATTGAGGATTGAGGTTTGTCGCCTGTGGTTTGATCATTGAGGAGAGAGGATTTGGGACTGAGGGTTGAGGATTGAGTATTCAGGATTGAGGATTGAGGATTGACGATTGAGGATTGAGGATTGAAGATTGAGTGTCGTGGGCTGCGGATTGAGTATTGAGGATTGTGGGTTGAGGATTGAGGGTTGAGGATTGAAGGTTGAGTATTGAGGATTCAACATTGAGTATCGATGATTGAGGATTGAGGACTGAGGATTGAAGGTTGAGGATTGAAGGTTGAGGATTGGGGATTGAGGATTGGCGATTGAGGATTGAGGACTGAGCATTGAGAATAGAGGATTGAGAATTGAAGATTGAGTATTGAGGATTAAAGATTGAGGATTGAGGATTGAGGACTGAAGATTGAGGACTGAGTGTTGAGTGTTGAGTGATGCGAATTGATGTTTGTAGACTGAGATTTGAAGACTGAAGATTGGGGATGGAGTACTCAAAACTGTGAATTGAGGATATTCTTATGAGGACTGGGGATATACAATTGATTGTTGAGGACTGAGGGCTGAAGATTGAGGATTCAGGACTGAGGATTCGGGATTGAGGTTTGAGGACGAGGACCGACGGTTGAGGGTTGAGGTTTGAGGATTGAGGATTGAGGACTGATGACTGAGGATTGAGGATTGAGAATTGAGCATTGAGGATTGAAGATTGAGGACTGGGGATTAAGGATTGAAGATTGAGTATTAAGGATTGGGGATTGGGGATCGAGGATCTAGGATTGGAGATTGACTATTGAGGATTGAAGATTGACGATTGAGGATTGAGGATTGAGAATTGAGAATTGAGGATTGAGGGTTGAGGATTGAGGATTGAGGATTGGGTATTGATGATTGAAGAATGAGGATTGACGATTGAGGATTGGGAATTGGGGATTGAAGATTGAGTATTGAGGATTGAAGGTTGATGATTGAGTATTGAGGATTGTGGATTGAGGATTGAGGGTTGAGGATTGAAGGTTGAGTATTGACGATTGAACATTGAGAATCGATGATTGAGGATTGAGGACTGAGGATTGAAGGTTGAGGATTGAAGGTTGAGGATTGGGGATTGAGGATTGACGATTGAGGATTGAGGACTGAGGATTGAGAATAGAGGATTGAGGATTTAATATTGAGTATTGAGGATTAAAGATTGAGGATTGAGGATTGAGGACTGAAGATTGAGGACTGAGTGTTCAGTGTTGAGTGATACGAGTTGATGTTTGTAGACTGAGATTTGAAGATTGAAGAATGGGGATTGAGTACTCAAAACTGTGAATTGAGGATATTCTAATGAGGACTGAGGATATACAATTGATTGTTGAGGACTGAGGGCTGAAGATTGAGGATTCAGGACTGAGGATTCGGGATTGAGGTTTGAGGACGAGGACCGACGGTTGAGGATTGAGGTTTGAGGATTGAGCATTGAGTATTGAAGATTGAGGACTGGGGATTGAGGATTGAAGATTGAAGATTAAGGATTGAGGATTGGGGATTGAGGATCTAGGATTGGAGATTGATTATTCAGGATTGAAGATTGAGGATTGATGATTGAGGATTGATAATTGTGAATTGAGGATGAGGACTGAGGCTTGAGGATTGAGGTTTGAGATATGAGGATTGAGGATTGAGGATTGAGGATTAAGGATTGAGGATTGAGTTATGAAGATTGAGTATTCATAGCTGATGATTGAGGATTGAGGATTGAGGATTGAGGATTGAGGATTGAAGATTGAGTATTGATGATTGAGGATTGAGTATTGAGGATTGAGGATTGAAGATTGAGGTTTGAGGATTGAGGATTGAGAATTGAGGATGAGGTCTGAGGGTTGAGGATTGAGGTTTGAGGAACGAGGATTGAAGATTGAGAATTGAGGACTGAGGATTGACGATTGAGTATTGAGGATTGAGGATTGATGACTGATGATTGACGATTGAGGATTGAGGATTGAGGACTGAAGATTGAGGATTGAGGACTGTGGACTGAGGGTTGAGGATTGAGGTTTGAGAAATGAGGATTGAGTATTGCGGATTGAGGATTAAGAATTGAGAATTGAGGGTCGAGTGTTGAAGATAGAAGATTGAGGTTTGAGGATTGTAGATTGAAGATTGAGGACAGAGTGTTGAGGGTAGAGTATTGCGAACTGATGTTTGGGACGTGAGATTTGAAGATTGAAGGTTGAGGATTGTGTATAGAATACTGAGAACTGAGGATTTTCTATTGAGGGCTGAGAATTGAGGATTGAGGATTGAGGATTGAGGATTGGGGATTGAGGATTGAGGATTGAAGGTTGAGGATTAAGGATTGAAGATTGAGGACTCAGGATTGATCATTGAGTATTGTGTACTGATAGTTGAGGGTTGAGTGTTGTGAGTTGAGGATTGAGCATTGAATATTGAGAATTGAAGTTTGAGGAATGAGGATTGAGGATTGAGGATTGAGGATTGAGGACTGCGGGTTGAGGATTGAGGTTTGAGAATTGAGGATAGACAATTGAATATTGAGGATTGAGGCTCGAGGACTGAGGATTGAGGCTTGAGGATTGAGGATTGAGGATTGAGGATAGATGGTTGAGGATTGCGGAATGAGGATTGAGGATTGAGTATTGAGGGCCGAGGATTGAAGATTGAAGATTAAGGACTGAGTATTGAGGATAGAGTGTTGCGAATTGATGTTTGGGAACTGAGATTTGAAGATTGTAGATTGAGGATTGAGTATTGAAAACTGAGAATTGAGGATTTTCTATTGAGGGCTGAGAATTGAGGATTGAGGATTGAGGATTGAGGATTGATGGTTGAGGATTTAGGATTGACGATTGAGGTTTGAAGATTGAGGATTGAAGACTGACGATTGAAGATTGAGGACTGAGTACTGAAAACTGAGAATTGAGGATATTATATTGAGGATTGAAAATTGAGGACTGAGGATTGAGGATTGAGGATCAAGGGTTGAGGATTGAAGATTGATGTTTGAGGATTGGCGATTGAGGATTGAGGATTGGGGATTGAGGATTGTGGATTGATGGTTGAGGATTGAGGATTGACGATTGTGGATTGAGGATTGAGGATTGAGGATTGAGGATCGATTATTGAATATTGAGGATTGAGACTTGAGGACTGAGGATTGAGGATTGAGTATTGAGGGCCGAGGATTGAAGATTGAAGATTAAGGACTGAGTATTGAGGATAGAGTGTTGCGAATTGATGTTTGGGAACTGAGATTTGAAGATTGTAGATTGAGGATTGAGTATTGAAAACTGAGAATTGAGGATTTTCTATTGAGGGCAGAGAATTGAGGATTGAGGATTGAGGATTGAGGATTGATGGTTGAGGATTCAGGATTGACGATTGAGGTTTGAAGATTGAGGATTGAGGACTGACGATTGAAGATTGAGGACTGAGTACTGAAAACTGAGAATTGAGGATATTATATTGAGGATTGAAAATTCAGGACTGAGGATTGAGGGTTGAGGATCAAGAGTTGAGGATTGAAGGTTGATGTTTGAGGATTGGCGATGGAGGATTGAGGATTGGGGATTGAGGAGTGTGGATTGATGGTTGAGGATTGAGGATTTACGATTGAGGATTGAGGATTGAGGATTGAGGATTCAGGATTGAGGATTGAGGATCGATTATTGAATATTGAGGATTGAGACTTGAGGACTGAGGATTGAGGATTGAGGATTGAGGATTGAGGATTGAGGATTGAAGATTGAAGATTGAGGATTGAGGATTGAAGATTGAGGATTGAGGATTGAGGATTGAGGATGGAGGATGAGGGCTGAGGGTTGAGGATTGAGGTTTGAGTATTGAATATTGAGAATTCAGGATATTCTATTGAGTATTGAGAATTGAGGATTGATGGATGAGTATTGAGGATTGAGGATTGAGTATTGAGGATTGAAGATTGAGGTTTGAGGATTGAGAATTGAGAATTGAGGATGGAGGATAGAGGATTGAGGATTGAGGATTGGGTGTTGAGGATTGAAGAATGAGGATTGACGATTGAGGATTGGGAATTGAGGACTGAAGATTGAGTATTGAGGATTGAAGGTTGATGATTGAGTATTGAGGATTGTGGACTGAGGATTGAGAGTTGAGGATTGAATGTTGAGTATTGAGGATTGAACATTGAGTATCGATGATTGAGGATTGAGGACTGAGAATTGAGGATTGAGGATTGAAGATTGTGGACGGAGAGTTGATGATTGAATGTTGAGAATTGATGTTTGAGGATTGATAGTTGAAGATTGAAGATTGTGGATTGAGCATTGAAATCTGAGAATTGAGGATATTCTGTTGAGGATTGAGAATTGCAGATTGAGGGTTGAGGATTGAGGATTGAGGGTTGAGGTCTGAGGGTTGAGGGTTGTGCGTTGAGAATTGAGGATTGAGCACTGAATATTGAGGATTGAGGTTTGTCGCCTGTGGTTTGATCATTGAGGAGAGAGGATTTGGGACTGAGGGTTGAGGATTGAGTATTCAGGATTCAGGATTGAGGATTGACGATTGAGGATTGAGGATTGAAGATTGAGTGTCGTGGGCTGCGGATTGAGTATTGAGGATTGAGAATTGAGGATTGAGGATTGAAGATTGAGGATTAAGGATTGAGGATTGGTGATTGATGATCTAGGATTGGAGATTGACTATTGAGGATTGAGGATTGTGTATTGAGGATTGAGGAACGAGGATTGAGGATGCAGGATGAGGGCTGAGGGTTGAGGATTGAGGTTTGAGTATTGAATACTGAGAATTCAGGATATTCTATTGAGTATTGAGAATTGAGGATTGTTGGTTGCGTATTGAGGACTGAGGATTGAGTATTGAGTATTGAGGTTTGAGGTTCGATGATTGAGGGTTGAGGACTGACGATTGAGGATTGAGGATTGAGGATTGAGCATTGAGGATTGAAGATTGAGGACTGGGGATTGAGGATTGAAAATTGAGGATTAAGGATTGAGAATTGGGGATTGAGTATCTAGGATTGGAGATTGATTATTCAGGATTGAAGATTGAGGATTGAGGATTGAGGATTGAGAATTGAGAATTGAGGATGAGGACTGAGGGTTGAGGATTGAGGATTGAAGAATGAGGATTGAGGATTGAGTATTGAGGATTGAGGATTGAGGATTGAGTATTGAGGATTGAGTTATGAAGATTGAGTATCCATGACTGATGATTGAGTATTGAGGATTGAGGATTGAGGATTGAGGATTGAGGATTGAGGATTGAAAAATGAGAATTGATGATTGAGGGTTGAGGATTGAGGATTGAGTATTGAGGATTGAGGATTGAGGATTGAGGATTGAAGATTGAGGATTGGGGATTGAGGATTGAGGATTGAGGATTGAGAATCGAGGATTGAAGATTGAGGTTTGAGGATTGAGGATTGAGGATGGAGGATGAGGGCTGAGGGTTGAGGATTGAGGTTTGAGCATTGAATACTGAGAATTCAGGATATTCTATTGAGTATTGAGAATTGAGGATTGATGGTTGAGTATTGAGGATTGAGGATTGAGTATTGAGGATTGAGGATTGAGGTTTGAGGATTGAGGATTGAGAATTGAGGATGAGGACTGAGGGTTGAGGATTGAGGTTTGACGAACGAGGATTGAGGATTGAGAATTGAGGACTGAGGATTGACGATTGAGTATTGACGATTGAGTATTGAGTATTGAAGATTGATGACTGAGGATTGAGGATTGAGGATTGAGGATTGAGGATTGAGGATGATGGCTGAGTGTTGAGGATTGAGGTTTGAGGACTGAGGACTGAAGATTGAGGATTGAGAATTGAGGATTGAGGATTGAGGGTTGAAGATTGAGGATTGGGTATTGAGGATTGAAGAATGAGGATTGAGGGTTGAGGGTTGAGGTCTGAGGATTGCAGATTGGGTAGTGAGGATTGAGGATTGAAGATTGAGGATTGAGGATTGAGGATTGAGAATTGAGAATTGAGGGTGAGGACTGAGGGTTGAGGATTGAGGTTTGAAGAATGAGGATTGAGGATTGAGGATTGAGGATTGAAGATTGAGCATTGAGGATTGAGTTATGAAGATTGAGTATTCATGACTGATGATTGAGGATTGAGGATTGAGGATTGAGGATTGAGGATTGAGGATTGAAGATTGAGTATTGATGATTGAGGATTGAGGATTGAGGATTGAGGATTGAGGATTGAGGATTGAAAATTGAGGATTAAGGATTGAGAATTGGGGATTGAGTATCTAGGATTGGAGATTGATTATTCAGGATTGAAGATTGAGGATTGAGGATTGAGGATTGAGAATTGAGAATTGAGGATGAGGACTGAGGGTTGAGGATTGAGGATTGAAGAATGAGGATTGAGGATTGAGTATTGAGGATTGAGGATTGAGGATTGAGTATTGAGGATTGAGTTATGAAGATTGAGTATCCATGACTGATGATTGAGGATTGAGGATTGAGGATTGAGGATTGAGGATTGAGGATTGAGGATTGAAAAATGAGAATTGATGATTGAGGGTTGAGGATTGAGGATTGAGTATTGAGGATTGAGGATTGAGGATTGAGGATTGAAGATTGAGGATTGGGGATTGAGGATTGAGGATTGAGGATTGAGAATCGAGGATTGAAGATTGAGGTTTGAGGATTGAGGATTGAGGATGGAGGATGAGGGCTGAGGGTTGAGGATTGAGGTTTGAGCATTGAATACTGAGAATTCAGGATATTCTATTGAGTATTGAGAATTGAGGATTGATGGTTGAGTATTGAGGATTGAGGATTGAGTATTGAGGATTGAGGATTGAGGTTTGAGGATTGAGGATTGAGAATTGAGGATGAGGACTGAGGGTTGAGGATTGAGGTTTGACGAACGAGGATTGAGGATTGAGAATTGAGGACTGAGGATTGACGATTGAGTATTGACGATTGAGTATTGAGTATTGAAGATTGATGACTGAGGATTGAGGATTGAGGATTGAGGATTGAGGATTGAGGATGATGGCTGAGTGTTGAGGATTGAGGTTTGAGGACTGAGGACTGAAGATTGAGGATTGAGAATTGAGGATTGAGGATTGAGGGTTGAAGATTGAGGATTGGGTATTGAGGATTGAAGAATGAGGATTGAGGGTTGAGGGTTGAGGTCTGAGGATTGCAGATTGGGTAGTGAGGATTGAGGATTGAAGATTGAGGATTGAGGATTGAGGATTGAGAATTGAGAATTGAGGGTGAGGACTGAGGGTTGAGGATTGAGGTTTGAAGAATGAGGATTGAGGATTGAGGATTGAGGATTGAAGATTGAGCATTGAGGATTGAGTTATGAAGATTGAGTATTCATGACTGATGATTGAGGATTGAGGATTGAGGATTGAGGATTGAGGATTGAGGATTGAAGATTGAGTATTGATGATTGAGGACTGAGGATTGAGGATTGAGGATTGAGGATTGAGGATTGAAGATTGAGGATTGGGGATTGAGGATTGAGGATTGAGAATTGAGAATCGAAGATTGAGTATTGAGGATTGAAGATTGAGGTTTGAGGATTGAGGATTGAGCATGGAGGATGAGGGCTGAGGGTTGAGGACTGAGGTTTGAGTATTGAATACTGAGAATTCAGGATATCCTATTGAGTATTGAGAGTTGAGGATTGATGGTTGAGTATTGAGGACTGAGGGTTGAGTATTGAGGATTGAAGAGTGAAGTTTGAGGATTGAGGATTGAGAATTGAGGATGAGGACTAAGCGTTGAGGATTGAGGTATGAGGAACGAGGATTGAGGATTGAGAATTGAGGACTGAGGATTGACGATTGAGTATTGAGGATTGAGGATTGATGACTGAGGATTGAGGATTGAGTATTGAGGATTGGGTATTGAGGATTGAAGATTGAGTATTGAGGATTGAAGGTTGATGATTGAGGATTGTGGATTGTGGATTGTGGATTGAGGGTTGAGGATTGAAGATTGAGTATTGAGGATTGAAGATTGAGTATTCAGGATTGAAGATTGAGGATTGAGGATTGAGACTTGAGGATTGCGGATTGAGGATTGAAGATTGAGGATTGGGGATTGAGGATTGAGGATTGAGGACTGAGTATTGAGGATTGAGAATTGAGGATTGAGGATTGAAGATTGAGGATTAAGGATTGAGGATTGGGGATTGAGGATCTAGGATTGGAGATTGACTATTGAGGATTGAGGATTGAGTATTGAGGATTAAGGAACGAGGATTGAGGATTGAGGATGATGGCTGAGGGTTGAGGATTGATGTTTGGGGAACGAGGATTGAGGATTGAGGATTGTGGACTGCGGATTGACGATTGAGTATTGATGATTGAGGATTGATGACTGAGGATTGAGGATTGAGGATTGAGGATTGAGGATTGAAGATTGAAGATTGAAGATTGAGTATTGAGGATTGAAGATTGAGGATTGAGGATTGGGGATTGAGGATTGTGGATTGAAGATTGAGAATTGATGATTGAGGATTGAGGATTGAGGATTGAGGATGGAGGATGAAGGCTGAGGGTTGAGGATTGAGGATGGAGGATGACGGCTGAGGGTTGAGGATTGAGGTTTGAGTATTGAATACTGAGAATTCAGGATATTCTATTGAGTATTGTGAATTGAGGATTGATGGTCGAGTATTGAGGATTGAGGATTGAGTATTGAGGATTGAAGATTGAGGTTTGAGGAGTGAGGATTGAAAATTGAGGATGAGGACTGAGGGTTGAGGATTGAATGTTGAGAATTGATGTTTGAGGATTGATAGTTGAAGATTGAAGATTGTGGATTGAGCATTGAAATCTGAGAATTGAGGATATTCTGTTGAGGACTGAGAATTGCAGATTGAGGATTGAGGATTGAGGATTGAGGGTTGAGGTCTGAGGGTTGAGGGTTGTGCGTTGAGAATTGAGGATTGAGCACTGAATATTGAGGATTGAGGTTTGTCGCCTGTGGTTTGATCATTGAGGAGAGAGGATTTGGGACTGAGGGTTGAGGATTGAGTATTCAGGATTGAGGATTGAGGATTGACGATTGAGGATTGAGGATTGAAGATTGAGTGTCGTGGGCTGCGGATTGAGTATTGAGGATTGAGAATTGAGGATTGAGGATTGAAGATTGAGGATTAAGGATTGAGGATTGGTGATTGAGGATCTAGGATTGGAGATTGACTATTGAGGATTGAGGATTGTGTATTGAGGATTGAGGAACGAGGATTGAGGATGGAGGATGAGGCCTGAGGGTTGAGGATTGAGGTTTGAGTATTGAATACTGAGAATTCAGGATATTCTATTGAGTATTGAGAATTGAGGATTGTTGGTTGCGTATTGAGGACTGAGGATTGAGTATTGAGTATTGAGGTTTGAGGTTCGATGATTGAGGGTTGAGGACTGACGATTGAGGATTGAGGATTGAGGATTGAGGATTGAGGATTGAAGAATGAGAATTGATGATTGAGGGTTGAGGATTGAGGATTGAGGATTGAGGATTGAGGATTGAGGATTGAGGATTGAAGATTGAGGATTGGGGATTGAGGATTGAGGATTGAGGATTGAGAATCGAAGATTGAGTATTGAGGATTGAAGATTGAGGTTTGAGGATTGAGGATTGAGGATGGAGGATGAGGGCTGAGGGTTGAGGATTGAGGTTTGAGCATTGAATACTGAGAATTCAGGATATTCTATTGAGTATTGAGAATTGAGGATTGATGGTTGAGTATTGAGGATTGAGGATTGAGTATTGAGGATTTGAGGATTGAGGTTTGAGGATTGAGGATTGAGAATTGAGGATGAGGACTGAGGGTTGAGGATTGAGGTTTGAGGAACGAGGATTGAGGATTGACAATTGAGGACTGAGGATTGACGATTGAGTATTGACGATTGAGTATTGAGTATTGAAGATTGATGACTGAGGATTGAGGATTGAGGATTGAGGATTGAGGATTGAGGATGATGGCTGAGTGTTGAGGATTGAGGTTTGAGGACTGAGGACTGAAGATTGAGGATTGAGAATTGAGGATTGAGGATTGAGGGTTGAAGATTGAGGATTGGGTATTGAGGATTGAAGAATGAGGATTGAGAGTTGAGGGTTGAGGTCTGAGGATTGCAGATTGGGTAGTGAGGATTGAGGATTGAAGATTGAGGATTGAGGATTGAGGATTGAGAATTGAGAATTGAGGGTGAGGACTGAGGGTTGAGGATTGAGGTTTGAAGAATGAGGATTGAGGATTGAGGATTGAGGATTGAAGATTGAGCATTGAGGATTTAGTTATGAAGATTGAGTATTCATGACTGATGATTGAGGATTGAGGATTGAGGATTGAGGATTGAGGATTGAGGATTGAAGATTGAGTATTGGTGATTGAGGATTGAGGATTGAGGATTGAGGATTGAGGATTGAGGATTGAAGATTGAGGATTGGGGATTGAGGATTGAGGATTGAGAATTGAGAATCGAAGATTGAGTATTGAGGATTGAAGATTGAGGTTTGAGGATTGAGGATTGAGCATGGAGGATGAGGGCTGAGGGTTGAGGACTGAGGTTTGAGTATTGAATACTGAGAATTCAGGATATTCTATTGAGTATTGAGAGTTGAGGATTGATGGTTGAGTATTGAGGACTGAGGGTTGAGTATTGAGTATTGAAGAGTGAAGTTTGAGGATTGAGGATTGAGAACTGAGGATGAGGACTAAGCGTTGAGGATTGAGGTATGAGGAACGAGGATTGAGGATTGAGAATTGAGGACTGAGGATTGACGATTGGGTATTGAGGATTGAGGATTGATGACTGAGGATTGAGGATTGAGTATTGAGGATTGGGTATTGAGGATTGAAGATTGAGTATTGAGGATTGAAGGTTGATGATTGAGGATTGAGGATTGTGGATTGTGGATTGAGGGTTGAGGATTGAAGATTGAGTATTGAGGATTGAAGATTGAGTATTCAGGATTGAAGATTGAGGATTGAGGATTGAGACTTGAGGATTGCGGATTGAGGATTGAAGATTGAGGATTGGGGATTGAGGATTGAGGATTGAGGACTGAGTATTGCGGATTGAGAATTGAGGATTGAGGATTGAAGATTGAGGATTAAGGATTGAGGATTGGGGATTGAGGATCTAGGATTGGAGATTGACTATTGAGGATTGAGGATTGAGTATTGAGGATTAAGGAACGAGGACTGAGGATTGAGGATGATGGCTGAGGGTTGAGGATTGATGTTTGGGGAACGAGGATCGAGGATTGAGGATTGAGGACTGCGGATTGACGATTGAGTATTGATGATTGAGGATTGATGACTGAGGATTGAGGATTGAGGATTGAGGATTGAGGATTGAAGATTGAAGATTGAAGATTGAGTATTGAGGATTGAAGATTGAGGATTGAGGATTGAGGATTGAGGATTTGAGGATTGAAGATTGAGAATTGATGATTGAGGATTGAGGATTGAGGATTGAGGATGGAGGATGAAGGCTGAGGGTTGAGGATTGAGGATGGAGGATGAGGGCTGAGGGTTGAGGATTGAGGTTTGAGTATTGAATACTGAGAATTCAGGATATTCTATTGGGTATTGTGAATTGAGGATTGATGGTCGAGTATTGAGGATTGAGGATTGAGTATTGAGGATTGAAGATTGAGGTTTGAGGAGTGAGGATTGAGAATTGAGGATGAGGACTGAGGGTTGAGGATTGAATGTTGAGAATTGATGTTTGAGGATTGATAGTTGAAGATTGAGTATTGTGGATTGAGCATTGAAATCTGAGAATTGAGGATATTCTGTTGAGGACTGAGAATTGCAGATTGAGGATTGAGGATTGAGGATTGAGGGTTGAGGTCTGAGGGTTGAGGGTTGTGCGTTGAGAATTGAGGATTGAGCACTGAATATTGAGGATTGAGGTTTGTCGCCTGTGGTTTGATCATTGAGGAGAGAGGATTTGGGACTGAGGGTTGAGGATTGAGTATTCAGGATTGAGGATTGAGGATTGACGATTGAGGATTGAGGATTGAAGATTGAGTGTCGTGGGCTGCGGATTGAGTATTGAGGATTGAGGATTGAGGATTGAGGATTGAAGATTGAGGATTAAGGATTGAGGATTGGTGATTGAGGATCTAGGATTGGAGATTGACTATTGAGGATTGAGGATTGTGTATTGAGGATTGAGGAACGAGGATTGAGGATGGAGGATGAGGCCTGAGGGTTGAGGATTGAGGTTTGAGTATTGAATACTGAGAATTCAGGATATTCTATTGAGTATTGAGAATTGAGGATTGTTGGTTGCGTATTGAGGACTGAGGATTGAGTATTGAGTATTGAGGTTTGAGGTTCGATGATTGAGGGTTGAGGACTGACGATTGAGGATTGAGGATTGAGGATTGAGCATTGAGGATTGAAGATTGAGGACTGGGGATTGAGGATTGAAGATTGAGGATTAAGGATTGAGAATTGGGGATTGAGTATCTAGGATTGGAGATTGATTATTCAGGATTGAAGATTGAGGATTGAGGATTGAGGATTGAGAATTGAGAATTGAGGATGAGGACTGAGGGTTGAGGATTGAGGATTGAAGAATGAGGATTGAGGATTGAGTATTGAGGATTGAGGATTGAGGATTGAGTATTGAGGATTGAGTTATGAAGATTGAGTATCCATGACTGATGATTGAGGATTGAGGATTGAGGATTGAGGATTGAGGATTGAGGATTGAAGAATGAGAATTGATGATTGAGGGTTGAGGATTGAGGATTGAGGATTGAGGATTGAGGATTGAGGATTGAGGATTGAAGATTGAGGATTGGGGATTGAGGATTGAGGATTGAGGATTGAGAATCGAAGATTGAGTATTGAGGATTGAAGATTGAGGTTTGAGGATTGAGGATTGAGGATGGAGGATGAGGGCTGAGGGTTGAGGCTTGAGGTTTGAGCATTGAATACTGAGAATTCAGGATATTCTATTGAGTATTGAGAATTGAGGATTGATGGTTGAGTATTGAGGATTGAGGATTGAGTATTGAGGATTGAGGATTGAGGTTTGAGGATTGAGGATTGAGAATTGAGGATGAGGACTGAGGGTTGAGGATTGAGGTTTGAGGAACGAGGATTGAGGATTGAGAATTGAGGACTGAGGATTGACGATTGAGTATTGACGACTGAGTATTGAGTATTGAAGATTGATGACTGAGGATTGAGGATTGAGGATTGAGGATTGAGGATTGAGGATGATGGCTGAGTGTTGAGGATTGAGGTTTGAGGACTGAGGACTGAAGATTGAGGATTGAGAATTGAGGATTGAGGATTGAGGGTTGAAGATTGAGGATTGGGTATTGAGGATTGAAGAATGAGGATTGAGGGTTGAGGGTTGAGGTCTGAGGATTGCAGATTGGGTAGTGAGGATTGAGGATTGAAGATTGAGGATTGAGGATTGAGGATTGAGAATTGAGAATTGAGGGTGAGGACTGAGGGTTGAGGATTGAGGTTTGAAGAATGAGGATTGAGGATTGAGGATTGAGGATTGAAGATTGAGCATTGAGGATTGAGTTATGAAGATTGAGTATTCATGACTGATGATTGAGGATTGAGGATTGAGGATTGAGGATTGAGGATTGAGGATTGAAGATTGAGTATTGATGATTGAGGATTGAGGATTGAGGATTGAGGATTGAGGATTGAGGATTGAAGATTGAGGATTGGGGATTGAGGATTGCGGATTGAGAATTGAGAATCGAAGATTGAGTATTGAGGATTGAAGATTGAGGTTTGAGGATTGAGGATTGAGCATGGACGATGAGGGCTGAGGGTTGAGGATTGAGGATTGAGTATTGAATACTGAGAATTCAGGATATTCTATTGAGTATTGAGAATTGAGGATTGTTGGTTGCGTATTGAGGACTGAGGATTGCGTATTGAGTATTGAGGTTTGAGGTTCGATGATTGAGGATTGAGGACTGAGGATTGAGGATTGAGGATAGAGGATTGAGCATTGAGGATTGAAGATTGAGGACTGGGGATTGAGGATTGAAGATTGAGGATTAAGGATTGAGGATTGGGGATTGAGTATCTAGGATTGGAGATTGATTATTCAGGATTGAAGATTGAGGATTGAGGATTGAGGATAGAGAATTGAGAATTGAGGATGAGGACTGAGGGTTGAGGATTGAGGTTTGAAGAATGAGGATTGAGGATTGAGTATTGAGGATTGAGGATTGAGGATTGAGTATTGAGGATTGAGTTATGAAGATTGAGTATCCTTGACTGATAATTGAGGATTGAGGATTGAGGATTGAGGATTGAGGATTGAGGATTGAGGATTGAAGATTGAGTATTGATGATTGAGGATTGAGGATTGAGGATTGAGGATTGAGGATTGAGGATTGAAGATTGAGGATTGGGGATTGAGGATTCAGGATTGAGAATTGAGAATCGAAGATTGAGTATTGAGGATTGAAGATTGAGGTTTGAGGATTGAGGATTGAGCATTGAGGATGAGGGCTGAGGGTTGAGGACTGAGGTTTGAGTATTGAATACTGAGAATTCAGGATATTCTATTGAGTATTGAGAGTTGAGGATTGATGGTTGAGTATTGAGGACTGAGGGTTGAGTATTGAGGATTGAAGAGTGAAGTTTGAGGATTGAGGATTGAGAATTGAGGATGAGGACTAAGCGTTGAGGATTGAGGTATGAGGAACGGGGATTGAGGATTGAGAATTGAGGACTGAGGATTGACGATTGAGTATTGAGGATTGAGGATTGAAGACTGAGATTTGAAGATTGTAGATTGAGGATTGAGTATTGAAAACTGAGAATTGAGGATTTTCTATTGAGGGCAGAGAATTGAGGATTGAGGATTGAGGATTGAGGATTGATGGTTGAGGATTCAGGATTGACGATTGAGGTTTGAAGATTGAGGATTGAGGACTGACGATTGAAGATTGAGGACTGAGTACTGAAAACTGAGAATTGAGGATATTATATTGAGGATTGAAAATTCAGGACTGAGGATTGAGGGTTGAGGATCAAGAGTTGAGGATTGAAGGTTGATGTTTGAGGATTGGCGATGGAGGATTGAGGATTGGGGATTGAGGAGTGTGGATTGATGGTTGAGGATTGAGGATTTACGATTGAGGATTGAGGATTGAGGATTGAGGATTGAGGATTGAGGATTGAGGATTGAGGATCGATTATTGAATATTGAGGATTGAGACTTGAGGACTGAGGATTGAGGATTGAGGATTGAGGATTGACGGTAGTTGATTTAAGATTGAAGATTGAGTATTGAGCATTGAGGGATAAATATTCAGGACTGTGGGTTCAGGTTCGAGTGTTAAGAATTGATGTTTGAGGTTTGAGATTTGAAGATTGAAGATTGAGGATTGATGTTGAAGATTGAGTATTGAGGATTGAGGATCGATGACTGAGGATTGAGGATTGAGGATTGAAGATTGAGTATTCAGGATTGAGGATTGAGACTTGAGGATTGAGGATTGAGGATTGAAGATTGAGGATTGGGGATTGAGGATTGAGGATTGAGGATTGAGTATTGAGGATTGAGGATTGAGGGTTGTGGATTGTGGATTGAGTGTCGAGGATTGAAGATTGAGTATTGAGGATTGAAGGTTGAGTATTCAGGATTGACGGTTGACGATTGAGTATTGAAGATTGAGGATTGATGACTGAGGATTGAGGATTGAGGATTGAGGATTGAGGATTGAGGATTGAAGATTGAAGATTGAGGATTGAGGATTGAAGATTGAGGATTGAGGATTGAGGATTGAGTATTGAGGATTGAGGATTGAGGATTGTGGATTGTGGATTGAGTGTTGAGGATTGAAGATTGAGTATTGAGGATTGAAGGTTGAGTATTCAGGATTGAAGATTGACGATTGAGTATTGAAGATTGGGGATTGATGACTGAGGATTGAGGATTGAGGATTGAGGATTGAGGATTGAGGATTGAAGATTGAAGATTGAGGATTGAGGATTGAAGATTGAGGATTGAGGATTGAGGATTGAGGATGGAGGATGAGGGCTGAGGGTTGAGGATTGAGGTTTGAGTATTGAATATTGAGAATTCAGGATATTCTATTGAGTATTGAGAATTGAGGATTGATGGATGAGTATTGAGGATTGAGGATTGAGTATTGAGGATTGAAGATTGAGGTTTGAGGATTGAGAATTGAGAATTGAGGATGGAGGATAGAGGATTGAGGATAGAGGATTGGGTGTTGAGGATTGAAGAATGAGGATTGACGATTGAGGATTGGGAATTGAGGACTGAAGATTGAGTATTGAGGATTGAAGGTTGATGATTGAGTATTGAGGATTGTGGACTGAGGATTGAGAGTTGAGGATTGAATGTTGAGTATTGAGGATTGAACATTGAGTATCGATGATTGAGGATTGAGGACTGAGAATTGAGGATTGAGGATGAGGACTGAGGGTTGAGGATTGAGGTTTGAAGAATGAGGATTGAGGATTGAGGATTGAGGATTGAGGATTGAGGATTGAGGATTGAGGATTGAGTTATGAAGATTGAGTATTCATGACTCATGATTGAGGATTGAGGATTCAGGATTGAGGATTGAGGATTGAGGATTGAAGGTTGAGAATTGATGATTGAGGATTGAGGATTGAGGATTGAGGATTGACGATTGAGGATTGAAGATTGAGGATTGGGGATTGAGGATTGAGGATTGAGAATTGAGATGCGAAGATTGAGTGTTGAGGATTGAATATTGAGGTTTTGATTATTGAGGATTGAGGATGGAGGATGAGGGCTGAGGTTTGAGGATTGAGGTTTGAGCATTGAATACTGAGAATTCAGGATATTCTGTTGAGTATTGAGAATTGAGGATTGATGGTTGCGTATTGAGGATTGAGGATTGAGTATTGAGAATTGAGGATTGATGGTTGCGTATTGAGGATTGAGGATTGAGTATTGAGTATTGAGGGTTGAAGATTGAGGATTGGGGATTGAGGATTCAGGATTGAGAATTGAGAATCGAAGATTGAGTATTGAGGATTGAAGGTTGAGTATTCAGGATTGACGGTTGACGATTGAGTATTGAAGATTGAGGATTGATGACTGAGGATTGAGGATTGAGGATTGAGGATTGAGGATTGAGGATTGAAGATTGAAGATTGAGGATTGAGGATTGAAGATTGAGGATTGAGGATTGAGGATTGAGTATTGAGGATTGAGGATTGAGGATTGTGGATTGTGGATTGAGTGTTGAGGATTGAAGATTGAGTATTGAGGATTGAAGGTTCAGTATTCAGGATTGAAGATTGACGATTGAGTATTGAAGATTGGGGATTGATGACTGAGGATTGAGGATTGAGGATTGAGGATTGAGGATTGAGGATTGAAGATTGAAGATTGAGGATTGAGGATTGAAGATTGAGGATTGAGGATTGAGGATTGAGGATGGAGGATGAGGGCTGAGGGTTGAGGATTGAGGTTTGAGTATTGAATATTGAGAATTCAGGATATTCTATTGAGTATTGAGAATTGAGGATTGATGGATGAGTATTGAGGATTGAGGATTGAGTATTGAGGATTGAAGATTGAGGTTTGAGGATTGAGAATTGAGAATTGAGGATGGAGGATAGAGGATTGAGGATAGAGGATTGGGTGCTGAGGATTGAAGAATGAGGATTGACGATTGAGGATTGGGAATTGAGGACTGAAGATTGAGTATTGAGGATTGAAGGTTGATGATTGAGTATTGAGGATTGTGGACTGAGGATTGAGAGTTGAGGATTGAATGTTGAGTATTGAGGATTGATCATTGAGTATCGATGATTGAGGATTGAGGACTGAGAATTGAGGATTGAGGATTGAAGATTGTGAACGGAGAGTTGATGATTGAATGTTGAGAATTGATGTTTGAGGATTGATAGTTGAAGATTGAAGATTGTGGATTGAGCATTGAAATCTGAGAATTGAGGATATTCTACTGAGGATTGAGGATTGAGGATTGAGGATTGAGGATTGATGGTTGAGTATTGAGGATTGAAGATTGAGGATCCAGGATAGATAATTGAGTATTGTGTTCTGATAGTTGAGGGTTGAGTGTTGTGAGTTGAGGATTGAGCATTGAATATTGAGGATTGAAGTTTGAGGAATGAGGATTGAGGATTGACTATTGATGATTGAGGACTGTGGGTTGAGGATTGAGGTTTGAGGATTGAGGATTAAATGTTGAGTATTGAGGATTGAAGGCTGACGGTTGAGGGTAGAGGATTGAGGATTGAGGATTGAGGATTGAGGATTGAAGATTGAGTATTGAGGATTGAAGATTGAGGTTTGAGGATTGAGGATTGAGGATTGAGGATTGAAGATTGAGAATTGATGATTGAGGATTGAGGATTGAGGATTGAGGATGGAGGATGAAGGCTGAGGGTTGAGGATTGAGGATGGAGGATGAGGGCTGAGGGTTGAGGATTGAGGTTTGAGTATTGAATACTGAGAATTCAGGATATTCTATTGAGTATTGTGAATTGAGGATTGATGGTCGAGTATTGAGGATTGAGGATTGAGTATTGAGGATTGAAGATTGAGGTTTGAGGATTGAGGATTGAGAATTGAGGATGAGGACTGAGGGTTGAGGATTGAGGTTTGAGGAACGAGGATTGAGGATTGAGAATTGAGGACTGAGGATTGACGATTGAGTCTTGACGATTGAGTATTGAGTATTGAGGATTGATGACTGAGGATTGAGGATTGAGGATTGAGGACTGAGGATTGAGGATTGAGTATTGAGGATTGAAGATTGAGGATTGAGGACTGAGGATTGAGGATGGAGGATGAGGGCTGAGGGTAGAGGATTGAGATTTGAGTATTGAATACTGAGAATTCAGGATATTCTATTGAGTATTGAGAATTGAGGATTGATGGTTGAGTATTGAGAATTGAGGATTGAGTATTGAGGATTGAAGATTGAGGCTTGAGGATTGATTATTGAGTATTGAGGATTGAAGATTGAGGATTGAGGATTGAGAATTGAGAATTGAGGATGAGGACTGAGGGTTGAGGATTGAGGTTTGAAGAATGAGGATTGAGGGTTGAGGATTGAGGATTGAGTTATGAAGATTGAGTATTCATGACTTATGATTGAGGATTGAGGATTGAGGATTGAGGACTGATGATTGAAGATTGAGTATTGATGATTGTGGATTGAGGATTGAGGATTGAGGATTGAGGATTGAGGATTGAAGATTGAGGATTGGGGACTGAGGATTGAGGATTGAGAATTGCGAATCGAAGATTGAGTATTGAGGATTGAAGATTGAGGTTTGAGGATTGAGGATTGAGGCTGGAGGATGAGGGCTGAGGTTTGAGGATTGAGGTTTGAGTATTGAATACTGAGAATTCAGGATATTCTATTGAGTATTGAGAATTGAGGATTGATGGTTGTGTAATGAGCTCTGAGGATTGAGTATTGAGTATTGAGGTTTGAGGTTCGATGATTGAGGATTGAGGACTGAGGATTGAGGATTGAGGATTGAGGATTGAGCATTGAGGATTGAAGATTGAGGAGTGGGGATTGAGGATTGAAGATTGAGGATTAAGGATCTGGATTGGGGATTGAGTATATAGGATTGGAGATTGATTATTCAGGATTGAAGATTTAGGATTGAGGATTGAGGATTGAGAATTGAGAATTGAGGATGAGGACTGAGGGTTGAGGATTGAGGTTTGAAGAATGAGGATTGAGGATTGAGGATTGAGGATTGAGGATTGAGGATTGAGGATTGAGTTATGAAGATTGAGTATTCATGACTCATGATTGAGGATTGAGGATTCAGGATTGAGGATTGAGGATTGAGGATTGAAGGTTGAGTATTGATGATTGAGGATTGAGGATTGAGGATTGAGGATTGACGATTGAGGATTGAAGATTGAGGATTGGGGATTGAGGATTGAGGATTGAGAATTGAGATGCGAAGATTGAGTGTTGAGGATTGAATATTGAGGTTTTGATTATTGAGGATTGAGGATGGAGGATGAGGGCTGAGGTTTGAGGATTGAGGTTTGAGCATTGAATACTGAGAATTCAGGATATTCTGTTGAGTATTGAGAATTGAGGATTGATGGTTGCGTATTGAGGATTGAGGATTGAGTATTGAGAATTGAGGATTGATGGTTGCGTATTGAGGATTGAGGATTGAGTATTGAGTATTGAGGGTTGAAGATTGAGGATTGGGGATTGAGGATTGAGGATTGAGAATTGAGAATCGAAGATTGAGTATTGAGGATTGAAGATTGAGGTTTGAGGATTGAGGATTGAGGATGGAGGATGAGGGCTGAGGGTTGAGGATTGAGGTTTGAGGAACGAGGATTGAGGATTGAGGATTGAGGACTGCGGATTGACGATTGAGTATTGAAGATTGAGGATTGGGGATTGAGGATTGAGGATTGAGAATTGAGAATCGAAGATTGAGTATTGAGGATTGAAGATTGAGGTTTGAGGATTGAGGATTGAGCATGGAGGATGAGGGCTGAGGGTTGAGGATTGAGGTTTGAGTATTGAATACTGAGAATTCAGGATTTTCTATTGAGTATTGAGAATTGAGTATTGTTGGTTGCGTATTGAGGACTGAGGATTGAGTATTGAGTATTGAGGTTTGAGGTTCGATGATTGAGGATTGAGGACTGAGGATTGAGGATTGAGGATTGAGGATTGAGAATTGAGGATTGAAGATTGAGGACTGGGGATTGAGGATTGAAGATTGAGGATTAAGGACTGAGGATTGGGGATTGAGTATCTAGGATTGGAGATTGATTATTCAGGATTGAACATTGAGGATTGAGAATTGAGGATAGAGAATTGAGAATTGAGGATGAGGACTGAGGGTTGAGGATTGAGGTTTGAAGAATGAGGATTGAGGATTGAGTATTGAGGATTGAGGATTGAGGATTGAGTATTGAGGATTGAGTTATGAAGATTGAGTATCCATGACTGATGATTGAGGATTGAGGATTGAGGATTGAGGATTGAGGATTGAAGAATGAGAATTGATGATTGAGGATTGAGGATTGAGGATTGAGGATTGAGGATTGAGGATTGAGGATTGAGGATTGAAGATTGAGGATTGGGGATTGAGGATTGAGGATTGAGAATTGAGAATCGAAGATTGAGTATTGAGGATTGAAGATTGAGGTTTGAGGATTGAGGATTGAGGATGGAGGATGAGGGCTGAGGTTTGAGGATTGAGGTTTGAGCATTGAATACTGAGAATTCAGGATATTCTGTTGAGTATTGAGAATTGAGGATTGATGGTTGCGTATTGAGGATTGAGGATTGAGTATTGAGTATTGAGGGTTGAAGATTGAGGTTTGAGGATTGAGGATTGAGAATTGAGGATGAGGACTGAGGGTTGAGGATTGAGGTTTGAGGAACGAGGATTAAGGATTGAGAATTGAGGACTGAGAATTGAGAATCGAAGATTGAGTATTGAGGATTGAAGATTGAGGTTTGAGGATTGAGGATTGAGGATGGAGGATGAGGGCTGAGGGTTGAGGATTGATGTTTGAGTATTGAATACTGAGAATTCAGGATATTCTATTGAGTATTGAGAACTGAGGATTGATGGTTGTGTATTGAGGACTGAGGGTTGAGTATTGAGGATTGAAGAGTGAGGTTTGAGGATTGAGGATTGAGAATTGAGGATGAGGACTGAGCGTTGAGGATTGAGGTTTGAGGAACGAGGATTGAGGATTGAGAATTGAGGACTGGGCATTGACGATTGAGTATCTAGGATTGAGGAACGAGGATTGAGGATTGAGAATTGAGGACTGAGGATTGACGATTGAGTATTGAGGATTGAGGATTGATGACTGAGGATTGAGGATTGAGTATTGAGGATTGGGTATTGAGGATTGAAGATTGAGTATTGAGGTTTGAAGGTTGATGATTGAGGATTGAGGATTGTGGATTGTGGATTGAGGGTTGAGGATTGAAGATTGAGTATTGAGGATTGAAGATTGAGTATTCAGGATTGAAGATTGAGGATTGAGGATTGAGACTTGAGGATTGAGGATTGAGGATTGAAGATTGAGGATTGGGGATTGAGGATTGAAGAGTGAGGTTTGAGGATTGAGGATGGAGAATTGAGGTTGAGGACTGAGGATTGAGGGTTGAGGATTGAGGACGAGGACTGACGGTTGAGGATTGAGGTTTGAGGTTTGATGATTGAGGATTGAGGACTGAGGATTGAGGATTGTCGATTGAGGATTGAGCATTGAGGATTGAAGATTGAGGACTGAGGATTGAGGATTGAGGATTGAGGATTGAGGATTGAGGATGATGGCTGAGTGTTGAGGATTGAGGTTTGAGGACTGAGGACTGAGGATTGAGGATTGAGAATTGAGGATTGAGGATTGAGAGTTGAAGATTGAGGATTGGGTACTGAGGATTGAAGAATGAGGATTGAGGGTTGAGGGTTGAAGACTGAGGATTGCAGATTGGGCAGTGAGGATTGAGGATTGAAGATTGACGATTGAGGAGTGAGGATTGAGAATTGAGAATTGAGGATGAGGACTGAGGGTTGAGGATTGAGGTTTGAGGAACGAGGATTGAGGATTGAGAATTGAGGACTGAGGATTGACGATTGAATATTGACGATTGAGTATTGAGTATTGAGGATTGATGACTGAGGATTGAGGATTGAGGATTGAGTATTGAGGATTGAAGATTGAGGATTGAGGATTGAGAATTGAGAATTGAGAATTGAGGATGAGGACCGAGGGTTGAGGATTGAGGATTGAGGATTGAGGATTGAGGATTGAGCATTGAGGATTGAGTTATGAAGATTGAGTATTCATGACTGATGATTGAGGATTGAGGATTGAGGATTGAGGATTGAGGATTGAGAATTGAGAATTGAGAATGAGGAGTGAGTGTTGAGCATTGAGGTTTGAAGAATGAGGATTGAGGATTGAGGATTGAGGATTGAGGATTGATTTATGAAGATTGAGTATTCATGACTGATGATTGAGGATTGAGGATTGAGGATTGAGGACTGAGGATTGAAGATTGAGTATTGATGATTGTGGATTGAGGATTGAGGATTGAGGATTGAGGTTTGAGGATTGAGGATTGAGGATTGAGCATTGAGGATTGAAGATTGAGGACTGGGGATTGAGGATTGAAGATTGAGGATTAAGGATTGAGGTTTGAAGATTGAGGATTAAGGATTGAGGATTGAGGATTCAGGATTGAGGATGGAGGATGAGGGCTGAGGGTTGAGGATTGAGGTTTGAGTATTGAATACTGAGAATTCAGGATATTCGATTGAGTATTGAGAATTGAGGATTGATGGTTGAGTATTGAGGATTGAGGATTGAGTATTGAAGATTGAAGATTGAGGTTTGAGGATTGAGGATTGAGAATTGAGGATGAGGACTGAGGGTTGAGGATTGAGGTTTGAGGAACGAGGATTGAGGATTGAGAATTGAGGACTGAGGATTGACGATTCAGTATTGACGATTGAGTACTGAGTATTGAGGATTGATGACTGAGGATTGAGGATTGAGGATTGAGGACTGAGGATTGAGGATTGAGTATTGAGGATTGAAGATTGAGGATTGAGGACTGAGGATTGAGGATGGAGGATGAGGGCTGAGGGTTGAGGATTGAGATTTGAGTATTGAATACTGAGAATTCAGGATATTCTATTGAGTATTGAGAATTGAGGATTGATGGTTGAGTATTGAGAATTGAGGATTGAGTATTGAGGATTGAAGATTGAGGTTTGAGGATTGATTATTGAGTATTGAGGATTGAAGATTGAGGATTGAGGATTGAGAATTGAGAATTGAGGATGAGGACTGAGGGTTGAGGATTGAGGTTTGAAGAATGAGGATTGAGGGTTGAGGATTGAGGATTGAGTTATGAAGATTGAGTATTCATGACTTATGATTGAGGATTGAGGATTGAGGATTGAGGACTCATGATTGAAGATTGAGTATTGATGATTGTGGATTGAGGATTGAGGATTGAGGATTGAGGATTGAGGATTGAAGATTGAGGATTGGGGACTGAGGATTGAGGATTGAGGATTGAAGATTGAGGATTGGGGACTGAGGATTGAGGATTGAGAATTGCGAATCGAAGATTGAGTATTGAGGATTGAAGATTGAGGTTTGAGGATTGAGGATTGAGGCTGGAGGATGAGGGCTGAGGGTTGAGGATTGAGGTTTGAGTATTGAATACTGAGAATTCAGGATATTCTATTGAGTATTGAGAATTGAGGATTGATGGTTGTGTATTGAGCTCTGATGATTGAGTATTGAGTATTGAGGTTTGAGGTTCGATGATTGAGGATTGAGGACTGAGGATTGAGGATTGAGGATTGAGGATTGAGGATTGAGGATTGAAGATTGAGTATTGATGATTGAGGATTGAGGATTGAGGATTGAGGATTGAGGATTGAGGATTGAAGATTGAGGATTGGGGATTGAGGATTGAGGATTGAGAATTGAGAATCGAAGATTGAGTATTGAGGATAGAAGATTGAGGTTTGAGGATTGAGGATTGAGCATGGAGGATGAGGGCTGAGGGTTGAGGATTGAGGTTTGAGTATTGAATACTGAGAATTCAGGATATTCTATTGAGTATTGAGAATTGAGTATTGTTGGTTGCGTATTGAGGACTGAGGATTGTGTATTGAGTATTGAGGTTTGAGGTTCGATGATTGAGGATTGAGGACTGAGGATTGAGGATTGAGGATTGAGGATTGAGCATTGAGGATTGAAGATTGAGGACTGGGGATTGAGGATTGAAGATTGAGGATTAAGGACTGAGGATTGGGGATTGAGTATCTAGGATTGGAGATTGATTATTCAGGATTGAAGATTGAGGATTGAGGATTGAGGATTGAGAATTGAGAATTGAGGATGAGGACTGAGGGTTGAGGATTGAGGTTTGAAGAATGAGGATTGAGGATTGAGTATTGAGGATTGAGGATTGAGGATTGAGTATTGAGGATTGAGGATTGAGGATTGAGGATTGAGTTACGAAGATTGAGTATTCATGACTGATGATTGAGGATTGAGGATTGAGAATTGAGGACTGAGGATTGAGGATTGAGGATTGAGGATTGAGGATTGAGGATGATGGCTGAGTGTTGAGGATTGAGGTTTGAGGACTGAGGACTGAGGATTGAGGATTGAGAATAGAGTATTGAGGATTGAAGATTGACGATTGAGTATTGAGTATTGAGGATTGAGGACTGGGTATTGAGGTTTGAAGATTGAGGATTAAGGATTGAGGATTGGGGATTGAGGATCTAGGATTGGAGATTGATTATTCAGGATTGAAGATTTAGGATTGAGGATTGAGTATTGAGAATTGAGTATTGAGGATGAGGACTGAGGGTTGAGGATTGAGGTTTGAAGAATGAGGATTGAGGATTGGGGATTGAGGATTGGGTATTGAGGATTGAAGAATGAGGATTGACTATTCAGGATTGAGGATTGAGGATTGAAGATTGAGTATTGAGGATTGAAGGTTGATGATTGAGGATTGAGGATTGTGGATTGTGGATTGAGGGTTGAGAATTGAAGATTGAGTATTGAGGATTGAAGATTTAGTATTCAGGATTGAAGATTGAGGATTGAGGATTGAGGCTTGAGGATTGACGATTGAGGATTGAATATTGAGGATTGGGGATTGAGGATTGAGGATTGAGGATGACGGCTGAGGGTTGAGGATTGATGTATGAGGAACGAGGATTGAGGATTGAGGATTGAGGACTGCGGATTGACGATTGAGTATTGAAGATTGAGGATTGATGACTGAGGATTGAGGATTGAGGATTGAGGATTGAGGATTGTGGATTGAAGATAGAAGATTGAGTATTGAGGATTGAAGATTGAGGATTGAGGTTTGAGGATTGAGGATTGAGGAAGGAGGATGAGGGCTGAGGGTTGAGGATTGAGGTTTGAGTATTGAATACTGAGAATTCAGGATATTCTATGGAGTATTGAGAATTGAGGATTGATGGTTGAGTATTGAGGATTGAGGATTGAGCATTGAGGATTGAAGATTGAGGTTTGAGGATTGTGGATTGAGAATTGAGGATTGAGCATTGAGGATTGAAGATTGAGGACTGGGGATTGAGGATTGAAGATTGAGGATTGAGGATTGAGGATTGAGGATTGAAGGTTGGGGATTAAGGATTGAAGATTAAGGACTCAGGATTGAGCATTGAGCGTTGTGTACTGACAGTTGAGGGTTGAGTGTGTGAGTTGAGGATTGAGCATTGAATATTGAGAATTGAAGTTTGAGGAATGAGGATTGAGGATTGATGATTGAGGATTGAGGACTGCGGGTTGAGGATTGAGGTTTGAGAATTGAGGATAGACAATTGAATATTGAGGATTGAGGCTTGAGGACTGAGGATTGTGGCTTGAGGATTGAGGATTGAGGATTGAGGATTGAGGATTGAGGATTGCGGATTGAGGACTGTGGATTCAGGATTGAGGACTGAGTGTTGAGTATTGAGAGTTGAGGATTGAGGATTGATAATTGAATATTGAGGATTGAGGCTTGAGGACTGAGGATTGAGGATTGAGGATTGAGGATTGAGGATTGAGGATTGAGCATTGAGGATTGAGGATTGACGGTTGATGATTTAAGAATGAAGATTGTGGATTGAGCATTTAGGATTGAACCCTGAGGACTGTGGGTTGAGGTGCGAGTGTCGCGAATTGATGTTTGATGTTTGAGATTTGAAGATTGAAGTTTGCGGATTGAGTATCGAAAACAGAGAATTGAGGATATTCTACTGAGGATTGAGGATTGAGGATTGAGGATTGAGGATTGATGGTTGAGTATTGAGGATTGAAGATTGAGGATCCAGGATAGATAATTGAGTATTGTGTTCTGATAGTTGAGGGTTGAGTGTTGTGAGTTGAGGACTGAGCATTGAATATTGAGGATTGAAGTTTGAGGAATGAGGATTGAGGATTGACTATTGATGATTGAGGACTGTGGGTTGAGGATTGAGGTTTGAGAATTGAGGATTAAATGTTGAGTATTGAGGATTGAAGGCTGACGGTTGAGGGTAGAGGATTGAGGATTGAGGATTGAGGATTGAGGATTGAAGATTGAGTATTGAGGATTGAAGATTGAGGTTTGAGGATTGAGGATTGAGGATTGAGGATTGAAGATTGAGAATTGATGATTGAGGATTGAGGATTGAGGATTGAGGATGGAGGATGAAGGCTGAGGGTTGAGGATTGAGGATGGAGGATGAGGGCTGAGGGTTGAGGATTGAGGTTTGAGTATTGAATACTGAGAATTCAGGATATTCTATTGAGTATTGTGAATTGAGGATTGATGGTCGAGTATTGAGGATTGAGGATTGAGTATTGAGGATTGAAGATTGAGGTTTGAGGATTGAGGATTGAGAATTGAGGATGAGGACTGAGGGTTGAGGATTGAGGTTTGAGGAACGAGGATTGAGGATTGAGAATTGAGGACTGAGGATTGACGATTGAGTCTTGACGATTGAGTATTGAGTATTGAGGATTGATGACTGAGGATTGAGGATTGAGGATTGAGGACTGAGGATTGAGGATTGAGTATTGAGGATTGAAGATTGAGGATTGAGGACTGAGGATTGAGGATGGAGGATGAGGGCTGAGGGTAGAGGATTGAGATTTGAGTATTGAATACTGAGAATTCAGGATATTCTATTGAGTATTGAGAATTGAGGATTGATGGTTGAGTATTGAGAATTGAGGATTGAGTATTGAGGATTGAAGATTGAGGTTTGAGGATTGATTATTGAGTATTGAGGATTGAAGATTGAGGATTGAGGATTGAGAATTGAGAATTGAGGATGAGGACTGAGGGTTGAGGATTGAGGTTTGAAGAATGAGGATTGAGGGTTGAGGATTGAGGATTGAGTTATGAAGATTGAGTATTCATGACTTATGATTGAGGATTGAGGGTTGAGGATTGAGGACTGATGATTGAAGATTGAGTATTGATGATTGTGGATTGAGGATTGAGGATTGAGGATTGAGGATTGAGGATTGAAGATTGAGGATTGGGGACTGAGGATTGAGGATTGAGAATTGCGAATCGAAGATTGAGTATTGAGGATTGAAGATTGAGGTTTGAGGATTGAGGATTGAGGCTGGAGGATGAGGGCTGAGGTTTGAGGATTGAGGTTTGAGTATTGAATACTGAGAATTCAGGATATTCTATTGAGTATTGAGAATTGAGGATTGATGGTTGTGTATTGAGCTCTGAGGATTGAGTATTGAGTATTGAGGTTTGAGGTTCGATGATTGAGGATTGAGGACTGAGGATTGAGGATTGAGGATTGAGGATTGAGCATTGAGGATTGAAGATTGAGGAGTGGGGATTGAGGATTGAAGATTGAGGATTAAGGATCTGGATTGGGGATTGAGTATCTAGGATTGGAGATTGATTATTCAGGATTGAAGATTTAGGATTGAGGATTGAGGATTGAGAATTGAGAATTGAGGATGAGGACTGAGGGTTGAGGATTGAGGTTTGAAGAATGAGGATTGAGGATTGAGGATTGAGGATTGAGGATTGAGGATTGAGGATTGAGTTATGAAGATTGAGTATTCATGACTCATGATTGAGGATTGAGGATTCAGGATTGAGGATTGAGGATTGAGGATTGAAGGTTGAGTATTGATGATTGAGGATTGAGGATTGAGGATTGAGGATTGACGATTGAGGATTGAAGATTGAGGATTGGGGATTGAGGATTGAGGATTGAGAATTGAGATGCGTAGATTGAGTGTTGAGGATTGAATATTGAGGTTTTGATTATTGAGGATTGAGGATGGAGGATGAGGGCTGAGGTTTGAGGATTGAGGTTTGAGCATTGAATACTGAGAATTCAGGATATTCTGTTGAGTATTGAGAATTGAGGATTGATGGTTGCGTATTGAGGATTGAGGATTGAGTATTGAGAATTGAGGATTGATGGTTGCGTATTGAGGATTGAGGATTGAGTATTGAGTATTGAGGGTTGAAGATTGAGGATTGGGGATTTTGGATTGAGGATTGAGAATTGAGAATCGAAGATTGAGTATTGAGGATTGAAGATTGAGGTTTGAGGATTGAGGATTGAGGATGGAGGATGAGGGCTGAGGGTTGAGGATTGAGGTTTGAGGAACGAGGATTGAGGATTGAGGATTGAGGACTGCGGATTGACGATTGAGTATTGAAGATTGAGGATTGGGGATTGAGGATTGAGGATTGAGAATTGAGAATCGAAGATTGAGTATTGAGGATTGAAGATTGAGGTTTGAGGATTGAGGATTGAGCATGGAGGATGAGGGCTGAGGGTTGAGGATTGAGGTTTGAGTATTGAATACTGAGAATTCAGGATTTTCTATTGAGTATTGAGAATTGAGTATTGTTGGTTGCGTATTGAGGACTGAGGATTGAGTATTGAGTATTGAGGTTTGAGGTTCGATGATTGAGGATTGAGGACTGAGGATTGAGGATTGAGGATTGAGGATTGAGAATTGAGGATTGAAGATTGAGGACTGGGGATTGAGGATTGAAGATTGAGTATCCATGACTGATGATTGAGGACTGAGGATTGAGGATTGAGGATTGAGGATTGAAGAATGAGAATTGATGATTGAGGATTGAGGATTGAGGATTGAGGATTGAGGATTGAGGATTGAGGATTGAGGATTGAAGATTGAGGATTGGGGATTGAGGATTGAGGATTGAGAATTGAGAATCGAAGATTGAGTATTGAGGATTGAAGATTGAGGTTTGAGGATTGAGGATTGAGGATGGAGGATGAGGGCTGAGGTTTGAGGATTGAGGTTTGAGCATTGAATACTGAGAATTCAGGATATTCTGTTGAGTATTGAGAATTGAGGATTGATGGTTGCGTATTGAGGATTGAGGATTGAGTATTGAGTATTGAGGGTTGAAGATTGAGGATTGGGGATTGAGGATTGAGGATTGAGAATTGAGAATCGAAGATTGAGTATTGATGATTGAAGATTGAGGTTTGAGGATTGAGGATTGAGAATTGAGGATGAGGACTGAGGGTTGAGGATTGAGGTTTGAGGAACGAGGATTAAGGATTGAGAATTGAGGACTGAGAATTGAGAATCGAAGATTGAGTATTGAGGATTGAAGATTGAGGTTTGAGGATTGAGGATTGAGGATGGAGGATGAGGGCTGAGGTTTGAGGATTGATGTTTGAGTATTGAATACTGAGAATTCAGGATATTCTATTGAGTATTGAGAACTGAGGATTGATGGTTGCGTATTGAGGACTGAGGGTTGAGTATTGAGGATTGAAGAGTGAGGTTTGAGGATTGAGGATTGAGAATTGAGGATGAGGACTGAGCGTTGAGGATTGAGGTTTGAGGAACGAGGATTGAGGATTGAGAATTGAGGACTGGGCATTGACGATTGAGTATCTAGGATTGAGGAACGAGGATTGAGGATTGAGAATTGAGGACTGAGGATTGACGATTGAGTATTGAGGATTGAGGATTGATGACTGAGGATTGAGGATTGAGTATTGAGGATTGGGTATTGAGGATTGAAGATTGAGTATTGAGGTTTGAAGGTTGATGATTGAGGATTGAGGATTGTGGATTGTGGATTGAGGGTTGAGGATTGAAGATTGAGTATTGAGGATTGAAGATTGAGTATTCAGGATTGTAGATTGAGGATTGAGGATTGAGACTTGAGGATTGAGGATTGAGGATTGAAGATTGAGGATTGGGGATTGAGGATTGAAGAGTGAGGTTTGAGGATTGAGGATGGAGAATTGAGGTTGAGGACTGAGGATTGAGGGTTGAGGATTGAGGACGAGGACTGACGGTTGAGGATTGAGGTTTGAGGTTTGATGATTGAGGATTGAGGACTGAGGATTGAGGATTGTCGATTGAGGATTGAGCATTGAGGATTGAAGATTGAGGACTGGGGATTGAGGTTTGAAGATTGAGGATTAAGGATTGAGGATTTTGGATTGAGGATCTAGGATTGGAGATTGATTATTCAGGATTGAAGATTGACGATTGAGGATTGAGTATTGAGAATTGAGAATTGAGGATGAGGACCGAGGGTTGAGGATTGAGGTTTGAATAATGAGGATTGAGGATTGAGGATTGAGGATTGAGTATTGAGGATTGAGGATTGAGGATTGAGGTATGAAGGTTGAGTATTCATGACTGATGATTGAGGATTGAGGATTGAGGATTGAGGATTGAGGATTGAAGATTGAGAATTGATGATTGAGGATTGAGGATTGAGGATTGAGGATGGAGGATGAAGGCTGAGGGTTGAGGATTGAGGATGGAGGATGAGGGCTGAGGGTTGAGGATTGAGGTTTGAGTATTGAATACTGAGAATTCAGGATATTCTATTGAGTATTGTGAATTGAGGATTGATGGTCGAGTATTGCGGATTGAGGATTGAGTATTGAGGATTGAAGATTGAGGTTTGAGGATTGAGGATTGAGAATTGAGGATGAGGACTGAGGGTTGAGGATTGAGGTTTGAGGAACGAGGATTGAGGATTGAGAATTGAGGACTGAGGATTGACGATTGAGTATTGAGGATTGAGGATTGATGACTGAGGATAGAGGATTGAGGATTGAGGATTGGGTATTGAGGATTGAAGAATGAGGATTGACGATTCAGGATTGAGGTTTGAGGAATGAAGATTGAGGCTTGAGGATTGAGGATTGAGGATTGAAGATTGAGGATTGAGGATTGAGAATTGAGGATTGAGGATTGAAAATTGAGGATTAAGGATTGAGGATTGGCGATTGAGGATCTAGGATTGGAGATTGACCATTGAGGATTGAGGATTGAGGTTTGAGGAATGAGGAACGAGGATTGAGGATTGAGGATGATGGCTGAGGGATGAGGATTGATGTTTGAGGAACGAGGATTGAGGATTGAGGATTGAGGACTGCGGATTGACGATTGAGTACTGAAGATTGAGGGTTGATGACTGACGATTGAGGATTGAGTATTGAGCATTGAGGATTGAGGATTGAAGATTGATGATTGAGTATTGAGGATTGAAGATTGAGGATTGAGGATTCAGGATTGAGGATGGAGGATGAGGGCTGAGGGTTGAGGATTGAGGTTTGAGTATTGAATACTGCGAATTCAGGATATTCGATTGAGTATTGAGAATTGAGGATTGATGGTTGAGTATTGAGGATTGAGGATTGAGTATTGAAGATTGAACATTGAGGTTTGAGGATTGAGGATTGAGAATTGAGGATGAGGACTGAGGGTTGAGGATTGAGGTTAGAGGAACGAGGATTGAGGATTGAGAATTGAGGACTGGGGATTGACGATTGAGTATCGAGGATTGAGGATCGAGGATTGAGGATTGAGAATTGAGGACTGAGGATTGACGATTGAGTATTGAGGATTGAGGATTGATGACTGAGGATTGAGGATTGAGTATTGAAGATTGGGTATTGAGGATTGAAGAATGAGGATTGACGATTCAGGATTGAGGATTGAGGATTGAAGATTGAGTATTGAGGATTGAAGGTTGATGATTGAGGATTGAGGATTGTGGATTGTGGATTGAGGGTTGAGGATTGAAGATTGAGTATTGAGGATTGAAGATTGAGTATTCTGGATTGAAGATTGAGGATTGAGGATTGAGGCTTGAGGATTGAGGATTGAGGATTGAAGGTTGAGGATTGGGGATTGAGGATTGAGGATTGAGGATTGAGGATTGAGTTATGAAGATTGAGTATTCATGACTCATGATTGAGGATTGAGGATTGAGGATTGAGGATTGAGGATTGAGGATTGAAGATTGAGTATTCAGGATTGAAGATTGAGGATTGAGGATTGAGGCTTGAGGATTGAGGATTGAGGATTGAAGGTTGAGGATTGGGGATTGAGGATTGAGGATTGTGGATTGAGTATTGAGGATTGAGAATTGAGAATTGAGGATTGAGGATTGAAGATTGAGGATTAAGGATTGAGGATTGGGGATTGAGGATCTAGGATTGGAGATTGACTATTGAGGATTGAGGATTGAGTATTGAGGATTAAGGAACGAGGATTGAGGATTGAGGATGATGGCTGAGGGTTAAGGATTGATGTTTGAGGAACGAGGATTGAGGATTGAGGATTGAGGACTGCGGATTGACGATTGAGTATTGAAGATTGAGGATTGATGACTGAGGATTGAGAATTGAGAATTGAGGATGAGGACTGAGGGTTGAGGATTGAGGTTTGAAGAATGAGGATGGAGGATTGAGGATTGAGGATTGAGGATTGAGCATTGAGGATTGAGTTATGAAGATTGAGTATTCATGACTGATGATTGAGGATTGAGGATTGAGGATTGAGGATTGAGGATTGAGGATTGAAGATTGAGTATTGATGATTGAGGATTGAGGATTGAGGGTTGAGGATTGAGGATTGAGGATTGAATATTGAGGATTGGGGATTGAGGATTGAGGATTGAGAATTGAGAATCGAAGATTGAGTATTGAGGATTGAAGATTGAGGTTTGAGGATTGAGGATTGAGCATGGAGGATGAGGGCTGAGGGTTGAGGATTGAGGTTTGAGTATTGAATACTTAGAATTCAGGATATTCTATTGAGTATTGAGAATTGAGGATTGTTGGTTGCGTATTGAGGACTGAGGATTGAGTATTGAGTATTGAGGTTTGATGTTCGATGATTGAGGATTGAGGACTGAGGATTGAGGATTGAGGATTGAGGATTGAGCATTGAGGATTGAAGATTGAGGACTGGGGATTGAGGATTGAAGATTGAGGATTAAGGATTGAGGATTGGGGATTGGGAATTGAGGATGAGGACTGAGGGTTGAGGATTGAGGTTTGTAGAATGAGGATTGAGGATTGAGTATTGAGGATTGAGGATTGAGGATTGAGTATTGAGGACTGAGTTATGAAGATTGAGTATCCATGACTGATGATTGAGGATTGAGGATTGAGGATTGAGGATTGAGGATTGAGGATTGAAGAATGAGAATTGATGATTGAGTATTGAGGATTGAGGATTGAGGATTGAGGATTGAGGATTGAGGACTGAAGATTGAAGATTGGGGATTGAGGATTGAGGATTGAGTATTGAGAATCGAAGATTGAGTATTGAGGATTGTAGATTGAGGTTTGAGGATTGAGGATTGAGGATGGAGGATGAGGGCTGAGGGTTGAGGATTGAGGTTTGAGCATTGAATACTGAGAATTCAGGATATTCTATTGAGTATTGAGAATTGAGGATTGATGGTTGCGTATTGAGGATTGAGTCATGAGTATTGAGTATTGAGGGTTGAAGATTGAGGTTTGAGGATTGAGGATTGAGAATTGAGGATGAGGACTGAGGGTTGAGGATTGAGGTTTGAGGAACGAGGATTGAGGATTGAGAATTGAGGACTGAGAATTGAGAATCGAAGATTGAGTATTGAGGATTGAAGATTGAGGTTTGAGGATTGAGGATTGAGGATGGAGGATGAGGGCTGAGGGTTGAGGATTGAGGTTTGAGTATTGAATACTGAGAATTCAGGATATTCTATTGAGTATTGAGAATTGAGGATTGATGATTGCGTATTGAGGACTGAGGATTGAGTATTCAGTATTGAGGTTTGAGGTTCGATGATTGCGGATTGAGGACTGAGGATTGAGGATTGAGGATTGAGGATTGAGCATTGAGGATTGAAGATTGAGGACTGGGGATTGAGGATTGAAGATTGAGGATTAAGGATTGAGGATTGGGGATTGAGTATCTAGGATTGGAGATTGATTATTCAGGATTGAAGATTGAGGATTGAGGATTGAGGATTGAGAATTGAGAATTGAGGATGAGGACTGAGGGTTGAGGATTGAGGTTTGAAGAATGAGGATTGAGGATTGAGGATTGAGGATTGAGGATTGAGGATTGAGGATTGAGTATTGAGGATTGAGTTATGAAGATTGAGTATTCATGACCGATGATTGAGGATTGAGGATTGAGGATTGACGATTGAGGATTGAAGATTGAGTATTGATGATTGAGGATTGATGATTGAGGATTGAGGATTGAGGATTGAGGATTGAGGATTGAAGATTGAGGATTGGGGATTGAGGATTGAGCATTGAGAATTGAGAACCGAAGATTGAGTATTGAGGATTGAAGATAGAGGTTTGAGGATTGAGGATTGAGGATGGAGGATGAGGGCTGAGGGTTGAGGATTGAGGTTTGAGTATTGAATACTGAGAATTCAGGATATTCTATTGAGTATTGAGAATTGAGGATTGATGGTTGCGTATTGAGGATTGAGGATTGAGTATTGAGTATTGAGAGTTGAAGATTGAGGATTGGGGATTGAGGATTGAGGATTGAGAATTGAGAATCGAAGATTGAGTATTGAGGATTGAAGATTGAGGTTTGAGGATTGAGGATTGAGGATGGAGGATGAGGGCTGTGTGTCGAGGATTGAGGTTTGAGTATTGAATACTGAGAATTCAGGATATTCTATTGAGTATTGAGAATTGAGGATTGATGGTTGCGTATTGAGGATTGAGGATTGAGTATTGTGTATTGAGGATTGAAGATTGAGGTTTGAGGATTGAGGATTGAGAATTGAGGATGAGGACTGAGGGTTGAGGATTGAGGTTTGAGGAACGAGGATTGAGGATTGAGAATTGAGGACTGAGGATTGAGGATTGAGGATTGAGGATTGAGGATTGAGGATGATGGCTGAGTGTTGAGGATTGAGGTTTGAGGACTCAGGATTGAGGATTGAGAATTGAGTATTGAGGATTGAAGATTGACGATTGAGTATTGAGTATTGAGGATTGAGGACTGTGTATTGAGGTTTGAAGGTTGAGGATTAAGGATTGAGGATTGGGGATTGAGGATCTAGGATTGGAGATTGATTATTCACGATTGAAAATTGAGGATTGAGGATTGAGGATTGAGAATTGAGAATTGAGGATGAGGACTGAGGGTTGAGGATTGAGGTTTGAAGAATGAGGATTGAGGATTGAGGATTGAGGATTGAGGATTGAGGATTGAGGATTGAAGATTGAGTTATGAAGATTGAGTATTCATGACTGATGATTGAGGATTGAGGATTGAGGATTGAGGATTGAGGATTGAGGATTGAAGATTGAGTATTGACGATTGAGGATTGAGGATTGAGGATTGAGGATTGAGGATTGAGGATTGAAGATTGAGGATTGGGGATTGAGGATTGAGGATTGAGAATTGAGAATCGAAGATTGAGTATTGAGGATTGAAGATTGAGGTTTGAGGATTGAGGATTGAGCATGGAGGATGAGGGCTGAGGGTTGAGGACTGAGGTTTGAGTGTTGAATACTGAGAATTCAGGATATTCTATTGAGTATTGAGAGTTGAGGATTGATGGTTGAGTATTGAGGACTGAGGGTTGAGTATTGAGGATTGAAGAGTGAGGTTGGAGGATTGAGGATTGAGAATTGAGGATGAGGACTGAGCGTTGAGGATTGAGGTTTGAGGAACGAGGATGGAGGATTGAGAATTGAGGACTGGGGATTGACGATTGAGTATCTAGGATTGAGGAACGAGGATTGAGGATTGAGAATTGAGGACTGAGGATTGACGATTGAGTATTGAGGATTGAGGATTGATGACTGAGGATTGAGTATTGAGTATTGAGGATTGGGTATTGAGGATTGAAGATTGAGTATTGAGGATTGAAGGTTGATGATTGAGGATTGAGGATTGTGGATTGTGGATTGTGGATTGATGGTTGAGGATTGAAGATTGAGTATTGAGGATTGAAGATTGAGTATTCAGGATTGAAGATTGAGGATTGAGGATTGAGGCTTGAGGATTGAGGATTGAGGATTGAAGATTGAGGATTGGGGATTGAGGATTGAAGATTGAGGATTGAGCATTGAGGATTGAGTATTGAGGATTGAGGATTGAAGATTGAGGATTAAGGATTGAGGATTGGGGATTGAGGATCTAGGATTGGAGATTGACTATTGAGGATTGAGGATTGAGTATTGAGGATTAAGGAATGAGGATTGAGGATTGAAGATGATGGCTGAGGGTTGAGGATTGATGTTTGAGGAACGAGGATTGAGGATTGAGGATTGAGGACTGCGGATTGACGATTGAGTATTGAAGATTGAGGATTGATGACTGAGGATTGAGGATTGAGGATTGAGGATTGAGGATTGAAGATTGAAGATTGAAGATTGAGTATTGAGGATTGAAGATTGAGGATTGAGGATTGAGGATTGAGGATGGAGTATGAGGGCTGAGGGTTTATGATTGAGGTTTGAGTATTGAATACTGAGAATTCAGGATATTCTATTGAGTATTGAGAATTGAGGATTGATGGTTGAGTATTGAGGATTGAGGATTGAGTATTGAGGATTGAGGATTGAGGTTTGAGGATTGAGGATTGAGAATTGAGGATGAGGACTGAGGGTTGAGGATTGAGGTTTGAGGAACGAGGATTGAGGATTGAGAATTGAGGACTGAGGATTGACGATTGAGTATTGACGATTGAGTATTGAGTATTGAAGATTGATGACTGAGGATTGAGGATTGAGGATTGAGGATTGAGGATTGAGGATGATGGCTGTGTGTTGAGGATTGAGGTTTGAGGACTGAGGACTGAGGATTGAGGATTGAGAATTGAGGATTGAGGATTGAGGGTTGAAGATTGAGGATTGGGTATTGAGGATTGAAGAATGAGGATTGAGGGTTGAGGGTTGAGGACTGAGGATTGCAGATTGGGTAGTGAGGATTGAGGATTGAAGATTGAGGATTGAGGATTGAGGATTGAGAATTGAGAATTGAGGATGAGGACTGAGGGTTGAGGATTGAGGTTTGAAGAATGAGGATTGAGGATTGAGGATTGAGGATTGAGGATTGAGCATTGAGGATTGAGTTATGAAGATTGAGTATTCATGACTGATGATTGAGGATTGAGGATTGAGGATTGAGGATTGAGGATTGAGGATTGAAGATTGAGGTTTGAGGATTGAGGATTGAGCATGGAGGATGAGGGCTGAGTGTTGAGGATTGAGGTTTGAGTATTGAATACTGAGAATTCAGGATATTCTATTGAGTATTGAGAGTTGCGGATTGATGGTTGAGTATTGAGGATTGAGGGTTGAGTATTGAGGATTGAGAATTGAGGATTGAGGATTGAAGATTGAGGATGAAGGATTGAGGATTGGGGATTGAGGATCTAGGATTGGAGATTGACTATTGAGGATTGAGGATTGAGTATTGAGGATTGAGGAACGAGTATTGAGGATTGAGGATGATGGCTGAGGGTTGAGGATTGATGTTTGAGGAACGAGGATTGAGGATTGAGGATTGAGGACTGCGGATTAACGATTGAGTATTGAAGATTGAGGATTGATGACTGAGGATTGAGGATTGGGGATTGAGGATTGAGGATTGAGAATTGAGAATCGAAGATTGAGTATTGAGTATTGAGAATTGAGGATTGAGGATTGAAGATTGAGGATTAAGGATTGAGGATTGGTGATTGAGGATCTAGGATTGGAGATTGACTATTGAGGATTGAGGATTGTGTATTGAGGATTCAGGAACGAGGATTGAGGATGGAGGATGAGGGCTGAGGGTTGAGGATTGAGGTTTGAGTATTGAATACTGAGAATTCAGGATATTCTATTGAGTATTGAGAATTGAGGATTGTTGGTTGCGTATTGAGGACTGAGGATTGAGTATTGAGTATTGAGGTATGAGGTTCGATGATTGAGGATTGAGGACTGAGGATTGAGGATTGAGGATTGAGGATTGAGCATTGAGGATTGAAGATTGAGGACTGGGGATTGAGGATTGAAGATTGAGGATTAAGGATTGAGAATTGGGGATTGAGTATCTAGGATTGGAGATTGATTATTCAGGATTGAAGATTGAGGATTGAGGATTGAGGAATGAGAATTGAGAATTGAGGATGAGGACTGAGGGTTGAGGATTGAGGTTTGAAGAATGAGGATTGAGGATTGAGTATTGAGGATTGAGGATTGAGGATTGAGTATTGAGGATTGAGTTATGAAGATTGAGTATCCATGACTAATGATTGAGGATTGAGGATTGAGGATTGAGGATTGAGGATTGAGGATTGAAGAATGAGAATTGATGATTGAGGGTTGAGGATTGAGGATTGAGGATTGAGGATTGAGGATTGAGGATTGAGGATTGAAGATTGAGGATTGGGGATTGAGGATTGAGTATTGAGGATTGAGAATCGAAGATTGAGTATTGAGGATTGAAGATTGAGGTTTGAGGATTGAGGACTGAGGATGGAGGATGAGGGCTGAGGGTTGAGGATTGAGGTTTGAGCATTGAATACTGAGAATTCAGGATATTCTATTGAGTATTGAGAATTGAGGATTGATGGTTGAGTATTGAGGATTGAGGATTGAGTATTGAGGATTGAGGATTGAGGTTTGAGGATTGAGGATTGAGGTTTGAGGACTGAGGACTGAGGATTGAGGATTGAGAATTGAGGATTGAGGATTGAGGGTTGAAGATTGAGGATTGGGTATTGAGGATTGAAGAATGAGGATTGAGGGTTGAGGGTTGAGGTCTGAGGATTGCAGATTGGGTAGTGAGGATTGAGGATTGAAGATTGAGGATTGAGGTTTGAGGATTGAGAATTGAGAATTGAGGATGAGGACTGAGGGTTGAGGATTCAGGTTTGAAGAATGAGGATTGAGGATTGAGGATTGAGGATTGAGGATTGAGCATTGAGGATTGAGTTATGAAGATTGAGTATTCATGACTGATGACTGAGGATTGAGGATTGAGGATTGAGGATTGAGGATTGAGGATTGAGGATTGAAGATTGAGTATTGATGATTGAGGATTGAGGATTGAGGATTGAGGATTGAGGAATGAGGATTGAAGATTGAGGATTGGGGATTGAGGATTGAGGATTGAGAACTGAGAATCGAAGATTGAGTATTGAGGATTGAAGATTGAGGTTTGAGGATTGAGGATTGAGCATGGAGGATGAGGCTGAGGGTTGAGGATTGAGGTTTGAGTATTGAATACTGAGAATTCAGGATATTCTATTGAGTATTGAGAATTGAGGATTGTTGGTTGCGTATTGAGGACTGAGGATTGCGTATTGAGTATTGAGGTTTGAGGTTCGATGATTGAGGATTGAGGACTGAGGATTGAGGATTGAGGATTGAGGATTGAGCATTGAGGATTGAAGATTGAGGACTGGGGATTGAGGATTGAAGATTGAGGATTAAGGATTAGGGATTGGGGATTGAGTATCTAGGATTGGAGATTGATTATTCGGGATTGAAGATTGAGGATTGAGGATTGAGGATTGAGAATTGAGAATTGAGGATGAGGACTGAGGGTTGAGGATTGAGGTTTGAAGAATGAGGATTGAGGATTGAATATTGAGGATTGAGGAATGAGGATTGAGTATTGAGGATTGAGTTATGAAGATTGAGTATCAATGACTGATGATTGAGGATTGAGGATTGAGGATTAAGGATTGAGGATTGAAGAATGAGAATTGATGATTGAGGATTGAGGATTGAGGTTTGAGGATTGAGGATTGAGGATTGAGGATTGAGGATTGAAGATTGAGGATTGGGGATTGAGGATTGAGGATTGAGAATTGAGAATCGAAGATTGAGTATTGAGGATTGAAGATTGAGGTTTGAGGATTGAGGATTGAGGATGGAGGATGAGGGCTGAGGGTTGAGGATTGAGGTTTGAGTATTGAATACTGAGAATTCAGGATATTCTATTGAGTATTGAGAATTGAGGATTGATGGTTGAGTATTGAGGATTGAGTATTGAGGATTGAGGATTGAGGTTTGAGGATTGAGGATTGAGAATTGAGGATGAGGACTGAGGGTTGAGGATTGAGGTTTGAGGAACGAGGATTGAGGATTGAGAATTGAGGACTGAGGATTGACGATTGAGTATTGACGATTGAGTATTGAGTATTGAAGATTGATGACTGAGGATTGAGGATTGAGGATTAAGGATTGAGGATTGGGGATTGAGGATCTAGGATTGGAGATTGACTATTGAGGATTGAGGATTGAGTATTGAGGATTAAGGAACGAGGATTGAGGATTGAGGATGATGGCTGAGGGTTAAGGATTGATGTTTGAGGAACGAGGATTGAGGATTGAGGATTGAGGACTGCGGATTGACGATTGAGTATTGAAGATTGAGGATTGATGACTGAGGATTGAGAATTGAGAATTGAGGATGAGGACTGAGGGTTGAGGATTGAGGTTTGAAGAATGAGGATGGAGGATTGAGGATTGAGGATTGAGGATTGAGCATTGAGGATTGAGTTATGAAGATTGAGTATTCATGACTGATGATTGAGGATTGAGGATTGAGGATTGAGGATTGAGGATTGAGGATTGAAGATTGAGTATTGATGATTGAGGATTGAGGATTGAGGGTTGAGGATTGAGGATTGAGGATTGAATATTGAGGATTGGGGATTGAGGATTGAGGATTGAGAATTGAGAATCGAAGATTGAGTATTGAGGATTGAAGATTGAGGTTTGAGGATTGAGGATTGAGCATGGAGGATGAGGGCTGAGGGTTGAGGATTGAGGTTTGAGTATTGAATACTTAGAATTCAGGATATTCTATTGAGTATTGAGAATTGAGGATTGTTGGTTGCGTATTGAGGACTGAGGATTGAGTATTGAGTATTGAGGTTTGATGTTCGATGATTGAGGATTGAGGACTGAGGATTGAGGATTGAGGATTGAGGATTGAGCATTGAGGATTGAAGATTGAGGACTGGGGATTGAGGATTGAAGATTGAGGATTAAGGATTGAGGATTGGGGATTGGGAATTGAGGATGAGGACTGAGGGTTGAGGATTGAGGTTTGTAGAATGAGGATTGAGGATTGAGTATTGAGGATTGAGGATTGAGGATTGAGTATTGAGGACTGAGTTATGAAGATTGAGTATCCATGACTGATGATTGAGGATTGAGGATTGAGGATTGAGGATTGAGGATTGAGGATTGAAGAATGAGAATTGATGATTGAGTATTGAGGATTGAGGATTGAGGATTGAGGATTGAGGATTGAGGACTGAAGATTGAAGATTGGGGATTGAGGATTGAGGATTGAGTATTGAGAATCGAAGATTGAGTATTGAGGATTGTAGATTGAGGTTTGAGGATTGAGGATTGAGGATGGAGGATGAGGGCTGAGGGTTGAGGATTGAGGTTTGAGCATTGAATACTGAGAATTCAGGATATTCTATTGAGTATTGAGAATTGAGGATTGATGGTTGCGTATTGAGGATTGAGTCATGAGTATTGAGTATTGAGGGTTGAAGATTGAGGTTTGAGGATTGAGGATTGAGAATTGAGGATGAGGACTGAGGGTTGAGGATTGACGTTTGAGGAACGAGGATTGAGGATTGAGAATTGAGGACTGAGAATTGAGAATCGAAGATTGAGTATTGAGGATTGAAGATTGAGGTTTGAGGATTGAGGATTGAGGATGGAGGATGAGGGCTGAGGGTTGAGGATTGAGGTTTGAGTATTGAATACTGAGAATTCAGGATATTCTATTGAGTATTGAGAATTGAGGATTGATGATTGCGTATTGAGGACTGAGGATTGAGTATTCAGTATTGAGGTTTGAGGTTCGATGATTGCGGATTGAGGACTGAGGATTGAGGATTGAGGATTGAGGATTGAGCATTGAGGATTGAAGATTGAGGACTGGGGATTGAGGATTGAAGATTGAGGATTAAGGATTGAGGATTGGGGATTGAGTATCTAGGATTGGAGATTGATTATTCAGGATTGAAGATTGAGGATTGAGGATTGAGGATTGAGAATTGAGAATTGAGGATGAGGACTGAGGGTTGAGGATTGAGGTTTGAAGAATGAGGATTGAGGATTGAGGATTGAGGATTGAGGATTGAGGATTGAGGATTGAGTATTGAGGATTGAGTTATGAAGATTGAGTATTCATGACCGATGATTGAGGATTGAGGATTGAGGATTGACGATTGAGGATTGAAGATTGAGTATTGATGATTGAGGATTGATGATTGAGGATTGAGGATTGAGGATTGAGGATTGAGGATTGAAGATTGAGGATTGGGGATTGAGGATTGAGCATTGAGAATTGAGAACCGAAGATTGAGTATTGAGGATTGAAGATAGAGGTTTGAGGATTGAGGATTGAGGATGGAGGATGAGGGCTGAGGGTTGAGGATTGAGGTTTGAGTATTGAATACTGAGAATTCAGGATATTCTATTGAGTATTGAGAATTGAGGATTGATGGTTGCGTATTGAGGATTGAGGATTGAGTATTGAGTATTGAGAGTTGAAGATTGAGGATTGGGGATTGAGGATTGAGGATTGAGAATTGAGAATCGAAGATTGAGTATTGAGGATTGAAGATTGAGGTTTGAGGATTGAGGATTGAGGATGGAGGATGAGGGCTGTGTGTCGAGGATTGAGGTTTGAGTATTGAATACTGAGAATTCAGGATATTCTATTGAGTATTGAGAATTGAGGATTGATGGTTGCGTATTGAGGATTGAGGATTGAGTATTGTGTATTGAGGATTGAAGATTGAGGTTTGAGGATTGAGGATTGAGAATTGAGGATGAGGACTGAGGGTTGAGGATTGAGGTTTGAGGAACGAGGATTGAGGATTGAGAATTGAGGACTGAGGATTGAGGATTGAGGATTGAGGATTGAGGATTGAGGATGATGGCTGAGTGTTGAGGATTGAGGTTTGAGGACTCAGGATTGAGGATTGAGAATTGAGTATTGAGGATTGAAGATTGACGATTGAGTATTGAGTATTGAGGATTGAGGACTGTGTATTGAGGTTTGAAGGTTGAGGATTAAGGATTGAGGATTGGGGATTGAGGATCTAGGATTGGAGATTGATTATTCACGATTGAAAATTGAGGATTGAGGATTGAGGATTGAGAATTGAGAATTGAGGATGAGGACTGAGGGTTGAGGATTGAGGTTTGAAGAATGAGGATTGAGGATTGAGGATTGAGGATTGAGGATTGAGGATTGAGGATTGAGTATTGAGGATTGAGTTATGAAGATTGAGTATTCATGACCGATGATTGAGGATTGAGGATTGAGGATTGACGATTGAGGATTGAAGATTGAGTATTGATGATTGAGGATTCATGATTGAGGATTGAGGATTGAGGATTGAGGATTGAGGATTGAAGATTGAGGATTGGGGATTGAGGATTGAGCATTGAGAATTGAGAACCGAAGATTGAGTATTGAGGATTGAAGATAGAGGTTTGAGGATTGAGGATTGAGGATGGAGGATGAGGGCTGAGGGTTGAGGATTGAGGTTTGAGTATTGAATACTGAGAATTCAGGATATTCTATTGAGTATTGAGAATTGAGGATTGATGGTTGCGTATTGAGGATTGAGGATTGAGTATTGAGTATTGAGAGTTGAAGATTGAGGATTGGGGATTGAGGATTGAGGATTGAGAATTGAGAATCGAAGATTGAGTATTGAGGATTGAAGATTGAGGTTTGAGGATTGAGGATTGAGGATGGAGGATGAGGGCTGTGTGTCGAGGATTGAGGTTTGAGTATTGAATACTGAGAATTCAGGATATTCTATTGAGTATTGAGAATTGAGGATTGATGGTTGCGTATTGAGGATTGAGGATTGAGTATTGTGTATTGAGGATTGAAGATTGAGGTTTGAGGATTGAGGATTGAGAATTGAGGATGAGGACTGAGGGTTGAGGATTGAGGTTTGAGGAACGAGGATTGAGGATTGAGAATTGAGGACTGAGGATTGAGGATTGAGGATTGAGGATTGAGGATTGAGGATGATGGCTGAGTGTTGAGGATTGAGGTTTGAGGACTCAGGATTGAGGATTGAGAATTGAGTATTGAGGATTGAAGATTGACGATTGAGTATTGAGTATTGAGGATTGAGGACTGTGTATTGAGGTTTGAAGGTTGAGGATTAAGGATTGAGGATTGGGGATTGAGGATCTAGGATTGGAGATTGATTATTCACGATTGAAAATTGAGGATTGAGGATTGAGGATTGAGAATTGAGAATTGAGGATGAGGACTGAGGGTTGAGGATTGAGGTTTGAAGAATGAGGATTGAGGATTGAGGATTGAGGATTGAGGATTGAGGATTGAGGATTGAAGATTGAGTTATGAAGATTGAGTATTCATGACTGATGATTGAGGATTGAGGATTGAGGATTGAGGATTGAGGATTGAGGATTGAAGATTGAGTATTGACGATTGAGGATTGAGGATTGAGGATTGAGGATTGAGGATTGAGGATTGAAGATTGAGGATTGGGGATTGAGGATTGAGGATTGAGAATTGAGAATCGAAGATTGAGTATTGAGGATTGAAGATTGAGGTTTGAGGATTGAGGATTGAGCATGGAGGATGAGGGCTGAGGGTTGAGGACTGAGGTTTGAGTGTTGAATACTGAGAATTCAGGATATTCTATTGAGTATTGAGAGTTGAGGATTGATGGTTGAGTATTGAGGACTGAGGGTTGAGTATTGAGGATTGAAGAGTGAGGTTGGAGGATTGAGGATTGAGAATTGAGGATGAGGACTGAGCGTTGAGGATTGAGGTTTGAGGAACGAGGATGGAGGATTGAGAATTGAGGACTGGGGATTGACGATTGAGTATCTAGGATTGAGGAACGAGGATTGAGGATTGAGAATTGAGGACTGAGGATTGACGATTGAGTATTGAGGATTGAGGATTGATGACTGAGGATTGAGTATTGAGTATTGAGGATTGGGTATTGAGGATTGAAGATTGAGTATTGAGGATTGAAGGTTGATGATTGAGGATTGAGGATTGTGGATTGTGGATTGTGGATTGATGGTTGAGGATTGAAGATTGAGTATTGAGGATTGAAGATTGAGTATTCAGGATTGAAGATTGAGGATTGAGGATTGAGGCTTGAGGATTGAGGATTGAGGATTGAAGATTGAGGATTGGGGATTGAGGATTGAAGATTGAGGATTGAGCATTGAGGATTGAGTATTGAGGATTGAGGATTGAAGATTGAGGATTAAGGATTGAGGATTGGGGATTGAGGATCTAGGATTGGAGATTGACTATTGAGGATTGAGGATTGAGTATTGAGGATTAAGGAATGAGGATTGAGGATTGAAGATGATGGCTGAGGGTTGAGGATTGATGTTTGAGGAACGAGGATTGAGGATTGAGGATTGAGGACTGCGGATTGACGATTGAGTATTGAAGATTGAGGATTGATGACTGAGGATTGAGGATTGAGGATTGAGGATTGAGGATTGAAGATTGAAGATTGAAGATTGAGTATTGAGGATTGAAGATTGAGGATTGAGGATTGAGGATTGAGGATGGAGTATGAGGGCTGAGGGTTTATGATTGAGGTTTGAGTATTGAATACTGAGAATTCAGGATATTCTATTGAGTATTGAGAATTGAGGATTGATGGTTGAGTATTGAGGATTGAGGATTGAGTATTGAGGATTGAGGATTGAGGTTTGAGGATTGAGGATTGAGAATTGAGGATGAGGACTGAGGGTTGAGGATTGAGGTTTGAGGAACGAGGATTGAGGATTGAGAATTGAGGACTGAGGATTGACGATTGAGTATTGACGATTGAGTATTGAGTATTGAAGATTGATGACTGAGGATTGAGGATTGAGGATTGAGGATTGAGGATTGAGGATGATGGCTGTGTGTTGAGGATTGAGGTTTGAGGACTGAGGACTGAGGATTGAGGATTGAGAATTGAGGATTGAGGATTGAGGGTTGAAGATTGAGGATTGGGTATTGAGGATTGAAGAATGAGGATTGAGGGTTGAGGGTTGAGGACTGAGGATTGCAGATTGGGTAGTGAGGATTGAGGATTGAAGATTGAGGATTGAGGATTGAGGATTGAGAATTGAGAATTGAGGATGAGGACTGAGGGTTGAGGATTGAGGTTTGAAGAATGAGGATTGAGGATTGAGGATTGAGGATTGAGGATTGAGCATTGAGGATTGAGTTATGAAGATTGAGTATTCATGACTGATGATTGAGGATTGAGGATTGAGGATTGAGGATTGAGGATTGAGGATTGAAGATTGAGGTTTGAGGATTGAGGATTGAGCATGGAGGATGAGGGCTGAGTGTTGAGGATTGAGGTTTGAGTATTGAATACTGAGAATTCAGGATATTCTATTGAGTATTGAGAGTTGCGGATTGATGGTTGAGTATTGAGGATTGAGGGTTGAGTATTGAGGATTGAGAATTGAGGATTGAGGATTGAAGATTGAGGATGAAGGATTGAGGATTGGGGATTGAGGATCTAGGATTGGAGATTGACTATTGAGGATTGAGGATTGAGTATTGAGGATTGAGGAACGAGTATTGAGGATTGAGGATGATGGCTGAGGGTTGAGGATTGATGTTTGAGGAACGAGGATTGAGGATTGAGGATTGAGGACTGCGGATTAACGATTGAGTATTGAAGATTGAGGATTGATGACTGAGGATTGAGGATTGGGGATTGAGGATTGAGGATTGAGAATTGAGAATCGAAGATTGAGTATTGAGTATTGAGAATTGAGGATTGAGGATTGAAGATTGAGGATTAAGGATTGAGGATTGGTGATTGAGGATCTAGGATTGGAGATTGACTATTGAGGATTGAGGATTGTGTATTGAGGATTCAGGAACGAGGATTGAGGATGGAGGATGAGGGCTGAGGGTTGAGGATTGAGGTTTGAGTATTGAATACTGAGAATTCAGGATATTCTATTGAGTATTGAGAATTGAGGATTGTTGGTTGCGTATTGAGGACTGAGGATTGAGTATTGAGTATTGAGGTATGAGGTTCGATGATTGAGGATTGAGGACTGAGGATTGAGGATTGAGGATTGAGGATTGAGCATTGAGGATTGAAGATTGAGGACTGGGGATTGAGGATTGAAGATTGAGGATTAAGGATTGAGAATTGGGGATTGAGTATCTAGGATTGGAGATTGATTATTCAGGATTGAAGATTGAGGATTGAGGATTGAGGAATGAGAATTGAGAATTGAGGATGAGGACTGAGGGTTGAGGATTGAGGTTTGAAGAATGAGGATTGAGGATTGAGTATTGAGGATTGAGGATTGAGGATTGAGTATTGAGGATTGAGTTATGAAGATTGAGTATCCATGACTAATGATTGAGGATTGAGGATTGAGGATTGAGGATTGAGGATTGAGGATTGAAGAATGAGAATTGATGATTGAGGGTTGAGGATTGAGGATTGAGGATTGAGGATTGAGGATTGAGGATTGAGGATTGAAGATTGAGGATTGGGGATTGAGGATTGAGTATTGAGGATTGAGAATCGAAGATTGAGTATTGAGGATTGAAGATTGAGGTTTGAGGATTGAGGACTGAGGATGGAGGATGAGGGCTGAGGGTTGAGGATTGAGGTTTGAGCATTGAATACTGAGAATTCAGGATATTCTATTGAGTATTGAGAATTGAGGATTGATGGTTGAGTATTGAGGATTGAGGATTGAGTATTGAGGATTGAGGATTGAGGTTTGAGGATTGAGGATTGAGGTTTGAGGACTGAGGACTGAGGATTGAGGATTGAGAATTGAGGATTGAGGATTGAGGGTTGAAGATTGAGGATTGGGTATTGAGGATTGAAGAATGAGGATTGAGGGTTGAGGGTTGAGGTCTGAGGATTGCAGATTGTGTAGTGAGGATTGAGGATTGAAGATTGAGGATTGAGGTTTGAGGATTGAGAATTGAGAATTGAGGATGAGGACTGAGGGTTGAGGATTCAGGTTTGAAGAATGAGGATTGAGGATTGAGGATTGAGGATTGAGGATTGAGCATTGAGGATTGAGTTATGAAGATTGAGTATTCATGACTGATGACTGAGGATTGAGGATTGAGGATTGAGGATTGAGGATTGAGGATTGAGGATTGAAGATTGAGTATTGATGATTGAGGATTGAGGATTGAGGATTGAGGATTGAGGAATGAGGATTGAAGATTGAGGATTGGGGATTGAGGATTGAGGATTGAGAACTGAGAATCGAAGATTGAGTATTGAGGATTGAAGATTGAGGTTTGAGGATTGAGGATTGAGCATGGAGGATGAGGCTGAGGGTTGAGGATTGAGGTTTGAGTATTGAATACTGAGAATTCAGGATATTCTATTGAGTATTGAGAATTGAGGATTGTTGGTTGCGTATTGAGGACTGAGGATTGCGTATTGAGTATTGAGGTTTGAGGTTCGATGATTGAGGATTGAGGACTGAGGATTGAGGATTGAGGATTGAGGATTGAGCATTGAGGATTGAAGATTGAGGACTGGGGATTGAGGATTGAAGATTGAGGATTAAGGATTAGGGATTGGGGATTGAGTATCTAGGATTGGAGATTGATTATTCGGGATTGAAGATTGAGGATTGAGGATTGAGGATTGAGAATTGAGAATTGAGGATGAGGACTGAGGGTTGAGGATTGAGGTTTGAAGAATGAGGATTGAGGATTGAATATTGAGGATTGAGGAATGAGGATTGAGTATTGAGGATTGAGTTATGAAGATTGAGTATCAATGACTGATGATTGAGGATTGAGGATTGAGGATTAAGGATTGAGGATTGAAGAATGAGAATTGATGATTGAGGATTGAGGATTGAGGTTTGAGGATTGAGGATTGAGGATTGGGGATTGAGGATTGAAGATTGAGGATTGGGGATTGAGGATTGAGGATTGAGAATTGAGAATCGAAGATTGAGTATTGAGGATTGAAGATTGAGGTTTGAGGATTGAGGATTGAGGATGGAGGATGAGGGCTGAGGGTTGAGGATTGAGGTTTGAGTATTGAATACTGAGAATTCAGGATATTCTATTGAGTATTGAGAATTGAGGATTGATGGTTGAGTATTGAGGATTGAGTATTGAGGATTGAGGATTGAGGTTTGAGGATTGAGGATTGAGAATTGAGGATGAGGACTGAGGGTTGAGGATTGAGGTTTGAGGAACGAGGATTGAGGATTGAGAATTGAGGACTGAGGATTGACGATTGAGTATTGACGATTGAGTATTGAGTATTGAAGATTGATGACTGAGGATTGAGGATTGAGGATTGAGGATTGAGGATTGAGGATGATGGCTGTGTGTTGAGGATTGAGGTTTGAGGACTGAGGACTGAGGATTGAGGATTGAGAATTGAGGATTGAGGATTGAGGGTTGAAGATTGAGGATTGGGTATTGAGGATTGAAGAATGAGGATTGAGGGTTGAGGGTTGAGGACTGAGGATTGCAGATTGGGTAGTGAGGATTGAGGATTGAAGATTGAGGATTGAGGATTGAGGATTGAGAATTGAGAATTGAGGATGAGGACTGAGGGTTGAGGATTGAGGTTTGAAGAATGAGGATTGAGGATTGAGGATTGAGGATTGAGGATTGAGCATTGAGGATTGAGTTATGAAGATTGAGTATTCATGACTGATGATTGAGGATTGAGGATTGAGGATTGAGGATTGAGGATTGAGGATTGAAGATTGAGGTTTGAGGATTGAGGATTGAGCATGGAGGATGAGGGCTGAGTGTTGAGGATTGAGGTTTGAGTATTGAATACTGAGAATTCAGGATATTCTGTTGAGTATTGAGAGTTGCGGATTGATGGTTGAGTATTGAGGATTGAGGGTTGAGTATTGAGGATTGAGAATTGAGGATTGAGGATTGAAGATTGAGGATGAAGGATTGAGGATTGGGGATTGAGGATCTAGGATTGGAGATTGACTATTGAGGATTGAGGATTGAGTATTGAGGATTGAGGAACGAGTATTGAGGATTGAGGATGATGGCTGAGGGTTGAGGATTGATGTTTGAGGAACGAGGATTGAGGATTGAGGATTGAGGACTGCGGATTAACGATTGAGTATTGAAGATTGAGGATTGATGACTGAGGATTGAGGATTGGGGATTGAGGATTGAGGATTGAGAATTGAGAATCGAAGATTGAGTATTGAGTATTGAGAATTGAGGATTGAGGATTGAAGATTGAGGATTAAGGATTGAGGATTGGTGATTGAGGATCTAGGATTGGAGATTGACTATTGAGGATTGAGGATTGTGTATTGAGGATTCAGGAACGAGGATTGAGGATGGAGGATGAGGGCTGAGGGTTGAGGATTGAGGTTTGAGTATTGAATACTGAGAATTCAGGATATTCTATTGAGTATTGAGAATTGAGGATTGTTGGTTGCGTATTGAGGACTGAGGATTGAGTATTGAGTATTGAGGTATGAGGTTCGATGATTGAGGATTGAGGACTGAGGATTGAGGATTGAGGATTGAGGATTGAGCATTGAGGATTGAAGATTGAGGACTGGGGATTGAGGATTGAAGATTGAGGATTAAGGATTGAGAATTGGGGATTGAGTATCTAGGATTGGAGATTGATTATTCAGGATTGAAGATTGAGGATTGAGGATTGAGGAATGAGAATTGAGAATTGAGGATGAGGACTGAGGGTTGAGGATTGAGGTTTGAAGAATGAGGATTGAGGGTTGAGTATTGAGGATTGAGGATTGAGGATTGAGTATTGAGGATTGAGTTATGAAGATTGAGTATCCATGACTAATGATTGAGGATTGAGGATTGAGGATTGCGGATTGAGGATTGAGGATTGAAGAATGAGAATTGATGATTGAGGGTTGAGGATTGAGGATTGAGGATTGAGGATTGAGGATTGAGGATTGAGGATTGAAGATTGAGGATTGGGGATTGAGGATTGAGTATTGAGGATTGAGAATCGAAGATTGAGTATTGAGGATTGAAGATTGAGGTTTGAGGATTGAGGACTGAGGATGGAGGATGAGGGCTGAGGGTTGAGGATTGAGGTTTGAGCATTGAATACTGAGAATTCAGGATATTCTATTGAGTATTGAGAATTGAGGATTGATGGTTGAGTATTGAGGATTGAGGATTGAGTATTGAGGATTGAGGATTGAGGTTTGAGGATTGAGGATTGAGGTTTGAGGACTGAGGACTGAGGATTGAGGATTGAGAATTGAGGATTGAGGATTGAGGGTTGAAGATTGAGGATTGGGTATTGAGGATTGAAGAATGAGGATTGAGGGTTGAGGGTTGAGGTCTGAGGATTGCAGATTGGGTAGTGAGGATTGAGGATTGAAGATTGAGGATTGAGGTTTGAGGATTGAGAATTGAGAATTGAGGATGAGGACTGAGGGTTGAGGATTCAGGTTTGAAGAATGAGGATTGAGGATTGAGGATTGAGGATTGAGGATTGAGCATTGAGGATTGAGTTATGAAGATTGAGTATTCATGACTGATGACTGAGGATTGAGGATTGAGGATTGAGGATTGAGGATTGAGGATTGAGGATTGAAGATTGAGTATTGATGATTGAGGATTGAGGATTGAGGATTGAGGATTGAGGAATGAGGATTGAAGATTGAGGATTGGGGATTGAGGATTGAGGATTGAGAACTGAGAATCGAAGATTGAGTATTGAGGATTGAAGATTGAGGTTTGAGGATTGAGGATTGAGCATGGAGGATGAGGCTGAGGGTTCAGGATTGAGGTTTGAGTATTGAATACTGAGAATTCAGGATATTCTATTGAGTATTGAGAATTGAGGATTGTTGGTTGCGTATTGAGGACTGAGGATTGCGTATTGAGTATTGAGGTTTGAGGTTCGATGATTGAGGATTGAGGACTGAGGATTGAGGATTGAGGATTGAGGATTGAGCATTGAGGATTGAAGATTGAGGACTGGGGATTGAGGATTGAAGATTGAGGATTAAGGATTAGGGATTGGGGATTGAGTATCTAGGATTGGAGATTGATTATTCGGGATTGAAGATTGAGGATTGAGGATTGAGGATTGAGAATTGAGAATTGAGGATGAGGACTGAGGGTTGAGGATTGAGGTTTGAAGAATGAGGATTGAGGATTGAATATTGAGGATTGAGGAATGAGGATTGAGTATTGAGGATTGAGTTATGAAGATTGAGTATCAATGACTGATGATTGAGGATTGAGGATTGAGGATTAAGGATTGAGGATTGAAGAATGAGAATTGATGATTGAGGATTGAGGATTGAGGTTTGAGGATTGAGGATTGAGGATTGAGGATTGAGGATTGAAGATTGAGGATTGGGGATTGAGGATTGAGGATTGAGAATTGAGAATCGAAGATTGAGTATTGAGGATTGAAGATTGAGGTTTGAGGATTGAGGATTGAGGATGGAGGATGAGGGCTGAGGGTTGAGGATTGAGGTTTGAGTATTGAATACTGAGAATTCAGGATATTCTATTGAGTATTGAGAATTGAGGTTTGATGGTTGCGTATTGAGGATTGAGGATTTAGTATTGAGTATTGAGGATTGAAGATTGAGGTTTGAGGATTGAGGATTGAGAATTGAGGATGAGGACTGAGGGTTGAGGATTGAGGTTTGAGGAACGAGGATTGAGGATTGAGAATCGAGGACTGAGGATTGAGGATTGAGGTTTGAGTATTGATTATTGAGTATTGAGGATTGAAGATTGAGGATTGAGGATTGAGAATTGAGAATTGAGGATGAGGACTGAGGGTTGAGGATTGAGGATTGAGCATTGAGGATTGAAGATTGAGGACTGGGGATTGAGGATTGAAGATTGAGGATTAAGGACTGAGGATTGGGGATTGAGTATCTAGGATTGGAGATTGATTATTCAGGATTGAAGATTGAGGATTGAGGATTGAGGATTGAGAATTGAGAATTGAGGATGAGGACTGAGGGTTGAGGATTGAGGTTTGAAGAATGAGGATTGAGGATTGAGTATTGAGGATTGAGGATTGAGGATTGAGTATTGAGGATTGAGGATTGAGGATTGAGGATTGAGTTATGAAGACTGAGTATTCATGACTGATGATTGAGGATTGAGGATTGAGAATTGAGGACTGAGGATTGAGGATTGAGGATTGAGGATTGAGGATTGAGGATGATGGCTGAGTGTTGAGGATTGAGGTTTGAGGACTAAGGACTGAGGATTGAGGATTGAGAATAGAGTATTGAGGATTGAAGATTGACGATTGAGTATTGAGTATTGAGGATTGAGGACTGGGTATTGAGGTTTGAAGATTGAGGATTAAGGATTGAGGATTGGGGATTGAGGATCTAGGATTGGAGATTGATTATTCAGGATTGAAGATTTAGGATTGAGGATTGAGTATTGAGAATTGAGTATTGAGGATGAGGACTGAGGGTTGAGGATTGAGGTTTGAAGAATGAGGATTGAGGATTGAGGATTGAGGATTGGGTATTGAGGATTGAAGAATGAGGATTGACTATTCAGGATTGAGGATTGAGGATTGAAGATTGAGTATTGAGGATTGAAGGTTGATGATTGAGGATTGAGTATTGTGGATTGTGGATTGGGGGTTGAGGATTGAAGATTGAGTATTGAGGATTGAAGATTGAGTATTCAGGATTGAAGATTGAGGATTGAGGAATGAGACTTGAGGATTGAGGATTGAGGATTGAAGATTGAGGATTGGGGATTGAGGATTGAGGATTGAGCATTGAGGATTGAAGATTGAGGACTGGGGATTGAGGTTTGAAGATTGAGGATTAAGGATTGAGGATTGGGGATTGAGGATCTAGGATTGGAGATTGATTATTCAGGATTGAAGATTTAGGATTGAGGATTGAGTATTGAGAATTGAGAATTGAGGATGAGGACTGAGGGTTGAGGATTGAGGTTTGAAGAATGAGGATTGAGGATTGAGGATTGAGGATTGAGTATAGAGGATTGAGGATTGAGGATTGAGGAATGAAGGTTGAGTATTCATGACTGATGATTGAGGATTGAGGATTGAGGATTGAGGATTGAGGATTGAAGATTGAGAATTGATGATTGAGGATTGAGGATTGAGGATTGAGGATTGAGGATTGAGGATTGAGGATTGAAGATTGAGGATTGGGGATTGAGGATTGAGGATTGAGAATTGAGAATCGAAGATTGAGTATTGAGGATTGAAGATTGAGGTTTGAGGATTGAGGATTGAGGATGGAGGATGAGGGCTGAGGGTTGAGGATTGAGGTTTGAGTATTGAACACTGAGAATTCAGGATATTCTATTGAGTATTGAGAATTGAGGATTGATGGTTGCGTATTGAGGATTGAGGATTGAGTATTGAGTATTGAGGGTTGAAGATTGAGGATTGGGGATTGAGGATTGAGGATTGAGAATTGAGAATCGAAGATTGAGTTTTGAGGATTGAAGATTGAGGTTTGAGGATTGATGATTGAGGATGGAGGATGAGGGCTGAGGGTTGAGGATTGAGGATTGAGTATTGAATACTGAGAATTCAGGATATTCTATTGAGTATTGAGGATTGAGGATTGAGGATTGATTTATGAAGATTGAGTATTCATGACTGATGATTGAGGATTGAGGATTGAGGATTGAGGACTGAGGATTGAAGATTGAGTATTGAAGATTGAAGATTGAGTATTGAGGATTGAAGATTGAGGATTGAGGGTTGAGGATTGAGGATGGAGGATGAGGGCTGAGGGTTTATGATTGAGGTTTGAGTATTGAATACTGAGAATACAGGATATTCTATTGAGTATTGAGAATTGAGTATTGATGGTTGAGTATTGAGGATTGAAGATTGAGTATTGAGGATTGAAGATTGAGGTTTGAGGATTGAGGATTGAGAATTGAGGATGAGGACTGAGGGTTGAGGATTGAGGTTTGAGGAACGAGGATTGAGGATTGAGAATTGAGGACTGGGGATTGACGATTGAGTATCGAGGATTGAGGAACGAGGATTGAGGATTGAGAATTGAGGACTGAGGATTGACGATTGTGTATTGAGGATTGAGGATTGATGACTGAGGATTGAGGATTGTGGATTGAGGATTGGGTATTGAGGATTGAAGAATGAGGATTGACGATTCAGGATTGAGGATTGAGGATTGAAGATTGAGTATTGAGGATTGAAGGCTGATGATTGAGGATTGAGGATTGTGGATTGTGGATTGAGGGTTGAGGATTGAAGATTGAGTATTGAGGATTGAAAATTGAGTATTCAGGATTGAAGATTGAGGATTGAGGATTGAGGCTTGAGGATTGAGGATTGAGGATTGAAGATAGAGGATTGGAGATTGAGGATTGAGGATTGAGGATTGATTATTGAGGATTGAGAATTGAGGATTGAGGATTGAAGATTGAGGATTAAGGATTGAGGATTGGGGATTGAGTATCTAGGATTGGAGATTGACTATTGAGGATTGAGGATTGAGTGTTGAGGATTGAGGAACGAGGATTGAGGATTGAGGATGATGGCTGAGGGTTGAGGATTGATGTTTGAGGACCGAGGATTGAGGATTGAGGATTGAGGACTGCGGATTGACGATTGAGTAGTGAACGTTGAGGATTGATGACTGAGGATTGAGGATTGAGGATTGAGGATTGAGGATTGAAGATTGAAGATTGAAGATTGAGTATTGAGGATTGAAGATTGAGGATTGAGGATTGAGGATTGAGGATGGAGGATGAGGGCTGAGGGTTGGTGATTCAGGTTTGAGTATTGAATACTGAGAATTCAGGATATTCTATTGAGTATTGAGAATTGAGGATTGATGGTTGAGTATTGAGGATTGAGGATTGAGTATTGAGGATTGAAGATTGAGGTTTGAGGATTGAGGATTGAGAATTGAGGATGAGGACTGAGGGTTGAGGATTGAGGTTTGAGGACTGAGGACTGAGGATTGAGGATTGAGAATTGAGGATTGAGGATTGAGGGTTGAAGATTGAGGATTGGGTATTGAGGATTGAAGAATGAGGATTGAGGGTTGAGGGTTGAGGACTGAGGATTGCAGATTGGGTATTGAGGATTGAGGATTGAAGATTGTGGATTAAGGATTGAGGATTGGGGATTGAGGATTGAGGATTGAAGGTTGAGTATTGAGGATTGAAGATTGACGATTGAGGATTGAGGATTGAGAATTGAGAATTGAGGATTGAGGTTGAGGATTGAGGACGAGGACTGACGGTTGAGGATTGAGGTTTGAGGTTTGATGATTGAGGATTGAGGACTGAGGATTGAGGATTGTCGATTGAGGATTGAGCATTGAGGATTGAAGATTGAGGACTGGGGATTGAGGTTTGAAGATTGAGGATTAAGGATTGAGGATTGGGGATTGAGGATCTAGGATTGGAGATTGTTTATTCAGGATTGAAGATTGAGGATTGAGGATTGAGTATTGAGAATTGAGAATTGAGGATGAGGACTGAGGGTTAAGGTTTGAGGTTTGAAGAATGAGGATTGAGGATTGAGGATTGAGGATTGAGTATTGAGGATTGAGGATTGAGGATTGAGGATTGAGGATTGAGGATTGAAGATTGAGGATTGGGGATTGAGGATTGAGGATTGAGAATTGAGAATCGAAGATTGAGTATTGAGGATTGAAGATTGAGGTTTGAGGATTGAGGATTGAGGATGGAGGATGAGGGCTGAGGGTTGAGGATTGAGGTTTGAGTATTGAATACTGAGAATTCAGGATATTCTATTGAGTATTGAGAATTGAGGATTGATGGTTGCGTATTGAGGATTGAGGATTGAGGATTGAGGATTGAGGATTGAAGATTGAGGATTGGGGATTGAGAATTGAGGATGAGGACTGAGGGTTGAGGATTGAGGTTTGAGGAACGAGGATTGAGGATTGAGAATTGAGGACTGAGAATTGAGAATCGAAGATTGAGTATTGAGGATTGAAGATTGAGGTTTGAGGATTGAGGATTGAGGATGGAGGATGAGGGCTGAGGGTTGAGGATTGAGGTTTGAGTATTGAATACTGAGAATTCAGGATATTCTATTGAGTATTGAGAATTGAGGATTGATGATTGCGTATTGAGGACTGAGGATTGAGTATTCAGTATTGAGGTTTGAGGTTCGATGATTGCGGATTGAGGACTGAGGATTGAGGATTGAGGATTGAGGATTGAGCATTGAGGATTGAAGATTGAGGACTGGGGATTGAGGATTGAAGATTGAGGATTAAGGATTGAGGATTGGGGATTGAGTATCTAGGATTGGAGATTGATTATTCAGGATTGAAGATTGAGGATTGAGGATTGAGGATTGAGAATTGAGAATTGAGGATGAGGACTGAGGGTTGAGGATTGAGGTTTGAAGAATGAGGATTGAGGATTGAGGATTGAGGATTGAGGATTGAGGATTGAGGATTGAGTATTGAGGATTGAGTTATGAAGATTGAGTATTCATGACCGATGATTGAGGATTGAGGATTGAGGATTGACGATTGAGGATTGAAGATTGAGTATTGATGATTGAGGATTGATGATTGAGGATTGAGGATTGAGGATTGAGGATTGAGGATTGAAGATTGAGGATTGGGGATTGAGGATTGAGCATTGAGAATTGAGAACCGAAGATTGAGTATTGAGGATTGAAGATAGAGGTTTGAGGATTGAGGATTGAGGATGGAGGATGAGGGCTGAGGGTTGAGGATTGAGGTTTGAGTATTGAATACTGAGAATTCAGGATATTCTATTGAGTATTGAGAATTGAGGATTGATGGTTGCGTATTGAGGATTGAGGATTGAGTATTGAGTATTGAGAGTTGAAGATTGAGGATTGGGGATTGAGGATTGAGGATTGAGAATTGAGAATCGAAGATTGAGTATTGAGGATTGAAGATTGAGGTTTGAGGATTGAGGATTGAGGATGGAGGATGAGGGCTGTGTGTCGAGGATTGAGGTTTGAGTATTGAATACTGAGAATTCAGGATATTCTATTGAGTATTGAGAATTGAGGATTGATGGTTGCGTATTGAGGATTGAGGATTGAGTATTGTGTATTGAGGATTGAAGATTGAGGTTTGAGGATTGAGGATTGAGAATTGAGGATGAGGACTGAGGGTTGAGGATTGAGGTTTGAGGAACGAGGATTGAGGATTGAGAATTGAGGACTGAGGATTGAGGATTGAGGATTGAGGATTGAGGATTGAGGATGATGGCTGAGTGTTGAGGATTGAGGTTTGAGGACTCAGGATTGAGGATTGAGAATTGAGTATTGAGGATTGAAGATTGACGATTGAGTATTGAGTATTGAGGATCTAGGACTGTGTATTGAGGTTTGAAGGTTGAGGATTAAGGATTGAGGATTGGGGATTGAGGATCTAGGATTGGAGATTGATTATTCACGATTGAAAATTGAGGATTGAGGATTGAGGATTGAGAATTGAGAATTGAGGATGAGGACTGAGGGTTGAGGATTGAGGTTTGAAGAATGAGGATTGAGGATTGAGGATTGAGGATTGAGGATTGAGGATTGAGGATTGAAGATTGAGTTATGAAGATTGAGTATTCATGACTGATGATTGAGGATTGAGGATTGAGGATTGAGGATTGAGGATTGAGGATTGAAGATTGAGTATTGACGATTGAGGATTGAGGATTGAGGATTGAGGATTGAGGATTGAGGATTGAAGATTGAGGATTGGGGATTGAGGATTGAGGATTGAGAATTGAGAATCGAAGATTGAGTATTGAGGATTGAAGATTGAGGTTTGAGGATTGAGGATTGAGCATGGAGGATGAGGGCTGAGGGTTGAGGACTGAGGTTTGAGTGTTGAATACTGAGAATTCAGGATATTCTATTGAGTATTGAGAGTTGAGGATTGATGGTTGAGTATTGAGGACTGAGGGTTGAGTATTGAGGATTGAAGAGTGAGGTTGGAGGATTGAGGATTGAGAATTGAGGATGAGGACTGAGCGTTGAGGATTGAGGTTTGAGGAACGAGGATGGAGGATTGAGAATTGAGGACTGGGGATTGACGATTGAGTATCTAGGATTGAGGAACGAGGATTGAGGATTGAGAATTGAGGACTGAGGATTGACGATTGAGTATTGAGGATTGAGGATTGATGACTGAGGATTGAGTATTGAGTATTGAGGATTGAAGATTGAGTATTGAGGATTGAAGGTTGATGATTGAGGATTGAGGATTGTGGATTGTGGATTGTGGATTGATGGTTGAGGATTGAAGATTGAGTATTGAGGATTGAAGATTGAGTATTCAGGATTGAAGATTGAGGATTGAGGATTGAGGCTTGAGGATTGAGGATTGAGGATTGAAGATTGAGGATTGGGGATTGAGGATTGAAGATTGAGGATTGAGCATTGAGGATTGAGTATTGAGGATTGAGGATTGAAGATTGAGGATTAAGGATTGAGGATTGGGGATTGAGGATCTAGGATTGGAGATTGACTATTGAGGATTGAGGATTGAGTATTGAGGATTAAGGAATGAGGATTGAGGATTGAAGATGATGGCTGAGGGTTGAGGATTGATGTTTGAGGAACGAGGATTGAGGATTGAGGATTGAGGACTGCGGATTGACGATTGAGTATTGAAGATTGAGGATTGATGACTGAGGATTGAGGATTGAGGATTGAGGATTGAGGATTGAAGATTGAAGATTGAAGATTGAGTATTGAGGATTGAAGATTGAGGATTGAGGATTGAGGATTGAGGATGGAGTATGAGGGCTGAGGGTTTATGATTGAGGTTTGAGTATTGAATACTGAGAATTCAGGATATTCTATTGAGTATTGAGAATTGAGGATTGATGGTTGAGTATTGAGGATTGAGGATTGAGTATTGAGGATTGAGGATTGAGGTTTGAGGATTGAGGATTGAGAATTGAGGATGAGGACTGAGGGTTGAGGATTGAGGTTTGAGGAACGAGGATTGAGGATTGAGAATTGAGGACTGAGGATTGACGATTGAGTATTGACGATTGAGTATTGAGTATTGAAGATTGATGACTGAGGATTGAGGATTGAGGATTGAGGATTGAGGATTGAGGATGATGGCTGTGTGTTGAGGATTGAGGTTTGAGGACTGAGGACTGAGGATTGAGGATTGAGAATTGAGGATTGAGGATTGAGGGTTGAAGATTGAGGATTGGGTATTGAGGATTGAAGAATGAGGATTGAGGGTTGAGGGTTGAGGACTGAGGATTGCAGATTGGGTAGTGAGGATTGAGGATTGAAGATTGAGGATTGAGGATTGAGGATTGAGAATTGAGAATTGAGGATGAGGACTGAGGGTTGAGGATTGAGGTTTGAAGAATGAGGATTGAGGATTGAGGATTGAGGATTGAGGATTGAGCATTGAGGATTGAGTTATGAAGATTGAGTATTCATGACTGATGATTGAGGATTGAGGATTGAGGATTGAGGATTGAGGATTGAGGATTGAAGATTGAGGTTTGAGGATTGAGGATTGAGCATGGAGGATGAGGGCTGAGTGTTGAGGATTGAGGTTTGAGTATTGAATACTGAGAATTCAGGATATTCTATTGAGTATTGAGAGTTGCGGATTGATGGTTGAGTATTGAGGATTGAGGGTTGAGTATTGAGGATTGAGAATTGAGGATTGAGGATTGAAGATTGAGGATGAAGGATTGAGGATTGGGGATTGAGGATCTAGGATTGGAGATTGACTATTGAGGATTGAGGATTGAGTATTGAGGATTGAGGAACGAGTATTGAGGATTGAGGATGATGGCTGAGGGTTGAGGATTGATGTTTGAGGAACGAGGATTGAGGATTGAGGATTGAGGACTGCGGATTAACGATTGAGTATTGAAGATTGAGGATTGATGACTGAGGATTGAGGATTGGGGATTGAGGATTGAGGATTGAGAATTGAGAATCGAAGATTGAGTATTGAGTATTGAGAATTGAGGATTGAGGATTGAAGATTGAGGATTAAGGATTGAGGATTGGTGATTGAGGATCTAGGATTGGAGATTGACTATTGAGGATTGAGGATTGTGTATTGAGGATTCAGGAACGAGGATTGAGGATGGAGGATGAGGGCTGAGGGTTGAGGATTGAGGTTTGAGTATTGAATACTGAGAATTCAGGATATTCTATTGAGTATTGAGAATTGAGGATTGTTGGTTGCGTATTGAGGACTGAGGATTGAGTATTGAGTATTGAGGTATGAGGTTCGATGATTGAGGATTGAGGACTGAGGATTGAGGATTGAGGATTGAGGATTGAGCATTGAGGATTGAAGATTGAGGACTGGGGATTGAGGATTGAAGATTGAGGATTAAGGATTGAGAATTGGGGATTGAGTATCTAGGATTGGAGATTGATTATTCAGGATTGAAGATTGAGGATTGAGGATTGAGGAATGAGAATTGAGAATTGAGGATGAGGACTGAGGGTTGAGGATTGAGGTTTGAAGAATGAGGATTGAGGATTGAGTATTGAGGATTGAGGATTGAGGATTGAGTATTGAGGACTGAGTTATGAAGATTGAGTATCCATGACTAATGATTGAGGATTGAGGATTGAGGATTGAGGATTGAGGATTGAGGATTGAAGAATGAGAATTGATGATTGAGGGTTGAGGATTGAGGATTGAGGATTGAGGATTGAGGATTGAGGATTGAGGATTGAAGATTGAGGATTGGGGATTGAGGATTGAGTATTGAGGATTGAGAATCGAAGATTGAGTATTGAGGATTGAAGATTGAGGTTTGAGGATTGAGGACTGAGGATGGAGGATGAGGGCTGAGGGTTGAGGATTGAGGTTTGAGCATTGAATACTGAGAATTCAGGATATTCTATTGAGTATTGAGAATTGAGGATTGATGGTTGAGTATTGAGGATTGAGGATTGAGTATTGAGGATTGAGGATTGAGGTTTGAGGATTGAGGATTGAGGTTTGAGGACTGAGGACTGAGGATTGAGGATTGAGAATTGAGGATTGAGGATTGAGGGTTGAAGATTGAGGATTGGGTATTGAGGATTGAAGAATGAGGATTGAGGGTTGAGGGTTGAGGTCTGAGGATTGCAGATTGGGTAGTGAGGATTGAGGATTGAAGATTGAGGATTGAGGTTTGAGGATTGAGAATTGAGAATTGAGGATGAGGACTGAGGGTTGAGGATTCAGGTTTGAAGAATGAGGATTGAGGATTGAGGATTGAGGATTGAGGATTGAGCATTGAGGATTGAGTTATGAAGATTGAGTATTCATGACTGATGACTGAGGATTGAGGATTGAGGATTGAGGATTGAGGATTGAGGATTGAGGATTGAAGATTGAGTATTGATGATTGAGGATTGAGGATTGAGGATTGAGGATTGAGGAATGAGGATTGAAGATTGAGGATTGGGGATTGAGGATTGAGGATTGAGAACTGAGAATCGAAGATTGAGTATTGAGGATTGAAGATTGAGGTTTGAGGATTGAGGATTGAGCATGGAGGATGAGGCTGAGGGTTGAGGATTGAGGTTTGAGTATTGAATACTGAGAATTCAGGATATTCTATTGAGTATTGAGAATTGAGGATTGTTGGTTGCGTATTGAGGACTGAGGATTGCGTATTGAGTATTGAGGTTTGAGGTTCGATGATTGAGGATTGAGGACTGAGGATTGAGGATTGAGGATTGAGGATTGAGCATTGAGGATTGAAGATTGAGGACTGGGGATTGAGGATTGAAGATTGAGGATTAAGGATTAGGGATTGGGGATTGAGTATCTAGGATTGGAGATTGATTATTCGGGATTGAAGATTGAGGATTGAGGATTGAGGATTGAGAATTGAGAATTGAGGATGAGGACTGAGGGTTGAGGATTGAGGTTTGAAGAATGAGGATTGAGGATTGAATATTGAGGATTGAGGAATGAGGATTGAGTATTGAGGATTGAGTTATGAAGATTGAGTATCAATGACTGATGATTGAGGATTGAGGATTGAGGATTAAGGATTGAGGATTGAAGAATGAGAATTGATGATTGAGGATTGAGGATTGAGGTTTGAGGATTGAGGATTGAGGATTGAGGATTGAGGATTGAAGATTGAGGATTGGGGATTGAGGATTGAGGATTGAGAATTGAGAATCGAAGATTGAGTATTGAGGATTGAAGATTGAGGTTTGAGGATTGAGGATTGAGGATGGAGGATGAGGGCTGAGGGTTGAGGATTGAGGTTTGAGTATTGAATACTGAGAATTCAGGATATTCTATTGAGTATTGAGAATTGAGGATTGATGGTTGAGTATTGAGGATTGAGGATTGAGTATTGAGGATTGAGGATTGAGGTTTGAGGACTGAGGACTGAGGATTGAGGATTGAGAATTGAGGATTGAGGATTGAGGGTTGAAGATTGAGGATTGGGTATTGAGGATTGAAGAATGAGGATTGAGGGTTGAGGGTTGAGGTCTGAGGATTGCAGATTGGGTAGTGAGGATTGAGGATTGAAGATTGAGGATTGAGGTTTGAGGATTGAGAATTGAGAATTGAGGATGAGGACTGAGGGTTGAGGATTCAGGTTTGAAGAATGAGGATTGAGGATTGAGGATTGAGGATTGAGGATTGAGCATTGAGGATTGAGTTATGAAGATTGAGTATTCATGACTGATGACTGAGGATTGAGGATTGAGGATTGAGGATTGAGGATTGAGGATTGAGGATTGAAGATTGAGTATTGATGATTGAGGATTGAGGATTGAGGATTGAGGATTGAGGAATGAGGATTGAAGATTGAGGATTGGGGATTGAGGATTGAGGATTGAGAACTGAGAATCGAAGATTGAGTATTGAGGATTGAAGATTGAGGTTTGAGGATTGAGGATTGAGCATGGAGGATGAGGCTGAGGGTTGAGGATTGAGGTTTGAGTATTGAATACTGAGAATTCAGGATATTCTATTGAGTATTGAGAATTGAGGATTGTTGGTTGCGTATTGAGGACTGAGGATTGCGTATTGAGTATTGAGGTTTGAGGTTCGATGATTGAGGATTGAGGACTGAGGATTGAGGATTGAGGATTGAGGATTGAGCATTGAGGATTGAAGATTGAGGACTGGGGATTGAGGATTGAAGATTGAGGATTAAGGATTAGGGATTGGGGATTGAGTATCTAGGATTGGAGATTGATTATTCGGGATTGAAGATTGAGGATTGAGGATTGAGGATTGAGAATTGAGAATTGAGGATGAGGACTGAGGGTTGAGGATTGAGGTTTGAAGAATGAGGATTGAGGATTGAATATTGAGGATTGAGGAATGAGGATTGAGTATTGAGGATTGAGTTATGAAGATTGAGTATCAATGACTGATGATTGAGGATTGAGGATTGAGGATTAAGGATTGAGGATTGAAGAATGAGAATTGATGATTGAGGATTGAGGATTGAGGTTTGAGGATTGAGGATTGAGGATTGAGGATTGAGGATTGAAGATTGAGGATTGGGGATTGAGGATTGAGGATTGAGAATTGAGAATCGAAGATTGAGTATTGAGGATTGAAGATTGAGGTTTGAGGATTGAGGATTGAGGATGGAGGATGAGGGCTGAGGGTTGAGGATTGAGGTTTGAGTATTGAATACTGAGAATTCAGGATATTCTATTGAGTATTGAGAATTGAGGATTGATGGTTGAGTATTGAGGATTGAGGATTGAGTATTGAGGATTGAGGATTGAGGTTTGAGGATTGAGGATTGAGAATTGAGGATGAGGACTGAGGGTTGAGGATTGAGGTTTGAGGAACGAGGATTGAGGATTGAGAATTGAGGACTGAGGATTGACGATTGAGTATTGACGATTGAGTATTGAGTATTGAAGATTGATGACTGAGGATTGAGGATTGAGGATTGAGGATTGAGGATTGAGGATGATGGCTGTGTGTTGAGGATTGAGGTTTGAGGACTGAGGACTGAGGATTGAGGATTGAGAATTGAGGATTGAGGATTGAGGGTTGAAGATTGAGGATTGGGTATTGAGGATTGAAGAATGAGGATTGAGGGTTGAGGGTTGAGGACTGAGGATTGCAGATTGGGTAGTGAGGATTGAGGATTGAAGATTGAGGATTGAGGATTGAGGATTGAGAATTGAGAATTGAGGATGAGGACTGAGGGTTGAGGATTGAGGTTTGAAGAATGAGGATTGAGGATTGAGGATTGAGGATTGAGGATTGAGCATTGAGGATTGAGTTATGAAGATTGAGTATTCATGACTGATGATTGAGGATTGAGGATTGAGGATTGAGGATTGAGGATTGAGGATTGAAGATTGAGGTTTGAGGATTGAGGATTGAGCATGGAGGATGAGGGCTGAGTGTTGAGGATTGAGGTTTGAGTATTGAATACTGAGAATTCAGGATATTCTATTGAGTATTGAGAGTTGCGGATTGATGGTTGAGTATTGAGGATTGAGGGTTGAGTATTGAGGATTGAGAATTGAGGATTGAGGATTGAAGATTGAGGATGAAGGATTGAGGATTGGGGATTGAGGATCTAGGATTGGAGATTGACTATTGAGGATTGAGGATTGAGTATTGAGGATTGAGGAACGAGTATTGAGGATTGAGGATGATGGCTGAGGGTTGAGGATTGATGTTTGAGGAACGAGGATTGAGGATTGAGGATTGAGGACTGCGGATTAACGATTGAGTATTGAAGATTGAGGATTGATGACTGAGGATTGAGGATTGGGGATTGAGGATTGAGGATTGAGAATTGAGAATCGAAGATTGAGTATTGAGTATTGAGAATTGAGGATTGAGGATTGAAGATTGAGGATTAAGGATTGAGGATTGGTGATTGAGGATCTAGGATTGGAGATTGACTATTGAGGATTGAGGATTGTGTATTGAGGATTCAGGAACGAGGATTGAGGATGGAGGATGAGGGCTGAGGGTTGAGGATTGAGGTTTGAGTATTGAATACTGAGAATTCAGGATATTCTATTGAGTATTGAGAATTGAGGATTGTTGGTTGCGTATTGAGGACTGAGGATTGAGTATTGAGTATTGAGGTATGAGGTTCGATGATTGAGGATTGAGGACTGAGGATTGAGGATTGAGGATTGAGGATTGAGCATTGAGGATTGAAGATTGAGGACTGGGGATTGAGGATTGAAGATTGAGGATTAAGGATTGAGAATTGGGGATTGAGTATCTAGGATTGGAGATTGATTATTCAGGATTGAAGATTGAGGATTCAGGATTGAGGAATGAGAATTGAGAATTGAGGATGAGGACTGAGGGTTGAGGATTGAGGTTTGAAGAATGAGGATTGAGGATTGAGTATTGAGGATTGAGGATTGAGGATTGAGTATTGAGGATTGAGTTATGAAGATTGAGTATCCATGACTAATGATTGAGGATTGAGGATTGAGGATTGAGGATTGAGGATTGAGGATTGAAGAATGAGAATTGATGATTGAGGGTTGAGGATTGAGGATTGAGGATTGAGGATTGAGGATTGAGGATTGAGGATTGAAGATTGAGGATTGGGGATTGAGGATTGAGTATTGAGGATTGAGAATCGAAGATTGAGTATTGAGGATTGAAGATTGAGGTTTGAGGATTGAGGACTGAGGATGGAGGATGAGGGCTGAGGGTTGAGGATTGAGGTTTGAGCATTGAATACTGAGAATTCAGGATATTCTATTGAGTATTGAGAATTGAGGATTGATGGTTGAGTATTGAGGATTGAGGATTGAGTATTGAGGATTGAGGATTGAGGTTTGAGGATTGAGGATTGAGGTTTGAGGACTGAGGACTGAGGATTGAGGATTGAGAATTGAGGATTGAGGATTGAGGGTTGAAGATTGAGGATTGGGTATTGAGGATTGAAGAATGAGGATTGAGGGTTGAGGGTTGAGGTCTGAGGATTGCAGATTGGGTAGTGAGGATTGAGGATTGAAGATTGAGGATTGAGGTTTGAGGATTGAGAATTGAGAATTGAGGATGAGGACTGAGGGTTGAGGATTCAGGTTTGAAGAATGAGGATTGAGGATTGAGGATTGAGGATTGAGGATTGAGCATTGAGGATTGAGTTATGAAGATTGAGTATTCATGACTGATGACTGAGGATTGAGGATTGAGGATTGAGGATTGAGGATTGAGGATTGAGGATTGAAGATCGAGTATTGATGATTGAGGATTGAGGATTGAGGATTGAGGATTGAGGAATGAGGATTGAAGATTGAGGATTGGGGATTGAGGATTGAGGATTGAGAACTGAGAATCGAAGATTGAGTATTGAGGATTGAAGATTGAGGTTTGAGGATTGAGGATTGAGCATGGAGGATGAGGCTGAGGGTTCAGGATTGAGGTTTGAGTATTGAATACTGAGAATTCAGGATATTCTATTGAGTATTGAGAATTGAGGATTGTTGGTTGCGTATTGAGGACTGCGGATTGCGTATTGAGTATTGAGGTTTGAGGTTCGATGATTGAGGATTGAGGACTGAGGATTGAGGATTGAGGATTGAGGATTGAGCATTGAGGATTGAAGATTGAGGACTGGGGATTGAGGATTGAAGATTGAGGATTAAGGATTAGGGATTGGGGATTGAGTATCTAGGATTGGAGATTGATTATTCGGGATTGAAGATTGAGGATTGAGGATTGAGGATTGAGAATTGAGAATTGAGGATGAGGACTGAGGGTTGAGGATTGAGGTTTGAAGAATGAGGATTGAGGATTGAATATTGAGGATTGAGGAATGAGGATTGAGTATTGAGGATTGAGTTATGAAGATTGAGTATCAATGACTGATGATTGAGGATTGAGGATTGAGGATTAAGGATTGAGGATTGAAGAATGAGAATTGATGATTGAGGATTGAGGATTGAGGTTTGAGGATTGAGGATTGAGGATTGAGGATTGAGGATTGAAGATTGAGGATTGGGGATTGAGGATTGAGGATTGAGAATTGAGAATCGAAGATTGAGTATTGAGGATTGAAGATTGAGGTTTGAGGATTGAGGATTGAGGATGGAGGATGAGGGCTGAGGGTTGAGGATTGAGGTTTGAGTATTGAATACTGAGAATTCAGGATATTCTATTGAGTATTGAGAATTGAGGTTTGATGGTTGCGTATTGAGGATTGAGGATTTAGTATTGAGTATTGAGGATTGAAGATTGAGGTTTGAGGATTGAGGATTGAGAATTGAGGATGAGGACTGAGGGTTGAGGATTGAGGTTTGAGGAACGAGGATTGAGGATTGAGAATCGAGGACTGAGGATTGAGGATTGAGGTTTGAGTATTGATTATTGAGTATTGAGGATTGAAGATTGAGGATTGAGGATTGAGAATTGAGAATTGAGGATGAGGACTGAGGGTTGAGGATTGAGGATTGAGCATTGAGGATTGAAGATTGAGGACTGGGGATTGAGGATTGAAGATTGAGGATTAAGGTCTGAGGATTGGGGATTGAGTATCTAGGATTGGAGATTGATTATTCAGGATTGAAGATTGAGGATTGAGGATTGAGGATTGAGAATTGAGAATTGAGGATGAGGACTGAGGGTTGAGGATTGAGGTTTGAAGAATGAGGATTGAGGATTGAGTATTGAGGATTGAGGATTGAGGATTGAGTATTGAGGATTGAGGATTGAGGATTGAGGATTGAGTTATGAAGACTGAGTATTCATGACTGATGATTGAGGATTGAGGATTGAGAATTGAGGACTGAGGATTGAGGATTGAGGATTGAGGATTGAGGATTGAGGATGATGGCTGAGTGTTGAGGATTGAGGTTTGAGGACTAAGGACTGAGGATTGAGGATTGAGAATAGAGTATTGAGGATTGAAGATTGACGATTGAGTATTGAGTATTGAGGATTGAGGACTGGGTATTGAGGTTTGAAGATTGAGGATTAAGGATTGAGGATTGGGGATTGAGGATCTAGGATTGGAGATTGATTATTCAGGATTGAAGATTTAGGATTGAGGATTGAGTATTGAGAATTGAGTATTGAGGATGAGGACTGAGGGTTGAGGATTGAGGTTTGAAGAATGAGGATTGAGGATTGAAGATTGAGGTTTGAGGATTGAGGATTGAGAATTGAGGATGAGGACTGAGGGTTGAGGATTGAGGTTTGAGGAACGAGGATTGAGGATTGAGAATTGAGGACTGGGGATTGACGATTGAGTATCGAGGATTGAGGAACGAGGATTGAGGATTGAGAATTGAGGACTGAGGATTGACGATTGTGTATTGAGGATTGAGGATTGATGACTGAGGATTGAGGATTGTGGATTGAGGATTGGGTATTGAGGATTGAAGAATGAGGATTGACGATTCAGGATTGAGGATTGAGGATTGAAGATTGAGTATTGAGGATTGAAGGCTGATGATTGAGGATTGAGGATTGTGGATTGTGGATTGAGGGTTGAGGATTGAAGATTGAGTATTGAGGATTGAAAATTGAGTATTCAGGATTGAAGATTGAGGATTGAGGATTGAGGCTTGAGGATTGAGGATTGAGGATTGAAGATAGAGGATTGGAGATTGAGGATTGAGGATTGAGGATTGATTATTGAGGATTGAGAATTGAGGATTGAGGATTGAAGATTGAGGATTAAGGATTGAGGATTGGGGATTGAGTATCTAGGATTGGAGATTGACTATTGAGGATTGAGGATTGAGTGTTGAGGATTGAGGAACGAGGATTGAGGATTGAGGATGATGGCTGAGGGTTGAGGATTGATGTTTGAGGACCGAGGATTGAGGATTGAGGATTGAGGACTGCGGATTGACGATTGAGTAGTGAAGGTTGAGGATTGATGACTGAGGATTGAGGATTGAGGATTGAGGATTGAGGATTGAAGATTGAAGATTGAAGATTGAGTATTGAGGATTGAAGATTGAGGATTGAGGATTGAGGATTGAGGATGGAGGATGAGGGCTGAGGGTTGGTGATTCAGGTTTGAGTATTGAATACTGAGAATTCAGGATATTCTATTGAGTATTGAGAATTGAGGATTGATGGTTGAGTATTGAGGATTGAGGATTGAGTATTGAGGATTGAAGATTGAGGTTTGAGGATTGAGGATTGAGAATTGAGGATGAGGACTGAGGGTTGAGGATTGAGGTTTGAGGACTGAGGACTGAGGATTGAGGATTGAGAATTGAGGATTGAGGATTGAGGGTTGAAGATTGAGGATTGGGTATTGAGGATTGAAGAATGAGGATTGAGGGTTGAGGGTTGAGGACTGAGGATTGCAGATTGGGTATTGAGGATTGAGGATTGAAGATTGTGGATTAAGGATTGAGGATTGGGGATTGAGGATTGAGGATTGAAGGTTGAGTATTGAGGATTGAAGATTGACGATTGAGGATTGAGGATTGAGAATTGAGAATTGAGGATTGAGGTTGAGGATTGAGGACGAGGACTGACGGTTGAGGATTGAGGTTTGAGGTTTGATGATTGAGGATTGAGGACTGAGGATTGAGGATTGTCGATTGAGGATTGAGCATTGAGGATTGAAGATTGAGGACTGGGGATTGAGGTTTGAAGATTGAGGATTAAGGATTGAGGATTGGGGATTGAGGATCTAGGATTGGAGATTGTTTATTCAGGATTGAAGATTGAGGATTGAGGATTGAGTATTGAGAATTGAGAATTGAGGATGAGGACTGAGGGTTGAGGTTTGAGGTTTGAAGAATGAGGATTGAGGATTGAGGATTGAGGATTGAGTATTGAGGATTGAGGATTGAGGATTGAGGATTGAGGATTGAGGATTGAAGATTGAGGATTGGGGATTGAGGATTGAGGATTGAGAATTGAGAATCGAAGATTGAGTATTGAGGATTGAAGATTGAGGTTTGAGGATTGAGGATTGAGGATGGAGGATGAGGGTTGAGGGTTGAGGATTGAGGTTTGAGTATTGAATACTGAGAATTCAGGATATTCTATTGAGTATTGAGAATTGAGGATTGATGGTTGCGTATTGAGGATTGAGGATTGAGGATTGAGGATTGAGGATTGAAGATTGAGGATTGGGGATTGAGAATTGAGGATGAGGACTGAGGGTTGAGGATTGAGGTTTGAGGAACGAGGATTGAGGATTGAGAATTGAGGACTGAGGATTGACGATTGAGTATTGACGATTGAGTATTGAGTATTGAAGATTGATGACTGAGGATTGAGGATTGAGTATTGAGGATTGAGGATTGAGGATGATGGCTGAGTGTTGAGGATTGAGGTTTGAGGACTGAGGACTGAGGATTGAGGATTGAGAATTGAGGATTGAGGATTGAGAGTTGAAGATTGAGGATTGGGTACTGAGGATTGAAGAATGAGGATTGAGGGTTGAGGGTTGAAGACTGAGGATTGCAGATTGGGCAGTGAGGATTGAGGATTGAAGATTGAGGATTGAGGAGTGAGGATTGAGAATTGAGAATTGAGGATGAGGACTGAGGGTTGAGGATTGATGTTTGAGGAACGAGGATTGAGGATTGAGAATTGAGGACTGAGGATTGACGATTGAATATTGACGATTGAGTATTGAGTATTGAGGATTGATGACTGAGGATTGAGGATTGAGGATTGAGTATTGAGGATTGAAGATTGAGGATTGAGGATTGAGAATTGAGAATTGAGAATTGAGGATGAGGACCGAGGGTTGAGGATTGAGGATTGAGGATTGAGGATTGAGGATTGAGCATTGAGGATTGAGTTATGAAGATTGAGTATTCATGACTGATGATTGAGGATTGAGGATTGAGGATTGAGGATTGAGGATTGAGAATTGAGAATTGAGAATGAGGACTGAGTGTTGAGCATTGAGGTTTGAAGAATGAGGATTGAGGATTGAGGATTGAGGATTGAGGATTGATTTATGAAGATTGAGTATTCATGACTGATGATTGAGGATTGAGGATTGAGGATTGAGGACTGAGGATTGAAGATTGAGTATTGATGATTGTTGATTGAGGATTGAGGATTGAGGATTGAGGTTTGAGGATTGAGGATTGAGGATTGAGCATTGAGGATTGAAGATTGAGGACTGGGGATTGAGGATTGAAGATTGAGGATTAAGGATTGAGGTTTGAAGATTGAGGATTAAGGATTGAGGATTGGGGATTGAGGATCTAGGATTGGAGATTGATTATTCAGGATTGAAGATTTAGGATTGAGGATTGAGTATTGAGAATTGAGAATTGAGGATTGAGGACTGCGGATTGACGATTGAGTACTGAAGATTGAGGATTGATGACTGAGAATTGAGGATTGTGTATTGAGGATTGAGGATTGAGGATTGAAGATTGATGATTGAGTATTGAGGATTGAAGATTGAGGATTGAGGATTCAGGATTGAGGATGGAGGATGAGGGCTGAGGGTTGAGGATTGAGGTTTGAGTATTGAATACTGAGAATTCAGGATATTCGATTGAGTATTGAGAATTGAGGATTGATGGTTGAGTATTGAGGATTGAGGATTGAGTATTGAAGATTGAAGATTGAGGTTTGAGGATTGAGGATTGAGAATTGAGGATGAGGACTGAGGGTTGAGGATTGAGGTTTGAGGAACGAGGATTGAGGATTGAGAATTGAGGACTGAGGATTGACGATTGAGTATTGACGATTGAGTACTGAGTATTGAGGATTGATGACTGAGGATTGAGGATTGAGGATTGAGGACTGAGGATTGAGGATTGAGTATTGAGGATTGAAGATTGAGGATTGAGGACTGAGGATTGAGGATGGAGGATGAGGGCTGAGGGTTGAGGATTGAGATTTGAGTATTGAATACTGAGAATTCAGGATATTCTATTGAGTATTGAGAATTGAGGATTGATGGTTGAGTATCGAGAATTGAGGATTGAGTATTGAGGATTGAAGATTGAGGTTTGAGGATTGATTATTGAGTATTGAGGATTGAAGATTGAGGATTGAGGATTGAGAATTGAGAATTGAGGATGAGGACTGAGGGTTGAGGATTGAGGTTTGAAGAATGAGGATTGAGGGTTGAGGATTGAGGATTGAGTTATGAAGATTGAGTATTCATGACTTATGATTGAGGATTGAGGATTGAGGATTGAGGACTCATGATTGAAGATTGAGTATTGATGATTGTGGATTGAGGATTGAGGATTGAGGATTGAGGATTGAGGATTGAAGATTGAGGATTGGGGACTGAGGATTGAGGATTGAGAATTGCGAATCGAAGATTGAGTATTGAAGATTGAAGATTGAGGTTTGAGGATTGAGGATTGAGGCTGGAGGATGAGGGCTGAGGGTTGAGGATTGAGGTTTGAGTATTGAATACTGAGAATTCAGGATATTCTATTGAGTATTGAGAATTGAGGATTGATGGTTGTGTATTGAGCTCTGAGGATTGAGTATTGAGTATTGAGGTTTGAGGTTCGATGATTGAGGATTGAGGACTGAGGATTGAGGATTGAGGATTGAGGATTGAGGATTGAGGATTGAAGATTGAGTATTGATGATTGAGGATTGAGGATTGAGGATTGAGGATTGAGGATTGAGGATTGAAGATTGAGGATTGGGGATTGAGGATTGAGGATTGAGAATTGAGAATCGAAGATTGAGTATTGAGGATAGAAGATTGAGGTTTGAGGATTGAGGATTGAGCATGGAGGATGAGGGCTGAGGGTTGAGGATTGAGGTTTGAGTATTGAATACTGAGAATTCAGGATATTCTATTGAGTATTGAGAATTGAGTATTGTTGGTTGCGTATTGAGGACTGAGGATTGTGTATTGAGTATTGAGGTTTGAGGTTCGATGATTGAGGATTGAGGACTGAGGATTGAGGATTGAGGATTGAGGATTGAGCATTGAGGATTGAAGATTGAGGACTGGGGATTGAGGATTGAAGATTGAGGATTAAGGACTGAGGATTGGGGATTGAGTATCTAGGATTGGAGAATGATTATTCAGGATTGAAGATTGAGGATTGAGGATTGACGATTGAGAATTGAGAATTGAGGATGAGGACTGAGGGTTGAGGATTGAGGTTTGAAGAATGAGGATTGAGGATTGAGTATTGAGGATTGAGGATTGAGGATTGAGTATTGAGGATTGAGGATTGAGGATTGAGGATTGAGTTATGAAGATTGAGTATTCATGACTGATGATTGAGGATTGAGGATTGAGAATTGAGGACTGAGGATTGAGGATTGAGGATTGAGGATTGAGGATTGAGGATGATGGCTGAGTGTTGAGGATTGAGGTTTGAGGACTGAGGACTGAGGATTGAGGATTGAGAATAGAGTATTGAGGATTGAAGATTGACGATTGAGTATTGAGTATTGAGGATTGAGGACTGGGTATTGAGGTTTGAAGATTGAGGATTAAGGATTGAGGATTGGGGATTGAGGATCTAGGATTGGAGATTGATTATTCAGGATTGAAGATTTAGGATTGAGGATTGAGTATTGAGAATTGAGAATTGAGTATTGAGGATGAGGACTGAGGGTTGAGGATTGAGGTTTGAAGAATGAGGATTGAGGATTGGGGATTGAGGATTGGGTATTGAGTATTGAAGAATGAGGATTGACTATTCAGGATTGAGGATTGAGGATTGAAGATTGAGTATTGAGGATTGAAGGATGATGATTGAGGATTGAGGATTGTGGATTGTGGATTGAGGGTTGAGGATTGAAGATTGAGTATTGAGGATTGAAGATTGAGTATTCAGGATTGAAGATTGAGGATTGAGGAATGAGACTTGAGGATTGAGGATTGAGGATTGAAGATTGTGGATTGGGGATTGAGGATTGAGGATTGAGCATTGAGGATTGAAGATTGAGGACTGGGGATTGAGGTTTGAAGATTGAGGATTAAGGATTGAGGATTGGGGATTGAGGATCTAGGATTGGAGATTGATTATTCAGGATTGAAGATTTAGGATTGAGGATTGAGTATTGAGAATTGAGAATTGAGGATGAGGACTGAGGGTTGAGGATTGAGGTTTGAAGAATGAGGATTGAGGATTGAGGATTGAGGAATGAAGGTTGAGTATTCATGACTGATGATTGAGGATTGAGGATTGAGGATTGAGGATTGAGGATTGAAGATTGAGAATTGATGATTGAGGATTGAGGATTGAGGATTGAGGATTGAGGATTGAGTATTGAGGATTGAAGATTGAGGATTGGGGATTGAGGATTGAGGATTGAGAATTGAGAATCGAAGATTGAGTATTGAGGATTGGAGATTGAGGTTGGAGGATTGAGGATTGAGGATGGAGGATGAGGGCTGAGGGTTGAGGATTGAGGTTTGAGTATTGAACACTGAGAATTCAGGATATTCTATTGAGTATTGAGGATTGAGGATTGAGGATTCAGTTATGAAGATTGAGTATTCATGACTGATGATTGAGGACTGAGGGTTGAGGATTGAGGATTGAGGATTGAGAATTGAGAATTGAGAATGAGGACTGAGGGTTGAGGATTGAGGTTTGAAGAATGAGGATTGAGGTTTGAGGATTGAGGATTGAGGATTGAGGATTGAGGATTGAGGATTGATTTATGAAGATTGAGTATTCATGACTGATGATTGAGGATTGAGGATTGAGGATTGAGGACTGAGGATTGAAGATTGAGTATTGATGATTGTGGATTGAGGATTGAGGATTGAGGATTGAGGTTTGAGGATTGAGGATTGAGGATTGAGCATTGAGGATTGAAGATTGAGGACTGGGGATTGAGGATTGAAGATTGAGGATTAAGGATTGAGGATTGGGGATTGAGTATCTAGGATTGGAGATTGATTATTCAGGATTGAAGATTGAGGATTGAGGATTGAGGATTGAGGATTGAGGATTGAGGATTGAGGATTGAGGATTGAAGATTGAGGATTGGGGATTGAGGATTGAGGATTGAGAATTGAGAATCGAAGATTGAGTATTGAGGATAGAAGATTGAGGTTTGAGGATTGAGGATTGAGCATGGAGGATGAGGGCTGAGGGTTGAGGATTGAGGTTTGAGTATTGAATACTGAGAATTCAGGATATTCTATTGAGTATTGAGAATTGAGTATTGTTGGTTGCGTATTGAGGACTGAGGATTGTGTATTGAGTATTGAGGTTTGAGGTTCGATGATTGAGGATTGAGGACTGAGGATTGAGGATTGAGGATTGAGGATTGAGCATTGAGGATTGAAGATTGAGGACTGGGGATTGAGGATTGAAGATTGAGGATTAAGGACTGAGGATTGGGGATTGAGTATCTAGGATTGGAGAATGATTATTCAGGATTGAAGATTGAGGATTGAGGATTGACGATTGAGAATTGAGAATTGAGGATGAGGACTGAGGGTTGAGGATTGAGGTTTGAAGAATGAGGATTGAGGATTGAGTATTGAGGATTGAGGATTGAGGATTGAGTATTGAGGATTGAGGATTGAGGATTGAGGATTGAGTTATGAAGATTGAGTATTCATGACTGATGATTGAGGATTGAGGATTGAGAATTGAGGACTGAGGATTGAGGATTGAGGATTGAGGATTGAGGATTGAGGATGATGGCTGAGTGTTGAGGATTGAGGTTTGAGGACTGAGGACTGAGGATTGAGGATTGAGAATAGAGTATTGAGGATTGAAGATTGACGATTGAGTATTGAGTATTGAGGATTGAGGACTGGGTATTGAGGTTTGAAGATTGAGGATTAAGGATTGAGGATTGGGGATTGAGGATCTAGGATTGGAGATTGATTATTCAGGATTGAAGATTTAGGATTGAGGATTGAGTATTGAGAATTGAGAATTGAGTATTGAGGATGAGGACTGAGGGTTGAGGATTGAGGTTTGAAGAATGAGGATTGAGGATTGGGGATTGAGGATTGGGTATTGAGTATTGAAGAATGAGGATTGACTATTCAGGATTGAGGATTGAGGATTGAAGATTGAGTATTGAGGATTGAAGGATGATGATTGAGGATTGAGGATTGTGGATTGTGGATTGAGGGTTGAGGATTGAAGATTGAGTATTGAGGATTGAAGATTGAGTATTCAGGATTGAAGATTGAGGATTGAGGAATGAGACTTGAGGATTGAGGATTGAGGATTGAAGATTGTGGATTGGGGATTGAGGATTGAGGATTGAGCATTGAGGATTGAAGATTGAGGACTGGGGATTGAGGTTTGAAGATTGAGGATTAAGGATTGAGGATTGGGGATTGAGGATCTAGGATTGGAGATTGATTATTCAGGATTGAAGATTTAGGATTGAGGATTGAGTATTGAGAATTGAGAATTGAGGATGAGGACTGAGGGTTGAGGATTGAGGTTTGAAGAATGAGGATTGAGGATTGAGGATTGAGGAATGAAGGTTGAGTATTCATGACTGATGATTGAGGATTGAGGATTGAGGATTGAGGATTGAGGATTGAAGATTGAGAATTGATGATTGAGGATTGAGGATTGAGGATTGAGGATTGAGGATTGAGTATTGAGGATTGAAGATTGAGGATTGGGGATTGAGGATTGAGGATTGAGAATTGAGAATCGAAGATTGAGTATTGAGGATTGGAGATTGAGGTTGGAGGATTGAGGATTGAGGATGGAGGATGAGGGCTGAGGGTTGAGGATTGAGGTTTGAGTATTGAACACTGAGAATTCAGGATATTCTATTGAGTATTGAGGATTGAGGATTGAGGATTCAGTTATGAAGATTGAGTATTCATGACTGATGATTGAGGACTGAGGGTTGAGGATTGAGGATTGAGGATTGAGAATTGAGAATTGAGAATGAGGACTGAGGGTTGAGGATTGAGGTTTGAAGAATGAGGATTGAGGTTTGAGGATTGAGGATTGAGGATTGAGGATTGAGGATTGAGGATTGATTTATGAAGATTGAGTATTCATGACTGATGATTGAGGATTGAGGATTGAGGATTGAGGACTGAGGATTGAAGATTGAGTATTGATGATTGTGGATTGAGGATTGAGGATTGAGGATTGAGGTTTGAGGATTGAGGATTGAGGATTGAGCATTGAGGATTGAAGATTGAGGACTGGGGATTGAGGATTGAAGATTGAGGATTAAGGATTGAGGATTGGGGATTGAGTATCTAGGATTGGAGATTGATTATTCAGGATTGAAGATTGAGGATTGAGGATTGAGGATTGAGAATTGAGAATTGAGGATGAGGACTGAGGGTTGAGGATTGAGGTTTGAAGAATGAGGATTGAGGATTGAGGATTGAGGATTGAGGATTGAGGATTGAGTATTGAGGATTGAGTTATGAAGATTGAGTATTCATGACTGATGATTGAGGATTGAGGATTGAGGATTGACGATTGAGGATTGAAGATTGAGAATTGATGATTGAGGATTGAGGATTGAGGATTGAGGATTGAGGATTGAGGATTGAGGATTGAAGATTGAGGATTGGGGATTGAGGATTGAGCATTGAGAATTGAGAATCGAAGATTGAGTATTGAGGATTGAAGATAGAGGTTTGAGGATTGAGGATTGAGGATGGAGGATGAGGGCTGAGTGTTGAGGATTGAGGTTTGAGTATTGAATACTGAGAATTCAGGATATTCTGTTGAGTATTGAGAATTGAGTATTGATGGTTGCGTGCTGAGGATTGAGGATTGAGTATTGAGTATTGAGAGTTGAAAATTGAGGATTGGGGATTGAGGATTGAGGATTGAGAATTGAGAATCGAAGATTGAGTATTGAGGATTGAAGATTGAGGTTTGAGGATTGAGGATTGAGGATGGAGGATGAGGGCTGAGGGTCGAGGATTGAGGTTTGAGTATTGAATACTGAGAATTCAGGATATTCTATTGGGTATTGAGAATTGAGGATTGATGGTTGCGTATTGAGGATTGAGGATTGAGTATTGAGTATTGAGGATTGAAGATTGAGGTTGAGGATTGAGGATTGAGAATTGAGGATGAGGACTGAGGGTTGAGGATTGAGGTTTGAGGAACGAGGTTTGAGGATTGAGAATTGAGGACTGAGGATTGAGGATTGAGGATTGAGGATTGAGGATTGAGGATGATGGCTGAGTGTTGAGGATTGAGGTTTGAGGACTGAGGACTGAGGATTGAGGATTGAGAATTGAGTATTGAGGATTGAAGATTGACGATTGAGTATCGAGTATTGAGGATTGAGGACTGTGTATTGAGGTTTGAAGATTGAGGATTAAGGATTGAGGATTGGGGATTGAGGATCTAGGATTGGAGATTGATTATTCAGGATTGAAGATTGAGGATTGAGGATTGAGGATTGAGAATTGAGAATTGAGGATGAGGTCTGAGGGTTGAGGATTGATGTTTGAAGAATGAGGATTGAGGATTGAGGATTGAGGATTGAGGATTGAGTATTGAAGATTGAGTTATGAAGATTGAGTATTCATGACTGATGATTGAGGATTGAGGATTGAGGATTGAGGATTGAGGATTGAGGATTGAGGATTGAAGATTGAGAATTGATGATTGAGGATTGAGGATTGAGGATTGAGGATTGAGGATTAAGGATTGAAGATTGAGGATTGGGGATTGAGGATTGAGGGTTGAGAATTGAGAATCGAAGATTGAGTATTGAGGATTGAAATTGAGGTTTGAGGATTGAGGATTGAGCATGGAGGATGAGGGCTGAGGGTTTAGGACTGAGGTTTGAGTATTGACTACTGAGAATTCAGGATATTCTATTGAGTATTGAGAGTTGAGGATTGATGGTTGAGTATTGAGGACTGAGGGTTGAGTATTGAGGATTGAAGAGTGAGGTTTGAGGATTGAGGATTGAGAATTGAGGATGAGGACTGAGCGTTGAGGATTGAGGTTTGAGGAACGAGGATTGAGGATTGAGAATTGAGGACTGGGGATTGACGATTGAGTATCTAGGATTGAGGAACGAGGATTGAGGATTGAGAATTGAGAATTCAGGATGAGGACTGAGGGTTGAGGATTGATGTTTGAAGAATGAGGATTGAGGATTGAGGATTGAGGATTGAGGATTGAGTATTGAAGATTGAGTTATGAAGATTGAGTATTCATGACTGATGATTGAGGATTGAGGATTGAGGATTGAGGATTGAGGATTGAGTATTGAGGATTGAAGGTTGATGATTGAGGATTGAGGATTGTGGATTGTGGATTGAGAGTTGAGTATTGAAGATTGAGTATTGAGGATTGAAGATTGAGTATTCAGGATTGAAGATTGAGGACTGAGGATTGAGACTTGAGGATTGAGGATTGAGGATTGAAGATTGAGGATTGGGGATTGAGGATTGAGGATTGAGGATTGAGTATTGAGGATTCAGAATTGAGGATTGAGGATTGAAGATTGAGGATTAAGGATTGAGGATTGGGGATTGAGGATCTAGGATTGGAGATTGACTATTGAGGATTGAGGATTGAGTATTGAGGATTAAGGAACGAGGATTGGGGATTGAGGATGATGGCTGAGTGTTGAGGATTGATGTTTGAGGAACGAGGATTGAGGATTGAGGATTGAGGACTGCGGATTTACGATTGAGTATTGAAGATTGAGGATTGATGACTGAGGATTGAGGATTGAGGATTGAGGATTGAGGATTGAAGATTGAAGATTGAAGATTGAGTATTGAGGATTGAAGATTGAGGATTGAGGGTTGAGGATTGAGGATGGAGGATGAGGGCTGACGGTTTATGATTGAGGTTTGAGTATTGAATACTGAGAATTCAGGATATTCTATTGAGTATTGAGAATTGAGTATTGATGGTTGAGTATTGAGGATTGAGGATTGAGTATTGAGGATTGAAGATTGAGGTTTGAGGATTGAGGATTGAGAATTGAGGATGAGGACTGAGGGTTGAGGATTGAGGTTTGAGGAACGAGGATTGAGGATTGAGAATTGAGGACTGAGGATTGACGATTGAGTATTGACGATTGAGTATTGAGTATTGAAGATTGATGACTGAGGATTGAGGATTGAGGATTGAGGATTGAGGATTGAGGATGATGGCTGAGTGTTGAGGATTGAGGTTTGAGGACTGCGGACTGAGGATTGAGGATTGAGAATTGAGGATTGATGATTGAGGGTTGAAGATTGAGGATTGGGTATTGAGGATTGAAGAATAAGGATTGAGGGTTGAGGGTTGAGGACTGAGGATTGCAGATTGGGTAGAGAGGATTGAGGATTGAAGATTGAGGATTGAGGATTGAGGATTGAGGATTGAGAATTGAGAATTGAGGATGAGGACTGAGGGTTGAGGATTGAGGTTTGAAGAATGAGGATTGAGGATTGAGGATTGAGGATTGAGGATTGAGCATTGAGGATTGAGTTATGAAGATTGAGTATTCATGACTGATGATTCAGGATTGAGGATTGAGGATTGAGGATTGAGGATTGAGGATTGAAGACTGAGTATTGATGATTGAGGATTGAGGATTGAGGATTGAGGATTGAGGATTGAGGATTGAAGATTGAGGATTGGGGATTGAGGATTGAGGATTGAGAATTGAGAATCGAAGATTGAGTATTGAGGATTGAAGATTGAGGTTTGAGGATTGAGGATTGAGCATGGAGGATGAGGGCTGAGGGTTGAGGATTGAGGTTTGAGTATTGAATACTGAGAATTCAGGATATTCTATTGAGTATTGAGAGTTGAGGACTGATGGTTGAGTATTGAGGATTGAGGGTTGAGTATTGAGGATTGAAGAGTGAGGTTTGAGGATTGAGGGTTGAGAATTGAGGATGAGGACTGAGGGTTGAGGATTGAGGTTTGAGGAACGAGGATTGAGGTTTGAGAATTGAGGACTGGGGATTGACGATTGAGTATCGAGGATTGAGGAACGAGGATTGAGGATTGAGGATTGAAGATTGAGGATTGGGGATTGAGGATTGAGGATTGAGGATTGAGTATTGAGGATTGAGAATTGAGGATTGAGCATTGAGAATTGAGAATCGAAGATTGAGTATTGAGGATTGAAGATAGAGGTTTGAGGATTGAGGATTGAGGATGGAGGATGAGGGCTGAGTGTTGAGGATTGAGGTTTGAGTATTGAATACTGAGAATTCAGGATATTCTATTGAGTATTGAGAATTGAGTATTGATGGTTGCGTGCTGAGGATTGAGGATTGAGTATTGAGTATTGAGAGTTGAAGATTCAGGATTGGGGATTGAGGATTGAGGATTGAGAATTGAGAATCGAAGATTGAGTATTGAGGATTGAAGATTGAGGTTTGAGGATTGAGGATTGAGGATGGAGGATGAGGGCTGAGTGTTGAGGATTGAGGTTTGAGTATTGAATACTGAGAATTCAGGATATTCTATTGGGTATTGAGAATTGAGGATTGATGGTTGCGTATTGAGAATTGAGGATTGAGTATTGAGTATTGAGGATTGAAGATTGAGGTTGAGGATTGAGGATTGAGAATTGAGGATGAGGACTGAGGGTTGAGGATTGAGGTTTGAGGAACGAGGTTTGAGGATTGAGAATTGAGGACTGAGGATTGAGGATTGAGGATTGAGGATTGAGGATTGAGGATGATGGCTGAGTGTTGAGGATTGAGGTTTGAGGACTGAGGACTGAGGATTGAGGATTGAGAATTGAGTATTGAGGATTGAAGATTGACGATTGAGTATCGAGTATTGAGGATTGAGGACTGTGTATTGAGGTTTGAAGATTGAGGATTAAGGATTGAGGATTGGGGATTGAGGATCTAGGATTGGAGATTGATTATTCAGGATTGAAGATTGAGGATTGAGGATTGAGGATTGAGAATTGAGAATTGAGGATGAGGACTGAGGGTTGAGGATTGATGTTTGAAGAATGAGGATTGAGGATTGAGGATTGAGGATTGAGGATTGAGTATTGAAGATTGAGTTATGAAGATTGAGTATTCATGACTGATGATTGAGGATTGAGGATTGAGGATTGAGGATTGAGGATTGAGGATTGAGGATTGAAGATTGAGAATTGATGATTGAGGATTGAGGATTGAGGATTGAGGACTGCGGATTTACGATTGAGTATTGAAGATTGAGGATTGATGACTGAGGATTGAGGATTGAGGATTGAGGATTGAGGATTGAAGATTGAAGATTGAAGATTGAGTATTGAGGATTGAAGATTGGGGATTGAGGGTTGAGGATTGAGGATGGAGGATGAGGGCTGAGGGTTTATGATTGAGGTTTGAGTATTGAATACTGAGAATTCAGGATATTCTATTGAGTATTGAGAATTGAGTATTGATGGTTGAGTATTGAGGATTGAGGATTGAGTATTGAGGATTGAAGATTGAGGTTTGAGGATTGAGGATTGAGAATTGAGGATGAGGACTGAGGGTTGAGGATTGAGGTTTGAGGAACGAGGATTGAGGATTGAGAATTGAGGACTGAGGATTGACGATTGAGTATTGACGATTGAGTATTGAGTATTGAAGATTGATGACTGAGGATTGAGGATTGAGGATTGAGGATTGAGGATGATGGCTGAGTGTTGAGGATTGAGGTTTGAGGACTGAGGACTGAGGATTGAGGATTGAGAATTGAGGATTGAGGATTGAGGGTTGAAGATTGAGGATTGGGTATTGAGGATTGAAGAATAAGGATTGAGGGTTGAGGGTTGAGGACTGAGGATTGCAGATTGGGTAGAGAGGATTGAGGATTGAAGATTGAGGATTGAGGATTGAGGATTGAGAATTGAGAATTGAGGATGAGGACTGAGGGTTGAGGATTGCGGTTTGAAGAATGAGGATTGACGATTGAGGATTGAGGATTGAGGATTGAGCATTGAGGATTGAGTTATGAAGATTGAGTATTCATGACTGATGATTCAGGATTGAGGATTGAGGATTGAGGATAGAGGATTGAGGATCAAGGGTTGAGGATTGAAGTTTGAGGTTTGAGGATTGAGGATTGAAGACTGAGTATTGATGATTGAGGATTGAGGATTGAGGATTGAGGATTGAGGATTGAGGATTGAAGATTGAGGATTGGGGATTGAGGATTGAGGATTGAGAATTGAGAATCGAAGATTGAGTATTGAGGATTGAAGAGAGAGGACCGAGTGTTGAGGATTGAGTGTTGAGAATTGATGTTTGAGGATCGAGATTTGATTAATGAATATTGTGGATTGAGTATTGAATCATGAGAATTCGGGATATTCTATTGAGTATTGAGAATTGAGGATTGATGGTTGAGTATAGAGGATTGAGGATTGAGGATTGAGGGTTGAGTATTGAAGATTGAGGATTGATGACTGAGGATGAGGTTTGAGGATTGATGGTTGAGGATTGAGGATTGAAGATTGAGTATGGAGGATTGAAGATTGAGTATTGAGGATTGAGGATTGAGTATTGAGGATTGAAGGTTGATGATTGAGGATTGAGTATTGATGATTGAGGATTGAGGATTGAGGGTTGAATATTGAGGATTGCTGATTGAAGACTGAGTATTGAGGATTGAAGATTGAGGATTGAGGATTCAGGATTGAGGATTGAGGATGAGGGCAGAGGGTTGAGGATTGAGGATTGAGGATTGAGGATTGAAGACTGTGTATTGGGGATTGAGGATTGAGGATTAACGATTGAGTATTGAAGATTGAGGATTGGTGATTGAGGATTGAGGATTGAGGATTGAGGACTGAGGATTGAGTATTGAAGATTGTGGATTGATGATTGACGATTGAGGACTGAGGATTGAGGATTGATTATTGAGCTTTGGGAATTGAAGATTGTGGACCGGGGATAGAGGATTGAATATTGAGGATTAAGGATAGAGTATTGGGGATTGAGGATCTAGGATAGGAGATTGATTATTGAGGATTGAAGATTGAGGATTAAGGATTGAGGATTGAGAATTGAGGATGACGACTGAGGGTTGAGAATTGAGGTTTGAGGAATCAGGATTGCGGATTGAGGATTGGCAACTGATTGTTGAGGACTGAGAGCTGAAGATTGAGGATTCAGGATTGAGGATTCAGAATTGAGGTTTGTGGACTGAGGATTGAGGATTGAAGATTGAGTATTGAGGATTGAAAATTGAGGATTGAGGATTGAGGATTGAGGATTGAGGATTGATCATTGAGGATTGAGGATTGAAGATTGAGTATTGAGGATTGAGGATTGAGGATTGAGGATTGAGGATTGGGTATTGAGGATTGAAGAATGAGGATTGACGATTCAGGATTGAGGATTGAGGATTGAAGATTGAGTATTGAGGATTGAAGATTGAGGATTGGGGATTGAGGATTGAGGATTGACAACTGATTGTTGAGGACTGAGAGCTGAAGATTGAGGTTTCAGGATTGAGGATTCAGAACTGAGGTTTGAGGACTGAGGATTGAGGATTGAAGATTGAGTATTGAGGATTGAAAATTGAGGATTGAGGATTGAGGATTGAGGATGATTGCTGAGGGTTGAGGGTTGAGGTTTGAGGACAGAGGACCGAGGATTGAGGATTGAGAATTGAGGATTGAGGATTGAGGTTTGAAGATTGAGGATTGAGGATTGAAGATTGAGGATTGAGGATTGAGGATTGAGAATTGAGAATTGAGGATGAGGACTGAGGGTTGAGGTTTGAGGTTTGAGGAATGAGGATTGAGGATTGAGGATTGAGGATTGAGGATTGAGTATTGAAGATTGAGGATTGATGACTGTGGGTTGAGGATTGAGGATTGATGATTGAGGATTGAGGATTGAAGATTGAGTATGGAGGATTGAAGATTGAGGATTGAGGGTTGAGGATTGAAAATTGAGAACTGAGTGTTGAGGGTTGAGTGATGAGAATTGATGTCTGTGGATTGAGATTTGAAGATTGAAGATTGGGGATTGAGTATTGAAAACTGTGAATTGAGGATATTCTATTGAGGATTGAGGATTGACAATTGATTGTTGCGGACTGAGGGAATAAGATTGAGCATTCAGGATTGTGGATTCGGAATTGAGGTTTGAGGACTGAGGATTGAGGGCTGAGGATTGAGGATTGAGGATTGACGCATGAGGATAGGGGATTCAGGATGGAGGATTGAAGAGAGAGGTCCGAGTGTTGAGGATTGAGTGTTGAGAATTGATGTTTGAGGGTCGTGATTTAATTATTGAATATTGCGGATTGAGTATTGAATCATGAGAATTCAGGATATTCTATTGAGTATTAAGAATTGAGGATTGATGGTTGAGTATTGAGAATTGATGGCTGATGGTTGTGTGTTGAATATAGAGCATTGAGGATTGAGGATTGAAGATTGAGTATTGAGGATTGAGGACTGGGGATTGAGGATTGAGGAACGAGGATTGAGGATTGAGGATGATGGCTTAGGGTTGAGGATTGAGGTTTGAGGACTGAGGACTGAGTATTGAGGATTGAGATTTGAGGATTGAGGATTGAGGGTTGAGGATTGAGGATTGGGTATTGAGGATTGAAGAATGAGGATTGAGGGTTGAGGGCTGAGGACTGATTATTGCAGATTGGGTATTGAGGAATGAAGACTGACGATTGAGGATTGTGGATTGAGGATTGGGGATTGAGGATTGAGGATTGAAGGTTGAGTATTGAGGATTGAAGGTTGAGGATTGAGGATTGAGGATTGAGGATTGAGGATTGAAGATTGAGGATTGGGGACTGAGTGTTGAGGGTTCAGTGATGAGAATTGATGTTTGTGCATAGAGATTTGAAGATTGCAGATTGAGTATTGATTATTGAAAACTGTGAATTGATGATATTGTATTGAGGATTGAGAATTGACAACTGATTGTTGAGGACTGAGGTCTAAAGATTGAGGATTCAGGATTGAAGATTGAGGATTGGGTATTGAGGATTGAAGAATGAGGATTGAGGTTTGAGGAACGAGGATTGAGGATTGAGAATTGAGGACTGAGGATTGACGATTGAGTATTGAGGACTGAGGATTGATGACTGAGGATTGAGGATTGAGGAATGAGGATTGAGGATTGAGGATTGAAGATTGAGTATTGAGGATTGAGGATTGAGGATTGAAAATTGAGGATTGGGTATTGAGGATTGAAGAATGAGGATTGACGATTCCGGGTTGAGGATTGAGGATTGAAGATTGAGTATTGAGGATTGAAGGTTGGCGATTGAGGATTGAGGATTGTGGATTGAGGATTGAGGGTTGAGGATTGAAGATTGAGTATTGAGGATTGAAGACTGAGTATTCAGGATTGAAGATTGAGGATTGAGGATTGAGGCTTGAGGATTGAGGATTGAGGATTGAAGGTTGAGGATTGGGGATTGAGGATTGAGGATTGACAACAGATTGTTGAGGACTGAGAGCTGAAGATTGAGGATTCAGGATTGAGGTTTCAGAATTGAGGTTTGAGGACTGAGGATTGAGGATTGAAGATTGAGGTTTGAGGATTGAGGATTGAGAATTGAGAATTAAGGATGAGGACTGAGGGTTGAGGATTGAGGATTGAGGATTGAAGATTCAGTATGGAGGATTGAAGATTGAGGATAGAGGATTGACGATTGAAGATTGAGGATTGAGTATTGAAGATTGAGTATTCAGGACTAAGGATTGAGGATTGAGGATTGAGGGTTGAGGATTGAGTATTGAGGATTGAAGATTGAGGTTTGAGGATTGAGGATTGTGGATGGAGGATGAGGGCTGAGGGTTGAGGATTGAGGTTTGAGTATTGAATGCAGAGAATTCAGGATATTCTATTGAGTATTGAGAATTGAGGATTGAGGATTGAGAATTGTGGATTGGGGATTGAGGGTTGAGGATTGAAGATTGAGAATTGAGGACTGAGGGTTGACGATTGAGTATTGAGGATTGAGGATTGATGACTGAGGATTGAAGATTGAGGATTGAGGATTGAGTATTGAGGATTGAAGGTTGATGATTGAGGATTGAGGATTGATGATTGAGGATTGAGTATTGAGGATTGAGTATTGAGGATTGATGATTGAAGACTGAGTATTGAGGATTGAAGATTGAGGTTTGAGGATTGAGGATTGAGAATTGAGAATTGAGGATGTGGACTGAGGGTTGAGGATTGAGGATTGAGGCTTGAGGATTGAGGATTGAGGATTGAAGATTGAGGATTGGGGATTGAGGATTGAGGATTGAGGATTGAAGATTGAGGATTGGGGATTGAGGATTGAGGATTGAGAATTGAGAATCGAAGATTGAGTATTGAGGATTGAAGATTGAGGTTTGAGGATTGAGGATTGAGCATGGAGGATGAGGGCTGAGGGTTGAGGATTGAGGTTTGAGTATTGAATACTGAGAATTCAGGATATTCTATTGAGTATTGAGAGTTGAGGATTGATGGTTGAGTATTGAGGATTGAGGGTTGAGTATTGAGGATTGAAGAGTGAGGTTTGAGGATTGAGGATTGAGAATCGAGGATGAGGACTGAGCGTTGAGGATTGAGGTTTGAGGAACGAGGATTGAGGATTGAGAATTGAGGACTGGGGACTGACGATTGAGTATCGAGGATTGAGGAACGAGGATTGAGGATTGAGAATTGAGGACTGAGGATTGACGATTGAGTATTGAGGATTGAGGATTGATGACTGAGGATTGAGGATTGAGGATTGAGGATTTGGTATTGAGGATTGAAGAATGAGGATTGACGATTCAGGATTGAGGATTGGGGATTGAAGATTGAGAATTGAGGATTGAGGATTGAGAATTGTGGATTGGGGATTGAGGGTTGAGGATTGAAGATTGAGAATTGAGGACTGAGGATTGACGATTGAGTATTGAGGATTGAGGATTGATGACTGAGGATTGAGGATTGAAGAATGAGGATTGACGATTCAGGATTGAGGATTGAGGATTGAAGATTGAGTATTGAAAACTGAGAATTCAGAATATTCTATTGAGTATTGAGTATTGAGTATTGAGGATTGAGGATTGAGGATTGAGTATTGAAAATTGAGGATTGATGATTGAGGACTGAGGATTGAGGATTGAGGATTGAGGATTGAGTTTTGCAGATTGAGGATTGATGATTGAGGATTGAGGATTGAGGATTGAGGATTGAGGATTGAGGATTGAAGATTGAGGATTGAGGATTGAGGATTGGGTGTTGAGGGTTGAGTGATGAGAATTGATGTTTGTGGATGGAGACTTGAAGATTGAAGATTGAGGATTGAGTATTGAAGACTGAGAATTCAGGATATTCTATTGAGAATTGAGAATTGAGGATTGATGATTGAGGATTGAGGATTGAGGTTTCAGGATTGAGGACGAGGACTGACGGTTGAGGATTGAGGTTTGAGTATTGAGGATTGAGGATTGAGCACTGAGGATTGGGGATTGAGGACTGAGGGTTGAGGATTGATTATTGAGCTTTGGGGATTGTAGATTATGGACTGGGGATAGAGGATTGAATATTGAGGATTAAGGATAGAGTCTTGGGGATTGAGGATCTAGGATACGAGATTGATTATTGAGGATTGAAGATTGAGGATTGAGGATTGAGGATTGAGAATTGAGAATTGAGGATGAGGACTGAGGGTTGAGGACGGAGGTTTGAGGAATGAGGATTGAGGATTGAGGATTGTGGATTGAGTGTTGGAGATTGAGGATTGATGATTGAGGATTGAGGATTGAGGACCGAGGATTGAGGATTGAGGATTGAAGATTGACGATTGAGTATTGAAGATTGAGGATTGATGATTGAGGATTGAGGATTGAGGACTGAGGATTGAGGATTGAGTGTTGAAGATTGAGGATTGATGATTGAGGATTGAGGATTGAGGATTGAGGATTGAGGATTGAGGATTGAAGATTGAGGATTGAGGATTGAGGATTGAGTGTTGTGGGTTGAGTAATGAGAATTGATGTTTGTTAGATGGAGACTTGAATATTGAAGATTGAGGATTGAGTATTGAAAACTGAGAATTCAGGATATTCTATTGAGAATTGAGAATTGAGGGTTGATGATTGAGTTTTGAGGATTGATGTTTGAGGGTTGTGTATTGAATATTGAGGATTGAGGATTGAGGATTGAGGATTGAGGATTGAGGATTGAAGATTGAGTATTGGTGATTGAAGATTGAGGATTGAGGATTGAGGGTTGAGGATTGACGACGAGGACTGACGGTTGAGGATTGAGGTTTGAGTATTGAGGATTGAGGACTGAGGACTGAGGATTGGGGATTGAGGACTGAGGATTGACGATTGATTATTGAGCTTTGGGGATTGAATATTGTGGACTGGGGATAGAGGATTGAATATTGAGGTTTAAGGATAGAGTATTGGGGATTGAGGATCTAGGACAGGAGATTGATTATTGAGGACTGAAGAGTGAGGATTGAGGATTGAGGATTGATGATTGAGTATTGAGGATTGAAGATTGAGTATGGAGGATTGAAGATTGAGGATTGAGGATTAAGGATTGAGGATTGAAGATTGAGGACAGAGTGTTGAGGGTTGAGTGATGAGAATTGATGTTTGTGGATTGAGATTTGAAGATTGAGATTGGGGATTTAGCATTGAACCATGAGAATTCAGGATATTCTATTCAGTATTGAGAATTGAGGATTGATGGTTGAATATTGGTGATTGATGGTTGAGAGCTGTGTGTTGAATATTGAGGATTGAGGATTGTGGATTGAGGATTGAAGATTGAGTATTGATGATTGAGAATTGAGAATTGAGGATCAGGACTGAGGGTTGAGGAATGAGGACTGAGGGCTGAGGATGGAGGTTTGAGGAATGAGGATTGAGGATTGAGGATTGAGGACTGAGGATTGAGGATTGAGTATTGAAGATTGAGAATTGATGACTGAGGATTGAGGATTGAGGATTGATGATTGAGGATTGAGGATTGAAGATTGAGTATGGAGGATTGAAGATTGAGGATTGAGGATTAAGGATTGAGGATTGAAGATTGAGGACTGAGTGTTGAGGGTTGAGTGATGAGAATTGATGTTTGTGGATTGAGATTTGAAGATTGAAGATTGGGGATTTAGCAGTGAACCATGAGAATTCAGGATATTCTATTGAGTATTGAGAATTGAGGATTGATGGTTGAATATTGGTGATTGATGGTTGAGGGTTGTGTGTTGAATATTGAGGATTGAGGATTGTGGATTGAGGATTGGAGATTGAGTAATGATGATTGAGGATTGAGGGTTGAGGGTTGAGGATTGAGGACGAGGGCTGACGGTTGAGGATTGAGGTTTGAGGATTGAGGATTGAGGGCTGAGGATTGAGGACGAGGACTGACGGTTGAGGATTGAGAATTGATGATTGAGGATTGAGGATTGAGGACTGAGGATTGAGGATTGAAGATCGAGCATTGAGGATTGAAGATTGAGGACTGGTTATTGAGGATTGAAGATTGAGGATTAAGGATTGAGGATTGCGGATTGGGGATCTAGGATTGAGGATTGAGGACTGCGGATTGAAGATTGAGGACTGAGTGTTGAGGGTTGAGTGATGAGAATTGATGTCTGTGGATTGAGATTTGAAGTTTGAAGATTGGGGATTGAGTATTGGAAACTGTGAATTGAGGATATTCTATTGAGGATTGAGGATTGACAATTGATTGTTGCGGACTGAGGGATGAAGATTGAGCATTCAGGACTGAGGATTCGGAATTGAGGTTTGAGGACTGAGGATTGAGGGTTGAGGACTGAGGATTGAGGATTGACGCTTGAGGATAGAGGATTGAGGATGGAGGATTGAAGAGAGAGGACCGAGTGTTGAGGATTGAGTGTTGAGAATTGATGTTTGTGGATGGAGACATGAAGTTTGAAGATTGAGGATTGAGTATTGAAAACTGAGAATTCAGTATACTCTTTTGAGTATTGAGTATTGAGTATTGAGGATTGAGGATTGAGGATTGAGTATTGAAGATTGAAGATTGATGATTGAGGACTGAGGATTGAGGATTGAGGATTGAGGATTGAGTTTTGAAGATTGAGGATTGATGATTGAGGATTGAGGATTGAGGATTGAGGATTGAGGATTGAGGATTGAAGATTCAGGATTGAGGATTGAGGATTGAGTGTTGAGGGTTGAGTGATGAGTATTGATGTTTGTGGATGGAGACTTGAAGATTGAAGATTGAGGATCGAGTATTGAAAACTGAGAATTCAGGATATTCTATTGAGAATTGAGAATTGAGGATTGATGATTGAGGATTGAGGATTGAGGTTTGAGGATTGAGGACGAGGACTGACGGTTGGGGATTGAGGTTTGAGTATTGAGGACTGAGGATTGAGGACTGAGGGTTGGGGATTGAGGCCTGGGGGTTGAGGATTGATTACTGAGCTTTGGGGAATGAAGATTGTGGACTGGGGATAGAGGATTGAATATTGAGGATTAAGGATAGAGTATTGGGGATTGAGGATCTAAGATACGAGATTGATTATTGAGCATTGAAGATTGAGGATTGAGGATTGAGGATTGAGAATTGAGAATTGAGGATGAGGACTCAGGGTTGAGGATGGAGGTTTGAGGAATGAGGATTGAGGATTGAGGATTGTGGATTGAGTGTTGGAGATTGAGGATTGATGATTGAGGATTGAGGATTGAGGATCGAGGATTGAGGATTGAGGATTGAAGATTGACGATTGAGTATTGAAGATTGAGGATTGATGACTGAGGATTGAGGATTTAGGATTGAGGATTGAGGATGGAGGATGACGGCTGAGGGTTGAGGATTGAGGTTTGAGTATTGAATCCTGAGTATTCAGGATATTCTATTGAGTACTGTGATTTGAGGATTGATGGTTGAGTATTGAGGACTGAGGATTGAGGACTGAGTATTGAAGATTGAGGATTGATGATTGAGGATTGAGGATTGAGGATAGAGGATCGAGGATGGAGGATTGAAGGCTGAGTATTGAGGATTGAAGATTGAGGGTTGAGGATTCAGGCTTGAGGATTGAGGATGAGGGCTGAGGGTTGAGGATTGAGGATTGAGGATTGAGGATTGAAGATTGAGTATTGAGGATTGAAGGTTGAGGATTGAGGATTCAGGATTGAGGATTGAGGATGAGGGCTGAGGGTTGAGGGTTGAGGTTTGAGGCCTCAGGACAGAGGATTGAAGATTGAGAATTGTGGATGGAGGATTGAGGGTTGACGTTTGAGGATTGAGTATTGAAGATTGAGGATTGATGATTGAGGATTGAGGATTGAGGATTGAGGATTGAGGATTGAGTATTGAAGATTGTGGATTGATGATTGACGATTGAGGACTGAGGATTGAGGATTGATTATTGAGCTTTGGGGATTGAAGAATGTGGCCTGGGGATAGAGGATTGAATATTGAGGATTAAGGATAGAGTATTGGGGATTGAGGATCTAGGACAGGAGATTGATTATTGAGGGTTGAAGAGTGAGGATTGAGGATTGAGGATTGATGATTGAGGATTGAGGATTGAAGATTGAGTATGGAGGATTGATGATTGAGGATTGAGGATTAAGGATTGAGGATTGAAGATTGAGGACTGAGTGTTGAGGGTTGAGTGATGAGAATTGATGTTTGTGGACTGTGATTTGAAGATTGAAGGTTGGGGATTTAGCATTGAACCATGAGAATTCAGAATATTCTATTGAGTATTGAGAATTGAGGATTGATGGTTGAATATTGGTGATTGATGGTTGAGAGCTGTGTGTTGAATATTGAGGATTGAGGATTGTGGATTGAGGATCGAAGATTGAGTATTGATGATTGAGAATTGAGAATTGAGGATCATAACTGAGGGTTGAGGAATGAGGACTGAGGGCTGAGGATGGAGGTTTGAGGAATGAGGATTGAGGATTGAGGATTGAGGACTGAGGATTGAGGATTGAGTATTGAAGATTGATGATTGAATATTGAGGATTGAGGATTGAGTGTTGAGGATTGAGGACTAGGACTGACGGTTGAGGATTGAGGATTGAGCATTGAGGATTGAAGATTGATGACTGGGGATTGAGGATTGAAGATTGAGGATTAAGGATTGAAGATTGGGGATTGAGTATCTTGGATTGGAGATTGATTATGCAGGATTGAATATTGACGATTGAGGATTGAGGATTGGGAATTGAGAATTGAGAATGAGGACTGGGAGTTGAGGATTGAGGTTTGAGGAATGAGGATTGAGGGTTGAGGATTGAGGATTGAGGATTGAGGATTGAGGATTGAGTATTGATGATTGAGTATTGATGCCTGAGGATTGAGGATTGAGGATTGAGGATTGAGGATTATGGATTGAAGATTGAGTATTGAGGATTGAAGATTGAGTATTGAGGATTGAAGATTGAGGATTGAGGATTGAGGATTGAGGATTGAGGATGATGTCTGAGGGTTGAGGATTGATGTTTGAGGACTGAGGACTGAGGATTGAGGACTGCGGATTGAGGATGAGGGCTGAGGGTCGGGGATTGTGGTTTGACGACTGAGGACTGAGGATTGAGGATTGAGAATTCAGGACTGTTGATAGAGGATTGAAGATTGAGGATTGGGTATTGAGGATTGAAGAATGAGGATTGATCATTGAGGATTGAGGATTGAGGGTTGAGGATCTAGGATTGGAGATTGATTATTGAGGATTGCAGATTGGGGATTGAGGATTGAGGATTGAGGATTGAGGATCTAGGATTGCAGATTGATTATTGAGGATTGAAGATTGAGGATTGAGGATTGAGGATTGAGTGTTGAGGGTTGAGTGATGAGAATTGATGTTTGTGGATGGAGACTTGAAGATTGAAGATTGAGGATTGAGTATTGAAAACTGAGAATTCAGGATATTCTATTGAGAATTGAGAATTGAGGATTGATGATTGAGGATTGAGGATTGAGGTTTGAGGATTGAGGACGAGGACTGACGGTTGGGGATTGAGGTTTGAGTATTGAGGACTGAGGATTGAGGACTGAGGGTTGGGGATCGAGGCCTGGGGGTTGAGGATTGATTACTGAGCTTTGGGGAATGAAGATTGTGGACTGGGGATAGAGGATTGAATATTGAGGATTAAGGATAGAGTATTGGGGATTGAGGATCTAAGATACGAGATTGATTATTGAGCATTGAAGATTGAGGATTGAGGATTGAGGATTGAGAATTGAGAATTGAGGATGAGGACTCAGGGTTGAGGATGGAGGTTTGAGGAATGAGGATTGAAGATTGAGGATTGGGGATTGAGGATTGAGGATTGAGGATTGAAGATTGAGGATTGAGGATTGAGGACTGAGGATTGAGGATTGAGGATTGAGGATTGAGCATTGAGGATTGAAGATTGAGGACTGGGGATTGAGGATTGAAGATTGAGGATTAAGGATTGAGGATTGGGGATTGAGGATCTAGGATTGGAGATTGATTATTCAGGTTTGAAGATTGACGATTGAGGATTGAGGATTGATAATTGTGAATTGAGGATGAGGACTGAGGGTTGAGGATTGAGGTTTGGGGAATGAGGATTGAGGATTGAGGATTGAGGATTGAGGATTGAGGTTTGAGGAACGAGGATTGAAGATTGAGAATTGAGGACTGAGGATTGACGATTGAGAATTGAGGTCTGAGGATTGACGATTGAGTATTGAGGATTGAGGACTGATGACTTAGGATTGAGGATTGAGGATTGAGGATTGGGTATTGAGGATTGAAGAATGAGGATTGACGATTCAGGATTGAGGATTGAGGATTGAAGATTGAGTATTGAGGGTTGAAGGTTGATGATTGAGGATTGAGGATTGTGGATTGTGGATTGAAGGTTGAGGATTGAAGATTGAGTATTGAGGATTGAAGATTGAGTATTCAGGATTGAAGATTGAGGATTGAGGATTGAGGCTTGAGGATTGAGGATTGAAGATTGAGGATTGGGGATTGAGGATTAAGGATTGAGGATTGAGTATTGAGGATTGGGGATTGAGGATTGTGGATTGTGGATTGAGGGTTGAGGATTGAAGATTGAGTATTGAGGATTGAAGATTGAGTATTCAGGATTGAAGATTGACGATTGAGTATTGAAGATTGAGGATTGATGACTGAGGGTTGAGGGTTGAGGACTGAGGATTGCAGATTTGGTATTGAGGATTGAGGATTGAAGATTGAGGATTAAGGATTGAGGATTGAGGGTTGACGTTTCAGGATTGAGTATTGAAGATTGAGGATTGATGATTGAGGATTGAGGATTGAGGATTGAGCATTGAGTATTGAAGATTGTGGATTGATGATCGACGATTGAGGACTGAGGATTGAGGATTGATTATTGAGCTTTGGGGATTGAAGGATGTGGACTGGGGATAGAGGATTGAAATTGAGGATTAAGGATAGAGTATTGGAGATTGAGGATCTAGGACAGGAGATTGATTATTGAGGATTGAAGAGTGAGGATTGAGGATTGAGGATTGATGATTGAGGATTGAGGATTGAAGATTGAGTATGGAGGATTGAGGATTGAGGATTGAAGATTGGGGATTGAGGATTGAAGATTGAGTATGGAGGATTGAAGATTGAGGATTGAGGATTGAAGATTGAGTATTGATGATTGAGGTTTGAGGGTTGAGGGTTGAGGATTGAGGACGAGGACTGGCGGTTGAGGATTGAGGTTTGAGGATTGAGGATTGAAGGCTGAGGATTGAGCACGAGGACTGACGGTTGAGGATTGAGGATTGATGATTGAGGACTGAGGATTGAGGATTGAGGATTGAGGATTGAGGATTGAGGATTGAAGGTTGAGGATTGAGGATTGAGGATTGAGGATTGAGGATTGAAGATTGAGGATTGGGGATTGAGGATTGACAATTGAGGATTGAGTATTGAGGATTGAGAATTGAGGATTGAGGATTGAAGATTGAGTATTGAGGATTGAGGACTGGGGATTGAGGATTGAAGATTGAGGATTAACGATTGAGGATTGGGGATTGAGGATCTAGGATTGGAGATTGATTATTGAGGATTGAGGATTGAGAATTGAGGATTGAGGATTTAGAATTGAGAATTGAGGATGAGGACTGAGGGTTTAGGATTGTGGTTTGAGGAATGAGGATTGAGGATTGAGGATTGTGGATTGAGTGTTGGAGATTGAGGATTGATGATTGAGGATTAAGGATTGAGGATTGAAGATTGAGGACTGAGTGTTGAGGGTTGAGTGATGAGAATTGATGTTTGTGGATTGAGATTTGAAGATTGAAGATTGGGGATTTAGCATTGAACCATGAGAATTCAGGATATTCTATTGTGTATTCAGAATTGAGGATTGATGGTTGAATATTGGTGATTGATGGTTCAGGGTTGTGTGTTGAATCTTGAGGATTGAGGATTGTGGATTGAGGATGATGATTGGGTATTGATGATTGAGAATTGAGAATTGAGGATGAGGACTGAGGGTTGAGGAATGAGGTTTGAGGAATGAGGATTGAGGATTGACGTTTGAGGATAGAGGATCGAGGATGGAGGATTGAAGGCTGAGTATTGAGGATTGAAGATTGAGGATTGAGTATTCAGGATTGAGGATTGAGGATGAGGGCTGAGGGTTGAGGATTGAGGATTGAGGATTGAGGATTGAAGATTGAGTATTGAGGATTGAAGGTTGAGGATTGAGGATTGAGGATTGAGTATTGAAGATTGAGTATTGATGATTGAGGATTGAGGATTGAGGACTGAGGATTGAGGATTGAGTGTTGAAGATTGAGGATTGATGATTGAGGATTGAGGATTGAGGATTGAGGACTGAGGATTCGGAATTGTGGTTTGAGGACTGAGGATTGAGGGTTGAGGATTGAGGATTGAGGATTGACGCTTGAGGATAGAGGATTGAGGATGGAGGATTGAAGAGTGAGGACCGAGTGTTGAGGATTGAGTGTTGAGAATTGATGTTTGAGGATTGAGATTTGATTATTGAATATTGTGGATTGAGTATTGAATCATGAGAATTCGGGATATTCTATTGAGTATTGAGAATTGAGGATTGATGGTTGAGTATTGAGAATTGATGGTTGATGGTTGTGTGTTGAATATTGAGGATTGAGGGTTGAGGATTTAGGATTGAAAATTGAGGATTGAAGGTTGAGTATTAATGATTGAAGATTGAGGATTGAGGATTGAGGGTTGAGGATTAAGGACGAGGACTGACGGTTGAGGATTGAAGATTGACGATTGAGAATTGAGGATTGAGGATTGAGGATTGAGGATTGAGGATTGAGGGCTGAAGATTGAGGATTGGGTATTGAATATTGAAGAAACAGGATTGAGGATTGAGGACTGAGGATTGCAGACTGAGTATTGAGGATTGAAGACTGACGATTGACGATTGAGGATTGAGGATTGGGGATTGAGGATTGAGGATTGAAGATTGAGTATTGAGGATTGAAGATTGAGTATTGATGATTGAATATTGAGGATTGAGGGTTCATTGTTGAGGTATTGAGGACGAGGACTGACGTTTGAGGATTGAGGTATGAGGATTGAGGATTGAGGATTGAGGACTGAGGACTCAGGTTTGAGGATTGAGGACTGAGGATTGAGGATCGAATGTTGAGTATTGAGGATTGAAGGTTGAGGATGGAGGATTGAGGATTGAGGATGGAGGATGAGGACTGAGGATTGAGGATATAGGATTGAGGATTGAGGATGGACGATGAGGGCTGAGGTTTGAGGATTGAGGTTTGAGTATTGAATCCTGAGTATTCAGGATATTCTATTGAGTATTGAGATTTGAGGATTGTTGGTTGAGTATTGAGGATTGAGGATTGAGGACTGAGTATTGAAGATTGAGGATTGATGATTGAGGATTGAGGATTGAGGATTGAGGATTGAGGATTGAGGATTGAGGATTGAGGATTGAGGGTTGTGGACTGAGGACGAGGACTGACGGTTGAGGATTGAGGATTGATGGTTGAGGATTGAGGATTGAGGACTGCGGATTGAGGATTGAGGATTGAGCATTGAGGATTGAAGATTGAGGACTGGGGATTGAGGATTGAAGATTGAGGATTAAGGATTGAGGATTGGGGATTGAGGATCTAGGATTGAGGATTGAGGACTGAGGATTGGGGATAGAAGGCTGAGGGTTGAGGATTGATTATTGAGCTTTGGGGATTGAAGATTGTGGACTGGGGATAGAGGATTGAATATTGAGGATTAAGGATAGAGTATTGGGGATTGAGGATCTAGGATACGAGATTGATTATTGAGGATTGAAGATTGAGGATTGAGGATTGAGGATTGAGAATTGAGAATTGAGGATGAGGACCGAGGGTTGAGGATGGAGGTTTGAGGAATGAGGATTGAGGATTGAGGATTGTGGATTGAGTGTTGGAGATTGAGGATTGATGATTGAGGATTGAGGATTGAGGATCGAGGATTGAGGATTGAGGATTGAAGATTGACGATTGAGTATTGAAGATTGAGGATTGATGACTGAGGATTGAGGTTTTAGGATTGAGGATTGAGGATGGAGGATGACGGCTGAGGGTTGAGGATTGAGGTTTGAGTATTGAATCCTGAGTATTCAGGATATTCTATTGAGTATTGAGATTTGAGGATTGATGGTTGAGTATTGAGGATTGAGGATTGAGGACTGAGTATTGAAGATTGAGGATTGATGATTGAGGATAGAGGATTGAGGATTGAGGATTGAGGATTGAGTATTGAGGCTTGAGGATTGAGGATTGAGGATTGAAGATTGAGGATTGGCGATTGAGGATTGACGATTGAGGATTAAGGATTGAGGATTGGGGATTGAGGATCTAGGATTGAGTATTGAGGACTGCGGATTGACGATTGAGTATTGAAGATTGAGGATTGATGACTGAGGATTGAGGATTGAGGATTGAGGTTTGAGGATTGAGGATTGAAGATTGAAGATTGAGTATTGAGGATTGAAGGTTGAGGATTGAGGATTGAGTATTGAGGATGGAGAATGAGGGCTGAGGGTTGAGGATTGGGGTTTGAATATTGAACCCTGAGAATTCAGGATATTCTATTGAGTATTGAGAATTGAGGATTGATGGTTGAGTATTGAGGATTGAGAATTGAGGATTGAGGATTGAGTTTTGAAGATTGAGGATTGATGATTGAGGATTGAGTATTGAGGATTGAGGATTGAAGATTGAGGACTGAGTGTTGAGGGTTGAGTGATGATAATTGACTTTGGGGATGGAGACATGAAGATTGAAGATTGAGGATTGAGTATTGAAAACTGAGAATTCAGGATATTCTATTGAGTATTGAGTATTGAGTATTGAGGATTGAGGATTGAGGATTGAGTATTGAAGATTGAGGATTGATGATTGAGGACTGAGGATTGAGGATTGAGGATTGAGGATTGAGTTTTGCAGATTGAGGATTGATGATTGAGGATTGAAGATTGAGGATTGAGTATTGAAGACTGAGAATTCAGGATATTCTATTGAGAATTGAGAATTGAGGATTGATGATTGAGGATTGAGGATTGAGGTTTCAGGATTGAGGACGAGGACTGACGGTTGAGGATTGAGGTTTGAGTATTGAGGATTGAGGATTGAGGACTGAGGATTGGGGATTGAGGACTGAGGGTTGAGGATTGATTATTGAGCTTTGGGGATTGAAGATTGTGGACTGGGGATAGAGGATTGAATATTGAGGATTAAGGATAGAGTATTGGGGATTGAGGATCTAGGATACGAGATTGATTATTGAGGATTGAAGATTGAGGATTGAGGATTGAGGATTGAGAATTGAGAATTGAGGATGAGGACTGAGGGTTGAGGATGGAGGTTTGAGGACTGAGTATTGAAGATTGAGGATTGATGATTGAGGATAGAGGATTGAGGATTGAGGATTGAGGATTGAGTATTGAGGCTTGAGGATTGAGGATTGAGGATTGAAGATTGAGGATTGGCGATTGAGGATTGACGATTGAGGATTAAGGATTGAGGATTGGGGATTGAGGATCTAGGATTGAGTATTGAGGACTGCGGATTGACGATTGAGTATTGAAGATTGAGGATTGATGACTGAGGATTGAGGATTGAGGATTGAGGTTTGAGGTTTGAGGATTGAGGATTGAAGATTGAAGATTGAGTATTGAGGATTGAAGGTTGAGGATTGAGGATTGAGTATTGAGGATGGAGAATGAGGGCTGAGGGTTGAGGATTGGGGTTTGAGTATTGAACCCTGAGAATTCAGGATATTCTATTGAGTATTGAGAATTGAGGATTGATGGTTGAGTATTGAGGATTGAGAATTGAGGATTGAGGATTGAGTTTTGAAGATTGAGGATTGATGATTGAGGATTGAGTATTGAGGATTGAGGATTGAAGATTGAGGACTGAGTGTTGAGGGTTGAGTGATGATAATTGATTTTTGTGGATGGAGACATGAAGATTGAAGATTGAGGATTGAGTATTGAAAACTGAGAATTCAGGATATTCTATTGAGTATTGAGTATTGAGTATTGAGGATTGAGGATTGAGGATTGAGTATTGAAGATTGAGGATTGATGATTGAGGACTGAGGATTGAGGATTGAGGATTGAGGATTGAGTTTTGCAGATTGAGGATTGATGATTGAGGATTGAAGATTGAGGATTGAGTATTGAAGACTGAGAATTCAGGATATTCTATTGAGAATTGAGAATTGAGGATTGATGATTGAGGATTGAGGATTGAGGTTTCAGGATTGAGGACGAGGACTGACGGTTGAGGATTGAGGTTTGAGTATTGAGGATTGAGGATTGAGGACTGAGGATTGGGGATTGAGGACTGAGGGTTGAGGATTGATTATTGAGCTTTGGGGATTGAAGATTGTGGACTGGGGATAGAGGATTGAATATTGAGGATTAAGGATAGAGTATTGGGGATTGAGGATCTAGGATACGAGATTGATTATTGAGGATTGAAGATTGAGGATTGAGGATTGAGGATTGAGAATTGAGAATTGAGGATGAGGACTGAGGGTTGAGGATGGAGGTTTGAGGACTGAGTATTGAAGATTGAGGATTGATGATTGAGGATAGAGGATTGAGGATTGAGGATTGAGGATTGAGTATTGAGGCTTGAGGATTGAGGATTGAGGATTGAAGATTGAGGATTGGCGATTGAGGATTGACGATTGAGGATTAAGGATTGAGGATTGGGGATTGAGGATCTAGGATTGAGTATTGAGGACTGCGGATTGACGATTGAGTATTGAAGATTGAGGATTGATGACTGAGGATTGAGGATTGAGGATTGAGGTATGAGGATTGAGGATTGAAGATTGAAGATTGAGTATTGAGGATTGAAGGTTGAGGATTGAGGATTGAGTATTGAGGATGGAGAATGAGGGCTGAGGGTTGAGGATTGGGGTTTGAGTATTGAACCCTGAGAATTCAGGATATTCTATTGAGTATTGAGAATTGAGGATTGATGGTTGAGTATTGAGGATTGAGAATTGAGGATTGAGGATTGACGATTGAGAATTGAGGTCTGAGGATTGACGATTGAGTATTGAGGATTGAGGACTGATGACTTAGGATTGAGGATTGAGGATTGAGGATTGGGTATTGAGGATTGAAGAATGAGGATTGACGATTCAGGATTGAGGATTGAGGATTGAAGATTGAGTATTGAGGGTTGAAGGTTGATGATTGAGGATTGAGGATTGTGGATTGTGGATTGAAGGTTGAGGATTGAAGATTGAGTATTGAGGATTGAAGATTGAGTATTCAGGATTGAAGATTGAGGATTGAGGATTGAGGCTTGAGGATTGAGGATTGAAGATTGAGGATTGGGGATTGAGGATTAAGGATTGAGGATTGAGTATTGAGGATTGGGGATTGAGGATTGTGGATTGTGGATTGAGGGTTGAGGATTGAAGATTGAGTATTGAGGATTGAAGATTGAGTATTCAGGATTGAAGATTGACGATTGAGTATTGAAGATTGAGGATTGATGACTGAGGGTTGAGGGTTGAGGACTGAGGATTGCAGATTTGGTATTGAGGATTGAGGATTGAAGATTGAGGATTAAGGATTGAGGATTGAGGGTTGACGTTTCAGGATTGAGTATTGAAGATTGAGGATTGATGATTGAGGATTGAGGATTGAGGATTGAGCATTGAGTATTGAAGATTGTGGATTGATGATCGACGATTGAGGACTGAGGATTGAGGATTGATTATTGAGCTTTGGGGATTGAAGGATGTGGACTGGGGATAGAGGATTGAAATTGAGGATTAAGGATAGAGTATTGGAGATTGAGGATCTAGGACAGGAGATTGATTATTGAGGATTGAAGAGTGAGGATTGAGGATTGAGGATTGATGATTGAGGATTGAGGATTGAAGATTGAGTATGGAGGATTGAGGATTGAGGATTGAAGATTGGGGATTGAGGATTGAAGATTGAGTATGGAGGATTGAAGATTGAGGATTGAGGATTGAAGATTGAGTATTGATGATTGAGGTTTGAGGGTTGAGGGTTGAGGATTGAGGACGAGGACTGGCGGTTGAGGATTGAGGTTTGAGGATTGAGGATTGAAGGCTGAGGATTGAGCACGAGGACTGACGGTTGAGGATTGAGGATTGATGATTGAGGACTGAGGATTGAGGATTGAGGATTGAGGATTGAGGATTGAGGATTGAAGGTTGAGGATTGAGGATTGAGGATTGAGGATTGAGGATTGAAGATTGAGGATTGGGGATTGAGGATTGACAATTGAGGATTGAGTATTGAGGATTGAGAATTGAGGATTGAGGATTGAAGATTGAGTATTGAGGATTGAGGACTGGGGATTGAGGATTGAAGATTGAGGATTAACGATTGAGGATTGGGGATTGAGGATCTAGGATTGGAGATTGATTATTGAGGATTGAGGATTGAGAATTGAGGATTGAGGATTTAGAATTGAGAATTGAGGATGAGGACTGAGGGTTTAGGATTGTGGTTTGAGGAATGAGGATTGAGGATTGAGGATTGTGGATTGAGTGTTGGAGATTGAGGATTGATGATTGAGGATTAAGGATTGAGGATTGAAGATTGAGGACTGAGTGTTGAGGGTTGAGTGATGAGAATTGATGTTTGTGGATTGAGATTTGAAGATTGAAGATTGGGGATTTAGCATTGAACCATGAGAATTCAGGATATTCTATTGTGTATTCAGAATTGAGGATTGATGGTTGAATATTGGTGATTGATGGTTCAGGGTTGTGTGTTGAATCTTGAGGATTGAGGATTGTGGATTGAGGATGATGATTGGGTATTGATGATTGAGAATTGAGAATTGAGGATGAGGACTGAGGGTTGAGGAATGAGGTTTGAGGAATGAGGATTGAGGATTGACGTTTGAGGATAGAGGATCGAGGATGGAGGATTGAAGGCTGAGTATTGAGGATTGAAGATTGAGGATTGAGTATTCAGGATTGAGGATTGAGGATGAGGGCTGAGGGTTGAGGATTGAGGATTGAGGATTGAGGATTGAAGATTGAGTATTGAGGATTGAAGGTTGAGGATTGAGGATTGAGGATTGAGTATTGAAGATTGAGTATTGATGATTGAGGATTGAGGATTGAGGACTGAGGATTGAGGATTGAGTGTTGACGATTGAGGATTGATGATTGAAGGTTGAGTATTGAGGATTGAATATTGAGGATTGAGGATTCAGGATTGAGGATTGAGGATTGAGGATTGAGGATTGAAGATTGATTACTGAGTATTGAAGGCTGAGGATTGTGGATTGATGATTGAGGATTGAGGATTGAGGATTGAGGATTGAGGATTGAGGATTGAAGATTGAGTATTGAGTATTGAAGATTGAATATTGTGGATTGAGTATTGAATCATGAGAATTCGGGATATTCTATTGAGTATTGAGAATTGAGGATTGATGGTTGAGTATTGAGAATTGATGGTTGATGGTTGTGTGTTGAATATTGAGGATTGAGGGTTGAGGATTTAGGATTGAAAATTGAGGATTGAAGGTTGAGTATTAATGATTGAAGATTGAGGATTGAGGATTGAGGGTTGAGGATTAAGGACGAGGACTGACGGTTGAGGATTGAAGATTGACGATTGAGAATTGAGGATTGAGGATTGAGGATTGAGGATTGAGGATTGAGGGCTGAAGATTGAGGATTGGGTATTGAATATTGAAGAAACAGGATTGAGGATTGAGGACTGAGGATTGCAGACTGAGTATTGAGGATTGAAGACTGACGATTGACGATTGAGGATTGAGGATTGGGGATTGAGGATTGAGGATTGAAGATTGAGTATTGAGGATTGAAGATTGAGTATTGATGATTGAATATTGAGGATTGAGGGTTCATTGTTGAGGTATTGAGGACGAGGACTGACGTTTGAGGATTGAGGTATGAGGATTGAGGATTGAGGATTGAGGACTGAGGACTCAGGTTTGAGGATTGAGGACTGAGGATTGAGGATCGAATGTTGAGTATTGAGGATTGAAGGTTGAGGATGGAGGATTGAGGATTGAGGATGGAGGATGAGGACTGAGGATTGAGGATATAGGATTGAGGATTGAGGATGGACGATGAGGGCTGAGGTTTGAGGATTGAGGTTTGAGTATTGAATCCTGAGTATTCAGGATATTCTATTGAGTATTGAGATTTGAGGAT